>NC_135749.1:33259166-34692500 GCF_041903045.1 Epinephelus lanceolatus | reverse complement strand
CATCAGGAAATTGGTGCTCATCCAAGTTTTTATGTCTTTAAGGCAATTATGAAGTTCAGTTAATTGATCAGTTTCTTCTGGCTTTATCGATAAATACAACTGAGTATCATCCACATAACAATGGAAATTTACAGAGTGATTTCTAATGATGTTACCTAAGGGAAGCATATATAGAGTGAATAGGATTGGTCCGAGCACAGAACCCTGTGGAACTCCAAAACAAACTTTAGTATGTAGAGATGATTCATCATTAACATGAATGGACTGATAACGATCAGATAAATAAGATTTAAACCAGCTTAGTGCAGAACCTTTTAGGCCAATTAAGTGATCCAGTCTCTGTTGTGGAATTTGATGGTCAGTTGTGTCAGACGCCGCACTAAGATCTAATAAAACAAGTACAGAGACGAGTCCTTTGTCTGAAGCAATCAGAAGGTCATTTGTAATTTTAACTAGTGCTGTCTCAGTGCTATGATGCACTCTAAATCCTGACTGAAATTCCTCAAATAAATTATTATCATGGAGAAAATCACACAGCTGGTCTGCGACTACTTTCTCAAGGATCTTTGAAAGAAAGGGAAGATTAGAAATCGGTCTATAGTTGGCTAACACCTCTGGATCCAGGGTGGGCTTTTTTATAAGAGGTTTAATTACAACTACCTTAAAAGACTGTGGTACATAGCCTGTTCATAAAGATATATTGATCATGTCTAGGGCAGCACGGTGGTGTGGTGGTTAGCACTGTCGCCTCACAGCAAGAGGGTTCCCGGTTCGATCCCGGGATCTGTGCGGAGTTTGCATGTTCTCCCCATGTCAGCGTGGGTTCTCTCCAGGCACTCTGGCTTCCTCCCACAGTCCAAAGACATGCAGATTGGGGATTAACTAAATAACTCTAAATTGTCCGTAGGTGTGGATGTGAGCGTGAGTGGTTGTCTGTCTCTATGTGTCAGCCTGTCCAGGGTGTACCTCGCTGGGATAGGCTCCAGCCCCCCTGCGACCCTCAAGAGGATGAAGCGGTTAGAAGATGAATGAATGAATAAATGATCATGTCTAATATGTGAGTGTTAACTAAAGATAAGACTTCCTTAAGTAGCCTAGTTGGGATGGGGTCTAAGAGACACGTTGATGATTTAGATGAAGAAATCATTGCGGTCAGTTGTTGAAGAGAAATCGGGGAGAAGCAATCCAAATATATATTAGGTTTTACAGCTGTGTTTGAGGTTAGATAGGTAGGCCTACTATCTGAGGACAGGAGGTCATGAATTTTGCCTCTAATAGTTAGAATTTTGTCATTAAAAAAGCTCATAAAATCATTACTGCTAAGGGCTAAAGGAATACAAGGCTCAATAGAGCTTTGACTCTCAGTCAGCCTGGCTACAGTGCTGAAAAGAAACCTGGGGTTGTTCTTGTTTTCTTCTATTAATGCTGAGTAATAGTTTGCTCTGGCATTGCAGAGGCCCCTCTTATACGTTTTGAGACTGTCTGTCCAGATTAAACGAAATTCTTCCATTTTGGTTAATCACCAATTCCTTTCAAATATTTGCAATGTTTGTACAATGTACAGGATACCTTAAAGCCTTATTTACCTGTTCTTACCTTTCTCCTCAAATATGTTTTAATTGAACATTAAACAAAAACAAGAAATTTCAGTAACTTTGTTTTACAAAAAAGCCAACAAAGTCACTGAGTATTGCTACTATGGATGTCAGTGGTTAACCATGAACTGCTTAACCCCCAAGAATATTTTGACTGCTTAGGCGTGGTAGTCTTGAAGCTTATTTTTCTACACTTCAGCCTACTGTAGCTACTGTGCACCACCTGTTTCTGGTGGGAGACAGAAAGCGGACTAGCTAAGTTACATGTGGAAACACAGTGTCCACTGCTCACCCTTTGGTCTCAGTTGGTTAGCTAACCTTGGCTGCTTTGCACTGCACACCAGCTAGGTTGGATGGGAGCTAGCTAGCGGCACCACTAATTTGGCCATTAATGCTAGAAACGGCATTACTGTGAAAAATCATGCCAGCCTCAGGTCACTCCTGTGAATAAGTTTAATTTTGAGCCGCAAAACACCTTTAGCATTGTTACCTCCGCCAAGGAGGTTATGTTTTCACCAGCGTTGGTCTGTTTGTCTGTTTGTCTGCAAAATCACTCGAAAAGTTCTGAACGGATTTTGATGAAATTTTCAGGAAAGGTTGATAATGGGACAAGGAACAGATGATAAAATTTTGGTGGTGATCGGTTGAAGTGAAGTGGATAAAATAATAAAAAGGCGGGAAATCCGAGCTGCTTGACGGAGGTCTGCCTTCTCCGAGTGCTCGAGTTGACTACTGTTGTCACTAGGGGTGTCCCCGACTAAGAATTTTCAGTCGAATCTGATTTGACAGATTTTTCCTTTAGCCGACTAATCGTCGAATCATGTTGTTTCCCCCTCATTGATTAATGAGCTCATTTGCGTCAGTTTCCGCTCCAGAGAAAAGAGCTAAAACACCCAAATAAACAAATTTAATTCTTCAGTTGGCATAATAAGATAATAATAATAAAAGTAAAAGCAAAACAGTTTTCCTTCTTTCTGACTTCAAGTTACTTCATTAATCAGCTCAGGTTCATACAAGTTCATCCACACGGACCGTGTGTCACTGCTCTCAATCGTCGGACAAAAAGTAGCCAAATAAAAAATCAGAGTCTATCAAGAAAACAATCAGCGGTGAAATTTGTTTAAAGACACTTCAGGTAAACAAATAATCCTTCAAAAAAGTTTGATTTGAGAGCACATACCTCCTCCAAACTTCAGCACTGAGCTGAGGACAGCGACACAAGGGAGCCACACCAGTGCACCGGTGTCGCTGTCCTCAATGCCTCAGAAAAGCACTGAAACGGAGATAAAGGGGAACCCGTTTTTTGCTTATTTTAACTGGCCAATCCAGTTTTCTGGAGGCCCACCCACAATCAAAATCCTGGCGCCGCTACTGCTCTAAAGTGTTTGTTTATGCGCTCCGCCACTGTAAATCACCACCACATGATTCCCAAGCGTGGCACCGCTGCTGCTCACCGCTCCCTCAGGGGATGGGTCAAATGCGGAGAACAAATTTCACACACTCAGGTGTGTGACAATCAGTGGGACTTTAACTTTAAATCACCGTAGGCCTCAATGCTGCTCTGATGGTCCTGCAGCGCATTCACTGACCTTAGCTTGTTTGGATCAAGCAACCGGGTGATTTATTCATGCGTAGTAATGATTATGCCTACTGATTAAACACACGCATTTTCAATTTTTTATTAACAGAAATTAGGCTGATGTTTGTATCAAAATAGGCTATATATCATGAATTACTAGAAAACAAATACATTCTATGTCAAATCAAGATGTTCAGCAGCAGTGAGCACCCCCATATAGTCAGAATGGTACGGTCTTGTTTCATAACCACATTTTGCGACGATTCGACAGCGAGATTGGCAGTTGAATCAGACTTTTCCAAATCAAATCACCGAATCATCGACTATTCGGGGTCACCCCAGTTGTCACTGTTGGCAGTATCAACACGGCCATCATGTTTCTGCAGTAATGTTGTCACCAGATCGACATTGAACGACATGAAATGTAAACAGATGTAAAGTTTCAATCTATGCACCATATAATAATGTACAAATGTAACATATCCATGTTGTGTAGAAATGTATAATGCCAACATCTATTAGGCTGGCATTGAACAAACTTAAACATTTTATTTGAACTGATCACCTTTTTATAATCTAATCATTTTATCAGCATGATTTTTCAGTGAGAACGTTAGAGTCCTGCACATTGCTCTTACATTCAAGATTTTATGGAATCAGTGCATCAAACTAATGTTTCTGTCACTTCAGATCTGCAACTTACAACTCATGTACTGATTCGATAAAATCTTGAAAGCAAAAGTAATGTCCAGGGATTTCCTTCTCTACAGGATATTGAGGTCCTCATACAGCTGCGTAAGAAACAGTGGATGTGTAAAGCCTAATTTAAAGTGTTTCCTCGCTTGAGATGGGACCAGTATGAGCTCCATGATTTACCCCACCAGGAACAAAAGCTCTTATCTGGCAGTTTTAGTGCCCTGCTGTCCCCTGAGAGCTGCACAATAACAATTCACTGTTAACTTGTAATGCATTCAGTAACAACTGCGACTTCTGTACAATAAAAATCAATATTTCATTAAAAGCCTCAGAATCTCTTCAAAGAAGGTTGAAACATTTGGAACAAAGGTGTTGCCTTTAATTGCAGCTCCCGAGGCTGAAGAATCGGGAGTTCAGCCTTGTAATAAGAGATGGCTGTTTAATTGGAGCCGGGGTGGTCTGCTGGGTAGTTCATGCCAAAATATCAGTCAGCGCAGACAGTAATCATCATCTGCACATGTGCTGCTGCAGGGGGACTATTAACCTTGAAGAACACACAAGTGCAGTTTTATATGATGGGTGGAGTTAGCTAGTCATCGCAAATCACATTCATTGGATACATTTATGCAGCTGCCCAGAGTTTCAACGTGAGTAATCAAAAAATATTTTTTGTTGTAGAGGAAGAGGAAAGAGAGGAATGTTGATAAAGAAATACTACACATATTTATCACAAGAAATAAATGAGCAATTAGCACAAGTATGCAGGATCAGAACTTGTGTCTTTATAATCTGTCTTTATACTTTTATCGACTGTTTCACTACCTGTTTACATTTATGTATATACAGTTGCATACAAATGTTTGGGCACCCCTGGTCAAAATTTTGTTTACTGTGAATAGTTAAGTGGAAGATGAACTGATCTCCAAAAGGCATGAAGTGAAAGATGAAAGAGTAAACATGCTTTTCAACATTTTAAGCAAGATCAGTGCATTACTTTTGTTTTGTACAATTTTAGAGTGAGAAAAAAAGGAAAGGAGCCCCATGCAAAAGTTTGGGCTTCCCAAGGTATATGGACTCTCAGACAAGTTTAACCAGGGTCTCAGGCCATAATGACCTTGTTAGGGCTCTGGCTTGTTCACAATCATTGTTAGGAAAGGCCAGGTGATGCAAATTTCAAAGATTTATAAATACTCTGACTCTCCTGAAACTTTGTCCCAACAATTAGCAGCCATGGACTCCTCTAAACAGCTGCTTAGCATTCCGAAAAACTAAAATAAATTATGTCCACAAAGCAGAAGACTATGAGAAGATAGCAAAGTGTTTTTAAGGTAGCTGCTTCCTCAATTTGTAATGTAATTAAGAAATGGCATTTAACAATAACTGTGGAGGTCAAGTTGAGGTCTCGAAGACTAAAAAAAATCGATCCGAGAGAGCTGCTCGTAGGATTGCTGGAAAGGCAAATCAAAACCCCCATTTGACTGCAAAAGACCTGCAGGAAGATTTATCAGGATCTGGAGTGGTGGTGCACTGTTCTACTGTGCAGTGACACTGGTACAATTATGACCTTCATGGAAGACTCATCAGAAGAAAACCTTTCCTGTGTCCTCACCACAAAATTTAGCTGTCAGAAGTTTGCAAAGAAACATCAAGTCTGATGCTTTCTGGAAACAAGTCCTGTGGACTGATGAAGTCCCCTGACCTAAACATCATTAAACATCTGTGGATAGACCTCAAAAGAGTAGGTTCAGTCTCACAGAGCTAGAAGCCTTTTGCAGGAAGAATGGGTGAAAATACACCAAACAAGAATTGAAAGACTCGTAGCTGGTTGGGCGCTACTAAGAACTGACCAAACTTTTGCTTCAGGCTCTTTTCCTTTTTTGTTATCTTGAAACTGTAAAAGATTAAAATAAAAAAGTAATCTTGCTCAAAATAATGAAATATATTTCATCTTTAACTTCATGTCTTTTGGAGATCAGCTCATCTTCTACTTAGTTAACAACTCAAAACAAAATTTTGACCAGGGTGCCCAAACTTTTCCATGCCACTGTATATACTGTATGTATGGCTTCTTTCTTCAGCCGTCTGCATCTTGGTTTTTCAGAGTTCGAAGTGACCATATTTGAATGGCAGGGTAGAGGTGTTGAGTAGCAGTGGATGGATCTGACTCACAGTGCTACAACGCATCACAGACGGCCTGTCACCCAAGCGCCTCCACCCATAGATATGCATAACATTATATTTAAAATTTATATATAAAAATTCTACCCCTTTACAGTCATCCCTTTACAGTTATAAAAGTGAAACTCATTTCCTCAGAGCCAGACTCCATTGACAAAAACAGTAACTTTACCTCACTAACTGTAGGAACAGCCGCTCTACTGCTGCCTTGATCAGTTACTTTGCTTGCGTTATTGTGTGACTTTGGTGATTCTGAACTAACCCTTTAAAACCCCAAAGTTACAGGGTAACACACGCCAGTAACTGCTGGTGAGCAAACAAACTAACTGATCGAGATAGTGTTAGTGGTAGAGCTCCTGTGCTCAGCGAAGTAAAATTACTGTGAGTGGAGTCTGGCTTTGAAGAGGGCACAGATAAGTTTCACTGTCAGCTCACTTTTAAATACAAAGATTATATTAAAAATGCATGTGTTGGGAAAGTACTGAGCATACAACTGAATAAATGAGACTTGGAATATAATGCATGAGTTGTGGGAGAGTTTGTAAATGGCTGCTTTGGTGTGGTTTTGAAGTTGTTAAATATGGTCCCCAAAGACTTCAGTGTTCTTTGATTTTGGATTCTTCATTTACGGTGAAGGCATTCGAGAAAGACAAAGTTTTCTTCATTAATGTTCATTTGGAGGTTGAAATATTCCTTTAACCCCTCTTGGATAGAGGAATAACCAAAAAAAACATCTGGAATTGATGTTTAATAAATAGATTGAAACTCGACACAGATTCAAGCACAGAGCTGTGAATGAAATGTTGGGATTTGAGGGCTGAATCAGAAAGCATATCATTACAGAAAAAACATTATTCCTGAAGGCATTATGTTTCTTCCAAAACGTTTTCTGTTACTGCAGAATAGATGAACATGACTGTACTTCACTGGAGGTTGTTCATCTCATTACAGAATTAATTAGGAGCCATTAGGAACAGAATAACAAATGTAAAGCTTTCAGTTACATTTTTGTTCACTTTGTTTGCTCTGTTTATTCAGGTACACAACACATTTGTGGTCTTTTATCAGCTTGATCCCTCTATTAGACAAATTTGAATCCACTTCTTTGTTTTCCTTAATTTCATTTGTGTCTTTTTGCTGATGGTCCGTCCACCTATTCAGGTTTTCATGTCCTCAATGTCCGACCCTACGTTGCCCCTCCTTTCTTCCTCTGTCCTTTAATTTTCTTTCCTCTCAGACCTCCGCTGACCTTCCATATTTCTCTCTCTGTCCTCCTGTTGTCTCTTCTTTGATGTTGATAACTTATCTTGTTATCATCACGCTTTACTAGTCAACCTGAAAGTGTCGTCTTCCTCCTGCTGTCTCTTCCATGATCTAATTCCCTCTCTCATATGCTCATGTTTACTCCTAATCCTCACTACATCCTCTTCCTCCTCTTCTGCTCTAACCACCTCCACTTTCTTCCTTCATCATTTTCTCATCCCATCATCTTCTTCTTTCTGCAATCAATTCAATCCAGCTTCATTTAAACTCCAACTGAAATTATATTGCATGTTTGGTTTTGTTTTTTTGTCTGCCTCGGCATCATTTCTGCTCTGTTAATCACTTGTCCATGTTTTCAGGGGACTGTCTTCCCCCAAAACAACGACACCATAGGTTGTTTGTTCAAGCAAGTTATATGTCAACCATATTCACGTTTATTGTAAAGCGGCAACCTCTACTGGCTGTAGTAATTATGATGAGAGCAAAGGAGGAATTTAGGTGACACAGTGGAGAGCGACAAAGAAGGGAGGCAATTGGGGAGGTGGACAGGTCAAACAAACAGGAGACAGCTGTGTGTGTCTGTAAAACCAAAGGTAAACGCTGAGTTATTTTAAGTTTCGTGCGCATGTAACATCACATCATGGACATAACTCACATTGTCATGTTACTTTAATCTGTTCTGTACGAAATCTATTGCACGTCTGTCATCCTGGAGGAGGAATCCCTCCTCAGTTGCTCTTCCTGAGGTTTCTACCGTTTTTTTCCCTGTTAAAGGGGTTTTTTTGGGGAGTTTTTCCTTATCCGCTGCGAGGGTCCTAAGGACAGAGGGATGTCGTATGCTGTAAAGCCCTGTGAGGCAAATTGTGATTTGTGATATTGGGCTTTATACATAAAATTGATTGATTGATTGATTGATTGATTAAGTAAAGTATGTACCAATCCATGATTTCCTTTACTAAACCTAAACTACACTGAACAAGTGTTGTGTGTTGTTTTTGCTCCCATTTTTCATGAGCTTAACTCAAAGATCTAAAACATTTTCTATATACACAAAAGACCATTTCTCACAAATATTGAAGAACTGGGATGTTTTCAGCTTCCAGGAATTGTGTAAAGATCCTTGCAACATGGGGCCGTGCATTGTCATGCTGCAACATGAGGTGATGGTCGTGGATGAATGGCACAACAATGGGCCTCAGGATCTCGTTGCGGTATCTCTGTGCATTCAAAATGCCATCAATAAAATGCACCTGTGTTCGTTGTCCATAACATATGCCTGCCCATACCATAACCCCATGTTGGCGCGGCCGGATTCAAACACACCTGGAGGTCTGCACTGAAGAGGCTTTCCTTTTCCTCGTTCTCTCCTGACAACCACTCATAATTTAATTCAAATGGTATTTATAGGGATGCACCGAAATGAATATTTGTGGCCAAAGCCGAAGCCGAATAATATTAAACGCTTGGCTGAATACCGAGTTTACCGAGTTTTTCATTAGTTTTTGCAGATGAACCCCCTCCAGATTAGTGTTGTCACGGTACCAAAATTGGGACCCACTGTACGATACCAATGAAAATATCATGATTCTGAGTAGTATCACGATACCACAGTGAAAATGAGGCAGATGTGCCTTTTGTCATTTATAAAAAGATAAATCACTTTTCTATAATACATCAATGATATTTCAATGAAATAAATTACTTATTGACTTATTCATACTTCAAAAACAGCATCAATAAGTGATTAACATAGGGGGGATCAAAATAAAATAATAAGAATCAACCAGCCACCCTCCTCCCCTGACAAGTAAAGAACAGTCCCTAAAGTGCGGTGAGGTTTGTGGGCCGTGAACGGCTCGTTTCTCCTCTGACACGTCACATACCTGTGTTCGGCTGGCTCGGCTGTTCAGGTACTTTTGGGCAGTCCACACGCCAAGAAGAGGATATTATTGGAGCCGACTTCTCTGTCGCCGGTAAGCTGATGGCCGCCGTATTTGACAGGAATATATTACTGTCTGTGTCTGTGACCCCCGTTCAACCCACAATCGGTGGGATTTGCCTTTTGTTTCTGCTGCTGGTTGAAATCTGTAGGCTGCTCGCACAGTGTGCTGAATGATTTAAGCCTATTTTGCTCTCTCAAAACTATTTTTAGTCGCAAATGCGAGTGTGGTGACGGACGGATCGCCATACTGCCCACATTTTACTCCGCCCGTCACAGCACGCTGTTTGATTGCGTTATCAAAACACGCCGCTATTATTCAGCCTTGCTTTTAACTTATTCCACCAAATACCGAATGTGTTTTTTGCAGTATTTGGTTACTATTATTTATCATTATTATTATTATATTATTATTATTATTGTTGTTATTTTCAAATTTCAAAAAAAAAAAACTTCACCACTGTATTTTTTTAATTTTTACTTTTTTTTGTTAGCATTTCAGCTGTATTTAAGCCAGATTGAAGGCTTTGGGTCCGTCACTCTCCTTAATTTATTGTTGAAACGGTTAAATAACAGGATCCGGCATAAACTCCATTAACTGTTAACAGCAGCTCAACAATCAGTCCTTCATCTCGGAAAAACAGTGGTTTCAAAACTGCGCTATTACCTGTAGCCACCGGGTCAGTTTGCTTCGCAGGGGAGGAGACCTTTACTGATAAATTGCCCATAAAATCACATTAACAACATACTGAAGGCATCCTTAAATTTCACTATTTGACCTCCGTGGTCCTCTCCGTTCCTCTCACCCACACTTGAGCACCTGTTCTAGGATACACAGTGTTGGCCCGCCCGGCCTGACCTCCGCGCTCCTCTCCGCTCCTCTAAGCTGCACTTGAGCATCCGTTCAGACCGCGCAGGTCAGGCCGGGGGGCCGCGGCGGTCAGGCCCGAGCGGGACCGTAGCTCATGATAACCAGATAAGCAGATAACATCAAATAGGGAAAATAAAATGAAAACACCACAGTTTTAGCCTGTTAGCTAACATGAGCTGAACTAGCTAACAGCTAACGAAAGATAACGTTAGCTGGTGGGGACATGTGCTACATACACCCAGTCGTGCCTCACCAGGAACCTCTTTTAATGGTCACAGAACAACATAACACAACAACATAGCTATTTTCTGCCAATTTATTCCAGTTAGCTTACCTGAAACCAACTGCGATAAGATGCTGTGTCCTGCAAGCTCAGTTCCAAACAAAGACCGTGGAGATGCTTTCTGTGGCGACCTCTGTATGTGGGCGGGTATATTCTATGGCTCTGGGCCGACCCAAAGCCGATGTAACAGAGACGTTTGATGAGCTGGGACAAAAGAGTATTAAATTTAAAAATATCATATATATATATATATATATATATATATATATATATATATATATATATATATATATATATATATATATATATATATATGGCGCACGTGTGTAAATTAACAGTCCCTTTATTCCAAAAGTGGTAAAGAAAGCAAGAGAAGAACATTTAATTTACAAGGCTTTCCCTGGAGGGTGGGAGTGGATGAACCCGGTTAAAGAGTACCTGCCCGGACGGGACGCTGTAAAACTAAGGCAAATGCACCCACAAGGAGGCAGGGATCATTTCATTGGTCAACAGTAAATCTGGCATTCTATTGGTTGGGGGATTTTGACAGGGTTGTTACACAAAAAAAAATCCAAGCGCAGGGCAGAAATCTGAGAGCAGAAATTCCACAAGCGCACAGAAACAGTTTGAGCGTGAGGAGAAAAGCCGAAGCTTGAGCAGGAAATCTGTGCAAGCAAATGGTATCTGAGTGCGTGCAACATGGTATCTGAGTGCGTGCAACATGGTATCTGAGTGCAAGCAACATGGGATCTGAGTGCAAGCACACAGTTTGAGCAAGAAGTGCAAGCAGAGGCTATTTGAGTGCGAGGGCAGGGTTTTTGAACGTGAAATCAATACATAATGGTCTCAGACTGATAGACCACTCTCTTGAATAAAGATAGGGATAAAGCTCCATACTCTGGTGGACATTCCTGCAGTCAGCATGCCAATTGCACGCTCCCTCAAAACTTGCGACATCTGTGGCATTGTGCTGTGTGATAAAACTGCACATTTCAGAGTGGCCTTTTATTGTGGCCAGCCTAAGGCACACCTGTGCAATAATCATGCTGTCTAATCAGCATCTTGATATGCCACACCTGTGAGGTGGGATGGATTATCTCGGCAAAGGAGAAGTGCTCACTAACACAGATTTAGACAGATTTGTGAACAATATTTGAGGGAAATGGTCTTTTGTGTGTATAGAAAATGTTTTAGAGTCTTTGAGTTCAGCTCATGAAAAATGGGAGCAAAAACAAAAGTGTTGCGTTTATATTTTTGTTCAGTGTGGTTGGGGCTTTAATTTAACAAAGGCTCCTGTGGGTAGTATTAGAGGGTAGTTACAAATGGGACTCCTCTGAAACCCTGTATTCCACCTAGGGGTGTGCATTACATCCTTACGAGGGTTGTGTGCCTGATGTGCATTCTTGTTGGCACTCATTTGGTCATCTCAGCACTTTTTGGATGAGCTAGCAAAACCATGACCTAAAAAGTTGTTTAGTAACCTAATATTTGCCATGGCTCCAAGTTTAAAGCAACAGGAGACCTCACACCTGTAACTTTAAACAGAAATTCTTCTTTTTTTTTTTTACTGAGACAGGGGGTCTATACTCTAAAATCAAAGTGTTATTTTGCATTAAAGGGGGACTAATGTTTTTTTCAACCTGGGCCCTATTTTCCGATCCACTTTTGTCTAAATGAGTGATAGGATGTTCAATATTTGACATTTCTCCAGTACCAAGCTAGGGCTGACCTGCCTGCAGCCCATGAGCGTGCGCCATATTAAATAATAGGGCACTCAGACAGCGTCAAACAATGTCAAAATACATCCACTAAAAGTGCATTTTTTTCACACAGACAGGCTCGGATTGTTAGTATAATTATCCGACAACATAACGGAAAGGAGAAATGAAAGTCTGTCTTTACCTTTAGCTGGATTCAGACATGTTCCTCTGCCTGTTGCTGCTCCCTCTCCTCGTCCGCTCTTAAATTTCAATGAGCTCTGCATCCGTGTACATCCGTGTACTCCATGTTCAAATAAATACAGGCGGTCGTCAAATTCAATTCATTCGCTGTCTAAGTGTCCTATTATTTAATATAGCGAGCGCTCATGGGCTGCAGGCAGGTCAGCCCTAGATTTGTACTGGAGAAATGTCAAATATTAAACATCCTATCACTCATTTAGACAAAAGTAGATCGGAAAATAGGGCCCAGGTTGAAAGAAACATTAGTTCCCCTTTAATAGATGCCCAGAAGATGCTTTCCAAATAATATTTCAAAATAAACACACTACATTGGTACAACACTGCCACTTGATGTTTTTTTCTTTCAATAACCAACACACATGGTTACATTTAGCCAACACAGGCACATGGTTGGCTTTAGGAAAAAAGAGTCGGATTTGGCTTTACAATATTAAAGGAAGTGAAAGCCGACCTCCCAAGTGAAAGTCAGTGGTTGTTAGACCCATCCACCAAATCTCCCGCCCGCCCAACACGGACCTTTGCCCGCTTAACTTATGTTGTTGTCCTGCTGCATTTTTCCCAGACACTGCCGGGCGCTGTTACACAATAATGGCGACCGGCCGCGCATCATGCTAATGTAAAAGTATGGCTTTTTTCGTTGGTGTCTGACACCGGAGGTCACTGACCAAGTGCCACTGTTCAGTGACTTCCGAGTAAGACCGGGGTGACTCATAGCATGGACTGAGCTTGCCTAAATGTGCACTACTGCAAAACCACAACCATCCGGGTCAAATACCAAGGTTTTAACCAAGAACAAATGATGTGTGTGGTTGTATGGTTTGGAGGACTTGCTGTTTCTTAACTTAATTGAATACAGTCATTTATAGATGGAGAGAAGTAATGTTTGGGAGCTAACTTGTGTAGGCGCTTCTTTTAATTTTGATAATGATGTGTTTATGATATGTTCTGGGGACAAACCTGATGATGTAAAACTGTCTCTATGAAAATTCAGCTCTGTTCATTCATTCAACTCAGATCCCTAAATTTAAAATCAAATAGAATATCTGTTTCAGTATGCAACTGTTTCCTCTTTCATTCCAGGTCATGTTAAAGTGACATTTGTGGCTAAAATGAACTCCTCTCTTTCTCTCTCCCTCTCTCTGCAGAAAGCAGACCTGGCAGTGGCCGGCTTCACTATCACCTCAGAGAGAGAGAAGGTGATCGATTTCTCCAAACCCTTCATGACTCTGGGGATCAGCATCCTCTACAGGGTTCATCTGGTAAAGTCACCTCTGCACTGTTCATTTGATTTATTCTATTACCTTTTAACTGATTTCACACGTCAGCCTACCAGTCACAGCTATGCCAACAGCTGAATAATGTACTCTTTGGAGCTCCGTCCATCTGAGGAATGAAAAGGAAAGAAGTGTAATCTGTCAGAAATGCAGTTGGGATCGAAAGTGAACCACGAAAACTGGCTGTTTTTTAATGAGTCATTGCTGCGTCATCCATTAGATTTTTAGCCACCCATTGTTGTGTTTCCAACAGGGATGATGCCACGAAAAGCTGTTATTGTTTTTAGACATTGCTATGTTTCTGGCCAGCATTTTGTGCCATGTAAAGTGATTTTTTGAAGGAAGTCATCACTGTGTCTTCCAATGACTTTTTAGCCACCAAACTCTGTTTCTTAGTGGCCTGTTGTTGTGTTTTCAACAAGAATAGTGCCATGAAAATCTGTTGTTTTTTGAAATGCGATGTTTACTGACAGAATTTTGCCATGAAAACTGGTTGTATTTTAAACAGTCATCGCTGTGTCTTCCAGCGGCTTTTTAGCCACCAAATTCTGTGTTTTTTAGCGACCCGTCACTGTGTTTCCAACAGGAAGAGTGACATAAAAAGTGGTAATTCTTTTACCAAGACATCGCTGTGTGTCCTGCATGAATGGTGCCTCGAACACTGGTTGTTTTTTAGTCATCACCAGGTCTTTGTTTCGAGCAGAGATAGTACTGCCAAAACCGGGTATTGTAAACCAAAACATAATCTTTTCCTTACCCTGACCATACATTAACCACAGTGTTGTGGAAACAGAAAGTTTCAATGTATCCTCTACATAATAATGTACAAATGTAACACATCTGTGGTTTGCAGAAACATACAGTGCCAGAATTTATTCTGGCCCTTGGGTTCAGAGTTTACTTGGTGTACATGCTGATCTACAGCAGATAAATATGAAATCAGAGGATGCAGCTGTAAAGCAGTTGGGGTTCATTTTAAGAAGCCCAGCAGGCTGTTTGTTTTCTTCCACAAAGGAGTTTTTAAGATGCTGATAAAAGCTCCATTAATTTCTCAGATCTGCCTGCAGAGCGCCTGCACCTGTTGACATTTTCTGTCTCTCTCTCTCTCTCTCTCTCTCTCTCTCTCATATATTGCGGCGTCTGACCGCTGATTTGATGAATTGAGAGAGAAAATGCTGCAGTCACAACAGCAGCCGCCTCCTCAGCAGGAGCTCGGCTGCTGGAGGCAACAACGGTCTCCTGACTGCTTGGGTCACACAGTCAAACTGTGAGTTCAGGACGAAGGAACAGCAAATATTCCTGCGACCAGAGAGATCACGCAGGGGGAGAGGTACTGGGAGAGCAGATAAAAGCAGAGCTGAGGACACAGACAGAGGGCATGTTTCTTCTTCTGCTGTTTTTTTTTTTTTTTTTTGTGGAGTGGATGGGGGATATGGTTCAGTTGGGGAGAGGGTGACAGGAGCTGCTGCTGCTTGGAAAATATTAGTTTTTCAGCCTCTGAGGGAGGATCGGTGACTCTGCCTGCCTGACTGGAATTTGAAACATCAACTTCATGCTCGTACACTTTCTCTGAGTGAGTCAGACAGAGGCCTGCTGTGGTTGGAAATTCAGGTGAACAACCTGCAAACAGGCCAGCAAGTCCTTTATGTGTTTGCATAGAAGACGGAGCGAGGGTGACATGTGTCCTGTGAATACTGAGAAGTCAGAAATGATCAATTATTTCTGCTTCCAGAGGAAAAGGTGTTGAAATATTTTACAGTTAATGCTCCTTCCTTTCTTACCTGCTCATGCGTTTCAGTGTCAGTGAATTCTGCTTGGATAAATAAATATAGTGAGGAAAAACCCATGTGTGTAAAAACACCTAAAGGTGATGGACAAATAACAAGAATGAATACCTGAGAATATGATGAAATCGAAAACAATAACTCTGCAAGAAGCTTTGTGAAGCTTTTGTAGCTCTCTGGAGTCACTCCTGCATCCGCCTTTATACATGCAGTTTTTTTTCTTTATGAACTCATGTTGTGAGTCTGTAACATGAAAGCACAGTCTGTCAGAGACATCCACATCAGGTGGACTTTGGTCATATAGAGAAGACTCTAATATGATTTGATCCTATTTCAGGACCTTTCTTGTCACATGGGAATCTTTCCCATCTCCACTGTCCATCCCACATGATGTGAAGTCTTTGAAAAGACCTAGTGGGTTCTTGGAGACACCCTGTTCACTTAGACCCTGTGTCCACATAGCGCCTTTTTCTGAGTGCCAGAAGAAGGCCAGCGTCTTTTTTCAATTGTTCCCAATGAGGAGAGAGTGTCTGCGGCTGCATGCGGCCGCTCCTCCTTTTTTGTGCGGCCACTCCGAGCGTTTTGAGTTGAAAATCTCTGAACTTTTCAGAAGGGCACTGGGAGAGAGCGTTGTGAGCGGTTTTTTTTTTTGTTTGTTTTTGGGCGCACAGACGCTTCACCCCAGCGCCCCGCAGCGCCCTTCCAGCGCCTTTCTGCCAGAAAAGGAGGTATGTGGACACAGGCCCTTAATTTCCTCTTACCTGTAGTGCTAATTATCAAACTAGATTGTTTTTGATGTGAGTTGCCAAGTGTTGGAGACATCAGATGTCTACCTTCTCTTCAATATAATGGAACTAGATGGCACTTGGCTTGTGCCGCTCAAAGCATCAAAAGAATACATTTGAAAAACTCAACAGCAATGTCTCTCTCTGTGAATCATGACTCATTTACTCAGCATAATTCACAGACCTTATTGTGAGCAGATTCATGTGGGAACTATTTTCTTTCTACTAAACTACACTCGCCAACCATCAGCGCGCAGAAGGAAGTATGTATCTACTCATGGACAAGAGGTTCCCCACACATTTGTTACTAGGGCTGTCAAACGATTTATTTCAAATTGCAATTAACTGCTCAATTGAACAAAAGAAAGTGTGCGTCTACTGCTAGCTCACTTAGCACCACTGAGCAAGCTAACGTTACAGCTCTGCCAAGGACAACTCCATTGGGCATTTTCAAACTAAACAGCTCTGGGGACTTCCTGAGAATAACCACCCACTTAGGAGCTCGTGTGAAAACTACATATCTTCAAGGGCTTTTTTACTGTTTGCATTCACACCGCTAATAGAAATGCTAAAGTGAAGTACTGTAAGCTGGGTGGTGATTGGTATAGCACTGTCACTTTCTATTTGACAAGTTAAAATTACATTGTATTTTCCCTGTCCCATATATACTCAGTAAAGCCTGGACTTCACTGTCAGTCCATTTGTCCGTGCTTTCTTCCCTTTTTAAGAAAAAACTTTGTTGCCAGTACTGCATTGGCTTGTGTTCGACCAATCAATATATACTTAGGTCATTCATGGTTCCTCTTGTGCTGAAAGATTACCTATTCTGCAATAGGAGCTAAAACAGTCCCTCAAATCATCATTCTAAGATCTACAATCATTTGTAGTTCTTACATTGTGGACACAACAAAACGTGGGTTCTTACAACTATGAAAAAGTTCCCCCGGTCCACCTATTAATGTGTACACAGGGTTCCCATTGTCATGAAATTCCTAGAAAGTTATGAAATTAGAAAAACTGTTTGAAATGGTTTGGAATCAACAGTGTTTAGGGAAAATTTTGAATATGCATTATTTTTGGCTAGGGTTGAAAACTTGTCTAACATTCTACGAAATACATCTTCCATATCACTGATTTAAAATCGAGCACTGCGCTGCCTGACTTTTGAATGTCACTAGCATCATGTGATACACAATACATGTACAGCTATTTGGTGGCCGGAATGTCTAATGAGCATATACAGTTTGCGAACGCTAGGAGTTTGCTTATCCACAAATGCCTGGAAAGTGTATGGATAACGACGAACATAATTCATGGGTCAAGAGAGAGGCAGACTCTAGCAACGTTGGATGTCATCTCTGCACCAAAAAGATTGGCATCAGCCACATGGGGAAGCAGCTCTGGTCAGCCATGGTAGAAGGAGAAGGTATCAAGATGGTCAAAAGGCCCCTGAAAAGACTGCTAGTGTCTGCACATATTAGTAACCAGGCTAGATAATGTTACAGCTTTTACCAGCACAGCAAGCATCAGTGTAGGTACAATCAGTCCATTACCTCATCCAGTGATCTGCCCACCTGTTTAAACTATTTTAATAGAGTCATGGAAATGGGTTAGAATTTTATAGAAAAGTTATGGAATATTCATTGGTAAAAATAAGGGCTGTCAGTATTAAGACATTAATCACGATGCGATTTAGGTCAAAACATAACGTGATATTTTCTTTAACTGTGTTAATCACGTGCTATTTTGTCAAAATGGCACCACTGCACTTTTAAATGGCTCCTTTCACTTTACAAAACTCCCAGATGGCTCAGTTGATGAGTTAAAAGTAATGGAATTAAAATATCACTGAAGTACTTCAAGCTACGAGCTGAGCATATAGGTGAAGCTAATCAGACTGATGTCAACAGGCAACCATATCGCCAAAGCAGGCAAAGCACTATTTCGGAGTGTGTGAATCACCACAGACCCATGGATGAAACTAAATCAAAGAAGTTAACTACAGTGCTTCCAAACTGGGGGGCAACTAACTGCAGATCAGCCAACATCATGGAACATAAAAAGCACTTTGAAGTTGTTTCCTACCTCTAAGTCATGGTTTCTAGGCCACACAGTTGTAGCAGTGTAGCTCTGATTTGACAGAAATCAACCTAAAAGTCAAGTTCATGAAGTACGTTTCTTTGCATTAATTTGATTCACAATGAAAACACTCTGGTAGGAACTGCTCAATGTAAAATAATGGAATTATAAACGTGCAGTTAAAAACGTGATTAATGGTGATTAACTATTGAAATTCAGCAGTTAATCACGATTTGAAAAATTAACCGTTGGACAGCCCAAGTAAAAAATGTGTGGGATGCCTCTCATCCATGAGTAGATGCATGCTTTCCATGAGTAGATGCATGCTTCCTTCTGCGCGATGATACTGTTGGCGGGTATAGGTCAGTAAAAAAGAAGTAGTTCCTATATCAAACTGCTCACAACAAGGACTTTGGATTATCTTGAGTAACCTTTTTTGGGGGGGGGGGGGGGGGGTTTAAGCACCACAAGCCGAGTGCCATCTAGTTCCAATAAACTGGAGAGAAGGCGGACATCTTTACGGCCAATATATCCAATAATCAGCACCTCACACCAAAACAATCTAGCCTAATAAAAAGCACTAGAAAAAAAAAAAAAAACATGTATTTTTGGGTGACCTGTTCCTTTAAGTTCTTAAACATAGCAGCTAAGTGGCCAACAGCAGAAGTTTTATGTGTCTTTGCTAATAACAATAAATGTTAATAAAACATGTATTTATTTGTTGTTGTCGATAAAACATAATGATGCGTCTCCTCTGAGGCAGACTGCTGATGTGCTGCAGTGTCGCTGCCTGCAGATACTGTACATCTGCAGCTCATCAGTATTCCCCTCCACCATCTGTCCTCCATGTTTGATCCAGTCCGCTGTTAGTGCCTCAGTGTATTGACTCAGTGATCAGTCAGCTGTTTAATGTGTGTACAGCCGAGGCCGTCGTCACACAGCAGCATCCCAAACTTCATTCTCTTAAGTGTTTATTTCAGGATTACGTTGACCAGGAGCACATTGTTACTTACAGTAACGGCCCGCAGCGGTGATTTGCATCCTCACATGACAGAGCTGATGAGCAGTCAGAGATCTGTGGGCTCGGTCAGGAGGAGGATGGCAGCTTCTTGGATCAGTCTGAATTGGGGGATTTGAACCGAGACCCTATAAATTCACTCCACTAAACACCAGGCTGCTGTTATCAAGTGCAGCACTGGTGACCATTATACACACTAGATAGAATAGCTAACAGGCCGTGCTGATAATGGTGTGCTCACACACAGGGCTGTGGTCAAAATGGGCCAAGAACGGTTTCCTGAGCCCTACCAGCCCCTCTGGTCTTTACGTCAGTTGATAATGCACTTTAGTGTTGCATATTTACAAACACATTTTCAATTAATTTTGTGCAAACCAGTTGGTTCACAGTAAGTCTGGAGTTTTTGCTTGACTGTCACCCAATATGTTGGTAATCCAGCTTCTCACACTTCATTTCATCATAATACATAATAATCAAAGCACCGAAACAAAGCAAATATAGCAAGGCAAAACAGGAAACAAAAGATAATCTGGGGTTGGCTTTTCCTTTCCCTTTGGCTGGTGAGCGTGTTCACAAACAGTAACCGCCAATCCTGCATAGCATGTTTTATTATGTTTATTTGACTTCCAGCAGCAAAGACATTCCATCTTTTCCTGCTAGTATTAAAGTGAAGTACACTGGTGTCTTTTATGTTAAAGATCAAGTGACATGTTGGCAGAAATGGAATATAATAGGTATGTTTTCTTTGGTGTTTAATTAATTAAAATAAGAATCATGATTTTGTTACCTTAGAATTATTTGTTTATATCTACATAGAGAGCAGGTCCTCATCCACGTATATGGGCATGTTGCACTGCCATGTTTCTACAGTAGCCCTGAGCGGACAAACCAAACACTGGCTCTAGATAGGCGATATGTGTTCTTGCATTTTTGTGTCGGCCACTGTAGTTATCAGCCCCCTCTGTGAAGGAAAGCGTCAGAAAAGCCCTTTTTTTTTTTTAATTTGAATTGTCCATATCAATAACCTGAAGAATTGCAGGTCTGTATAATCCAACAGAAACTAAGAGAAAACCAGGCTTTCATTGACAGCAAATAAATCCATAGTCCTACTGCCATCTGCTGGTGAAAAGGACAAACATCAGTTTGAAACTTCACTGATGCAACGATGCGTTATGGCAGTGGTGTGCTAAAAGCCAAAACACATGCTAAAGTGCCCTCTTGGGAGCCAGAACGCGCGCTAAAGTGCCCTCTTGGCAGCCAAAATGTCCTCCTGGGAGCCAAAACGCGCGCTCGAGTGCCCTCTTGGCAGCCAAAATGTCCTCCTGGGAGCCAAAACGTGCGCTAAAGTGCCCTCTTGGCAGCCAAAATGCCCTCCTGGGAGCCAAAACGCGCGCTAAAGTGCCCTCTTGGCAGCCAAAGTGCCCTCCTGGGAGCCAAAACGTGCGCTAAAGTGCCCTCCTGGTTGGCAAAACACACTAAACTGCCCTCTTGGCTGGTTAAAACATGATAAACTGCCCTCTTGGGTGGTAAAAACATTACTGTTGCAATGACTTTTATGTTGGGCCCTTTTTTGATCTATATTGAGCCAGAACTATACCTCACAGAACCAGTTTGGATTATCTGGTGCTAATATGGTGTTAAAATGCACTAGAATACAGGAAATGGCATCTACTTCATTGAAAATGCGCTACAAAAAACAAGATTGTTTTTCTGTTTTTGTGATTTGGTTTTGAAACAGAAAAGCGAGAGGGTACACGGATTACACACACACACAACACAGGCAGTGTGACTTCATTCTCCGCTCAGGACAACATTACTCCAATATATCTTTACATAGCAAACAGTGCTTCGCTGCTATATTAACGCTCTGAATGTCACATGTATCCTCTTTAACAAAAGCAGAAAACAGAATACCATGACAACTGGTGTGCAGCAGGTCCTGTATTCTTTTAGTATGGAATTAAAAATAAATATAACAGATGCACTGGTAACAACATTCTGTACGAGCAATGCACATATCTGAATGTGTTCAGGCTCTTGAATGTATCACAAAAACCAAAACACATTCAGCCTTGTAACTACTCTGCAACTCCCAAAGTGACTAAATGAACAATTCAATGTCTGTATGTCTGGAGTATAAAGAGCTTTATACACATTATAAAACACACACTCTCTGTCTCTCTCTCTCTCTCTCTCTCTCACACACACACACACACACACAGCATCTATTTAAATAGCTTGCGAGCACACTTAAAGATGGTAATCTTTTTAATTGCTCAAGCTGTTGACTTATGCACACACATTAGTGAAGTGCCATCATGTTTATCAGTGTTCTTGCCCCCTGGTGTTGAACAGTGTAAATTTATATCTGCTGTTGCTCCCAATTCATTAGTACTCAATATATTATCACTCTGCTTTCACTGCATCTAAGTCACAACAATTTATTACAGCATGTACAAGGAGCTCCGACATCATCACCATGGAGATACTAGCTGTGTTCAAGGAAGGCGCAGTGACATTGTTATTATTGAGAAAAATGTGCAATTTAGATGTGCAATTTAAATGTGCAATAGAATACTTAAAAATTTAATAAGAGACTCAAAAAATGTTACTCCCATTGTGTAACTTGGTTGACAAAGTAGACATAAAGAATAAAGAATATGCGAATTCTTGAATGCATATTTCTACCATCAGAAATGTTTCTCTAATGCAGGTGTTTTATCTTTAATCCTAATTCAAGCCTTTATTTTCATAATCTTGCAATAATATAAAACCCCACAAATTATTAACTTTTTAGAAAGTTAAAACAGCATTGTTTTTCATGTCAACCCGAGTGTTAGGCAAAAAATGTAATCAATGACTGATTATATATTACCTATATTTTTACATTACTAATTCCTTAACAGCAATAGTAATTAGTTGTAGCGCTTTCTGTCCATACTTAACACAGCTCCATCAAATGTGACTTTAAACTCCAAATCCTTTACAACCATGTCACATATTCTGTATTCTGTTGTTTAACGAGCAAATATTTATAAACCATAAACAACTAGCTTAATGTTAGCACTGGTGTTTCATCCTCAGAAGCTGCAGGATTCACACGCCCTTCAAAAGCAACACATTCACACTCCAACTTCGTCACATACCGACGTTTGGTCATGGACTTTGCACAACGACATATGACGTGCAAGGTACCCTGGGTGCGTTAGTTGTTGACGTTCTGGGACGCTGTGTCAACTTCAGCCTGTTACATGGATTGTCTGATTTCAAAAAACACTTAATTTCTCACAGGAAATGTACAGTTTGCAAATTGTCTCTTTCAAAGTAAATGCATGTGGACTGATGTTTTTTTTTTTTTTTCCTTAAACAATAAACGCACGCAGTGTGTGTGTTGGTTTTCACCAACACACACACACATTGCTGGGTTTGGGCAACAAAGGCACGTGGCTGGGTTTATTTATTTATTTATTGTTTTTGGACAATGCACATTAATCAACATTACTGCATTGAGCATCAATGTAAATGCGCCAGAGTTAGCACAGATGCTAAATTTCATCTGTAGTCCCAAGGCAGGTACCTACACAACACAGACACAGTAAGACTTTAAAACCTCGCAACTACAAATCATACAATAGACAATTACAAAACAAAACACAGGCAGACAAATCAAAACAAACAAAACACAAGCAGACAATATCAAAACAAACAAAACACAGGCAGACAATATCAAAACAAACAAGACACAGACAGAGGATATCAAAACTAACATTATTATAACAAAACATTTTTAGCCCACAGTTAAAGAGTTAAAAAGATCAATGAACCAAAAGCCCCCAAGAACAGGCATCAGATTAAGAAACAGTATTTAGGTATGGGTACATGTCTGATTTGTTTTTAACCAATGTTTGAGGGTTTTTTTTAAAGATTAAGTAGTTGTCACAGTTTCTGATGTGTGATGGTAACTTGTTCCAGGAATGTGTATCTTACAGATACCACCATTTGACTGAATTTAGTCCTACACCTACAGTCTCTTACAGTCTCCTCTGGTTAAAGGCTCTAGTTCTTCGTCCATCATTGTTTTTTTTTCTGGTCAGTGGTCACTCAGTCACTCAGTGGTGGGGGGGCAAGACCATTTAAGACTTTAAAAATGAGACAAACATCCATGAAAAATTGGTAGCTATCCAGGTCAAGAATATTAGACTTTTCTAAAATATTACAATAATGAAAATGAAAAGGTTTCCTATCCAAGACTTTAACTGCCTTCTTGAAGAGAGACTTGATTGGTTTTAAAGTACATTCTGTTGCATGTGTCCAAGTTGAGAAACAATAATTTATGTGTGAAAATATCATGGCATGCATATAGACTTTAGCTGTCTTGGAGGTAAGGAAAGGTCTTATATGATGGAAATTTGATAGGTTGAATTTAATGATATTTGTGATTTTTTTAACATGTGATTTAAATGATAAATTTGTGTCAAAGACCACTCCAAGATATTTAAACTCTTCTTCTACATCAAGGCTCTCTCCATTGACCACTACAGATGGTTGGTCGCCCTCTGCTGACTGATGGGAGAAGAACATGCATACAGTCTTTTTGGTGTTGAGGTGCAAACAAGATTCATTAAGCCAGTGAAATACAGGTACCAACGCTGCTGATAATATTGTAGCAGCTTCTTGTTTTGGTTTTGCATGGACATATAAAACTGTATCATCAGCATATAATTGTAAATTAACATTTGGACAAACTTTAGGTAAGTCATTAACATAAAGACTGAACAGAATCGGACCCAAAATGGAACCTTGGGGTACCCCAGCTAAGCAGCTGAGGGGAGGTGATTCTGAGTGTCCAATCTGAACAGTTTGTTTTCTATCTGATAGATACGATTTCATCCAGCAGAGTGCACCATCAGAGAAATTGAAAAGGGACAGTTTTGAAAGAAGTATGTTATGGTTTAGTGAGTCGAAAGCTCTTTTTAGGTCCAAAAAAAACAACTCCTACATAGCCACCCTGATCCAATAAACCCTTGATGTTCTTATGAAAATAACAAATTGCTGTGTCGGTTGAGTGGTGTTTACGAAATCCAAACTGCATTGGATGGAGTGGGTTGTGCCCATTGTTAAGATGGTCTGTTAACTGCAATGCAACCCATTTCTCAGCCACTTTTGATATGACTAGCAAGATATTTATCGGCCGATAGTTCTCCAGTTTGGTCTGATCACCAGCCTTTAGAACTGGAGTAACCTTGGCAATCTTCCAGGTGGATGGCACTCTACCCTGTTTTATGGACAGATTTATTAAGTGTGCAATTGGGTGTGCAAGAGCCTCTCTATGATGTTTTATAAAGTTACTGTCCAGACCAAAGGCATCTCTAGCATTAGAACTTTTCAGAGATGAAATGATTTTTAAAACCTCAGGAACAGTTATTTCCCTTAAACTAAAAATTGTCTTTCGGTCATCTAGAGGGTTACGTGGAGTGTCTGGACATTTGAAATTCATTGTCAACTCCTCAATTGAATGTATGAAGAAATTGTTGAAACTACTAGCAATAATATCTAAGTCATTTATCAAAGTGCCATTCACCTGGAGTTGCATGTCATTGGATGTTGTGTTTTTATTTTTTCCTGTTAGCTTATTTAATTGTTCCCATATCAATTTTCCATTGCCATTTGCCCCATCTATCATTTCAATAAAAAAATCTGCTTTAGCTTTGCAAATCTGTTTTACAACTTTGTTTCTAAGTGATGTAAAAATTTGTCAGTCACAAATGAACCCTGTTTTTAGAGATTTTTTTAGTGCATTATCTCTTTCTTTCATCAATTTGCGAACATCATCCTTCAGCCAAGGTAGTGTCTTTTTATGCTTTTTGAATTCCACTTTTTTTGTGAAGCGATCCAGAACTTGCATAACACATTTAGAGAAAGTGCTATAGCTGTCCTCAACTTCGTTATTTGTTAGTAGATTAGACCAATCATACTCTTGCAAAGCATTCTTCAAATTTTGTTGTTCACTTTTAGGTATTATATGATGGCTGCTAACTCTAATGGGGCTAGTGAGACGTTTCCAGTTGGTTTTTCTTGAGCATAGAATGAAATTATGGTCAGAGAGCCCAGACAAAAGATTAGAAGTTTTGCTAATCCTATCGGGTTTATTTGTGAATATTAAATCAATTGTTGTTGTAGATATCTTGGTTATTCTTTTTGGACCTTGAATAACTTCAGAAAGGTTGTGGTTATCTGTTAGTTGCTTCAGTTTTTTAGAAAAAAAGAACAGGATTTGGCTTCACAATTTATAGGAAGTAAACACCGGCCTCCCGGGTGAAAATCAGTGGTTGTTTTGGTTTGACACCTGAAATGAGGTCTGTGAGCTTTTTTGCCACAGAGCTTATTTTCTGCAATAAGCCGAACCCCAACAGAAAAACCCCATTAACGTTTTGTAAAGGGAACCACAGCGATGTTAACTTCTGAGTTTGCCAACAAAAATGGTCATTCCTGCAATTTCATTTCACTTCATTATTCAGCCTAATATCAGGTTTTAAACAGGATTGAACTCTGAGCTTGACCTGATCACTCAGCATCAGAGGTGGACCTCACTAATCCTCTTGTGGCTGAATGAGAGCAAATCCCTGCAGTAGGTTCAACATGTGGTAAAACCAGAATAGTGGAAGCTGTTAGAGCAGCATGTTAATGAACATATAATACTGCTTTTAAACACTCATGTGCAGGCTTGGTTTGGCTTGGTTTGGTTTGGGCCATTATGTAAAAACTTTTAATGCGAAGCAGCAAAATAAGGAAAGGAGTTTTTGAGCAGCAACTTCACACGTCTAATATGGCTGATAGCGCACATGAAACTGGAAAATACAGCAGATATTTAAAGTAAAAACAGGACGGAGGAGAGAAACTGAACTCCAGACCACAGAGATTCAGTTAGACGCTGCTCAAGTACTGAGAGCTGAACACACAGAGACTTAGAAATTCACGTTTCACCCTGGTCTCCTGCAGACAGACATGAGCTCAGTGTTGCAACACACATGCTTGTTTGAGGGGGAGAAGCAGGGTTGTTGAAGATCGGCTGCAGTTGGTAAGACATCACTGCTACCGACTTTTGGATCTACTCTGGAGAAGGTCCATCTCTGGCGCAGTTAGGCATGGCACAGCTCGGCATGGGGCAGCTCGACATGGCACAGCGTGTATATACTATAGGGTCTGATTGTCAGCATAGTTTTTGGCCAGTTACTTCACTTTACAGCCCTCTGGTGAGAATTTAAAAACTGAGTTACCTAGCTGTAGTGAGTTTAGATGACTGGCAGCTTACCTGACACACATGTCGCGACTCAGTGAACTCACCTCTCTGACACCACATCAGGTGAAAACAAGCTCTGAGGATTGTGACCATCTCACCTAAGTGTGTTATCTATCAAGTGCAAAAGTAATGTGAACTCCCGCAGAGAGAGAGCTGTCCAAACACTGCAAACAAACTAAAAGAAAATGCATTACAATGTTGGAGATTATTAGGTTTTTGCTGTTTGGCTACTGTGTTTTAACTTTGTAAAGTTCCTCCTTTCTAGAACAGACTAAAAGGTAACTTCCACAAAACAAATGACACAGTAAACATGAAGAAACTTGGTGTTTTTACTTGTGGTTCAGTTTTAGTGGATTTATATCTGTGGTGTATTTCTATTAAGGGCATCTGTGCATGCCCACTTACTGTAAATAACATGCAGTTTACACGACCACAGATCAAACTGTGCTCGTGACAGATTTTAACATAAATCAGGGACATTTAAATAATTTTTTTTTCACAATTTATTCCACTTAAAAAGGCCAACTTCACAACTATGATATTAGCTTTGATATTAAGCAGTCACTTGATTTAATTTTAGCATCAAAAATATCTTTTGAAGCAACTTTAATGGCACACTGGAAGCCGATGGTTGCTTGGCACATGATGAAAAATGAGAACACCTAAAAAAAAGAACATCGATGACCCCGTTTACACTTGGCATTAACTTGTCACCAAGGTGATCTGGTCACTCAAACCACTTGCCGAGGTGGTCTGGGACCCCTTTTACACACATCTAGCCTGGAAATCCAGACCCAAATCTAGAAAGATTTAGGGTCTGGCTATGAGTAATGCAAATGGCCCAACTCAAGGGGCAGCACCAAGCATGCATTTGAAAATATCACTGCACGCAATTGGATAACACTACGACCAATCAGAACAATACTCAGGGTGACGTATCCAGAGCGCGACCAGCAGAGCTAACTAGTAGATTAGACTCTTGCTATCCGGTCGGCAAAACAGCAAAAATGTGCTTCTTGCAAAGGAAAGACTCAAGCGCCATCTTCTGTTCCTCTTTTAGAGAAAAAGCCAAGTCTAACTCGTTCATTGTAGCGGTCAAAGCTGTTTCAAACAACTGGTGTTCATCCTTAACTATCTTGCAATGTTTACTGACTGATTCCAGCGCTGTCGTCATCTGTTTAGCTCGCCTCTGGCCCGTCTATATCAGATACACCGATGTGATTGGTGCAGCTCGGCTCCAACAGCATGGGTAATGAGCATCATTACTGATTGCCAGAGTGACTCGCTGAGCAAATTCAAATTGTGCTCTCGCGAGAACTCTGGATTTCCAGGGTATCTCATATCCACATTGTATCTGAATTATGATTAAACCTGATTACATTCCTTTTTCCTATTACTGCTACTTTTTTAGTAGCTGGCTTTGGCTTTTCCATTTCTGTCTGAGCAATGGGATGGCGCACCAGTAGCAAAGCTTGCTAACTGGTTAATAGCTGCCATTTTGCTGGTTTGGAACAGTCCCATGCCATTACATAGTACAATATCCACATGGACTCAATGATCAACTGATTAGATTCTGGTAGTCATAGGTCAAAGGTCAATTCTGAATCACCTTGTCTGCATCATTCTTGTGAATGTGATATCTCAATAATTCCATGAGGGAATTTCCTCAAATTTGGCACAAACATTCACTTGTGGTCTATGTGACCTTGCATTTGTCTCATTCTCATGAACACTATTAACCTGGAAATCCAGATGCCCTGCCCCCAGCAAATTCGACTTTACACTGCACAGGGATCTGGCCCCGAGGAGCAGAGCCTGGTGAATCGCCATCGGACCAATCAGATCAGTATATCTGACAGAAGCGGGCTCTGGGTGGGTGTAACATGATGAGGACAGTGCTGCGTCGTAGGAGTCGAAAAGTACACAGACAAGATAGCAGCTGCCAAAGGACCACGTTCATTCAATTTAGCTTTGCAAGAAACGCTAAGCCAACTACACTTATCTTTTTCCTTGAGAGAGGAACAGAAGACTGCCCTAGAAGCCTTCACTTCCAGGAAGGATGTTTTTTGCCAACGGGATACGGCAAAAGCATAATGTATCAGTCAGTCCCACTGGTCGGCAAACAAATGGGGCTTAGTGCAATGAATACGTCACCTTGTTTTTTGCTCTGATTGGCTATCGTGTTATCCAGTTGCGTGTGGCAGCATTTAATATGCCTCAGTTAGTGCCGCCCCTTGGGTAGGAAGGGTGTATCGGTGAGGGCCAGACTCAAGATCTTTCTAGATTTGAGTCTGGATTTCCCGGCTAGAACACTATATCTCAAGAACATCTTCAGGAAAATTTCTTTAAATTTGACACAAACATCCACTTGGACTGAAGAATAAACTGTTTAGAATTTTGTGGTTGAAGGTCAAAGGTCAAGGTCACTGTGACCTCACAAAACATGTTTTTGGCCAATTCTTTTGCTAATAATGACGAAATTTCACACAAATATCTAATAGGATAAAATAATGAAGTGATGGCATTTTATATCCAAAAGATCAAAGGTCAATTTCACTATGACATAATGTTTTCTGGCCATTATTCAGTGTCATAACTCAGGAACAGAAGAGGAGACATTTGGTCAGATACTGAATTGGTGACACTGATCTTGGGTGCCCACCTTGAAACTGTGCTGATTGTATAGATCTTCTGTGCTGCTGGGGGGAAGATGGGTGTGAAGCATCCATGTTGTCACAGACATGAATGTAAACTGTAAAAGAAACTTGACTGTTGCGCGGAGGCAAACAACCACGGGGGGGTAATTCTAGTTATATATGGATTGAAAATCCAGTTGTATTTATACTTGTGTTCAATGTGGTCACAATGCAACCCTGACCACCTCCAGAGGTGGTTTGGCTGAATGGATCACAATCTGTCCTCAAGGCGTTTTGGGTGCATTTCTGCCTGTACTTGGAAACGTAGAAAGAGGTCTCTGATGCTTTTGTCCACGTCTTTTGTAGTGTAAACACCAAAGCATCCTGATGCGTCCCAGAAAAGGACTACAATGTTAATTCAGGACGTGGTGGTTGTTTTGATGGTAGTGCACCAATGCTCTATAACTTGCCGACCTTACAAGTTGGACCAAGTGTTGCATGACCGTCTATTGTTTTGTCCAGTGATATCTCCAGTTGTACTGACACAATCACAAACACAAACCTGACTGGTAAGTGTGAACGTAATAACTGTACAAAGGGCCATTTGACCTTTAAGCCAAATTGACGTAGTCAGTCACAAAATTTGAACACAAGTGTTAAGCTGGAGACACATGATAGACATGGGTGTGAATAGCGATGTGTCTGGACTGTCCACTTGTCACCAAGATGCAGCAAAAATTGGGGGTGATGGGGGTTGATTGGATGTACCTGCTGTTGTTTGCCTTCATATTCTCTGATCCACATTTCTACTTGTGATATCTCGTCTGATTCTGTGGAACAAGGCAGATTCACAGCAGATTTTCGCCACTCATACGGTGGGTGTTTTTTTTTTTTTTCAGTCCAAATGGACGAAAAACAGAAACAGAGTTGATTACCTCCATAACAGTTCTAGTCATCTGCTGAAACTAGGTCCAGGCTTTGAGTTCCTCCATTCTCCTCACTGCCAAAGCCTCTTTCAGTATAATTGTGGGGGGGGGGGGGGGGGGGTCATAAGCAGCAGGGAAAGGAAATGATAAAATGGATCGATGGATAGCGTCTGGCTGGGGAACATCAACTGACTGTCGTTAACACTTTTAACGCTTGTTACTGCAATTCGGTTGTTTTATCATGTTGTATTGGAATTGCAGGTTTCTGTACTGACAATGGTGAGCTGAAAGACAAAAAAAGGAAAACAATGTAATTCCAGGAGTTATTTTCCAAAGTACATGGCTGTCAATCCGAACGTGAAGGTGGTGTTTATAAAGCTGAGACGTTGACAGCTTTCTGTCCTCTGAGAATGGCAGATGGTCATTATCACAATTCACTGCTGCCAGCTGGAGACATTAGAACTTCCACTGGTGTTAAACTTTGTGTTTTGAATTTAAAGTTCATGTGGTTTGATGTGGAAATTCAGTGATGCCATTTAAAGTGTGAAACACATGCAAAACCAGTCCTCACTAACAAATACACAGAATTAGAAACATTTGTATAAGTTCAGCTAGTTTTTTATTTTTTAAATATTTTTTGCCACACATATACAACATTAAGCTAGATTAAAAAAAAGAGATTTATAAAAGCATGACAGTTGCCAAAAGAAAGCAGGCACCTGAGCATTACATGGGGCACAGATGTGATGTGACACGTCTGCCACTGCATGCCCACAGCAGGACGTGTCCATTAAAATCAACTGAAGATGCTACACTATCCACTGAAGCAGTGCTTTCCCACACTGGCATCCTTTAGCTCAATGCTGATTTTATGCAGCTGGTCCTTTTTTTTTCTCTCTATGCAAGGCTCTTCAGTCCTCTAACAGGTACAAACTACACAGAACTGTGAAAAAATGAGAACACTCTGCTTAAAAAAAAGGGTTAAAATTAATATCTTACTGTACCAGAAGTGATGTGACACAGCATATCAACCTTGTGGATGTTTTTACATTTCACAGTCATGAGACCCGCTGGGCCACCCATGCTCCCGGCCAACATTCCTGTCTTTAAGAGACTGTAACGGGTTGAGTTTCAAAGCTAGAGTGATGATCCTGGTATCCTGAAGTTAGAGAACCTAAGAAATTCAGTGGTACCAACCTTGTCATCTTAGCCTCTCAGGAAGAGGGCTCAATAATGCTCCAAGGTTCGGCTAAATTTTTGGTTGGTAAAAGCAGCATGGCCATTGTCACAAAGGTACCTTGACCTCTCAACTCAAGATATCTGAATGAAAATGGACTCTGTGGGTTTGCATTGGTTACCCTTCACAGATATGCCCACTGTGTGCTAGTCCCATACAGTTTGGGGCAAAAACCATGCAATTTATTGCATGCAGTATAAATGTGTTATTTTTGCCTATTTGAATATTTTTGCATACTAGAATCCTTGAACAATCTTTTAATTGCATAAATAGGGTATGACTGAAAAGCTGAGACTCTTGTCGATTCAATGAGACAATTTTTATTCGCATATGATGATGTTAGTCCCTATACTAGCCATTTCATTGTAGTGAGACCATTTTTTGAAACTTGACCTTGCTGTATAAATGATCTACAGTGATATCTAGGGTAATCACAGCCTCATGAAACTTTGTAGCCAGAAACTGTGACCTCAAGCATTTGGAGGATAGGTATTAGTCATAGGCATATCCTACTATTAAATGGAGAAACCTCTGTCCCTCTGCCCGTCCGTCCATCTGTCATTATCCGTTTTCCTCCTCACTGCTTCGACCTACTTCTCTGAACTTGCACATACGCTTTCATCTTGGTCATGTGCAGACAGCCATGATGCCGTTTTTGCATTTTTCCTACATTTGTACTGTTTATATTCGCGTTTCCACTACCCATTCATACTGTGAGCACCATTAGCAGCGCGAGCTGCACATGCACGCTGGGACCACAGTTTGGCTGGGAAGCCTTTATCTCCAACACTTGCAGATCGAAACCTGAATGTGTGTACCTGTGTGCCCGCGCACGGCCCTACGCACGAACATGCCTCCGTGCCGTCGGCCAAAACTATGCTCCATGTATTTTGCCATAAAGCATGTTTCTAAATACAGTGTGCATTGTTTGTCTTACATTAATATTTATTAGACAGTGCATTTACAGTGCTCTGATTTTGCATCTCCTCTAATATACTGTTTTTGATTTCTTATTCCTCTATACATAACACATCCCTGGGTATGGACTAATTGAAAATTAAGAGGTTTATCAGCATCTTCCACAACAGAAGTGCTCACCATCCAGTTATTGAAAAATGCAGTACTTGCAGAAATCTCCAAATGTCAAAATACAAAAGCAGGTTTCCACTCACTGCCTTTTCTTCAGCTTGTCAGCTTACTGCCCACCAAACAATAGGCTATGTGCTCTCTAACCTCCAGCTCATCCACAAGCACCTCGATTTCTGTGTCAGGAATATTTGTTTTTCTTGGTTTTCCTCTTGGTCGTTGCCATGATTTCCCGCGAAGAACCATTGGTCAGGCGGCTCATGTCTATGCATCAGCATTAATGGGGTGCTTTGCATTAGCCATTTATGGTTGAATGTGGGTGTGTAGAAGGTGGGATATGAGGCTGGTCCACACGCGGACAATTCCAAGTTGATTTGTGTATATACATGTCCTCATTTGTACGTACGCAAACATTTAGTGTGGATTCTCCCCAGAGTTTTATCCATGAGGCAGCTGAACTTTACACCCATATGTGATAGTGAACCATTTGATTGTGTCAGGGAGATCAAATCTGATCATACCAAACCCACACAGTCTGATGGAGAGTTTTTGAGTGTTAAACCCTTAATAGTTTGTTCAAAACTTTAATTTTGATTATTGCATATTAAGTCAGGAATATTTAACTGAAAAATACTTTTATTATTTTATTATTATTATATATTTTTTTTTAATATTGGAGACAATTTTAATCAACTGTAATAGAAACACAGTAAACAAATGGATTTTGTTTGTGTGTGTGTGTGTGTGTGTGTGTGTGTGTGTGTGTGTGTGTGTGTGTGTGTGTGCATGCGTGCGTGTGCGTGTGTGTGTGCGTGTATTTCAGGGCCGTAAACCGGGTTACTTCTCTTTCCTGGATCCGTTCTCTCCGGCTGTCTGGCTCTTCATGCTGTTGGCTTACCTCGCCGTCAGCTGTGTCCTCTTCCTCGCCGCCAGGTAACACACCTGCCTCTATCTTTATGTGTGTGTGTGTGTGTGTGTGTGTGTTCACACCTATAAATAACAGCAAATCAGTTTTCATCTTTCAGTTTTAATATTTGTGTTAGAGGACAGGTCGTGTTTTCATTAAAAAAATCTCGCTCTGTGTTTGTCATTGTAACACGACAAAATGACATGAATGTCAAATTGTTGTCATGTTTCATAGTGTTGTTTTAACTTGTATTTTACTGGCAGTAATTGTAGGTCTCTGTGCCACTATTCTTTCTTATTGCTTGTAATTTCATTGTTCACACAAACATTAGAATGACTGCGACAGTTTTTTTTTTTTTTAGATTCAAGACAACTTTATTAATCCCTTAAAGGGCAATTTCATTTGACAGCTCACACTTTTTTTACTTTCCAGTTGACCACTTAAACACAGTTATTATGTTGTTTCTTTCTGCATAAAGAGTATAAGTGCAGTAATCTGTCTACCTTTCTCACCTTCAACTCTTTAACTGTGTCTGTCTAAGACAGGTGGAACAAACACATTTAACATCTCAGCTGTTTGTATTAAAAAAAAACTTTTTAAAAACAAACGGCCAGATCCTCAAAAGGATTGCACTGCTTTTGCGACCGCTAAACCTGTGCAAATGAGAGAAAGAAATAGCGTGCAATCCACAAAGCACACGCAAAGGTTGAAATGCACGCAAACTGAACACAAACTGCACTGCCACTCCTAGCTGCGCCGGTCCAATTTGCATGCATGTAAATTAGGGAATATTCATAAATTCAGCGCAAAATTGCCCCCTTCCTATGCAAATAAGCCTCATTGCAAATACCACCTAATCCACAAAGACCAGCGCTAATTGCCACAGGCAGTAAAGCGGTGTTATTTAACGCCATTGAGACCCGTGTATTAAATCCGCGCAATTTCTCTTTCTCACTCTCTCTCTCACACAAAATGATTGCAAATTGCACTCAGTTGGTGGTAACTGTGGAACATAGTCTATATAAGGGCTGTCATGCCAGGACTCTCCGGTAATCATGGCAGCAGTGATTGTAGCCAGGTGAAGGCACTGTAATGGCAGGCACGCACAAGAAAGGATTTATCGGAGGAGAGTATCACTTTTTGATTTAAGTGACAATGAAATCATTTGCAGATACCGGTTGCCAGGCCGCATGATCCTTGCGCTACTAGATGACATCAAGGATGACATTGAGCCTGCCACCCAGAGATTCCATGCTTTACCTGGCATTGTCAAATTAGTGTCTACATTACAGGTTCTTGCATCTGGCTCTTTCCAGAACCCCATTGCAGGCGTCTCAGGGCTCTCACAGTCATCCATCAGCAGGGCCATGTGGGAGGTTGTACCTGCCATTGTGAGAAGAGTGGGCAGCTATATTAGGTTTCCCCAAAACCGACGTGACATTGAAGTGACAAAACTTGCATTCTTCCGTATTGCCGGCTTCCCAAATATTGTGGGTGCAATTGATTGCACACACGTTCTTGTTGTTCCACCATCAGACACTGAAAACGTGTTCCAAAACAGGAAGCATACCCATTCTATTAATGTCCAGGTAGTGTGCGACGCAAATAACATCATCACGCATGTGGTCGCCAAATTCCCTGGGTCTGTGCACGACAGCTATATATTTAGGAACAGCAGTGTGCACAGGATGGTGCAGGGCATGGATGACGACTGCTGGCTACTGGGTAAGAAAGTTTGTTTATTTATTTAATTATTTATTTGTTTATTTTTCAGAAAATGTCCGTACTCTAATACTGATTGCTAATGTGGGGGAAAATATGTGCAATTCATTATAGGTGACAGGGGCTACCAACTTCAGCCATGGCTGATGACTCCGGTGCACAATCCGGCCAATGATGGGGAAGCAGCCTACAACCGGGCACACATCCGGACACGGGGTGTGATAGAGCGCACCTTCGGCATTTTAAAGAGCAGATTTAGATGCCTGGATCGCAGCGGTGGAGCTCTGCTATACAGTCCCCCCAAGGTTTGCCGGATCATAGTGGGGTGCTGCATCCTCCACGACATAGCCATGAGAGCCGGGCTGCGTGTTGAGGAACACGAGGATAACGATGACTCAGGGGATGAAGAAGAGGAGCCACCTGCCCCACTGGTTGATGTGCGGGAGGACGAGGGCAGGCGTGTCAGACAGCATATTATTCAGAATTATTTCCAGTAATTTGTTTTAGTTAGGCATAACGTTATTTCCAGCGACATGCTGTGTTTTCAGTTAACATTATTTCCAGCTATATAAAGTATTCTGTTTTACAACGTTACTTTAAGCAGTGTGCTGTGTTTTCTGTTGTGCAACGTTATTTTTACTTTGATTTGGCGCTAAATAAAAGTGACCAGACTTTCAGTAATATAGGCTACTGTGTTCGTCTCTGCGACCATTCCACCTTTTTTAAGTAAACATGAATAATTTGTCGAAATACAGTCTGTTAAAAACCCCTTTGACCCCCTTGACCACTTTTTGGTCATTTGAGTTGTATTTTCTGCATTTATTTTGGCTGTTTCAATAACAAAGGCAAAAAAACAAAAAACGGGATGAACAACAACAAAAAAAAGACAAAAAAGCGACACGTATGGACATATGGTCCTTTGACCACTTTGAACCACTTTGTGTTCATAATAAATAATTTGAAGTTTTTTCTTAAGGGGCACAATTAATACTTTGACATTTATACACTTGGCGGCTGTGTCTCAGGAGATAAGGGTCGTCCACTAAATGCGGAATGCTTCACTAAATAAGGAGATAAATCAGTAATACCCAAACAAACCTGAGAAATAAATGCAACTCAACCTCTCACCCTGACAATAGTAATTCAGCGGCCTCAGTGATAGGTCACAGTGGGCTTTATGTTGACCTAAAGTCAGGACCACGGACAGCTCTGCTCTAAGGTAAATAGGTCAGTACAAAAGATTCAGGACCATGGACAGCTCAGCACCAACTTGTTTATTTTGTTAAGATGCAATCACAGTTGTGTCATGAAAAAAATTAATTGACTGTATACTACAAGTTGACCTTAACCCATTTATACACTGAAGATCATCAGGAGGAGTCTTTCCATTCACACACAATAAATCAACATATAAAGCCTTAAGCATTTCTGGAAACACATGAGTCTGAAAACGAGAACAAAAAGTGAATGTCAAATAAGGTCATTATAAATTAAATTTTTTTATCATTCCTTTCTCTTAATTGCCATCGTGTGGCAGGCGTCTCAGGCTGTGTGGCAGGCGGCTCAGGCTGACTCTCCCCCCTTGCAACGGAAGCATTTCTGGCCTCAAGAGCAGCAGCAATCCTACTCATGGCCCCCATCATCTCTGCATGACTCGCCTGCATTTGTGCTCTCAAGCCCGAAATGTTTTGGTTTAGGCCTGCTAGAGCACTTACTAGCTGACGTGAGCTACTTGCTATAGCTGCAAGTTCGCGTCTTGTGCCTCGCTGTTCAAATTTAATGCCCTTCAGTGTTACTGCATATTGTTCTTGTGCCGTTGTTTGTTTTTGCTGCTCAGTGTAAAGGAGACGGTCAGTCTCCTCGAAGTTTGCAGGGACAGATGGGGGTGGAATTTCAACCGGGTTCTGGCCGGGCGCCGAGGCGGGAGGTGTGTGGTGGGATGTGGTGGTGGGCTGGGCCAGGCATTGGATCGTCTAAACAAGGGTGGCATATTAATTTATGTTAGCCTATATATTTTTTAACAGACTAACCCAAGTTAAACACATGACACATGCTGCATACAGAAATGGGCATTTTTAATATACATACCTTGATATTCTTGTAAAACACACTCGCCTGTGTCTATTCCCTCCAGGCCGACAATTTGCTCAGGCTGGAGGGTCTGCTGAACTACTTCCTCAAGATCTGTTAGAGTTTGTTCCTGGGGTGGCCCCCCGCCAGTTGCAGATGCTTGGTTGTGGTTGTATGAAATCTTTTCTTTGGTCCTGCGCTTCAGATCATGCCATCTTCTTTTGCATTCTGGAGGAGAGTGTTTGCACACACCAACTGCACTGACACAGTGGGATATAGATTCCCATATACAACTTCTCTCTGTTGCAGTGAGATTTTTAGACTGGAGTTTGGATGTCTGTCTCTGCACCTCGTCAGTGAGGACTTTGAGTTCTCGGTCTGTAAATTTTTGTTTTCTTTTTCTGTCTGACTCTGCCATTGTCGTGTCAACTGTGATCTTGGAACAAAGCCACCTATATGCCACGCGGCTTATTGCAATCAGAGGCGCAAATTGCGCTCAGCTGCCAAACTTTGTGGGCGTGTTAGCGCCGGCATATGATTAGAGCAAATTCTTTTGAGGATAAGGCGCTAAAACAGGGCAGATTGCGTGAGCTAATTCTGCGCAAATAATGGCGCTATTAGCAGAAGCAATCCATTCTTTGTGGATCTGGCCCAAAATTTTTTGCCTTTTTTTTTCTTTGAATTTCTAATCTTACTACAGGATACACTTAGTAGTGGAGTGAGAGTCCTTTCATGAGCCTGATAATAATGTAGTCGATTCACCAATAAATGTTTTTGCCCTGTTAAGCCACTATCCCACTGGACAAAAAATCCAGTAACACCTGGCCTTTGTCTTTAATGGAAACGTTTTTTTCCCAGGACAAATGACTCTGTAGTTGTTACAATAGTATTTATCAACTGCGGCTCCAATTGGCTCTGAGTGACAGTGATGGAAATACAACAACCAGGTGGATGCATTAATTTTCGCCCCTTTTCTGGCCCGATACCATGGTACACCACCACAAAGTAACATCTGTCTCCATCCAAGCAGCTCTCAAACACAAATGCAAATTCATCTGCAGCAAGTTTAAAAGAGATACTGAACAAGTAACAGATCCTCTACAAAAAAGAAGTAACCATAGTAACATTCTCATTGGTCTCCATGCTGCTTTCTACTGTTTACTAACCTGTTTTCTGGTGTGTCTGTGACATCACACCAGACAGACACTAAAACAAATAGAAACATATTCATCTGCTGCAGAGCCGTGTACACCCTTCTGGCCTACTGGCAATGAGATAGGAGTCCATTGCCTAGTTTCCCTGCATTCATGAAACCTACATATAAGCACTAGTTTTGGTGCACAAAGGGTATTAAGAAGCTTTGATCAGGCCCAAACAATCTGACCAGACCCTACATGGACCACGGCAGCAGTTTCGGGCCTGAACCTGATCAAAAACATGAATTTCCATTATTAAAAAAACATATACAATTTTTTTTTCACATTAAAACATGTATTAAATGCTAAAGTAAACTGAGAAATTTTCAGTGCAGTAACAGGCATTTGTAACACAATTTCCGAAATGTACCTTCTGCCACCAAATGTTCAGCACAGTCCAAAAACACTCATATGCAATGAATATTGAATAGCGGTCGTTTAACATTTCTCCTCATTAATGAGAAGGGGGAGTTGGGAGGGGTTGATGACAGCACAGACCATAAATTATTCATGACATTACACAGACTATGAAGTCTGTTTTTAAAGCAAGAACACACTCACAAAAAACGGAGCTAACCCAATCAGATTCAAGCCCATGGAAATTTGGAAAAACTATAGCCCGGTTGGACCTAGTTGGTTTCGGGCGGAGAATCAAAGCTTTATACTGTTTTCTGGAGTGTAAAATATTCCAAATTGAATTAATGAAGTCTTTGCATGGAGCCAGGGAGTGAAGCTCATCATGAACAATAGCAGGAGCTCAGTGTGGCCTTGCTTTTATTTTTGGTGCTGGTTATAAGAGTTGAAGAAGTGTTCAATGTGCATTATGTGTTTGTGTCTTTGTGTCTGATTTTTGTAATTGTGCCCTCCCCCCTCCAGGCTCAGCCCTTATGAGTGGTACAACCCCCACCCATGTCTGCGGGAGCGGCGGGACATCCTGGAGAACCAGTATACGCTGGGAAACAGTCTGTGGTTCCCAGTGGGTGGCTTCATGCAGCAGGGCTCAGAGATCATGCCCCGGGCTCTGTCCACACGCTGTGTCAGCGGAGTCTGGTTAGTACATCTCACTGCAACTGAACATACACCCTCATTTGAATCAGTGCAGCTCTTTATCTCAATGACTTGCACTTTACTCACACTTTACACAACAAATTGCAACCTGATGTGTATTTGTAGGTTTCTACTGTCTTCTGATACCCGATGTACCTTATTCTTTTGAAGCACTGGTTGTGCACATCCACAGAAAATAACACAGTGGGTGAGCAAAACGCACTGTCCAAGATGAAATTAAACTAGTTTTATGTCCAGTGGAATTATGTCCATATTAGCAAATTTCTCCAATATGAACTACAACCAGTAACATTCAGTTTCATGACAGGAAGTAGTGTGTCCTTTATGTAAAGAAATCTAGTGAAAGTGGTTAATTAAGCCAGTGTTACTCAAACTTTTCCTGTCATGGCTCCCTTTAGTGGAAAAATATGTTTTAACGCCCGAGCCCCACCCAACAAAATGATGACAAAATCACTATTAGGTGGGCACTTTGTCTTGACTTCCATAAAAGTTGGGATGCTGTGTACAACGTAAATAAAAACAGAATGTCATGATCTGCAAATCTATTTTGACCTATAGTCCATTGAATACAGTCAAGATATTTGATGTTCAAATTGATAAACTTGAATGTTTTTTTTGTAAATATACACTCATTCGTTTCTTTTTTGTCTGTAAGTGTCAAATCTGTTATGCCTTTTTAAATTTTGTCCCAGGAAGAGTAGCTGATGAGCTAATGGGGAACCTAATAAAATCAAATCACATCAATGAAATTTGAATTTGATGCCCGCAACAAGTTCCAAAAAGGTCTCTGCTGTTGTATTTTGCACTTTATAATACTCCACACATTTTCAATGGGACACAGGTCTGGACTGCAGGCGGTAAGCTCAGTACCTGCACTCTTTACTACGAAGCCACGCTGTTGAAACACGTGCAGAATGTCTCTCATTGTGTTGCTTGAATAAGCAGGGATGTCTGTGAAAAAGCCGTCATCTGGATGACAGCATATGTTGTTCCATAACCTTTATGTACTTTTCAGCAGTCATGGTGCCTTCATAGATATAAGAGTTACCCATGATGCCATGGGCAGTAACACTCCCCCATACCATCACAGATGCTGGCATTGAACTTTGAGCTGGTAACAGTCTGGATGATCCTTTCCCTAGAGGACACAACATCCACAATGGACTCGTCAGATCACAGCACACTTTTCCACTTTGTGTCAGTCCATCTCAGATGAGGTTGGGCTCAGAAAAGTCAGCGGTGTTACTAGATTTTGTTGATATATGGCTTTCACTTTGCATGGTAGAGTCTGACCTTGCATTTGTAGATGCAGCAATGAACTGTGTTTACTGACAGTGGTTTTCTAAAGTGTTCCTGAGCCTATTGACTAATATGCTTTATACAGTCATGTCAGTTTCTAGTGCAGTGCCATCTTAGGGGTCACAGGTCACAGTCATTCAGTGGTAATTTTCAGCTTTGTTCCTGACGTGAAGAGAGTTCTCCAGATTCTCTATATCTTTGTTAATATCATGGATTGTAGATGATGAAATCTTAAATTCTTTCCAATGGTGCGTTAAAAGACATTGCTCTCAAACTGTTGGACTGTTTGCCCACACAGTTTTTTAAAGTGACCATCCTTGCTTGTGAACAACTCAGCCTGATGTTGTATTCAATCGGATGAAGGTCAAAAAGGATTTACATGTGGTATTTTTATTTATCTTTTACACAGCATCCCATCTTTTTTGGAATTGGGGTTGTATATTTCTTGGAAGCATCCCCTGTTTTCTTTTCTATCCTTGTCAAACATCTGTCCATTCTGTAAACCTACAGCCCTTCTGAATGAACACCTTTACTGTTGTGAAAGTACAATTTCTTGACTGTTCCACTATGAAAAAGATTCTGACATCAAAACATTAGTTCCTCGAAACATTAGTTCTGCATCACATTTTTACCCTTGGTCATGCGCCCCACCTGTCACGCCTCACACAGCTTGAGAAAAGCTGAATTAATCTAATGAATAAGATAATAATAATGATAAATGTGAGTGCGGTGGGGTCAGCATAATTGTGCAGATTAGGAAAATGAGTTCAATAAGTGCTTAAAAGAGTTCTGCTATTGTTCTTACTGGAGCACAACTCAACAACTGTTGTTTGAGTAGGATGTAATGAACTGATGCAAAGGAGACCTGTGGAGGTCAGAGGAAAACTAAATGACTGTTTACAAAGTAGAAGCTCTAATGAGGGTTTTACATTTTTTTCTGCTTTAAGATACAACCACAGTAAGTCAAACAACAACAAAGTTTTGTCTTGATTGCAGCTCTGTTACTCTAAACTCAACTCCTTAGACTCAGGATTTCAAAATGCAGGTCAAGTTTCTGAGTACCTAAAATAGTTGTAATGGCTCCTTGTGTGATGGTCTTTTTTTCTAGGTACAGCTAAATTCTACATGTATATATAATCCAGCATAAATCTTGAATCACATCAAAGAAATCTTCAAACAGTCCTGGTTATTCTGAAAAAGAAAACGTGCGGCACATCCATATTAGAAGTTCTGAGGGGCTGATAAATGGAAAAAGTAGTCTCTGGGCCTGGGACTGAAATATAATAGATATGCAGCCTGTTGAGATCAAACAGGTTATATCTGTAACTTCTTAAAACTTTGTTTCACCGGAAAGTTTTGTGAATATTTAATGTTCCGTCTGGTTTCATCTCATCATTATTTTATTTATTTGATTTAACTTATATTTGCTTTTTCTTTTGCCTTTTCCTTGGAGAACTCTTTGTAACTTTGTACACGAAGTTGCTCGTGTCACAGCTGCTTGTCTTCAAATTACAGTCAAGTTCCTCCTCTCCTCTCCTCTCCTCTCCTCTCCTCTCTGTCTATCCCTCCCTCCTCAGGAACATTAGCTGAAGGTGAACAGATGGTAATGTGTCTCTCGTGTGAAAATGATGATGTCAGTTTCTCTTCTCATTTTGTTTCTGCTCCTCTGCCTTCTCCTGCTCACCTGTCCTCCTCTCAGGTCTTCTTCTCCTCTGCCCTCACCTTTCATTTCCTCTCCTCCTCTGCCCTCTCCTCATCTCCTCCTTTCCTCCTCTCGTGTCTCTGTCCTACACAATGCAGCATCTTACTGTACTTTTTCTGCACATACAGATTCCACAGCAGCTTAGATGTCACAAACTTCTGATGTCTCCTACAAATTATGTTTCTGTATTATGAAATAATCACATTGTGGTGACAACATAATCACTGCCTGGATTCTACATTCCTGTACCATGCTTGATTCACAGGGAGGTGGTCAGGGTGGACAGCATACACACAAAGTGTGGGACTGTGACAGCAGAAACCAGGGTTCAAATCCAGACTCCTGTGCAGAGTTAGGTTATGGCAACAGATGCACTTTGGTTAAGGTTAGAGAAAATGTGTGATTTCTGTTAAATGTAAATGTACAGCCTGAAGTTACAAGAAGTTCCTGGTGTGTGCCGATGATGAGGTATCCACATTTGCTCCATTTTGCTCCTTTAACCTGTAGGGTGCCTCAGGGGTCAATTCTTGGACCCATTTTATTTTCATTACATATGTTTCTCTTAGGGCACTTAATCCATCATTCTGGTTGTGTGTTTTATCATTGCTACGCAGATGATACACAACTTTACCTTTCCGTTAAGCCCACTGACCTCTCACATCTACCTGTTCTATGCAAGTCTCTGGCTGAGATCAGCAACTGGATGTCACCAAATTTTCTTAAATTAAATTACAATAAAGTTCTGGTTTTGCCCCAAGATCAGGTCTCTAATAACATCGTCCAACATCTTGGGTCATTTGACACAAATAGAAAATTGCTTGCTAAAAACCTCCAAGTCTGAGGCCATGGTTCTCTGTTGGAGAAGAGTGAATTCCCTTCTCAAGGTTGGGAGAGAGTTACTGCCCTAAGCAAAGGAATTCAACCATCGTTGAACCATCGTGATCGTGGACCATCGTTGTGAAGACAGAGCTGAGCCAGAGAGCAAAGCTTCTGATCTACTGGTCAGTCTACGCCCCAACCCTCATCTATGGTCATGAGCTTTGGATAATGACTGTAAGAGTGAGATGGCAGATACAAGCAGCCAACATGTGTTTCCTCAGTGGGGTGGCTGGGCTCAGCCTTGTATATACGGTGAGGAGCTCAGACATCTGGAGGGTTCTTGGAGTAGAGCTACTCCTCATTTGCATCAAAAGAGGCCAGTTGAGGTGGTTCGGGCATCTGATCAGGATGCCTCCTAGGTGCCTCCAGGCACATCCAAGAGGTGGGAGGCCCTGGGGCAGACCCAGAATATGCTGGAGGGATTATATATTTCATCTGGCCTTGGGATCCATCAGGATGAGCTGGGGAGAGAGACGTCTGGAGTGCTTTGCTCAGCCTTCTGCCCCCGTGACCCGGCCCCAGATAAGTAGTTGAAAATCGATGGATACTTTCACATTAGAAATACTGCAAAAATATATACACTGTTATCCTTCCAACAGTGAGAAACAGTTATTCATGCTTTTGTGTCCTCCTCCTTTTTAAATATCTTTTAGTAAGTCTCTGACCAGACATCGTCACAAGTCTGTCCCAAAGAAGAAGCTTTTAGGTAGATTATTTGGGTGAAAGTTTCGCTTTTATATATATTTAATTTAGCTTTTTTTTTTTTTTTTTTTTTTGTAATTTGCCCTTTTTTATGTGTCAATATCCCATTTTAGTTTGCAAGTGTTAACTCTTAAGATGGGTTAGAGTGGAGTTAGGGTTAGGGTTTGGGGTTCAGTTAGGTGGAATGGCATGTTGATCTGGTGTGTGACATGGAAGGAGAGGAATGGTGATGCAGCAAAGTTTTGCTCCTCCGCTCAGAGGACTAGTATTCGATCCCCAACCAAAGGGTAGACCACTGGACCTGAGGACGGAGGAAGAGGCATGTCCAATTTTATTTTTGAGTTGATGGTGGCTGTTTGATGGGGTGACTTAAGGGGTGGGGTCCAGGTTGATTCTGTGGTTATGTTGGGGGTGATATTGGAGGGTGATGTTACTCTCATTTTTAAATAGTTATGAGCTGTCATTAAATCGTCTACTACAAACATCTACTTCAACAAGAAGAATATGCAAACCAAACCTCCCTCCTGCTGGCTGTGGAGATTATTTCTTCAATTTGTCCTCCCCTTTCCTTCTTCTCCTGTGTTTCCTTCTCCCCTCTCCTTTCCTCTCCTAACCTCTCCTCTCCTCTCCTCCCTTATTCCCAGTAGCTGCAGTCAGACAGATGGTGGAGAGATAGTGGAGGGACTGGAGGGGCCATCAGCATCTTTTCACTGACAGCTCTCAGCCTCGCCGAGCACTTCCTGATAAGCCTGATAAAAACTCATGATGGTGGTGGCACAAACTGCAATATACTGATTTCTGTTAGTCCGTCTGTTTGTCTGACTGACTGCCTTGTTGGCTGGCAAGCTGGTCAGGCTGAAGAGGTCTAGTAACTGAAGCTGAAGAACTCCAGCAACACTTGTAATGTGAAAGGTCTAGTGTGTAGGATGTAGGGGATATATTGGCAGAAACAGAATGCAATATGATAAGTATGTTTTCTTTAGTGTATAATTACCTAAATAAAAATCATCATGTTTTCATTACCTCAGAATGAGACATTTATATGTACATCGGAAGCAGGTCCTCATTTACAGAGATTGCCATGTTTCTACAGTCCAAATGGGACAAACCAAACACTGGCTCTAGAAAGGACCATTCATGTTTTCACCTTTTTCCAGTTTAAATCACCAGGTCTGTTTGTCCTGGTGAGGACTAGACCTCTGTGGATAATTCAGCTCCAGATAAAAACTTCCTGAATGCCTGGATCTTAAGTTATCAGAGAAAAAATATGAGCACAGATTAGCAGGTGCTGGGCTAGCGACCCGTGTCTGACATGCCAAACAGCATTGGAAGAACACTGATTTGTATCATACTTGTTTTTTTTTTACTGGTTTAAATCACTGGGTTTGTTTGTTTTGGTGAGGAGGCACCTCTGCAGATGATGATATCATGATAATGATACTAAATCTTACACACTGCTCCTTTAAGGGAATATTTCACCCACAAAATGATCAGTGTAATATCAGTGACTCACCCCATGTTATGTTGAATTTGTGAAGAAAATGTTTTACAATGAAAGAATCCAAAGAAGGCGAGCATTGTTCATGAATCGAAGTCATAGGGCATTTAAAACAGCAAAACATCTGTTTACAAACTATCACACAGCTCATGAAGTATATGTTTCCTTTATCCAGTAGTATGCTCAGAACTTCCAAAACACATACATTTTCACTAAAGCTGTACTATTTAAAACATTTCATGCCTCATGAAGAACACGCCCTTGCCCGGGTGTGCTACTCTTCCATGTCTGCGAGTGTTTATGCAGAAGTGTTTTAAATATCAAATCAAGTTTTTCATATAGCATGTTGCCCAAAGTGATGTAAAAGACAAAATGAATGGCACCCAAATAGCAGTTAAAATTTAAATAACAATAACAACTAGTCCATACCCATTGAGTGCAATGTTGCCCACATACAGTTTCACATGGTGTGTGTTTGGGATACAGGTCATAGGAAATTGCAGATTATGCAATTTCCTATGCAGAGGCATCCTGATCAGATGCCCCCAGATTAGTCAACTGAACCCATTAAGAAGAGCAATGTATTCAGACAGTTTTTGAAAAACGTGGGACAGACAGAATGACTGACTGACAGAATGACACACTGACAGTTTCCGTGATTATGTACAGTATACCATACCATGACTTAGTCATACCAAAAATTAGAAAAAACAACAACATTCAGCCACAGGGGGAGCCACAGCGATCAGTCGCATTTTAGCCATTTGTAATCATTTTTCTGTTGTTATAGCGCCACCCAGTTGCCAATTAGAGTTAAATTTCTCCAGTCACCTTGAGGCGTCCTGTTCTACATATCTACCAAGTTTAGTAAAAATCCATATGGCTGTTAGGCCTAGATAAGAAATTAGCTCTCTGGCACCCCCATTTTGTTTGATGGGGTCAATAATGGAGGGGTCCCCTCAGATTATGTGTGGTCATATGCCTACAAAGTTGCGTGGTGATCAGTGAAACCCTTGAGATGTTATACACCTTTATGTGATGAGCCACGCCCTCCGCAATATTCATTGCCTTATAGAAGCTCAGTTTTAGTAAGTTTTCCAACTTTTGCCGAGAGGGAACTTTAGATATTGGTCCCTAGATTATGTTCACTGAGTTTCATGCAGATCGGTCAAACTTCCTAGGAAGAGATCGATTTGAAGTGTTTTTCAAAAAATTCAAAATGGCAGAAAATCTATATAACCGGAAGTTATGGGTTCTTTGTTCCTCATGAGGAGAGGCATCTCTGTGCAAAGTTTCATGTCTCTACGACATACGGGGCATGAGATATGCCCATTCAAAGTTTGCAATTTCAGTCGGTTGCTATAGCGCCCCCCTTTGGCCAATTGATGTAATATCGCTTCATTCGCATCCTCCCATGACCCTCTACCACTGTGCCAAATTTCACATGGATTGACCAAGTCAGTGAGGAGAAAAACGTGGAACAGACACACAGACAGAGTTTTTGTCATTATATAGTAAGATAATAAATGGCAGTAGAAATTAGAGAGCAACATTATATGTGCACAAATCTCAAACAGAATAAAAATCTCAATTACCTACATACAAGGTTACAAAATACTAAAATAGTGAAAAGACAAGAGCAACCAAAGGCCATTGAAAAATTGTATGTACGAAGATTTCTCTTAAAAGTGTCAATGGAGGGGCAACATTGATTGAGAGTGGAAGGCTTTTCCAGAGCTTTGGAGCAGCCAAAGGCGCAATCTCCCTTACCCACTAGCCTTGATCGTGGAACAGTTAAAACACATTGTTCTGAGGATTTAGGAGGCCTAGTGTTGGAGTGAGGGCAGAGAAGAAGAAGAGAGGAGGAAGAAGAGGTGCCAGCCCATGACAAACTCATCCCGTATTACGTTGAATTCATGAAGAAAACTTAACGAACAATCCAATAACGGAGAAAATACTTATAAATAGTAAGTTTTAAGTGGAAAAAAAGTGTGTTTTGGAAGTATTGAACATATCATTTGGATTATACTGCACAAGCTGTGTGAGCGAAACAGCGGTGTGGTGTCAGCACCTTCACAGCAAGAGGGTTCCTGGTTCGATCCCAGGAGAGAGCCCCTCTGTGCGGAGTTTGCATGTTCTCCCCGTGTCAGCGTGGATTTTCTCCGGGTACTCCGGCTTCCTCCCACAGTCCAAAGACATTCAGGGGATAGGTTAATTGGTGACTCTAAATTGCCCGTAGGTGTGAGTGTGAATGGTTGTCTGTCTCTATGTGTTAGCACTGCGATAGTCTGGCGTCCTGTCCAGGGTAAGCGGTTACGAAAATGGATTGATGGATGGAAGTTGCGTGAGTTTGTAAATTGCTGTTTTGATGAAGTTTTGCTAGTGTTAAACATATGTCTTAAGGCATCAAGAATTTTCTCAGTTTTTGAATTCTTTGTTTAAGTTTTCTTCATAAATTCAGTGTGACACTGGGTGAGTAATTAATACACAAATGATAATTTTTGGATGTAGTATTTCTTTCTGCCTATTTCTTTAATTCCTATTTTCCTCACGCCTGTCTAATTTCACCTCCCTCCTCTTCTCCATCATTAATTCCTCCTCCCTCCCTCTCTGTTTGCCTCCATCTCTCTCTTTCAAAGCTCGGCTCCCTTCCTAATTCCCTTGCTCATCACTTCCGTCTCATTTCCTCTGCAGTGGAGGTGTCCTGCTCCTCGCTGCTGCAGCCTGAGTTCATGTTTAGGTTGATGATTTTTACCTAAAAATCCTGACGTTTCCTGCAGTGCTCTCCATCTGTCTCTCTCCTGCTTTCCACTCGCAGCTCTTAATGAAGAGAGAGGGAGAGAAACAAAAGGAAGTGAGGGTTTGAAAGTTTTTCAGGGTAAATAAAGGTTAAAGCGACTCTTCTTCTCTGGTCCTCTCAGGTGGGCATTCACCCTCATCATCATCTCGTCTTACACGGCCAACCTGGCGGCATTTCTGACTGTCCAGAGGATGGAGGTTCCCATCGAGTCTCCAGATGATCTGGCTGACCAAACCAACATCCAGTACGGCACTATCCACGGAGGATCTACCATGACCTTCTTCATGGTGAGAAGGGGAGAGACATTGTACGCTGTCTGGGTTTAGTTTTAGAGGAGAGTCATAGTGATATTTCTTTAGCAGATAACTAGAGGAAGATTTATATGGCTGATCATCACCATTAAAGGGATAGTTTGCATCTTTTAAAGTGGGATTGTATGAGGTACTTATCCATAGTCAGTGTATTGCCTACAGTGGATGGTGTTCGGCATGCTAATCTGACAGGTAAGCAAAACGATGTACTGCTGTGGATGGGGGCAGCAACAAAACTTAGCTACCCAAGAAAAAGTCCAAATCAATTTAAGTGTTCACTATTTTCTCAGCTTTACCTTGCCATCAAACCCTAATTTCTGACGGGGAACTGATGCTATTGTATTGCACTTTTCAAGCCAGACTCCATTAAGAAAAACAGTGATTTAACACTGCTGAACACAGGAGCTGGTGGTCTATCGCTACCTCAATCAGTTAGTTTGTGTTGTTGTGTGATTCTGGTGTTTTAAAGGGTCAGTTTGGGTTCACCAAAGTCACAAAATGAACAAACTATCTAACTGATTGAGGCAGTGGTAGTAGAGCTTTGATAGGGCCCAAAAAATAAGGCCCGACCCAACAGGAACCTGCATTGTTTTTGTTCAAGTCCAACCCAAGGCCAAACCATGGCAGCAGTTTCTGGGCCCAAGTCCATTTAAAACCCAAATTTCTATAATATTTTCTATATTATTCTTTATTATATAAATTTCTATATAATAAAATATGTATTATAAGTTAAGGGCTGACATGTTTCCTGGCACCACCTCTTCTTCTCTTCCTTCTGTCTGTTGACGGCTCTCTGTCTCATGTGTGTCAGGTCCGGCAAGGCGAGCTACACCCCTTAGTGCAAACTCAGTCCATGGTGATGCAACACGCAGATGACGCTCTCTGCTGTATGTTAAGCAAACCTCCCCCACTGCGCTGGAAATAGAGGCAAACACTGCCAGCTACATTGCCTTGCAGCCCCTCTCTCTCTTTCTCTTGTTTTTTCCCTCAGTCTAATGCAACTCTTGCCATTAATGCACAAGAACTGCCAGTTTGATGTCTCTCCTGTGCAGTACACTGGAGTTTGTGTGCGTCCTATCAGCAAATGACCCCCTAATTTAATATTTTGTCAGCTGAAATTAAATTGTAAATCTCACCATTTTCATTAGTTATAATGGGTTGATGGCAACACAGCCCACATTTTTTTCAAAACACCCAAAACTTGGCGTGAACCCAACCTGACTCTAAACCAAGGGAACTTTGAGAAATTACAGCCAAATCCAGAGAGTCGGATCAGGCCCAAATGGGTTCAGGCAAAGGATCAGAGCTCTAAGCAGTAGACCAGCAGCTCCTGTGTTAAGTGAGACAAAAATAGAGCATAGCGTTAGTTCAGGCATGCCACGATGTTAAGCTCAGCTCACACCCCAGCTACATCAGCTGATCTCAAACAGCTCAATCAGCTGATTGATAGAGGGGAGCAGATGGATCACATGATTCCTCTCTACACAACTGGCAAACCTCATTCAGGACACCCTATTTAAACAGCTCTGGCCTGCCTACTGCTGCTGTTTCCTCTGCAAGCCTCTTTGCAGCCCGCCTCCATCCCAGCTCCTCCCTTTCACGTGGAGGGCAGAGGGGTGTGCTCTTTCTGCCTTCAGCTTTCCATGTAGGCACGTGGAAGGGCAGAGAGGTCCCAGAACAGAGCCATACCGCCAAATATCAAATTGCAAATAGAAATTAAGTTTTCTTTGATTAAATACTGTTTTTGTCAATGGAGTCTAGTGGCTTTGACAAGAGTATAGGAGTTTGGTCATATGTTGTATGACAAAATACTCTTAATATTACATACACTTAAACTGTTACTGCAGTGCACTTAGTGCATTGCTTAGCTCCCATGGTCGTACTCCTGCTGCTTCTTCTTGAAGGGCCAGTGTGTAAAATGGGTTGAAAACAGTGACATCAGTGGTCAAATTCTAGATTGCAGGGCTCACTCGCTCACCCCTCCCGTCGGGTAAATGACGGTGGCCTCGTAGGGACAAAAAGCCTTGCACACAAGTTTTTCAGGAGTAGGTCTATCTAGCAATGAGGTGAATATTTATTTAGAAATCTAAACCATGTTACGATATTGTAATGAATCCCTCACGAGCAGGAGACCAGAGGAGCGTTCGGGAAAAAGGCCAGTTTATTTGAGCACTCCAAAAACTCTGGTAACACTCCAGGGGGTAAAAGACTCCTCCCAAACTCTGACTCTTCTAGCGTAACACACACACTCCATACACACATTCTCGTTTACCATACCGAGTGGGGACCCCCTCCCCTCTCTGCTCCACCAATCTCTAGCCCGCACACTGACTGACAGCGTAGCCTGTAAACAGAGCTCAGCTGTTTATTTAGCCTAGCAATATCTCCGGACTATAGTAGCTGCAATGGACGACTTTGAACGCGATTTTGAAGAGTTTCTTGTAGCGGACACAGATCCAGAGCCATACCTGTTTGAGTCGGAGCATACAGATGAGGAACTCCATGTGTTTGATGCTGAGCAGGCGAGAAGAGAGGCTGAATGCACAGAATGGGATTCGGTGCTACCATTGTTGGGGAGATATATCATCAGGAGGAAAAGTGCTGCAGAGTGCATCACAAGGAGTGAAGTTGCGTCTTCTTTTCCTCGCAAATGACGGTTTGGGTTCATTCTCTCCTGTTGTGTGGTAAGTGTGGTCCATTCGCAAACTTTATAACTAAAAAAACCTTTCACTACTCTCTATCGACGAACTACTAACACTCTCTGCTGTTTTCTCCTCCTTCTTCCTTCCTTCCGCTGTCTTCGTTGGTTCATTTATATATGCGAAACGCGTTCTCTGGCTGGCTGGATTGTCCGCTCGGTCTGCCGTACATACATGGCGGCGCAAGATGGCGACCTCTCTAAAGCAAGGCCCTTGATATATATATATATATATATATATATATATATATATATATATATATATATAAAAGCATAATTATAAGGCTACGAAAACCAAACAAATTGTATTTTATAGCGATTATACACTTATATAAACATATTAATGGGTAGAATATTCAGATTCAGATTCAGATTGACAATAAACCATGCCAAATATTACACACTGGCCCTTTAAGCCGTGCCATCTACTGTATGTAATACACTGACTAGGGATAAGTACGTCATACCTCAAGTCCACTTAAAACAATCCAAACTATCCCTTTAGTATTGGAACTCACTCACTCCTCAATAGCAATAGGGAACAAATAAATGTGAAAACCTGGAAAATTATCGATAACCATCCCATCTCCACCTACATCCCTCTCTCTTCCTCCTCCTCCAGAACTCACGGTACCAGACGTACATGCGGATGTGGAACTACATGTACTCCAAGCAGCCCAGTGTATTTGTGAAGAGCACCGAGGAAGGCATCGCCCGCGTCCTCAACTCCAAGTACGCCTTCCTGATGGAGAGCACCATGAACGAGTACTACCGCAGTCTCAACTGCAACCTCACACAGATCGGAGGACTGCTGGACACCAAAGGATACGGCATTGGCATGCCTCTGGGTGAGTTACAATAACCAAAGCATGTACTTTGTCACATATTGGGACATTTTTGAAAGTTTAGACATTAAAAAAAAAATAAATGAAAGGCTGGAAGTCAGAAGTCAAAAATCAGTGTCACATTAGTGGCAAGAATCTCCCAAAAATGTCCCAAAAAAACTTTTCATCTGGATTCGAGACAGGTTTACATTTCTGGAGATTTTAGATAGATAGATAGATAGATAGATAGATAGATAGATAGATAGATAGATCATCCCGAAGGAAATTAAGGCATCCAGTAGCTTATTCAACAGCAACACAACACATCCTCACACAGGTGCAAGTGCAAAAAAATTCAAAACTAAAAACACAGTAAAACACAATAAAAGGGCTAGATCACGCCCAAGGTCCATTGCACTTCTCTCCTTTAGGGTGGAGTTGAAAATGTTGTTGATGTAACAATCAGAGTGCAAATGCTGGCTTGAATTTAGAATAAGGTAAGATTACAGGTGTTGACACCAGATGAATGTTTCCATTCTTCCTGTAAACAAAGAAAAAGCATCAACCTGCCTTTGTGTGTATACTTTTTGCTTTGTTTATGTGACATGTAATTGTGTTTAGTCTGCTGTCACATCACATATTGTTTGTAATACATTGAGGCTGCCTTACGTTTTGTCCAGCACCTTGTGTGTCAGTTCTGTTTTAGCCGTTAACCAGGTCATATTCTTTGTGCAGCTGCTGTTCTTGGCAAATTAAATCCATCCTGATTCCAATTTGGCTTTGGTCTGCTTTTGCCGGTGTCTCGCCTCGCCTTGTCATCTGCCTCAGACTTGTTTCTGGTGATAAGTGTTAGTGCATAGATTAGCATAGTTAATGGAGGAGGGAGAAACAGATGTGGGGAAAAGAGAGGGAGCAGCGGGAAGACAGAGACAGAGGAAAAAAACAGATGAGGAGTTTTTGGGAGACTGGCCTGTCAATCAACCTGCCTGTTAAGTGATGAAAATAAAAGCAGCAGAATCACCTCAGTGCCCCTGGTAGACGTTGTCTCCCATGCTAACTGTGCTGACTGACAGTGAGCGATTAGCATCAGCTTCAGAAGAGAAAATGAGAACTTGCAGCTGCTTTAAAGTCATTTTGATGTTCGTATTCTGGGAGTTTAAAGTTCAGCTTGTTTCCATCTGACAGTGAACGTCAATCTTTTTAACCATGACCCCCTTCATCCCCTAAAGCGGTCATTAGTGTAATCACGATAATCCTCCGTAAGGAGGAACCCAAAACAATCGCTATGGAAAGGTACATTACAAGATACCCCCGGGGCCGAGCAAGAGCAGGGGAGGATGATCGGCCCACAGGAGAGACCATTGTTATGACCACCCATGACGGGAAATTGACTATGGAACAGCTAAGTGATTCATTCCGGGTCTGTAGATGTGGGAAGATATGCAAAAATGAGAGGGGTCTGAAAATAAATCAGTCAAGGATGAAGTGCTTGCAACCTGAGCATAATGTGCAACGCACAGGGAAACCTGGTGAGACGGAGGAGAGGCCGGGGCAGGAGGCAAACTACAGCCCCCAGAATCTCCATGCACATGACGAAGAGGGGGGCGGGATCAACATCGCTGATGTGTCAGAGGACACAAGGCACCAGTCTGAGATGGAAGGCACTCGAGATATCAGACAACCTGGACAGGACACCTGCGCAGGAGTGGCCCGGAAGGAGAGAGTAAACTGGCTTGCTGCAGTGGCAAGGAAGGAGTGGGAGATGATGTGATGTGGACCGGATACTGGAAACAGCCTTGGCGGGAGATGTGGGGAAGAAGCTTAAGGCCATGGCATCCATCATCTGGAATATAGTCACTGAGTGTTTTGGAAAGGAAAAGCCAAAAGCCAGAACAAACACCCAGCCAAAGGAAAACAGACACCTGAAGGAGTTAGCAACGCTCCAAGGAGATCTGCAGAGGCTGAGGAAGGCATTCCATGAAGCAACAGCGGATGAGAGACCAACACTGACAGAATTCCAAGACAACTTAAGAGAATGCATGAAGACCTTGCAAAGAGCTGAATGTCATCGCAGAGACTGGAAGCGACGGATGAAGGAGAGGACAGACTTTACCAACAACCCGTTCAAATACCTGTCAAAACTTCTGGGCAATAAAAGATCAGGGGAGCTGAAAGCAACAAAGGAGGAGGTTGAGGAGCAGAGCTGAGGAACTGAGGTGGCAGGAAGTGAACACCTTTCTCAAGAAGGCCAGAGCAAAATCAGCCCTGGGGCCTTACGGCATTCCGTACAAGATGTACAAGTATTTCGAAAGGCTCAGGAAACGGCTCTGGAAGTTACTGAGGGTGGCATGGAGGAAGGACTTCCTTGCTGACGGTTGGCTTTTGACTGAGGGATGCTTCATCCCTAAGGAAGACAGTCCAAAGACATGCAGATTGGGGACTAGGTTAATTGATAACTCTAAATTGTCCGTAGGTGTGAATGTGTGTCTTTGTGTCAGCCCTGCAATAGTCTGGTGACCTGTCCAGGGTGTACCCTGCCTCTCGCCCGATGTCAGCTGGGATAGGCTCCATCCTCTCCTGTTGCCCCCCCCCCCCCCCCCCCCCCCCCCCCGCAACCCTCAAGAGGATGAAGGCTGGTTCCAAAGGGTGGGGTACTTAATCACTGACAGAAAGCAACAAAAAACAGAAATAAATACAAAATCTTTAATTTAACTGAAAGCTCTGGAAGTATTTCAGAAAGAGGCCCCACAAATTGAATAGTGTATATTTTCAAAATTAAGGCAGGACATAATATCCCTGTGCCACTGGGCATGAGTGGGTGAGGCAGCATCTCTCCATCTGATCAGAACAGAGGCGAGAGACAGTGTATGATGTTGGATCGTAGTCAGGTACATCATCCTCCCTGGTGGTGCAAAAGAGGACAAGGTTTGCAAAACATCCTTCCAGTATTTTTCAAGGCCCGGACACATCCAATACATGTGAATAAGGGAAGCCTCGCCTCTTGAATATTTGTCAGAACAGGAGTTCAACAAGGCATTTTTTTTTTTTTTAAGATTGATTGCGATCTGCTATTTTGAGCTCTACAAAGCCTTACCTGCTCCTTTGTTTTATATCAGCTGCCACACAGCTGTTTTTACTGGTGAAGGTTCCATGAACAGCGACGCAACAAGTGCAGCTGTCAACTGTTCGCTTTCTGTCTCTCCTCCACTCTGCACCCGTCTGCCCTGAGAGACCACTAGCCACAAATGATATCAAAATTCAATATTTAGTCATGTTATTAAAGTTATGAGCACTCGTTTCAGCTCAGTGGACAATCTCTTGCATTTTATTGTCATTTCTAGCGCGTGGTGTTTCACAGCGGGCAAATGAGATACAGACAGCAATCTGCGCAAAAGATGTACAGATGACAACAATAAACACTCAGAGGAATACAGCTCATTCAGGTAACAAAGGCTGCATCAAAGCAATGAACACTGGAGTATATTTTTAAGGGACAGAGACATTCCCTTGAGACAGTGACAAGGCCAAGAAGATGAAAGAGAAGGTATTTTATTCTTTATAATTTTGTAAAAGAAAAGAAAAAAACATGAAAGAACAGCTTAAATGCAGTTATTCAGTTGTCATACATATACAGTCAGGTCCATAATTATTTGGACAATGATACAGTTATCGTCATTTTGGCTCTGTACACCACCACAATGGGTTTTAAATGAAACAATGAATACCTGCATAAAGTGCAGACTCTCAGCTTTCATTTAAGGCTTTTTTCAAAAATGTAGTATGAACCGTGTAGGAATGACAACCATTTCTTCACACAGTCCCCCGACTTTAAGGGCTCATAAGTATTTGGACAAACTAACATAATCATCAATTAAACAGTCAGTTTTAATACTTGGTTGCAAATCCTTTACAGTCAATGACTGCCTGAAATGTTGGACACATAGGCATCATCAGATGCTGGGTTTCTTCCCTGGTGATGCTCTGCCAGCCCTTTACTGCAGCCGTCTGCACTTCCTGCTTGTGTTTTGGGTGTTTTGCCCTCAGTTTTGGCTTCAGCAAGAGAAACACATGCTCAGTTGGATTCAGGTCAGATGATATGACTTGGCCATTGCAGAACATTCCACTTCTTTGCCTTAAAAATGTCCTTGGTTGCTTTTGCAATATGCTTCAGGTCATTGTCCAACTGCACTGTGAAGCATCGTCCAATGAGTTTTGAAGCATTTAGTTGAATCTGAGCAGATAATGTAGCCCCAAACACTTCAGCTTTCATCCTGCTGCTCTTGTAAGCAAGACAAGACTTCACTAGAATAAATACAGAGGGTTTATCACAAGATGCAAACCATTGGTTAGCCTTAAAAATGGAAGGCCAGATTAGAGTTTGTCAAAAACCATCTAAAAAGCCTGTACAGTTGTGGAACAGCATACTATGGACAGATAAAACAAAGATCAACTACCAGAATGATGGGAAGACAAGAGAAGGAAGAAGGGAAGGAACTGCTCATGATCCAAAGCACACCACCTCATCAGTGAAGCATGGTGGAGGTACTGTTATGTCATCGCCATGTATGGCTGCCAGTGGAACTGGTTCTCTTGTATTTATTGATGATGTGACTGCTGACAAGAGCAGCAGGATGAAAACTGAAGTGTTTGGGGCTACATTATCAGCTCAGATTCAACCAAATGCTTCAAAACTCATTGGACGATGCTTCACAGTGCAGTTGGACATTGACCTGAAGCATACTGCAAAAGCAACCAAAGACATTTTTAAGGCAAAGAAGTGGAATGTTCTGCAATGGCCAAGTCATATCATCTGACCTGAATCCAATTAAGCATGCATTTCTCTTGCTGAAGCCAAAACTGAGGGCAAAACACCCAAAACACAAGCAGGAAGTGCAGACGGCTGCAGTAAAGGGCTGGCAGAGCATCACCAGGGAAGAAACCCAGCATCTGGTGATGCCTATGTGTCCAACACTTCAGGCAGTCATTGACTGTAAAGGATTTGCAACCAAGTATTAAAACTGACTGTTTAATTGATGATTATGTTAGTTTGTTTTGACTGTGTGAAGAAATGGTTGTCATTCCTACACGGTTCATACTACATTTTTGAAAAAAAGCCTTAAATGAAAGCTGAGAGTCTGCACTTTAAGCAGGTATTCATTGTTTCATTTAAAACCCATTGTGGTGGTGTACAGAGCCAAAATGATGACAACTGTATCATTGTCCAAATAATTATTGACCTGACTGTACATTGGATTGATTGGAATAACTTTAAAGTAGCCTACTTGATGTGTGTACTGTGCAACTGTGTTATCTAGGAAAATAAATGTCATATCAGGACTTGGTATTTGCAGATACTCGATATTCAATGACTTAGATCGAGTTTGGAGGCAAAAAAATCTTTATCGGGACATCCCTAGTTCCCACATGAAATTGCTCACAGGGTCTTTTTCTTCATTTCATTCAGCCATTATTAAAATGTCTTTGTCATCTCCTACTGCCCTATCTCCCTTGAACTATGCTATACTGCCTTCATGATCTCCAGTGCTACTGCTCCGTTTCATCCGTATCCACAAGCTTTCAGGAAACATGCACAAATACGGACAAAATGAACGCAGAGTATGAACAGAGGGCTCCATCCTTCTCCATCTCCATATCTAACTTTGAGCATAAATGAGCCCTTACCTGTCAGTCTGTATAACGTCATGTTAACTCCTGTAGGTTGATTCGTAAAAAGTCAGTGTGAAAAGGAATGACCAGAACTAAAATGCAACAGTATGTTGTTTTTTGTTATTTTTCCACTTTGCTCACACCAAAGGTGTGAAAACATCCTGAGGCAGTGCAAAACAGCACCAAACCTGGGGGGAGAAGTGCTAACGGAAGGACGAAAGTTCATAACCTGCAACTCCCTGAGACAAAAAGTGGATGAGTGTTGTTAAACAGCTTGGACACACACAACCACAAATATGAAGCGAACATACGAAGGCACGTTATTGAACCGTCAGCAGGAAAACATTAATACACTGACAACAGTTACACGCTAGAAGGAAAAGTACCTCCAAAGTTGTAAATGGTCAGTGGTGGTGGAGAAAGTATTCAGCAGAAGGGTGGGCTCGAGTCACATGACTTTGACTCGTGTCAGACTTGAGTCACAAATTTGATGACTTTAGACTTGACAAAAGAACTCGGTTTGGACCTTGACACTGATGACCCATAACTTCACTTGGACTTGAGTCTTTTGACTTGAAAATACTTGATATAGTCCCCAAAGCCCAAAGAGTAAAAGTATTTAATTTATTGTTAGTTAATCAATGAAATGAATTTATTTAATAGATGTTTTAACCCTATTCCCAACAAGTTGACGCTCAGTTCTCCAGATCCAATTTGTTTAAAACAGTCTGACAGCATCCAATCAAGTTGCAGGAGAGAACTATTAGGAACTAATATTATGTTACTGAGTGCCATTTTAAAAAAATAGAAAATAAATAAAGAAAGAAAAGGTACTAAAGATAATTTTGTTTGTGTTAAAAAAAATATTCAGTGGTCAAGAAAAAATGAACTGTAATTCAAAAATTACAGAAAAAGACACAACTTTCATCAAACTTGTTTTCATTATAAATTTTAAAAAGCATTGATGATTTTTGTTGAATTAATGATACTGTGTCGTTAAAATGGCATTACATGGGATGAAAAGCGCATTATGATTTGTTTAGGACTCAAAACTCAATGTTTAGCACTTGGGACTTGTCAGTCTTGACTTGGGACATGAGTGGAAAGACCTGAGACTTACTTGTGACTTGCAAGACTATAACTAGGTCCCACTTCTGGTATTCAGATTGTTGAAGTAAGGGTAGGAATAATAATATATATATTATTATGTATCTAACCAGTAAAAGTATGTGTGTATATATATATATATATATATATATATATATATATATACACATATATACACAGTCACCTGAAATGGTTTTCCAACAGTCTTGAAGGAGTTCCCAGAGGTGTTTAGCACTTGTTGGCCCCTTTGCCTTCATTCTGCGGTCCAGCTCACCCCAAACCATCTCGATTGGGTTCAGGTCCGGTGACTGTGGAGGCCAGGTCATCTGCCGCAGCACTCCATCACTCTCCTTCTTGGTCAAATAGCCCTTACACAGCCTGGAGGTGTGTTTGGGGTCATTGTCCTGTTGAAAAATAAATGATCGTCCAACTAAACGCAAACCGGATGGGATGGCATGTCGCTGCAGGATGCTGTGGTAGCCATGCTGGTTCAGTGTGCCTTCAATTTTGAATAAATCCCCAACAGTGTCACCAGCAAAACACCCCCACACCATCACACCTCCTCCTCCATGCTTCACAGTGGGAACCAGGCATGTGGAATCCATCCGTTCACCTTTTCTGCGTCTCACAAAGACACAGCGGTTGGAACCAAAGATCTCAAATTTGGACTCATCAGACCAAAGCACAGATTTCCACTGGTCTAATGTCCATTCCTTGTGTTTCTTGGCCCAAACAAATCTCTTCTGCTTGTTGCCTCTCCTTAGCAGTGGTTTCCTAGCAGCTATTTGACCATGAAGGCCTGATTGGCGCAGTCTCCTCTTAACAGTTGTTCTAGAGATGGGTCTGCTGCTAGAACTCTGTGTGGCATTCATCTGGTCTCTGATCTGAGCTGCTGTTAACTTGCGATTTCTGAGGCTGGTGACTCGGATGAACTTATCCTCAGAAGCAGAGGTGACTCTTGGTCTTCCTTTCCTGGGTCGGTCCTCATGTGTGCCAGTTTCGTTGTAGCGCTTGATGGTTTTTGCGACTCCACTTGGGGACACATTTAAAGTTTTTGCAATTTTCCGGACTGACTGACCTTCATTTCTTAAAGTAATGATGGCCACTCATTTTTCTTTAGTTAGCTGATTGGTTCTTGCCATAATATGAATTTTAACAGTTGTCCAATAGGGCTGTCGGCTGTGTATTAACCTGACTTCTGCACAACACAACTGATGGTCCCAACCCCATTGATAAAGCAAGAAATTCCACTAATTAACCCTGATAAGGCACACCTGTGAAGTGGAAACCATTTCAGGTGACTACCTCTTGAAGCTCATGGAGAGAATGCCAAGAGTGTGCAAAGCAGTAATCAGAGCAAAGGGTGGCTATTTTGAAGAAACTAGAATATAAAACATGTTTTCAGTTATTTCACCTTTTTTTGTTAAGTACATAACTCCACATGTGTTCATTCATAGTTTTGATGCCTTCAGTGAGAATCTACAATGTAAATAGTCATGAAAATAAAGAAAACGCATTGAATGAGAAGGTGTGTCCAAACTTTTGGCCTGTACTGTATATATAGATATAGATATATACATATATAGATATATATAGATATAGATAAACACTCCATTATTGGTATAAGTCATGCTTTGAAAATATCACTTAATTTATGTAAGTATTGTTGGCAAGGTAAAAGTAACTTTCAAAGTAAAGTTTCATGTAAATAAATAACCAAAAACTCAAAAGACGAGACAGGAGAGGAAAAAAGAGCATCTTGTCCTAAGGAGTCTGAGTTCTTGGTATAAGAATGAGAAAATCCATCAATTTAAGAAAAGAATTATTACCTGAAGTTGATCAATGTTTTGGAAACTTGCCAAACGTGGTATCTGACTTAGAGAAGAGTTTTGAAAAAGTAAAGGAAGTCAATGAATCACTCTGTATCTGTAAAATATGGACTATCTAACCAGTAAAAGTGTCATCATTTTGTAAAAGACTTCAATGATCTTTTACCTTGAAAAACACCCAGACACTTCCTGCTGGCTGTCATTTGGTGAAAGTCATTGTCGCTTTTTAATGGAATAAGAAAGAAGATGAATGGGCGAGAGCAGCGGGGAGGAAGAGAGGACGAGGTGAGGATGAAAGCTTCATAACTTACAGCTGTAGTGGACAAAATATTAATGACAGGTACTGATATGATACTATAGACTCAAAAATTACCATAGAGCTGAATCATCTTTGTGTAACTGGCAGGACTTCAGGGTTTATTAAAGTGTTTCTTGGAAGATTGATCCTGCAATAAATCACGTCTTTACAGGAGGGTCCATACTTTGATATGTATTGAATAATGTCTTCTTTGGCAATGTTTTTATGCCTCTGCGCCGGGGATTGCCCTGACCAAAGGCATTATGTTTTCAGGTTGTTCGTTCATGCGTCCGTCCCATTCTTGTGAACGTGAAATCTCAAGAATCCACTTAGACTCAACAATGATCTGATTAGATTTTGGTGGTCATAAGTCAAACGTCAAGGTCACTGTGAACTTGCATTCGTCTCATTCTTGTGAGTGCGTTATCTCAAGAACGCCTTCAAGGAATTTCTTTAAATTTGGCAAATACATCCCCTTGGACTCAACGATGAACTGACTGGATTTTGGTGGTCAAAGTTGAGGGTCATTGTGACCTTGTCCGTCCCATTCTCGTGATATGATGTCTCAAGAACACCCTGAGGGAATTTCTTAAAATTTGACACAAACATTCACTTGAACTCAACAATGAACTGATAAAAATGTAGTGGTCAAAGGTCAAGGTTACTGTGACCTTGCGTCCATCCCATTCTCTGAGCGCAATATCTCAAGAAGACCTTGAGGGAGTTTTCACGAATTTGGCACAAACATCCACTTGGATTCAAGAAAGAAGTGATTAGAATTCGGTGGTCGAAAGTCAAAGATCAAGGTTATTGTGTGTGTCACTGTAAAATTTCACACAAATGTCTAACATATAATAATGAAGTGCTGAAATGTTATATTCAAGAGGTCAAAGCTCAACTCTGACATTATAACGTTCTCCAAAAACACTTTTCTAGCCATTACTCAGTGTCATAACTCATAAACAGGAGAGGTCACGTTTGGTCAGCTACTGAATTGGTGACTCTAATTTTGGGTGTCCACCTTGAAACTGTGCTGATTGTATAGATCTTCTGTGCTGCTGGGGGATGATGTGTGTGAAGCATCCATATTTTCACAGACATGGATGTAAACTGTAAGTTCAACTTGGCTGGTGTGCAGAGGCATATAACCACGAGGCGGTAATTCCATTTTTAAAATGTGTCTACTGTATCAGGACTTTAACAGTGATACATGTGTGTAAACAGACGCCATTGCTTTCCACACAAAACATATAAGTTGCTAAGTAATAGTCAACTTAATTTCTAGGGTGACAGGGTTGGTGGCTGACACCATGCTGCTAAACTCATTTAAGATTTATAACCAGTCACCAAAAGCAATGTTCCTATGCATAGAGGTCTATATTTAGTTTTGGATAGAGCAGAACACAGACCTTAGGTGCAAAATGAGATTCAAAACAGAAGCAGGTTTGTTTGATTTGTATCAAAGATGCAGCTGCTACCCCGTCTCTTTCTGCTCACAGTTTATCAGCTCATTTGTGCTCACTTGGAGGAAAATGTCAATATAAAAACCCACAGAGCAGCAAAGAGCACGCTGTGCCTATTAGTACAGCTCAACACATGTTTAACAAAAAAAAGGTGAGCAAGTGAACTGTGAGGTTAACTTACTTTATTCTTCAATAAAAAATAAAAAGCTGGATGTGCTGGACAGTTTATTGAAGCAACAAGCCACTTGATGTTAGTACAGCAAAGGCCTGTAGTTTGGCATGACACAAGCTGTTCTAAAATCATTGTAAACCCACAGACTGCATAAAATAATTGACACAGCCACTATGACATAACCCATTGGTTTATGGACTCCATTTCTGAAACCTTGAGTTTGCCATTTTGGCCAAAGTCAAGTCAAAGTCAAAGTCCATTTATTTGTCTCCCTTGGGAGAAATTTGGATTGGAGACAGGGTACTGCTGCTTTAAACAGCACGAAACATACAAACAAACAAAAAAAAAAAAACATACTGGTAACCAGATAGGGACCAATGTGCAAAAAGATATTTGCTCATCTGAGCTGTGCAATTTGCCATGCCTTCTCATTGAAGTTAAAGTGCTGGTGCACATTAGAGTGCTGGTACATATTAAAGTGCTGGTTCACATCAAGGTGCTAGTACACATAAGGGTGCTAATACACCATACACAGAAAATAGTACCCATAAAGGTGCTAAATACACCGTACACAGAAAAAAAGTACACATTAAGGTGCTAATACACCGTATGCAATACACAGTACACAATACCTGCTTACATTTGCTCATTAATGAGCCTGACTGACAACGGGACAAAGGAATGTTTGTACCGGTTGTGTTTACATCGCAACCTTGAGCCAGAAGCTATCATAATTGGACAAGAGCGTGGAGATCACCCTCACGTTAGCTTCTAGCTTAAGTACAGCACAGTGCATTTACAGTTATTGTTAATGTGAAAATGCAGGCTGCAACCAGGCTTATTACCATTAAAACAAAATATACTACTAAAAAAAACCTGAAGATCTGACTCCTTACACTGTGTTCACACTACATGCAACACAGCAACAGGCTACAAGTTATTTTCAATGGAAGTCGGTGACATGAAGTTACACAGAACACTTGCTGCTGTGGATGGGCGTGACCCACTACAAATCAAAGTTGAGCTGGCCTCAACTGTTTTCAGCACTCCAATGACGGTGAAGCATCAACCAATCATGTGTTTTTGGTTTTAGTTATTTAACTTATTTAGCTGATGCTACGCTAGCTTTATGTGCATTACAGTGTACATGGGAATGCAATGGGGCAGCAAAATGAGGCTCATACATCAAAAGTGCAGTTTTTTTTTGTTTTTTTTTGACCAAATACAAACTTTAGATGACAATCAGCTGAGGTGCCTTGTTGCAAGTAGCAGACACACGCAGTCCCCTGATGACGTAACTACGCTATGGAATGCTTGGGTTTCGCTGTGGCATTGTCACTTGTAGTGCACACACAAAACTGGAAGATCTTTTAGTACAACCAAATGCTAAACAAATTTTGGAAGGTGGCCAAAACATTACAAATAACTTTCATGAAATGAATACACTGAAGTAGTGACAGCTACAACTACACCTATAATCTGGGTTTACACCGTTTTTACATTACCTAAACAATGTTGTTGCTGTAGTAGTGACTTGCTAACCAACTGCGCCCATCTATTACTCAAACATCCACACCCTTTATAATGCAAAGCTTTAAGCTTTATTAACATTAAATGGATGAGATATATTAAAAAAAACACCCTGTACAGTGAGCAAGAAAAAATAACCATAGAGACCACCAATTTTTGTACCAGGCTGTAAACATGATTATTTCTGCTGTAAATGTGGGTATTCATACATGGGGGTCTATGGGCATTGACTCGCTCTTGGAGCCAGCCTCAAGTGGTCATTAGAGAAACTGCAGTTTTTGTCACTTCTGCCTTGCCTTAATTTTTCAGCCCCAGAGGTTGCTGCTTGTGAAAACCATGGCCTCAAGTAGTTTATTGCTTTTATAAAACAATTACTACATATACCTGGCAGTGTTTCATTAAATAACCACACAGTTACAAAAAATGCAATAATTTATTGATAATACTGAATCCATCTTCCGCCCAGCAATGCAGCTCTTTAGCAACATTTAAGGGAATAGTTGGCGATTTACAAACTCAGGGCCGAATTCACATAAGGATTGCGTGGATTTTGCAGCCGCTAATCCGGTAAAAATGGAGCAAACACATACCGTCTAATTCACAAAGTACGCACAGAGGGTGAAATGCTCCACTAACTGCGCTGCCAAGCAGATTGCATCTCGGTGCTCCGGTGTTATTTGCATGTATTTAAATGAGGTAATATGCATATATTTGGCGCAAAAATTGCCCATTTCTATGCAAATGAGCCTCATTGATAAACAACGTCTAATTCACTAACACCAGTGCTAATAGCCACACGCAGTTTGAGTGAAGTAAATAATGTCTTTAGAAAGCTGGTGCAAACTGGGCGCTCCTCTGTGGAAGCCTCTCGCCCAGACTTTCCAGTGGTCGTGGCAGCAGTGATCGTCTGTTAAATCAGTCTGTAAATAATATTTTGACATTATTATTATAATCATTATTACTTTAATGGCATCCGAAGATATTGATGCGTTGAACAGGTGACAGTCTGCGGTCGTTCTCAGTACGCACTTCTGTCACGCACTTCAAAAGCAACTTTCAATAATTTATTTTACGAAACGGGGGAAACAAACGTGAACAAAAACGGTTCCATAATTCATATTAAATTCAAAAGATAACGAAAAAACAGCTACAAGTGAGAGGGAATAGTGATAAAGTGGTCAAACTTGGTCAAATTCACAGCCTCAACCCATCCGACACTGTTAGACTGACTCACCAGCAGACATCACTACATGAGGGTATACAGTATTCAGTACTTTGCCAAACAAAGTCTAACTAACTAATACCAGCGCTAATAGCCACACGCAGTTTGTGAATTCGGCCCTCAGTGGGAAGTGCAGGCTGCTTTATTAATCTGTGGCAACATGGAGCCAAAGAGGTCCACCTCCATGGGATCTGGTAAACCTAACATTAGGAGAAAGTGAAAAAAATGTTTTTGCATCATGTTGCAGTAACATTTTAACCACATATGTATCTACGATAGCAACTGTTATGCTCACTTTCCCCAAGCTGTTGTTACTTGCTAGTGATATCACTTTTGCTACAGCCCAGTTACTTGCTGAGTAACCAAGCTACACTGTAGTTAAAAGTGGCCATAATGGGCTCAATCCACTGCTAACAAAGTATCCAGTGTGATCGACTCCCGGGTCAGCCAGTTAACACCATTGAGGTCAAGAACCAGATGATTAATATGTTTGTTTTGGTTTTCAAAATGCATGATATTAGGTTGAGACTGGACTGAATTTCAGATCGTGAATGACTCTGAGATCTTCTATCTCTTCAGGCTCTCCGTACAGAGATGAGATCACTCTGGGGATCTTACAGCTGCAGGAGAGCAACAGGCTGGAGATCCTGAAGAGACGCTGGTGGGAGGGAGGACAGTGTCCCAAAGAGGAGGACCACCGAGCCAAAGGTGAGTGCCGCAGCACAGCCTTCATATTGAAGAGACAGATGTGAGAATGGTATCCATCTTCACATCTCGCTCTGCAAGAAAGCACATGTGTATATTTCACAACATGTCGAACTGTTTAACAGATACAAAAGCTTATTCCTCTTCCTGGATTCATTGACCTGGATGTGAGTTTCTGTGGTGGGAACAGAAACAGCAGATGATAGCAGATAGTTTCACTGACAAACGAAATGTCAGCCTACAGTTGTTTTTCCTCTGTCGCTTGCATCAGCCAGTATTTGCACAGTGTTTTGGGTCAAGGGGATTGATTGGCTCTCAGACACTTGTGGGATTCTAGGTAAATGAGTGCAAAACAAAATATCCAAAAAAGAATCAAGCACCTAGTTGCAATCTGTCATTTCAGTTTATGTAAAAAAGCTCCTAAAAAAACAGACAGAAAACATTAGCACCAATTACATTATTCTGATAGAGGTTGCGGATCAATTACATTATAAATTAATCTGTCTTTTTTTTTGTCTCAGTTATTAATTGTTTAGATTATAAAATGTCCAAAAATAAAAGAAAATGGACATCATGGTTCCCAGCGCCCAAAGTGACATCTTTAGATGTCTTGTTCTGGTCAACCAACAGTCCACAGCACTAAATGTTTGATTTAAAATGATAGAAAACAGAGAGAAGCAACAAATCTTCTTTTTTGATACTACAATGAAACAAATGTTTGGCATTTTTGTTTGAAAAATTACCTAAAGGTATAATTTATTCTCACAATTGTTGATTAATTTTCTGTTGAATGACTAATCTTTTTTGCAAAAGACAACGTAAGCTATGAACAAAGATATGAAACAAATGTTTAATAATGTTCCTGAATAAATGACCCTCTTGTCATTGTCACTGATTAATTATTCATCGGTTAATTGATTCGTCTTTGAGGCACTAAACCAGATAAGCTGAATCACCCTTAAACCAAAAATAAGGCAAACTGCAGGAACAGATGGAGCTATCATTAAGATGCAGAGCAATTACTGTTAACATGTCTGAATGAACATGTAACATGAGTCTGTAAACAAAGTCAACACTCTGCAGGAAGATGGGAGCAGCCAGATGTTCTGCAGGAAAAGATGAATGGTTTGGAGACAATAATGAGATAAGAGTCGATGATACACACAGCACGTCTTTAGAATTATCTGTTTGAACTTATCGTCCCATTAGCAACCAAGATAAGCTAATAAAAGGAGCTTTATTTTCCCCCTTCAATAACCTTTTACTGAAATGCTGTACAATAGATGTTTTATTGGATCTTGAAACCAGATTCCAAGATGGCGCCTATTCAGACCACTGGAACTACTCACCTGGCACATGTGCCAAAAAAGTTTCTAGCTTGCTGGTTTTACTTAAATATGTCCAGTAGTGTTTCTCCCGATGGCCCTACCCATGAGTTCCCACTTGGCTCACAGACTTTACAGTATGATAGTGTCATGGATTTTTAAATCACTTAAATCAGCTCAAGAAAAGTTTTACAAATATAAAACCTTCATGGATCAAAATTTATTATAGAGAGAGTCAGAATTGACCTTGTTTGCAGTTCAAGGTGTTCTGTCAACAGTCTTAGATCTCTTTTATAATGTTGGTGTGCTGGGGAATGTTGGGGAAAATGCCTTTTGGGTTGCAGGGGATTTTTTCGCTGCAATAGTGCAAGTGTTTATTGGGAAAAAGTGAAAGCAAGGCTGAGCAGCGTTCCTAGCTGCCTGAGATCACAAACTAGCCCTGTAGTTAGTTACTACATCATAAAGCTTCCAACCCCACCTAGATGAATAAGCAAATGTCACTTTGTGGTGTGACAACACATCCTTACTCCCATTCATCAAATACCAGCCTCTGGCCAGTGGCCCTACACATCAAAATATGACACTGTAGGTACCCCTGCAGCATCACTTTTCACTCATTACATGCACTGCGTCTTTTCAAAATGATTTTCCCAGAAATGTACAATGTCCACTCATTGAATTAATGCAGTTTCTTTCCAAATGAAACTTGCACTGTAGGTAAAAAAAATCATTTTTTGATTTACTTCCTGAGGTTCAGGTGAGAAAATCAAGTAGTTAGATTTAAAAAAAACTTAATGGTTTGACTTAAAATAGGTAGGTTTGTTACAATGTGATGTAACGTCACGTAATATACATCGCTAGCGTAGTATGCTACATTGTTACTGAAACGCAGTTGACTTTTGGTTTCACACAGGAAACAAACAGCGGCCTCCAGGGTGAAAGTCTCAAGTTTGTTTGACCTATTCACATACAACCCTCTCCCTCTTTATGCTAGTTGTTGTGAGCATCCTGATGCTAAGGGTGCCTCTGTGTGTCAGTGTCTGGCGCACACAGCCACTTACCAAGGATTGGTATTTAACTTGTTGGGAGTGAGAGTGGGTTTGGCCACTCCTTAAGAGTCTGAATTCATACTCTCCTGGCTCTGTCAGGCTTTTCTAAGCTAAATGCTAATTTGGGCATGCTAAAATGCTCACACAATAACAATGCTGATTATGAGGTTAGTAAAGTTCTAACCTTAGCATTCTAGTTTAGAATGTTAACATACTAACATATGCTAAGTAGCACAAAATACAAAGTACAGCTGAGGCTGATGGGAATGTCGTTAGTTCTGAGGGTGTTTGGTCATAAATCAAAGTATAGGAGACATTAAAATGTTGACCTGATGCTGGTGCTAGATGAGAAGTCAGAGCATCACCAGAGTAATTTCATTTCATCCTGAGGGAAAGGCGAATGTCCGAACCATATTTTATCACAATCCATCCAATAGTTGCTGACATAGGGCTGGGCGGTATGACCTAAAATTTATATCACGGTATAAATCGAATCCCTTCACGGTAACGGTATATATCGCGGTATAAATTTAAGTGTAAAAGTTATAATAGAAGTGTTTCTGAATGGGTTTTGTAGTCCCTTAGCGAAGCTAAATTGATAAAAAAAAAAACAACAACAACAAAAGCAAAGATATAATGTATTTTTAGAGCATTTATTGTGCATAATGCAGATGTCAAAACTCAAAATTAAAACCCACTTCTCTATGGTGCAAAATGTCCCCTGGGATCTATATCAAAAGGTAATTTCCTTCTTTTAGCAAAATCCTAAATGAGTTGTGTTTTTTCCACCTGGACCTTTATGCTCTGCCATTTCTCCTCTAATCATCACGCTGTGACCTGTGACAGGCTGTTATGATACCACAACTATCACACATTCACATATGGAGTTTTTTGTGGAGCCCCTAGCGTCACATAGGTTTACATTACCAAAGGTTTATGACAAAATCTCTTTCCGAAAACCAACTCCCATGTGCGCACGGCAAGAGAGGAGAGGGAGAGACTGAATGAGTTCACTCTGAGCGGTAAGTCGCTAAAAGAGTCTGAGAAGTCCGGGGCTGTTCATAAGACATTAACTCACTCACTCACAAGTTCTTCAGCAACACATGTTGCACGTGCTACGCTAAATCACGGACGTGAACCAGGTCCTCTTGCTCCGCTGTCTCTGTGCTCGCAGCCATTTTCACACTGAGGCAGGTGCGATGACGTCATCGACGACAGGACGGTAGAGCGCAAATCTCTACCGTGGGCCAAATTTATATCATTTCTACCGTCTACCGCATATACCGTGCAGCCCTATGCTGACATATTTCACTCAAAACCACAAAAATCAACCTGCTGGTGGCGCTAGAAGAGAAGTATTACCAAATTCAGTACAAAATTTCAAAGCAATCCATTTGATAGTTGTTGAGATATTTTAGTCTGACTCAAAGTGTGGAACCACCCAACAGACCCAACACCAGCATTGGTATATCCCTACAGCTACACCAGCAATAGTTTCACAAGGTGTCAAATTAGACATAAAACACAAAAACAGCTTCTGTGACTCGGTAGAACCTCCATCATTTTATCTTCCAGTTTTATCGTTTTCCTGTCTCTGTCTCTTTTGTCTGCAGTGATTATGATGACTGAACATTTTCATTATTGACATTTTCACATACATGTTTTTGTTCCCCCTGACGTGTCTTTCTGTAACAAGATGAGACAGCTTCTGTCCATTGACTTTCTCACTCAGATTATGTTTTGAGTCGATCGTAATGGGAATGTGAGTCCTGTCTGAGTATTGATCAGCTGCTCTGTCATCTGTTCCACCAGCTTTCTTTACTCCCAGAGCACAGGGAAACAATGACACACAGCAGAATTATCTGTGTGTGTGTGTGTGTGTGTGTGTGTGTGTGTAAAGCCTGAGAAAATCAAGCCATTAAGATCCTGTTAAGACCTATTAAGACTAATCAAGTGTCACTGTTGCTGATTGCACAGTATACAGTGTTTGTGTGTGTGTGTGTGTGTGTGTGTGTGTCCTCACAAAGAAAGAAAGGTCCTGTACAGCAAATCCTCCTCAAGTTTTCTTTCTGAAAAAAATAAAGGGGAAAAAAAATAGGTGTTGTATAATTAGAGATTATTTTGATCACGATACAATGTGGTTGTTTTGAGCTCACGACTCATTCTCATTCCAAAGTCATGAAATACCATCACTTTGTCAGTGATTTTCGCACAGACACATCAGAGAAAAGCCATCTTTCATAGAGGTATGATACACCAGGTGGCATCTGTTTATAACCTGGATTGGGCTCATGAGCTAGACAGTCCCTATTGGGTGGGCGGGAATGGCGGTGGATGGGTCCAACAAACACCCAGGAGCCCAGTGTTCACTTCCCATATAAATTTTGAGCCAAATCATGATGGGTTTTTTTTTTTCTTAACTCAACCACGTGCTTTTGTTGCACAAGGAAATAAACCTAAGGGAGATGTGTTTTACTGACATTGTAAGTTTATTTTGAAAATACTGTATGCATCTAAAAACAGAAACTGTCCATTTCCTGTGAAAATGGAAGTGTATTTTAAAAATATGCAATAGCCTACATTTAACAGTTGACATGGCGTCCCACAACATCAGCAACAGATGTACCCAGGATACCTAGCACGTCATATGTAGACGTCGATAGTCCACTGAACAAGCAGCAATATGTGAAGAGTTGGGAGTAAGAACATGTTTGAGCTCAGGTGTTTCTAACTCGTAGATAAGTATTTTTCTGCTTCTTTTTTGTATTTTTCTTTTCTTTTCTTTTTTTTGTTTTAAAGATTATTTTTTGGGCTTTTTGCCTTTAATCGATAGGACAGTGTGGAATGGGGAGAGAGAGAGAGAGTGGGGGGGATGACATGCAGCAAAGGGTTGCAAGCCGGAATCGAACCTGCGACCACTGCAGTGAGGCATCGCCTCTGTACATGGGGCACTGTAGAGTGTAGAGTGCTGCAACCTTCAGTCTCAACCACTAGGGGGGTGCTTGACTGTCATGACATGTCAGCTTCATTAAAAGCATAGCTGCAGATTAACGCAACAATAGATGTAAAAACACACAGAAACAACACATCTGTGATCAGTTCCCTAATTTTATTTTAACAGTTTTCTAAATTATTTTCCTCTTTTCCAATTTCTCGTTTTATTTCATGGAAGTGCAGTGTAAGTGCACTTGTCCTTTAAACTTAATAAAAAATAAAAGCTAATAAAATAAAAGACACCTGGTACATTTGTTACAGCTGTATCAGTTTATAGAACCGTTTTGAACAGTTAGAACAAGAGGCTGCACTGCAACGTGCAAATCACTCCTTCTCGTGGCTGCCTGCGCTTTCCCTGTCCTTGCGGCTGCAACTTGCGCTGTCTTCTCTTCTTCAAACTACAACACCCATAATTCATGTAGGAACTGCTGCAGCCAGTGTGCAGCTGGTGGGAGCTGCATGACAACTCAACAACCATGATTAGTTTTTAATGTTTTATCAGGCAATAACTACTCCAGACTCTGCTCTAGTGTAATTTTCGGGACAATCAGGGCAGGATTCAGGGTTCAGGACAACTGCTTTGATTTCGGGACTGTCCCGAAATTTTTGGCACAGTCCCGAAATCCAAGCAGTTGTCCTGAATCCTGAATCCTGCCCTGATTGTCCCGAAAATTACACGGAGGTTGCCGGGGAGGTCAGATACTTGCATGCTAGGGCAGACAGCTTTTCATACAATGCTGATGCTGGGCTCTGCTCTGTAGCGCTGCAGCTCTCCCACAACTCAAGCACAATCGTACGCCTACAGTCGGATTTTATAAAAGGCAACTCTGTGGCATACAGAAACAGTAAAGTTAGAGATTAAAAATGAGATTAACGCAATCAAAAAACATATCGTGTTAAATATGGCTGTAATTAATTATTCGCAATTAACGCAATAATTTGACACCCCTAATTTAGACACAGAGAGCCGGATTGGCGAGTTGTTCCAAGGTGCCCAATTTTCGGCCTCCTAGGGTAGACATATTGGTGGAAGCTTTTTGGTTTAAAAAGAACGAGGTGCCCTTCCGCCACGGGAGGGGCTGTTGATGACTTGTGGGAGGAGCTGTTGATGACATCGCAAGTGCTAGCCACTGGCGGTGGATAAACAGGAAACAGCTGATAGCAGGAATTAGCGAGCAGCTAGTAGCAAGAGGGAAACGCAAACCTGACAGACACTGTAAAGATGAGCAACTGGGGAGACAAGGAATTGCGCGCCCTCCTTGCCCTCGCAAACGAAGAGGCCATTAACCGTCAGATGATGGGGACGGTGAAGAACGGGCTGACTTACGAGAGAATCGTTGAAGGACTGACTAGCCGCGGCTTCCCTCGGAGTACGTCACTGTTTACTTCACGTGCTGAGCTACATGTTTTGTTACTTGCTCACAAGGCACATTCTGTATTAACAAAAGTAGGCAGGCGGCATTTTCCTGCACTCCCCGATTTTGTTTTTATAGTGCCAATGCTGAAAAAAGACTGATTGGGTTTTCCTGCAAATTTGCACAGTTCCTATTTAAAAAGGGCTAGTAACACATGAAGTAGCTTTTGATCAGCTATTACTTTTAGACAGATGGATCATTGATTCTGTAATGTTTGAATCATTAACTTGCACCTCTAAATACAAGAAATGCATATTAACAAAAAGGTAAAATGACTTTTAGACAGAGAGGAATGATGACAGACATGCTTACAACATTTACATTTTTCAAACATTTCAGCATTCACCAGGTTGGTATTTGTGGCAGAGTCCTGCACAGGTTCATTTTTGAAAACCTGCACCCATCCATAATCATAAAGCTCAGTACCAGAATCATCCCATTACCCGTCATTATGTCTAAGTCAAAGCCTGCAGCTTTGATTAAACACACACAGGCTACAGTCACTCACATTAAGCTGGGTTCTCCGTTCTCGAATGACGAATCCAGTGCCAGAAAAGTCTCTTTCACTGGCTGCGCTGGATGCCAGGATGGCGAAATATTCTGCGCAATCACTGCCAGGTTAGGAAACATTTTAGCATGCTCCTTCCACCACCATAAAACCTCATAAGGATTCTCCTTGGGTGTCTTGAACTCCATGTAGGCTGCCACCTCACTCTCGAGCTGCAGAGTTTCATCATCAGTTTCATCTGTCTTCCATGTTGGTGACGGATGTGACGACGGTGTCAAAGGTTCGATTTGTGTCATTGACCTTTGAAATAAAGGAATTGCAGCTTGATGGTAGTGATTTGTATGTCAAAATATTAAACGTATACTGCACATCTTTTTCATTTGTTTCATTCTTAAAAATTAAAAAAAAAAATTTTTGTTCTTACCCACTGTCTGCCTGCGTTTAGTTCATTTTCAACGGTGCTTGTACCCATGAATTTATATAAATACATTTTTTAAATGTTTTTACCCCTTTTTTCGGGTTACTTGATGGGTACCCAACCCGGTGCAGGACTCTGATTTGTGGTTCTGAGTGAAACATCTCAACGACTATTAGATGGATTGTCAGGGAACATGGTTCAGACATTACAGTAATGTGGAGGATGAACTTTTTTGAGGAGGATGAACTTAAGTAACTTTGATGATCCTTTGACTTTTCATCTAGTGCCATTGCCAACGTATGACCTTCCCATCCTTAAGCTAAACTTTGTGTTTTGTGCTACTGTTTAATACTACTGTATTAAATGAACACACAGTTTTATTAATCTGCTGTACGTTACTGTGTTTCAGGTCTCGGCATGGAGAACATTGGAGGGATATTCGTGGTCCTGATCTGCGGCCTCATCATTGCCGTCTTCGTGGCCATCATGGAGTTTGTGTGGGCGACGCGCCGCACCGCCGAGACGGACGAGGTAAACCTTCATCATCATCCTCCTCCTCCTCCTCTTCCTCTCTCGTCCTCCTCCTCCTGCCCTGCCCCCGGCCTCAACCTCAGCTCAAACACCTCAGTAGGTCATCCGCCTGTGTGCCTATCTGTCTGTCTGTCTGTCTGTCTGTCTGTCTGTGTGTGTGTGTGTGTGTGTGTTTATGTGTGTATGTGGGTGGGTGGGTGGGTGTTTTGTATGTTTGAGCAGCTGATGATCAGAATGTTCTTTATTCAAAAGTTCATAGAAAAAGTCACACTTTAACCTCTTCCAGCCTGCTGAGTGAGAGGTGAACTCTGGAGCAGAAAGGAGAGCAGAGGTCCACAGCAACAATAATGATAATAAACAGCAGATAGACAGCAGCAAACAAAAAAATAAAGAGAGGAAGCATCAGCAGGAGCTGAAAAACTTACTTTTTCTTATTTGGTGCTTTATTTTGAAAAGCCTGTCAGTAAAACTGTATCATCAGTTTATATCTCTCAATGAATATCTTTGATTTCACTAAATGTTTGTGTCTAAATTAAAATATGTTGCTGAACTGTTGTCTTTTCTAAAATATCCTCAGAAAGTAAAGCATCGTTTTGCCATAGACACACTGAAATAGCGACAGTTATGGCTACACCTGTACTCTATGAACCTGGGGTTACACCATGGTTGCATTGCCTAACCAACATTGTTGTAGTCAACAGCTGGCAACCACCTGTCATTCAAAGCAGCCACGCCCTTAATTATGAATAACTTTAAGCCTTAATCAAATGTAAATGAATGAGCTATGAATGCAAAAAATAGCTTTAGGTACTAAAACTGTTTTTGTACCAGGCTGTAGACATGTTTATTTCTGCTGTAAAATTGGGCATCTTCACACTGGGGTCTTTAAGGTTTGACTCACTCTTGGAGCCAGCCTCAAGTGACCATCAGAGGGACTGCTTTTGGTACTTGGTACGTCAAATACACTGTGCTCAACCTGACCACACCTCGGACTGTATGGGTTTTGGCAGCTGCAGTAGTGGGACAGTCACATGTTGCAATAAATCTCAAGCAAAATCATACATATTGTCTCTTTTGTCCAGATCTAGGTACAAAAAGGACTGAATGCAGGTATTTTTTGACTGGAGAAGTTTTAATATACAACTTTGTACTCGTTTTTTTCTTTGACATCTTAAAAGTACAGATACCCAGCACTGGAATTAAAACGTACTAAGATGAAACTGTCCCCTCTGTCAGAAAGAAAACCGTTGTTGTTTTTATCTTGCGTAAACAGAAACATTTAATTCTTGAAAAAATATGAGTTCTCAGTATTAGAAAGTTTCATCTGCAAAACAATCTGTTCTAACATAGAGAGACCATTAAAGCTCAATACCTCAAAATCACCCAGAATGCAGACAGAAACTTATAGTTCAAAGATCACAAAATGTAAATCAGTGGAATTGAGAGTTACAGGCAGCAAGAAAGTGCATTGTGTTGTAGCACTTGTGCACATGCACATACGTCCTTGTGTAAAAAGTATTAATTAATGTGGTTTTTAAAAGAAGAACCTGAACTAAATGTCACTGCTGATAAAATAATTAAAATTCCAGCCTAAACAGGAAGCTGAGTTGTCTCTCTCCCTCTCTCCACATACACACACTGTATTCCAGCAGTCAGTCTTCCTCAGTCTGTCTATTCGTTCGACCTCTGCAGATACAGTTTTTGACTTTTATTCGCTCTTCATTTATCTGCCATTTATTTGACTTTCTGCTCAGACTGTTTATATAGGACAGGTTATAGGACGAATTCTCTCACACACACACACACACACACACACACACACACACACACTGAAACATATTCACAGATAGCACTAGTTTGAGGTGGGAAGCTGCAGAGCATTAAAACACAATCAGATAAAAAGCATAATGTGTCAAGTCTTACTCACTCACACACATATGTCCTCACTCTCTCTTTATGTTTTCTTGACATGACCATATCCAGAAATTGTATAAATACTGACATTGTTTATTTATATTCACGTTGTTATTACATTACTGTAATATTTAACAGTTTAGAAAATGTCGGTTTTTCAACATGCAAGAGTAGATCTAACTTTTTTTTTTATTATGAACACGACAGAGTTTTGTTTTATGCGTGTGCATATGTGTGTATGTGTGTTTTACCAAAGAACACAAATAAAATAATTGACAATAAGAAGTGGACTTCAAAAAATAAATAAATTATATATGTACAGTACAGGCCAAAAGTTTGGACACACCTTCTCATTCAATGCGTTTTCTTTATTTTCATGACTATTTACATTGTAGATTCTCACTGAAGGCATCAAAACTATCAATGAACACATGTGGAGTTATGTACTTAACAAAAAAAGGTGAAATAACTGAAAACATGTTTTATATTCTAGTTTCTTCAAAATAGCCACCCTTTGCTCTGATTACTGCTTTGCACACTCTTGGCATTCTCTCCATGAGCTTCAAGAGGTAGTCACCTGAAATGGTTTTCCAACAGTCTTGAAGGAGTTCCCAGAGGTGTTTAGCACTTGTTGGCCCCTTTGCCTTCACTCTGCGGTCCAGCTCACCCCAAACCATCTCGATTGGGTTCAGGTCCGGTGACTGTGGAGGCCAGGTCATCTGCCGCAGCACTCCATCACTCTCTTTCTTGGTCAAATAGCCCTTACACAGCCTGGAGGTGTGTTTGGGGTCATTGTCCTGTTGAAAAATAAATGATCGTCCAACTAAACGCAAACCGGATGGGATGGCATGTTGCTGCAGGATGCTGTGGTAGCCATGCTGGTTCAGTGTGCCTTCAATTTTGAATAAATCCCCAACAGTGTCACCAGCAAAACACCCCCACACCATCACACCTCCTCCTCCATGCTTCACAGTGGGAACCAGGCATGTGGAATCCATCCGTTCACCTTTTCTGCGTCTCACAAAGACACGGCGGTTGGAACCAAAGATCTCAAATTTGGACTCATCAGACCAAAGCACAGATTTCCACTGGTCTAATGTCCATTCCTTGTGTTTCTTGGCCCAAACAAATCTCTTCTGCTTGTTGCCTCTCCTTAGCAGTGGTTTCCTAGCAGCTATTTGACCATGAAGGCCTGATTCGCGCAGTCTCCTCTTAACAGTTGTTCTAGAGATGGGTCTGCTGCTAGAACTCTGTGTGCCATTCATCTGGTCTCTGATCTGAGCTGCTGTTAACTTGCGATTTCTGAGGCTGGTGACTCGGATGAACTTATCCTCAGAAGCAGAGGTGACTCTTGGTCTTCCTTTCCTGGGTCGGTCCTCATGTGTGCCAGTTTCGTTGTAGCGCTTGATGGTTTTTGCGACTCCACTTGGGGACACATTTAAAGTTTTTGCAATTTTCCGGACTGACTGACCTTCATTTCTTAAAGTAATGATGGCCACTCGTTTTTCTTTAGTTAGCTGATTGGTTCTTGCCATAATATGAATTTTAACAGTTGTCCAATAGGGCTGTCGGCTGTGTATTAACCTGACTTCTGCACAACACAACTGATGGTCCCAACCCCATTGATAAAGCAAGAAATTCCACTAATTAACCCTGATAAGGCACACCTGTGAAGTGGAAACCATTTCAGGTGACTACCTCTTGAAGCTCATGGAGAGAATGCCAAGAGTGTGCAAAGCAGTAATCAGAGCAAAGGGTGGCTATTTTGAAGAAACTAGAATATAAAACATGTTTTCAGTTATTTCACCTTTTTTTGTTAAGTACATAACTCCACATGTGTTCATTCATAGTTTTGATGCCTTCAGTGAGAATCTACAATGTAAATAGTCATGAAAATAAAGAAAACGCATTGAATGAGAAGGTGTGTCCAAACTTTTCGCCTGTACTGTATATTTTAAAGTAATAAGACATAAGAACGGTGACCATATATTTCCCCCCACCACCTAGTTAAAATGTTGGCATTCTATGTTCCACGGAAACCACAGATACATTACATTTGTACGTTTCAGATGAACTATCAATGTTTCTAAAGTGATGTAGTGAATGAGCTGACTTGGGATGGTGGATGGTGTATAGTTGAGACACCTGCCAAGATGCAGACCACTGTTAGAGACCAACAAACAACAAAACCAGTTGTAATCTAGTGAGTCATTGCTCTGTTTCCAGCAGATTCTAAGCCCAAACATGGGTGTTTTAAAGTGACCCATCGCTGTTTCTCTACTGTGGATAATGCCATGAAAAGCGCTTGTTTTTTTACTGAGATGTCGCTGTGTTTTCAGCTGAGATTCTGCCTCCAAAACCGTGTATTTTCAGCCATAAATGATCTTTTCAAAAGCATAGCCAAGTATTTTTGTGCCTAAACCTAAGCACACATTAACTACGCCATTTTTGAAATGTAAATTTTAAACATACTGCTACATAATAATGTGCAAATGAAACATATTCATTTTTTGCAGAAACGTACAGTGCCAACATTTTTCTGGTGCTTAAATATTCTTAATATTATAAATAGGAATGTAAGGTCATGTTTCTTCCTCTCTCTTTCAGGTCTCTGTTTGTCAGGAAATGCTAACAGAGTTTCGGAACGCTGTCTCCTGTAAGAAGAGTTCTCGCTCTCGACGCCGCAGGCCACTGAGCAGCGCTGGTGGCGGGGTCCTACGTCACCCGTCCCGCCTGGCTCTGGCTGCGCCACGCCCCATCCGCCTGGTCCGTGAGATGCGTCTCAGCAACGGCAAACTGTACAGTGGTACCGGCTCGCTGACGGGTGGGCTGGGGGGAGGTCTGGGAGGAGGTCCTGATTTGGGCCCAGGGCCACAGAGGCTCTTGGAGGACCCACTAGGCGCTAACGCTACCACCAGCACGCCTCCTCCCCCTCCTCCAGCATCGGCACTGGTGGCTCCTCCCGCCCCACTGCGCAGCTTCCTGCAGGGCTGCAGCCATGTGCGCATCTGCCAGGAGTGCCGGCGGATCCAGAGCCTGAGGCCAGCCACGCTCACACCTCCCCCACCTCCCCCTCCTTCATCATCCTCCTCCGCCTCCTCCTGCTCCCGGATCCCTCCTTCTGGAATGACGTCGGGTCACCACCTCCGCCACAACCCCCACCACCACCTCCACTACCACCACGGCTCCATGTCACTGCCCCGCCTCCCGCCGCCACCTCCTCCGATCCCAGCAGACAGAGCCGACAGCGATGGAGGTGAGGGGACAGGGAGCCCACGACGGGCAAGTACCAAACCGCCGCCACCACCTCGGCCACTGCCTCCACCCAAGACACCAACACGCCCACCATCAGACTTATTGTCAGGGCACAACTGAGCAGAGACACACTGTGTAGGCCATCATCAGAGGGGTCAAAGATCGTGGTTTTAAGCCCTCTGTGAATTTTACTTTTTGGCCCCAAAGATGCAGCTGAAACAGTCCAAACTGGCCTATCAGCAGGGGTGGATAGAAGAAACCATTTGGACCCATTTGCAGGGTTATTCATAACCACAGCGCCACTTTGGCTCAGTGGATCATACCAGAAACCTTTCCACAGGGTTGGACAGATTAAACCACTTTGACCTGAGTGCAGGGAGGATAAAATCAAATGTTATATTTCAGATTAAACCAGCTGAGGTGTTTGGATCACAGGGCTGCAGAGGACGGACAAACAGGAAGTGGCTGCCAAATGGACACCATCCTGGGGGCTTATTTGTTGTGCCCACATTCAGTCCCTCACCTCTTGCCTCGGCCAATCATCACGCTCCGTGCCAAGTGAGGAGGACCCTTTCTCTTAATGTTTGAATACTGAAGCAGGTGTTTGTATAGAGGGAGATCTAAACACACACACACATACACACACACAGTAGCAGAGCAGCTGTACAGTTTCATGGTCATATGTCAATCATTTGGACGTCTCTGGAGGATGTAGCTGTTGCTGTATGTGCAGACGTCTGAAAAACTGACCAACCGGTGCTGTGATCCACAAAGCAGACACACAGATGCTTCATTACTCACCTGAAGTATACGAAGCTGTGCTGGGTAGGGCCAGTTCTTCTTTTCCATGTAAAGGATAACTCAAAATAAGACGGTCTAAAATATGACACAAATGGACAGGGAGGAGACAATGAAAATACTTCTTCCCCAAGTTCATTATTTTTGTGTAAAAAGGTGGTTCAACTGTTGATTAGATCCTTGTTTGAGCTGTCTGGTTACACAGCTTTAACAGTCAACCAATCAGAAACTAGTAGGCCTGTTTTCACTTACTATGGCATTAATCATTTTTAGCTCCTGTTTTTGAAAGAATAGGTCAACAGTTCGGGGAATATGGCCATTTGCTTTCTTTCCATGTTTTAGGTGTTCAGATGGATATCAGCCTCTTGTCTGTGTGTTTAGTTTGGAGAGTCAGGACGTGCTTAGCTTAGCTTAGCACAAAGACAGGCCTGATCTAACACAAGCCTGTCAGGGGGCTTTTGACGACGTTTGGCAACCAATCAACAGGACATCACAAAGAAATAGTTCCACCATGTATCTCACCTAAAATCACACACCGTTTTAGCATTTCTGTTTGTGTACAGATTTAACAAACAAGATACCAAGTGTTTATCTGTAAGTTTTAGAGGTGGTAGTAGGTGTAGTTTCTAACTTTTGACAAAAGCAGGTACTGTAGGGTTGAAATGGTGTACAACTTTCAGGTATACCCTAATATTAAAATGTACTGTGTACATTTGCTTATCTAAGATATTTTAAAAAAAAATCTCACCTTTATTCTTTTTTTTTCAAAAAGAAGTCTTTTTACAAACTATCTCCATTAAAAAATGGTTTCAAGTTGCAAATATGTGTAACACTGTCTAATGTGCATATAATAAAATTACTGTCATGCACTCTAAATTTAGGCCAATCAGAAGAAATAGATACGTTCAAGGAGGATTGATGGAGCAGGACAACGGTTTGAAAAGAGCAGTAATCAAAATAGCCTTTATTAGCAAAAGTGCCACCTTTAAGTGCAAAACACGGATATTTCAGATATGACTGAAAACTTCTTTTTCCTTGTATCAGAAATTAGCAGCACTCAGAAAACTGCACTGAATAATGGTTCAGAACACTTAATAGAACAGCAGAACACTTCACAGTGTGAATTAGTAAATATGGGCCCAAAATAATAATCAAAAAGAATAAAGTCCAAAAAGAGTCCAAAAAGTCAAGTCTGGATTAAGTCAGTGTTCACAGTTTGTCCTTCTTATGTTCTATGTCGTATCTGTATGAAGAGATGTTCTTTCCAAAGCACAGTGAAGCTCCCGCTGACGTCACACCCTCCACGCGTGTAGGCCTGCGTCCCGCTCCACGATCCACCGGTCTAGGCTCTGGCTCACCGTAAGAATCCACTCATACAAAAAAAACAACCTGCATAGAGCAGTAGTAGTATCTCTTTTAAATAAATTAGTATTTATCTCTTTAATCTCTCTTCTTCATGCATTTATCTTTTTATCTATTTATCTTAACTGTACAGTATTAACTCTCTTTTTATCTTAAATCAGTGAACATGAACTATTCAATGACAAAGTATCATATACAGCTGCACAAAACTTTTTAACAGCCAACACACAATTATGTGTCTATATATGAATTTTAAATGTTTTTTTTAAACCCATCACAGCTTAGTGTGCACAAATCATGAAATGAATGACTTTAAATCATGTTTTTACCCAAGAAAATGAAATGAATTACCTTCTGTAAGCTCAAGTGCTCACAGCTGCGTGTGTTTTACCTCAACAACCAGCTTTCTTAGCTGTATAGCATGTGCTAGCTCAATTAACACATACATCGTTTTTTTTCCCACAGAAATACACAATAGAATACATTTTCAAACTCAACACACGTTTATCAGTCTCCGGTTGGTTTTTTTTAACACTATCTCAGAAGCATAACTATACGTGGTGGAGCAGGGTATGAAATTAACAAAATATTTTGGGGGCAATTTTGGCCCCCACGGTCTAAAAAATGGGGGCATTTTCAAAATGTTTGGGGGCCATCAAAAAATTGTAATTATGTTCTAACAATAAGCACATGAAAAGCAAAACCAACTAAGATAGTGTCTTCAGTCTTCAGTAGAAACCACTATAAATGAAATAAATAATGGGTTACATAAAGTTATGGTTGCAAAATATCACTCAGATTTCCTATAATTTAACCAGTTTAAATGTGATGATTTAACCATTAATCTACTGACAGCAGTACTAATGTTTCACCACATTACAGTTACTTATACTGTTAAAAAGGCCAAATTACTATAAATTCCTTAGATGCAATCCTGGAAGTAAGTTAATTTAAACTTTAACATTCATTCTACCTTAATTTTTCATTAATTTGTCATTGTGTAGACACAGATCAACCAAGAAATGGTTAATTTATACTTATGGTACAGCAAAGCCCCCTCCCCTTCTCTGTCAGATTACTCTCATGTAATCAGTGTAATCTCATTGATTATGTCTGGAAAATGAGTTGTAGATGTGACAGTAAATTAATTTAATAAAAATAAAATTATACTTCTCATACTAATTATACTACTAATGTCAGATTGTAATACTGTTAAAAATATAAATACATATAGTTGTTTCGAAAACTTGGGGGCAATTTTGGCCCCCGGAACATGGCTTTTGGGGGCATTCTTGGATAAATTGTGGGCCAAATGGCCCATGGCCCTTGCTAATTTCTGACACTGCTGGTGGAGACATATTCAAGAAAATAAGCAGGTAATTAGCTGTGGTCGGCATTGCTAGTATGCTACGCTAATTGCTACTAGCATTTACTCACCGGAGTTTTCGCTCGATAAAAATCAATATCCACACGGTCAGGTTTGGCAAGAAAACCCTCTCTTCCTTGCACGGAAGTCCTCCGAACTGATAATTCGAACAAAAATGTAGTTTCAACAACTTTACAGGCAGTTATCAACCTTATCAAGCTCACTTGTCTATCGTGTAGTGCTCTGGTTTGCATCAGCGTATGAAAAAAAAACGAGAACAGAAAAAAAAAAACAAGAAAACTAGGGGCGCTGCCAGCATTTGTGTGGGATTAATGCACACCCTGCTGGTGAAAATAAGCAACTACATCTAAAATCTTACTAGGCAGTAGCTTTACACATTGTCAAGCTGTAAAATTGGGGATTACACTGTGTGTGTAACTAATGGGCGTTACATATGGTAATAAAATCTTTGTTTAACCAGAAATAGCCCGTCCATTTTCATTCCTTTAAGAGTAATTCTGACTGATAATAATAATAATAATTATGTAATACCGTGATACCATAAAACTGCAATGTTTTCTGAGACAGTTATCGTACTGAGAAAATCTCATACCATTGCAACCCAGGAGCCAGGCTAGCTGTTTCCCCCTGCTTCCAGTCTTCATGGTAGGCTAGGCTAACTATGTCCTGACTTGAGAGTTATAGCCTGCTTTCGAGCATATTTTCCAAAAATGTTGAACTTTTCCTTTATATAGCCGAAATAGCTTTGCTTAAAAACCAAATCTGACATGAATAGTTTACAAAATCGTGATTTGTGCTGAATGATACAGCCAAATTTCTGGTCCAACTGCAGGTGCTGGCTCTGGCCCAAAGCTGGTCAGACTTTGTAACGACTGGAGCTTATTTCCTCAAACCCAAATCCAGGCCAAAACTGGCGGCCATATCTAAGTTAGAGCCATCTGACATTTGGAAATACAGTGCCACATTACAGCCGAGTGTGCCGACACTCAGTTCAGATCTTTAAAAACGTTGTTTGGTAAATCAGGACTGTAAGGGACTGTATGAAAGTTATTAGGGGCAACTCTTTTGGCTGGAGGGTTGTCTTTTAGATGTTTTTAGGAAAGCCTTTTCTCATTTTCTTACAGCATATTTATCATTTATTTAAGCGAGATTTATTGTTGTATATTGTGTTCTAATTTTCCCCCTAAAGTGCCAATTTGTGACTATTGTGAAAATGTCAAGGTTTGAAATAGAGTAAAAGATCATAAATTTTTTTCTTTGTACTGTATTTTTTGCTTTGAAACCTTTGTAGCAACACAGTCCTGTTACAGTGTATCATTTTGAGACTCTGAGGGGAGGGTGTTGCTTTTTTAAAAAGGAAAACATAACCTTCACCCCCGCTCACCGATCTAATAACTTTCACACAGTCCCTAAAAGAAGAACTCCCTCAGTGCAGCTGTGTATAATTTGGGTGAGTATTAAAGCTGTTTTTGGCCTCAGTCAGTGGAGCTCAGACATGTACTGTACACACACATTCACAGGTGAACTTGGAGGGCAAACTGCAAAACTAAATTTGTGATTGTAATTTCCGTCCTGTGTCCAATCTTGGCTTATTTTATTCTTTTTTTCTCTCTCTCTATTTTTCATGGTATTTTTTTATTGTCATGATGATTCAAACGCCATGCCTGGATATCAGAGCTCAAAAGTTACCTGTCAGCTGCCGACATTCTCCGATATCCCTACATCAACAAATCATGTTGACCCATTACTCGACATAAGTGCTGATATTGTCAGTTCTTTGTGTAATTGCTTTACAGTCGCCTGCCTGCAGGGTATGAACAAAAAGGAGCAATTGTAAATCAACGCCTGCACTTGTTTTTAATTTAGTCATTCTTTTATTTAAGATCAGTGCCTGTATTTTTTGTTTGTTATTTTTGTAATTTTTGGCATGGAAATGGTTTAGAAAATAAGCCAGCAGCATCCAAGTCAAAGAAATTGTTTATGAAAATGTGAAAAATGCACAGGAATGTTATTGTAAAATGTGCGTGTGTGTGTGTGTGTGTGTGCACGTGCGTGCGTGTGTGACGATAAAGAGTGATTCCTGTTGTATGTTTCATCATTTTGTTTGCTGTTTTATTTTTTTCTGCTCCTCCCTCTGATTTGTACCAGCAGTGCTCAGCTCATCCGTAGGACAGAGACAACAGACGGATTATTATTCTAATGATTCTATTGTTATCATTATTATTGATATTGACGTGTGGGGTGACTGTAGGAGGGGACCGGCCCTCTGATGTTCAATATATAGACACACGTTTTGAATAAAAAAACAAAACAAAAAAACAGTCAATGTACCAAAAAGTCTGCTGCTGGTGAAGTTTTCATTTATCTGACCTTCATCCTTTTCTTGAAACAGCCACACAGGTGTGTTCAGGTGATCAGATGTAGAGGTGGGCAGGGCTGATGTCACAAAACTTCATCTACTTAAAAGCAACTACTGATTTAAATGTTTTATACAGTTTATTCATGTGTTTATTTTTCATCGTGTCTTAATCTGATGTTGGACATGCGGCTCCAAAGTCTTTTTACAGATATGTACATGCTACTGGGACCAGATATTTATTAATTGTTTTATTTATTTAATTTATAAATCATGCTTTTTGGTCAAATTCAAAGAGCTCTTTGGTGGGAGTGTTGTCATCTGTCTTCTTTTTCTGAGTCGTGAAAATAGGTGTTTATTTTAGTGAAGATTAATTCATTTATTCATATTCTGTAACTGCCTCCCTAACTGCTGTTGGGAGGCAGGAGGGGCTGGAGCTTATCTCAGCTGACATTTGGCACCTATGGCCAATTTAGTAGTGATGGCCAAATGAAGCCTCATGAAGTATTGTCTTTATTTTATGAGCCCACTAGATGGCGCTCTTGGTTTGTAGAGAGAGGCTCAAAGAATGGCAATTCAGTGTGCTTTCAACCTTTTGTTGAACAAAAATGCCATCTAGTGGGCTCATAAAAGAAAGAAAATGATTCATAAGGCTTCATTTGGCCATCACTACAATTTAGAGTTACCATTTAACCTAACCTGCATGTCTTTGGACCATGGGAGGAAGCCAGAGTACCCGGAGAAAACGCACGCTGACACGGGGAGAACATGCAAACTCTGCCTATAAACCCTCTAAAAAAGTATATATTTAATCAGATAATTCCATATTTGCATATTTTAACATCAAGTTTGAGAAAACTTGTAATACAAAATCTTTATGTTAGTAATCAACTGGGGAAGTTTCACAGCGATATCTATTAGTCATAATTTTTTTACCCTATTTACCTGTAGTGTTACTTTTTGTCTAAAAATGTTTTACAATACATATCTTTAAAGGTTGTTTTCTATTTTTATTTTCAAACTCTGAGCCAAAAATCTCCACTTCTGTAGCACTTACATCCACTAAACCTGTTCCCCGCTTACACAAAAAAGATTCTGTATCTCCCGGGTTCTATGTTGCCCGCTCAACCAAGCGGGAAACATAGAACCCTTTTTGTATAAGCGGGGAACATAGAAGTTTTTTTGCAGGGTTAAGTGGGGAACATAGAACCTGGGAAACAAAGAACCCTGGAAACATAGGAATGCCACATTTGCATATTTAAACATTAAATTAAAATTAAATTAAATTTCAGACAACTTGTTATACATAAAATATTTGTCTAAATGTAAGTAAAAAACATAAAAGGTTTCATGGTGATATCTATAACATAAAAGTTTTTACCCAACTGACCTGTAGTACCTCCTCTTAAATACCTGTATCTTTCCGTTTAGCTTGTTGTGTTTGTTGTTTACAGTTTGTTTTGTTATGTTTAGTTTGATTGTTTGCTTTGTTTTGTTCTTTGCAGTTTCCTATTTAAGTTTTTTTTTAGTTTTTATTTAATTTTATTGTTATGCTCATGTGTGTTTGTTTTGGTTTGTTTAGCTTGTGTGTTTTTAGTTTAGTGTGTTTTTGTTTTGTCATGTTAGTTACAGCATGGCTTTTGTTTTGTTTTTATTGTAGTGCATTTTGTTTGTTTTTTCTGTTTGTTTGGATGTTTGTCTGTTTGTTTTGACATTCTTCTGGTGGTATTCTGTTTTTGTTGCAGCAATTTTTAAATTGTGTGTTGTTTTTTATATTTTGTTACTCTCAAACTTGTTTCAGTATGGTATTTAATTTAAACTTTGTAGCTTTTTTCATGAAGTCAGAGATTCATAGAGATTTATCTTCAGAGAGTTGACAGGGATCATGAGTTTGTGTTAATGTTGGTAAGAATATCAGACTGCAGTTGCTGATGTAACATCAGTATAGAGCCAGCAGAGGGTGGTGCAGGCCAGAGAAAGGATTGAGAGTGACGTTCAAAGGGCTCAGCATCAGAGCTCAGAGTAGTTAATCAACATAAACACTAATAAGAATTGGTTTTCTTTGTAGGTAACTTTAATAAATAATGTAATTGGATCAATGTAAATGAAAGACACCAGAATATGTTGCAGAATGCTGTTGTTCAAACCTTAAAAACACATCACAGTTTACTTCAGCTGCCTTAATGTCTTCAACCAGCGCTTCAATCAGCAAACAATAACATTTGACCTGCATGACTTACATTCAAGATCACACCTGTCATCTTATGTTAAAAGTTGTAATAGTTTGCACAGTTAATTCCAACTAATTACAACTATTTTATTTATTCCTCCAAGCTCAATGTAACATTGAGGAAAACATACATCAATACAGTAAAAAGGATATTTTTCCATTTTTAGAGGTCAGTCGAGTCCATTTACAGTCCCTTGTTTAGTTGATTGTTTTTTGTTTTGTTTTTTTGTTTTAACCCAAGAATTGCCACCTTAACATGGTGGAGGGGTTTGTGTGTCCCAATGGATCCTGGGAGTTGGGTTGTCCCCTGACAGGGTCTCCCAAGGCAAAGTGGTCCCAAGGGAGGAGCCAGACTAAGAGCAGTTCAAGAAGACTTCGGTGACACAGCACATTCAGGGAAAGAGTAAGTCGCTTGTTATGTGGACACCGGGACCCCCCTCTGGAGCCAGGGGGGCAGGGGCTCACCAGCAAGCATCTGGTGGCAGGGCCTTGGGCCATGGGGCCCAACTGGGTTCAGCCCCAGTGAATGACATGGAGCCACCACCCTGTGGGACCACCACCTGCAAGGATTGGCATTGGGGCCAGGTGCATTGTGTGTCACGGGGCAGACAGGGGTGAAGACCTGGGTGTGCTGATCCCTGGTGTTGCAGTAAATAATTTATTCTCATTCAGAAGCACATGTCACGTGCACTCACTGTCAGTCCTTATAACTTGGCACAGGTGATAGCAGGAAACATCTGAGTAAATAGTAATAGTAAATAAGAAGATGCAGTGCACATAAGAGGGCTGCATTGGTTCTTCTTAATCTAAATCTGAACCGTTACAAACAACGCCTTTTTGGTGAAACGGTGGATAAAAGACGTTTGTAATGTTTCAAATGAAAATAAATTCAAAGAAGTAATTCAACCCTCTGGTGTGCGGTGCATCTACCTTTTTACTATAAAATAATTTTGTCTGTTGATATGATTCATTCACACAGTTTTATAAGAGCTCATTTACAGCTGAATTGATGTGTTCATGAAGAACAAAATGTTCAATACTGCAACTGTGGGAAACAGGTGATAAATCTGTGATTCAAACAGACAGACGTCATTTATCTAATCCAGCCTGTAATCGTGCTGCGGAGCCACAGAGCTGCAGACATCATTGACTGAAGGCTGAAAGATGTCTCCTGACCTGACAAACTGAGACATGAACAGATTATGATACAAACAGAACTGGGTCACATCAATGATGGTGCTTATACGTTCAGATGTAACAGACTGAATTTAAATGAAAGAACAGTCCAACATTTACTCTTGTCACCCAGAATCAGAGGTTTCATTTCTGTGAGTTCAGAAATAGGTCAAGGATGTGGTTAGCTTAACTTAGCCCAAAGACTGGAAGTGGGGGAAACTGCTGGCTCAGCACCGCCAACAGAGACAATATATGAATTTATGACATTGCTGTTTTGGATTGCAACATTCTGCCCCTCTCTATCAACACATTTTACAAGTTTATCCACCTTTTAAATATGCACCAGTTTGCTAAGAGAAAAACAGCAATGAAAAAACACACACACATCAAACTGTCAGCTTCATCGAAAAAATATGGGTTGAGATTTGGACTGGAGGAGGCATTTTGATGAAGAAAAGGTGTTATAAAGGCTTCTGGAAACAGAGTTTTTAACAGGTATTTAACGATATTCTGGCACTTTTTTCTCTTTAATGTCTCTTATGTTGTTTCCCTGAATTTGGCAGTACATCCAACCAACCTCAGAACAATGACAATTACAATGACATACTGCTGTCAGGTTAAAGGACAACTTCAGTATATTTCAACCTGGGTCCTATTTCCCCATGTGTATGTGTGCGTATGATTCATGGGTACAACTCATTCTAAAATTGGTTCAGTATTGAGGGAGGCGGATGCAACCGGAGCCGCGAAACGAGCTAAAATGGTAACGGGGGCAAATACGTCCCGTATAAGTTTGAGCATTAAAAGTGCTTTTTTTTCGCCACTGACTGGTTCAGATTGCCAGTGCTATGAGTGGAGTCAGCTGTCAGTCAGTGTTAGAGCAGCAAGGGGGAGGGCTGCCCCGCTGGGTACTGTAAGTGAGAATGTGTGTATGAAGTGTGTGTTTTTTCGCCACTGACCGGTTCAGATCATCAGTGCTATCTCTGTGAATAGCATACTAATGGTTTCAAACATTGTTTATATAACATTACCTCCACTGTGTCTGTAGCTCTCTCTACTCGTGGGGCAGCCGTTTTCTTGAGGAAGAGGTGTTTCGGGATTGGATGTCTTCTCTTCTTCGGCTGGCAGTAGTCATCTTGGGAGAAGTGAGCACTGCAGACTCGATGGTCTGCAAGGCGCAGTGTCTGGACAGGAATGTTAGCATCCATTTGTAGCACAACTAGCCACAACTTCAGCATCTCGCCGTCCGACAAAGGCAGCCTATGAAAGCTGTACGGGGTGTTGTGTGACATCCTGTTCTTGCGGGAAAAAGGCCTGTTTATTTGAGCACTCCAAAAACTCCAGTAACAGTCCAGGGGGTAGCACATAAAAGACTCCGTCCTCTGACTCTTCTAGCGTAACACACACACTTCATACACACATACACACATACTCACTTACAGTACCCAGCGGGGCAGCCCTCCCCCTCTCTGCTCCAACACTGACTGACAGCTGACTCCACTCATAGCACTGGCAATCTGAACCGGTCAGTGGCGAAAAAAAGAAATTTTAATGCGCAAACTTATATGGGACGTATTTGCCCCCGTTACCGTTTTAGCTGGTTTCGCGGCTCCGGTTGCATCCGCCTCCCTCAATACTGAACCAATTTTAGAACGAGTTGCATCCATGAATCACACGCACACATACACATGGGGAAATAGGGCCCAGGTTGAAAAATACCGAAGTTGTCCTTTAAGACAGTGGCATGCAGGTGAGCTTCCCTGAGACGTTTTCTGATGGTTTGTGCAAACTATTTGTTGCATGGTCTCAAACTATCTGAAGACGCTGGATATAGAGGTCATGAGCTGGTGCAGAGCTACATGTGGTCTGTGGTTGTGAGTAGTGATGGCCAAATGAAGCCTCATGAAGCATTTTCTTTATTTTATGAGCCCACTAGATGGCGCTCTTGGTTTGTAGAGAGAGGCTCAAAGAATGGCAATTCAGTGTGCTTTCAACCTTTTGTTGAACAAAAAGTGCCATCTAATGGGCTCATTAAAATAAAGAAGATGCTTCATGAGGCTTCATTTGGCCATCAGTAGTTGTGAGAGCCCGGTCTCACTCCGAAGTCATCGAAATCCGGCACTTGGGTGGTGACTTGTGCTGTCAGACACTGACAAAAAAACAAAGCCATCCTTTAACGTCAGCATGATATGCGGCCGGTCGCTGTTATAGTTTAACATTGCTTGGCAGCGTCAGAGGGAAACACAGAGGGACAAGAACAAAAGTTAAGGTAGCCAAAGTCCCAGTAGGGTGGGTGTTCTTCTTTCCTAAACTCAACCAAGTGTTAGTTGTTGAAGGAAAAAAATGCCAATTTGCATTGTTGTACTGATGTAGTGCGTTTATTTTGAAAGAGACTGTATGTGAACGGTAAATTTCCTGTGAAAATGGGAGTGTATTTTGAAAGAAGACAATGCATATAACAGGCAGAACTTGACACGGCGTCCCAGGCCGTCAACAACCAAAGCACCAAAGGTACCTTGCACGACGTATCTGGACGTGGAAGGTCCATGAACAAACATCGATATGTGACGACATTGGAGTGAGAATGTGTTGGTTGTGAGGCTGGTTGGATGTACTGCCAAATTCAGGGAAACAACATTGAACACAGCTTTTGGCAGTAAAATGAACAATCAGTTTACAGGCAGCAGCTCTGATGGACATTCCTGAAGTCAACATGCCAACGGCACACTCCCTTAAAACTTGGGACATCTGTGTTATTGTGTTGTGTGATCAAATTGAACATTTTAAAACAGCCTTTTATTGTGACCATCCCAAGGCACACCTGTATAGTAATGATGCTGGATTATCAGCATCTTGGTATGCCTCACATGTCAGATGGATGAATTATCTTTGTAAAGGAGAAGTGCTCACTAACACAGATTTTAACAAATTTAACAAATTAACAATTTTTAAAAATATCTATGGAGTGCATGAAAAAAGTTTTAGATCCTTCACATAGGCCTTAGGGCTGCTGTGAAACTACTAGTGATGGCCAAATTAAGCTTCATGAAGCATTTTCTTTATTTTATGAGCCCACTAGATGGTGCTCTTGGTTTAAAGAGAGAGGCTCAAAGAATGGCAATTCAGTGTGCTTTCAACCTTTTGTTGAACAAAAAGTGCCATCTAGTGGGCTCATAAAATAAAGAAAATGCTTCATGAGGCTTCATTTGGCCATCACTAGAAACTACGCCTACTTTGGGCAACAAAAAAGTTTGTCTTGGGTGCAATAGACAAACAAGATGGGATGGCAGAGGAGATACCCACACACCAATGTAACTGGGCTAGAAAACCACAAAAAGCACATTTTTTGTGCAAAATGTCTTGAATAAATAGACTATTTTTGCATTGATCTCAGCCTATGGACGTTTTTGTGGCTTTCTAGCCCAGTTACATTGAATTTAACTTAAGCCAAGTGTTGTATTTAAATTTTTGTTCAGTATACTTTGCAGAAAAGGTTTTGAGAAATATCTGTGCACATTTTTTTTCAGTTAGATATTGCTGCTGTGAATACTTGTACTCCTCCATTGGAGGTTGTAATGTTGTAAGCGACATGAGTTCATGAAGAAATGTTTAACAGAATCTTTTCAGGACAGAAGCATTTGAGTCTCCTGTGAAGTAATGCAGTGAATGCAGTTTCCATTGCTTACTGGTATCTACATTTACAGTTCAGATTTTTCCCTTTGGCTCATATTTGTAATAATCTCCTTGTTTTGTCTGTGCATGTGTGTGTATGTGCTCTCCCTCTCGTCAACAGACAGTGATCTAATTGCTGCTGGGAAAAAGAGGTGACTGTGGACAACAATTCATGTTTCTACTGAAAATGCTGACCAGATAAACTGTATGATGATTTCATAAGAAAATGAGGTAAGTGATAGAGACGCATGTCTGTATCATAAAATGCTTATAGGAGAGAAATACTCTCATTACTATAACAAAGTCATCGTTTTGTGTAGTTGTATGAAAAGTGCTCTACTTTGCAACATTTGAAGTTGCATCCATACAGAGTAAGAACAAAAGTCACCTGAAAAAGTCCTGATAAAGTGTGTGAGAAAGGATCAAAAGATAAAAGAGGAATCAGCAGCTGCTGGTGTGTCTGCAGCCGGTGTTTTAAGGTGAAGATGAAAGACTCAACAATATGACTGTGGTTTGTTTGTTTTTTACCTTAGGCAAGATATGACGCTGCAATAAAACTTAATATCCATCTAGATTTTCTAGAAAACTACATTATATTTCCACCAGCAGGATGGAGCCATCTTACAACAGGCTAGCTAGTGATGTCACTGGGATGGTTGTTTACTATAAGCGCTACTTCAGACTAGTTTAACTAATTTTTAACCTTAAAGGGTTTGTTCAGGATGATTGAAGTGGGGTTGTATGAGGTACTTATATGAAGCTCAGCGTAAGTTCAATCAGGAAGACTTTCTTTGCACGTAGGCTACTGACCTGTTGCCAAACCCGGTCTCACACCATTTCTTGTCGTATTCACATTTGTTACTGGCCAGCCCTTCGCTTTAAGACGGTGGCCGTGTGGGTGTGATGTAGTAGATGTTGTGGGAAGTAAAGCGGCGTATAGAGTGTACGGACAGGAATGCACCGTGAAAATAGTAGTGTTCATGCTATGGGTGGTTGCAGTCTGTTTACAGTGTTTAGACAGGCTCCAGTCACAGCATAGTCTCTGTGAGAAGGCCCTGCGTTATGTTATGTTATGTTTTCCTGCTGTACAGGAGAAATAAATGTGCTTCTGCACAGACATCAATCCTCATTCTTCAAGCAGAGCTGGTCCGGACTCCTGGAGCTAGTTACCAGCAACGAGCCAAGTTGTAAAGATAATCTACAGAAAACCAGTGTGTTCCAACTACGGTTCGGAGCGCCAGACTGGAGAAGGTAACACAGTCTATCACAGTTAGTCAACAATCATCACCCCCCTCCCCCCTTAAAAAAAAAAAAGAAGATGTTTTTCGTGTACTAATTTTTAACAACCGTTTATGATCTCAAACACGTGTACATGTGTAAACGTGAAACTATGGATTCATCACCCTCCTTAAATCATACCATCTCTATGGGGTCAAATCGCCAAAGACTTACCACATTTTTCATTCATATGTGCACATGTAAATAAATATTCTTTTACTATCAAAAAAAGTCTCTCCTGTTTAAGTCAGAGTATTGCCTTCAGCAACACATTCTCACTCTGACTTTGTCACATATTGACGTGCTTGTCATGGTCTTTCCATGTTCAGATACGATGTGCAAGGTACCCTGGGTGCGTTGGTTGTTGACGTTCTGGGATGCCGTGTCAAGTTCTGCTTGTCACATGCATTGTCTTCTTTCAAAATATTCTTCTGTTTTCACAGGAAATTTACAGTTTACATAAAATCTCTTTCAAAATAAAAGCACTATTTCGGTACAACATTGCAAATTGATGTTTTTTTCCCTCAAAAACAAAAACACGTGGTTGGGTTTAGGAAAAAAAGAATGGGATGTGGCTTTAATATCTTACGGGACGCATACACCACAGTCTCGCGTGAAAGTCAGTGCTTGTTGGACCCATCCACCAACACTCCCTCCCACCCCACTCGGACATTTGCCCTGTTAACTTTCTTCCTTGTCCCCCCACCTTTTCCCCTGACGCCGCCAGGCACCTTTAAACTATAATGGCAACCAGCCACGTATTATGCGGACGTTAAAGGACTCAGAGTGAGACCAGGCTCTGAGTAGATGGCTGGTTGCGCCCCCAGTTTGGAATAGCAGGCTGGAGTCCCACCAGGGAAGCTCAACATGACATTGCTTTGGACAGGGGTTTATATCAAAATATATTTTAGCCACCTTAAAGGAGGCCCACTTAAAAAAATCAATATCAGTCTAAGTGGACACTATATTGAGGATTTTTTCACAGCTTTATCTTGCTGTCAGACAGCCCTTTTCTTTGACATTAAAGTTTTTCAACTGTAAAACTTCTATATTACTGTGCCGCTGCTGCCACACACTGTATTACTCTGCAGCTCAGACAGGAAGTGCTGTTGTGAGGTCAGACGTAAAAGAAACTTTTCTTTGTTTAAACAGCATAGAAAAACACAAGCTTTTGTAAATACTAGTATTTCAAACAAAGTGCATGGTTGACATTTTTTTCCTTTAACAACAAACACTCATGGTTACGTTTTGCCGACACACACACAGGGTTGGGTTTAGGAAAAAAGAACAGGGTTTTGTTTTACAGTCTTACAGGAAGCAAACACTGGCCTCCTGGGCCACCTTAACTTTCATTGATGTCCCACCATGTTTCCCGTGACGCTGCCGGGTGCCATTAAACACTGGTTAATCTTTGGTGTCTTGATAACGGTCGACTGTAGATTTAATGGCTGAAATGAGCAGAAATACATGCAGGAAATGAGACAAGTGCATCACCCATAAGGGGCAAGAAGAAGTGAAAAATAAGTACTTCTCTTTCACTTCCCTCAGAGGAGAATATTTTCTGTGGAGTTCTCTTGCTAACTGCTGAACCCTGCTGAAAACAGTTTGCGTGTGAGTGCAAACACACCCAAACCCCAGTTTCAAATGTTTCCATTCTGATGCATTCCATTATTCCCTGCTATAATTTTCTGATAATTAGATCCCTACAAGTAAAATTGTACTAATTAGAGAAAACTAGAGACAGAGGTTCTGAGACAGTTTAGAGTTTAATACTTATCATGAGTTGAAAAGCTGTTTTCCTTAAAAGAAATGCATTATTTTAACCCAACGAAATATTCAGATATTTTTCAAGACTAAATTCCTAGATGGGCTTAATTAGATGTGTAAAGCCTGGAAACAAACTGTATGTTTTGTATGTTGAGTTGATTAACGATAGAATTTGAAAAGCATTTACCAAATTACAGCCAAATAACATTGTTTCCCACAGAAAACTGTCATCCCTCTTATGTCCACACTAAGTGGAACGTTTTTTTTTTCTGTGCATATTTTATTTTCTTGAGGCAATGATAATAAAAATCAGTGTTTTTTTGAACAAAGGCCTCTACCAAACAGTTGACTTGCCACTTCATGGTATTTGTAAAACAAAAAGAAAAAACAAAATGACAAAGCATATACTGTTAAATACTTGTAATATGTTAGTATATACCAACATATATCAAAATGTTGCCATGGAATTAATATTATTACCAGTGTTATTTCCAGGTATTTATTCTAGATATTTAATAACAGTACTTTCACACAGCATCTCACAAATTATGAAACAGGTTGCATAAAAAAATCAATTTAGACAGTTTTTTCTACAACTACTGGTATTTGAACCCAGGTTCACTGTAACCTCTGACTTACCCATCTCACTGTTAAGAAGCAGAAAAATAAAGAAGCGTGAATTCTTTCTCCATCTGCAGCATGTTAGTCTGGAGGTTTAAACTTGTGTCCTCTCACAGAGTTGGTGACTAAAACTAAACTTTCATCTCCATCTGAGTTCAGACTGTTTACTTACAGCACAGCTACACTCACAGATAAGTGAGCCTCCTACCTGCCTGTCAAACAGCATCAAACCATTGACCTTCTCTAATCTGGACTAAGTGGGTTCCTGCGGAGATCAGCTGTGAAGACTGGTGGCCGGAGGCGGCTTGCTTCGCTGCCGTTAAGCTAATAACAAGCGGAGCTAACTGCTAACAGCCACTGCTGCAACTTACAGACTCCACAAATCCATTCAGCAGCTCCGCCATTCACAGTCAGACACACACGGCTGATTAGTTACTGCTGAATTACAGCTCACAACTTGCACCAGTGGCTGGAGTTTACCAGAATGTCGCTCAGTAAGACCTCTGAAACTATAACATGTCAAAAAAATATGCCTGTTGAAAAACCCACCACACAGAGCCCTCATGTCTGGAGTGACTTTTTGTTTCTATGTTTCTGTGATTTCTGTGAGCTGAAAGGGCATACTATGTAAAGACACAGTGACATCTAGTGGATTTATTTTAGGCATGACATGCCTAAACTGAATAGTAGAGATAGCTCAATTAGGTTAAGTTAGGTTCAACACATTTTTCATTAAGTGTTAGAGACTCAAAATGTATTCTACCTAATGGATAAGCATAATGTTAAAGGGTTAAGAAATTAAAAGGCAGAAATAAAATGAAAAATATGTCTGTCGAAGTTTACAGTTACGCTTTCACAATCTAACTGTGCCAGTAAGTTCCCAAAACTTAAACCATAGTATCTTAATCTAATGATAGGAATGAAACTGAGCTTTGACTTGAAGGAGGTTATTTTAAAGTAGCAGAAGACAAGATTAAAAAGAGAGAAATACAGAAAACAGTAAAACAAAAACAAAAAATAACCCCCCAAAAATAATAATATTACCATGAACACAATACATTTTTAAAAAGGCAATAAAACAGACTGTCATCTGATTGTCATCAGAAACTGAATGAGTGTGTTCGCGGCTTCAGTAACTCCAGCATTTCATCACACACACTTCCTGTGGTGACTAACCATATAACAATGAAACAATCCAGTAACTGTGAGCTTCATCCTGTTCTTAGAAAATGTGTGCTGATGTGACTGATATTCAAATGAAGCTCATTTCTGCTGGGAAAAGAATGAAAAAATAAATGAAAAGCCCAATGATAAGAAAGTCATGAGGTGAGTCAGATTTTCAAGAGAGCAAGTCAAAATTATTAGGTAAAATATCATGAGATACTGTGTCAAAATTATGAAATAGTCATTTAAAATTATGAAATGATTCTGAGTGAAATTATGAGATTGTAATAAATCAAAATTTGAGATTATTTCAAAATTGTATAGACTGTGTGGTACTACAGCAGGTAAAACTTCTGACTTGCCATGAGCATTTTTATTTTTGTCAGGCCAACTTTTTTTTTTTTTTTTTTTTTGAGAAAAAAAAAACAACAACACTTAATTAGCTCTGGAAAACAGATACTGACTCAAATATGTGGTTTACTATAAATGGTTTGTTTCACTTTGTTTCGTTTTTGTAACTTTTGTCTCTATTTAATAACTTTAAAGTTCACTGCAAAATATAGGCACTGGTTCTTTAGACTGACAATAAAGGCATTAAGTTATCATATGTCTCAAATAAGATTTATGAATATGCTTCCTGTTCTTACACCACTATAATTATGGTTCAGTGAGGTTTAGGGAAAGCTCATAGTCTGTGTTAAAATGCTTAATTAAGGCTTGGCAAGCCACTGCACATGTGACGCACATAGCACCCCTTAATGTCTATGTTTGACACACAGCTGAAACACACTGAAACACCTGGTAATGTCATGAAATCAGTCAGTTAGCTTAAGGCAACAAAACTTGTAGAAAAAAGATCATTTCTTGAGTTAATATACCTATGTTTGTTATGTAAAATAGATAAATAAAAAACATTGCAACCACCATACGTACATTAATGTTATGTTAAAACAACTGGACGTAGGTACATAAGTTACAGTACAGGCCAAAAGTTTGGACACACCTTCTCATTCAATGCGTTTTCTTTATTTTCATGACTATTTACATTGTAGATTCTCACTGAAGGCATCAAAACTATGAATGAACACATGTGGAGTTATGTACTTAACAAAAAAAGGTGAAATAACTGAAAACATGTTTTATATTCTAGTTTCTTCAAAATAGCCACCCTTTGCTCTGATTACTGCTTTGCACACTCTTGGCATTCTCTCCATGAGCTTCAAGAGGTAGTCACCTGAAATGGTTTCCACTTCACAGGTGTGCCTTATCAGGGTTAATTAGTGGAATTTCTTGCTTTATCAATGGGGTTGGGACCATCAGTTGTGTTGTGCAGAAGTCAGGTTAATACACAGCCGACAGCCCTATTGGACAACTGTTAAAATTCATATTATGGCAAGAACCAATCAACTAACTAAAGAAAAACGAGTGGCCATCATTACTTTAAGAAATGAAGGTCAGCCAGTCCGGAAAATTGCAAAAACTTTAAATGTGTCCCCAAGTGGAGTCGCAAAAACCATCAAGCGCTACAACCAAACTGGCACACATGAGGACCGACCCAGGAAAGGAAGACCAAGAGTCACCTCTGCTTCTGAGGATAAGTTCATCCGAGTCACCAGCCTCAGAAATCGCAAGTTAACAGCAGCTCAGATCAGAGACCAGATGAATGCCACACAGAGTTCTAGCAGCAGACCCATCTCTAGAACAACTGTTAAGAGGAGACTGCGCCAATCAGGCCTTCATGGTCAAATAGCTGCTAGGAAACCACTGCTAAGGAGAGGCAACAAGCAGAAGAGATTTGTTTGGGCCAAGAAACACAAGGAATGGACATTAGACCAGTGGAAATCTGTGCTTTGGTCTGATGAGTCCAAATTTGAGATCTGTGGTTCCAACCGCCGTGTCTTTGTGAGACACAGAAAAGGTAAACGGATGGACTCCACATGCCTGGTTCCCACTGTGAAGCATGGAGGAGGAGGTGTGATGGTGTGGGGGTGTTTTGCTGGTGACACTGTTGGGGATTTATTCAAAATTGAAGGCACACTGAACCAGCATGGCTACCACAGCATCCTGCAGCGACATGCCATCCCATCCGGTTTGCGTTTAGTTGGACGATCATTTATTTTTCAACAGGACAATGACCCCAAACACACCTCCAGGCTGTGTAAGGGCTATTTGACCAAGAAGGAGAGTGATGGAGTGCTGCGGCAGATGACCTGGCCTCCACAGTCACCGGACCTGAACCCAATCGAGATGGTTTGGGGTGAGCTGGACCGCAGAGTGAAGGCAAAGGGGCCAACAAGTGCTAAACACCTCTGGGAACTCCTTCAAGACTGTTGGAAAACCATTTCAGGTGACTACCTCTTGAAGCTCATGGAGAGAATGCCAAGAGTGTGCAAAGCAGTAATCAGAGCAAAGGGTGGCTATTTTGAAGAAACTAGAATATAAAACATGTTTTCAGTTATTTCACCTTTTTTTGTTAAGTACATAACTCCACATGTGTTCATTCATAGTTTTGATGCCTTCAGTGAGAATCTACAATGTAAATAGTCATGAAAATAAAGAAAACGCATTGAATGAGAAGGTGTGTCCAAACTTTTGGCTTGTACTGTACATAACATTACAATAAATCAACACTGAGTTTTGGTTTCACAAGGGACACAATCTGTGGTCTCCTAGGTTAAAGTCTTGTTTTGTTTGACCCATCTACCACTGAAAATGTGTTGCTGGACACGATTCTCAACATGGAGGTGACTGAGCCTGTGACGAGCAGCCATTGGTGCTGACTCTATGAACAATGCTTAACAACAGCAACAGTGCTGGCAGTGCTAGCGGTGTTAAACTGGGGTGAACCAGGGGGTGGGTGCTATGCTTTCGCCACTCTGCTGTCCCTATATCAGCAGTAACCACTATACGCACAAAGTGCAAAGTGGTGGCGTTTAGCTAGCCAGTGTGATACACACATGCACGCACTAACATGCAGTGTGGCTGGACTGGTTTATCACAACAAACCACAGAGTAGCTCAGATTACAACACACAAACGTATCTTAATTCTCTCCTCAGGACACCATTACTCAAGCAGTAGTCCTTAAAAGATTTAAAGGAATACCATCAACATTCCTCAAATCACTCCTGAAGCATTATCCACTTCTCCATCTGTTAGATCAATATGTTTGTAGTACTCATATAGTTTCACAGAAATGTGGCGAAATTATCCTATAGCTAGTGTGGTTAACAGCTGGCAACAGAGACGTAACAGATCAGTGGCAGAGAGGTGGATTAAACCAATCTAGTCTCACTCTGCTTGATCAGTGACTTCCGGTGACACACAGGCAAAAAAAGCCGTCCTTTCACATCGGCATGATATGTGGCCAGTCGCCATCATTGTTTAACACCAGGTGAAAGTTAAAGCAGCAGAGGTCCAAGTAGGGCGGACAGGAGGGGTGGTGGGTGATTCCAGCAACCATCGACTTTCACTTGGGAGGCTGGTGTTTGCTTCCCGCAAGACTGTAAAGCCAAACCCTGTTCTCTTTTTCTAAACCCAACCACAGGCATGTGTTGGCAAAACATAACCACGTGCATTTGTTGTTGAAGGGAAAAAAAAAACATAGATCTGCGGTGTTGCACTGACGTTAGTGGTTATTTTGAAAGAGACTGTATGCAAACTACATTTCCTGTGAAAACAGAAGTTTATTTTGAAGTTGAGACAGCGTCCTAGAACATCAACAACCAACACACTCAGGGTACCTTGCACAATATATCTTGACGTGAAAGGTCCGTGACCGAACACCAATATGTGACGAGGTCAGACTGAGAATGTGTTGATTAAACTGCAGACAAACATACAGAACAGAGGGTCATGCGGAGGACCAGAACTGGTTATGATTCTCAAAACAAAGGTTTAAGATAAAGTGTTTGTTTAAAACTACCCCAACAGGTTCTTTTTGGTTTGGGCTCAGCTAATTCTGGAACTCTGAAAGAAAACAAAACAAACACAAGATTCATAGTTGTCAGACCATGATGGATGAATAAAGTCATTCATTTGAAGTAAAAAATTTTGCACAAAAAACATTTTTTCTTCTTTTTTGTTTAACAGTGCAGACAGATCCAGTCGGTCCTTCAGCCAGAGACTCTTCATTTGTGTGTAAATAAGAGACTGATGCAAATTCTCCTGCGGCTCCTTTCTGTATCCTCAGTGGAGTTTAAACAGACCGAAGCTGAAGACACAACAACGTCAGCATCGCCTGTCCTCAAGACCAGAGACTGTTATCAAGCAGATAAGAAATTCTTAACAGGTGGCAGAGAGTGACCATGGAGGTGTTAGTATCACAGAATTCTTAGCATACAAGCTGAGGGAGTCAGGTTAGAGTAAATATTTTGAATGTTAGGAAATATCAAGGTATAATCTGAACATCCCTGATAGATATCAGCTGAATGAGCTACACAGCTGCAGGGGTTATTATGTTCTGTTGAAAGTGTTTCAGAGAGGTGCTGTGTAATCATTTTGGTGGATGCAGTTTGTAGTGTTGTTGAATTATGATGGTAGACTAAACAACACAAAAGCTTCTGAATAACACAGTGCAGTTCAACAGCAACCAGACTGCAGCCTCTAAAACTGTATATTCACGCAGCCCAGTAGCCAGAAGAAAATGTCGGCATTGTACATCTGCAAACCACAAATATATTTCTTTTGTATGTCTCATACAAATCATATCAACGTTTGTAAAGTGACGTAATATATGAGTTGATTTTGCAATCAGGAGGTGATCAGGAGGGATGAAGAATGGCGTGTCACCTAAGCAAGAAACCTGCCAAACTGCACTAAATTGGGTGTGACTTAAAGGGACAGTGCACCCAAAAATGAAAATTCAGCCATTATCTACTCACCCATATGCCGAGGGAGGCTCAGGTGAAGTCCTCACATCCCTTGTGGAGATCCAAGGGGAGAGGGGGTAGCAACACAACTCCACCCAATGCAGGCTTACGGCGCCCCAGATTCAAACGTCCAAAACACATAACTGAAACCACAAAATATCTCCAGACTGCTCGTCTGTAGTGATCCAAGTGTCCTGAAGCCCCGACATAAAAAGCTGTTTGGAAAAACGTCATTTAATTTCTGTTTTTAGCCTCACTGTAGCCTGTAGCTCTAACTGCCTCTCTGTGCACTGCGCTCACGTGTGTGCGCTTGCGTGAGACTGTGAGACATGACTGAGACTGCCTGACCACAGTATGAATAAGGAAAGAGATATTTATCTGAAATGGGTTGAATTATTGAAGTGTTCATCCTGAACTCTTTGTTCCATCAATAAAATTATTTACTTTTCTGATCAACAGTGCCACTTACTGAAAAGTGTGTCTTGATTTAATGGAGAGATTTAGGAAATTTCAACGCATTAAATGTGTTTTTAGTGTCATGAGCTTGCATGCTGCATTAAATTCACCCTCCTCTGTATATCCTGCACTAATCACAGTGCTGGAAGGAAAAAGATCAAACCATGAAATCCATCCAGCATGCTTTTCCCTTTCTACACAGAAACTGACATTTGAATCACAGAATGAATCATCACACAAATATTTCCAGCAATTAGCCCGAGCCTGGCAGCAGCAGTGCTTTCCTTCCGATCCCACTATCAGCTCCTGGGGGAGACATCACGACTCCTTCAGAGGACATCAGTCTGGATTTGGAGACATGCCTGCTGTTTCCTCTTTAAGATCCCTGCCTCTAAAAATGTGACATTTCATTGGAGGAGAATACGTTTGTTCATGCAGATTAGCCTCCATTAATAAGCCTGTTGTTGTGTGACTCCCGTCAGTTACAGGATGTCATGTCAGGACAAATCATTCAGTGTCGTTACGCCAGGTAAGATTTTCACACCCTGGAGATTAAATACATTCCTGGAATTTTTTTTATCACTAAGCTTTTTATTTGCTTATTGCCATGTAGAGCAGCCAGGCCCTGCTGGAACCTGCAGAGGTTTAGTTTAAACTCTTCTGATGATCCCAAAGTTTTATAAGATGCCAAATTTCTCATGGCTGACCTTTGTGTGTACATGTATGTGGAGCAATGTGACTCCACACCTTTTCATTTCAGTGCTTCTTCAAATTAAATGAGATACAACATGTTAATCGGTGAGCTTTAGAGGTGGTGGATTATGTCACTTCTGGTCAGAGCCAGGCTAACTGATTGCCTAATTTTATTTAGTTATGGCACTAATTACGTAGAATTTTAAATATGGCAGACAAAACCAAACTTTTCACTGCAGGCTTTTCAAGGGCCCCCCTTCCATTGGTGCTCCGGGTAATCAATCCTACTTTCCCCTCTACTACGATGCCCCTAATGCTATGCTAAGCTAAGCTAATCAGCTGCTGTAACTTCATACTCAAAGTACAGACAGAGTGAAATCAATCTGAACATCTTACTTTAGTCACAAAGGAGAATGAGCATATTTCCTGAAATGTAAAAATATTCTCAAGTCAAATCTGAAACAGACCAAGTCTGAGTCGTTTCAGATCAGGTTAAGACCCAGTCTACATGTGTCCAAGTCAAGTGATGCACCAAAAAAAGAAAGAAAAAAAAAGTAGTACTCTATTTATACTGTTGTCTTCTTTTTGATCACAGTGGGAGTCAACTGTGATGATATTTGAATCACTCGGTACTGGAGTTATTCATGCTTTTATTACCTCTCAGCTAGACTGTTGTAATTCTTTGTATGTGGGTGTAGATCAGACGTCACCAATATTGGCCTCCTTCCACTGGCTTCCTGTTCATTCTAGGAATGACCTTAAGGTGTTATTGCTGGTTTTTAAGGTTTTAAACGGTCTGGTGCCACCTTACCTAGCGGAACTACTGCATCTTCATACTCCAGCTAGAGGACTGAGTTCAACCAATAAGATTTTCCTGAATGTACCCAAAAGGAAGCATGAAAACAGTGGCAACCAAGCTTTTGTGGTGGCTGTCCCTAAGCTCTGGAACTGCTTACCTGTACAAATAAAAACTGCTCGACATTAGAAACTTTTAAGTCGCTACTGAAGACCCACCTCCCTTTGTTGGCGAATGATTGATTCAATCATTTTCTTTTGTGCTGCAATGTGCTCTACTGTGTTTATTTTTTCTTCTGTTTCTACTGTTGTTTGCTTCTGTATTTATCTGTTTGATTTTTTTGGACTGTTCAGTAGTGATGGCCAAATGAAGCCTCATGAAGCATTTGACATTGAATTGCCATTCTTTGAGCCACTCTCTACAAACCAAGAGTGCCATCTAGTGGACTCATAAAATAAACTCATTCCTCTTTTTCCAGCATCTTTTCAGCCCCAAAATGTGGGTGTTTTTTTAGCAACCCATGGCTCTTTTCCCAGCAGCTTTTCAGTCCCCTAATGTGGGTGTTTTTTTGCGACCTGTGGCTCTTTTCGCAGCAGCTTTTCACCCCACAAATCTCTGTGGTTTTTTAGCAACCCATGGCTTGTTTCTTACAGAGCTATTCCTGCTTTTCCAGCAGGCATTGTGCCCCCATGACTGGGTATTTTTAGCCAAAACATGATCAAATAGCTTTTGTGTCTGTACATAACCATGCATTAAACACAGCATTGTTGAAACATTACGTTTGAACTTATCCATTACATAATAATGTACAAATCTAACATATTCATGGTTTGTAGAAATGTTCAGTTCCATTTCTGGTGCCAGTTCTGGTGATTTGGATGTTAATTCAGTCAGGTTTTTGTGCATATTTGTTGGTTAATCTTGTATATAGACGAGCTTCAACTTCTTTTTAAGATTTGGTGATGAGATGTGATTGTAGAATTTAAGGCTGAAAGTTTGTGATCAACTTTATCGCTCACCAGTGTAGTAGATTAATTTATATGCACTGCTTGCAACTCCACAGGCACAGCTAAAACTGTTTGGCTGAGACTGCCTGACCACAGTATGAATAAGGAAAGAGATATTTATCTGAAATGGGTTGAATTATTGAAGTGTTCATCCTGAACTGAATAAAATTATTTACTTTTCTGATCAACAGTGCCGCTTACTGAAAAGTGTGTCTTGATTTAATTTGGCCATCACTACTGTTCAGCACATTGGTTAACTGTGGCTGTATTTAAATGTGCTCTACAAATAAAGTTTGACTTGCCTTGAATTTGACTCAGTCTAGTCCAGTGGAGTAAACAATACTTGAAGTGGCAATCTTTTTTCGTGATACCTGTAGTTACTGGTGGTAACAGGACAGTTGGCTTAAGACTACTTGCAGAGAGTTCTGGGGGCAGCAAAACAAACTAATGTTGTTTTAATAAAGACATCAGGCAATAATTAGCCTTTTTTCATCTTTCTGTGAGCCACTGTGATCTGATTTTACGCTGCAATTCACAGAAGTCTACGGGTAGCAAGGTAAGTCCCTTCTTTATGCTGCGCTTGCATTTTTACTTCAGTGGGATCATGCTGCCTCAGTGTGTGATGGTACACAGCATGCCAGCATCTCGGGAGCTTAAGAGGCATGACGGGCATGTATGTATTACAACAGAATCAGCCTTTGGTGTGACATAATATACTCATCGGCAGTGCTTTATAAACAAAAACAATGACATTAACATGGTAATAATTCTCGTCTTTCTTATATGGTTGCTTGGAGGGTAAGGAGCTGCCAGACATCATAAGTTTCCCAATTTGCAGACATTTTCGGTTGCTGTTCTTCCTCTATCAGTTGGCCGCTTACTGCGACCAGCAACGTTTAAATCTTCTGCAGCTGGTTGCACGCAAAGCATGTCAAAATGTCACACCTGGGCTGTGTTTGATCCCATCCTGTCAGCTGTCCTGTTTATAGAGACACTGTTTCAGCGCTGTGACAACCTCTGATGTCCCCCCATATTGCTATTGTACCTTTTATACAGAACAGCTAGGTGGCATAACAGCGTGAAATTCCCACCAAGAAGAGGCACTGTCAAAGGGGTTACACCAACCTGTTGTCAACAAATGCCAAAAATGACTGTTGTCTTTTTTGTAGATGCACTTTTGATGAACTATAGTGGTAAGTACTAAGCACAATATATATATAAAAACAACACATTACACAAATTACATAAAAGTTAACTCATGTTTGGCCGGTGAAATGCTTTCACTATGAAGCTCCAGCAGTATGAAATGTTAATTTGCATTGGCGATACCTTAATACAGCATTTTTTCAACAAGTGTCACCCTTGACACCTAGTTCATAATAATGCAAATATATAAATAATGCAATACTTTTGCATTATTATTCATTTAAAATGTGACAAGAAATAGAGACAACTAGTGGCATACTCTCTCTCTACTCTTTCTCTATACAGTATGCTGTCAAATTTGTATCTAGAAACTAAACACGCTTCAGATCAGTTCTCTGCCTTCTGTGTTTTTGTCCTCAGTTGGCTTCTGTACCGGTGGAGCTGAAAGAAAAGACATTCTGTGTTTAAGCTGTGAGTTATTATTCCGTCATTCCACCCAACAAGGCCGTTATTACTCTAACCTGTAATCACACACACACACACACACACACACACACACACACACACATAGAGGGTGTAACCTGCTGGTACTGGCCTACAGGCTACTCACTGAAACACAGTGTAAAATGTATACGTGTAGTGTAAAAGAATCACACTCATTAGTCTAAACTGAGAGTGTGTTCCATTAAGTCTGAATGCTGATGTAACTCATTCACACACCAACAGTCAATCGCTACCTTTCTCCTTCCACAGCAAACACACATCAACAGGCTTTATTCAAACTGTCTGAGTTTATAAGCTGCTTCACCACAAGGGGGTGGTGAGGATACTTAAACATACTGTTCAAAATGATCTTTTCATTTATTTAGGAGTTGGTGCAACATGACATAAAAGGTGACAGGGCAGGTGCAAATCAAAATACCTTGGGAAATGGTAGGAAGACAAGGAAATAAGAATAAGTCCAACTCCTGAGTTGGATGAGTCATAAAAAATGTCCTAAAATGACAAAGTATAGTATGTCGTAAATAAATACATAAAAATGTAATAGCATAGTATGTCATTAAACATCTCATAGTATTATAGTATTAAATTAATATGTCATATAATAATATGTTTAAATAAATCATAAATGCGTCATAGTATAGTGTGTCAAAAAATGTCGTAGTATACAATAGAGAAATAAATGTCATGGTATAGTATGTCATAACTGATCATAGTAGAGGACACTGATAAATAATGAGACATCCTTAAAATGTAATATTATAGTATGACAAAAAAAATCATACAAATGTCAAAATGCATTATGTAAAAAAAATGATGAAATTGACAAAGTATGATGATGAAAATCATAAAACCGTCATACAAGAGTTTGTCAAATCAAATCATAAAAAATGTCACAGTAGTTATCAAAAAAACATATAAATGTCATAATAATGTTTATTATAAAAGAATACAAAAACCTCATAGCGTAGTATGTCAAAAAATAGTATATAATATTTTGTTCAAAGAAATCATAAAAATGGCATAGCACAGTATGTGAAAAAAGAGTCATAGTATAGTATGTCAAAGAAGATCATAAAAATGTCATACTGTGGTATGTTGTTAAAATGTCAGTTTAGTATGTTGGAATCATAAATAGTCTTAGTGTAGTTTGTCAATGTCATCATGAAAATGTCATTAAATAGGACATGATAAAACACTTAAAGTATAGTATGTCATAAAAAATTAAAAATGCAATACTATACAATGTTAGAAAAGGGTCATAGTATTTCCATTTTCAAAGAAAGTACAAAAAAGTCTTAGTATAGTATGTCAAAAAATGTCAGAAAAGTAGGTAAAAAGAATCAGAAAAAAAGTCATAGTTAAGGATATGTATATTTATAAAAAAAAAACATTATGAAAATGTCATAGTATAGTATGTAAAAAAAATCACAAAAATGTAATAGTATATTATGTCAGAAAAAACATAAAAATGTCACAGTATAGTTTGTCAAAATCATAAGACAAATGTCATAGAATAGTATGTAAAAACATCATAAAAATGTCATAATATAGTATGTCAAAAAACAAAAATATCATAGGATGTCAAAATAACATCATAAAAAATATAGTATAGTATGTCAAAAATCAGAAAAATGTCATATTATGGTATGTCAAAAAAATCATGAAAATGTAATAGTATGGTATGTCATTAAAAAACATAAAAACATCATAGTATAGTATTGTAGTAGTTACTGAAATCTTACACTTGAACCATGACATTCAAGCTCAAGGGCTGTAGTGCGGAAGTGATGGTTATGTTTTCACGTCTAACCACGCCTCTTTCCTCTCTGCATGGCTCATTGTTGACTCAATAAGAGGTAACACACATTCCTGACTAAATGCTGCAGGCGTGTTCAGTCTTGTCATCTATACCTGATTCAACACACACACACACACACACACACACACAGAAACACGGACCGTTTGTGTGTTCAGGATAGAGGAGGAGGAACTTTCCTTTTTTTTTCTTCTCCGGTTGTATTTGAGGTTTCTTGAGGAGAACTTAAATGACTTATGTGAGTTCAGGACAGCCGTGCAGTTTTAATGCCTGGGGTCTCTTCATCTCTTTGACACACCAGAGTCTGAGACTTTAAATTATTGAGTGCCTTTCTTGTAAAACCATCTGTCCAACAATTTTCTCCCCTCTCACTGGTTCTGGCAAAGCCTCCCTGAGAAAAAGGCTTCATTTAAACTAAAGAAGCTTGTACTTTCGGTAACTTGACAGCTCACTCCTTCACACATGAACCCTCCTCCTGCACCTGATTGGATGAACACACCTATCACTGGGCTCTCATTGGTCCTCACTTTTGATTTTTAAAATTCAAACATGATAGATGCTATGGAAAAATCTACATACAACTGTGCCACCTCTGAATTTTGATTTGCATAGAGTGCGAACACGTCTTCAGCACTCCTCTTTATTGAAGTGTCCTCTGAACACCTCATCACAAAGTTGCTAAGAGCTAAGGAAAGTTAAATGGGAATGTTTTTTGAGAAATATGCATAATCTCTTGCCTAAAATGAATGGGGCCTTTAAGTTTGGACACACCCGTTATTTTTAGGAGTTAAGAAGTAAAAATGAGAGGATTTCCATGGTTATGTTGCAGAGATCATTTGTGTGAACAGTTGTGCCCCTCCTGTCCTCAGTTTGTTTTTAGAGTTCCTTTAAGAGCTCACTACACACCTTACTGCCTCGAGGTATAAAAGCTGCTTTGAGAAGCTGAAATTTACCCTGATGGAAAAAACATCTGATATTGACACATACCTGCTACAATCGTAACTTAACTGACTTTTTAGAGTATCAGAGTCACATGAGGTCTTTTCAGAGACGCTGCATGTGTGTGCTAGCCTGGAAATCCAGACTCAAATCTAGAAAGATCTTGAGTCTGGCCCTCACCGATACACCCTTCCTACCCAAGGGGCGGCACTAACTGAGGCATATTAAATGCCGCCGCACGCAATTGGATAGCACAATAGCCAATCAGAGCAAACACAAGGTGACTTATTCACTACACTAAGCCCCATTTGTTTGCCGACCAGGGGGACTGACTGATACATTATGCTTTTGCTGTATCCCGTCGGCAAAACAGCAAAAACATCCTTCCTGGAAGTGAAGGCTTCTAGGGCAGTCTTCTGTTCCTCTCTCAAGGAAAAAGATAAGTGTAGTTGGCTTAGCGTTTCTTCCAAAGCTAAATTGAATGGACGTGGTCCTTCGGCAGCTGCCATCTTTTCTGTTTACTTTTCGACTCCTACGGCGCAGCGCTGTCTTCCTCATGTTACGCCCACCCAAAGCCCGCCTCTGTCAGGTAGACTGATCTGACTGGTCCGATTGGTGATTCAACGGACTCTGCACATTGGGGCCAGATCCCCGTGCAGTGCAAATTCAAATTTGCTAGGGGCGGGGCATCTGGATTTCCAGGTTATCTGTGTGCAGGTGTAGAGAAACTCTTTTGTGTTGTATCTTATTAAATCTGCAGCTCTCAGGCTTTCACAGAAATGACAGGTGTCAGGAGAATGGTGCTGAGAGACTCATTTGATCCACACATTTGTTTATCAGGTGGAATTACTACTAGCAGCAGGTCAAAGGTCATGTTTCAGTAAGGTGTTTGCATGTGTGGATGAATGTTTTCATTTCAGTCCCCAGCACAGGGGTGTAAATATAGACAGTGCAGGGAGTGCGGTTGCACTGGGGCCCATGGGGTGGAGGGGCCCGACTGCCACCTGGAAATACACTTGTGTTCAAAGAAGAACTCACATTAAAACAAAAATGGTGCTATTTTCCATACATGCCCTAAATAAGGCAAACCCATCTCCATCATGATTTTCTAGTTTTGTAAAACAGTGTCAATCTGTAACAAATTATAAACTTATTCTACATGAACTATTTAAAAAACCTATAATTTACCAAAAAAAAAACTATCAAGTTAAACTAATAATTTCCTATGTTCTTTTGTAGATTTGTCTTATACAGATAGGTAATGATGATTGCTGTGTAATATGTATGTTAATGTGTCCAATATCAAGTGGATGTAACGTAGAAGTGGCAGTAAGACACACTGTTGCTAAAATATACACCTAAAACTGTGTGTGTGTGTGTGTGTGTGTGTGTGTGTGTGTGTGTGTGAAAGGGCCCCTCGTAATAGCGTGCACTGGGGCTCATTGTAACTACCTTACGCCACTGCCCCAGCACTAACGTATGCAGCATATGTTGCCAAAACAAGATAAAAGCCTTTAGTGACTGAGGTAAGAGATGAAAATAACAAAACCTATGTATGTAACAAGATGATAAACAGAGAAAAATGTGTATAAAGTGAATTAGGTTTGGTTCAGTCTGAAAGTGGGTTGATATTGAAGGAGGAAGCTTTAATTTATAAAAAAAAGATCTTTTTCTGTGTGTGTGTGTGTGTGTGTACGTGCATGTGTGTGTGTGTGTTGATAACCAGTATTTACCCCCCTGTTGATGTAAGCAGTCGCTGTCTTTGTGTTTGTGTTAGATTGTGTGTTTGTGTTGCTTTGCTGTGAGTTTATAGACACCACAGAGGTCATTCACTCACATGCAGAACTCACTTCCACAGGACTCTTCTCCTCCTGAGGTTAACCTCAAACATGTCACTGACATTTCACACTGCTCCAGTCACAACATGCTGTATCACAGCATGGTCGCTCAGTGATAAGTGGCCCCTGGTCGACGAAAGGAGGTACTTTTCACAGAGAGGTTAGGACATTTCCACCCACGTTTGTGGTGAAAAAAGCAGGAGAGGTCTGGACATTTTTAGCGCAATTGTGGCAACAAAAGTGGTTGTTTTTAAGGAGAGTTCGGGACGTTTCCAGCAGCATTTGTGGTGACAAAAGCCACTAATTCTAACAGAGTTTACGACACCTCCAGCGCAGTTGTGGTGACAAAAGTAGGTGTTTTTTAACGAGAGTTCAGGATATTAGAGTGTTTGTGGCGACAAATGCAGTTATGTTTTAACAAGAGCTCTTTATAGTTCCAGCTGCATTTATAGTGGAAAAATTGAGTATTTTTAAAGAGAGTTCATGACTTTTCCAGCCATGTTTTTAACAACAAAAAACTTTTTTTTCTTTCTTTCTTTTTTTTAATGAGTTTGGGACATTACCAGCTGCATTTGTAGCTACAAAAGCATTACTTTTTTTTTTTTAATTTTTTGATGAGAGTTCAGGACATTTCCTACAGCATTTGTGGTGACAAAAGGGGATATGTTTTGACAGGACAATGGGACACTTCCAGCGCGTTTGTGCCAACAAAAGCAGATGTTGATTGGGAAATTTCCAGCCAATTTCGTAGCAACAACTGTTTTTTTTTTTTTGTTTGTTTTTTTTTTACAAGAGTAAAGGACATTTTCAGGAGCATGTCAAGCAAAAAAAGTTCTTTACATTTCTAGTGGCAAAAGCGGGTATTTTTAACTAGAGATCATGACATTTCCAGCTGCATTTGTGGCAACAAAAGCAGGTATGGCATAACGAGAGGCCAGAACATTTCTAGCAGCATATGGGACAACAAAAGTGTGTATTTTTTAATGAGAAGCTGTTACATTTCTAGCTGCATTTGTAGTGACAAAAGTGGGTATTTTTAAACAAGAGGTTGTGACACTTTGCTGCCGCACAACTTTTTTTTTTTTTTCCCCCAGAGTTTGGGAAATTACCATCCGCATTTGTAGCAACAGAAGCAGGTGTCTTTTGAACAAGAGTTTGGGACATTTCCAGCCACTTTTGCAGCAACAAGTTTTTAGACAAGAGTTCAGGACATTTCCAGGAGCATCTGAGTTGACAAAAGCAGGTATTTTTGACAAAAGTTTGTGACTTCTCCAGCTGCGTTGATGTTGACAAAAGAGAATGTGTTTTAACAAGAGTCTGGGACAGCAACAAAAGTGGGTGATTTTTAACAATAGTTTGGAACATTTCCAGTTGTGTTTGTAGCAACAATAGTGGGTATTTTTTCAAGAGAGGTCATGACCAGAAAACGGGTGTATTTCCAGGTGGCAGTCGGGCCCCTCCACCCCATGGGCCCTAGTGCAACCGCACTGCCTGCACTGTCTATATTTACGCCCTTGTGCTGGGGACTGAAATGAAAACATTCATCCACACATGCAAACACCTTACTGAAACATGACCTTTGACCTGCTGCTAGTAGTAATTCCACCTGATAAACAACACATTCCAGTCATGTTGATAGCAATTGAAGCAGGTATTTCAAGCCAAAGATAATGTTTCATCAAAGACCTTGACAAAGTTCATGAGGGACTAAAACATTAGTACGACCAATAAATTGTGATGCTGAGCCAGAGGACCCACAGACCCAAGGACTGCAAGAGCAAAGATAAATGCATATGATTTCCTGACATTGATGGTGTGTGTGTGTTCTCTGTTTATCTCTGGAGTGTTTTGAAGAAAAAGAATAAACTGGAGGTTAATCTGACCCACAGGAAGAGAGCACAAGCAGACACAGATTATGCTGTGGGTTGTACTCCTGTCTCTGTGAGGACCAAATACAGTTTTCGACCTTGAGAGAATATTTTTAGAAAGTGAGGACTTTTTTGAGGATTTTCTCTGGTCTTCACTTTTTCACTCTTTTTGAGACTCATATAATTTGGTTTTAGGGTTTTATTTGGGGTTCTGTAAGAACATTTTACAAATGTCAGAACAAATATTTTTCAACAATTGAAAACAATAACATCCCAGATTTAGATTTTTTATCTAGTTCATTGTCTATAATCATTGTCTATAATCAATGTGTCTTTAAGAGGAAGACCTAAAAGCTGAAACTGAGATGAAATGACTTGTTGAGACGGATAGTTTTCAGTGTGTGTGTCTGTGTGTGTGATCTACGGCTGAGGGCTTTTTCCTGTCTTTCCTCACCTGCCACGCCCTAGTCTCCTTGACTCCGTAGAGAAAACACACACACAAGCGCACACACACAAGGTATGCATTCACACAGTTGACCAACAGTCTCAAAGAAAACACTCACCTTTCTCTGTGATTGGACAGTTTGAAGATACTCAGACTCTGATTGGTTGTGTTCAAGTCACAGTGAAATATAAATTAAAAAAACACAATAAATGAGGCAAAATTAGGAAAATATTTCCACAACTTTTATCTTAAACAGGACAAGAATTTCACCTTGGGGACATTTATTTTATCTTTTAAGATTTTTACAGGAATTTCACAAAGGCGAGACAGTTTCTGTAAACATTAACAAAATGACAGAACAAAAACAAACCTTTTTTAACAAATGAATCATGATAAGAAATAAAAACCCCACATATATTTCCAAAAACGTCACAAATTGTTTACAGTGTATCTATCTCTATTATTTACAGTGAGGGCAGTTTCTCTTTAAGGCTACTTGGGTCATTTTCAACATATAAATGTGACTTGTTAAGGACAACAAAATGTATCTATGTGTGTTGTTATTAATACATTCTGTGCTCTGTGTTATCCCAAACTGGACACATAAATATGTTGAAAATGACACCTTGTTTTTAAAACTTTTTAATAGTCAATTTGAGCATCTTCGACTGCACAAACGATTGCGATTTTGAATGTGTGTTCTGCAGACCAGCTATGATCTTCAGCTCCAGTTACTAAGGTTTTTTTTCTAAACAAAATAAATACTTATCTCACCGGAGATCAGTGCATGTTGAAGTCTGAGATCACACACAACCACTAACCACACAAACGAAACAAAAATAATCATCCATCAGCTCAAAGCGCAGGAGAAATCATCTGAGGTTTGATGACAAAATACTCAAGAAAAGGAGTGTGATCTAGTGAAAAAGCTGAACTTCAAATAACACAAAAAGTGGTTTGTTTTCTTTAACATTTCAGATGAAAGCCAGATGTGTCATTAACCTGCGAATACTATAATTTAGTTTAAAACAACTTCGATCCAATTGTGGTAAAGACTGTTTAAAAAAAATTCAGTAGCACCGCCCTGAAGCTCACCAAAACTTTCCCTCCAAAACTCAAAGTATGTTGCCGCTGACAAACATCTTCCCACCCTTTTTTTCCTCTTCCGTTTTCTTTCTTCTCCCCCTTCACCACCCTGACCCATCCCTGCGTGTTGAATCTTGTCTGTGCCACCTTAAACATGAACCTCCTCCTCTTTCTACTCTCATGCTTTTCCACAGAAGGCGCAAACCATCACTTAAACAAACACTAAAGAGGATCCTGGACCAAACAGAGGGGAGGATGAAGGTAGAGCAAGCAATCCAGAATCACAGCAAAGATTATGGAAGGAGAGTAGCTGAGTGTTTGGGTATCTATTTCTATTTTATCTTTTCATGTGTACAGACCCTAGAGCCTGACTAATATTGGATTTCTGAAGCTGAAATCGATATTTGACAGTTAAAAAAAATATATGATATTTTTCATACAAACACATAAAATAAGCATATTTTGAAGAAAAGTGACATCAATAATGGATCTATTTTGTGCTGTTAGTGTTTGCATGTTCTAAAACACTTCTTTAAAGGAAAGGAATACTCCTTCAGGAACATCAACGGCCCAGTTAAAAATGACAATAAAAACTTTAAAAATACATATTGTACTTGTTTCTAATTGGCTGACAGGTAGGCTGTAAAAACAAATATGGTTATTCCTAAGATACATTCTGGTTAAAAGCTAAACCACCGCTCTATTTCAGTGCTCCAGGTGTTGAAGATGTTTACAGCTTTAAGCTCAGTAGTGGCGAACGTCTATGTTGTGTTGAACGAAAACTAAAAAATGAAGGAAAGCAGCCGCAGAGAGGGACAATATTGCTAATAAAGTTTTGTACTAACCTCAGTAAAGAAAAAAAAAAAAACTCAACTGGCGGCATGTTTGTTACAAAGTGGGCTCAACAGGTGTGTTAGAAAGCTTTCTCAAAATAGTGAGCACCAGAGAAACTGAGGTATTTTGGATCAAACTGTCCTCCAGTAACGCTGTCAACTGCAGAGGAGCATCTAAAACTTAACTCCTTTGCTGCACTTGAAGCGACCCCATCAGCTAAACTCCACCCACCTGGCGCAGAGAGTGACATAAATCAAACCACAACTTTTTTTCAGATATTATTTAAAACCAGAATCCTAAATGTCTACATGTGTGGCCAGCATGTGTGTGTGTTTCCTCCTCAGGTTTCCAGCAGGATAAAGAGTCACTCATCGTAACCGCCAGTCCATCAGCTTCAGTCCAGGAAACGTCTCCGTCACACAGAGTTCCTCTGTGTTTTTAGTTTCCTATAGGAAGCGGCGAACGAGACAAAAGGTGAAGGATGACGTTTGTTAACACCAGGTGGAGGAGAAGGAGAGAAGGAGGTGATGATCCACTGATGGTGGATGACTTTATGGTGAAGGTGAAAAAAAAAAACTCAAAAATGTTTAAAAATTTAGATGGGAACAAACAGTGAAGAGTCCAGCTAAAAATCCAAACTGATAGCATCCACTGTTTGGGTCAAATCAAGTTTCCATTGTCCTCATCCAGGGAGAGAGAAAAGAGAGGGGGTGATGGGAAATCTGGTTTAGTAAGGGCTTCACTGGAAACTAGCTGGATCCAACTGGACGCTCCTCCCCGGCTGCACACATGGATCATGGGAAACAAAACGGTCAGATGCTAAAAAGACAACGAAGACAGAAGAGAATGTTTGCAGAGGTATTAATTTCATTTTAAATTCCACCTGGTCCCTCTCTTTACTTTTATTCCTCTGTTATATTTACATTTCTCTGTGAAGGAAAATCTACATCTGCCTCTCACACACACACACACACACACCACACCCATACATGAATTTCTGCATCATATCAACCCCAACATGCATTCACAGTGTAAGCTTTTGTAAACGTGTTGTTCATCCATGCCTGTCTTTGTTAAACCTGTTTTTGCTTCACCAACTTCAAGAAAGGAGAAAGGTTAACCTTCATTAATGACTCATACTTCAGCTAATTTAAAAACAGGTTACAAGAGCTCATTAAAATCTCATAATAAACTTTAAGCATGTTTTAATTCAAGCGGTTTTGAGAGAAAACTAGACTCTGCACCCCTTCTTTGGCTCTGTTTTCAGGCTTTAGAAAATCTAGCCCATGATGGGAGACTTTGACCAATCACAGGTCATTTCAGAGAAAGGGCGTTCCCATTGGTTGTTCTACAGAAACAGAAGTGTGTGCACATCCCTTCAGAGGGTGAAAATGTGATTCACTGGTGGAGAATCCTGCAAAGAAAGTTGCTATTCCAGCTTTGGCAACAACTGCCTACCCTGCAGTGCAATCCAAAACAGGAAGATACACTTATCTAAAAGAGTCTGACAATAAATGAAATAAGGCAGTGTGTCAATATGTCATGTTAACATGTCAATAGTAAAGAAGTGAGATGGAGTGAAAGTGTCACTAATAGTTTAGCCTTCTGCTAACTGGAGCTAAAGGCTGCAGCTTCATGTTCACGTTTATGTAACAAGCGTTAGCTGGAGCCTTGAATCCGAGTGTGTCCTCTGCCTCACCCCGCCTCTACAGACCACGTTGCCAGGAGGAGAGCAGGCAGCAGCTCTGGAGACAGCGGCTGCAGCAACCCAAATTCAGCCAGTGCAAACCCCACCTCTAATGACCGAACAGCCCTCATTCATTGCTGGATCAGCAAACTTTCTGTTGCTGCCTTTCCACAGGTTAGACCCAGCGCTGTTGCTGGCCACCAGCCTGCTGTGACACCTGGCACTTGGGGTTTTGCACTGGCTGAAACTGAGTTTCCACAGCTGCTGACTGGGGTTTGAAATTAGCACCAGGCACCAGCCAGTGCTGGTACATATGCAAGTGACTGCTAGATTTGCTTCACTCACCAGCCAATAAAACAATGGTGGTCTATTGAGTGGCTGTAGGTTTTAGATATTCCACCAGCCACAGTGACAGGTAGACAAAAAGTTAATTTTCAACACTGCCAAACCAAAGGCCAGTCTCCGGAGACCCCCTGACGTAGTCTATAGTAGCGGGTAATGAGGTGGAGGGTCAGTGGGGTGGCTAGCTAGCTAATTCTTGTGTCATTTGTGGTCTGATAAACAGAAAGAGAGAACGGGGCCAAGAGAGGCTGAATGGATGTGCTGCTTAATCTAAATATTTCCATTTGAGTTCAGCTGATTTCGATGTTGGATATTAGGTTCACTAAGTCTCCTGTAATTAAAGTACGGTTTATGTTTTCATTTGTATATTTTTGTGGCTAGCTTTCACCTTTTAATATTTTCTGTACAATAATACATTTCGTTGTCGTTAAAATGTGCTGTAGAGATATACTATTTGAAATTAAAGACCATAATTAGTGAAACACTGAAAATGATGATATTCATATGATTTTAATTTCAATCTCATTCCTCATTAGTGTTGAGTTTGCTGAAAGGACATCTGACAAAAACTATTTGGGGGTCTTGTGACCACTGATCCCAAACTTTACTGACACATTTTTGTGAATTTGTCATTTTTTTTCTGGAAGCTGCATTACAGTATTACTGGATGTCTGGGAAACCTGATTTAATGTGTAAATAAATACCAACCAGTCACAAACTGCCAAACTAGCACTCAATTAAAATCATAATTAGAATAATTATTATAATTATCTTATTGTCTTATTTGCTGTAACTTAACAGTTTGAGTGAATAATGCCTTAAGCACTGGGTGTTACTCATATATGATACTCTTTAGTTAGTGACAAACATGCATTACTTTTTATTTATATTCATACTGTATATTTTATTTAGAACATAATAACTGCTGCCCTGAACTTTAGGTCATGTGTTACAAGGCATTTGTACTTTGCACTTTCCTTTATTCTACTTATGTGCTTATTTTTCTACTTTTACTGTATATATATATGGAGTATACATATACTATTTACATATTTATTTTATTATGTTTACTGAGCATCTCAGCCACAAAAGTTTCCTTAAGGATACATAGGTTTTTTTTTAATGTATTCTGTAGTTTACATTTAGCTTCTGAATCTACAGCAGAGTGTCGGGAGATCAAAGAAAAAAGCCAACAACGCTAATTTCCTTGAAAACACCTGAAAAGCTGCAGGTAGAAGCTCAAACCAAGAAGCTGCTTCAGGGCTCCAACCCAGACAGGCTGAGTGTGACTCCACTTTAAATCAACACTCTTATCTCACACACATACATACACACACATCCGCAAGGGTTTGGGGTTTGTTTGTTCGACCAAGTGGAGACAGCCTTGGTGGCTACTGTTTCAACACAGACTGCACAAAACACACACACACACACACACACACACAGTACATGCATACACATATGTCAGTGTCTGAGGAGGAGAGGCTCCTTCAGGGACATCAAGACGACTCAAACTGTTTCAGTTTATCACAGAAACAAGTCTGTCATCACTTTCCTGCAGTATTATATAATATGATATACTGTGATATATATGATCTAATTAGCATATTAATACACTTTGAAAATCTCTCCAATTAGCAGTATGGATGTAACACTACGCTAATAAATACATCTGTTTATTGTACAGAAATATTTCTGTTTGTATGCAGATGGACACCAGATATGGTGCTGGATAAAAATTTGGACATTGTGTGCAAAAAGTGGCCACCCACTCTACTAGAATACTGACTTCATTTTAAAGACAGTCTGTAACCTAACATCATTCTGTTCATATCCCAGTAACATACAGGGTGTCCACTAGGGCTGTACCTGACTCAGAATAATGTCCGTCGAATTGGATTTAGCTGTTCGCTACGAATATATGACTATTTGTTAATTTACTTCCACACAGAATTTGAGTTTGATTGGGGTTCAGCAGGACGTTTAGGGTGACAGCAATTTTCATGAAATATATTAAACAAGCCATGTTAGCCCTTGAGGTAATGGGTGCTAATTATGCTAACAAATCGTAAATGTGTCCCAGGACTTGCAATGTTTTTTTTTTTTGTTTTTTTTTTTTTGCTGACAATAGATATCAAACAAAAGCCAGAGACTGTATCATATTAAGTCCCATACACTTAAACTGAATGCTTTTTGACACCTTTTCAAGGTAGTTTTTAATCAAATTTAAGACAGATTTAAAAAAAAAAAAAAAAAAAAGCATTGCAGGTTAGTATAATGGTAAGTAGTTCATACATGGTTCTGTACAGAGTTAGGTTTTATGTAGGAATTTGGTTATTAGAGTGAATGACTTTCTACATTTTGTCAAAAAGTAAATGCACATATAATATAAAATCAAAACACAGCATTAGGCTTAGTGGTAGGTTTGAAGATTTGTAAGATCAGAAATGTGGACTTTCATGCAGATGAGCTTGACTCATTTTGACAAAAAAAAAAGAAGTGAAAAGATTTCTAAATAAGAATAGAGCATTTGTGGTGATTATGACCTCACAAATTCAAATTTAAGACTACTTAATGGCTTTAAAGGCCCTGCAGACACCCTGATGTTTACACATTTAGTTCAATTCTTATTCAACAGTTTATGTCTGACTGTCTGTTTTTACTTTTCTTTGGCACTGACTGGTTTTAATGTCACTGTAGGTTGACATGCTTTTATTTGCTTGTTATAAAGAGTGCAGTTACAAGAGAGACTCACCAGCAATGTGCGGGAACTTCTTTAGTACGGTGACTCAACCCTGAGAACAGAAACACAACAGAAAACAGGCATTAGTACGGCAGCAGCGATGACCTTGCTCTGGAGCACATCTCACATATATCTGTGATATCAGCAGAATGACACTGTTTATGGTTTCACATGGTACGAACACTGAGAAGAAACAAGATTAAATATAAATAAATATGACCAGTTACGTGCAAACTGAGATAAACTCATATCAACAAAATTAAATATTATGACATGTTTTTAAGGATAGATGGAGCTTTAATTTCTTGGCTTGTGTTATTACCACTACCAACAACCACCACTGGGTTTGTTAAAAACAAAAAGGAAAAAAAAAAAAACAACCTTGAATTTTGAAGATAAATATCTTTCATTTTGGGAATTAGCTCTCTGTGCTCAACTGATTCACTGATCGTCTATCTGACAGCATTATCGTTTCCTTGATTTCAGGATGATGTAATCTCATCACACACACACACACACACACACACTGATACAGAGCTGTAGTGTTCAAACCACCTCACACACACAAACACACAGGAAGAAGGTGAAAGGTCTTTTAAGTAGTGACTAATGTATAAAGCTGGAGCAAAAAGCTGACAGCCCAGTCACCAGAAGAAAATGTTGTCTCTGTACTTTTCTGCAAACAACAAATACTTTACATTTGTACGTTTCATAATTATCATATACATAGTATATGAGCTGATGTAGTCATCAGGAGGTGGAGGGAGTAGTGGATGGTGTGACATGTTGACGAGATACCTGCCAGGCTGCAGACCACTGTTTGAGACCAACAAAAACAAAACTGGTTGTTTCTTAGTGACCTTTTGCTGTTTCAGGCTGCTTTTTAGGCACAAAAAGCTTTTGTTTTTTTACCATAGACCATAGTAAAAATAATGGATGTAGCTTCCATGACATCATCCATTGGTTTTGAAGCGTCTAGTTCAGCATCACAACTGTTGCCATGTTGTTGATTTTTAGAGCCAGAAGTGACCATGTTTGGGTGAGAGGCTAGCACTGTGGAAGAGTGAGGGGTGGATCTGACTGAGAACCCAAGGACTCGATCAGCAGAGCAGCCACACCCTTAATCATGTATAACTTAAAGCCTTAATAAAATGTAATCGGTTGAGTTATAAAATGTATCCCCCTGTACAGTTGTCATGAATGTTAAAATTATCTATAGAGACCTTGTACCAGGCTGTGAACAGGTTTATTTCTGCTGTAAAGTTGTGCATTTAAACATGAGGGTCTATGGGGATTGACTCACTTCTGGAGCCAGCCTCAACTGGCCATTAGAGGAACTGCAGTTTCGGGCAATTCAGTGTTGGCTTTTTACTAAAACATTGCTGCTTTTACAGCAGGCATTGTGCCCTCAGACTGCATGACGTGATTTTGCCAAGTAGGACATGCCCCGGATCAACATCCCACATTGTATTCCAGGACCTACACTGCAATCAACCAATCACAGCCCTCTGATATCATCAGTGTGCTGCTTCTGTGCTTCCTTCAAAATCCCTTTGTGCTTCTTCAAAGCTATGTTATCTTTCCAAATTAAAGTTACAACTGAACAAAATCCTCAGAAACATTGAACAAAAACCATGTAAGCTACTGCAAGGTTAGTGAGTTTGCTTGCTCACTAGAAAGGCTATGCTAACAAGTACGCTTACAAATAGGCTAAAATATTGTTCATTAACATTATGAGCAAGGATAATGTCATTTTGCAGTTGCAAAGACCTGTGGAGGATACATTTGGCACACTGAACAATATTCTAGCCTATTGGCAAGCTTACTTGTTAGCATAGCCTACCTACTTAGCAAGCTAACTGGCTAACTCTGCAGTAGCTTACATGTTTTTTCATTCAGAGTTGCTGAGGTTTTTGTTCAATTGTACTAACTTCAATTTGGGAAAACTAGCTTAGCTCTGTAGAAGCACAAAGGAGTTTTGAAAGAAGCACAGGAGCAGCACACTGATGATGTCAGAGGACTGTGGGATGTTGATCCAGGACCATGTCCCACTTGGCAAAATCATGTTGTGCCCCCCCAGACTGGGTATTTTAAGCCCAAACATGGTATTTTCCTAACCATAACCAAATGGTTTTTGTGCCTAAACCTAATCACGCATTAACCGTGCCGTTGCTGAGACACAAAGAAATGTAAAGTTTCAACGTATTTGCTAAATAATAAGGTACAAATGTAACATATCACTGGTTTGCAGGAACATACAATGCCGACATTTATTCATTTATTTTCTATATACGCTTTAAAGCTTAAGTTTTCCCTAGCATACTTACATTCCGATTTTTCTCAACAACATTTTAGCTCCTTTAAAACCCCAAAATGTTTCAGAAGAAAACGGCAGTGTGAAAATGTTTCTGCTTCGCATATTTTCAGAAAAATAAAACACGTATCAACAATTTTGAGTTTGTGCTTTCAACATATCACAGAATCAGCATTTTCTACCTTGTGTGTCTCATCTGGTCACTTCTAGCTGTACAAGTGTACTCGATGTAAATCAGGCCAACAGGGAAATGTGATATTGAGAAGACTGGAAATATAAATATGAGCTTTTATACTTATTTTTTTTTTGTGGTTTTTATGTGTTAAATTTGTTTTTAACACTATTGACACGCCTGTTTTTAATTATCCCATTGTGGGGTTTTTTTGTGTTTGTTTGTTTAATCTCTATTATTAATTCATGTATAGGGCTCAGGTATAACTAATAATAACTGTTGATTGTTGTTTTGTCTTTTCATGACTTTAATGTCTTTGTTTTGTGTCTTATTATCCATTTCTGTTTGTAGGTATGATGCAAGCCCCTTGAAAACAAGATGGTTCGTCTTTAGGGGTTTATCCTAATGAATAAACTTGTACAACAACAGCAAGAACATACTTTATCTGAATAGATTTAGACACATGTGAAACAGATTAAATTACATATATAAATCTAGATCTATCTCTCCGACATTTAGAACATCTAAGTCAGTTTTAAATGATTAGTGAATATGAATAAACTTTCCTCGTAAAATTCTTTTGGTCTCTTACAGATTCAGGTCACATTAGTGCACTTTAGTCTGACACTGCTACTTTGAGCACATTTTTACGGTGCAGTCTAATCTCAGTCAACTTTATATTCTGACTGATTAAACTTGCAAAATATTTGCCTGCTCAGCCACCTTTACATTTACTCATTATGAAACCTTCCTCAGAGAGACATTGAGTGAGTCAGGCAGTGACTACAAAGCAAACAGCAGTCAGCGTCTTTAAAAATACCTTTTTGTTGAGTCACTGAATCTTATCACAGAAACTGATAAATTTTTTGGGCCACTGATAAGAGCAGAAGCAAGACAAGAGGTCATAGAATAAATAAGAAAATCGCTAGTAATTCAATGACAGGACATTCTAAGAGGTCAAAGGTTAGAAACAGAGAGGTGAGAAAGAAAAGCTGAGAAGAAGACAGAGAAGAGGTGATGATTGGAGTCTTTGATGACGACAGAGAAAGTGTCTGCGGTAGAATAGACTTGGACCCTTCAGCTATTTATCGACTTTACAATGTGTCTTAAAAAATTAAAGAGTTTACATAGGGGCAGACAAGAAACATTTAAGCGTCAGATCGAGGTGGAGCCATGTTTGTTCGTCTGGAGCTGCAGCTGTTAGAAGAAGACAACACTGACTATGTTTACAGGCACAGAATATTCCTTTTTTGCCTTTATTCAAACAAAGATAATATTACTATGAAACTGCTGGCTAATGAAAATGAATATTCTACTAATATTCCCAATTACACGCACTGTGCATACTCTGATTTACGTGCCCTAACATGACCTTTCTGCTTATGCCATTCAGCAGCTTCCAACCGATGGTGGACTTGTTGGACTGTGGGAACACAGCCTCCCTCTTTTATTCCTTCAACCACCTTCTTGAAAAGGTTGGTGTTGGGATATCTGCACATATCCAAACTAGGGATGTTCCTAGCTACCAATTTTCCAGTCAACTAAATGAAAATTTTAATTAAGACTAGTTGACCAGTCTAAAAAAGGGAAAACAATCCGCTAGCAGCAGCCGTCATTCCGTGCAGGTTAACATCCAAATGCACATGTTGAATGTGCATTGCTCAAGTCGAGTGATTATATGACAGTTTATTTGTTTACATATTCTAGATCAAAGTACTGCCATACCGTGCTGGTTTTGTGAGAGGACATCGCTCTTATTTCCCACCGTGCTGTTTTAAACTCCAGTTTACTTGCGCATTACCACAGGGAAGGGGGCTACTGTCTGACTGCTCCATAGCACCTATTAGTGGCGGGCGGCTGCATGACAGTTAAGCTGCCTTGTACATGAATACAACATTAACTGGTTTAACCGACTAATATTTCTGGTGCCTAGTGAGGGGGTGGACATTTAATGGTTTAGACAGCTAATCATGCGCATCCGTAATCCAAACACCTGCTGATATCCAGGTCTTTCATAATGTTTAAGGGTGCTTTCATACCTGCCCCGTTGGTGGAAACACAGCAATTGCACCCGGGTGCGCACCAAAACAACCAGGTGTATTGTGTGTTTATTGCTTGACATTAACTTTTTATTGCAAAAGTAAGAATGAGTCATTTGTTCTTTCAAAAGTGGTCTTGCTTGAATTCCTCTTCTCTTTAGAGGATATAAAAATAACTTTTTAAGACGTTTTTTCTGCTTGATTATGCAGAAAAACAAACCAGAGGTCGAAATTAAATCAGATTAAACGAGCAAAGATAAAGGAAAAACTGTAGGGCTATAGAGAGATCAAGAAGAGCTGAGCAGCGACACAAATGTGAGCTGAAGAAGACGAGTGCAGACATGACAGTGACATTCCTGCCATTCTCTGAAACACAGGCCTCGCCCTCGTTAGGGAGAGGAAAACAGCTCATTCTTGGATACATGACTGAGGCCAAGTTCTTTAGAAAAGATGCTTCAAAGGTCAAAGGTGTGTTACATTAAAAACAAAAACAAAACAAAAAACAAACTGAGCAGGTGAATCCAGGTGTTTTAATGACCTCACCTGCTGCTGAACACTTAAAGCTGTGTTTTATGAGTCACGTAACACTAAATCCACTTTTTGAGTTTGTTTATTACAAGTTTAACCTATTAAAATCTCAAAAATATTTTCATTTCTGACTCTAAAATTGATCAAAGACAAGCTGCAGCGAAGGTTTGTCATATTTAATAAGTTGCTCTGTCTGCATTACTGTGGGTAAAAGCCTTCTGGTGGCATGTTTGTCATCTGCTGCTGCATCTCTGGAGCTAATAATGCTGGGTGGAGATGTGAAGACTTAAAAAAAAAAACAAAAAAAAAAAAACAAACTCCTCAATATCCAACTTGTAATTATGACTGATGGGTGTGACGTGAACGGGTTTTCCCAGCTGGCAGTTTTTTTCTTTGTTTGTTTGTATTTTTTAATGTGGCATCAAGAGGAGGTGATAGAAGAATGATTTATAAATCATAGAAGTTTGAGTAACTGTGCAAAAGCATCTGACTAGTTTGCTGCTAGATTTAAAAAAACAAAAAAACCAAAAACAACCTCTTTTTAAAAGATTCAATCAATATGAAAATCCCCACTGATGGCACCAGAAGTATGCATGTATCTCAGCAGTTAGGTTATATTCAGCCTGTTCCCTGTAATTATTTCAAAATAAAGCTTTTTATCTCCACAGTCAATTTATCAACTTACAAAACAACCACAGAATGAAAACATCAAGTAAATCACAGGGTGAAGTCTGGCATGCTTTTATGTCATTTTCCTCTTCAAGATCAAATTCAAAGTTTGTGTTTAATGCATAAATGTAGACACTCTGGCTCATGTGCGCCACAAAGAGACAAGAATCCAACTGGAGTGTCTGTTGGAGCTGCAGACTGATTCCCCTCCAGCTACAAACAAGCAAATATCCCTAACAGTCAAACTGGTGAAGCAGAAGTCTGCTGGGTCACGGGGTCGACTGGTTTCTCTGCTGACGTTATAGTTTTTTCTAAAAGAAAATTTGAGGGACTGTGCGAAGATTAACCAGCCCCACAGCCAGAAAAAAAATGTTGGCATTGTATGTTTCTACAAACCATGGATATGTTACATTTATCAGTTTCATATGTATCATATAATTTGTTCTAAAGTGATGTAGGTCTGATTACATGTATATGAGCTGACGTTATCCTTGGGAGGTGGAGGGCTGCACAGCTCCAGACCACTAGTACCTATTTTTAACACTCATGAGCCCCTTTTACACTGCCAGATTTTTCGCGAATGTTGGGCTGTTTTGCCGGCAAGCTGCGAGCGTTTATACACACAGAGTCGGATTGGCGAGTTGATCCGAGGTGCCCAATTTTCCGCCTCGTAGGGTAGTCATATTTGCGGAACCCTTTTAGTTTAAACAGACCGAGGCGACCTTCCACAACGGGAGGGGCTGTTAAAGACTTGTGGGAGGAGCTGTTGATTGACGTACGTGCGACCCACTGGCGGTGGATAAACAGGAAACAGCTGATAGCAGGAATTAGCGAGCAGCTAGTAGCAAGAGGGAAACGCAAACCTGACAGACACTGTAAAGATGAGCAACTGAGGAGACAAAAAATTGCACGCCTTCCTTGCCCTCACAAACAAAGAGGCCATTAACCGTCAGATGACAGGAACGATGAAGAATGGGCCAACTTATGAGAGAATCGCCGAAGGACTGACCAGCAACGGCTTCCCTCCCACATCACTGTTTACGTCACACGCTGAGCTACACGTTTTGTTACTTGCTCACGCCCCCCATTGCCCCGAAAAAGGCACATTCTGTATAAACAAAGTAGGTAGGCAGCATTTTGCTGCACTCCCCGATTTTGTTTTTATACTGCCAATGCTGAAAAAAGACTGATTGGGCTTTCCTGCATATTTGCACAACTCCTATCTAAAAAGGGCTACAGAGAGACCTTTAAAAAAAGCTTTTCTCTCCAGTCTTCTGCAGACAGAGGGGAGTAAAGTCTAGCAACACAGGCTTGTTCAGGGGGTAGAAAGGGGGTCATCGGGGGTTGGCTGCGGTCGGCAAGACATCACTGCTACCCGCTTGAGGGTCAGCTGCCCGGCTTTTGGATCTACTCCTGAGAGGGTCCATCTCTTAGCACGGTGCATCTGAACCAATAATGGAAACAAAAATCAGTGCAGCATGACTTTACTCTGCACAGCCAAGAGTGCCAATGGAAAAAGGGTATAGTAGTAGGAATCTCTAGGCACCTCACGATTTGATTACAATTTCGAGGGCTATGATTCAATGATAAAAATGATTATAGATGCATCTCGATACATTAACATTTTTGGTTTCTATATTATTATTATTATTTTCACTGTGTGACTACTTGCTACTTTAAAATAACAGCAGACTGTGTTTGTAGTGATCCATAATTACATTAACAGATTAATGTAGCCTACCTGTGTATACTGTGGCTCTTGTCCAGGTCCTTTTTTCATTCAACTTCATAGAAGCCAAAATACTTCCATACCCCAGCTTTTCAATCGATCACTTTTATTTATAAAGCTCAATATCACAAATCACAATTTGCCTCACAGGGCTTTACAGCATACAACATCCCTCTGTCCTTCAGACCCTTGCAGCAGATAAGGAAAAACTCCCCAAAAAAACAGGCAGTGCCAGTTGGATTGTATCCAGGCTATTTATGCTGGCGCTCTGTGACATTGGCCTTTATACCAGTAATATATTGCAACAATGTCCTTAAACCACTCTGTCAAATTAGACTAACACACCCATGCTAACGCTAAGTGCTAATGTCACTGAACTTTGTCAATCTTCTTTGTCTTCTTCTGCGGCAGTTGGTTGGTTGGCTGCCAGTAAACACGCATCCCAGAATGTCAACCAGGGTACCTTTCATGTCGTATCTGGACGTATGTGACAAGGTCGGAGCGAGAATGTGTTGGCGATTGGTGGGTGGTGCATTTTACTTACTGTTGAATAATAAACTGTCCACTGCCTTTTTATTTTAAAACGTTAACTGCATCAGTAAAGAGCAGCCACTCCACTGCACATGAGCTCCAGGAAAAGGAAACATAGCAATGACTTGGTAAAAAACAACCAGTTTTGTTATTTGTTGGTCTTAAACAGTGGTCTGCAGCTTGACAGGCCTCTTGCCAAGAAGTCACGCCATCCACCATCTTCTCCCCCTTGACATATACTTTGTCACTTTAGAAACACTGATATCATGCGCATGAAATGCGTAAATGAAGCATAGCCATGGTTTGCAGAAGCATACAATCCCAACATTTTCTTCTGGTGTCTGGGCTGCATTCAAAGTTCATTCCTGACCACTGGAAGTAGCAATTGAGAAAACACGCACATGGACAAAAAGTCCTCAAAGTCCCAAAATGTAAACTACTTCTGCTTCTGCATGAAGATCATGTAATATGATCAAAAATCTCCAGAACAAATACTAAATGGTCCCACTGGTGGGACTGTTTAAACAACCAGAGATCATTTTGTGACATAAACATATATAAATCTGGACTCTGAAAAAGCACCGGCTCAAATAAAAATGACTAATCTCTTACTGTGCAGGTTCCTTTATAGTGAAAACACCTGTCACCACAGGGAATTACATAATAATCCAAAATCAAGTTCATTATAACACCATTAAAAAGAAGCTGCTATACATACTTCCTGCCACCTTAACACATACACACACACACACACACACACACACACACACGCCTATCACTGAGAAGGAGGCGGAGTCATCCTGGCTGTGACTGACAGCAGAGTGTAAAGGAATGCAGTCAGACTGTGTTTTTTAAAATACCGAAACTCACACAGACAGACCTAATCCGGGGTGACAAGGCCACGTTCAATGAGAGGGTGTGTGTGTGTGTGCGTGTGTGTGTGGGGGGGGGGGGGACTCAAGCAATTTAACCTAATTTTGAAGCTGAACTGCAGACATTAAGATGCTAATGTAGATACATCCTTAAATGAATCCATATTCATCATCAGATGCATCAGTTCTTGTAAATACACACGATGGAGCTGCTCTTCAAGCGTCCTCCCACATCTCACTGTAAATACAAGCCTCTATGTTTATACCTGTCCTGACTGTTTACTGATTTTATCAGTTTAATCCTCTCTCCTGTCATGAATTGCACAAGGTTTTCTCAAACATGGATCAACATGTTCAGGGCAGGATGTTTCAGTGTGTTGTACGACATGATACTTTGTCTGCACCTGCAGCCATTGCTGATTCGTCTAATTCCTTTTCTTTTTCATTTAAAGTTCATACGGGCTCCTGTTTATCAGAGGACAGGATCTTTATTTAGATTTCTGTATCCCTCTCCCATGCCCCCATATAACAGGTGTGTGTGTGTGTGTGTACTATTGTATCCTGAAGAGAACCGGTTTTAGTTCTAGACCTTCAGGACAAGAACATTGTTGTGCAGTGAGGTAATTTTTCTCTGAAAGCCTTGTTTTTGAATGAAAACCTGTTGCTAGAAGCCCGCACATAGTTTAGATTTAGCCCCTTAAGTGGCAGCATGTTTGCTGAATTAAAGGAAAACCTGGACCCTATTTTCCCACATTTTTTTTTTTTTTTTTTTTTTTTTAAACTGGTCGAGTACAAGTGCGAGCACTGCAGTAACATCCGCAACACAGGGTGCGATGTAACCACCACTATTATTATGCACTGTCAATTCAAGTCCACCACAAGTGCTTGTATTTGCCACTGACAGATTATTATAAGTGTCTGATAAATATGTATATATACATATATATATATATATATATATATATATAGACATATATATATATATTTACCTTTTGCTGATACATTCTGTTTAATTTTGTCTAAGCCTCACTCAAGGACAAGTTTTGCACTGAAGTAGCACAAGCTGAGTTGTTGTAGGAAAACATAATGTTGTATTTCTCTGTAGGGCTCTTGAAGGCTATATAACCACTGTTCCTACAGTGACAAGTTTACATGCATAAGTAAGATATACAAACATAACATTTGCAATTGCAATATTTGTTGTGATTTTTTTGCATTTTATTTTCACTGAAAATAAAAAAAAATAAAAAAAATTATGATGATATGATTTTTGCTGGGTTGCACCTAACAAGCACATCTAGAATATGATTTGTAGGCCGGAGCATCTCTGTAGCCACACAAAGCTTTATCTACAGTGGTATGTTATGACACATTTAAGGCATCTCCTTTGATTTTAATATTGCAGTTGGCCATATTGCAATTTCAATAATATTTCAATTCATTGTACTGCTCTAACTATGAGTGACCACATGATCAAATGTTAGACAGACATTATAAATAATTTCATCATGTTGAGAATCTAACTGCAAGTGCATTCCCATTAATATCAGACGCAGAGTGTCGCACATTTATTCCACCGCGCCCTTCTTTATAAAAGGTATAGTAGTCAAATGGGGGGAGGACAAAGACGTCTCGCCTTTAGGCCGGCAGCGGAGGTAGAAACAGTGGTGAATGGGACGGGACCATGGTTGGGACAGGAGTGACGCTTTGATGGCATCTATGTGTGCAACCCACTGACGGGAGATTTAGTAAGCAGCAGTAGCAGTTAGCGGCTAAGAAAAAGAAAAACACAACAGCCGAAAATGTCCTAAAACTTAAGGAAATAACGAAGTCCGGCAACTCCTTACCCTCCAAACAGAGAGCAACATCAGCCACCATATAACAGAGACTGTAAAAGATTGTAATTGCCATGTTATACTGTTGTTATTGTTTATAAAGCATTGCAGATGTGTATTTAGATGACAAACTAGGGGCCAATGTTGTGTTTAACGGCATACTCATTACACCTCTCTTGCTTCCAGGATGCCAGCATGCTGTGTAAAATCACACACTGGGATGGCATGACGCCAGCGTTGTTTGGTTCTGTGTAAAAAAGCAAAGGCGGCTTAATGAAGGGATGTAGCTGCCCCACCGTGCAATCTCTGGTTAATGCTAGTTAGCTAGCTAGCATTTGTAGAACTCAACCTGTTAGCTAGCCCAAGGTGGATGTGAGCCTTGATTAAGTTTTGTTTAACTAACGTTACATCATAAACTTTTACCTTTAGCTGTTCCAAAACCAAAAGGATGTTCTGCTGCCTTTTCATCTTCTACTTGGCAGCTTTAGACTGAGAAAAGATCATTTAATTCACTGTGCCAGCCGAGCATTACCCCCGGTAGCTCCTGGCAGCTTTTAAGTTGGAATGTTGTCTTGCATGTTACTCAGTGCATGAGTTAACGTTGTGAATCAATCAACACACCATATATGTCAATATGACAATTTTGGTCATTCCATTTGTTTTCATTTGCTCTCTTGCATGACATACGCTTTAGCGATGACTGTATCTCCAAGCGCTTAAAACACGTATATGAATTTTAATCAGAGCAGCAGCAGTGTTGCCAACTCTTTTCCAATGAAAGTAGCTGGCACTAGCTCCAAAAGTCACAAAAGATTGCCAGATGATTGCTCATTTGCTTACTGGTAACTTTACTGAGCATTTATTTGGAAGTATTTTACAACTCTGCTGTACTAGATTCAATAGAAAAATCCTCAACAAAACATTTCAATGCAAAGAGAGCTTTCTTATGCTCCTAATCCAGAGAGCGAGAGCATCGATGTAAACTCACAATGACTGAACTCCCACAGTGCCCACACTCCAGGAGTGCCTGCGCAGGAGAGGGGGAGAGACTCAGAGCTGTTGCCAGAGGAGCCGTGGACAGCAATTACTCAGAGTTAATGAATTATACATTTATTTCTCGCTTTTTTTTCCTGATGGTTTGAATAAGTCCTAAATTTGTCGCTTGTTACTTTTTTTTTCGAAATTAAGTCATTACGAGGGTCTGAAAAGTCCCTTGATCTAGTGAGAACAATGAGGGGCGGAGCGTTGCTCTAATGTGCTCCGGCGCAACACTTATGGGTGCAAACTTGTACTTAAATTGCAGCCTGCTTCACAGCTGCCAGCTGCAGCGCTCTCACTCAATACTGGACCAATTTCAAAAAAATTTGTTTTACAAGCCCCTTTTTCACAGTACCTGTTCAAGGCAGGAATATCGCACTCTTATGCCCCCCCGCCATGCAGTATATAAGGTATGATTGCGCAATAGGGGGACAGAGTGATTTCACGCTGAAGCCACTACAAGAGGTAGTAACAGTGCCGAAATAGTGTCCGTATAAACATGACGGCCGGCAGGACGGGACCATGAGCAGGATGGGGTTGACGTTTTGATGGTTTGCAATGCGTGCAGTCCACAGCAAGAGATTTAAAAAGTAGCGGTTAGCAGTTAGCAGCTAACTTAATGAGGAAGAACAGCAGCTCTAAATGTCCGCAAATTGGGAAAATAATCAGATCTGGGAGCTCCTTACCCTGTGAGTGGAGGATGAAATCAGCTGCCATATAACATATAACATTGCCATTTTATGCCATTGTTATTTATAATCACTGAAGACATGTATGTTTTATGTCACACTAGAGGCCGACACTGTTGTGTTACATGTCCCGCCTATCATGCCTCTTTTGCTTCCGCAATGCCAGCATGCTATCTAAAAACACACACGAGAGTGACATGATGCTGCTCTCGTTTGTTTTTTTGTAAACATGCAAAGGCAGCATAAAGAAGGGACTTTGTAGTGGCCCTATAGCATGAACTCTTTGTAAAAATGGCTACTTAAAAACAAAAACACTGGAAAATAGGGTCCAGGACCAACATTACCCTTAAACCACTGAAATAATACAAACTACACCTGTAATTCTGCACTGCCAGTACAGGTTCTCCACACTCATATCTGTCTGCTGAAGTCATCCTGCTGTCGACACGCCTGATGGCTTTTCTTTTTGCTTCTCTGCTGTCCGGATGTTTGACAGACTGTGTGTGTGTTTACAACACCTTAATGTCTGGAGACGGCTGAAGGTAATACTTAAAGTCATGCCTTCCTTGTCTTTCCATCTCTTTGACTGACTTCTTTGATTTTGTCTTCTGCTCTCATATTCCTTCACTTCCAACTGCACAAAGCTTGGTTGATCACAAAAATCAACTAGACAAGGCATCCTGTTATATTTTGGTGGACTCACCGCTGTCTGGTAAACCAAAGCAAAAACCCTCCATGTTCCTCTCTGCAGGTATCAGTCTGGGAGTCACCTACACCTCCACCAACAACACCAACATGGAGCCCCACTGCAGAACAAAAGCCTCCTCTCATCAGTGTTGACACCTGCTAACACTGACAATAACAGCGATGAAGATAGAATGACAGAGGGATAGATGAGTCAATTATCAGGCGGCCCCGGGGCTCTGAGAGGTGCTCTGCAGCCCAACACCACCTCCACCTGACACCTGATGACCTCGGTAGCATAATGTGATCAGTGGGTCATGCTTGACTGACAGCAGAGTTTGTTAAAGAGGAAGTCTGATGGGGGGAAGGGTGGGTTTGGTTTAAGAGAAGACTCAAAACCTCAAGCTCACAACCGCACACAAACAGGATTTCCTTTACTTTCTCTAGTAGTGTTGTATCGGGGTGATCTGCAATTGGGCAGCCACATCGCATGTTAGAAAACAAACAGCTCAGTACTCACAAGGCAAAGCTACAAACTAAATGCTGATGCGGACAGACACGTGTTTGCTGTTCTGTCTGTACTACACTGGGTCTCAGACATGTTCACACATTTTTTGGTGTGTAAGGCTGCAAGCTGAAGGTCCACACAGGCCCTCAGGGACATTGGCAAAGGACAAAATTTAAAAACGGTGTATACGTTCAGAAAATTAATATGGCAGCAAACCAGTGTTTGCTATGTGAAGATATCGTGGAATAATTGCGTATTGAGCAGAGAATGAAGTTGTGCTACCTCTGTGAGTGCTCAATTTCGAGCTTCTCTGTTCTTTGTTTTGATAGCGGGTGTGTATATTCCACTGGCTATCTAGTGACCGCCACTCTGCACTGCACTCTTACTGCGGTTAGCACTGTTATCGGGATGTTGTCATTGCAGAAGTGTAGCGCCCACCCTCTGGTATCCCCAGAGGATAACATTATCTCTGTCAGCACTGTTGCTGTTGTTAGCACTGTTCACACTGTAACTGCTGGCTCAGCCACCTCAGTGTTGAGAATCTTGTGCAGAATATATCCGATAGGCTCTGAGTCATACATATACCCTTTTCCCACAAAACTATATATAGAGGTTTTTTTTAAAAAATGGAAAAACCCTAAAAATAGGCAATGGGCTCCTGTCCCATTACCAGTGGACAAGAGCCTTGTACCAGGCTCTGCAGCTGATGACTGTGCCTTTATGTTATATTTCAATCACTGAAGTGCCGAAAAAACAGGTCAGTAAACAGTAGAAAGCAGCATGGAGGCCAAAGAATATCTCTCACTTATTCAGTCTTCATTCTTTACAACTTGAATGGCGATTGAGTGCTGCTTGGATGAAGACAGACGGAATTTGTGGCAGTGCATCATTCCATTGCCCTGCAAAAGGGATGAAAAATTTGCGCATCCACCCAGGTGTCATATTTCCATACTGATGATCAGAGCCAATTTGAGCTAGAGTACATACCCGTGCCTACTACAGAGTCGTTTGTCCAAGGAATTACTGCTGATTGCAACCTTTTCCATTAAATACAAAAGCCAGATGGGTGTTTTTTTGTCCAGTATAAAAGGGGCTATAGATACTCTCTAAATGTTGCATACAGCACCTTTTAGTCACATAGACACACAGACAGATCAATGGCAACAAGAGATGGCGTGGTATTTAATTTCAACTGTGAACCATCAGCTTCTCTTGATATCATTCCCTAAACCTCATCAGGCCGGAAAAAGAAGTTGTTGGCCATAAAGTAGTGACAGTACCGTGACGGAGAAGAAGGAGGAGAGGAAGAAGACAATGACGATAGAGAAGGACAAGGTAAACGTCCTTGGATTTTTTTCCTGTGACTTGAGTCGACACAAGGTTTGAACAACTGTGTGTGTCAAAGCTGCAAACTTTTGGTTTCATTTTGCCAAAGTCAGGAATGTGCTGGCATGTCTCTGCATACATTACTGACTCATCTGTTTGTTCACTGTTTCGGAATGGCAGCTTCCTGCCGTGCTCCACATTATGTTGAAATTTGACAGGATGTGGTGGAGGATTGCATCACTGCCACTGTTGGGAATAAGGTGGCATTCAGGTGTAAAAAGATGTAATCTGCTGCAACCCGTCGTCACGCTTTGTTGCTTCATGTGGCTGCAATGGCTGTCTTTAGTCTTCTGGGGCAATACAAGTTGAGTTTAATTTCTTCATTAGCATAATATTTACACATCTGAAGTAAGTTTTTCCAATGCCAAGGCCAGATCAAAACGTCATGTCTCAAATCAAGTGTTTAGGGATTCGAAGTCTTTTGTCATTTGTGACTTCAGTCCAACTGCAGTTTGAATACAATGTGTCATGTCTACAAGTCAACATGGCAAAAAAATCTCCACCTTTTTTTTGGATGAGAAAGGTTCATGTTGTTGCTGTTTCCACAGTCGACAGTGGCCTTTAAACCTCAGCTTTTAAGCCAGCATAGATGAGGTGTAAAGGTGGTTTCAGATGCTGTTACACAATCCAATAAGCACTTTGTCTGAAGCATACAACGGGCTCATTTACACTCAACGTTAGATATGGAGACGGGCAGAGCCTTTTGTCCATACTCTGCATTTATTTTATCCATATTTGTGCACATTTTCTGAAAGCTTGTGGATACAGATGAAATGGAGCAGTACCACTAGAGATTGTGGAGGCAGTGTCACATAGGTCAAGCAAGATAGGACCATAGGAGACGACAAAGAAATTTAAATAATGGCGAAACGAAACGAATCGGTGCATAGTGAAGGGAATTCTCTGTCTACCTGTTGGATTGTATACAATAACTATCGTCACCTTGTTTGTTGTAGTGTGAAACTTTTGATTTTGCACTCTGGTGCCATCTATTGACTGTATCTATGCCAATATAAAGGACACATGGAAGTATGACGGCAGTGATGTTTACAATGTTTGAAAAGGACAAATCTATTTTTGTACCTAAAGGGAGTATAAATGAGCCTTAAGGCCTTACAAGAGGACTTTACCCAGTTACTCACCCCGTGTTACATTGAATTCAGGAAGAAAACTTGGCATGCCTCCACAGTGAACTAAGAATCCAAAACATTTCTAATGAATTGAAGTCACAGGGGAACGTGAAATGTCAAGACATCCGTTTACAAACTCTCACACAACTCATGCAGAAAAGTCTCGGTACTTCCCAAACACGTGCATTTTCAATAAAATCTTTTGCACGAGTAGCACCTGTGCAGTTATGCGGTGTTTTGAATACTAAGGTTTTGGCAAAAATGTATGTGATTGGGAAGCAATGAGCATAGGACTGGATAAATGAGACTTAGATTATACTGCACAAGTTATGTAAGAGTTTGTGAACAGGTTTCATAAAGATTTGCTGTTGTTAAACGCGGCCCCCTATGACTTCAATTCATCAAGAATATTTGCAGTTTTTTGGATTCTTTATTTGCCATGGAGGCATGCAAGAAATACAAAGTTTTATTTACAAATTCAACTTAATACAAGGTGAGTAACTCATATGCAAATACTTATTTGGGGGGTGAAGTATTCCTTTAAAGCAAATCACCACACTTGAATCAAGTAAAATGGAACTACACTGTACAAAGTTATTCTAAAAAGTGAATTTATCAACAGAAATTCGTTGAAATGATCTCACCATGCTCACCTGTTTAGAGTTATTAAGAGAGAAAACCTCCAAACACCAAAAACCTGATAGATGACTAACAAGGAGATTTTGGCAGTGTCTCTCTGAGCTTTTCCCATCAACTGTTTTTGAGGAAGCTGGTTTGCCACTGAGACTTACAGCTCATGCTTCCCTTTCCTTGTTCATTTGAATGATGTATGTTTTGTGAAGTCACTTCTAAAAGTTTAAAACACTTTCAGCAAAAGGTTTGCAAAAGCACTGGAGCTGCTGTTGACATATCCCTGAAGCAATGTTTAGTGTTTAGAGACGTTTTCAACCCAACAAAAAGCATTTCTAAAAGGTGAATATGTTGGGAATTATGGTGCTTATGTGACAGTTACTGTTTGTATATAGTGCTGAAGGGCGTGGCGGCCTCTCAGAGTGTGTGCATGTATCCGCATGCATGTGTGTAACTGTGTGAATACATTAGTCTGACATGTTGCAAGATGCCAAAGCCTGAGAGGAATGAAGAGAATTTCCTAGAAGGTCATTAAGTAGCTGACATGAATACATACAGACAGACACACAGAAAACAACAGATATGCCACACACACACACACACACACACACACACACACACACATACACACTTAAATAAAGGAGGTCAGATAACACACACACATATCTGTTCTGTACTGACAGACATTTTTACAATGGTGCATGAAATCATGGAGAAAACAGCAGCAAAGAAACTAATGAAAAACCTTTTCCGTGTAATGAACTGTAGGAAAATGTCGTGCATTTTTTAGTGACAAAAAGTATGACAAATATGAGCACACTCATAACCCTCCTTTCTTTCCTTGGTCAAAATTATGCGGACACTTATGGGTCTATTTTCCCAATTCAGGGTATCTCTGTTTTTACTGCTATTTTATAGAGTAGTGTTCTTCCAATGTTATGTCCACCAGTTTGGTGTGGGAGAACATGACTCGTCTGCACAAAGGCCTGAACTCAACACCATCTAAAACCTTTGCAATGAACTGAAACACGAACTGTGGGTTAGGTCTGATCACCACATGTCAGTGGCCAAAATCTGGTGGCAAGCTTTCTCAGAAAAGTGGAGGTTGTTATACCAGCACATTAATGCCCCTGGATTTAGAATAACAGGTTCAACTATTGCCAGAGACTGCCACTAAACCACAAAGGCCCACTTTAGATTCATTTCCTGTATCTGTGTCACATGGGTTTTACCACTGCCCCACCCCTTTAGGAGACTCGTGACAGTCCTGAGTCTATTCATTCCAATGGGAGAAGTGAACTTGAGTACAGATTGCCTTCGTCCCATAGTCACTGAAGTAAATATTATACCCATTTTTCACAAGAGAGAAACCACACCTTAATAAATTATGTACATGTAAAAAATAAAAAAAACAGGAAGACCAGAGCACAACTTAAGTGGCTTCTATTAGTTTTTTTAGCAAAAGAAAAATACAAACATCTTCAAACTTTCTGAGATAACACATATCTGTCTATGATGTGTAAAGGTCCCAGGAAGCACCTGGCATTTAGAAACTCCCCAAAACGGACAATTTAACAAACATGCTCGTATTGTGAAAGTCTATCAAATTTCTCCAACCTACAACCCCAGTCAGGAGGTTCACCTGCACACCAAACCAAACTGCTGTGAGAACTCCACAGCGATACCACAGCTCTCATTGTCATCGTGTTCTGATTCACCAGATCAACACCTGTCACCCAGTCACAGCTCCAGATCAAGACTTAAAAAAGCAGAGTACTTACGGTACTTTCTGTCTGCAGTACACGATTAAGGCAATGGCAGCACCAAGAGCAACGAGAATGGCGATGACAATCCCAGCAATGGCTCCGTCTGAGAGACCTTCATCCAACGCTCCTTCCTCTATAAAAACAACAAACTTTATTATATTCTGTTAAAAGGGAATACTCTAATGCAAATTCACTTTAAATTCAAAATCATGATCCATCTGGGAGAATCATAGTGGCATGCCCTGACACCTCTATAAATCAACAAAAACAGCATTATATTGTATTATTATGAGTAGTTACTGTTTATGTGGTGTGCAAATTGCTGCAATGTTTGAGGGCAACTTCATGTTTCAAAACAGAAACCACAGAAATGACAATATATGACTCAATCTGAATGTGAGTGGCAGTTTGGTGAATAACCTCTGTGGAAGTATTACCAAATGCTGATACTGTACACACCCACATCACATGCTGTATGCATCACTTTAACGATTCAACAGAAATGAAGAGCCACTTTCCAACATGAGTTAAAGGAAATGGCAAATTTGGAATGAAAATAGAGACAGTACTTACTCACCCTCATGCCGACAAGAAGTCCAGTGTAGTTTTTAATCCACAAAACTCGTTCGGGGTATCGGAGGATACAGGATTTTTTTTCATACACTTGAAGTGCACGGAACCCACATTTTGAAAATGTAATAAAACTCCGCTACTCGCAACTCTGGCAACTTGCGCGAGACTAGCTGATGGCTAGTGGTGGTGCTAGTTCTCGAGTCTCACGCAAGTTGCCATGTAAACACAGCACCAACTGACCACGGTGAGAAATGATGCTATAAAAGTGGAGTAAATTATGTCTTTTCAAGTCAATTTTGCATGCCGCGGCTTCAGGGCACTTGTTTTATTACATTATTACATTGTTTTATTACATTTTCAAAATGTGGATTCCGTGCACTTCAAGTGTATGGAAAAATCTGGCTGGCTGTTATCCTCTGATACCCCGAACAAGTTTTGTGGACTAAAAAACTACACTGGACTTCTTGTTGGCGTGAGGGTGAGTAAGTACTGTCTCTATTTTCATTCTAAAGTGGCCATTTCCTTTAGTCAAGGAAAGAAGAGAAGGAAAACTGAGATGCTGCTGCTGCGGATCGTTGGATTGAAAATAATAATCCTCCAGGCTATTGGATCTTAACAAGCATGTAGCATTTGGCATTTAAGCATGCTAACATTAGCAGCGATCTCAAACAGCAAAGCCTGATGGGAATTTCCTTTTTAGTTTTAGAGATATCATGTCATAGACCTAAATGTTGGAGAAGTGAATGTTTGCTAGCAAAAAAAAAATGTGTTGCAACCTGATCGTCTGCAAGATGGCCGCAAAGTGCTGCAGGGATGAGTCCTAAAACCCAGAAATGAGTTAGCACTCCCAGTTCCCTTGTCTCAAAGTCAGTGGGTTTTCGGTAAGATGTCTGAAATACGGTCTGTGGTTAACAAAAGCCTAGAAGACTTTTATGTTTTGTTCTACAACATAAAATACATCATCAAAAAAGGCGGCTTCTAACAAGGAGCTACATGCCACTACAGAACTTCATCACGCTAAACGCCGCTTTACAGCCTGGTTGTGGTGGTGACGTGAAGTCATGTGACCGTGGTGTAGCTTGTTAGCTTTTACACTTCAAAAGTCATAAAAGTGGTGTTCATTTGTGAGGATTAACTTGCTGAACAAAATGTGAAATTGCTAATGTAAGCATGACAACATATTAACATACAAGATAGCCACTATTTGATGTTAATACGCATATAATATTTAGCATTTAAGCATGTTAAGATTAGCAATAACCTCAACTACAAGACAGCCCAGACACAAATTCAGTACATTTTTGAGGTATTCTCTCATGATATCTCTAATCTTGCAGCCCAGTCACCAAAGAAAAATTTCAGCATTGTGTGTTTCTGCAAACCACAGAGACATTACATTATTATGTTTCATAGGTATCAATGTTTCTAAAGACACATGGTATATGACCTGACTTTGTCAGGTCATATACCATGTGACCTGACTTTGTCATTAGGAAGTGGAGGGGATAGTGGATGGTGTGGCACCTGGGTTAAGACACTTGCCAAGCTACAGACCACTGTCCCATACCAACAAACGACAAAACCGGTTGTTTTCATGGCTAGCCATCCCTGGGTTTTTAACTATGTTTTAGCCACCAGACATTGTTTTTTTTTTTTTTTTAAGTGACCCGTTGCCACGTGCTCACCGAGGATAGCGCCACGAAAAGCAGTTGTTTTTTTCCGAGACCTCACAGCGTTTCCAGCCAGAATTGTGCCACCACAACAGTGTTGTAACCACAGTGTTTTTGAAACATAAAGTTTCAACGCATTCACTACATAAAATTACAAATGTAATGTATCTGTGGTTTGCAGAAACTTATAATTCCAACATTTATTCTAACAGTTCAGTTGAAGCTGTGCCTGACTGCTAACATTATCATGTTGACATGCCTACAGTAAGTATGTTACCACAAAATTTTACAGCTATTGGATGTTTAAATGCAAGGAAAATTTAGCATAATAACACATTAGAATGAACGTTGTTACAAGGATTTGGTTATTAGTTTTAGAGTTGTCCTGTCATGAACTTAACTATTGGATGAGTGGAACTTTACTAGCATGTGGGAAGCAATAAACACTTTATGTTAATGCCATAAACAAATGACAACTGGACGCTGCTGCTGAGTCATGAACCGGTTAGGTTTCTTTTTACCTGTGCGATGACATAAGACAAACAAGTATTGTCACCTGTTGGCAGAGCTCTCCAGCTCAGTCCTCTGCAGTCTGTACTACTGATTGATTGCAGCAAAGGTGATTTAGGAATTGTGAATGAATCTACTTCTGTAAGTCAGTCTGAGTTTACAGAAGTAAAATGAAGTCTCTGATTTGATGCTAAATAATGAGCTTTAATTGGGTCTGGGGCAACTGGCCTGTAAGATATTGTCCTGCTTATACATATGTGCAGCTGATACGGGTCCAGGCTACAGACATGGATCTTACCTTTGACGGACAGGGTGTGAGTGTGCGTGGTGGTCTTGTCAGTGACATCGTTGTGTGCCTCGCACGTGTATGTTCCGCTGTTTTTGTAACGAGCCATGTCAATCCTGTACTTGGCCGTTTTGATAGCGGTCATTGTGCCATTAAACTTCCAGGTGAAGTTGGCGGGGGGTACAGAGGCAGCAGAACAAATAAGCTCCACTATGTCATTCATCTCTACAGCCTCTGGACCGTCCACCTTCACTCCTTCAGGACCGTCTAGAGGACAAACAGAAACAAAAGAGGGTTTATTACCTGCATGCACCTGCCCCTTTCACCTCAGGATCTTTGCCTTATGTCGCTCCCTCCACACCCCCCTTTAACTCTCCTGTGGCCCTCTGGGAAGGCACCTCGCAGTTTGATACCTAAAGTGGTGCAAGTGCTGCATCATATTTGTCTGTTTACCTAATAATTCTTATTACATACATGTTTATTGCTTCTGTTTGATTTTTAAGGCATTTTATAGACGTCTGAGTGAGTTCTGGTAATAAATGTTCTATAAAAATAAATCCCTGCCAGGGCAAACAAATACACTCCCATAAACGCCTCACAATGTAAAACCATAAACCTGATAACACTGCAGCGTCACCCCCACATCTTCAAGTCTCTTAGCACAACAAATACTCACAGTTGACCACCATCTTGTACGTGGCTTTGTCTGTGTTGACGGGGTTAGTGAGCTGGCACGTGTACTCTCCGTTGTCCTCCTTCTGCAGCAGGTTGATCATCATGGAGCTCATGTCGGTGGCGAACACATGGCGGCCGCCAGCAGACAGGGCTTTGCCGTCTTTTAACCAACTTATGGTCTTCACGGTGCCGGCCGTGGCCTGGCAGCTGAGGTTGGCTGTGCTATTGCCGGCGATGAGGGTAGCAGTTGGACCACTGACTTTAGAACCTGAGATGGCCTCTGTAAACATTGACAGGGGGAATAATTTTATTTATCTTTTTACAGGTTTTTTATTCTATATTTTACTTCCATACATTCATTTTGATCTTATTCAACCCTTTATTAAGGTCATTTTTACTATGATGACATTTGAGTTCATATATTTACTTGCACAACTAAATTGTACTTTTGTTAGACAATCAACATTAAATGAAACAGAACTTAAAACTTAAAATGAGTGAGAGAAATGTGAAGTGGTGAAGTTTTAAGTTGAAGATAAACATTAAAAGGGTACTACAGATTTAAAAAAAGAGGATGACTTCAAAATATCCTGACATTTAGTCCTTAGTAAGGGGTAAAGCTCCAAAAACACTGGATCCTACATTTCCCTTAATGCAGCTGGATAGTGTCTTTAATTAGAGCCTTCCTACTTGGTAAACACCCACACTTCTCCAACTCCACACCTCCAGCTAGAAACACAGGCTGTATTTTATTTAACTTTTAGTTAAAAACAGCACAGCATTCTCATTCAATTCAGTGAGACCACACATGAGGCACAGCAGCTGTGCTACAGAAAAACCTGCAAGGTTGTCCTGCAAACTACAATTACTGCCTCACAGATATATGTCTCCCCCTTCCAGTCAAGTTTCTCTTACAGTTTCTTCCATGTCTGTGAAAACATGGATGCTTCACCTGCATCTTCCCCCGGCAGCACAGAAGATCAATACAATCAGCACAGTTTCAAAATTAGTGTCACCACTTCAGTATCTGACCAAATGTCTCCACTTCTGTTCCTGAGTTACGACTCTGAGTGATGGCCAGAAAAGGGTTTTATGCAGAATATTATGATGTCACACCTTTGGCCTTAAAATGTCATTACTTCATCATTATATCCTTTTAGACATTTATGTGAAGTTTTGTAATAATAAGCGTAAGAATTCTTGAGTTATAGTCAAAAACATGTTTTGTGAGATTACACTGACCTAGACAGACAGCAGGTTGTCAAACTGCCCCCTGAGTCATCCTAAAATATGCCTGGAAACAGCCATCATGGAGGCGAAGCTCCTGGACCAACTAGTTTTACTCCCTGTGATCCACCCTCTTTTTTAGGGTCTCATGTACCCACACAGATCTCTGTTTCCCTGTGCCCAACAAACTATTTGCTGACAGTCTCACCCTCAACCAGAGCTACAGCAGGTACCCTCTGCCTGTCCATTTTAAGAACCAGATGCTAATTACTGTGAAAAAAAATAAAATAAATAAACGGTAGATTGATTATCCTGGAAGGTTTGGGTAAAGAGGTGATGGTGTGGTTGCCTGGCAACAATATTTTTTTTACTAATGGCATTCAATTTTTTTTTTTTAAAAAGGTAGCGTGGTGCATCTTGCGTTTCGCAACCTACAAAATGCTGTCTGTGTGATCGGGGCCTTAAGGTGTTCTTGAGATATTGTGTTTACAAGAATGAGACGTATGCAAGGTCACACTGACCTTGACCTTTGATCACCAAAATCTAGTCAGTCTGGACATTCGTGCCAAATTTAAGGGAAATCCCCTCAAGGTGTTCTTGAGATTCTGCATTCACAAAAATGGAACGGACAGACAGACGGAGGGAGAACCTGAAAACATAATGCATCCACCTACAGCTATGGCTGGCATGGAGGCATAAAAAGGTGGACTTCTGCAAAATAACAGGAGGCCAGAGGCCAGTTAACAAACAAAACATTAATAATATTTATAAGATAAATTAAATAAATTGGGCAAATCCGGTCACAGCAGCCAAGGGTTAGGTGTATGCAGGGGCGATTCTAAGTTTTTAGGACATTTGGTGCTCTGTCGAGAGTCCAGGGATCCTCCCTGGCCCATTTTTCTTATAAACAAGCTCTGTTATGATGATTCTCCATGCACTTTAGCAACTTATTTACATTAAAAGAAAAAAATCCCCGTTCAAATCAATCCATTTTTATTGTGAATTAGAAAATGGTCAGCAGGCCACCCAGCACCATGTTGAGGGCCAGATTTGGCCCACAGGCTGTAAACTGAGTATCACTGCCGTAGACTAACCCTCTGATGAAGAGCTTTGTTAAAGCAATACCTTGCCTGTTTAGTCCAACTTTTTATAGACATTGCTGCACCTGACTATCTTAATCCGCACATATTTTGATGATAAGTCTCCTGTTCTTTTACCAGTGACTGCTGATTTTTTCTGTTTTTATTCAACTGTTGCTCAGAGGGATCTTTGTCTCTTTCAGTTGTTAGTCTGGTTGAACCATTGTACAGCATTTTCTTCTCCATGAAACATACCCTTCATACTAAATAATACCTATTTGCGAGTAGGAGTTTCTACAGCCTAAAAGCGTCAAAGACCATTCAGATATACAGAGTAATCCTCTCACACATGTGACTGGACCCAATCAAGCTTTTGTGACAGATTACAAAGTTGAATGTTACACTGTACATACCCTTATTTAAGACTGTAATGTTTGTAACCTTATACTTAAAGCTTTACTCTACTATTTCAATCTGCCAAACACCTTGAGTCACCAAAGTAAAATGTTCACGTCGCTTCCTTTTTTATGCAAACTCCTCCTCTCTGTTATCATCCAGAAAGAAAACACAGAAACTCTTCAGGGCATAATGTAAGACCATCCACCAACCCAGCAGGTTTCACATTCACACACACACAGAATTTGAAAACAACCTCCTCCAAAAACAAGAAGAGAGAGATTCCTTGGCAGTAATTATGGACAGCACAGGTTCATGCTGAACCTTTTGCGGCACTCTCTGTGAGTTAGACAATGTTCCAACACCTCTCAGGTAAAAACTATGATGTTACTGCTGTGGGTCACTACATCTTGCATGTGCTGAAAGTGTAACAAGCTGCTAATATGACTAGTCCATGTAACAGTCTCATGCCTGGAAGGTATGTCACAGAGAAAAGAAAAGGTTTCAGTCTGCTCTTGTTCAGCTGTCTGTTGGTAGAGTTCAAGTGAAGTTTGGCCTCATTCTGAATGGTGAAACTATTTTGAGCATTTAAGATGTAATGTCCCGTCAAATGTCAACTTCGTGTCACATGTATAGATTATTATTTAGAAACCACAGCCAGGTTTGGCCACAACTCACAGTCATTTTCATTTTAAATTATATTTCAGTTTTCAAATCAATCAGCAAATTTAATCAGAATGGCAGCTATTACTGTTAAAAGCAGTTATAATGTAGCTGCAATTTTTGGTTTCTGCATCTCAAACTTCAGATTTCATGACAATCAATGCAGTAGTTATTGAGACATTTCACCGGATAAAACAAATGTTGTGGTGGTGCTAGAGGAAAAGTCGGGGATCATTAAAGTTGGTATGATTCATCATCATTGTAATTTGTGGAGATATTTCAGTTTAGACCAAAGTGGTGGACTAACCGATTGTCAGACAGAGAGTAGCCTTTTTTACACAAAAGGGACGCTACAAATCCCTTCTCTTATGCTGCCATTACATTTTTTCACAGAACCAAACGACGAAGCTCCAGTGTGTGATTTTAGGCAGCATGCTGCCATCATGGAAGCAAATAACACATAAGTGTTGGCCTCTAGTGCGATATATAACACACTCCTCTGCAGTGCTTTCTAAAGAATAACAATGGCATTCACATGACAATACCAATCATTTACCATTCCTCTATATGGCTGCTGATCTCGTCCTCTGCTCGGAGGGTAAGAAACCTCCGAATCTCATTGTTTTCCCAATTTGTGGACATTTATGGTCACTGCTCTTCTTCTTTGAGTTAGTTGCTAACTGCTAACAGCTCCCCCTGAGGGTCACATGCATGTCGTCAAAACGTCACACCTGTCCTGCCCATGGTCTGGCTTGCCAGCTATCCTGTTTATACAGACACCATTTTGGTGCTGTTACTACCTTCTGCTGCTGCGAGACAACTCTGTCCCCCCATTTCATGATCATACCTTACATACAGCATAGCCAGGTGGAATAATGCAACAATATTCCCACCTTGAACAAGCTATTTAAAGGGGCTGCAGACACTAGCAACTCTAGAGCCACGCTGCTCATCTGGCTTAAAAGCAGAACTTTGACCAAGTCACAGAATTTAAATACCTCATTCAAGAACTCCATGTTGGCAAAGGAGTACAAAGTTTACAATGAAAGCAGCACTAAAAAGTAGCTGAGCGGCTGCAAGGAAACAACCATTCTAGCAGTTTAATCACCCAGAGTATTTCTCAAAAAGCTCAGTCAGATTACTCACCCATCACAGCAAAGGACACAGCAGGAGACGGGACAGTGCGTTGGGTCTTGGCATTTGTGGCCCTGCAGGTGTATGCTTCCTCTTTTGCCCCTAATCTGTGTTTTTCAATCACTTCAAGGGTCAGGACGGGACCTGAGTTCTCCATCATCTGCTCGCCGTGGTACCAGGTGAAGGTGGCAGGTGGATTTGAGCGAGCTGAACAGGTCAGGTTGAAGTTGGATTTGGCTCTGATAACCTTGGGAGGCGCCAGAGGCGTGATGGTGACTTCATCTGGTCCATCTGTGGAGCAACAACACATGGAAAGGGGTAAGATCAATTTCAATTCAATATAGAGGATGGTCTTGATTTGAACTACTGATTGTGGCTCACTTATTTTTCATGAGCTTCTTGATACAGTTACTTCCTAATATAGGCACATCAGTAGTATTGGCAGATGAAGGCTTTCAAACAAAATATCGGGATCGGCCCGGAAGTACCCTCTCTGCCGCTATGACAGGCTGAATTGAATTATGCAACTATAATTAGTAGAAATGGGTCAAATTTATCCTGGTTATGGCTGTTGTCATGATTATCTCCAGGAGAGCATCATGTAAACCCGTTTAATTGGGATAAATTTCACAGTTTTATTTGAAATAAATGTACATAAATGTAACCTAAATGTAAGTGGTTTTCTTATTTTATGATATATGATACAGATGTTTCCTGCCGCCTCTCTGGCAGCTCAGCTAAATTTGTGCTAAATTTACACTCGTATGTGTTTTTTTTAAGTGTTGGTGGTGCTTTTTGTGGTTGGCTTTGGACAGTGGTTGCAAGTGGCTGCGAGTCACTCATCAGGACGAGGACATCAACTCTCCAGTCTGTAAACTCTCCTCTCCTGCGACTCTCTTGGCTAGCCAGGTCGAGGTTTTTAAATGTAAACATCAGTAAACATTGAGAAGAAGATGAGCACCAGCTGAACTGTCATCCTGCTAGCCATTGTACAGGCAAAAAATATACTGGACAACCTCCGTGCTACATCTGTGTCCAACGTGATATCAGCAACTGTAATAACCTTTGATTCACCCAAACTCCTTCACAGTGCCATTCAACCAGGAGACTCTTTTTCTAATTGCCAATCTGACAGAGCAGAGGACTCTGAGAGAGAAGGAGAGGAGATGAGTGCTTTACAGTGAATAAAGACTGGTGTGACGGTAGGAATGTGAGGCGCTGTCCCGTTCCTGCTGTGGATCACTGCTATATGACATTCAGAGACGGCTGTGAGTGAGTGGCACTGTTTGGGAGGAGTGACCGTACTGTCATCTTGGTAGTTCGGGATGTGTGAACTCTTAAATCATTCCACAGCCAGAAACCATGGATTACCAGAACCATCTGGAAACAGGGACAGTTATAAAGCAACAGCCAACAATGTAAAAAGACATTAAAAAAGGACTAAATGACACAAGTTAAAGGAGCTGATGGGATCACACTTCACTGGAGTTGTAGGTTATATAATTCAATGTGACAAATAATTGATTGATTAATTAACTGATTGACTGATTATTTTGCTCAGTGAATGTCTTCATAATAAAAAGCATTGTATTGCATGCTTGCATCTGCCACTAGAATTATAATGTTAATTTCACTAAAGGAGAGACTTGATGTTCTCTGCAATTAGGTGAAAAAAAAAATGTGCATATATATGTGCACATATCAGTATTGGCAATTGGCTACAATTAGTTGAAAAATATCAGCATATCAAAAAAACAAAAACAATAACACATATCCCCAGGAATTACTGCTACTTCAAAATATTACGTTTTTACATTTTATTTGAATGAGAGTTTCGAAAGAAGCAAAATGCTGAAAAAATACATTTCTATTGTGATGTCATGCACATTCATGTTGTAGCCACTCACTGTATTCAAATATCATCTTTTCTCAAACATCAACATAAAGCCAGACCAGATGATACCCCCCTGAGCTGTGGCGGAAAGTTTTTGATTAATTAATAACAGGGTTAACCAGCGGTCAGTGTGGTGTCACTGCCTTTCAGGTTAGTCATGGGGAAGGAGTGGAAGTACAGGCCGCTGTGTACACAGTGCGGTTTTAGTACAGGCTGAGACGGAGCGCCCTGCAAACACACACCTCAATCTAAACTGCAGGAGTCACGTGGCTAAAGCACCTCTTAGACACTCGTTTATACACCGGTGTTTTAGGAATCAGAGCGGGTTTACAGTCATAGCAGTGGTGGATCCAGTAATGCTGCCAAAAGTTGGGCATCAGTGTGATTCTGAGTAAAAAAAACAAACAGTAAAACTATCATTGGCAAATTATCCGCTCAGGTAAAGGAGTGACAGTGACTCATGTCTGACCTTCTTTCTTGTCCAGCGGGTGTGGAGCTCACTCAGTGCTCACACAATGCAAGACTATGACCTCAGAGTAAATTCCTACATGGTGAAGCTGTCTTACTGTTGTGAGGGTGGATTCAATAAATAAAATAGAGTCTACAGTAGAGCTAGAATTTGGCCGGGTCAGTATATCTGCAGATATTAGCTTATTGCAGATATTTCTGTATAATACATTGTATTTATGTCGGGCCGATAACTAACAAGAAATTTCAGTACAGAAATGCCAAACTTAAATATGCGTGACTTTGGGCCTTGTAAATGTAAGTGGGGGAGTTATTAAAAAGTTCACCCCCTGTACAGTAGTCATGATTGTTTAAATTATAGCTACAGAGACCAAAACGTTTTTTGTACCAGGTTGTAAAGACGTTTATTTCTGCTTTAAAGTGAAGCATTTTAACATCAAGGAGATTGACTCTGAGATTGACTCTGTTTTGGAGCCAGCCTCAAGTGGCCAATTAAGGAACTGCAGTTTTTGTCACTTTCTCACTGGCATCATTTCTCAGCCTTGGAGTTTGGTGCTTCTAAATCACGCTAAAAAAGTATAAAGCTTTTATGTCTCTTCCTGTGTGGGAGGAGTTACCAGGCAGAACACTAGCAGTGTAGGTGCAGTACTTACAGTGGACAGTGAGGTTGAAGGGGGCGCTCTTCTCTGTCTCCAGACTGTTAGCAACGCTGCAGTAGATGGAACCAATCAGGTCCGTCCTGAGAACATGATTTATGGTCAGGACACTGGATGTTTCGTCCTGTGATTGAATCCAAGGCAGAAAGTATATCAGTAATACAGTAATTAAAGGAATGAAAAAAATAAAACAAACTACACCTACCAGAAGAGTTTTATTGTAAACAAACTGACTATTTTTTTTTAATGATAATCTGCATTAAAAAAAAAAACAAAGAACAAAGAAAATTTGTGATTAAAACCAGAGAATACACATATTACATGCTCCTCCATAAATTGCATTTGCAATTGCAAGTGTCACCTTTAAGCACTTTTTTAATTCATAGATTGATTGGGCATATTAATGGGATGGTATGTGGAGAATTAATTAATTTATGTTTGAATGAATATCTGCTTTATGAATAATAAAATCTGACCTTGATTAAATTAATTTCTAACATAAATTTAGCATATAAAAAGAAACAAAGAAATAACAGATGAATAAATTAATAATGAATGAATGAACTACAATGGAATAACTTAAGATAAAATGTAAATCTTTCCTCCAGGCTCACACTCAATCTATACAATAAAGAACTTTTAAACAACTATGCATTTAAAAACACATGTAAACTGACAGATTTCTCTGCGAAGTGTTTGCCATCAGGCACGATGGGCGTGGTGCCTTTGAGCCAGGTGAACTTGAGGAAGGAGCCTTTAGCCTTGCAGGTCAGAACCACAGTGCTGTTGTGCTCGACTGCCTCAGGCACATTGGAGGTGATGGTCACATCAGACACCGGCACTGCAGGGAGAAACAGTGAGATTGATTTGCATGAGGAACAGATAAGTGAACTGTTGGGTAAATACAACTGAATGGGGGAGAAACTCATGTATCATATCCTGACTGTATCCTTACTGTAAAGAATGATATATTTTAAAGCTACAGTTGGCATCCTTTATAAAAATAACTTTGTCCTATTTGGTGAAACTGTTACTACATCCATACATACATGAAAAAGATAGTCTGTGAAAAACTGTATGTTCCTCTGCAGCAAAAAATATTCCTATGAGAGCTGCTTAGTGGCACATGAAGTCAAAATGGTTCAGCTGCCACGTATAAAATCACCTGGATGATCCGGGGATTTTTGCACTGCTTCCGCACTTTGCAGCCCACAGAGCATACGCACTAGAGACTTGTGGTGGGCAAGCACAACTGACTGCTGCCGAACATCTTACTTCTGCCGGCTGAGCAGCTAACTTCAGGTATAACGCTCCACTAACTTGAATCGGCATGAAAAGGGATGAGTCATTTCGTGGGGGATGAACGCTCAGAAAAATGTATCTGGTGATTTACAGATGTCTGTTTCCCAATATAACCCAATGTGAAAAAGTCTTTTTGGCCCACAGGCCATCACATGATGGACCCCGGAAAATGCAGTACCACTGTTTGGCCACTACAAAAACTGGCAGCTACAAAGTCCTTTCTGTATGACCTCTTTGCATTTTTACACAGAACCAAATAACCCTAGCATCATGCCACTCCAGTGTGTGATTTTAGACAGCATGCTGGCATTGCGGAATAAAATGAGACGTGACGGGCGTGTCAGGGAACAACAGCGTCGGCCTCTAGCTTAAGATATGCATCAGCAGTGCTTTATAAACAATAATAATGGCAGAATGGCAATAACGATCATTTACCATCCCTGTTATATGGCAGCTGATCTTGTCCTCTGCCCAGAGGGTAAGGAGCTCCCTCATCTCATTCTTTACCGAATTTGCGGACATTTTCAACAGATGTTCTTTTTCTTTGAGTTAGCTGCTGACTGCTATTAACTGCTTTTTAAATCTCCCACAGTGGGCTGCTCAGAATACGTTGTCAAAATGTCACATTCACGCTGCCCATGATCCCGTCCTACCAACTGTCCCATCTATACAGACCTCGTTGTGGCGCTTTATGTTGCTGCTACCTCCGCGATTGTACCTATACAGATCAGCGAGGCGGAATAGGGGCGTGACATTCCCGCCTTGAAAAGGCGATGTAAAAGGGGCTAAAGAGAGTTTGTGACCCACCGCCATATTGAAAACAGTCGAGTCAAAATGAAGCACCAACCACCGGTAGGCGCAAACAATCTCATTTTACAGCTAAACAGAATACTCAAATATGTTTTTGAAAACATTTGAGGTGAGAAATAGGAAATGCTGTTACATAATCTTGCCTAGCTTGACATTTTGACCACAGTTCACGAGCAGATGATTGACAGCTGCATTAGAGACTCCTAAGGTTTATTCCCTCCCACAGTGGATCCCTGCAAATGGTATTAGAAGCACTACAAGGAGAAGGAGGAACATGAGTTTTTTCACAGATTATCTGTTTTAATGGGCTCAGTGTGACAGCGGCATTCATATAATAAACAAGTTAACTGCACTGACAATGAATGGGAAATGTGCAACAACATTTTTTGATCTTTACAGTGCAGAGCCTCTCCTCCTCTGTGTCACTGCATTGTGTCTGCAGCTGACTGTACAAATAGTATCGTGAAAGTCAAGAGTGCTCACTCAGCAGCAAAATCTGGGGACCAAAATGTACAGCACACTGAGTAGCAAAAAACCACAAAGCATAACAAAAAAAAAAAAAATCTACTGCTTGACTTGAAGCAATCTCAGCTGACTGAGGGGTCTCTTTTAAGGGGGCATCCCTAGTTTCTTATTTTGTGCATTTTATACTATCAAAGAGAACTGTGCACAAAAACATCCTGTCATTTTATATACAGAAAAATGTACTAACCATCAAAACAAAATGGATCCGAAAACACCAACTGTCAAAGCTAATGGCAAATGTTAAAGTTAATCGATATTTTTATTGACGAAACCCTACTACAAATGAACTTTTTGTGGTGGCATGATCATACGTGGGGGTGGAGAATTTAATAAGCTTCTTGCCTGAGGCTGGTTTCTCTTCACACTGTTGTAACTGTGCTCTGAAATCAACATTTCAATGGGGTAAATTAAGATGGCAGAGAAATCGCACCCACTAGACCTGCTGGACTCGTTCTCAATGATCCTGGAGCTTCGTTTCTAAATGTACGGATGATTAGGCAACAGTAGGTGTGTGGGAACAATGTGAAGGAGTGGTAACCTGTTCTGACGGCGGGGCAACAGACGAGGCATCCAAGAGCTCATGCACTAACTTCACAGAATGGTTACTTTGGAGATGATTCTTTTCAGATGTATTTTATTAACTATTTGTAAACCAGACTGCCCTGCAGGGACACTGAGGATCCACATTGGTGGTTTTGTTTTGTTTTGGTATTTATCAAATGTGTGGTTTTACTGGTCGACCACTGTGTGGAAACAATGCTGGGAAAAAGCATGCATGCTCCACCGCTAACCATCCTTTGATAAATAAAGTTTCAAACTGACATCTTGTAGTTGACATAAGCCTGAGTGGAGATGTGCACATTACCAAAGCTGACCATGGCACCAAGTTGATTGACCTATTAAAAGTATACACAGCTGAGTAAAGCTGCAATGATTAGCTGATTGATCAATTCATCAAGCCATACAGATTTAACCAACAACAACTCGTCTGATAATTGTTTCATTCATATGTCAAATACAATGTCAAACACTTGCTGATTGAAGCTTCTCAGATGTGAGGATTTGAGACATTCCTTTGCTGTTTTGATAGTAAATTGAATATCACCAACAAAAGAGGATACTGAATATTTTGGCTAACAATTAATCAAACAAACAAAATGACATAATCGGTAATAACATGAATTATCAGCTGCAGCCCTACTTGGTTGCTTTACATTGTCAAAGGGTTTTCTATTGTTAATGTCACTCCATCTGTGTCCGGTAACCTCTCTGTGTTCTGATGTTGAAATATGTAAAAGCTACAGCAAATCTTAAGAGTTAATTCAGTGCATTTGGTCCTCTAGTGTGGAAAACATGAAATCAAGTCAGTAAACAGTAAAAAGCAGCATGGAGGCTGGGGAAAACTTCACAGCAGTTACTTCTTTTTAGATATCTCTTACTTATTTAGCCTCTCTTTCAAAGTTGATGCAGACTATCTTGGATCTATGTTTGAATGCTTCTTGGGTGGAAATGGATAGTATTTCGTGGTGGCACATCATTGCATCTTGGCAGTAAAGGGGCTAAAGTTAGCGCGTTAACCCAGTTGTTGTGTTTCCATCAATGCCGATCAGAGCTGGAGCCCATAAATACCTGTGAGTACTGCAGAGTCATTGGACCTGGGTGTGAATGCTGATTGTAACTTCTTCCATTACATTAAAAAAAACACGCTAGCAGGTGTTAGTGGGTTTTTTGTGTAGTGGTAAAGGGGCTCAAGTGCAACACGCTCTAGTCACTAGAAAAAAATGCTGATATTGTACGTTTCTGCAAAGCATGAATGATACGTTTGTACGTTTCATACGTATCATATCAACGTTTGTAAAGTGATGTAGTATATGAGCTGACTTTGTCAGCAGGAGGTGGAGGGGATGTTGCATGGTGTGACACCTAGGCAAGATGCCTGCCAAGCTACAGATCACTGTTTAAGACCAACAAACGACAAAACCAGTAGTGATTTAGCAAGTCAATTTTGCTCCCAGCGGCTTTTTAGGCATCAAAGGTGGGTGTTTTTTGTAGCGGTGATAGTGCCACAAAAAGCTATTGTTTTTACTAAAACATCACTGCATTTCCAGCAGGGATTGCAAACCCAAAATCGGGTATTTTAAGCCAAAACATGATCTTTTCCTGACCATAACAAAGTGGTTTTTGTGCCTAATACTAACCACACGTTAACCACAGCAAGTATCCACCACATATTCACATGAAAATGTATTGTATGTATCCATGGTTTGCTAAAACATACAATGCCAACATTTTTGTCTAGCGATTAGGTGGTGCAACAGTGAGGCTAATTGATGGGTTTTGATACACGCCTAATATAACACTACTTAAAAGCAGCAAAATGATCATTTCAGTCAACCTCAAGCAACAACAGCTACATCTAGTGTTGCACGGTATACCGTATATACTACGGTACTAGAGTTTTCCAAACGGTACTATACTGCATTTGGAAAATACCGGTACTTTGAAATTGATTCAATTCATTAATTTAGTTAATTTATTTTACTCATTTATGCACACAAACGCCTTTCTTGTTTCTATTGGAGCACAGATTGCACAAGTGGTGTGTATGACAACACCTGTATCAACATTCGCAGCTGGCGCACGTGAAAAGACAAGAGAAAGTCTGCCTCGCAAAGGGAGACAACACAAGACAACACAAACTTGGTGGGACATTTGAGTTACCAAACCGTGACGTCCGTACTGAGGTACTTACCGAACCATGATTTTTTTGGTACCGTTACACTCCTACTATTTATTGTTCTAAAGGTTTGTATCCAAAAGGACTTTTCCTTAGGAAAAGTACCTAAGAGTATCGAAATTCATATTGGTATTGGTACCGAAACAAAGATTTTGGTATCGTGACAACACTAGCTACATCTCACCTCTGGGTGTTATTTAAGAATGCTTCTCAAGACTTAGGAAATACACTGCCATGCCATAAAAGTGGTGCTTCTGTCCACCTGATGAATATTCTCTCTCTTTTAGCTCCGTTTTTGAGCTCCACCAACTGCTGAGAGATATATCTGTCTCTTTAGCTGCTAAATGCTTCACCATGTTCACCAGCTTTAAACTTGGCTTTATTAGAAAACAGCTGAGGCTGAACCAGACAAGAAACGTGCCACCAAATTAGTTAGTTAAGAGAGGCTTAAAAGCTCTGCAAAGCTGTGTGTGTTCAATACGAGTCAATGATTTTCCAAAAGTCAACAGATCTTGCTAAACACACACACACACACACACACACATATACACACACAGGTAATACTAACCTGTCATAATCATTGGATATAGACTGTCTAATGGGTTTTTGTATAAGATATTATCTGACCACTTTTTAACAGAAATTTTGGATTCACTCAGTGGCTTTGCCAGCACTTGTGGTTAATGTGTGTGTATGTGTGTGTTTTAGAGCTTTGAAGTAACATCACTACAGTATGAGGGCTGTACAATACTCTGGCACCTGCATGAAGTAGTGAAGTCACAGCTTTGAACAGAGCACAAAATACCCCAAACTGTAACTGCAACTGTAACTTCAACGCAAACAAACACACAGGCACTCCACCAGTAAAGCACAGTACTAGGAGCCACACCCTTAAGTAGTACAGTGCAAGAGGCTGTTGATTTTTCCTGTCCGATGAATCAGGCTATGAGGACACAACTCCTCTATCAGGAAAAAGCTATTTATTAAACTGAAACACCGGGGGATTTACTCACTCGAGGCATTACGATGCAGTGATTTTACAACAACAGCTCATGGGTGTAATTAGGCACAACCTCAAATAAAGTAACATCATTATCATGTAGAAGAGAACTCAGATGCTCCTGAAATGTTTTAAGGGATAGTTTGGATTTTTTGAAGTGGGGTTGTATGGGACACTGACCTACAGTGTATTACCTACAGTAGATGTCAGTTGGCACACCCTCCGTTTGGAGAAGCACACAGAAGCTAAGCAATGTACTGCTAACTGTGTTTTAGCCACTTAAATAAAGGTCCTAAAAAAATCAATATCACTTTAAGCATTTGCTATAATGAGAGTATTTTCATCGCCTTACCTCACCGTCAGACAGCCTGTTTTGATCAAGAAGCCGTTAACAGCTTCAGATCCCCCATTTCTGCTCTTGTCAAATCCACCAGACTCCACTGACAAAAGCAGTAATTTTAGCTCCCTGAACACAGGAGCTGGTGGTCTACCACTGTCTCAAATCATTAGTTTGCTTGTGTTATTGTGTGACTTTGGTGAAATCCAAAATAACCCTTTTAAACACCAAAGTTACACAATAACGCAAACAAAATATTGATCTGAGGCAGCAGTAGACCAGCGGCTCCCATGTTCAGCAATGTTAAATCCCTGTTTTTCTCAATGGATTCTGGCTTTGAGGAGAGCAATATAACCACTATATTGTACCATTAGAAATCAGTCTGACATTAAGGTAAAGCAGTGAAAGTATTCTAAATATAGCTTTCTTGATATTTTTTTTTTTTAGGTGGGACTTTTTTTAAGTGGCTAAGATACTTTTGTGGCTGACCTCTTCACAGCAGTAGACTGCTTAGCTTTAATGTCGGGCTCCAGCCTGCTTCTCCAAACTGGGGGCGTGCCGACCAACATCTACTATACTAACTATGGACACGCACCTCATACAACCCCATCTAAAAAAAACCGTGAACTATTTCTTTAAATTTCAGACAGAACAAATGAGGAGAGGAGTACCCTACCCCCTGCCCCCTCCGCCAAAGAATATAGTCCTCAAACAATCGCTCTAATGTGTGGCTGCTAAGCGACGCACAAAGTGCTCCCTTAAGATTTTCCAGTAGCGCAGGGATAGGCCTACCTGCACTCCGTGGCTCTACACCCTCAACAGGTGTGGCTTGCGCCTTCGAGCTGCACCACATAAGAAAATCTAACAGTTGTACATTAAGTGTATCTGAGAGACATTACGAATCCCAAAACATAAATTAAAACACTTTTATTTAAGCCTCTAAGAGCTGATTATCAATTCGGCATAGATAAGAGTCCAAGAAATAGTCGACAGAAATAGAGTGCCCACTCAGAAACGAGCTACTTCTATGTGAAAGGACCCGTAGACCGAACACCATTTGGAAAACACTCATTTAAAAAGGCACTTGTTCACAGACACGTAACAAGCATCAAAATATAAGACTAGAACTACTTTCTGAATCGTTACGAAGATCTCTTGAATTCGGCATTACATGTAGCCTATTTTAACTTGGAAAATTACTCACCTAGAACACGGAGTTCTATATCCCCGGTTTGGGTATCAGCTGATACTGTGGTGATGGTGTAAACCCCGCTGTCCTCAGTCGTCAGGGGTCCAAGCGTCAAGTAGCCGTTGGTCTTGTTAATCGACACTCTTCCGATGTAAGGCTCTTTCACAGGCTGCAATGTTCCTGAACTGGAGGTAGCAACAGGAATCGGTTCGCCGTCGGTTTTGAAAGTCCAGATTATAACGGCTAACTCTGCTTTGCCAATGAGTGTCTTCAAAGTTACATTTGTCCCCAGTTTTGCATCCACCGGACCCGGCGGCAGGACGTTCCCTGCACAGCAACCTGAGGGGAAGAAATGTGAGGGACAAGTCAGATTAAAGACCTGTTTTGCCTAAACGAGAAACATGTCAAGAACTTGGGGAAAAGAAAAGTAGCTGTGGTGATAGCCTACTGCATGAACAATTAAAATGATCAAGTAGCCTATCCTATAATCTTCTTTTTATTTACAGAGAAGTTTCTCTTTGCTCTGCTGCTTCCTAGTAAATAGCCTATATTACTTTACATTAATGGATGCCACATTTCAATTCACAAACGATGGCAACACAGCAAGAACATTTATGTTTATATATATATTTTTTTTAAAAAAGTCACAAATAACATAAATAGCAGCTCAGTCTGCAGTTTCATCTCACACTGAGTGTTTGCTGGTTCTTACCGATAAAAGAGAGCAGAACCAGAAGCGTCTTAAAGGCGAACAGATCCATTCCGGACGGTTCAAGTGTTTCCAGCAGAGACAGAGACGAGAATGCGACAGTACCTGCTGCTTTTAGAGGGACACACCCAGACAAGGTGAACACACACACTCCCCGTATCTATCTACACTAAACACACACACACACACACACACACACACACACACACGTCACTGGTATGATGTTGTGGTAATGTGCGCCCCCTTTTTGAAAAGAAAAAAAAATAAATCAGTGAATCATTTGCATTCCTGTAGTTCATGTTAGAAGTTATATTTCACTTATTCCACCATTCACAAGTTCAAACAAATTCAGCAGGGGCGCTGTTAGGGAATTAATTACCCAGGGGGCCTTTGAAAAGCCTGGAATGAAAAGTTTGGTTTTGTTTGCAATGTTTTATTCTTATGGAATTGGTAGCAAAACTAAATTTAGTTTTATACAAACGGTGTCTGTCCCCCGACCACCTAAATTATTTAAATCTAAAATTAAACAAAGAGGAGTTGTGCATAACAACCTCATAAAAATTAAAACCTCTTCTGTGACAGAAAGACAAAACAGGAGAATTAAATGCGGACTGTTAAATATCAGGTCTCTATCGTCTAAAGCAGTGTTAGTAAACGAATTAATATCAGATAATCATATTGATTTACTCAGTCTCACTGAAACCTGGCTGTGTCAAGATGAATATGTCAGTCTCAATGAATCCACTCCTCGCAGTCATAATAATACCCACATTCCTCGAGGCTGCGGCCGAGGAGGGGGAGTTGCAGCCATTTTTAACTCTAGTCTGTTAATCAGCCCTAAACCTAAACTAGATTATAATTCATTTGAAAGCCTCGTTCTTAGTCTTTTACATCTGACCTGGAAAACCTCGCAGCCACTTTTATTTGTTATAGTGTACCGTGCTCCTGGCCCGTATTCTGAATTTGTATCTGAATTCTCAGAGTTTTTATCCAGTTTAGTTCTTAAATCAGATAAAGTTATTATTGTAGGCGATTTTAACATTCATGTCGACGTTGATAATGACTCCCTGGCTACCGCGTTTATCTCATTAATAGACTCCATTGGCTTCAGTCAGGGTGTACATGAACCCACTCATTGTTTTAACCATACCCTCGATCTAGTTCTGACGTATGGAATTGAAATTGATAACCTAAAAGTCTTTCCACAGAATCCCTTGCTATCAGATCATTATCTGATTACTTTTGATTTCTTTTTACTCGATTACACGCCACTCAGCAACAGTTGCTATACTAGATGTTTATCAGATAGTGCTGTCGCAAAATTTAAGGAAAAGATTACTCCATTGTTAAATTCAATACCAAGTCCCTCAGTAACAGAGGTTTCCCGTGCCGACTTTAAACTCTCCCAAATTGATCATTTTGTTGATAGCGCCGTAGGCTCGCTGCGAACAACACTCGACTCTGTAGCTCCTCTTAAAAAGAAGTTAACAAAGCAAAGAAAGTTTGCTCCTTGGTATAACTCTCAAACCCGTAGGTTAAAACAAATATCACGAAAATTTGAAAGGAACTGGCGATTAACCAAACTGGAAGAATCTCGTTTAATCTGGACAGACAGTCTCAAAACTTATAAGAGGGGCCTCCGCAATGCCAGAGCAAACTATTACTCAGCATTAATAGAAGAAAACAAGAACAACCCCAGGTTTCTTTTCAGCACTGTAGCCAGGCTGACTGAGAGTCAAAGCTCTATTGAGCCTTGTATTCCTTTAGCCCTTAGCAGTAATGATTTTATGAGCTTTTTTAATGACAAAATTCTAACTATTAGAGGCAAAATTCATGACCTCCTGCCCTCAGATGGTAGGCCTACCTATCTAACCTCAAACACAGCTGTAGAATCTAATATATATTTAGATTGCTTCTCCCCAATTTCTCTTCAAGAATTGACTGCAGTGATTTCTTCATCTAAATCATCAACGTGTCTCTTAGACCCCATCCCAACTAGGCTACTTAAGGAGGTCTTTCCTTTAGTTAACACTCATATATTAGATATGATCAATATATCCCTATTAACAGGCTATGTACCACAGTCTTTTAAGGTAGCTGTAATTAAACCTCTCCTAAAAAAGCCCACCCTGGATCCAGAGGTGTTAGCCAACTATAGACCAATATCTAATCTTCCCTTTATGTCAAAGATCCTTGAGAAAGTAGTCGCAGACCAGCTGTGTGATTTTCTCCAGGATAATAATTTATTTGAGGAATTTCAGTCAGGATTTAGAGTGCATCATAGCACTGAGACAGCTCTAGTTAAAATTACAAATGACCTTCTGATTGCTTCAGACAAAGGACTCGTCTCTGTTCTTGTTTTATTAGATCTTAGTGCGGCGTTTGACACAATTGACCATCAAATTCTACTGCAGAGACTGGATCACTTAATTGGCCTAAAAGGTTCTGCACTAAGCTGGTTTAAATCTTATTTATCTGATCGTTTTCAATTTGTTGACGTTCGTAATGAATCATCCTTACGTACCAAAGTTTGTTTTGGAGTTCCGCAAGGTTCTGTGCTCGGACCAATCCTATTTACTCTATATATGCTTCCTTTAGGTAACATCATTAGAAATCACTCTATAAATTTCCATTGTTATGCGGATGATACACAGTTGTATTTATCGATGAAGCCAGAAGAAAGTAATCAATTAACTAAACTCCATAACTGCCTTAAAGACATAAAAAATTGGATGAGCACCAATTTCCTGATGTTAAATTCAGACAAAACTGAAGTTATTGTTCTTGGCCTCAAACAACTCAGAGACTCTTTATCTGATGACATAGTTTCTCTAGACGGCATTGCTCTGGCCTCTAGCACTACCGTAAGAAACCTCGGAGTAATATTTGATCAAGATTTGTCTTTTAATTCTCATTTAAAACAAACCTCACGGACTGCATTTTTTCATCTGCGTAATATTGCGAAAATTAGGCCTATCCTGACCCGAAAAGATGCAGAAAAATTGGTCCACGCTTTTGTTACCTCAAGGCTGGATTACTGTAACTCTCCATTATCAGGTAGCTCTAGTAAGTCCTTAAAAACTCTCCAGCTAATTCAGAATGCAGCAGCACGTGTACTAACAGGAACTAAGAAACGAGATCATATTTCTCCTGTTTTAGCTTCTCTGCACTGGCTCCCTGTAAAATCCAGAATTGAATTTAAAATCCTACTGTTAACTTATAAAGCTCTAAATGGTCAAGCCCCGTCATATCTTAGAGAGCTCATAGTGCCATATTATCCCACCAGAACACTGCGCTCTGAGAACGCAGGGTTACTCGTGGTCCCTAAAGTCTCCAAAAGTAGATCAGGAGCCAGAGCCTTCAGCTATCAGGCTCCTCTCCTGTGGAATCATCTTCCTGTTACGGTCCGGGAGGCAGACACCGTCTCCACATTTAAGACTAGACTTAAGACTTTCCTCTTTGATAAAGCTTATAGTTAGGGCCGGCTCAGGCTTGCCCTGTACCAGCCCCTAGTTAGGCTGACTTAGGCCTAGTCTGCCGGAGGACCCCCTATAATACACCGGGCTCCCTCTCTCTCCCTCTCTCTCTCTCTCTCTCTCTCTCTCTCTCTCTCTCTCTCTCTCTCTCTCATCCTATTACTGCATCTTGCTAACTCGGCCATTCTGGATGTCACTAACTCGGCTTCTTCTCCGGAGCCTTTGTGCTCCACTGTCTCTCAGATTAACTCATACCGCAGCGGTGCCTGGACAGCGTGACGTGTGTGGTTGTGCTGCTGCCGTGGTCCTGCCAGATGCCTCCTGCTGCTGCTGCCATCATTAGTCATTAGTCATACTTCTACTGTTATTATACACATATGACTATTGTCACACAAGTATACTGTCAGATATTAATACATACTTTCAACATATTGTACCACAGTAGCCAGAACTATAACTATAATATTATTACTTTCATTAATGTTGTTGTAAGCTACTGTCATTACCTGCATCTCTTTCTCTGTCTCTCTCTCTGTCTCATTGTGTCATATGGATTACTGTTAATTTATTATGTTGATCTGTTCTGTACGACATCTATTGCACGTCTGTCCGTCCTGGAAGAGGGATCCCTCCTCAGTTGCTCTTCCTGAGGTTTCTACCGTTTTTTTCCCCATTAAAGGGGGTTTTTTTTGGGGGAGTTTTTCCTTATCCGCTGCGAGGGTCATAAGGACAGAGGGATGTCGTATGCTGTAAAGCCCTGTGAGGCAAATTGTGATTTGTGATATTGGGCTTTATGAATAAAATTGAATTTAATTGAATTAAATTAAAATAAGCTGAATACATCGGTTGAAAGACGGAACTTGGTGAAAAAAAAAAAAAAGAATTAGTGGAAGCTCTTTGAGGCCCTTCTCGCCCCTTAAAGGTGCATAATGGTTTAGTCCACCCTGGCACACAATTCCACTGAGCAGTGTGGTACAGTTCAGTTCAGTTTGTCACGCTTTTTTCCACTTCCACTGTGAAAAGTTGTGGATGGTACCAATGGAACCATTGCTTATCGTCCCCATTTTTGTTCCCCCCTCCGTCGGGGTACCTAGCACACAGATCTGGCACTAAAAGGTGGAGCTGTGAACACTGCAGTCTGCTGATTGGTCAATAGCAGACTGTCACTCTGCTCTGGGCCAAGCTGTGGCTGGTTTTAAGGCTTATGGAACCTCTATTCATACCATGGAGATTTTTATTGGTAAACTGTAACTATAAAATTAAAAAAATGTCTTGCTGCCTCTTGCAGCAGCTGTGGTCCGAGAAAAAAATAACTTCATTCACTGGGGCGACTGCTGACAACTTTTAAGGTGGAACGTTTACTTGTAATGTTACTACGACGTGAATCAATCAACACATCTTAAATATTCCTTATGACAACTTTGACCATTACTTTAATTTTTATATGACATACACTTAGTAATGAGTGGCTCTTCAAGAGTTTATGAATATTAATTTCGGCTGGGTTATATGAACTGCATATATTCTAATCCTCACTCAGAGAAAAAAACTGAGCTGAGCGTCGTTCCCGTGGGAATGGGACCCTATCACTGCGCAGAAGGAAGAGTGGGAGCTCAGTGTCAGACATTAGCCGCTGCTGAGGGGCTTCTTCTCCCAAGTGGCAAACCATGATGAGATCACACTGTGCTGTGTTAGCTCGTACTAACCAGGCAGAGAGATGAGATGAGAGTGACTCACGGGGATGGTCCTTCAGCTCTACATCGAAAGGTAAATGGACCTGCACTTGTATAGCGCTTTTCTAGTCATCTGACCACTCAAAGCACTTTTTACACTACTGAGTCACATTCACCCATTCACACACACATTCACACACTGGTGGCCGAGGCTATCATACTGAGTCACATTCACCCATTCACACACATTCACACACTGGTGGCCGAGGCTACCATACATTACATTACATTACCTTACTCAGTTTTAACACACTCACACACCAATGGAACAGCCATCAGGAGCAATTTGAGGTTCAATATCTTGCTCAAGGATACTTCAACATGCAGACTGGAGGAGGAGGGGATTGAACCAATGATCTTCCCATTGGTGGATGACCCGCTCTACCTCTGAGCCACATACGCCACTTTATGTGGCCACATCAACAGCTGATTGTCAGGGATCAGCTGCCGATACCCCTACCATCAGAAATACATTCAAATTCTGCAAGAAGCACTGAATGTTCATAGTAATAAGCTCAGAATCTGTGACAGCATCACAACTATTTTTTGCAATTTTCACTTGCAGACACAATTTAATTGCAAAAAAAAAAAAAAAAAAGCCGATAAACATCTCAGGCCTATAAATCCGGCATTTCAGACCACAACAATCCAAAAAACAGCCAGTGAAATCCTGGAGTGACTAAATAGCACAAGGGAATAGCAAAAGGGAAAAATGTGTCTTTTTAATTTTGGGGTGAACTGTCTCTTTAAATCTAAACACATCTTAATTGAATCGTAGGTGCTATATCGTAGGCAACTGGACCTGCTTGCGTTTCTTGAAGACGTTTCGCTTCTCATCCAAAAAGCTTCTTCAGTTCTTAGTTGAAGGATGCAGTACGAGCCCTATTTCCAATGAAGCAAAGAAAAAAGTTAGTAAGCAGCTTTAACTTTCTGTCAGGAGTCATAAACTGAACTTTGGAGAAATGTAATGGGTCTTTTCACATTAATCAATCTATTCCTATACCATGTCAAAATGTATGATAGTTTTACTTTTTTCAAACTATGGCATTATTGCTAATTAAATCCATTGTTAAATTCAATATAACATTGGTTATCAGGCACAGTCTGCTTTCTCCCACCATTTTAGTTCATTTTTAGTAACTACTGTACTTATCTATTATTATTATTTATTATTCTATGGTTACTTTAGGCACTAGTCTTTGCTGTGGTCCTTGAAAACATGTCTTATCTTGTATATTTCAATATTTTGCCAGATATTCAACCCTCACCCTGACCGGGAACCCACTTGTTGTTCTGGTTGTTACTGTATTTAGTGTATCTGTAATCTGAAGCATTCTCTGGCACAAGAATTTCCTTTGGGATAAATAAAGGTCTATCGAATTGGAAAAGGTGAAGTAGAATCTTCCGCTGTCTACACGTACTTAAGTGAGGCACTGCTGCCACCTGGTGGACATCTGGGGAAGTGATCAAAGTACTTAGAGCTTTTGAATTAAAACAACTGTAAATAACACAAAATATAACATTAAAAACGTGAATTCTAAGCAGTACCTTTGTAGAGAGGGTTAATTGGGTTTTATTTGAGCAACTGTAAGTTGTGAAAATGGATTTAATTTGGTTCCCCCAGAGTCCAAATATGCCCGCCACAGTAAGTAAAACCACCTCCCATACCACTTGTTTTTCAAAATAAAAGCAATCAAACTTTTATTTGCAGGCCCCATGTCTCTCATATTGGACAGAACGGCCCCTGTGAACGTTAATACATAATACAGTATATTATTATTAGCCTATTATTACTGAGACCTTAAGGGTCTCATATTAAGTTCATATTCAGTTTCATACTTTTATTTGGGTTTCTACTGAACATGCTTACATACTTTATTGTTCAAAAACCTCTTTTTTTCTCATACTGTGTGCCTGAATATACCTGCGACCACCCTTGATCTTTATAGATGGAATCACAATGTTTATTTAAAATAACCTTCAGGTAAAAATCCTCAATGATTTACATTAAAATCAAATGGTGCTGAGTAGTGATGGCCATATGAAGCGTCATGAAGCATTTTCTTTATTTTATGAGCCCACTAGATCGCACTTTTTGTTCAACAAAAGGTTGAAAGCACACTGAATTGCCATTCTTTGAGCCTCTCTCTACAAACCAAGAGTGCCATCTAGTGGGCTCACAAAATAAAGAAAATGCTTCATGAAGCTTCATTTGGCCATCACTAGTGCTGAACAGACACTGCCTCAATTAATTTGTTTTTTTACCGCCTAAAAAAGCCCTCCAAAAAGTATTGTATTTCCCATAATAATGGTATTATTTGAGAACAACTGGAAATGTGACAGTATTCAATTTGCTTTAATATTAATTCACTGAGCCCACTTAAAATCACATTTAGGTAATTTGTTAGAGACCTTAATGATGATGTATTTGCACGTCCACTACAAAGAACCCTGTCCTTCTGTTAAACAAATTTGAATTCACACTTATTTTCACTTTTCTCTGATCTTTGCTTTCTCTGTGAAATACTGGATATTTTTACTCTATAGGCCTTGAACATATTTGGTGGACAAAAATTCATATCAGTATTTTCAGGCTGAATGGCAACACACAATGCATATCTCGGTATTTTCTACAAAATCCATTAGGTGGAGTTGTGTTGCTACCCCTCTCCCCTGGGATCTCATCAAGGAATGTGAGGACTCTAAAACTTCACCTGAGCCTCCCTCGGCATATGAGTAGATAATGGCTGAATTTTCATTTTTGGGTGCACTGTCCCTTTAAGTTAGAAGCTACAAAAGTACTGAGAGCTGAATACAAAGAGACTTTTAAAAATGCCTGGTCTCCAGCAGACAGAGGTGAGTACTGTCTCGCAACGTACACAGGAGAAGTGGTGTCATTGGGGGTTGTCTGCGGTTGGCGAGATGTCCCGACTACCCACTTGAGGGTGGGCAGCTCAGCTTTTGGATCTACTCCAGAGAAGGTCCATCTCTGGGGTAGTCTAAACTGATAATGGAATCGCAAATCGGCACGGCATGCCTTTAAGTTTTGAAGGAATGAAGTTAGTAAAACATTCTTTCATTTTATAGTTAGTCTACTCATAGAAGTCTCAATGGTATGAACAGTGGTTCCACAAGCTTCAAATCCAGCCACAACTCAGCCCTGAGCAGCGTGACTGTCTGTTATTGACCAGTCAATTAACTGCAGTGTTCACAGCTCCCCCTTTTAGTACCAGATCTGTGTGCTAGGTACCCCAACAGAGAGGTGGCCAAAAATGGGGATGATACGGAACAGTACTGTACCATACTGCTTGGTGAAAACGTGGGTTGATGCACACTGTTATGCCTAATGTAACTTGACCCTATGTCAATATAAACGGTGTTGTCTAAATCTGTATCTTGCTTGAAAATATATCGATATAGTGTACAAAATCATTACATCGCCAGGCCCTAGTGAAACTGCTAAAAAGCTCAGACATCTAACACATGACTGCTTAATAGTAAGTGGTCACATGACAGTTAGACTCAGAAAACCAATTTTAATCAATTAATACATGTAATACCAGAAAGCAATCACCTCACACCCAAACATCTGACAGTTTTTAGCTAATCATTGATTGAAAAAAAGCCTTGTCCACAGTACTTTAATCCTGCTGAAAAGCAGTGGCTCATCAAGCGTCTCTGCAGCTTCATTTATTTCTGCTCTCGCCTGCACACTTGTGATTTTTGACATATTCGAGCCGGGTGAAGCTTTTCTCGCACACACTGCAACTAAATGGTTTCTCCCCTGTGTGGACAATTGAGTGTCGTCTCAGATCTCCATTTTGTGCAAATTTTTTATCACAAACTAAGCAACTAAATGGTTTCTCCCCTGTGTGGAGAGTCAAGTGTCGTTTCAGATTTCTATGGTCTGTGAACATTTTCTTACAAATTGAACAAGTAAACTGTTTATCCTCTGTGTGGACAGGCAAGTGATGACTCAGTGTTTCCTTCTGTGCAAATGTTTTACAGCAAACTGAACAACTAAATAGTTTCTCCCCTGAATGGACATTCGAGTGTCGTTTCAGGGTTCCCTTTTGTGTGAATCCTTTACCACAAATTGAACAACTAAATGGTTTCTCCCCTGTGTGGATAATCGAGTGTCGTATCAAATGTCCCTTCTGAGTGAATTTTTTACGACAAACTGAACAACTAAATGGTTTCTCTCCAGTATGGCTTTTGATGTGTTTAACCAAATTGCTACTGGTACGTTTCTGCAGATGACCCTTGCCGCCAGAGCTTCTAGTACATTTAGAGGAGCTAACTGATGTTTTTTCAGTATTACATTCCACATCACTTCTAGATACTTCATTGTTTTGCAGAGGGTTTAAATGTGACTGATGTTGTTTAGTCTCCTCCCAATCTCTACTGTCATCAGTCTCAGATTCAGAGGAGTGTAAAGTCTTGTCATGAATAGCTGGCTGTTGCACAGGACTATCTGGACTTGATTTCCTGGCTGGTACTGGTCCTCCCCAGTCCTCTCCATCAGCTCCTGTTTTTAACTGCTCTGCCTCTCTGTTCTCTTCAGTTTGGCTTTCATGAAGCTGTGAGGACTGAGCTTTCTCCTCATCATCATCTTCACTCTTCACAGGGAATGTCAACTTGATATCAGCCTCCTCCAGCCCTTGAAGCTGCTCTCCCTCCTGTTCTTCTTTAATGTGTGGGGTCTCTGGCTCCTGACTCAGGCTCCCCTCTTGCTGCTCAGTAGGACCCTCTTCTTTCACCACCGAGAGCAACAGCTGCTGGGCATCTGTGGAGAGTGATTGAATACATACACACATCTTAGAAAAAATTCACTTCATGTTAACACTTTAACTACTTATATCACTTCTTTCTGAAACCTGGGGAAAAATGTTGCACATTTTATAACAAATTTGGACATCATTCAAACCAAAACAAACTTCAGACTGCTATGTGATTTACTTGGCTGTGAGATAAGGGTATTTGATATCATATTGTTCACAATAAAAACGGTATCATTTTTAACTCCAATATAACTGAAAATGTGAATCCACACCTGAGTAAATTTAAAAAGGAATCCACATTCTCACCACCAGGCACTCCTTATCCGACTATAGCCACCTTTAGTAAATTAGTGGAAAGCGAAATTGCGTCTGTAACTAAGTGTAATCCTGTGTCTAAGTTTTCTAATGTTAGTTTTTTAGAGAGGAAAGCCCTGAAAGAATTACAGTCTAACCCAAAAATTGTCATTAAAAAGGCAGATAAAGGAGGTGCCATAGTGCTGTTAAATGCCACTGATTATGTTGCAGAGGCTGAGAGACAATTGAGTAATGATGCTTTTTATAAGCCACTATCTAACCCCATCGGACAGTTTACTGCTGATAGAGACAGAATCATAAATAGAGCCTTAGAAATGAAGTGGATTACTAAAGCTCAATATGAGTATTTAAGAGTAGAGCACCCTGTTACTCCTACATTTTATTTACTCCCTAAAATCCATAAACGTTTGGAGAATCCACCAGGAAGGCCTGTTGTTGCAGGGAATAATTCTTTATCTGAACCACTGAGTAAGTTTGTTGATCACTTCATTAAGGATATTGTAGGGACTTTGCCTTCTTACATTCAAGACACTGGTGATGTCTTGAAATTATTGTCTAGTTTGAAAGTGCCTAAAGATTCATTTTTGGTAACTGTCGATGTGGAAAGCCTATATACTAACATTCCACGTATAGGTGGTCTTGAAGCTGTGCAACATTTTTTAGAATTGGAAGAAGATTTGCAAGTTGAATTTTTAATGACTCTTACAGAATTTATTTTGAGTTGTAATTATTTCAACTTCAATAAAAACTACTACTTGCAGATTCAAGGGACAAGCATGGGCTCCCCCTTCGCCCCTAATTATGCTAAATTATTTATGGGGCTGTGGGAGAAGAAGTATATATTCATCAATAACCCCTTTTTGGAAAACATTTTGTTTTATAAGAGATACATTGACGATGTGATTTTGTGTTTTACATCTAATGAGGAGGATCTTCATGGGTTTTGTGACTATATTAATCATACTTATCCTACACTGAGATTTACTATGGAATATAGTCAAGAGAAAATTCATTTCTTGGATTTGTTGATATCTAAAAATGAAAGTGGAAAACTTGATACCTCTATTTTTCGAAAAGATACTGATAGAAATGTTATCCTACATGCTGAAAGTTACCATCCTAAGAAAATGATAAACAACATTCCTTATGGACAATTTGTAAGGTTAAAACGTATATGCAATAAAGATAATGATTTTGATGTTAAAGCAAGAGAAATGAAGACAAGATTTGCCCACAGAGGGTACAAGGGCCACGTCATTGATACAGCCATCAACAAATCTAAAGCTCTCAATAAAGAGGAACTTTTAGGCTCATCTTGTAGACTTGCAGACAACAGAGTCACTTTTGTGTCTGAATACATGACTGTGTAGACAGGAATGCTTGAGTAGATATTGTAGATTGTGGTATAACCTTTATAACTTCTGGAGTATCTCCTCTTTTGTTTATATCTCTTACATTGGCCCACTTGTTTTTGATATGTATTTCTAAAAAAATCTGACTATTTGACTATACTGTACTCACTCTCCCCTGTTTATATGAGTTGGTACAGCCAGATCATGTATTTTGCATTTATATCTCATTATTGCAATGGGTCTTAACAAGTATGTAAATAAAAAAAATAAATAAATAAAAAATAAATAAATCCTCCTTTTTGATCTATACTATTTATATTGTTCACACTCAAAATTAGAGTTGAGACATGTCAGATGATGAACTGTGCAATTGTAAAGTATTTTCTTGTATCACTGTTTTGATATCTATTTCTATTTAGTATGTACTCTCCCTTTAATATTACAGCTGGGTTATGTATTTTGTATTTGTTTCTCATTGATTGATTGATTGATTGTCTGGTTGTTACTTGCCCTGACTATTTAAGCACACACCTGATGACAATCAAGAGCGAATCTGATGAAGCAACATGCGAAACGCGTTGTTCGCTCCTTTTGTTTTTAAACATTTTTGAATAAACTCTGTGTCAATCCGGATATTCTAGTGTGCGCTGGAGGTTTTTGAACTTTTGACTAAGAATTTTCCTGGTTGACCAATAGTCATCATTTAGGTCCATTAGTCAACTAGTTGCCCGCATGTTTACGATATTAAATTAATTATTAAATTATATATTTTGGGCGGGGCAACGCAATGGTTTGAGTTGAAGGTGTGAGAAAGAATAGTATCAGTAACATTGTTAACACTGTGCGACATTACAGAGAAATACAAAACCGTACTAATGAACCTTCATTAATATAGGCCTATATTTTATCTACAAGTGCACGTCACACACTAAGCTAGCCGCCTGTTAATGATGCTGTCAGCAAAGCAGTATTGATTGTGCTAAGTGGCTCATGGATGTAGCTTGTAGCTACTTCCATGTGTCAGATGATACCTCATGTTTGTCATCAACGAATGAGTTTACATATCACCTTGGGTTCGTCCTTCAGTTTCTCAAAATGATCCCACACCTTGGATTTCCTGCCCGACATGTTATTAACTAGCCTGTGGAATAACCGCAGGTACCAGCCCTTGAAATTAGGGTCGTACACATGCCGCATCTTAAACCGCCTGGAAATACCCAAGGTTGGGCACTGGGTGCTACTTTTGGGCCTTTCTTGTGCCAGCCTTCAAGAGCGCGGCAGCAGGTTGTGCCTGAGGTTGCTAAGCAACCTTAACAAGCATTGTATAGCCTATTTACCTGAAATCCTGAGTGCAAAGCTGATCTTCTTCCAGGCGCTGTTTATAAGTGTGTAGGCCTAAAATGATCAACTTTTCCGTATTTATCAGACTGATTATTTACTGAAGAAAGGAAAGATCCTCTGATGGCTGTGATTGGTTTGTAACGTGACTTCTGTCTGACTGCTGAGGGTGGCCTCTTTCTGATATTCTGTCTTTTCAAATTAAACTCCCACATGGTCCAGTCATAAAGGTTTTGATTTATTTTGAGTTTCAGGTTCTTTTTTTTTATCCTTGCGACTAAATGACCAGTGAAATCTTGACTCATGACCTTTCTGGTCGACTAACATTTGGTCGACTATTAAGGGGCTGCCTTAATAAGTAGTGATGCCAAATGAAGCTTCATGAAGCATTTTCTTTATTTTGTGAGCTCACTAGATGGCGCTCTTGGTTTGTAGAGAGAGGCTCAAAGAATGGCAATTCAGTGTGCTTTCAACCTTTTGGTGAACAAAAAGTGCCATCTAGTGGGCTCATGAAATAAAGAAAATGCTTCATGAGGCTTCATTTGGCCATCACTACTAATAAGTACATTTTTACATTTTTATTCCACACTTGCATTGGCGATGTAAAACTATGTTTCCCATACCAATAAACCCCCATCGCATTGAACGGAATTAAACCCCACCTTAATAAAAGGCAGTGCGCCTGCGCAATAAACGCGATGTTCAACGCACCACCATTCCTGTCGGATTGTAGGGGCTGAACGCAGCTCTGCTCAGTAAGACTGTCACTATCACACAGTGAGATCCTTACAGGGAGACCCCTGAAGTTGACTCGTTTGGACTGTTGTCAGTATAAACCGAGTGTGAAGTATAAAGTATAAAGTAAAATGACCAAACCTGCTCTGTGTAACCGAAGCTGAGGGTTTAAAACAGCATCCAGGAGTTTCTGCTGCCGCTCGTTCTCCTCTTTTGATCGAGAAAGTTCCTCTTCATACTCTGCTATCGTTCTGTCAAACAGCCCAAATATCTCTTCAGCAGCCGCGGTTAGTCGCTGCTTCACCAACTCTCTCAGCACCTGGACGTTAGACATTTTAACAAAATGTCAGAATTTTTTTCTCCACCCAAACTATGCAGACTAGCGCCGTATTGCAAACTTCCGTCCCTGTCAGTCTGTTTCCAGCCAGCATGCTAAGCTAACTTCAATAGCTTTGAAAGCTACCAGGAAATGAGTCAGAGGAAAAACATTCAGGGAAAAAAGTCCAACCAGAAAGATAGAGGCTGCAATGGCTCACTGACGTTACTGCTGGAGTTCACAGATACTTTCTCCACACAACAAAAGTACTCTGATGCATCTGGACCGTCAGGCGCTATGTTGCTCAAAGAAAAACATCAGGTTTTTCACCCAGTTGGTTGGTTAACTTAGAAAGTAAAAGTCCTTAAGCTTGTGAAAAATAAGATGTCACTATTCCCCTTTATAGTCTTATTTCTTCCACTTCTTCTTCTTCTTCTTGGTATTTTATGGCGGTTGGCAAACAACGTCATGGCGCATTACCGCCACCAACTGGTGTGGAGTGTGGATCGGGAATCTAACTTAAATGTATTAAATCTGATAACTTAAGAAAAAAATCATGATAAAAAAATTCTAAAGGAAAATTAGACAAATACATAAAACAAAGTTATATTCTTTTTATCAAATTCGTTCTCCTAAAATACTCTAATAGTGCGTCATAACATTTCTCACTTGAACTTCTCTGTAAAATATCTCTTAAATCCAATCTCAGCTTCATTTCTGTGTGGCTCAAAATTAGTTCCCTTCTCTCAACATCATACTTTAGACAATACCAAATTGTGACCAAATCGTAATCTTGATATAACAGTTTCCTCTCTGCGTGATCTTGCTGTCTTTCTCATCACTCCTACTCATCTTTGATCTTCATATCTGTTTTACTAAAAGGAATTTGTATGTCAATGTGATTATTTCTTGTTGCTTTTTTTGCACACCTGTCAGCTGTTTCATTTCCACTCAGTCCTACATGAGCTGGTATCCATACAAATGTTATACTCAGTCCCATCATTTGAATTCTGAATATTGTTTAGCAAAAAAGAAAAATAGTGAGTGCTGCACTGGGTCAAGATTGTCAGGAGACAAAAAGTCGCTGAGGTGCTCTTCAAAGACAGGGAATGAATTTTATGAAATAAAAACAGGAGGACTGTCCTGATAGTAAATTGAAAGTTTCAAAAAATGTTCAATAATGCAGTCCAAACTGAAAAGTCCAAGGCACTCCGTGGTAATATTAAAAATCCTTTATTTAATCACAGGGATATCCTACGTGTTTCGACTACACGAGTCTTCAGTTTGGACTGCATTATTGAACATTTTTTGAAACTTTCAATTTACTATCAGGACAGTCCTCCTGTTTTTATTTCATAAAATTCATTCCCTGTCTTTGAAGAGCACCTCAGCGACTTTTTGTCTCCTGACAATCTTGACCCAGTGCAGCACTCACTATTTTTCTTTTTTGCTAAACAATATTCAGAATTCAAATGATCGTGTCGAAACACGTAGGATATCCCTGTGATTAAATAAAGGATTTTTAATATTACCACGGAGTGCCTTGGACTTTTCAGTTTGGACTGCATTTTTTAACACTTTTTGAAACTTTAAATTTACAATCAGGACAGTCCTCCTGTTTTTATTTCTGAATATTGTTTGTTTGTTTGTTTGTTGTTTGTATTTCCAGTAAAATATCCTTTCTGCTGTCTGAATGTCCATATTTTATGCTGATCAAAGATGAGCTGGAGTCAGAGCATATTGCTGTTTTCCAAGGTCTCACCTCTTCAACCCACTGAACTGCTGATAGTAAAGCCATCATCTCCCCTGTATACACAGATAATTTGTCACTGGTTCTCTTGCAACTTTTAATGTTAAACTCTGGAATTATAAATTAAATGCCCATTCTGTTATTTGCACTTTTCCATGCGTCTGTGTATATTTGAATGTAATCATAATAGTTACTTCCTACATAATCTTTTATCAACTGTGGGTGTAAAATGAATCCCCTATTTTTGTTTTTTTTTTGTTTCGCAGTGTGAGGGCCACGCTAGGTTCAGGAGGTATCCATGGCTGTATCACTGAGAGTGGAACTGTTGGATTTTTACTGCTGTTATGTCGAGTTCTTGTGCTTTTTTCTCTATTGTCCACCCAGAGCTTTTTCTTTCTCTCCTCTCCTTTTCCCACCAAGGCTTCAGTGTGTTTCACAAGATGTCTGTAGAGGGGCGCTTCCAGGACTCAAATTGTTTGCTTCAGGTGCTCTTTGGATGGGACAATCATATGTAGCAAAACTCAGGAAACTCCAAGGCACTCTCTTTGGAAAGCTTAAAAAGCCCTTATTGTTATGGCTTGGTCATCTTAAACCTTTAAAAACTCCGACGCGTTTCGGCATACAAGCCTTCGTCAGGGAGTCAAACAATTTTCAAACTGGAAAAGACTTCCTTAAAAGCTTTCAAACCACCAATCAGAGGCCTCCACTTAGCAGAAGCAGGTTTAGGGTTGTAGTACTATACAAAGACCACTAGATGTCCTCCTTCGCACTCAGTAGAGGAGAATTTTCATGACTAGATTCAGATTCAGATTCAGAATACTTTATTAATCCCCAGGGGGAAATTGTTTTTGTTCCAATGCTCCGTGCAAAGTAGAAATAGAAATACAGCATGAATGGAAACAAGAGATAAAGATGAAGATATAAATAAAATACTAAAATAGACAATGAAATAAATAAAATAAAATATTAAAGTAGACATTAAAATAAAATAAAATAAAATATTAAAGTAGACAATAAAATAAAATAAATAATAAAATAGTAAAGTAGACAATCTGAAATATATACAATATACAATGAAATGGTTGTAGCGTTATAAATGAAATAAGAATGAGTAATTATTATATAAAGGTTACATACAATGCATGCATCACCACAACACATATTAAAGTCAAGGGTATGGTTTACAGGTCGACAAAAAACAACAAGCCAAACACCATAGAAAAAAAACACAGTTAATCAAAGGAAGACACTAAAATCAAGTTCTTCGTTCAGGCCTGGGTATCTAGTACCCTGCAGTTTGTCAATGCAGAAACTTTCTCTCTGGTTTAGTTGTTTTTGCCTGTCTCCTTTCCTTAGTGACAGTGCTATATGGTCAATCCCACAGGCCTGTAAGGTGGATGGGTCACTATTATGGTGTTCCATGCAGTGCCTCGCCATAGGATAGTTCATGTTGCCTGTGCGGGTTGCATATTTATGTTCAGCCAGTCTGTCCTGCAAAGGTCTCTTTGTTCTTCCTATATAAAACACTTTGCAGTCAGGGCATTCCAGTCTATATATAACAAATACAGTTTTACAGTTTATGAAATGGTTAATGGTAAATTGTTTTTGGGATACAACATCACCAAAGGTTTTGGTCTGTAATACATTTGTACAATGATTGCAGCGTTGACATTTGTAAGACCCTTTGGCTTAGATCCCAACCACGTTTGTTGGCCTTCTGGTTTCAAATGGCTCTGGACCAGTTTGTCTCGAATTGTAGGACATCTCCTGAAGGTGACCAGAGGTGACTCAGGAAACATCTGGCTAAGCACATCATCACTTTCAATAATACCCCAGTTCTTTCTTATTATTCTCTTAATTTGTTCTGCCTCTGTACTATATATAGTGACAAAAATGGGTCTGTCGTTGCTTTAGGTGGGTTTCTTTGTAGAAGTGATGCCCTGTCTACATGTTTGGCCCTGGTATATGCTTTCTGGAGAGTTGTGCTTTCGTAACCCTGTTCCTTAAAACGTGACATCATCTCTTGTTCTTTACACTCAAAAGCATTTTCTTGGTCACAAATTCACCTGACTCTCTGGAATTGCCCATAAGGGACATTTTCCTTCAGCCACTTAGGGTGGAAGCTTTTAGCATGCAGAATGGTGTTCCTGTCAGTTGGTTTTCTAAATACTGAAGTGTGTAGGGCACCATGATTGTCTTTAAAGATAGTCAGGTCAAGGAAATTAATACAATCTTTACTATATTCCAAAGACAGTTTAATGTTGGGATTAATGCTATTCAAAAAAGCATGTAAATCTTTCAACTCTGCCTCTGACCCAGACCAAAACAAACAAACATCATCAATGAAACGTCCCCACCAGACAATGTATTTGAAGTAGGCATTCTTTTCCTGGTTCAAGACAAAGTCTTCTTCCCATTTTCCCATTTGTTTCCCATATTATTATTCAATGTCTATTCAGTTAATGACAGTAAGAAATCAGTGGGTGCTATTTCCGACTCAGGTCTCTTACTCAAAAAATGTGTCAGAGCTGCAAGACCCTGTGTGTGTTCAATGTTAGTGTACAACACTTCTACATCCATAGTGACTAGATATGTGTCAGAGCCAATATTTTGTAGTTGTGTGATCTTATTCAAAACATCTGTGGTGTCTTGGACAAATGCCGGAAGTGAAGGCAAAAAAGGTTTGATAAAATAGTCAATGTACTTAGAGACTGGTTCAGTGAGACTGTCATTTCCAGAGCTCACAGGTCTCCCTGGAGGGTTCTCAACACACTTATGGATCTTGGGTAGCATGTAGAATGATGCCACTCTTGGGTTTTCATTCCACAAGAAACCAAGTTCAGATTCAGAGATCCAGTCGTTGTCTTTGGCCACATGTAGTAGTTGTCTCAGTTCCTCTTTAAGAGACTCAGTAGGGTTAAATGTCAGTGGTTGATAAAACTCTGTATTGTTTAACTGACAGAAAGCCTCTTTTACATACATGTCCTTTCCCCAAAGGCTTCAGTGTGTCTTGTGTTGGATGGTCTTTATTATGCCCTTTTAAGTTAACCCAGTAACTTAGCGCTAGCCGTATTCTCCTTAGTTCTAATGGCTTTTCTCCCATTTCTACTTGCAATGCAGATGTCGGGGTTGTTCTAACTGCCCTGTACACAATCTTAAAGCCTGATATTGTATATTGTCCAACTTTTTAAAAGATGTGTGTGCTGCAGATCCAAATGCAATACTCCCATAATCTAATACAGATCTTATTAGTCCTGTGTAAATGGTCTCTAATGCTGTTCTGTCTGACCCCCATTCACTTCCAACAAGACATCTCATAACATTTAAAACTGTCTTACACTTGTCAAGAAATTCAAATTGTTTCACTCTTTCCAGTTCTCGATGATATAATTTCAGTTTTATGTCACTGCCAACTCTTTTTCGTGTAAAGAACATTGTAAATCCCCACTTAAATGACCATTCCACTATTTTAACCATAGCCTCTTGTACTTTCTTCACAATAAATTCCATATTTCCACCTCTCTTCCAAATTGCCCCATCATCCACAAAAAGAGAAAATCCTATCCCCTTCTCCAAATTAAAAAAAACATTGTTTATCGTGATAGAAAATAACAAAGGACTTACTATACTGCCTTGAGGCGTTCCATTTTCTACAACAATTTTTTTTGAAAAACTCTTACCTATCCTTACTTGGACTGACCTTGAAAATAAAAAGTCCTTGATCCACCTATACATCGGGCCAGTGACCCCCAATTTACTCAATTTAATTAATGATCCCTCTTTCCACATCATATTATACACTTTTTCTATAACAAAAAAGACAGCCACTACACGTTCCCTATTAATTTGTGCTTTCCTTATTTCATGTTTCAGACATAAAGCTGGGTCCATGGTATTTCTTCCTTTCCTAAATCCACTCTGATATCTTGCTACATACCCTTTGCTTGTTAATCTTTCATTTATCGTCATCTCCATTACATTGCAAACATTAGATGTTAGGGCAATAGGCCTACGATTTCCTGGGTTTGCACTGTCTTTTCCTGGTTTAGGTATTGGCACAACCACTGCTTCTTTCCATATCTGTAGTAATTTTTCCCTTCTCCCACACTTTGTTATATAACTCAAATAAGATGTTTTTAGATGATTCACTGAGCTGATTTATCATAATGTAACATATCTGATCTTTTCCTGGTGCTGACATCTTAGTTCTCCTGAGAGCAAGATTCAGTTCTGCCATTGTACATTTAACCCTTTTATGGCCTAAGGTGTTAAAAGGTGATTTCTGCCTAAATAGACATATCCAAAATAAATCAACATTAGCTCCACAATTATCAGGTCTGTATGCATAATCTTGGTCTCTATGTAAAGTAAGATCTCAGAGAATGTACTCCCAGTGTCAGTAACATTGTGACAGTTACTATGCCTGAGTAAATTCTGATAAACCAAAGGAGAAATCACATTTTTATCCTCGCCTAAAATATATTCTGAATTGGACAGTGTATTACATCACAATAACAATGTTCCCATGCAGAGATGCCACTGAATTCATTCATCAATTCCTTGACTACAGCTGCACCAAATTAAACATAAACACTTCAAACACATACATTCTACAAAAGGTTTTAGTAAGGATTTGACCAGGCGGACTTCCCATTTGGGCACTTGGATAGGCAAAAGTAGCCAAAGTGTGCCAAATGTGTTCTTTACCTCTTGAAAGGGAATCTGACTACAAAATAGTACTGATGTCCATCAGGAGGGTTAGCACACAATGCAGCCTTTGACCATGGCATTTACCATCTGCATCTTCAAAATCTACCATTGTGCACAGTACAAAATCAATAAAATAAAATAAAAAACAATGAAATGGTATCCTTTTGTCTCCAAATGGAGGGTTTTTATTATAAAAATGAATTATGAAATAAAAACTATGTACATAAAACTGTAAAAAAATGACAAAATGTTTTTTTTTTATTATAACAATGAATCATGAAATAAAAACTGCTGTTGTCTGATGAATCCTTAACATCCACGTCACTCCTGCTCAAAATCTCCTCCAGACCTTCTAATGCAGTATATTTATGCCGCTGCTGCTCCCCAGACATTGTAAAGTATTAAAATACAAAAACAAAAGGAAAAACTGCTGTAAAATGGGCCGTGCGAAACAATGGCATGCAATGAATTGTTTCGATCACTGGCGCTGCAGTTGCTCTCCACCGACTGCACCGCCTGGCTCTCACCTGATCTAACAGCTGATTGGTTGGATGTCGACTCAACAATATGAGGTTTTAGATGAACTGTTAATTTTTGGTGAATTTCAGATATACACATTTTATTTGTCTGATTTGAAGGTTTATTCTGTTAACAGAAAACGTGTGAGTGATGGTGAAGTTATTTGGTTGCAGACTAAATACATTCATCTTAAACTATACAGAGTCTACTGTATATTTACATTGGACTGTTTTAATTATTGAAGTGTTTAGCAACACAGAGACTGGTGGTCTGAGCGAAATAACATCTGTACAGATGTGAAGCCCTGACTGTATCTGACTGATCTTTAATGAAAGCTGTTGTCTTGTATTTTTTTCCTCTGAAAATATGAACCTTATAGTCAGACACAATTTCTTTAGCCTCTGTAGCTGACAGGTCTGACAGGTCTGCTCTGCAGCAGCAAACTGATATAATGCTGATTTACATAACAATTCATGTCAAATGGAGGATAAACCATGAACATAAATGACAGATCACCTATAAAGCAGGTTAAAACAATAGGAGACTGAGAACAAACTTGTATATAAGTCTGACAATATTTTAATAAACTGACATTGTATCGGACATGATGTAAGTGTTGATCTATTTCAACCTCACTCAGACCGTCACCATGGTCTTTACCTTGAATGATGCCACTTTTAACAATCTGTCATGATTGCCTTGTGTCCCTGAGGATTGCATGTGGATTTCCCATTTTCTTGTCGTTTGTATGACATTGCGAGGCAGAGAGTTACATTGCATGTTTTTGCCGCAGTTACAGAGCTGTTCATTCACTTGTTGTTTTTTGAGCTGCATTTGTGTTTCCCCATTAGCTCACTGTGAGGGGGGTTTTGAGGTCCCCCTCCTGTGCATTCGTGCACACCAGGTCCGGTTCTACAAGGGTGCACAAGCATGCATTGCACCCTTATTTTATGTGTCTGCATGCTCAGTTGAAAAGAGTGAAAAAAAATGTTTTTCCTGGGTTTTTTTTTTTTTTTAATTAATGTTTACATAACAATATAGAACACATTGATAGTGAAGTGCGTATTGTATTTGTTTTAATTCAGTGGTAATTAAATAAAATTTCTGCCTTTCTTCAGTAACGTCACTGTCAACGCTGTCTGTCATGACCATATGACAAGTGCGTGTGACTGCACGTCACTCATTTGCGTCCAGCGCAGTTACCAGTGGCTGCTGCACCAGCCGGATGCAGCTTTCTGCTGTAAATAAAGTTAACAGCATGTAACACAAATATTTATTTTCAGGGTAAGAAACATCTGGTGCTAGATGGTCTGATGGGTGAGGTAGCCCGGACTAAATATAGCCTTTTCTTTGTTCTGCTACAATATTGCTGCAATAAAGCACTTGAAAGACACTTTAAATATTCTTGTTTGGCTGGTATCATCCCAATTGAAATGACTGGAAAATGCATAATTTAGTGTTGAATAACGTGTCGGGCATGTGCACCCCCTCTGATCTAAGATGCACCTCTAGTCATTATTTTCTGGAACCGGCCCTGGCGCACACTGAGGAGTGGAGACTAGTTTTGTTTTGATTTTTCTGCTGGATTTGTTTGATAATTGTTATTGGACACAAATAGATATTTTTCTGTACCGAGCTGTGCGCAGGAGAAGCAGGTAGGTTTGTTTTGTAGTTCTCTGTGTTTTGTTTTCCCTGTATAAGGGAAATAAATTATTATTGCCTTTTGTTTGGTTATATTGCCCTTAAGCTCTGTTCGCAGTCGCTGGGCTTCCATTTTCCAGCTCTCCCACCCCTCCTTTTTTTCTTGTTGCAAAAAACTGCTGGGTGTCTTGGGGCAAATTTGATTTAATTCAACTTTTTTCAGTTATTTGTGATTGGGGCTAGCTGTGAGCAGCCTACTCATTGTTCTTCCCCTGTGTCAACTATCCGTAGCTGCTGGGTACTGTTTTTCCATGCTCCGCAGTCTGCGCCTAGCCTTACTAGTAGCTTGGCTGGTCCACAGGGTGACACTCAGCTACAGATCCTGGCTGCCATACGTGGTTTGTCAGAGAGGTTGGGTAGGGTTGAGGCCCAGTGTCCCGCTAAGGCAGCCACATCAGCCCCTTATCAGCCCCTTATCAGGATCATGGTGCGGTTATGCCTGATGTTCTCTCTCCTTATGCCAATGATTCACCCTTTGAGGGTGACGAGCAGTCTGAGGGTGCTGGTGAATCTGAACAGCCTAAGTCCATTCACCTTGGGGGGGCGTCCAGCCTCAGCAATATGGGTGACAGTGAGCTCTCGCCCATGGATGTCATCTCAGGGGTTATGAGTGCGGCAAAAATCGTGGGTCTCAATGTTCCCGTGGAAGCTTCTGCCTGGGTGGACAGGGTTTGGGCAGGCATTTCTCAGTCCCAGCACTCCCAGCAATTTGTCTCTGTGCCTGTGGCGGGGGACTATTTGCAGATGCTTAGGAAGGCAAGGAATGCCCCCAGTGGGGTGCCCCAGTTTAATGCCGGTTGTTGGAGGTTGGCTAAGACCCAGTATGCACCGGAGACTGGTTTAGGGGATGTGCCTCCTGTAGAGAGGGAAATGGCAGCCTTGACATCTCTGGGTCCAGAGCACAACTGCGAATCCATGCTGTCCAGTAAAAGAGCGCGACAATATAATGAGCAGCCTGCTTGGGAAATGCTCTTGCTATTTTATTGGCAGCTCTTAGGAGGACTGCCACCCTGATGACCAGGACATCATGAGCCTGATTGATGCTGCTCTTGTCACTCATTCTCAGCTTACATGGGACATTGGTGCATCTATGTCTGCTGCCATGATGTCACAGAGGCAAATTTGGTTAGCACAGACATCTCTGCCTGAAAATATTCGGAAGGAGCTGACCAATATGCCGATTGCGCCTGCACATGTGTTTCACCCTGACTACCAGGGTGTACTGGATAAGGCTGAACAAACCCGGCGTACAAGGGATTCTGTTTGGCGCACATTTAGCAGGGCTGTGGCTGCCAGGTGGAAATCTAGGGGCTCCCAGCCTGCCCCGCAGTTATCCTGGACTCACCAGGAGCCATGGGCTTATGGCAGGAGACAGGGGTCGGGGTTCTCGGCCTCTGGTGGTTCCAGGCAACCTTCGCAGCGTGGGCAAGGGTCTCAGCCTCACTCCTCAGCTAGGGATGTGCCCAAGAGGAAGCGCCTCCCCAGAGGTCCAGGACCTCAGGGGGGCGTCGCCTAGGGATGTGCGGGGGTCAGCTGCCGAAACCTGTTCCCAGCTATGCCTGGAAAGCTGGGAAGAAACAGTGTCACACCCAGGAGTATTGGCTACTGTATCAAAGGGGTACAGAATTCAGTTTCGGCGGCGCCCGCCTCCTTTTTCCGGGTTTTGCATGACTGTTGTCAGGGACCCGGCCCAGGCACAGGTGTGGGGGCTGCCTTGTCTCCTCTCCAGTTGTCGGGGATCACGATCCTTCCCTACTTGGACAATTGGCTGATTTGTGCTCCATCCTGCAGCCCAGTCATAGAAGACACACAGAGAGAGTGATCTCACATGTGCAGTCCTTGGGTTTCAAGGTAAATGTGACGAAAAGCAACCTCGAACCACGGCAGCAGGCAGTTTTTGCGGGTCTTTGTCTGAACTCCCTCACAATGGTGGCATCCCTCACCCTTCAGAGGGTGATGAAAATTCTGGCCCTCCTGGATCGGTTCTGTCTTGGCAGGAGGCTAGCATGGTTCATTTTCAGAGGCTGCTGGGGATGATTTCGGCCGCGGGGGCTGTTGGTCCTTTGGGCCTCCTCAGGGCTCGGCCACTGCAGAGGTGGCTGAATGCCTTCAAACTCCACCCAAAGTTGCACAGTCAGGTTAGCACACTTAGTACTTAGTAGCAGAGCTACTAAGCAGAGTACGTAACTCCTTGAGATCAGGTGGAGAGATCCACTTCCTCTCAGGAAGGAAATCCAGGAAGAGGAAGGTTATTTAAGTGTGGGAGTGGCCTATTTGAATCCAGTGTTGCCAGATCTCGCGAGACAAATAAGCAACCAGGCCTGTGAAAACAAGCCCAAAACAAGCGACTTATTCTATGGAGCTCCCTTAGGTTCCGAGGAGAGAGAAATAAATAAAGAGTGTCCACGGTTTTACAGTCCGTGGGGACAGATTTTAAACTGTGGGTACAGATTGTCAATTTACATCCATGTGGACAGATTGGTAAACTGTGCGCAGTTTTGCAAAACTGTACCCATGGTACACAGTTTATTTATTTTTCTCCCCCCGAGCTTCAGGACAATGACCACAAGAGGGAGATAAACCACCTTTTAACATTATTTAACATTAGAAAACAGATGGGATATCAAATATAGACTGATGTACGAAGTACATTATATGCACAGTAAAATTTGCACACACAAATAAATAATATCCTGAATTCACAAATTATTTATTTATTATTGTTTTTTATGCAGTCATCTTCCTTTTTTCTTTTAGTTACAGGACTTCAAACCAATGTCATAAAATACATCAACAGAAACTTCCTTCTTTCAGTTTAAAGTTATCTCTCTCAGCAATAAAGAAAGGCAGTAAAGTGACTTTCAGACAAGTGTCGTAAACAGTGCAACAGGGACTGCAGAAGATCCCATTTTTAAATAACTACAATCCACTCGTTCTACGTCAGCATTGCTCAAAGGCATCCCAAGCAATGACAGAGAAACGAGGGCAAGTTCTTTGAAAGTGTGGTCTCCACTGCTGTCTTTGTAACTGAGCACTTCAACCCAAAAGGCCTCTGCCTGGCTGTCCTCCTTGTTTGTCCATGGGAGGTATGCAACAGCCTGATACTGTGTTTCAAGAGCTGCAAGATCTCCATAGTAGAGCTTCAGCATTGAGACTGAGCTGAGCTGTGGTTTTGTTTGTGACAGGATGACAGTTGGACTGAGCACAGTCATAGATTTCCATATCTGGATGTTAGCTGGGAGTCTCTGTTGCACTTGTCTGCTTGCTTCCACCAAGAAGTCACGGCACCTGCTCTTCATATTTCTCTCAGCTGTGCTCTCCATTCTTGCCTCATCCAATGCCATCATGAAAGTGACCCCATAATTGACTGCACCCACAGGTAACAAAACACTGGGGTCTGTTATGTTGATTGCAAGCAGTTGTTCATCTGATGTGGGGATCATTCCAGGTCTCACCACTCTGGAGATGAGGGAGCGAAAGAAAAGAAGCAGACACGCCAACATTTTGAATGGATTGCCCCTGTCCTGCTGGAACAGCTTGTTGATCCTGTTGAATTCTTGTAGAAAAGGCATTAAAAACAGCAGGTACAGTTTGTTAACAGGATCACTATACATCTGGTGCAGGATTTCAGCATCATAACATCTCTGGTGGTCTTTGGTTAGCTGAAAGTGAAGCTTCAGTTCATCCCACTGATTGAGTATGCGCAAACAGCAGTCATGGATGGAAAGCCACCGTGTACATCTGTACAAGCATCAAAGGGATTTCACCAGGATTGATGAGGCTGTAGATCTTTGCATACTCACGGTGGCGAAGAGCACTGTGGGAAAACCAGTTGTGGGAATGAGAGACCAAGTATTCAAGGTTGCATGGGAGTGTCTCCACTGCCTTGCTTACACACAGCTATATGGAATGGCACACGCACTTGAGCAGCTGGAGATTTGGGTTTTTCTGGAGAAGGTGAGTGTACACTGAATTCCTCTTCCCTACCATGACACTGCAACCATCTGTACCTAATCCAAGGCACTTTTTGATGTCCAGTCCAATACTCTGTAGAAAACGGGTCAGAGTGGAGGCAATAGCCTCTGCTGTTTCACCCTCCAAGTTAATCAAACCCAAAAAGGTGGACACAACTTTGTTCAGTGTCATACTGAAGTAACGGATTACCAAACACAGTTGCTTGACAGATGATACGTCTGTGCTTACATCAATAACAAGGGAGTATTCAGCACCTCCAATATCCCTCTGAAGTTCTGTGAACATACACGGAGCAATGACATGGTTAATTAATGCTGTGCATTTTGTCCGGTGCATTTTGATGTCCTTGTCACAAGTTGAGCAAATTAACTCCCCAAGGTGATCAACTGATTTAATAGATGTGTGACAAGCTACATAGGTGGCTACCTTCAGCTCAGCTCTCTGTCTTGACTCGTTCTGTTTGGAGACTGTGAACCCAATGTCTGTAAGCCTCATTGTGGAGAACGGTGCTGCATTTTTTTGTGCTTTTCAGTGCTAGCATGTTGTATGAGTTCCGCATGGTGTGCACGTATTTCACACTTACAAACTCTGCACAGTGCCTTTGAGTCGTCCCCCACGACGGGCTGAATCCATTCTTTTACTCCTTTCTCTTTCTCCCAGTCTTTTTTATATTTTTTACCGTATTTTGCCCACTTTGTTCCGGGCATTGCTCCTCAAAAACTCTGCAGTCCACCATCAGTCGCGCTTGTTGTCTTGTCATTTAAATGTCACACATCAGAAAAAAAAACAGATTACCCTGCTCTGCCTCTGATTGGCTAGTACTCGCTGCCATCAGGGAGAGAGCCAATTAGAAGCAGGATGCGGGTGAGAAAAAACTCTGCTGTCTCCTGCGTGTATGGGCAAAGGGGAGGGACAGAGGAACAGGCAAAACAAACAATCCTACATATCTGCTTGACAACTTATTATGGAGCTGGGAACAAGCCCAAATAAGCAATTACACTTTAGAAACAAGCCCCAAAAAAAACGTGACCCACGACTATCAATATTTGTAAGCGGCTTTACAGAAAAACAAGCCCAAAGTCAGTTATAATAAGCGGACTTTGCAACACTGTTTGAATCCCTTTTGTTTGAGACCATGCTGCAAGGTGAGTGTGTTTGCTGATCCTGTGAGTTTATTTATCTCCTTTAACTTTAGCTTATATTGGAGTTATGCTATGTAGCGTGTGAAATAGAGTATGGTGAATGTGCTAGGAAAGGTAGTATCAGCACTGTCTCTGCCTGGAGCTTGCATGAATAGAGCCTGGGTTTGTTGAAGGTGGCAGTGGTGTTTGGGCTGAGAAAGCCATGTGTAAGTAAGGTAAAGGAGGTTGTTGGGTCGGTGCGGGGAGCAGTGAGACCTGGCATTAGGGGAGTGTCTCTGGGACGCCAGAGATCACTGTCTAGCCTCCTGGAGGTGTCGTGGGACCAACTAGACAAAACACTGGTGACAGGAGGTTCCCACCCGATGACCTCAAAGACATGTTAGTTATCACTGCTCAGTGGTCTGTATAGTTAAGCCTTGCCATAATAGTTTATCATAGTGCTTAGGAGGTTATTCACTGAGGGCCGAATTCACAAAGAATGAACTGCGGCCGCTGATAGCACCTTGAATTGCACTTCACTTGCACCCGTAGTTTGCTCCGTCTTAACGTCCTATTCACAAAGGATATTGCACTAATGATACACCAGCGCAAACACGCCCACAAAGTTTGGCAGCTGAGTGCAGTTTGCTCCTGATTTGCCCCTGATTGCAATTAGCCACATGGCAAAGTTATTTTTTTCACTTAACTGCGTGTGGCTATTAGTGCTGGTATTAGTTTTTGGCAAAGTACTGAATACTGTATACCCTCATGTAGTGATGTCTGCTGGTGAGTCACTCTAACAGTGTCGGATGGGTTGAGGCTGTGGATTTGACCAAGTTTGATCACTTTATCACTATTCCTTCTCACTTGTAGCTGTTTTTCGTTATCTTTTGAATTTAATATGAATTATGGAACCGTTTTTGTTCACATTTGTTTCCCCCGTTTCGTAAAATAAATTATTGAAAGTTGCTTTTGAAGTGCGTGACAGAAGTGCGTACTGAGAACGACCGCAGACTGTCACCTGTTCAACGCATCAGTATCTTAGAATGCCATTAAAGTAATAATGATTATAATAATAATGTCAAAATATTATTTACAGACTGATTTAACAGACAATCACTGCTGCCACGATCACTGGAAAGTCTGGGCGAGAGGCTTCCACAGAGGAGCGCCCAGTTTGCACCAGCTTTCTAAAGACGTTATTTACTTCACTCAAACTGCGTGTGGCTATTAGCGCTGGTGTTAGTGAATTAGACCTTGTTTATCAATGAGGCTCATTTGCATAGAAAGGGGCAATTTTTGCGCCAAATATATGCATATTACCTCATTTAAATACGTGCAAATAACACTGGAGCACCGAGACACAATCTGCTTGGCAGTGCAGTTAGTGGAGCATTTCACCCTCTGCGCGTGCTTTGTGAATTAGACGGTATCTGTTTGCTCCATTTTTACTGGTTTAGCGGCCGCAAAAGCCACGCAATCCTTTTGTGAATTCGGCCCTGAGTGTTGATCCTTTCTCTAGAGCACAAATTTCTTGTGTTTATTTGAATTGTATTTTTGTATGTTTATTTATTATTTTTACATCTTGCCTGTTAACTTTTCAGTTATGCAAGATGATCTACTGCAAGACACAACAGCACTTTAAGTTTTGTATGGGCAACTATCCTTCCTCAGTTATGTAAAACATTTGCGTAATGTGAAAGAATCTAAAATAAACTGGATAGTGAAAATGGAATGAAAAGTGATGGGCAGAAATGTATTTTAATGGTGCAAATAAATCAGTACAATACTTTTGTCTTAGTCAGTGTACATACAGGGGACATTGCACTGAAGCTTTCAATAACCAAAGTAACCCAAATACAGTAAGTAAGAAAAAAAGCTACATATTTATCGAAAGAATGTAAACAGTGATCCTGGCATCTATGCATAAAACCATAGTTGTTAAGTTGTTTCACTCATTTCCATCATCCTCCCTGGGGCAGCCATGAGGATGTTCTTCACAGTGATGCTCAGACCCTATGTGCAGATTGTGTAGTGTGCATGCTGCGACTATTAGTTTTATCAATATGTCAAGTCTACTATTTTGCATGTCTCGCATGCGTCGCCAAACACATTTCATTCAGCCAAAGCAATTCTCCACTACAATTCTACCACGGGAAACAGTTGCATTGTGGTGTAACTGGGCAGCTGTTGTCTCTTAGAGGGCATATGATGAAAGGTTGGCCTGTGTACCTAGCTGTCACTCAGCAGCTTGTTGGTCCCCATTTTCTGGTGGTCCAGGGAAAATGTCAGTGAAGTTTCCCAGGTCATCCACAATGCCCTGAAGCAGTAGCGAGTAGTAGCCTTTGCGGTTGAAATAATCATCCCCTCAAATATGAGGCCTTTGGATACGGAATTGGCAACCATCGATTGCACATATGATGTTTGGGATCCCACACACCCTCTCAAATGACCTGGTTATGGTTATCTTCTGACAGTAAGAAGGCCAGGTGATGTATTGAGCAGCTAGCTAACAGACACCACCCAGGATTTCTGTAACAGCACCATGGGCTGTCCCTTGTGACACATTAAACTTATCTGCGATCTCTCTGAAGGAGTTCTGATTAGCCATGTACCAGAGGAATATTATAAGCTTTTTCTGGAGAGGGATGTCTCCCTGGTCAGGTTGATCTCATTGTTCACTCAGCTGAGCAAGTAGAAGGTTGAACTGTGTATGTGAAAGACGGACATGCCTATTAAAAGTGGCTTCATCCATCTGAAACATGATGTCTCAGGCAATTCCCGTTTTCAGGACTCTTGGACTGGGATGATACCAGAGGGCCATAGCTTGTCTAAGGGGAGACAAAAACATACAATTAACATACAATTAAGCCTGGTGAATAGCCGACACTTGTGCTTACTGTAACAACTTTAATCTTCTTCAAACAATGGCAGCGCATGACAGTTTTTTGTTGGATTGTTTGCTTGTTCGTTTAATAAATCAGCACGTCAAAGTAATTTTTGTTTTATGCCTGCTTCTAAATGACCAACGAGCAAGACAAGAAACTGGACAAACAAGATCAGATTGCCAATTTTAAACATTGTTACTCATTATGTCTATTATTTAGCTCTCATTACTAGGCTACAAACAGTGAACTTGTATATAAGCGCGGCATTCACTGCTATTCAAAATATTTGCAGACAGCACCACTATAGCCAATAAATACAAACATCATCTGATAAATCCATGCTCTTGTTCCGCCATGATAAGCAGCTGAAGTATCTGATTTATGCGTTCTTGCTGAACACATCACAGGAGGGCGAAAATCTTCTTGCGGGCATGCATGTCTGTTTACGTCCAAGGTCTGATGTGAGGCGATGAACATACTTTTTCCGGAAGTAGGGGCTTTTCCAGGCTTTTTATGTCAGGTGCTCGGAAACCTCCGAACCCTCTGAACGCATCTTGTGCTTGGTATCGTTGGAAATTAGTTTGTCTAGTTTCATGTGACACCCAACACGATGGGGTGGAGTGTGCCTATAGGATCTACTTTTCCTTCTGGCTTCCACTCTCCTCACGCTTGGCGCTCGCGCACTGACAGACAGAAGACACAGACAGAAAAAGAAGTTTGGAGTTACTTCACTCCAGTAAACGCAAATGAAGCAACATGTGACTTGTGTCGAAAGTCTATGCAGTATTGTGGATACACCACAAACCTGAGCAAACACTTGAAGATGGATCACATAAAAGAGGATGACGAGTTACAGCGGAGGTGATTAGAGGAGCGTGAGAGAGAGGGAGCGCAGGGAAATGCCCCCACACCTGCTGCCCGAATGAGACAGACCTCTATGATGGAAGCCCTTCAGAGAGGCAGGCAATATCCAGTGAATATAGTGAAAATACATCACAGTAACGGGTGTATAGACGTAGATTAGATAAATTTACATAAAATACCAGAATATATTATGTATGTATGTATCTAAAAGCAGTTTTCAGTCTGCCAAAAAACACACTATCTGGATAACAAAGGATGATACAAAAGTAATGCAAAGTTTGTTACAAATTTTGAGGCACAGCCACTTGTCATGTGCTCCATATTTCTCTCCTTTGTAAGAATCCCAGAATCACATTTTAACCATACATTTGAAAGGATAGTCTGGATTTATAAGAGTCCCTTCTGATTTGTCCCGAAACTGGGTGTCCTTACTGTTCACTCAAAAAGACTTAATACCAGTTATGTTTGTTTAATGAAATTGGACTCCTAACCCTTTGAGGAAGGAGTTTTTCCAAATGTTTCCTCAGAACTCAATTTCATTTATCTATCCTCAGTAGCTTTCCGTGCCCCATAGCCATTGTGACATCATCATTAGAATGTTTGGTTCACATAATACTAATCACATGGGTGTAATCGTATACCTCAAACAGGTTTAGCATTGCTAGAATCACTCTAAATTCTATTGCTAAGCAACATGCTTCATGACCCCTTTAACTGAGCATCTAATTGAGAGTCTAGTTGTTCCCATGAGCCCAATTTCATCAAGCTATGATGAGGTCAAGGGGCCTCTTTGAAAATTGTCTCACCGATTTATTACTTATGCTACCACTGGCATCCATGTTCACCAACAACATATTGTTCATAAACCTTCCTGTTGGCCCTGAATAATCAGCCAAACAAATTAATCTGTTGTCATGTACATTTTTGGAGAAGATAATTGTATTATGAAGTTGCATCCCTTTCCCTGATTCTCAAGTAAAATAAATGTCTCTGTTCTATTGTAGCTGACCAAGAAATGCTTGGGTACAACACCGATTGTTCACTTTCCAGCATCAACATCAGGGAAGATGACTATGTCCCAGCATCATCAGAGGACAGTTCATCTGAATCATCAGAACGAAGTAGTCAGAAGCAACACCGTGTGCTAGCTCAGATGGGTTATTGGGCACACAACATTACAGCACTCACAAAAGGAAAACGGACACTGGTACCTTGTAAACAAAGTGGTGGCAAGAGCAGTCCAAAGGACTATTAGCATTGTTTTGCATGCTTTGGGTACTTCAAACACAAGTCTTTGTGGAAGCACGCAAAATGGTGCGCACTTGCTCAAAATGTTGGCAGAACATTACCTGGAAAAACAAGAAGACAGGTTCTCTGTGCTGCGGCTCAACCTGTATCTAAAGACGTGAACATGAAGGTATGGCCCTCGTGAATGGCATGACTTAAGACGAAACTGCTCATGCAGTAAAAGAAGACAAATATATCATGAAGGTTAGAGAAAAGATCTACAACAGGCAACGTGAAACTGCCTCTCAACATGACAATGTTCGTCAAATTATGCAAGGACTGGGGAGACTCTTGATCCTAGGAAGGAAGGTGACCCCTCTGAAAAAGATGGAGGATCATATCAATCCACAACACTTTCCCCATGTTATTTGAGCTGTCAAAGAAGTAACTGGATTTGATGAAAAGAGGAACAAGTTTGAAAAACCCACCCTAGCCACAAAGCTAGGGCAAAGCATCCAGAGAGTAGCAGACACCATGGTGGCTGAAGCACTATGATCCCAGAACAATGAAAAAAAGCAGGTTGTCCAAGAGTTTAGACGCATGTACAGTCTTACCTGGAATGAGATGATCTCTTCCGCTGCATACCGTACACTTGAGGATAAGAAATGGAACAAACCCAAGCTCATTCCATTAGCAGAATATGTGAAAAAATGCACATGTACATGACAGACAAGCAGAAACAATACTATGGGCAGTTTTTGGATGAGAAAACCTCAAAGAATTGGAGCAATCTTGCTAAAGTAATACTGGCAAAGATAATCCTTTTCAACCGAAGACGAGAAGGCGAGGTCTCAAAGATGCATTTGGAAGCATTTCTCAGCAGAGACAACTCCCCATTTAGTGAAGATATTGGTGAAGCACTGACGGAGTTGGAGAAAAGGCTCTGCCAGAATTTCGAACATGTGGAAATTCGAGGGAAGCAGGGAAGGTGCCCATCATCCTTACTCCAGCAATGGTGCAATCCCTGGAGCTACTTGTGGAGGAGAGAAGCTCATGTGGAGTGGGTGAAAACCTCTACTTATTTGCAAGACCAGGGTTTGAAACAAGGCTTAGGGGGTCTGACTGCATCCGTGAGTTGGCTAAAAACTGTGGGGTCCAAAAACCTGAAGCTCTGTTATCCACAAAGCTGAGAAAACAAATGGCCACTCTGTCAAGTGTACTGAATCTAAATGACACTGACCAAAATCTTTTGGCAGACTTTCTGGGACACGACATAAGAGTACACAGGAAGTTCTATCGCCTCCCCAAAGGGACTTTGCAGTTGGCAAAGATCAGTAAGGTATTGATGGCCTGTGAACAGGGCAGACTGGCCGAATTCAAGGGGAAATGTCTGGACCAAATCTCGATCAGCCCCAAAGGTAAGAAACTATTAATTGTAAGGGCAAAGTTGACTGTTGCCTGTATGTATTGTACACATATTTCATTTGATACAATTTGCCTTTGTTTGCCATCTTGAAGACCAATTTGAAGTAATGGAAGAAAGCTCGGGGGAATCATCTGCAGATGAAGATCATCCAGCTTCTCCAGCAGGTATGTCTATGCTTCAAATTGGTGTGCTTGATCACACGTTTCCCTTTCTATGGGTTAATGTTTACATCCTCAATCTATACACAGTAAATTCTGGACATCATACAGTCAGGCTGTATAGATGGCTAGTCATGCCACGTGCATCATGTTTCCTATGAATGTTTTCCAGGAGAGGAATCTGTGACTCAAGACGAGCAGGGCACTTCTAAGCAGCAGCCTGGACAAAAGTGAGACTCGGGAGGTAAGAATGTGGCATAGTCATTACGTGTGCCATATGTATGTTAAATTATTGTTGTAGCTGTGTTTGGTTAGAGCATCTATAGACAGTATTTCTGGACATTTATACAGCCGTGGCCAAAAGTTTTGAGAATCACACAAATATTAATTTTCATAAAGTCTACTGCCTCATTTTTTATGATGGCAATTTGCATGTACTCCAGAATGTTATGAAGAGTGATCAGATGAATTGCAATTAATTGCAAAGTCCCTCTTTGCCATGAAAATGAACTTAATCCCCCCAAAAACATTTCCAATGCATTTCAGTCCTGCCACAGAAGGACCAGCTGACATCATGTCAGTGATTCTCTCGTTAACACAGGTGAGAGTGCTGATGAGGACAAGGTGGAGATCACTTTGTCATGCTGATTGAGTTAGAATAACAGACTGGAAGCTTTAAAAGAGGGTGGTACTTGAAATCATTGTTCTTCCTCTGTTAACCATGGTTACCTGCAAGGAAACACGTGCAGCCATCATTGCTTTGTACAAAAAGGGCTTTACAGGCAAGGATATTGCTGATACTAAGATTGCACCTAAATCAACCATTTATCGGATCATCAAGAACTTCAAGGAGAGAGGTTCAACTGTTGTGAAGAAGGCTTCAGGGCGCCCAAGAAAGTCCAGCAAACGCCAGGACCGTCTCCTAAAGTTGATTCAGCTGCGGGATTGGGGCACCACCAGTGCAGAGCTTGCTCAGGAATGGCAGCAGGCAGGTGTGAGTGCATCTGCACGCACAGTGAGGCAAAGACTTTTGGAGGATGGCCTGGTGTCAAGAAGGGCAGCAAAGAAGCCACTTCTCTCCAGGAAAAACATCAGGGACAGACTGATATTCTGCAAAAAGTACAGGGATTGGACTGCTGAGGACTGGGGTAAAGTCATTTTCTCTGATGAATCCCCTTTCCGATTGTTTGGGGCTTCTGGAAAAAAGCTTGTCCGGAGAAGAAAAGGTGAGCGCTACCATCAGTCCTGTGTCATGCCAACAGTAAAGCATCCTGAGACCATCCATGTGTGGGGTTGCTTTTCAGCCAAGGGACTGGGCTCACTCACAATTTTGCCTAAGAACACAGCCATGAATAAAGAATGGTACCAAAACATCCTCCGAGAGCAACTTCTCCCAACCATCCAAGAACAGTTTGGTGACGAACAATGCCTTTTCCAGCATGATGGAGCGCCTTGCCATAAGGCAAAAGTGATAACTACGTGGCTCGGGGAACAAAACATCGAAAATTTTCGGTCCATGGCCAGGAAACTCCCCAGACCTTAATCCCATTGAGAACTTGTGGTCAATCCTCAAGAGGCGGGTGGACAAACAAAAACCCACAAATTCTGACAAACTCCAAGCATTGATTATGCAAGAATGGGCTACCATCAGTCAGGATGTGGCCCAGAAGTTAATTGACAGCATGCCAGGGCGAATTGCAGCGGTCTTGAAAAAGAAGGGTCAACATTGCAAATATTGACTCTTTGCATAAACTTACTGTAATTGTCAATAAAAGCCTTTGACCCTTATGAAATGCTTGTATTTATACTTCAGTATATTATAGTAACATCTGACAAAAAGATCTAAAAACACTGAAGCAGCAAACTTTGTAAAAACCAATACTAGTGTAATTCTCAAAACTTTTGGCCATGGCTGTACACATTACACAACATGCAGAGGGTCATTCTTGCCCTGTTTGAGTTCATTTTCTATGACTGTTTTCCAGGAGGAGCTTCAGTGACTGGAGACAAACGGGGCACTTCAAAGCAGCAGCCTGTAGAGGGGCAAAACTCAGGAGGTAAGCACGACACATGGCTCTCACTTTTTCCACCCTGATATATGTCAGCAGCAGTTCCTACACTGTAACTGAACAGCAAGAGGAGAAATCAAAGGCTGATCAACCCTTTTCATGCCAGACACTAGCTAGTATTTCCAGTCTAGTCTGCTTGGCTAGGGTATTTACTTTGTTGGCTTTGTCATCACAATGCCCTGGTCCCACAAATGGTGTGAAGTGAAAATATCAACTTGATAGTTTTTATAGATCAAGGTCTATATTCCCAGCACTGTTCGAACGTTCATATACATACGCCAAAACGATTACCTGGCAGCTAAGTAAACAGCAGTGTTAGAGAAATTAGCAAGCAGCTAGCTACTTAACAATAAAAGCAGTTAAATAAAACTCAACTACTACTAAAAATTGCAAACTAACACTAAGGAAGTGTGGTTCAACATACATCCAGACTGCATTGTGGATAGGCTTCATAATCTGAATCTGGAATGCAAAGAAGATTTTTAAGGGAAATATGTAATTTGTAAGTAATTAACCTCAATTACCTGACCTAACTATTAAAAATTTACTAAGATTTGAATGAAGTTAAACTACCATCCTACAACTGCAAAATTTAGTTAAAGTAGTAATTGAACTACACATTGTTAATTATTCCCCAACACTGGTAAACCAGTTGTTTTAGCATGGTATTTTATATATGGGCAACTTGTCCAGGCCAAAAATAAGTAGGTCCTCAAACCACCCTATTTTCTTTAGCCAACGACTCCTTGAGACTGAACAGCAGCACGTACGTACAGTATATTGGTGGGAGGGCAGGAAAGTCAGGCTGGCTTCCCCTTTCCTATTGATGTCTGACAATTTTCAACATGTATCAAATTTCTTGTGGATTAAGTGTTCTTCACAATCTCTTTTCCAAGGTGCTAAAAAGGCAAAACAAAAGTGGTCAGCAGAGGAGGTGATTGCAGTTGAACAGTCTCTGATGGACTTCATTCGTATGGGGAAGACACCTGGAAAGCAGGATTGTGAGAGGTGCATCACTGCTTCCCCTCAAGCCCTAGCTGAGAGGGACTGGAGAGGTGTAAAATTCTATGTTCACAATAGAATAGTTTCAGATCAGAGGCTGTAGACATGGACCATATTTACAAAGGAAAATTCAATCCAGTTGTTTTCAACTGGACACAGTGGCATTTACCCCACCTCCCACGCCATGACAGTATGCCCTCTATTTCCATGGGAACACAGTAGTCACATCAGATATATCTACTGTATGTAAGCTATACACATAGTGAGGTTGAAACTGGTCGGCTATTGGAAAAACTAAAAAGTTGCTTTGACCATTGTTGCAGGGTTGGGTTAAAGGACCCCAAAGGTTCAGGGGCCTTTCATTTAGAATGCAATAACTTCCTGGTTCATCTTTTCTACTGCAGTGTATCTTTTGATAATGTATTCTATCTGAGAAGGCATTTTAGTCTGTTGTGTGTCTGACTTGTTGAGCTGTTAATGCTGCATTCACATGGAATCAGGCAAACGGCAGACTGCAAACCGGATGTCATGTTAGTGGACGAGAGAAGGACAGTAAAACTTGGGCGAGGGCAGCAGAGAATACTGTCCACGGCAACGGTAGATGGCAATGCTGTCCAAAGTTAAAATATTTTAACTTTTACCATTCACCGGCCATGGAATACTCAACCGGATGTGACATGGTTCCAAAACAGAAAACATGGCTAAACTCGACAACGAAAAGCTAGTGCTTTTGGTGCAGCAGCACCCAGAATTATATGACCAAACTTTAAAAGCCTACCGTGATGCTTCCAAGAAGGCGTACATATGGGACGCGATTAGCCCATAGCTGGGTGGAATACCAGGTACGTAATATGAAATGTAACTTTATGAATTCCTTTATTAGCTTAGCGAGCTCTTTGGCTAACGTTAGCTCTCTGTAGCCCATAGACTGAGTCTGCAGCAGACACATACAGTTCCTCATCTCCCAGCAACAACGTTAACATTTTCTCATTCATAGTATGGTAAAATATATATGCATTAATTGTGCTGGTAACCCTATACTGCTTGAATTGAATACGTATCCATGATAGATGATAGTTAACTAGATGCACTGTGCATGTTTATCCTGCTCACAGCTTGGATAATAATAGATAAGTTTTTTCTTTCCCATTCAGTACAGACGTGCAAAACGCGATGGACCGACATCAAGGACCGCTACAAAAAAGAAATCAAAGCAGATGAAATGCCCAGTGGGTCAGGTGTATATGCATAGACTAAATGCATTGCTGTAATAATAACAATAAATAAAACACAAGAATATATATTTTTTAAATATTTTATTCAATCTGCTGTAAAAACATTACCATAGCAACAATTACGTGTCACGAGTCACATGTGTCTCATTTTGCCGTCGTGCCGTTCCTTCAGACCGCTTGTGTCTTTCTCCCATTCCCTCCAGCAGATGTCTCCCATCTGCCGCCTGCCGTCTGCCTGATTCCATGTGAATGTGGCATAAGTCACACCCGTTCAATACTTCATGGTTTTAACCCTTTGAGTAATGAGGGTTTTTGTTTCAAATGCTGGTTTGAACATTCACCTCAAAAGGTTAAGGAACTTGAAGGTCTCATTTTTATAATTTTACCATTTTTTTGTGATTCCCATGAGTCTATTGGACTTAAAAAAAAAGGTTTAATCTATCTTCTTTGGATTTTATTTTAATGTGGTTTTATTTTTAATCTCACCCTCAGGCCTCAGTTTGTCAGGCTCTGTAACAAATTGTCTGACGCCATTTTAATCAACACAGGAGCACCTCAAGGCACAGTTTTATCTCCTTTTTTATTCTCACTTTATACCGCCGACTTCAGACATAGTCAGCCATCCTGCCTGGTGCACCGCCTTAGTGGGTCTGCTTAACCAGAGCAATGATGTGGCCTATAGAAACGAAGTCCAATCCTTTTCCAGCTGGTGTGACTCTAACTTCTTAAAGTTAAACATAGGAAAGACTAAGGAGTTAGAGATTGATTTAGAAAGAAAAGAGAGGAGGTCCTTCCAGTGACAATTAATGGTCAGGTGATCAAAATTGTCGGGTCTTATAAGTACCTTGGTATCCATTTGGACAGTAAACTCAACTGGAAAGACAACACTGATGTCCTAATCAAGAAAGCTCAGTCTAGACTTTTCTTTTTGCGAAAACTTAGATCCTTTGACCTGGTTGGTTAGACAGCATCCCCGGCTCTATATTGGACTGTGCACATTTTAGGTTATGGATAATTGCTTCTTTCCGTGTATGACATCACAAGGGGGACTAGTTCTGAACAACTTGGTTAACCCTTTCTGGTGAAAGTTTTTTGTAATGGTTTCTTAGAATTCTACCTTAGAATTTTGAGAACTGGACATTTGAATGATGTCACAATGGCTATGGTCAGAGAGTGGTACAATTCTAATGGCACCAGTCTGATTGTACATCTCCAAGGGTTAATCACAGTTTTCAGACACCACCCTTGGCCTAATGGCAACGTTATGCGTTCTTAGTCGACTCTGACAAGGCAGCACCCCTTTTCCATAATATGAGACTTTTAAGATTTTGTTGTTTTGAAAGATATTCACATTTTACTACTGTTTGTATGTTTTCATCTTACAATGTACTTTTTCCACTTTTCATCGAATTCAGGGAAAATCAAAGAAAAAGCTGTATTGCATAGATGCAAGGAATGTATTTCTACAAATAGTATATTTGATTTAAAATTCTTTTTGTACAATGAGTTTGTATTGGAATTGTCTCCAAAATAATTGTTCTTAAATCAAGGACAGTGCTAATCCTATTTAAAACTGGAAAAGCAACATTAAAGGCTAATGTTCTGGCAGAAGTATCTTTGATTTCATTTAGCCTTCTTAAGATTAATAGAAGTTTTATATCTTCCCAGTCTTAATTTGTTTCATAGTAACTACTCTAAATTTTGTGCACCTCAAACAATTGTACTGTGTACAACAGTGTGATCAGTATACAGTACTTTATACGCAGCCCCCATGATAAATTCTTTAAGCTTAGCCTACCTAAGATGTGACACGCTATCATATTTATTTCTAAGGCATCATCGTACAAAATAACATGGATGGTCATATTAATGTGTATGTGGTCTGAAAATAATGAATAAAACTCTTCTCAAGAATCCTGCTGTCTGTGATTTTGTTTTGTTAAGGAACTAATTGTAAAGATGATGATGAAGTAATGAAAGACTACTCATTATGTGTCACTTTACTTTAGGACATAAAAAGGTTAACTAATGGACAGGTTATTGTTAATGATTCTGTACTGATGAAGTAACTAGTTCACTAATCATTAAGTCGTGATTAACTCCTCTATGAAATTTGATCATGAGTTACTGATTTACTGACCATTAACTAATTTACTGACCATTAACTAATAGTTAGTTCCTCATTAGTTCTTCATTAGTTCAGTAACTACTCTAATTTTGTGTAGCTTATTGTAAGCTGTATTGTATGTTACCGTTAGTGTTTACGTTTACCAGAAGAAAACGCTGTAGTCCTCGTTCCGGATAACAAGATGCTTGACGGCGCCATTCTTAGTGCCTTTTTCAGGCTTTTTGGGTACATTTGTATTCTATCTGTGTCTCTCAGGTTAGTTTAAAACTCATTTTCTTTATTTTATGAGCCCACTAGATGGCACTTTTTGTTCAACAAAAGGTTGAAAGCACACTGAATTGCCATTCTTTGAGCATCTCTCTACAAACCAAGAGTGCCATCTAGTGGGCTCACAAAATAAAGAAAATGCTTCATGAAGCTTCATTTGACCATCACTAGTCATCACTATGCATCTAGCCTCCAGCAGACCATGGCGACGAAATTCCCCTCCATCCGTGATGGTAAAGAAGATGAGAGGTCAGTAGAAGAAGTCTTTGATGGCCGAGAGCAGTCACCATTCAATCATGAAAAAGTCATAAAGAGAGAGAATATCCTGTGTAGAGACCATGAAGGGAACAAAGATTGTCCAAAACCAGTCAAAGAGGTTCTTGCTCCAGGTATGGAGGATACTCTGTGCTTTGTTTTCACCTTCATGTTAAAGGGTGACAGCTATCTTGATGAGATGGCCAACTACTTAAAGTCACCTAAATTAGGAAGTACCAAAGAAGATCCATGGTACTTCTCAGGTTATGTTTTGACCAAAATGAGAAAAAAAGCCAAAGCTGTCCGTTACCTTGCCCAAGCAAAGATAGGCAACAGGTGCTGTTTCATTCTTTTTGCAGCAGAAAGCTAAGGCTTCTGTCTTCCCCATTATCATGCCATGACCTTACAGTACTGTACCTTACATGCTGTGCAAATGTGGTATTTTGCTGTAATTTTCCCTCGTAATGGCCATGGGAGATCACTGCTTGCCTAATCCTGTATATCTATATCTATGTATCTCTCTCTCTCTCTCTCTCTCTCTCTCTCTCTCGATATCTCTCTCTCTCTCTCTCTCTCTCTATATATATATATATATATATATATATATGTATATATATATATATATATATATATATATATATATACATATACATATATATACATATACATATATATATACATATATATATATATATACATATATATTATATATTATATATTTATTTATTCATATGTATATATAGATAATAGGTAGAGCATTTATGCCTTTTGCAGCAGCATGTGTGTAAAATTATTTTCAAATCAGTCAACAGGAGGTGCCACCAGTTCAAACAGTGCACCAGCCTTTTGCATAATCTGACAATAAATCAATGAGGGTTTGTTCAAACATCACCAAACTTGGTGGATAAGTCCTTGAAGTGTCGCCCCAAAATGTTTCTGCAATTGACCAATAGGAAGCAACAGTGCTCCCAAATAAGAGTGTGGCCCGGTAGAGGTATGTACGTTAATGAATGAGCATCTGTCTGATCGTCATGAAACCTTTTGTTAATCATTAATGCTATTTTCTAACTGTTTGTTATTAATATCATTATCTTTATTACTGTTGTATTATTTACTGAGAATCATCACTCACGTACACTCCCTTGCACGCACACACACACACACACACACACACACTGAACAAGGAAGTCATAGAAAGCAGTCAGGAAAAACAATTCATACTTGAGTAAGCTACAATGGTAAATGTGTCAAAACAAGAATACAATATCTTTATCGTCATTGTACATGTACAATGAAATTGAATGCAAATTGGGCATTAAACAATATATTTAAATTTAAATTCTGATCCAACTTCATCTGTCCTTAATGAGAAAAAAATGATGTTATTTATTTCCATATACTTTAAAAGATTCAATGAATTAAATTGTAATTTGAAATTCATTTAATTTACATCTGTCAGACAGTCTTCAAAAACTATACATTTTGTGAGTTTTTAATCAGCTTGTGTTTATATGAAAACACATACGTTGTGTTTTATTTTGAGATCACAATGCTGACATTTAAACTGTGATGATACAATATGCTGACGATATCCTAGTTCATAATTTAAATGCAATTCATTCTTCTCAGACTCTGTTTACTAAAACTAATTAAACTTTCTGGACACTTCTAAAACATTCTGGTCACATCATAAACCTAGTTAGTAGTTTTGCTGTTCTCAAAATCAGGAATATTAAACACAGCATGATATTAACTCATGCTGCCTTTCGAAAGACAGTAATAAGCTATTTCAAAATCTTCAACCACATCTAAGTTCAGTCTTTCTGGGTTGATTGGATCTCTTCAGACATCAGTTTCTTTTATAGTAACACACATGAAAAAAAAGATTGAATATGATTTAATGAAAAAGTTCTTTATTGTGTTGAAATAAGCAAAGTACAGCAGGCAACAAAATTTCATGAATGAAAGATTTAATTACAGAGTAAGTGAAGGAAAGAAAGAGATAAATGGGGAGTGACAGTATTGCAGAGTGCAGACTGAGAGCAGTAGCAGAGTAAAACCAGCAGCAGAGTCCCAGTGAGTCAGGTCAGGACTGGGAACACTGGTCTCTCCTCAGTGTCTCTGAGAGTGGAGTCTGGGAGCCCTGGGTGGCCTCACAGGTCACAGAGCCCACCTTCCTCCACTGGTCTGCAGGGAGCCTCAGGGTGCTGCTCCAGCTGTAGAGGCCGTCCTTCTCCAGCACCCCAGGGCTCCTGCTCTCCTCCCAGCTGCTGCTGCTGATGCAGCTGTCCACCTTCCAGGCCAGACTCCAGTCTGAGGGGAAGCCCTTGTTGGCCAGACACATGAGCGTGGCCTTCCCCTGCTGCAGCTCCTCACTGGAGGGGGGCAGCACGGTCAGGGTGGGACGGACATCACCTAGGAGACACCAATCAGCTTAGAGGACAGGGACCACACAGCTGTCAATCAACCATCAGACACTTGGACACCTTTACTGTGTGAGTTGATTTTCTCCTTTAAGGAGTTTCTGTCAGATGGTTTTTCTGCTCCATCAGTCACTCACTCACACATTGTTTCACTTCCCTTTAAGAAGCCTCTCATGCAAATCAGCACAGAGAGAATCATCATACAGAATGACCTCAAATATATCAAACTACACTGGACAGAAAATATCAGAATTTAGATAAATTATTAAACATTTTCCTCCCAAACATTGACGATACATTACTTTAGTAAAATGCATTTTACTATTTTTTCTTTAGTGCAAGTATAAAAAATGCATATATTACTGCACTTCCTACAATCAAATGTTCTTTATGTTGATGTCAATTCTCATTAAAACTGTTCAAAAGATTTTCAAAATTTGAAACCACAAGAATCAATCACGGTTTGTTTATTCCTAAAAAGTTGATTCTGAATTTATTAGAAAAAAATAGTTATCACTGAGGTGGAACATTAAGAATATAATCTTGATAAACATTTGTAAAACTGGTTTGCAGTTTTATCTTTTTTACATTTCAACCTGTTTGAAATGTACAAAGAAATGTTGATTAAAGCTGCTCTGACATAAAAAATAAGTTTTACTTTTAAAATTAAAACATTTTTATCTACTGCAGACATTACAAAACAGACTTCTAAACATAACTGTAAAACAGTTTATCTAGTATTTGTGCAGAAACTTACGTCCAACATCCAGTCTGGTTCCTCCACCAAAAGTCCACCACAGTGATACAAACTCATTGAGCCGCCGTACAAAAACCTCTCACTGTAGAGAGACACGGCTCTCTGACTTTGACACACTGAACTAAACCTACAAGCCCTCAAGATGAAACTGAACCATTAAGTAAGAAATAAAGATTTATCTTCTAGCTTCATGTTTTATTTTCATTACAATGGACTTTTGATTTTCTCATTCAAAAGCTAACTTTGTCCTTTAATGCAAAATATGTCTAAAAACAGCTGTCAGCACAGAGAGAATCATCATACAGAATGACCTCAAATATATCAAACTACACTGGACAAAAAATATCAGAATTTGGAAAAATTCTTTCATATCCAAAACCTTGACTAACCATTACGTATTAATGGGATATTTAGTGGAAACAGAACCAAAAATAGAAATTAAACAGATTACAATCAAATGTTCTTCATGTGGATTTCAGTCATAGTTAAAAAAAGTGTTCAAAAGATTTTCAAAATCTAAAACACTCGATGACAAAATGAAGTGATCTTGCACATTTTCTAATACCCACTTTTATCTTCACTCTGTTCAACAATATTTAACAACTGATTCTGAATTTGTCCTAAAAACAGGTATTATTTAGGAGGACAATTTAGATATAATCTAAGAAAACATTTGGAAAACAGGTTTGCAGTTTTATCATCTTTATATTTCAAGCTTTTTTTAAAAATCCCAGTGTGATGGAATTTTGTGAAGCCACTGTGAGTCACTCTCCATGGTTAAGGAGAAGAAATAAAAACATGAATAATAAACTAAACAAAACAAGAGTTTTTTTTAATCTATTGCAAATATTACAAATCAGAATTAAAAACATAACAATATGGTATCTAGTATTTGTGCAGAAACTTACTTCCAACATCCATTCTGGTTCCTCCACCAAAAGTCCACCACAGTGATACAAACTCATTGAGCCGCCATACAAAAACCTCTCACTGACAAACAGACTCATCAAAATCAGTCTCTGTTTGTGAGATGTTGCAAAATCATGAAAACTGACAATAACACAGAGCCACAGAATTCCAGAATGCATGTTTTTGATATGTTTTTTATATTTAAATGCAATTTTTGTTAATTTTGTCCAGCGGTTGATTCAAACAATACAAAAGATGTTAGACTTGATTCGAATGATGACATTGTCCAACTGAGTGAAATTTGTTTTTGGCTTCTAGTGCACCAAAGGTAGATACAATGCACACAGCACACCTTTAAAAACATACAGAGTATTCAGCATACAATACACAGTTGTGCAAATGGATGAGGTAGCAGAAGATAAATTCTATAATAATGCAAGAAAGCAATTCTTATTAAATAAATGTTCCCTGATGCAGTTGTTCTGTGTTCAATGCCTGCATGGAACAGGGAATAAAAGACTTTTTGAAATGTTCCAGCTGGCCCTTAGGTGCCTAAATCAAACATTTTGAAACAAAAGTTATCAAGTTGTAAAACATATATCAAATTGGTATGGAGATATTTCTAACTACGCTCTGATAAATATATTGATCCATTGATAATCAGCATCATCAGAGTAATCCAAGTCCCTGTTGGAGTCAGTCAGAGCATTTCCATAGAGAGCCACTTTGCATCAGCAGCACCATGCTCCAGTGCTCTGGGAGAGTTTATAGTCCTGAGAGTTGAACACTGGATGACTGACAGCTGTCCTTCATGACAACAGAAGCCACAGAAATCCTCCTCATCAAAAACATGACTTTGATCTCCGTCCTCATCTGGACTCTCCTCTGCTGCTGCTTCACAGGTAAAGTCCAGAGAATCAAACTCCTCTCCTCTATCAACATCTGTCCCTCTGAAATGAAGCTGACAAAACCATGATGCTGCTTTATGTTTGTGTCTCTGTATCTTCAGAGTCCAGAGGTCAGGTCACAGTGACTCAGCCTGGAGCAGTGAGCTCTGCTGTGGGAGGCTCCGTCACCATCACATGTAGGACCAGTCAGAATGTTTATAGCTCTAACTTCTTAGCCTGGTACCAACAGAGAGATGGAGAAACTCCTAAACTGCTCATATACTCTGCCAGCACTCGAGCATCAGGGATTCCAGGTCGTTTTACAGGCAGTGGATCAAACTCTGACTTCACTCTGACCATCAGTGGAGTCCAGACTGAAGATGCAGCAGTTTACTACTGTCAGAGTGGACACTACATCAACAGTCAGTGGTTGTTCACACAGTGAAAAAGCGTCGTACAAAAACCTCCCTCAGTCAGACTGAACAGAAACTGAACTGACTGCTGCAGCTGGAAGCTACTGCAGAGACTGATACACTTCACTGAGGACACACACACACACACACACACACACACACACACTGTCATCATTTAGATTGCACATTTAACTGTTGTTACTTTAGCATCAAATGAAACATTCGTCAAAACAAGTGAAACAACAAAAAATGATCTTGGTGGAAATCAAAGTAATTTCTCGATCACAGCTTCGCACCATCATTCATAACCCATTATAATCTCCTGTTCTCATCTGATTTTCCAATAAATCAAGAGGAGCCAAGCTTGGACGGTTAATGAGAACAAGATTTGGTCATGACCTTTGACCTCAGCTTCATACTGCATCACAGCAATTTCAACTTGATCCACAAAGAGACAAATCAGCATCAGAAACATTTATGATCAAAAGTCACCCAAATATTACCTACACATCTGTCCATTATGAAGCATTCCTTTATTAGTCCCCCACTGGGAAATTCAATTTTTTCACTCTGTTGTTATTTTACAGATCACACACACACACACACACACACACACACACACACACACACAGACACACACACTCACACACACATTAATGGAGAGATGAGGGGGCTGCCCATGGACAGGTGCTGGGAGCAGTTGAGGATTTGGTGCCTTGCTCAGTGGCACCTCCTGAGCTCCCAGTCCCCACTCCGTGTTCAGTCCGTACAGGCACTTGAACTGGGGACCCTCTGGTTCCCAAGCCAAGTCCCAACAAACTGAGCTCCTGCCACTCATGCAAATGTAAATGTAAACAGGCTTTATATGACCTTGAAATATAAAAATACAAAAGACATAATTGACACTTTAACTATATCTACACATATAAGTGTGTTACATAAGTGTCAAATCTGCTGGCAGACACTAAGAGACAGAGACTGTCCTTTGATCTCGTTCATGTCATGTCTTTTGTTGAAGCTACTCTGTCTCATTTAAATATGATTTGGTGGAAAATCTCAAATTAGATTCATGTTATGTGACTTTTTGCAGATGATACACTGTTCCTCTTATTATTAAGAGCTTTGAATTAAAATCTTCTGTATAATTTATAGGCAGAATTTAACAACACACAAACTTAACTGGAGAAATTTCTTCCAGGACAGACATCAGTAATAACAGAGAGCTTTGGGTTTTACTATTAGAAATGTCTTACCATGTGTATTGTTACCAAAATAAATTGATTGATCTATCATGGAAACTGCAGTAGAAGATTATCCACAGTCTGAAACCCATTAAAATTATTCTGAAAAATAAAGACTCATTACTGTTGTGGCTTTTGTGCATTAGTTTGAGTAATGCTCCTGATATATAACATATGTCCAAGAAATGAAGTCACATGAAACTCATATGATACATTTGATCAAATCTTTATTGCTTTGAGATATTGAAACCATCAACACAAGCAAGAACATGTTCACACTGAAACGTCATGAGAGAGACAGAGAGCAGACTGAGAGCAGTAGCAGAGTAAAACCAGCAGCAGAGTCCCAGTGAGTCAGGTCAGGACTGGGAACACTGGTCTCTCCTCAGTGTCTCTGAGAGTGGAGTCTGGGAGCCCTGGGTGGCCTCACAGGTCACAGAGCCCACCTTCATCCACTGGTCTGCAGGGAGCCTCAGGGTGCTGCTCCAGCTGTAGAGGCCGTCCTTCTCCAGCACCCCAGGGCTCCTGCTCTCCTCCCAGCTGCTGCTGCTGCTGCTGCTGCTGCTGCCGTCCACCTTCCAGGCCAGACTCCAGTCTGAGGGGAAGCCCTTGTTGGCCAGACACATGAGCGTGGCCTTCCCCTGCTGCAGCTCCTCACTGGAGGGGGTCAGCACCGTCAGGGTGGGACGGACATCACCTAGGAGACACCAATCAGCTTAGAGGACAGGGACCACACAGCTGTCAATCAACCATCAGACACTTGGACACCTTTACTGTGTGAGAGTTGATTTTCTCCTTTATGGAGTTTCTGTCAGATGGTTTTTCTGCTCCATCAGTCACTCACTCACACATTGTTTCACTTCCCTTTAAGAAGCCTCTCATGCAAATCAGCACAGAGAGAATCATCATACAGAATGACCTCAAACATATCAAACTACACTGGACATAAAATATCAGAATTTAGACAAATTATTAAACGTTTTCCTCCCAAACATTGACGATACATTACTTTAGTAAAATGCATTTTACTATTTTTTCTTTTGTGCAAGTATAAAAAATGCATATATTACTGCACTTCCTACAATCAAATGTTCTTTATGTTGATGTCAATTCTCATTAAAACTGTTCAAAAGATTTTCAAAATTTGAAACCACATGAATCAGTCACCATTAGTTTATTCCTAAAAAGTTGATTCTGAATTTTGTTAGAAAAAAATAGTTATCACTGAGGTGGAACATTAAGAATATAATCTTGAAAAACATTTGTAAAACTGGTTTGCAGTTTCATCTCTTTAACATTTCAATCTGTTTGACTTTAAGTATGACGAAAATGTACAAAGAAATGTTGATTAAAGCTGCTCTGACTTAGTCTCCATGATAAAGAAGGAGAGGCAAAAAAAATTAAGTTTTACAATTAAAACATTTTTATCTATTGCAGACATTACAAAACAGACTTCTAAACAAAATTTTAAAACAGTTTATCTAGTATTTGTGCAGAAACTTACTTCCAACATCCAGTCTGGTTCCTCCACCAAAAGTCCACCACAGTGACACAAACTCATTGAGCCGCCGTACAAAAACCTCTCACTGTAGAGAGACACGGCTCTCTGACTTTGACACACTGAAGTAAACCTACAAGCCCTCAAGATGAAACTTAACCATTAAAGTAAGAAATAAAGATTTATCTTCTAGCTTCATGTTTTATTTTCATTACAATGGACTTTTGATTTTCTCATTCAAACGCTAACTTTGTCTTTTAATGCAAAATATGTCTAAAAACAAAATGGAAAGGCAACTACTGTTTCTTGCCTGTTAAATATATAATATAAAGAAAACATGGCTGCTGAAAAAATAAACATTTTAAACATCTGACTTACTTCCAACATCCAGTCTGGTTCCTCCACCAAAAGGCAACCACAGTGATACAAAGTCATTGAGCCGCCGTACAAAAACCTCTCACTGTAGAGAGACACGGCTCTCTGACTTTGACACAAACAAACTTGCCAAAAATATTCAGAGTTTACCCAGATTGTGTAATAACTGGTTTAACTGTTTAGAGACTGACTCACAAACTTTGAATATATACACAGCATTTTTTATGTGAAACTTCAAACATCTACAAGCAGTATTAATTTCTCCTCCAGTAAAACAAATTCAAATAAATGTAAAAATTCCAAAGGAAAACTGTCCTATAAATCCTGCCATTAATAATCCTGATATATATAATTATCATGAACCTATGTTTATCATAGATTATGATAAATGAAAATATATTTTGTCTGAATACATCCCACAGTGATGTTGATTTGTGTGGCTGTGAATAAGTGGGAATTCATCATAATATTCTGTAAGTAAATCAACTCATCCAACTCGAACCAAAGCTGTTCATAAAAAAGGAAGTAACACATTCCTAATCAATACTCTGGTAAAGTGATTGATCCATTGATAGTCAGCATCATCAGAGTAATCCAAGTCCCTGTTGGAGTCAGTCAGAGCATTTCCATAGAGAGCCACTTTGCATCAGCAGCACCATGCTCCAGTGCTCTGGGAGAGTTTATAGTCCTGAGAGTTGAACACTGGATGACTGACAGCTGTCCTTCATGACAACAGAAGCCACAGAAATCCTCCTCATCAAAAACATGACTTTGATCTCCGTCCTCATCTGGACTCTCCTCTGCTGCTGCTTCACAGGTAAAGTCCAGAGAATCAAACTCCTCTCCTCTATCAACATCTGTCCCTCTGAAATGAAGCTGACAAAACCATGATGCTGCTTTATGTTTGTGTCTCTGTATCCTCAGAGTCCAGAGGTCAGGTCACAGTGACTCAGCCTGGAGCAATCAGCTCTGCTGTGGGAGGCTCCGTCACCATCACATGTAGGACCAGTCAGAATGTTTATAGCTCTAACTACTTAGGCTGGTACCAACAGAAAGATGGAGAAACTCCTAAACTGCTCATTTACCGCACCAGCACTCGAGCATCAGGGATTCCAGGTCGTTTTACAGGCAGTGGATCAAACTCTGACTTCACTCTGACCATCAGTGGAGTCCAGACTGAAGATGCAGCAGTTTACTACTGTCAGAGTGGACACTACATCAACAGTCAGTGGTTGTTCACACAGTGAAAAAGCGTCGTACAAAAACCTCCCTCAGTCAGACTGAACAGAAACTGAACTGACTGCTGCAGCTGGAAGCTACTGCAGAGACTGATACACTTCACTGAGGACACACACACACACACACACACACACACACTGTCATCAGTTAGATTGAACATTTAACTGTTGTTACTTTAACATCAAATGAAACATTCATCAAAACAAGTGAAACAACAAAAAATGATCTTGGTGGAAATCAAAGTAATTTCTCGATCACAGCTTCTCACCATCATTTATAACCCATTATAATCTCCTGTTCTCATCTGATTTTCCAATAAATCAAGAGGAGCCAAGCTTGGACGGTTAATGAGAAAAGACTTTGACCTCAGCTTCATACTGCATCACAGCAATTTGAGCTTTATCCTATTAACCCTATGGGCCCGTACAACGCATCGTGCGTCCAAATTCACACCTGTTCTTCTCTGTTGATTTCCTTTGCGACTGTTCGTCATAGCAAGAAGCCACATGAAATCACGTGAAAACAGCGGAACCGTAGCTTTCAGACAAGGGGAACTGCCCATTGGTTCGACATCCCATTGTTCCGAAGTCCGTTCCGAAATCATCATGATGCCCTGTGGTTAAGGTCTGGTTAGGTTTAGGCACAAAAAACACCTGTTTAGGGTCAGGAAAAGATCATGGTGTGGGTTAAAATGAAAAAGAAAGTGACAAACACATAAGCTGTGAGCCTGCTTCACCTCAAGCCGGTCGCGGCGCACCACACGCCCGCCGCGAGCCGTTCAGCACCACGGACAGTCGGACTAATAGGATGTCGAACCAATGGGCTGTCGAACCAATGACATGGACCCCGGACAAGACCAAGTACTTGTCGGTAGTCCAATGTTTTCACAACTGAAAAAAATGATAAAGTTACATTAAAATGATGTATAACAGAGCTTTCATACAGCTTTGCACACACATTACTCTTGGATGGATTACTCGCGAATGCAGGCTCGCACAGAAATGCCACGCATATCACATGAAAGTACAGGACCGGAGCTGTCCATTTATGCCATACACATCATTGTACTGTCATCCCATCAAACTATAAATACAGATCAATTGTCTACAAAAAAAAAACCTGATGAATTTCTTTACAATCCATTATACAGATCTTGTTATCAGTCACTTCATATAGTGAGGAATATCGTATCTTACCACGTCTTAGGCTTGCGTGTGTTTCTGCCTGTCTATCCACATTTGTAGTCCGGCTTTCAAGATGCAAATATCTCCATATTGTCCAGTTGACACTCCATCAAACTTTGTATGACAAAACCAGCCACTTCACCTTTGCGCACCCAGACAACTGTAGCCTAATGCATGCTGACAGGGCCGTAGTCACCATATACATTGAGGGGGACACGATGTAAGAATTTAGTAACACGGATTAGTTTTTTTTCATTGATATAAAAATTAATATAAAATACAGGCACATAGAAGGACATGCAATGATGGCAAATCTGGTTAGCCCAGATTGTCCTGAAAAACAAACAAACAGGATATACCATGTGTATGTAGCCTTTATAATGACTGTGATATGAGCTTAAAAGTAAAGCCAGTAAAAATACCCCAGAAATGCCTAGGGTCCAAAGGGCTAAAAGGAAACACAAAGACACAGATCAGCATCAGAAACATTTATGATCAAGAGTCACCCAAATATTACCTACACATCTGTCCAATATGAAGCATTCCTTTATTAGTCCCTCACTGGGAAATTCAAGTTTTTCACTCTGTTGTTATTTTGCAGATTACACACACACACACACACACACACACACACATATACACAGAGGCCAGAAATACAGACATATGCACAAACAGGACCCATACACATACATTAATAGAGAGATGTGACAGTGAGGGGGCTGCCGGTGGACAGGCGCCCCGAGAAAGTTAGGGATTGGGGCCTTGATTAATGACACCTCTTCAGCTTCCAGTCCCCATTCCAATCCGATCCTCTATTTCCCAAGCTAAGGCCCCACAGACTGAGCTACTGCTACCCATGTAAATGTACACATATATTATGAAAAAATAGCTTTATATCATCTGGAATTATAAAAATACAAGAGATACTAGTCCATACTCATTGGTAGCTTTGTCACCTTCTACCTATGCCAATCCTCAATGCCTATGTGCAGTTTCACATAGATTGACCACGTCAGTGAGTAGAAAAACATGGGACTGACAGAATGACACACTGACAGTTTCCATGATTATGTACAGCATTCCATACCATGACTTAGTCATACCAAAAATTAGAAAAAAAACAAAAACATTCGGCCACAGGGGGAGCCACAGCGATCGGTCACCTTTTAGCCATTTTTAAGCATTTTTCTGTTGTTATAGCACCACCCAGTTGCCAATTAGAGTTAAATTACTCCAGTCACCTTGAGGCGTCCTGTTCTACATATCTACCAAGTTTAGTAAAAATCGATATGGCGGTCAGACCTAGATAAGAAATTAGCTCTCTAGCGCCCCCATTTTGTTTGATGGGGTCAATAATGGAGGGGTCCCCTCAGATTATGTGTGGTCATATGCCTACAAAGTTGCGTGGTGATCGGTGAAACCCTTGAGATGTTATACACCTTTATGTGATGAGCCATGCCCTCCACAATATTCATTGCCTTGTAGAAGCTCAGTTTTAGTAAGTTTTCCAACTTTTGCCAAGAGGGAACTTTAGATATTGGTCCCTAGATTATGTTCACCGAGTTTCATGCAGATCGGTCAAACTTCCTAGGAAGAGATTGATTTTAAGTGTTTTTCAAAAAATTCAAAATGGCGGAAAATCTATATAACCGGAAGTTATGGGTTCTTGAGTCAAATTTGTTCCTCATGAGGAGAGGCCTCTCTGTGCAGAGTTACATGTCTCTACGACATACAGGGCATTAGATATGCCCATTCAAAGTTTGCAATTTCAATCGGTTGCTATAGCGCCCCCCTTAGGCCAACTGATGTAAAATTGCTTCGTTCCCATCCTCCCATGAGCCTCTACCACTGTGCCAAATTTCACATGGATTGACCGAGTCAGTGAGGAGAAAAACATGGAATAGACACACAAACACCCACAGACAGAGTTTTTGTCATTATATAGTAAGATAAGTGACAGACTTGATGTAACTATATCTACACAAATATGTGTGTTATATAAGTATTGAATCTGCTGTCAGACACTAAGAGACAGAGACTGTCCTCTCATCTCTTTCACATCATGTCCTTTGATGAAGTTACTGTGTCTCATTTGAATATGATATAATGGAAAATCTCAAACTAGATTCATGTTATGTGACTTTATGCAGATGATACACTGCTTTTTATTTCTAATCCCAAAAACCCTCTGACAGTTAATACTTTTGAATTAAAATCTGCACAATAATTTCTAGGTGGAATTTAACAACACACAAACAGGTGAAATATCTTCCAGGACCGACATCAGTAATAACAAAGAGCTTTGTGTTTTACTATTAAGATGGTCTAACCATGTGTATTGTTACTAAAATAAATTGATTGATCTATAATGGCAACTGCAGTAGAAGATTATCCACAGTCTGAAACCCATTAAAATTAGTCTGGAAAAGTAAGACTCATTACTATTGTGGCTTTTGTGCATTAGTTTGAGTAATGCTCCTAATATATAACATATGTCCTAGAAATGAAGTCACATGACGGCACTCATATGATACATTTGATCAAATCTTTATTGCTTTGAGATATTGAAACCATCAACACAAGCAAGAACATGTTCACACTGAAACGTCATGAGAGAGACAGAGAGCAGACTGAGAGCAGTAGCAGAGTAAAACCAGCAGCAGAGTCCCAGTGAGTCAGGTCAGGACTGGGAACACTGGTCTCTCCTCAGTGTCTCTGCGAGTGGAGTCTGGGAGCCCTGGGTGGCCTCACAGGTCACAGAGCCCAACCTCCTCCACTGGTCTGCAGGGAGCCTCAGGGTGCTGCTCCAGCTGTAGAGGCCGTCCTTCTCCAGCACCCCAGGGCTCCTGCTCTCCTCCCAGCTGCTGCTGCTGATGCAGCTGTCCACCTTCCAGGCCAGACTCCAGTCTGAGGGGAAGCCCTTGTTGGCCAGACACATGAGCGTGGCCTTCCCCTGCTGCAGCTCCTCACTGGAGGGGGGCAGCACGGTCAGGGTGGGACGGACATCACCTAGGAGACACCAATCAGCTTAGAGGACAGGGACCACACAGCTGTCAATCAACCATCAGACACTTGGACACCTTTACTGTGTGAGTTGATTTTCTCCTTTAAGGAGTTTCTGTCAGATGGTTTTTCTGCTCCATCAGTCACTCACTCACACATTGTTTCACTTCCCTTTAAGAAGCCTCTCATGCAAATCAGCACAGAGAGAATCATCATACAGAATGACCTCAAATATATCAAACTACACTGGACATAAAATATCAGAATTTAGACAAATTATTAAACGTTTTCCTCCCAAACATTGACGATACATTACTTTAGTAAAATGCATTTTACATTTTTTTTTGTGCAAGCATAAAAAATGCATATATTACTACACTACCTACAATCAAATGTTCTTTATGTTGATGTCAATTTTCATTAAAACTGTTCAAAAGATTTTCAGAAGTTGAAACCACATGAATCAATCACTGTTTGTTTTTTCTTAAAAAGCTGATTCTGAATTTTTTAGAAAAAAATAGTTATCACTGAGGTGGAACATTAAGAATATAATCTTGATAAACATTTGTAAAACTGGTTTGCAGTTTTATCTTATTTACATTTCAACCTGTTTGACTTCAAGTATGATGAAAATGTACAAAGAAATGTTGATTAAAGCTGCTCTGACTTCAAACATAAAAGTTACGTTTTACTTTTAAAATTAAAACATTTTTATCTCCTGCAGACATTACAAAATAGACTTCTAAACATAACTTTAAAACAGTTTATCTAGTATTTGTGCAGAAACTTACGTCCAACATCCAGTCTGGTTCCTCCACCAAAAGTCCACCACAGTAGGCCCGTTTCCACTGAAGAAGTTCCTGGTAGTATTTGGGGGGCAGGAACTACTACAGGAATGTCCTCTCGCTTGGCCCTTTCAACCGCCGTGTCTCCACTGAGAGAGCAGAGTACGAGAAAGGTTCCTGTAAAGTTACGGGCTCTGGATGTGACGTAATCGTTGCGTGACCATTTTGACCAGGGCGACGTAGGGACGCCGTTAGCCAATAGCGGTCTCTGTAATAACTCACTAAATGGCCTGTGAAAAAAATATTTTTTCCAGCGGATGTCTTAGTTACAACTTGACTGAGCTAACTGGAGTAGTTTCATGTCGTATCCGACAACGGGAGGCTTTTAACAGATGACGTCCTGATGTTAGCTTGCTGCTGCTGTTAGCTGTCCCTGCCAGCGGCAGCCACTGATGCTTTCTAGACATCGTGACTTCCCAAAACTGAATAAATACCACACATATCAACACAAAACTGCTTTGCTAGTGATGGACTAAGAGTCTCATCCTACTCTCCAATGTGCTATGTGTGAGCTCAGTCCTGCGTGTTCTTTAATGAAGCAACAGGAGAAGATATTCGGTCTCAGTTAATGTAGTTTATTAAGCAGTAAAGGAATAAAATTACAGAGCTCTGGGTCTCAACTTCACGTCCCTGACGAACAACAAAGGTGTGTCAGTTCACGAAGTCTGACCTCCTGTCCTTTCCCTGACCCAGTATATTTGAGCGTAACAGAGTGTCATTGTGCATGCAAGGCGTTGTCCTCTTCTCATTGGCAGTTCCACTTCCTCCTTCACCACACCACGCCCCTGCCTCGTGTTAATCTGACTCCTTCCCGCTGGCGGTGGGGGCGTGGTTCCTGTTTTGAAAGACAAGAGAACAACACAACTCCCTACACGTGCTGTACCTTACTATCTGTATATCACTTTCTATTCTTTTTACCATATATGAAACTAATTATCTAAGCATTGCGGTATGTGCTCCTCAGACTTCATGTCTCTTCCTCTCCTGTACTTCTCCACTTCTGCAAAGCAAACACATTCAGATCAGCTGAAATCATCTCAGTATTCTCATTGTTCACACATCTAAAACTTATATAGTGAAACACAACTTATAGTAAAACACATAACATCATTCTATTCCCAACACTAGCTCAATCATGTTGTAACTAAGATAACCGCTGGAAAAAATATTTTTTTCACGGGCCATTTAGTGAGGTTTTTTTTAGATGGCAGCGGAAGCTATATGAACGAGCTAACCCTTGTCTGCTGAGTTTTACAAATGCCGGCTATTTTGTTGCTTTCTGTTGTCGTAACATCCCTCCTTGAGTATATCCAATCAGCACCAAGTAATCCCCAAGCCCCAGCCAGGAGTCTTTTGGGGCTGTTCTGAGTACCTACCCCGAGGCAGGGACTTGTTTAGCCCCTGTAAAGGTCCTTCGGGGGTGGTTCCTGCGGTGGAGACACGCACCAACGGCCCCGGCCCCATAAAATTACCCCGAAGTTCCTGCGGTGGAAACGGGCCTAGTGATACAAACTCATTGAGCCGCCGTACAAAAACCTCTCACTGTAGAGAGACACGGCTCTCTGACTTTGACACACTGAAGTAAACCTACAAGCCCTCAAGATGAAACTTAACCATTTAAGTAAGAAATAAAGATTTATCTTCTAGCTTCATGTTTTATTTTCATTACAATGGACTTTTGATTTTCTCATTCAAAAGCTAACTTTGTCTTTTAATGCAAAACATGTCTAAAAACAAAATGGAAAGGCAACTACTGTTTCTTGCCTGTTAAATATATAATATAAAGAAAACATGGCTGCTGAAAAAATAAACATTTTAAACATGTGACTTTCTTCCAACATCCAGTCTGGTTCCTCCACCAAAAGTCAACCACAGTGATACAAAGTCATTGAGCCGCCGTACAAAAACCTCTCACTGTAGAGAGACACGGCTCTCTGACTTTGACACAAACAAACTCACCAAAAATATTCCCAGTTTACCCAGATTGTGTAATAACTGGTTTAACCGTTTAGAGACTGATTCACAAACTGTGAATAGAAATCCAACATTTTCTATGTGAAACTTCAAACATCTATAAGCAGTATTAATTTCTCCTCCAGTAAAACAAATTTAAATAAATGTAAAAATTCCAAAGGAAAACTGTCCTATAAATCCTGCCATTAATAATCCTGATATATATAATTATCATGAACCTATGTTTATTGCAGACTACCAGTACATTTTGTCTGAATACATCCCACAGTGATGGTGATTTGTGTGGCTGTGAATAAGTGGGAATTCATCATAATATTCTGCAAGTAAATCAACTCATCCAACTCAAACCAAAGCTTTTTATAAAAAAGGAAGTAACACATTCCTAATCAATACTCTGATAAAGTGATTGATCCATTGATAGTCAGCATCATCAGAGTAATCCAAGTCCCTGTTGGAGTCAGTCAGAGCATTTCCATAGAGAGCCACTCTGCATCATTTACTTTTCTAAACCTAATATACATAACTTAACTTTAAGCACTAAGTTGTTAGATATGATACAAACCATCGTGTGTGAGTTTTCACAAGACACCACACAAACTGTTGTATAACAATACTTTGAAAACCAACAAGCCCTGATCATGAGACGTTTCTGACCTCCTAGTGTTAAGGCCTGTATAACATCATTAATATACTGTAGGAGGGTGCCTGACTGTGTAGACCTCTAAAAGTGATCACAAGTTTCTTGAACTGGATTTTTTCTGTAGGAGGAAGCGAGCAACAAAAATGAAGACAGTGATATGAGATCTTTTTAAGGACCTGGTCAAAGGCCATATGACAGCCCACTGGACCACTGGTTAGTGATGCATGGATGTGAAAGACATGGCAAAACAGTAAGAACAGAGTAAATGGACAAATACATAAGTGCAGTGAAATCTTCATCTTAGCTTGAGGCACACCTGCACAACATTTTATATTGTATCTTGACTGAAAAATACAGAGGTGGATCAAACACTTCAAATGCTGCTCAAGAGTCAATGTCTGTTCAAAAGTGACACCTATATTTCTGAGGGCAGATTGAACAGATGATAAAATAGAAACATCTGAACACTTAAACAATTAAACTTTAAAAAATATGTAAAACATATAAAAATCTCAAACATCCTCTTCAAGTAACACCATAGTAAAATCATCTTCTACACAGATGATATTCAATTATACATGAAAAAACCTGCAGCTTCCCTTCCTCAAGTTAATAATGTGGACAGTAACTGAAGCAGCTCTTCCGTGTACTCTCCTCTGCTTTTCAAATTTACAGCAAGTATTAATTGAAGACATTGGAGCTTTCCATTTTCTCAAATGTGTTTAAATTAATGTTAATCCCTTCGATAAGACAATGAACTAGCAAAACGACATCAGTGTCCTGGTGTGAAACCTTTTTATGTCACACTATAAATATTAAAAAATTCTCACAAACATTAACAACTGTATTTACTTGGAGGAAGCCAAATGATTTTTTTTTCAGTGACAAAATGTTAGCATTCTTTCATGGACCACTATGTAGAGAAACAAATAAATAATTTATGCTGTCACCACTGTGTGATAAACACCATGATATGTTGAGGACAGCTACAGCTGACTGACTCTGTGTGTTTGCATATGTGTCCTGCCTCTTTGCTCCCAGCTGTTAAGAGACCAGTGTTGATCAGTGGCTGTCCAGGCCTTTCAGAGCCACTGACACGCTAACAGCACAATGATGTCACTGATTCTGGCAACCCTGGGGCTCCTTGTTCAGGGTGAGACTCTCTTCTGAAAACTTTGCTTCAGGATGCAACCAGGTTCACCTCAATGATGTTCTGCTATGATGGAGAAACACTGAAACAAGCAGCATTTACCTTCTTCCATCTGTTCTCCATGTTAAAGAAATGATACTCTTCTGTCTGGATGTTGATCATCTTTCTCCAAACTGCATTTGTCTCAATAACCCTTCTGCTCTTTTTCATGTTTTCCAGGTTCATCAGGAGAAATCATCCTGACTCAGTCTCCTGGATCTCAGTCTGTTGTTCCAGAACAGACTGTCTCTATCACATGTAAAAGCAGTACACTTATAGGTGATGATATTGACTGGTACCTTCAGAAACCTGGAGAAGCTCCTAAACTCTTAATTTATGATACTACAATACGCCAGCCCGGAGTTTCAGATTGTTTTAGTGCAACGGCACATCAGACTGACTTCACTCTGACCATCAGAGAAGTTCAGACTGAAGATGCAGGAGTTTATTACTGTCAGCAGCATAACAGCCGCCCGTTCACACAGTGATACAACGTCGTACAAAAACCTCCCTCAGCTAAAGAGGAACTGATCAGACTGACAATCTTCTTTGTCAAAGTTTTACTCAAACACGGTCAGAGGTTGATGTCAGCTCTTCGGGAACTGCCCATTGGTTCGACATCCCATTGTTCCGACCATATTAAACTCATTGTTCCGAAGTCCGTTCCGAAATCATCATGATGCCCTGTGGTTAAGGTCTGGTTAGGTTTAGGCACAAAAACCACTTGGTTAATGTCAGGAAAAGATCATGGTGTGGGTTAAAATGAAAAAGAAAGTGACAAACACATTGCTGTGAGCCTGCTCCGCCTCAAGCCGGTCGTGGCGCACCATACGCCCGCCGCAAGCCGTTCAGCACCACGGACAGTCGGACTAATGGGATGTCGAACCAATGGGCTGTCGAACCAATGACATGGACCCAGCTCTTCAACAGGCAGGTTAATATAGATGATCTTACATCAATACATTTTTTCCCCAATTATTTGCTCAGGGTTTTGTGAGATTATTTTCTCCATGTGTCTGAAAAACATAAACAGTGTTGAACTGTGTCACCAAATTTATACTCAACTGTGACTCTTTTATAGGGTTAGGAAAATGGATCCTGACATTTTCTTTCAAGTTTCTTGCAAAATGTTTCCATCCAGTTTATAAACAGTAACCAATGAGGTCTCCACCTTTGTCATCTTCTTGTTTTTCCTCTCAGCCTCAGGTTTTGCAAAAACACTTGAATGTGAATATTTTCTATATTAAAGTTAATCAAAAGCATTTAAGATGGCATTGATGCTCTAAAAGAATGTTCAGGCTGCTGTAGATTCACCAAAGGTCATTTTAACATGACCTCCACTGAATCTTATTGCTCACATTAAGTCAGTCAGAGCATTTCCATAGAGAGCCACTTTGCATCAGCAGCACCATGCTCCAGTGCTCTGGGAGAGTTTATAGTCCTGAGAGTTGAACACTGGATGACTGACAGCTGTCCTTCATGACAACAGAAGCCACAGAAATCCTCCTCATCAAAAACATGACTTTGATCTCCGTCCTCATCTGGACTCTCCTCTGCTGCTGCTTCACAGGTAAAGTCCAGAGAATCAAACTCCTCTCCTCTATCAACATCTGTCCCTCTGAAATGAAGCTGACAAAACCATGATGCTGCTTTATGTTTGTGTCTCTGTATCCTCAGAGTCCAGAGGTCAGGTCACAGTGACTCAGCCTGGAGCAGTGAGCTCTGCTGTGGGAGGCTCCGTCACCATCACATGTAGGACCAGTCAGAATGTTTATTACTCTTACTACTTAGCCTGGTACCAACAGAGAGATGGAGAAACTCCTAAGCTGCTCATTCATGATACTAGCACTCGAGCATCAGGGATTCCAGGTCGTTTTACAGGCAGTGGATCAAACTCTGACTTCACTCTGACCATCAGTGGAGTCCAGACTGAAGATGCAGCAGTTTACTACTGTCAGGGTGAATTCAGTATTAACAGTGAGTACGTGTCCACACAGTGAAAAAGCATCGTACAAAAACCTCCCTCAGTCAGACTGAACAGAAACTGAACTGACTGCTGCAGCTGGAAGCTACTGCAGAGACTGATACACTTCACTGAGGACACATACACACACACACACAACAGAGAGAGAGACAGAGAGAGAGAGAGAGAGACAGAGAAAGACACAATGTCAAGTGAAACAAAAAATGATCTTGATGGAAATCAAATTAATTTCTCGATCACAGCTTCTAGCCCAGTATAATCTCCTGACAGTTAATGAGAAAAGACTTGGTCATGACCTTTGACTCAGCTTCATACTTCAGAAACATTCATGATCAAAAGTCACCCATATTGGAAAATTCATTTTTTTCACTCTGTTGTTATTTTACAGATTTCACACACTCACACACGCACGCACGCACACACACACACACACACACACACACACACACACACAGGCCAGAAAGACACAGACACATGCAAAAACAGGACCCATACACATGCATTAATCGAGAGGTGTCACATCGAGGGGGTTGCCCATGGACAGGCATTCCTAGCAGTTAAAGGTTTTGTGCCTTGCTCACAACAGCTCTTCAGCTCCCAGTCCCCACTCCTTGTTCAGTCCGTAGAGGACTTCAGCTGGGGACCCTCTGGTTCCCAAGCCAAGTCCCCACAGACTGAGTGACTACCTCTCATGTAAATGTACACATATGTTATGAAAAAAAGCTTTATTTCATCTGGAATTATAAAAATACAAAAGACATAAATGACCCACTTAATGTAACCACATTCATACAAGTGTATGTGTGTTACTTAAGTGTTAAATCGGCTGGAGACTGTCCTCTCATCTCTTTCATGTCATTGGTGACACAGGCATTCATCAACGTGTTGCTTGCCTGCCAGAAAAGCTCTGTCAAAATTGACATTTTATCCTCTTATAAGACATACTTTTATGTTGCATTTTTAGACATTTGTCGATTTTACCTGCTTATCTACAGTATTTGTTTTCTGTACTCACTCACAGTCTGGCTCTAGGCCTATACACACTACCATATATGCAACCATGCTGGTTGTACATGACATTACATTAGCCTTGGATACCAAAATGTCATGTGCTGCTCTGTCTATAGACTTGTCTAAGGTATTCGACACAGTTGACTATTTGTTACTTTTAAATAAACTGTCCCAAATTGGTTTTGATTTTGTCAGCTGCCTGTCTTTTGAAAACTACCTCTCCAATAGACTGCAGTGTGTAAAGATGTGTGATGTTCATTCCAATTTTTTTAAATATTAAAGGTGTCCCACAGAGCTCAGTGTTAGGGCCAATATTGTTTCAAATCATGTAAATGTTAGCTGTATGCAGATGACACAAATTTAAAATTGTATTGCAATATCTGCTCAATCAGCCATTCAAAGTCTACAATTGTCTTTTGATTCACTTCAGTTTCAGTTACATAACTATAAGTTAGAACTTAACTTAGACAAAACCAAATGGATGCTATTCACCAAGGCTACTCGTACTGAGTCTTCCAATATTCATTCTGCAAACGGCTCATCCATAGAGGGAGTCAAACAATACAAATACCTTGGTATCTGGCTGGATGACAGTCCTAATTTTAAGCACCATACCGAAATTTTGACTGCCAAATTGAAGATAATACTTGGCTTTCTGTACAGAAACAAGAGCCATTTTCCTTTAGTACATAGAAAAAGAATTGTAGAGTGTATTTTGGTCTGTTTTGGATGTTATATATGGAAAAGCTGCTGTCTGTACACTAAAATCACTAGACGTTGCCTACCACTCAGCCCTAAGGTTCATATCAGGTGATTGTTACAGCACCTACCACTGCCAAGTTTACCAGAAGGTTGGCTGGCCACATTTAGCTGTGAGGCGGTAACAGTTCTGGTATTTGTTCATTTATAAAGCTTGGTTGCAGATGTTTCCACCCTACAAGTCATCACTCTTAACTCTGTCCTCACAAATTCTTGGTATTCATTCAGAGAATAGGTTGTTGTCTCACACTCCTTTAATCAGAACAGAACTAGAAAGAATGTTATTTTCTTACAGTGCACCTTATACATGGAATAATCTACAAAAGACCTTAAACTTGGACACTCTGCCACCTTTTGACTGTATAAGTGCCTTATTTCTGATCTTGTTTTAATTGAGTGCACATGTTTTTATCTACGCCTTAGCAGGTCATCACCCTGTATTTCTACTTTAAGAGCTCATTTATTATTGTTGTTTGTTGTTTTGAATGATTTCATTTCTGTTTTAATTGATATGCATGATAGTTATGTGTTTGCTTATTGATTGTTTTATGTCTTTATTCATGCTCAGCATCATTGAAAATAAGGGTCTCCTTCAATTCATCTCCTGAATCTTGAATAAAGGCTTAAATGATTGAATGAATGAATGTCCTTTGCTGAAGTTGATCAGTCTCACTTAAATTTATTTTGGTGGAAAATCTTTAATTGGATTCATGTTGTGTCACTTTATGCAGCTGATACACTGCTTTTTATTTCTAATCCCCAATACTTTCTTACTATTAAGACTTTTGAATTTAAATCAGAATAATTTCCAGGTAGAATTTAACAACACACAAACAGGTGAAATTTCTTCAAGTACAGACATCAGTAATAACAGAGAGCTTTGGGTTTTACTATTAAAATGGTGTTACCATGTGTATTGTCACCAGAATAAATGAACTGATCTATAATGGGAACTCATATCCACAGTCTGAAGCCCATTAAAAAATACTTATTACTGTTGTGGCTTTTGTGCATTAGTTTGAGTAATGCTCCTAATATATAACATATGTCCAAGAAATGAAGTCACATGACGTCACTCATATGATACATTTGATCAAATCTTTATTGCTTTGAGATATTGAAACCATCAACACAAGCAAGAACATGTTCACACTGAAACGTCATGAGAGAGACAGAGAGCAGACTGAGAGCAGTAGCAGAGTAAAACCAGCAGCAGAGTCCCAGTGAGTCAGGTCAGGACTGGGAACACTGGTCTCTCCTCAGTGTCTCTGAGAGTGGAGTCTGGGAGCCCTGGGTGGCCTCACAGGTCACAGAGCCCACCTTCCTCCACTGGTCTGCAGGGAGCCTCAGGGTGCTGCTCCAGCTGTAGTGGCCGTCCTTCTCCAGCACCCCAGGGCTCCTGCTCTCCTCCCAGCTGCTGCTGCTGCTGCTGCTGCTGCCGTCCACCTTCCAGGCCAGACTCCAGTCTGAGGGGAAGCCCTTGTTGGCCAGACACATGAGCGTGGCCTTCCCCTGCTGCAGCTCCTCACTGGAGGGGGGCAGCACCGTCAGGGTGGGACGGACATCACCTAGGAGACACCAATCAGCTTACAGGACAGGGACCACACAGCTGTCAATCAACCATCAGACACTTGGACACCTTTACTGTGTGAGTTGATTTTCTCCTTAAAGGAGTTTCTGTCAGATGGTTTTTCTGCTCCATCAGTCACTCACTCACACATTGTTTCACTTCCCTTTAAGAAGCCTCTCATGCAAATCAGCACAGAGAGAATCATCATACAGAATGACCTCAAATATATCAAACTACACTGGACATAAAATATCAGAATTTAGATAAATTATTAAACGTTTTCCTCCCAAACATTGACAATACATTACTTTAGTAAAATGCATTTTACTTTTTTTTGTGCTTAAAAAATGCATATATTACTGCACTTCCTACAATCAAATGTTCTTTATGTTGATGTCAATTCTCATTAAAACTGTTCAAAAGATCTTCAACATTTGAAACCACATGAATCAATCACCGTTAGTTTTTTCTTAAAAAGCTGATTCTGAATTTATTAGAAAAAAATAGTTATCACTGAGGTGGAACATTAAGAAAATACTCTTGATAAACATTTGTAAAACTGGTTTGCAGTTTCATCTCTTTAACATTTCAATCTGTTTGACTTTAAGTATGATGAAAATGTACAAAGAAATGTTGATTAAAGCTGCTCTGACTTAGTCTCCATGATAAAGAAGGAGAGGCAAAAAAAATTAAGTTTTACAATTAAAACATTTTTATCTATTGCAGACATTACAAAACAGACTTCTAAACAAAATTTTAAAACAGTTTATCTAGTATTTGTGCAGAAATTTACTTCCAACATCCAGTCTGGTTCCTCCACCAAAAGTCCACCACAGTGACACAAACTCATTGAGCCGCCGTACAAAAACCTCTCACTGTAGAGAGACACGGCTCTCTGACTTTGACACACTGAACTAAACCTACAAGCCCTCAAGATGAAACTTAACCATTAAAGTAAGAAATAAAGATTTATCTTCTAGCTTCATGTTTTATTTTCATTACAATGGACTTTTGATTTTCTCATTCAAAAGCTAACTTTGTCCTTTAATGCAAAATATGTCTAAAAACAAAATGGAAAGGCAACTACTATTTCTTGCCTGTTAAATATATAATATATAGAAAACATGGCTGCTGAAAAAATAAACATTTTAAACATCTGACTTACTTCCAACATCCAGTCTGGTTCCTCCACCAAAAGGCAACCACAGTGATACAAACTCACTGAGCCGCCGTACAAAAACCTCTCACTGTAGAGAGACACGGCTCTCTGACTTTGACACAAACAAACTCACCAAAAATATTCCCAGTTTACCCAGATTGTGTAATAACTGGTTTAACTGTTTAGAGACTGATTCACAAACTTTGAATATATACACAGCATTTTCGATGTGAAACTTCAAACATCTACAAGCAGTATTAATTTCTCCTCCAGTAAAACAAATTCAAATAAATGTAAAAATTCCAAAGGAAAACTGTCCTATAAATCCTGCCATTAATAATCCTGATATATATAATTATCATGAACCTATGTTTATCGTAGATTATGATAAATGAAAATACATTTTGTCTGAATACATCCCACAGTGATGGTGATTTGTGTGGCTGTGAATTAGTGGGAATTCATCATAATATTCTGTAAGTAAATCAACTCATCCAACGCAAGCCAAAGCTTTTCATAAAAAAGAAGGTAACACATTCCTAATCAATACTCTGGTAAAGTGATTGATCCATTGATAGTCAGCATCATCAGAGTAATCCAAGTCCCTGTTGGAGTCAGTCAGAGCATTTCCATAGAGAGCCACTTTGCATCAGCAGCACCATGCTCCAGTGCTCTGGGAGAGTTTATAGTCCTGAGAGTTGAACACTGGATGACTGACAGCTGTCCTTCATGACAACAGAAGCCACAGAAATCCTCCTCATCAAAAACATGACTTTGATCTCCGTCCTCATCTGGACTCTCCTCTGCTGCTGCTTCACAGGTAAAGTCCAGAGAATCAAACTCCTCTCCTCTATCAACATCTGTCCCTCTGAAATGAAGCTGACAAAACCATGATGCTGCTTTATGTTTGTGTCTCTGTATCCTCAGAGTCCAGAGGTCAGGTCACAGTGACTCAGCCTGGAGCAGTGAGCTCTGCTGTGGGAGGCTCCGTCACCATCACATGTAGGACCAGTCAGAATGTTTATTACTCTTACTACTTAGCCTGGTACCAACAGAGAGATGGAGAAACTCCGAAACTGCTTATTAAGTATGCCAGCACTCGAGCATCAGGGATTCCAGATCGTTTTACAGGCAGTGGATCAAACTCTGACTTCACTCTGACCATCAGTGGAGTCCAGACTGAAGATGCAGCAGTTTACTACTGTCAGAGTTTTCACTCCATCAACAGTCAGTACGTGTTCACACAGTGAAAAAGCGTCGTACAAAAACCTCCCTCAGTCAGACTGAAGAGAAACTGAACTGACTGCTGCAGCTGGAAGCTACTGCAGAGACTGATACACTTCACTGAGGACACACACACACACACACACACACAATGTCATCATTTAGACTGAACATTTCACTGTTGTTACTTTAACAACAAATGAAACATTCGTCAAAACAAGTGAAACAACAAAAAATGATCTTGGTGGAAATCAAGTAATTTCTCGATCACAGCTTCTCACCATCATTTATAACCCATTATAATCTCCTGTTCTCATCTGATTTTCCAATAAATCAAGAGGAGCCAAGCTTGGACGGTTAATGAGAAAAGACTTGGTCATGACCTTTGACCTCAGCTTCATACTGCATCACAGCAATTTGAGCTTTATCCTATTAAAAGGAAAAACAAAGACACAGATCAGCATCAGAAACATTTATGATCAAAAGTCACCCAAATATTACCTACACATCTGTCCAATAGTCCCTCACTGGGGAATTCAATTTTTTCACTCTGTTGTTCTTTTACAGATTACACACACACACACACACACACACACACACACACAAGGCCTGTTTCCACCGCAGGAACTTCGGGGTAATTTTACGGGGCCGGGGCTGTTGGTTCTTGCCTCCACCACAGGAACCACCCCCGAAGGACAGAGTTACGGAACTTTTACAGGGGCTAAACAAGTCCCTGCCTCGGGGTAGGTACACAGAACGGCCCCGAAAGACTCCTGGCTGGGGCTTGGGGATTACTTGGTGCTGATTGGATATACTCAAGGAGGGATGTGACGTCAAGAGAAAGCAACAAAATAGTCGGCATTTTTAAAACGCAGCAGACGAGGGGTAGCTCGTTCATATAGCTTTCGCCGCCATGTAAAAACACTCACTAAATGGTCTGTGAAAAAAATATTCTTTCCAGCGGATATCTTAGTTACAATATGATTGAGCTAGCAAAGCAGTTTTGTGTTGATATGTGTGGTATTTATTCAGTTTTGGGAAATCACGATGTCTGGAAAGCATCAGCTGACAGGGACAGCTAAAAGCACCAGCAAGCTAACATCAGGACGTCATCTGTTAAAAGCCTCCCGTTGTCAGATATGACATGAAACTATTCCAGTTAGCTCAATCATGTTGTAACTAAGACATCCGCTGGAAAAAATATTTTTTTCACGGGCCATTTAGTGAGTTATTACAGACACCGCTATCGGCTAACGGCGTCCCTACGTCGCCCTGGTCAAAATGGTCGCGCAACGATTACGTCACATCCAGAGCCAACTTTACAGGAACCTTCCTCATACTCTGCTCTCTCAGTAGAGACACGGCGGTTGAGAGGGCCGAACGAGAGGACATTCCTGTAGTAGTTGCTGCCCCCCAAATACTACCAGGAACGTCTTCAGTGGAAACGAGCCTTTACACAGAGGCCGGAAATACAGACATATGCACAAACAGGACCCATACACATGCATTAATAGAGAGATGTGACAGTGAGGGGGCTGCCGGTGGACAGGCGCCCTGAGAAAGTTATGGATTGGGGCCTTGCTTAATGACACCTCTTCAGCTTCCAGTCCCCACCCCAATCCGATCCTCCAGTTCCAAAGCCAAGTCCCCACAGACTGAGCTACTGCTACCCATGTAAATGTACACATATATTATGAAAAAATAGCTTTATATCATCTGGAATTATGAAAATACAAGAGATATAAGTTACAGACTTGATGTAACTATATCTACACAAATATGTGTGTTATATAAGTATTGAATCTGCTGTCAGACAGCAAGAGACAGAGACTGTCCTCTCATCTCTGTCACATCATGTCCTCTGTTGAAGTTACTGTGTCTCATTTGAATATAATGGAAAATCTCAAAATAGATTCATGTTATGTGACTTTATGCAGATGACACACTGCTGTTTATTTATAATCCCAAAAACCCTCTGACTGTTAAGACTTTTGGTAACACTACATAATATGGCCCGCGTCTTTAATGTGTACCTCCCGTTCACTTACCACCTACTTTACCCCAACTTCCACAGACGTACAGTGTAACTCCCGCTCACTTCCCGCATGTATTTCCCCGTGTCTTACAGTATAACTAGGCTGCTTCTTAGAGTGTACCTCCCGTTCACTTACGTCCTACTTTGCCCGGACTTCCAGTGTAACTCCTGGTCATTTCCCACCTACTTTCTCCAGTCTTACAGCATAACTCGCGGCCACTTACCATGTAATTCGCGGAACTTAAGCTGTAACTTCCAAATCATTTTTTTTTTTTTAAAGATTATTTTTTGGGCTTTTTTTTGCCTTTAATGAACAGGACAGAGTGAAATGGGGTGAGAGAGAGAGAGTGGGGGTTGACATGCAGCAAAGGGTTACAAGCCGGAGTAGAACCTGCGACCACTGCAGCGAGGCATCACCTCTGTACATGGGGTGCCAGCACTATCCACTACGCTACCGACGCCCCCAAATCATTTATGTAAGTATATTGAATGAAATAGTTTACTGAACAATATAAACAAATGCTTTTGCTCTTTGCTCATGGCAGTTGTGACAGTCATTTTTTGTAACTGTCAGCAGGCAAGCTTCACTCATATTCCAGGGATTTATTATGTTTTGTCTTATAGCCTGATTTGGAATAATAATATGTTGACAAATGGGTACATATTATGGAAATTGGCACATAACAGGCCGGCTGGTATACAAAGCAAACTTACCTCTCTCAATTGCACATCTGTGGAAGTCTTGTATTGTCATCCCAGGACGAAACACAAACAATACAGTAATGTAAAAAATATACATATATTTTTAAATGCACAATAATGAGTCACTCAAAGAGTTATAAAATGTTTCTTATTTTATTACACAGAAACCACATGACAGGTGCTATTTTCTCATCCATACTCTGTAAGTACAGTAATGTAATTAGTGTGTAAGTAGAGCCTACTTTCCCTGGAAATACAGACTAACACTGGGGAACCGGGCTGGATTATGAAGTTTGCACTCTTCTCCCCTCCTTAGTCTGTAGCTTGGCACTCAGATGTTAACCCTTAAAACACAGTTAGTTCAATGCTTCACAAGGTAACAATATTACCAGAAAATAATACAAAGACAAATCAAAGTGTCCCTGACAAAAAATAACAGAGTTCCACTGGTTATCTTATTCAAGTTCAAGCTCAGTTTTGTTCCTTCTGTTATAAACTGTTCAGTTTAGTTTTAATCCCTTATTGTGACAAATGCACTTTTTAAGTCAGAAGTCAAGTGGAAAAGGTTGGTGTGATACTGCTACCACACTGGAGTGTGACGCTCAAGTGATGGAGATGGAAGAATGGATGGGCTCCTGCGGATAATAGGTGATCTTGATCCAACTCCTTGGGTCAAGGCAGAGATCAGGTTCATGGGTGGCTCGCCATCTCTCTCGTCAGGTAGAATCTCAAATCCAGATGTAATTTTCCATAGGATCTCAAAAACCTCACCTGTGTAGAAACAGAGCTATTACTATTTTGCATCATCAACTTCAATTGTTTTATGGCCATAATCAATATCACATAAATACATCACAGTAACACAAAGTGAGCAGATGAATAACTTTTAACTGTACAGTTTTTCTCAGCATGGAATACTTTATCCTGTCTTTACATTCCACATCATGAATTATTAGCCTTTTAATCCATAACATGTGATTACTAAGCATATTAATCAATTACAAATAATACGCATTTCCTTTTGAACTACAAAGTTAATGTTTTTAACCATTTGTTTAACATTTTTCAACTATGAATAACAAAATCATGTATGCTATTTAGACACATATTTCGAAACTGTAGGCTACACCAGTACACACAGTATTACGCTTGACTATTCATCGTTAATAACATCCATAACCAACTGTAATGGTGCAAATGTATACAGTACACTACTAACAGAAATACAAACGGCAACGACCTCGAGGCAAAACAACTGCAGCACTTTACAGTTACGAGTAGGTCGTGAACAGTAATTGCAATGCACAGTTAGTGTGGTATAGAGGGAAGCACACACTTTACATGGCGGGCACCAATATCATCTGCAGCATGAGCTAACATCGCTAGCTGCGTTAGCATTAACTCACCAAGACGTTGATAAACGCTGTAAAACTCCCATCACACAGGTCCTCGGTTCCTCCCTCACGTCTCCTGTGAGTATCTCGGAGTGTTACGCCGGATTTCCACTGGATGCGTGTCCGTTGCAGAACGGCAGCGCTGGTAATCCGCTGCATGCTCCGCAGTCAATACCCACCGGCTGCGTTTGCTGTGCGGAGCGGTGCAGCTCTGCCAGAAGACATCTCGGTGCACTGCCATGATTAATATCTCCTCGTCCATGGTGTTCACGGGGTGAAATGACGTCTGAAAACCTCTGACCTGTTGACTTCAGGCCTGCCTTTGCCCATTATGTAGTTTTTAAGGTGTAGTGCAGGGAAATATGATCCGCCGTGAACACTATGTACTTTATTTTGAAAATTAACCGGATGTTTTATTGTGTTTCTGTACACGACTTCCTGCCCCGCACGATCTGCTCTGTGCTGAATTGCTGCGTTGTGCTCCGGCGTCCAGCAAAAATAGAAGTCCTGCGTATCTGTTGCGGAGGGCTCCGGAGTGCCGGAGCTGAGACGGAGCTGGAACGCAGCACAGCCGCAGCCAGTGGAAACACACACATTGACTAGAATTGAATCCTATCGGCTCCGCTGCCGTGCCGGAGCGGAGACGCAACCAACACGCATCTGGTGGAAATTGCCCTTTAGCTTTGTGTTTACATCAACATTTCTCACCATAGACATTGTGTAATTTCACTCGTTTCTCTTTGTCGTCTACTCGTGTCATCCCTGCGCCTATGAGTACGAGCTCCTTGCTGAGAGGTAACTTTTTACCTTTAACCAATGGGAAGTGTGCCCCTCCCTGCTTGACCAATGACAGCTGGTCTAAGCAGAGTGACTGTGATTGACACCTTGTTTGATCAATAAAACTATGCCAGAGCGATGAAGTTAGATTGACAGGTAAAAACAAACAAACAAACATTCAAGCAACTTGAAGACAACTGAGTGATGATACGGGAATATTGTAAGAAATAAACTCTACTTACAGAGAAAGTATACTGTACTTTCTCTGTAAACAATGTCAAACATTGCCGGACCTATGTCCCTCTGATGTTACAGCAAGGGACCCAAGATTAGGTGTTTGGTTCTATTCACTTTCATGTCACAAACTAATACCATGCAACATGTCATCAGACAATTTTAGAATACAATAAGAAAACATAATTGAACATGATTAAATTGAATGTTTTATTTCATATATATATATATATATATATATATATATATATATATATGTTTACAGAGAAAGTACAGTATACTTTCTCTATAAGTAGAGTTTATTTCTTACAATATCCCTGTATCATCCCTCAGTTGTCTTCAAGTTGCTTGAATGTTTGTTTGTTTGTTTGTTTGTTTTTACCTGTCAATCTAACTACATCGCTCTGGCATAGTCTTATTGATCAAACAAGGTGTCAATCACAGTCACTCTGCTTAGACCAGCTGTCCCAGTGAGTCAGATCAGGACTGGGAACACTCTCCTCAGTGTCTCTGAGAGCGGGGTCTGGGAGCCCTGGGTGGCCTCACAGGTCACAGAGCCCACCTTCCTCCACTGGTCTGCAGGGAGCCTCAGGGTGCTGCTCCAGCTGTAGAGGCCATCCTTCTCCAGCACCCCAGGGCTCCTGCTCTCCTCCCAGCTGCTGCTGCTGCTGCTGCTGCTGCTGCTGCCGTCCACCTTCCAGGCCAGACTCCAGTCTGAGGGGAAGCCCTTGTTGGCCAGACACATGAGCGTGGCCTTCCCCTGCTGCAGCTCCTCACTGGAGGGGGACAGCACCATCAGGGTGGGGATAGCTCGACCCACTATAGAGAGACAGATTAATAAAATTCATGTGAGCTAATCTAAACTCCATCCTGTTGGTTGCAGCAGAGGAGGCTAGTGGTTTTATTGGTCCTTTCCAGGTTGGATGAAACTGGTCTTCATTGTTTCACTTCCCTCTTGAGCTCAGTAACCATGGCAACAGACAAGCATCACTGCTGATCCGTCACAACAGACAGGTTTCAGTACTAAAGATAATAAGTTTAATGTGACTTTTTTTTTCCTCTGATGTATTCATGTTTAATCTGCCTCTGTCTGATAAAAAATGGTTTACATTATTGTGAGGTGTCTTAAAAATAACTTGTCTAAAAAAGAAAGGAAAAGACTTGGTTGTGTGCTCTCTTTGTTCATTCAAAGTGAACATCGTAACAACTGAATTACATATTAAAACTCATCAAATCAGTCCTACTCATCGAGCATGTTGTTCAAACAACAGCCATCTTTGAAGATATTCTTTCAAGACATGCATTGTGTGAAGATTGTTATTTTTTGAGAAAGATCAATTAAACCTATGAGATTCTTTGCCCCAGTAGTTGGGCTGAAAGTTTAAGAATATTTCCATCTGACAGAATAATTTTTGGAAACTTCATATTCAAAAACTGTTTAAATTTATATTCAAGTGAAACAAAATGTCTGACTGAAGAAGAATTAAGTCTGTTTAAGGACATTATGTGACACATTTAAGAATCATTACAATTATATGAAACGCCAATTATCAGCTAAAATATTGCAGTACAGTCTACAGATATGAAATTAAACAGAGTGAATATAGAATTTGGGTTATTAAAGGAGTCAAATGTACTTACAGTTAACATCCAGTCTGATTCTTCCACCAAAACTTCACCACAGTGATACAAACTCATTGAGCCGCCGCACAAAAACCTCTCACTGTAGAGAGACACAGCTCTCTGACTTTGACACAAACAAACTCACCAGTTTACCCAATTTATAAAGTAACTGGTTATAATGTTTGAAGCCTATTCACAGATACGTTTACGTATTTAACATTTTGTTTTCTGAAATGTGTAACATCTACATGAAATAATAACTTCTCTTTTTCCAAGACATGAACATTTCAACAGAAAAACTCTCCAATAAACTCTGACAGACATAAATGATTATTATGAACTTTTCTTTGTTGTAGATTATGATAACTGAAAAGTAGTAATCTTGTTGAATAGTAAAATTGTTTCACTGTGAAGTTGATTTGTATGGTATTAAATTAGAGGAAATTCATAAAATATTCTGAAACAAATTTGCTAATCAAACTCAAACTACAGACACATACAAATGATCAGTGACACATTACTGATCAATACTGTGATAAATATATTGATCCATTGATAATCAGCATCATCAGAGTAATCCAAGTCCCTGTTGGAGTCAGTCAGAGCATTTCCATAGAGAGCCACTTTGCATCAGCAGCACCATGCTCCAGTGCTCTGGGAGAGTTTATAGTCCTGAGAGTTGAACACTGGATGACTGACAGCTGTCCTTCATGACAACAGAAGCCACAGAAATCCTCCTCATCAAAAACATGACTTTGATCTCCGTCCTCATCTGGACTCTCCTCTGCTGCTGCTTCACAGGTAAAGTCCAGAGAATCAAACTCCTCTCCTCTATCAACATCTGTCCCTCTGAAATGAAGCTGACAAAACCATGATGCTGCTTTATGTTTGTGTCTCTGTATCCTCAGAGTCCAGAGGTCAGGTCACAGTGACTCAGTCTGGAGCAGTGAGCTCTGCTGTGGGAGGCTCCGTAACCATCACATGTAGGACCAGTCACAGAGTAGATGATGGAGTGGACCTCTCTTGGTACCAACAGAGAGATGGAGAAACTCCTAAACTGCTCATATACTATGCGAGCACTCGAGCATCAGGGATTCCAGATCGTTTTACAGGCAGTGGATCAAACTCTGACTTCACTCTGACCATCAGTGGAGTCCAGACTGAAGATGCAGCAGTTTACTACTGTCAGGGTGAATTCAATGTTAACAGCCAGTGGTTGTTCACACAGTGAAAAAGCGTCGTACAAAAACCTCCCTCAGTCAGACTGAACAGAAACTGAACTGACTGCTGCAGCTGGAAGCTACTGCAGAGACTGATACACTTCACTGAGGACACACACACACACACACTCTCACACAGTATCTCTAGCATCATGTCATTCACACCATCAAAAAATTATTTTTGTATGCTGATGACAGTCAGATCAGAAGGTAGCGCAGATTGTCTGGTGACTCTCAGTCCTATTTTAAATGTAAATGTTTTTTGTTTTTTTAAATCACATTCTATGACACTAAGATGAATTAGATCAAACCAAATGTTTTCACTATGTACAAGAAATGAAAGAAATTTGGAATCATCCTACCTCATTTTTCAAGCCCAGTTCAGACCAAAGATTCGCAACATGATGAGTTGAAACAGGTAACTACTTGCAATGCACCATTCTGCAATGTTCTAAAAACCTGCTGTTTCACACCAGTGCATCTGGATGAGATGGTATGAGGGGCCGTACAAGACATAATTCATTCTGGCCCTCTCACACACACACACACACACACACACACACACACACACACATTCTCCTTACACATTCATATATTTTCACTCTCATATTTATATTCACTCACACATTCATATATTTTTACTCACACATTTATACATTTTCACTCACACATTCATATATTTTCACTCTCATATTTATACATATTCACTCACACATTCATATATTTTCACTCTCATATTTATACATATTCACTCACACATTTATATATTTTTACTCACACATTTATACATTTTCACTCACACATTCATATATTTTCACTCTCATATTTATACATTTTTACTCACACATTCATATATTTTCACTCTCATATTTATACATTTTCACTCACACATTCATATATTTTTACTCTCATATTTATACATATTCACTCACACATACATATATTTTCACTCTCATATTTATACATTTTCACTCACATATACATATATTTTCACTCATATTTATACGTATTCACTCACACATACATATATTTTCACTCTCATATTTAGACATTTTCACTCACACATTCATATATTTTTACTCACACATTTATACATTTTCACTCACACACTCATATATTTTCACTCTCATATTTATACATTTTCACTCACACATTTATACATATTCACTCACACATTCATATATTTTCACTGACACATTTATACATATTCACTCACACATTCATATATTTTTACTCTCATATTTATACATATTCACTCACACATTCATATATTTTTACTCACACATTTATACATTTTCACTCACACATTCATATATTTTCACTCACACATTTATACATTTTCACTCACACATTCATATATTTTCACTCTCATATTCATACATATTCACTCACACATTCATACATTTTCACTCACACATTTATACATATTCACTCACACATTCATATATTTTCACTGACACATTTATACATATTCACTCACACATTCATATATTTTTACTCTCATATTTATACATATTCACTCACACATTCATATATTTTTACTCACACATTTATACATTTTCACTCACACATTCATATATTTTCACTCACACATTTATACATTTTCACTCACACATTCATATATTTTCACTCTCATATTCATACATATTCACTCACACATTCATATATTTTCACTCATATTTATACATATTCATTCACACATTCATGTATTTTCACTCTCATATTTATACATATTCACTCACACATTCATGTATTTTCACTCTCATATTTATACATTTTCACTCACACATTTATACATTTTCACTCACACATTTATACATTTTCACTCACACATTCATATATTTTTATTCTCACATTTATACATATTCACTCACATACATACATTTTCACTCACACATACATAAATTTTCACTCTCATATTTATACATTTTCACTCACACATTTATACATATGAGAGGCCCTTAGAGACATAATTCATACTTGGTTTCACATGTAACATCATACTGTCATACATACACCACTATACTCTTACACAAACACTACTATACCCTCTTATATGCACAATCATACTCTTATACATACAGCACTATACTCTCACACAAACACTACTATACCCTCTTACATGCACAATCATACTCTTATACATACAGCACTATACTCTCACACAAACACTACTATACCCTCTTACATGCACAATCATACTCTTATACATACACCACTATACTCTCACACAAACACTACTATACTCTCTTACATGCACAATCATACTCTTATACATACACCACTATACTCTCACACAAACACTACTATACCCTCTTACATGCACAATCATACTCTTATACATACACCACCACTATACTCTCACACAAACACTACTATACCCTCTTACATGCACAATCATACTCTTATACATACACCACTATACTTTCACACAAACACTACTATACCTTCTTACATGCACAATTATACTCTTATACATACACCACTATGCTCTTACACAAACACTACTATACTCTTTTACATACACAATCATACTCTTATACATACACCACTATACTCTCACACAAACACTACTATACTCTTTTACATACACAATCATACTCTTATACATACACCACTATACTCTCACACAAACACTACTATACCTTCTTACATACACAATCATACTCTTATACATACACCACTATACTCTCACACACACTACTATACCCTCTTACATACACAATCATACTCTTATACATACAGCACTATACTCTTACACAAACACTACTATACCCTCTTACATACACAATCATACTCTTATACATACACCACTATACTCTCACACAAACACTACTATACCTTCTTACATACACAATCATACTCTTATACATACACCACTATACTCTCACACAAACACTACTATACCCTCTTACATACACAATCATACTCTTATACATACACCACTATACTCTCACACAAACACTACTATACCTTCTTACATACACAATCATACTCTTATACATACACCACTATACTCTCACACAAACACTACTATACCTTCTTACATACACAATCATACTCTTATACATACACCACTATACTCTCACACAAACACTACTATACCCTCTTACATACACAATCATACTCTTATACATACACCACTATACTCTTACACAAACACTACTATACTCTTTTACATACACAATCATACTCTTATACATACACCACTATACTCTTACACAAACACTACTATACTCTTTTACATACACAATCATACTCTTATACATACACCACTATACTCTCACACAAACACTACTATACCTTCTTACATGCACAATTATACTTTTATACATACACCACTATACTCTTACACAAACACTACTATACTCTTTTACATACACAATCATACTCTTATACATACACCACTATACTCTCACACAAACACTACTATACTCTTTTACATACACAATCATACTCTTATACATACACCACTATACTCTTACACAAACACTACTATACTCTTTTACATACACAATCATACTCTTATACATACACCACTATACTCTCACACAAACACTACTATACCTTCTTACATACACAATCATACTCTTATACATACACCACTATACTCTCACACACACTACTATACCCTCTTACATACACAATCATACTCTTATACATACACCACTATACTCTCACACAAACACTACTATACCCTCTTACATACACAATCATACTCTTATACATACACCACTATACTCTCACACAAACACTACTATACCTTCTTACATACACAATCATACTCTTATACATACACCACTATACTCTCACACAAACACTACTATACCCTCTTACATACACAATCATACTCTTATACATACACCACTATACTCTCACACAAACACTACTATACCTTCTTACATACACAATCATACTCTTATACATACACCACTATACTCTCACACAAACACTACTATACCTTCTTACATACACAGTCATACTCTTATACATACACCACTATACTCTTACACAAACACTACTATACCCTCTTACATACACAATCATACTCTTATACATACACCACTATACTCTCACACAAACACTACTATACTTTCTTACATACACAATCATACTCTTATACATACACCACTATACTCTCACACAAACACTACTATACCCTCTTACATACACAATCATACTCTTATACATACACCACTATACTCTCACACAAACACTACTATACCTTCTTACATACACAATCATACTCTTATACATACACCACTATACTCTCACACAAACACTACTATACCTTCTTACATACACAATCATACTCTTATACATACACCACTATACTCTCACACAAACACTACTATACCCTCTTACATACACAATCATACTCTTATACATACACCACTATACTCTTACACAAACACTACTATACTCTTTTACATACACAATCATACTCTTATACATACACCACTATACTCTTACACAAACACTACTATACTCTTTTACATACACAATCATACTCTTATACATACACCACTATACTCTCACACAAACACTACTATACCTTCTTACATGCACAATTATACTTTTATACATACACCACTATACTCTTACACAAACACTACTATACTCTTTTACATACACAATCATACTCTTATACATACACCACTATACTCTCACACAAACACTACTATAGTCTTTTACATACACAATCATACTCTTATACATACACCACTATACTCTTACACAAACACTACTATACTCTTTTACATACACAATCATACTCTTATACATACACCACTATACTCTCACACAAACACTACTATACCTTCTTACATACACAATCATACTCTTATACATACACCACTATACTCTCACACACACTACTATACCCTCTTACATACACAATCATACTCTTATACATACACCACTATACTCTTACACAAACACTACTATACCCTCTTACATACACAATCATACTCTTATACATACACCACTATACTCTCACACAAACACTACTATACCTTCTTACATACACAATCATACTCTTATACATACACCACTATACTCTCACACAAACACTACTATACCCTCTTACATACACAATCATACTCTTATACATACACCACTATACTCTCACACAAACACTACTATACCTTCTTACATACACAGTCATACTCTTATACATACACCACTATACTCTCACACAAACACTACTATACCCTCTTACATACACAATCATACTCTTATACATACACCACTATACTCTTACACAAACACTACTATACTCTTTTACATACACAATCATACTCTTATACATACACCACTATACTCTCACACAAACACCACTATACCTTCTTACATGCACAATCATACTCTTATACATACACCACTATACTCTCACACAAACACTACTATACCCTCTTACATGCACAATCATACTCTTATACATATACCACTATACTCTCACACAAACACTACTATATCCTCTTACATGCACAATCATACTCTTATACATACACCACTATACTCTTACACAAACATTACTATACCCTCTTACATGCTGCTTCATGCAGGCTAAATAAACGTGGACAGCACAGAGAAAAATATGACTTTATTACCAACGTCTGAATTGAATAAAAAAGACAGATAGGCAGTCACAAAACTGAAACGCTGAAAATGGTTGCACACACTCACCCTCCTGAATCATTGTGATTATTTATGACAAATGTTCAAGTGTATGCAAGAGAGGCAAATATGCTAGGCTTACAAATCTACTACTGTACATATCATTCTTAAGTTGCAAACATGTTGAATTAAAAACATCTTCTAAATAAAAATGTTTCATATCCCTCTGTCTTGAAAGACAAACTTCTGTGTTAATATGCCAATCAATCATCATCTGTCATTTGCTTACAATAGTTTAAAAACGACCACAAAACTCAGTAAACACCTTGAAATGTTGACATCATTGTGCCTTGAAGTTATTTTTGTTTTATTTATCTTTTTAACTGTGTTCATTGGGTTTTCCATTATATTAGTGACAATAACAACACAGAAAAAAAGAAAAGAACAAATAACAAGAGCACACATAGGGATGGAGGTGCACCTGTGCAATAAACAGTATATCCTCTGCCTAAATGGACAGGTTTTCTGTGTTTGCTGATGTTCGTATGCAAGAAATGAGTAAACTATTCAATTCACAGAGAGAGCAGAAAGGGGAAAAAAAGGAGGGGGGGCAGGGTAAAGATGTGGGAGGCTTTATTCTAAAGTGTTTGGGTGAAATTCATTTGCGTAATAGTCTAAAAAGGGCTGCCTCCCGCTGAAAAGGTGCTGCAGCCGCACACGTGCCCTTATGAGTGCAGAGATGTCAGCATCTGTGACTGAAGAAAAATGAATTAATCAACAACGCTCAAATAGTGACATGATTAATGCACACTGAGCATATCTTACACCACAATATTAACTTGAATTGGGCAATGTTACAACAGTAGCGTGACGTTTATTATGGGGTGCCGTTTGTAAAGTGGCTCAGGCTGAAAATAACATCAACATTTTGCCACATTTAGCTTCAAACAATGTTTAAAAAGTGTTATGAATTTTTTAATATCACCTTTTACCACATTCACAGCAATATTTGTTAACTTAGAAATATATTAAATAGTTAAATCTAAATATTAAATGTGGCACCTAAATGTTAAATATTAAATCTAAATCTAAATGTTAAATCTAAATGCTAAATCTAAATCTAAATATTAAATCTAAATGCTAAATCTAAATCTAAATGTTAAATCTAAATATTAAATCTAAATCTAAATGTTAAATCTAAATGCTAAATCTAAATCTAAATGTTAAATCTAAATGCTAAATCTAAATATAAATCTAAATGCTAAATCTAAAGCTAAATCTAAATGTTAAATGTTAAATCTGAATGTTCTGGGTGAAACTAAATATTTAGCTAATATGCAAATTCACACTGCCGGTCACCGGAAGTACCAAAATAAAAGCTTGAGATGGTCAGACTGTGTTTATAGAATCAAATAACAAAACCAACTTATCGGGGGAAATGAACACCTGAACATACATTAGCGTGATAATAACTACCTAAAATAACAGAAAACATGTTTGGAGAAATTTTATTTGAGGTGTACTTTGAGTTGTTAGTGTCCCTTCGGAGGGAATCACCTTGTTGTTGACAAATACTTCCGGGTAAAAAACCAGCAGAGTTTAGCTACGTATGCAACCAGCCATCGAAAAACCAGGAACAAGTCTCCTGAGAGGCATTTTGAGTTATTTACAGATTCTGAAAGTGTAGTTTCTAAGCTTTCCAACGATGTCTAACACATGGAAATCTGAAAATATTTGAAGAAGTTGTGGCCATTTGAATGCAGGCACTCCTGAAACTACTTTACTGAGAAATCCAGGCTGAACGATTCTGAATTCTCAGGTGCCAGGTAACACAATGCTGCTCATTTGCATCTCATGTAGATAAGCCCTACCCCCTACTGGTCTAGCTCTCAGTGACATCAGGTATCTGTTAGCCTGCAGGGCAGAAACTATTGTAGTAGTTTGAACAATGTAGTTAATGTTGATGTAGTGTTATTTTCCTTAAGCACTTTAGTGGACTGATCAGAATCAGAATGTACTTTACTGAAATAGAAATGCTTTTGTTACAAAAAGCCCCTGAATAAAGTTGATCATTGGGGGTGTACTATTCTGTATACAAACATGTGTTTTGTGTTCCTCTGTGTGTGCGTACGTTCGTTTAATCCACAGTAAATGCCCTAAAACTCAAAAATCCACCGAGGAAGTATACACAATCGGCCATCCGGTCAAAGTACACACATTAAACAGTTAGAATTTTAAACGTAGGTCTTGGGTCAGGGTGGTTTGGATCCAGTAGAAAACGGGACTTACCGGCGCGGGCCCAAGCACTGGGCCCGTTGAGATGAATGGGTGTCCGCTGTCCACCGCTGCAGTCAGTCCGGTGTCCAGAAAACAGCACAGTAATGGGTTCTGGGGTGGCCCAAGTGTTCACAGGGTCTTTCCCTCTCAGGCGGGCAGTATCGTTGTGGTCGATCCGGTTGTAGAATGGAGAAAAAACTAGTATATTGCTAAAAGTTAGTGAAACGCTAAAGTAGTTTGGTGTGGCAGGTGTCAGGTGTCAGGTGTCCCAAAAAGCTTAAAATCCGCCGGTCAAAGACACGAGATCAGCCATCCACCAATGTACAGACTTTAAGGCAAATAAAATCTTAAAAGTAGTAGATTAATTAATTAATGAACACAGAGCAGATATTTCCCTCAGAATCTAACAGTTAAGCTAGCTTGCTAATCGTCAACAAATGAGCAGAGACGTTATAAAAGGTCCAGAAATACTGACGAAGTGTTTAAATCCTCGCTGAGCAGACGACTGGTTTGACTTTGGCTCAGCAGAATGCTAGCAGCGCTGTTTGCGCTGTAACAGCCACAATTTAGCTCTTCTGCAATGCGTTTTTCCTGGTCCATCTTCATTCAATGATGAAAACACATGCAGCTTCCAGAAGTAGCAGTTCCTTATGCAGGAGCGGCTGGCTGCATAAGTAGCCATGTGGTTCAGCTGATTGGCCAAAAAAAGAACAAAAGCACGTGAATAGCCAAAGAAAGCCAGTATGCAAATTTACTGTTGTTATTGTCGCACCACCAACTAGGATCAGAGCATTTCCTCTTGTAGCAGGAAGGGAAAAGGAAGTGAGATCACAGCCTTGTCCACCTGAGCAGGAGAGGAAGGAGGAGGGGAAGGTGATAAATTAAGGGACACCTGTGAGCTGAACAGAGAGCGGGAAAATCAGACAAAGGAGACTTGAAGGAGGATGGAAAGGAGAAGTGAGAATGAGAAACAAAAGAGGAAATAAGTAAATGGGTGAACCCAGCACTGGATTAAAATGAAAAGACAACAGTGAATTTACCCTAGGGACAAAGTGTTACAAGGACTGGCTGGAAATGAACGGTGAGGAAACAACAACCTCAAAGAAAAGCTGATCTCTGGAGCGGGTGGAAACAGACTGGATCTGCTGTGCCTTTCCTGCTTGGATTCGGTGGCTGAGCTGAGGTGGATGACTCACTACCAGCAGATAAGTTCATTTTTTTCCCCACAATCTCCTGGCTTCTCCAAACTCGAGCTTCAAGCAGACCTGGGTCCTTGCCTCCAACCTCACTCACACTCACACTCCACACACACTCTTCCACCTGAACTGATTTGAACTGAATTACATTCACACATCCGAACTGAACTGAACTGAATTACATTCATACTTCCCCACTCACTCACACTCACACCCATCCAAACTGAACTGAACTGGATTACCTTCATACTACTCATACTCCCCTCAACACTCTCACCTATCTGAACTAAATTAACTGAACTGTAAACCTCTCTCTCTCACCCACACACACACGCACACACGTACACACACATAATTTCCTTTTATTTGTTGATGAGCTGAATGAATATTATTTGTATTTGAATATTTTGATTTCCTGTGGTTAACTATTGAGTTGAATTGGATTTCTGTTTACTGCAGTGACATTGATGAATTAAGAAATTTGAGTTATTTGATTCGGCTTGATCTAATTAGAATTAGGAATGAATATAACTACCCTTAATTAATCAACTTGATTTGTGGTGTTTTCTGTTCTTTTGCAGTGTAGAAGTAAGCAGTCGGGTTATTTTACTTTTACTTCACTTTAAATAAATTTGACAGGTGAGGATTTTTGTGTCCGCCTGTCTAGCGCTCAACAATTTCTTAGGTTTCTACGCTACACTCTAAAACAACCCAAATTCAAATACAAAGTTTATGGTTTTAAGGCCACCAATACTGGTATTTGAAACATGGAGTGGCTTCTTCATGATTTCAACTTACACATTCTGCAAAAAAACAAAAATCACTCATTTTTTAAAAAAATTGATTTTTTTCTTTTTTTTCGACTTGTGCCGGGTCAACTTGTTGCTGGGTTTCTCGTGGCGGGCCACACACACATTATATATATATATATATATATATATATATATATATATACACACACACACACATATGAATATCTCACATTTTTCACGTCACTATATCACCGTTTAGACTAATCTGGTGTTGGTAAAGTCTATAAACACAATGCAGTCTATACGCACAATTAGCGGGGCTAACCGTTAGCTGTCAGCCCTGTTAGTGGTGTCTGTAATGACTCATTAACTCTAAACGGTCCGTGAAAAAAATATTTTTTTCCAGCGGATGTCTTAGTTACAACATGATTGAGCTAGCAAAGCAGTTTTGTGTTGCTATGTGTGGTATTTATTCAGTTTTGGGAAATCACGATGTCTAGAAAGCAGGGTCAGCAGAAGTAAAGCTAACATCAGGACTTCATCTGTTAAAAGCCTCTCGTTGTCGGATACGACATGAAACTACTCCAGTTAGCTCAATCATGTTGTAACTAAGACATCTGCTATTTTTTTCACAGACCATTTAGAGTTAATGAGTGCCACATTTAATATTTAGATTTAACTATTTAATATATTTCTAAGTTAACAAATATTGCTATGAATGTGGTAAAAGGTGACGTTAAAAAAATCACAACATTTTTTTACACAATGTTTGAAGCTAAATGTGGCAAAATGTTGATGTTATTTTCAGCGTGAGCCACGTTACAAACAGCACCCCATAGGCTGTTCGCATGGGTTTAACATATTGTTGAGAATTTGGAGCATATAACGTTACGCATATGATCAAGTTATGGCATGAGATGGGCAAAGCTTCATGTAACGGTGACTTACATGGTGATCTCTGTGACTTTTCAGTCATGTTGAGAGCCAGTTGTTCCTTTTCTTTACCTTTTGTCGCTTCTTTCGTTTTTCCTCTTCTCCTACTTCTTCGGGTTTATGCGTTTGTCTCCGTGAATGGTCGGTCGCTTTAAATACTGCTCCCGCAAAGCATTGTGGGATTAAATTATCTCCTTTCCTATCGCTTAGGAAGGTCCGATGTATCCTATGCTAAAGGAGATCTGAAAGGAAGCACTGAACCTCCTTTCCTTAGTGTTTAAAGAATTCGAACAGCTCTTATTATGGCAGCCACTAAAATACTTCCGGGTCATTTCACTCAGCTAAGAACATTCCTAAGCAAAAAAGACTTTCCGACCGCAGCCACTGTGTGAGTGAGAGTATAGTGGAAACGGAGAGCAGTCCATTTATCGTCTACATACTCCGGTACAGTAGGTGGCGGTATACACCTAATGAGCAATGGATGCAACGCGCCATAAAACCAAAAGAAGAAGAATAATTTATCGTGCTGTGATTGGCTGAGAAGCTCAAGTCAAGCAGGGTCAGGTCAGGTCACGATCAGCATGGAGGGGGGAGATGAGACACGGGCACTTAAGCAAGCTATTGGGGTATTAAGAAATATTTTGTCATTGCCTGAAACGGTCACATCCTTGTCCTCGTCCCTTGAGCAGCAGAGGACAGGCTCAGCTGCACCTAACGTTACTCACAGCACGGTGGAAAGTGAGATGCGAGAACTTTTCAGACCAGGCAACTCCCAAGTCCCTTCAGCAATCCAAGCGGCAGCTAACGTGACACAAGGCCAAACCGGAGGACTGCGGCGGCCGTCATTGCGATATCAGACTCAGCAGCACTTTGACAACTGGAACTCTCGGTCAAGGAAAAGGTGAGAACGATCTAACGTTAACGTTAGATGGTAACTCGTCAGTGTACTAATATTAAATCTTAAATGTAACGTTACTTCTGCTAATTTAGCAACACACTTTGGCAACACAGTCAAAGCTGGTTAGTTAATGTTAGTGTTTAAAAAACAAAACAAAAAACAAACCATGTTGGTAGTCTAAACAGTACAGGCAAATAAAAGTTATTTAAATACAGAAAATATCAGAAGCTGTTTTGAACTTGTGAAGCGTTTTATGAAAGGGATAAATGTAGCTAACTAGAAATGTCCGCTAGCCGTGATGCTAACTTTCGCCATGTTCTACTCAGTTCGAGCAGTGACAAACCTATTTCAGATCCATTTTTTTAAAATCCCCAACAAACGTTTTTAGCAGTTTGTGTGGCGCTAATGCTGCTAATGTTAGTTCACACAGGTAGAGGGAAGATCTTTCAGCAATAACAGGTTAAGTCAATCTGTATCAACATATTTCAGAACTTATGTTAAATGCAACATAGACTACGATTGGCTTTTTTTTTTTCCATAATATGTGCTGGCTTGGCTTGACTCCATTACAACGGCGCTAAGTTACTCGCTTGAAGGTGTATATTTAACTGATGATGAGCTTGTCTTGAGTAAAAGCAGCGCTGTTTACTGCAAGCAGTGATCAAATAAGCGGCTGTGAAACGGTGAATATATTGTTTTGAGTGTCACAATCTCTGCGAAATGCCTCGTTTCACTAACAGAATTTAGTTAAGTTTATTTAAGTTTAAGTTTCTTTACTTTATTAATCCCCCTGAGGAGAAATTCAATGTTTTCACTCTTGCTTGTCAATTACACACAGGCCCGAAAAACACACACATGCACAAACAGGACCTATACATGCACAAAGTGGAGAGATGTCAGAGTGAGGGGGCTGCCCTTGGTGAGGCGCCCCGAGCGGTGGGGGGTTCGGTGCCTTGTTCAAGGGCACATCGGCAGTGCCCAGGAGGTGAACTGGCACCTCTCCAGCCACCAGTCCACGCTCCATATTTTGGTCTGGACGGGGACTCGAACTAACGACCCTCCGGTTCCCAACCCAAGTCCCTATGGGCTGAGCTACTGCCGGTGAGTCCCTGAATTAGCGACAGTAAACTTTGATAAACGCTTTCAATTTCCTGTACATTCTTCACAATTAAAACCCCCATTATTTTGTTATTTAAAGGGTTTTAATATGAAGCAGCAAAAGCAGGAAATGGTGTGTTTTTATCAGCAGTAACTTAACACGGCTCTGATACGGCTGAAAGCGATCAGGAAACGGTAAAATAAAGCAGAAATCTGAAAGTACAAACAGGGACGCAGGAGAGAAACTAAAGTTCAAACCACAGAGATTGAGTTAGAAGCTACAAAAGCACACAGAGACTTTTAAAAACGTCTTTCTCTCTGGTCTCCAGCACAGACATGAGAAACTACAGACTACAGACTGTCACATTATTTAGCCCTAAGTGACAGTAACATTAGCAACGTTCTTAAGATATTGACAGTGCTTTATTTTAAGTAAGAGTGTTATTGTAGGTCATTGTAGTACAGCCTTTTCTGTTTTCTTGTTCATCCATCACCTTAATTCAAATGTATCAAATTGTTTGATGTACTCCCTGTCACCAGTTTTAGAGCAGTGTTAAAGGGCATGCATGATGAAATGAATGACAGCCATTTTTTTTAAAGAGCTGTGATGTATATATAAATATCATATTTCAGTTTGTTTATTTCAATTTGTTTATTCACAAAGCCAGAACAGAATAGCAACTAAACTATATATCAATATAAATCTTTTATATATTTTATTTTAATATAGAATATAGAAATATAGAATATTTTATGAACTTAATTGTTAATAAATATTCATAAATATATTATTCAAAAGAGCTGTAGAAGGATTCTAAAAAGTACAACATCCCAAATTTTGCCATGTTTTATGGGTTGATGAGAACAGAATGCAATTAAAGATGAATACATACATTTCTGCTTTGTTTTGTAGGGCCAAAACACATTATCACGATACTTTCAACAAAGACATCAAAAACATCTTCTTCCAAGGCCATCGAGCAGTGTTGTTGTCAAACATCGCACAAAGCAACAGTTACACGAAAAAGGACATATATTGAATGGATTTGAATTCCAGAAATCCTGGGACCAGAGGAGTGTCACTGAACAAATCCGGGATGCCTTTGGAGAAAAAAAAAGTTTTTTGGACCCTTTTTTTTAACCTTTTGCATTTTTACCCACTGTTTTTCAGCCTCAAGTTTCTGATGGCATGTGGCAACAGACTGTTTTCACCCAAATTGCGTGCTAGACAAGAGCTGGATGCAAATCTCATACATAAAGTCTATAAATCCAAAGCCCGACACATCAGACCATCAAAGCCAATTTTGGTAAGTTGTATCACATTTGAATTGACTTGCAGAGCACTGTAATAATAATAACCATAATAATCATAATTGGTGCATAAACATGAATGAAGATTAATGTTATCTTTGTCGTTCTTAAAATGTTGAAGAACAATATAATTTTTTTATAGACTAGTGCAGATTTGGAATGCCTGTTTTTAAAATGTTAAATCTAAGCACAGAAATTGAATAAATTGACAGCTGCTTAATTGGACTAACCGAGAGCTAAAATTAGGAGAGGATACTAGTACTCCATGGGCACTTTTAAAGCATGGACAGCAAAAGTAATTCTTAGAATTATAATCTTATATCTTGGTCTTTCCAGGTACTGTTACATTTACAGTTGAAATTTAATATATCTGAAAATATGTGTTATGTCTTTCCAAGGATGATATTACAGGCTATAGCAGTGAGGACAACATTTGTGAGGAAAACACTGCTTCAGCAAGGCAGCTGCACTCCTCCTCTCTAACACGAGACAGACACTCACATGCATCTTCAGACGGTTTCACCAGCTGAATGACTGCCTCCCCATCAACCTGTACTTCTGCAGTTCAACTTTTTGCCTCATCAACTGGGTGTGAAGCGTTAGTCACTCAAACTCCTGCCTTGACATACCAAAGCAGTATCTCAACCAACCACAGCAGCACTTCAGCAAGCAGTTCTTCTAGTCAGTTGTCAGTGTGCTCACTGGAAAGCTGCCCTTCCACCAGTCAGCCTTCTACCTCATCATTTGGAGGAACAACTTGAGTTGATCCAACTCTGGTCCTGACTTGCCAAAACAGCTCAAGCTCACCCTACCAGAGCAGCAGTCCAGCAAGTCTTTGTTCTGTGTTACCCTCTACCTCAACACACCATCAATCAGCAAACTATGATAACTACCTTTCAGTAATGGCTGCACTGTCTGGCATGTCTTCTGATGATGAGGAATTGAACCAGGCTATACTGGCAAGCCTACAGAGTGAAAGGTTAGTACAAAATGCAAATGTTTCATGGTAGCCACTTCCAAACAAAGTTTTGTTGCATTATTAGTGAATTCAGATGCCATACCTGCTCATATGTTTATATGCATATTTAATGTGTATATTGGCCATTGACAGCACTGGTATGTAAGTTAAATGATGAGGCTGACAATTTTCTATATTTTTATTATTGTCAACAAATGTTGTGCAGAGCCAAACCAACAACTAACATATTTCTACTTAGAAGTACGGTACCTGTATCCAAAGCCTGATATCTTATTCTTCTGTGCTGTTCAGCTCAGTTGTCCAAAAACTATTAAAAACACTTCAATAAGCCACACAACTGCACTTCGTCCCTGGAGATGGCAGTTATTTTTGTTTGTTTGTTTGTTTGTTTTTGTTTAGAAATGTCTCCAGAGACTAACAACAGTGATAAGGTTGTTACTATCAGGAGAGAGGTTACTTTAATAACAGGTGCCACTGAGCATGCTTGGAACACAGTTTACAAAACTTTGCTTATTGTGCTACATATCACAACCTCTTGACTTTGTATTATACTAAATGCTTACTAATATACTTTGTACGTGGCAGTTATGTTCTGATGTTCAAAATTGTCAATGACCATGAAAAATACACACATGATGTCACATTCTTAACTAGTATATACTATAATATAAACTAGTATAACTCATATTTATCTTGTGTATCTTGTATCTTTTTTCAGAAGGACCACAGGATCATCGGTGCCAGCAAGCGATATTTTGCAAGATCTTGCAACAAAAATAAACTATCAGAGGAAATGCAAGTTTAACATTAACCGATCCACAGTCCTGGATGCAGCCATCAGAGGTTTTAAACCAGGGACCTATGATCCATGTCACAGTATTTCTGTCAGGTTTTCTGATGATATGGGAGTACCTGAAGAGGCTGTGGACTTAGGTGGACCAAGAAGAGAAAAGACTGTTAATGGTAGCTTTGCCCCTGTCTCCAGTGTTTGTGGGAGAAGGTGGCAAAATGAACTTGGCTTTTGACAATACTAGTATGTATTAATTGTAATCTCATAATAATTTTATTTATTGAAATCACTACATTTTATGTGATGGTACAGGTATTTGTCAAGTCTTTGTACACATGCACTGTCAAATAAATAATTTTATTTTATTTTCTCTAGCCATGAGAGAGGACAGGTACTTCATTGCAGGCAGGGACATTGCAGTAAGCCTTGTACATGGCGGTCCACCCGCAAGCTTTCTGTCCCCAACTCTCTTCTGTTGCCTTGTTGATGGCCCAGAATTGGCTAAGCCAGTTTTTGAAGATGTTGCAGATATTGACCTGCGTGAAAAAATTAAAAGGGTAATTTTTTTGAGTTTTAGAATATGTTGTGGTGTATGTGCATCTGTATCAACACTAGTGACTTGTGTAGAGGGAAAGATGTTTAATTACAGCCCTTTCAAATTTTGTTTGTTGTATCTATTGGAAGGTCACAGAATGTACATCATTTGAAGATCTGCTAGCAACAACAGAGCCAATTGAGGACTGTTTGGCCAATGCTGGCTGCCTGAGGCCACTGTGGAGGTTGGAAGACAAGAATCTGCTTGTAGATGGCATCCTGATGTTCCAAGTGATACCCACAGTGCTTTTGAGAGGTAAGTTTTTATCTAGCCTTTTTGCCTCTACAATAAAGAACTGAAACCCATAAAGAGTGCCTAGTGTTAAGATGTAAGAAACATATCAGCATTTAACACATTTTCTTAAAGCAACACCATAGTAAAATCATCTTCTACACCAACGAATAATGTGAACAGTAATTGAAGCAGTTCTTCTGTTTACTTTGCTCTGCTTTTTAAATTTGTCAAAAGGATCAATTACAGACTTTGGAATTTGCAATTTCTTAAAAGTTTTTAAATTAATGTAGATATCGTTGCTAAAAGAATTAACAGAACATCTAGCAAACTTTAATTGGTTTCTTGGTATGAAACATATGTCACACTCTCTCAAGAGTGCATTGAATATTTTTTGCGGTGATTTTTTTCTCTTTTATACCTGAATAACAAAAACCCCACTATAGATATTAAGACATTGGGCTCTAGTTTCGCAGACCGGACGCGGCGGGGGCGCAGCGCACCTGTGCTTCGCCAACTGGGTGTGGCCAGGCGGATTTTGTAAATTTGGCACACCGTGCGCCTGGCGCAGCTACTCCTCTTTCCCACCTCCGTCCCTCCTACCTACGCAAGTCGGAAAGAGGGAGGAGAGAAGGCGTGGAGTGGGTTTTACACACATCACACCAATCAAATGAGCCCCTCTGCTCGCCCTTAAATGCGCTGCGCGAAGGCGTAATGAGAGTTTACTCAATTCGCCATGGCAGAAGAGAGCAGCAGCGTCAGATGGCCAAACTGATGTTTTGGTCCGGGAGGTCCAAGCTCGCAGTGTCCGAATATACGGAACTGCGAGCAGACCTCCACAGGCTGATGATCCAAAGGTAGCCTGGGAGGAGGTCACCACAATTGTAAATCAATCTTGCGTTTCTCTTGTGCACGCTCTCTCTCTTTCTCTCTCGCAGTCTCACTCTGTTTCTTTTCTTTTGACTTTTCTAAGATGACAGATGCTGAATATATACTCCCTATCTGATGCTGTGGCTGTTTGTGGTTGGCTGAGAGGGATATGAACTCATTAGTTTGCAGCTGTGTTAATCAAATCAGGTTGGGTTTCCATTACGCGTGCCAAATGTGCCAAACGGTGCCAATCCCCTTTGATCTGACATCAGATGTGACGGGACAGTCGATATAGAGATACATTTATGTGCTGATTGCAGATAGTTGCATTGAATAGTGTTTTTTGGGGGTATTTATTGCATCGTTAATGTGCCTGATATTCTGGAAACCTGCCTGTGAGGTTTTGGTGACATGTGCGCACTGTCCGCCGGTTAGTCAAACTTCGGCTTACACCGGCTGCGCTGTGCCTGCGCTGACAGTAGACCTGGTTTCAGATGGCGAGCTTTTAGCGCACCTTCCGTGAAGCCTTTTGGCACGAAACTGTCACTGCGCCAAGCTGGATCTGTCGACACCTCCCCCTGCTGTGGCGCCACACCCATCTCAGCGCACCTCGGTCTACCAAACTACCAAACTGAGCGCGCCTTGGGTTGCGCTGCTCGAAACTAGCTCTGCACAGGATTCGCCACCCTGCACGCCTGCGCCGGGAAACTAGAGCCCATAATCACAAACGGAATCAACTGTATTTATGTGGAGGAAGCCGAATGAAATTCTCTATGACAAAATTTTATCATTCTTTTATACACCACTCTGTAGTTGAACCATCGAAATTACCAATGCTGTCATCACTGAGTGATAAACACCATATGTTGAGGACAGCTACAGTTGACTGACTCTGTGTGTTTGCATATGTGTCCTGCCTCTCTGCTTCCAGATGTTACGAGACCAGTGTTGATCAGTGGCTGTCCAGGCCTTTCAGAGCCACTGACACACTGACAGCACAATGATGATTTTGCTTTACCTTGTGTAGTTTATCAGGCCTTTCTATTTGCAATGATAAAGATGGTGAGATGATGGTGAAGGAAAGACTCCGCTGATACAAGCTTTGTAGGATCCAGAGAACTTTTAATGTAGCAATCCAGTATCAGATCAAGCTTATGCAGATACCTGAGAGAGAGATTCAGCCGATAATAGAAGCTCCACTGTTGTCCATGCAAACTCCACGCTTTAAAGCCTGCAAGACATCCTCATTCATATTCATAATATTAGCTTATTTCTTATAGCATAATGAGATACAAAGCCATCCTCCTTACCAAAAGTGGTCATTTCTTTCTCCAGTTTCAGGAGGTTCTTTGTCCGTGCAAAACAGTGATATATATATTCCTTTAGTTTCTCCAGGTAGCTTTCTGGAAGTAAATTCTAAATGTATAAACACAAAATGACAGTGGCGTCTTCCAGTCTGCAGTAAACCACCTGTGAATCTGTACATCATGAAGCAGGAACCCCTCGAGATGTTCCTTACGGGAAGCAGCGCAGTTAACCTTAACATATGTGCCATACAGTTACCATATATGTATGTATGTATCCTGTGGATGACCCCTTGTATCTTGACAGACTCATGGATTCCTGTTTACATCTCAGCAGTAGTAGGATCTGCAGCACAGTCAGAATGATGGATTCATCCTTATGTTCAAGAAGAACAATTTGGGTGGACAGCAGCCTCTGACACTACACTTCAAATTCATAAATACTATAAGTTAACCAAAACGATGGAAGTCTGGAGGTCTAGCAGAAAGAACAAATAGAAGGAGGAAGTCTAGGTAAACAACACAATAAGTCATAGGACCCATAGCTGAGAGTGTCTAAACTAAATTAATAAACAAAGCTGTGAGAACTGAGGAAGTTAGATCCGTGGTGTAGCAAGGTATGTTGAGTCTTAAACCAGAGTTTTCTATCCTGCATAGGTGGCTCTCTTTTAACCTGGCAAGATCACCATGTTAACTTATGCAGCAGACTTAACCTGGTCTGGAACACTTTTTGTTCCAAGTTTCAGCTTGAAATCAGCTACAAACCACCTTTCATCACTCCTTTGAGTCATGCTACACTGTAGTCAATATTTAATATTGACTGATACAGATTGTCAACTGAGGGAAAACATCATAAATCCAATAATATATTATAACAATAAAAACAGAATGTTAGTCATTATATTTCTATGGCTGTAACTTTACATACATGCCCCAAACTAAGCCGTGCAATTCCAGTAGCTCTTACTGTATGCGTAGCATCACTTTTTTCCTCTATTATTATCTTTTTTAACACAGGAACCTACAGTACATCAGTGATGCAGGAAATCTGAGTAAAAAAGAAGCCTTTTATAAAATCACAGGTGCCATACAGTTTACTATATTATTAATCTGGGTGATGTTTATATGCATATGTAATATGATATAATTCCATCAAACCATCATAACCTTACCACTTTGGATTAATTTTTTTGGTCCTGATTAGCTGAAGTCTGATTTACACTGCTGGTATATTGCAGCTGATAAACGGCAATTAGACAACGTACTACTTGTAGAAGCAAAAAAGTCAAGGTCCCGAGCCGTGCCAGAAAGTTCGCAACCTCGCTCCTTTCCTCTCAAACGGACTTTCTTGGTCTTCCATTAGATATCAAAAACTGAAATACTCAGAGGTCAAAAAAAATCACTGGAGACACATAGAATCAGATACAACTGAGTTTAATGTGCTCGCAGGCAACAAACACATCACAACTCAATGAGTCAAGCTCCGGAGCAAGACCGAAATTTCTTTGTTTGCGCTCGCTCTTTTATCGTAGAATTTCTGCTGAGTCATCTCTTTTCCTTAAACTTTTCCACTGGGCGCTGATCATAAAGGTGTCACATTTCTGCTGAATTTTAGTCCTTCCCACCATATCGGTGTCACATTTCTGCTGAGTTTGCACTTTTTTAGTCCTTCCCCCTCTAGGGTCATATCAGGACAAACTGCAATTCCCCTAACTTTCCACTAGTGTTTTCTGAACCCATCCTCATGCTATTTTTAGAAATGATTCACAGTGAGTCCTAGGTACTTCTCCACTGCAATGCTTAAGTGCTCAGTGAGTGTGTGTGTGTGTGTGTGTGTGTGTGTGTGTGTGTGTCATAAGAATACATGAAATATTAAACCAGTGTGTAATTTGTCAGTTGCACAGATTATATTGCTTCAACACGTATCTTTTAAAGGTCAGTTTAAAGGTACAGTACGAACACTATAGTAAATATTACACTACATACTCTTTTGGTATTTTTCACAGATAACAGCCTGTTCAATCAGTAAAATTAATTTCACTTTGATTTGTCCCAAAACCTGTGATTTCCATGTTTCCTTCATTATAGGACAGTGTCAGTATATGTAAATGCAGTTCTTGAGAATAAAGTTTAAGAGATGTGAAGCAACTGACTTTCAAATGTATTTCAATAACTGTGATGAAAACCTTCAAAGAACAGACTAGTGTTGAAGTTGTTGCCTGTTAACTTATTTACCGTGCCACTCATTGCAGGTAGATGTATTTAGATCAGACCTTTTAATATATAGTTGATAACCTATTTTAACACAAAAGCCATGAAAACCTAATATAGCATAAATGCTACTTCCTGACATAATTCTGGTATAAGGACTTCAGTGTCACTTTAGATTCTAAAGTGTTTCTCGTTTCTGTGCAGCTGCTGATCCACATCAGTTCCTCTTCATCTGTCGGATGTATCACTGTCTGAATAGAAAGCTGTAGTCTTGCTGACAGGAATAAACTCCTGCATCTTCAATCTGAATTCCACTGATGGTCAGAGTGGAGTCAGTTCCAGACTGAGTACCACTGAAACGATCTGAAATACCAGACTGACGAGATTGAGCATTATAAATCAGGAGTTTAGGAGCTTCTCCTGGTTTCTGAAGGTGCCACTGCAAGTCATTAGTAACACTTGAACTGGCTTTACATCTGATAGAGACTGTCTGTCCTGGAACAACAGACTGAGATCCAGGAGACTGAGTCAGGATGATTTCTCCTGATGAACCTGGAAAACATGAAAAAGAGCTGAAGGGTTATTGAGACAAATCCAGTTTGGAGAAAGATGATCAACATCCAGACAGAAGAGTATCATTTCTTTAACATGGAGAACAGATGGAAGAAGGTAAATGCTGCTTGTTTCAGTGTTTCTCCATCATAGCAGAACATCATTGAGGTGAACCTGATTGCATCCTGAAGCAAAATTTTCAGAAGAGAGTCTCACCCTGAACATGGAGCCCCAGGGTGGCCAGCAGTAGAATCAGTGACATCATCATTGTAAGAAAGTCTGTTATCTGTTCTCATTGTTATAAGTGTTTGCAAGCCCCCTCTGTAATTGTGAGTTTTTCTGACTTGCTGTAGTTTGATCCTGGCGCACTTGCCGTAGTTGATGATGTCATACCTCGTTAAGGCTAGACCCATGCACATTTTCCATGGATGAGCAGCTGTGGATGCCTGTTGTGTGCGTTCATGCACAAACGTGAGTCTCAAACTCTTTTGCTAATGGTAGACCACTCAGTATTGTTGGTATTATCAGCCCTGTAATCGTTCTTTGAGTGCTTTCTGTTTTTTCTGGGTTTAATGCATCATTTTCTTGGTACATGGTTCAGAGCATGTGGACAGGGTGACATATTTCTTACTAATATAGCCTATTTGCCTTTATGTTTCGATATTATGAGTGTCATACATGATGAATGTGCCTATGGGGTTTGGTAACTTGTTGATTCTTTGATAATTGTGTACATAAGCACATGTCCTCATTATTTAGCGGTATTTCGCCATGTGGCCGTTTCTAGTACTGCAGTGACACCATTTTGCCAATAGAGGGCACTGCTGACCACAGAATCATTCATTATGGCCAGTAATTGAGGTGCAATGTATGTCCAGTTAATTTAGTGTGTAAACCAGGGTGTTTAGATGCAAATTGAACAGTCCATTTTTGATTAATTATTTAAAAGGAATAATATGTTTTTGATTTATATAAAATAATGTCATTGAAGATTGATACTATATGTTATTTCTTCTGTTTCCTTTAGGACCACACACACACACACACACACACACCCTCACCTGTATCCACAATACCTTGTGCTCATCCCTGACCTGTAATTGCCCACTGTGATCATTTAAAGTTTTTGGATTGAACGCTCCCTGCCCTACTCTCTGATCGGAGTCCCTGGCCTTAAAGCAACTATCACGCCAGCATCCTAGAGATACTATCTCTGTCACAATCATGGTGCTGTCAGCGTGTCAGTGGCTCTGAAAGGCCTGGACAGCCACTGATCAACACTGGTCTCTTAACAGCTGGGAGCAGAGAGGCAGGACACATATGCAAACACACAGAGTCAGTCAGCTGTAGCTGGCCTCTGGTCCACTGTCTCCTCCCTGACCCTGCTCTTTATATTGTGGCAATGAAGATTAAAAACTACGTACAAAGCAATAGTGAGCACAAGTTTTGCGCAGAAATTAAGGAGTGGGATTTTTCCTCGCATGAAACTAGCTAGCAAGCGATTTAACATAGGTACAATAACATGAGTGTTCTTGTTAACTACCTTAACTTGATATATCATCTATTAATTAGTCATCATTTAGCTAACATTATCTACATACAACAGCATTACTCAACTTACAGGGTTTGTTTGGAAGAAACTGTGCAAGGTTTTTTGCTTCTTGCTGGCTGGTTTGCTGAACATAGTTAACACACAGCAGCACTGCTCAGCAGCACACCTCTTGTCTCTGCGATTGATTCTGATCACAACATGACAGCATGTGTATGCGCCTGGCGCCATCTACTCATGGCACATTTAAAGACGGTTCGGAAAAATACGTTACCACATGTTAAAAACAAATTGAACGGTGGTAACAGCTGTAAAAAGTGCGGGGGACATGTCCCATGCGTACCCTGTGTCTACTACGCCCATGCCATAAAGCAAGTTCCACAGAGTCAGGTTCTCTTTGTCTGAGCTGGATCTACAAACCTTAAAACCTCAGTCTGAGATAACAGGTACCATGAAGGTGGTTATCAACTGTCTCTGTTCACCCAGGCTGTCTTATTTAGGCTCTGTATGTGCTCACATTAAACAAGTCAAATGATGTAGTGAAAGAGGGGTATTTCCATTAAAATTATCATTACTTCACAAGTTAGTATATTTATTTCACCACTCAGTTTATTTCTGATGTGACAGCCACACATTATACAGCTCTGAAACATTTAACATGATGCAGCAGATTTAATTTAGTTTGTAAATTAATCATCAATGTAGAAGTACATTGATGATTTTATGTTTTGAAATCACACTGCTGATACTGACACTTTGATGAAACAATATGCTGATGATAACCAACTTTATAATTTGAATGCAATAAATTCTTCTCAGACTTTGCAGTTTGCTGAGAATTACTTTCTGGACATTTCTGAAACCCTTAAACACAACCCAATGGCACACTTCATGTATGATGTGCACACAGTACAACTGATTTGCCATAAAATGTCTGAACATTCATGATATGAAAAACCAAACTTGTAGCTAGCATAATGAAGCAAAAGTTTTAAGGAATCTGAAATAATGACTGAATATACTTTTATCGTGTCTGGGTCACATAAATCTGATGCCTTTGTTTTTGTTTTCAAAATAGCATCTTATGATATTACTTCATAGTTTTTCTCTTTAGACAGACAAGCAATTTTAAGATCACACACTCAGTTAATTTCAATCTCTCTGGATTTAATTGAACCCCTAAGACAGCAATGCCTGTTTGTTTTACAGTAACGCACATGAAAACAACTGATTTGATGAAAATGTCTTTATGGTGTTAAAGTAATCAAAATTTAAACAAGCAACAAAGTTTTATTAATGAAACATGAAATTAGACTGTGTGAGCTACAGAAAAAAAAAAACAGAGAAAAAGAAAGAACAGTATTGCTGAGTGCAGACTGAGAGCATTAGCAGAGTAAAACCAGCAGCAGAGTCCCAGTGAGTCAGGTCAGGACTGGCAACACTGGTCTCTCCTCAGTGTCTCTGAGAGTGGAGTCTGGGAGCCCTGGGTGGCCTCACAGGTGACAGAGCCCACCTTCCTCCACTGGTCTGCAGGGAGCCTCAGGGTGCTGCTCCAGCTGTAGAGGCCGTCCTTCTCCAGCACCCCAGGGCTCCTGCTCTCCTCCCAGCTGCTGCTGCTGCTGCTGCTGCTGCTGCCGTCCACCTTCCAGGCCAGACTCCAGTCTGAGGGGAAGCCCTTGTTGGCCAGACACATGAGCGTGGCCTTCCCCTGCTGCAGCTCCTCACTGGAGGGGGTCAGCACCGTCAGGGTGGGACGGACATCACCTAGGAGACACCAATCAGCTTAGAGGACAGGGACCACACAGCTGTCAATCAACCATCAGACACTTGGACACCTTTACTGTATGAGAGTTGATTTTCTCCTTTCCTCCTCTCCTAGTTATCACTGAGGTGGAACATTAAGAATATAATCTTGATAAACATTTGTAAAACTGGTTTGCAGTTTTATTTTTTTTACATTTCAACCCGTTTGACTTAAAATATGACGGAAATGTACAAAGAAATGTTGATTAAAACTGCTCTGACTTCAAACATAAAAATTAAGTTTTACTTTTAAAATTAAAACATTTTTATCTACTGCAGACATTACAAAACTGATTTCTAAACTTAACTTTAAACTCTAGTATTTGTGCAGAAACTTACATCCAACATCCAGTCTGGTTCCTCCACCAAAAGTCCACCACAGTGATACAAACTCATTGAGCCGCCGTACAAAAACCTCTCACTGTAGAGAGACATGGCTCTCTGACTTTGACACACCAAAGTAAACCTACAAGCCCTCAAGATGAAACTTAACCATTAAAGTAAGAAATAAAGATTTATCTTCTAGCTTCATGTTTTATTTTCATTACAATGGACTTTTGATTTTCTCATTCAAAAGCTAACTTTGTCTTTTAATGCAAAATATGTCTAAAAACAAAATGGAAAGGCAGCTACTATTTCTTGCCTGTTAAATATATAATATAAAGAAAACATGGCTGCTGAAAAAATAAACATTTTAAACATCTGACTTACTTCCAACATCCAGTCTGGTTCCTCCACCGAACGTGTACCACAGTGATACAAACTCATTGAGCCGCCATACAAAAACCTCTCACTGTAGAGAGACACGGCTCTCTGACTTTGACACAAACAAACTCACCAAAAATATTCCCAGTTTACCCAGATTGTGTAATAACTGGTTTAACTGTTTAGAGACTGATTCACAAACTATGAATATATACACAGCATTTTCTATGTGAAACTTCAAACATCTACAAGCAGTATTAATTTCTCCTCCAGTAAAACAAATTCAAATAAATGTAAAAATTCCAAAGGAAAACTGTCCTATAAATCCTGCCATTAATAATCCTGATATATATAATTATCATGAACCTATGTTTATCGTAGATTATGATAAATGAAAATACATTTTGTCTGAATACATCCCACAGTGATGGTGATTTGTGTGGCTGTGAATTAGTGGGAATTCATCATAATATTCTGCAAGTAAATCAACTCATCCAACTCAAACCAAAGCTTTTCATAAAAAAATGAAGTAACACATTCCTAATCAATACTATTGATACTATTGAATATCCATTGATAATCAGCATCATCAGAGTAATCCAAGTCCCTGTTGGAGTCAGTCAGAGCATTTCCATAGAGAGCCACTTTGCATCAGCAGCACCATGCTCCAGTGCTCTGGGAGAGTTTATAGTCCTGAGAGTTGAACACTGGATGACTGACAACTGTCCTTCATGACAACAGAAGCCACAGAAATCCTCCTCATCAAAAACATGACTTTGATCTCCGTCCTCATCTGGACTCTCCTCTGCTGCTGCTTCACAGGTAAAGTCCAGAGAATCAAACTCCTCTCCTCTATCAACATCTGTCCCTCTTAAATGAAGCTGACAAAACCATGATGCTGCTTTATGTTTGTGTCTCTGTATCCTCAGAGTCCAGAGGTCAGGTCACATTGACTCAGTCTGGAGCAGCGACCTCTGCTGTGGGAGACACTGTCACCATCACATGTAGAACCATTCCAAAGGTTCATTTTGGAGGCACTTATCATGAATTAGCCTGGTACCAACAGAGAGATGGAGAAACTCCTAAACTGCTCATATACTTTGCCAGCACTCGAGCATCAGGGATTCCAGGTCGTTTTACAGGCAGTGGATCAAACTCTGACTTCACTCTGACCATCAGTGGAGTCCAGACTGAAGATGCAGCAGTTTACTACTGTCAGAGTTTTCATGTCATCAACAGTCAGTACGTGTTCACACAGTCAGTCGGGCTGAACAGAAACTGAGCTGACTGCTGCAGCTGGAAGCTACTGTAGAGACTGATACACTTCACTGAGGACACACACACACACACACACACACACACTGTGCACACATAGTTCTCATTTTTCTTATTTGATTGATTTGCCAGTTAATAAAGAGGAAACAAGCTCAGACAGTAAATTAGAAAAGACTTGGTCACGACCTTTGACCTCAGCTTCATCCTGGATCACAGCCATTTCAAATCTGTCCAGTTACAAGAAAACATTGACACACAGAGCAGCATTAAGAAATATTCATGATAAAATGTAGTCCAAACAAAACTTATGAATGAATGAATGAATGAACTTTCTTTAATCTCTGCTTCACATAAGACTTTTCTTCTTTATGCAAATAAAACCTATAGAGTGCTTACCTGGCTATACTTTGCAACAAAAGTCATCTTCATCTTAAGTTAACCTTATGGGCCCTAGGCGTTTTTTGGGGTATTTTTACTTTTAAGCTCATATCACAGTCATTATAAAGGCTACATACACATGCTATATCTTGTGTGGTTTTTTTTTTCCAGGACAATCTGGGCTAACCAGATTTGCCATCATTTTATGTCCTATGTGCCTGTATTTTATATTAATTTTTATATCAATGAAAAAAAACAAATCCATGTGACTAAATTCTTCTATTTTTACATGTACCTCACCATAGCAAGTTGGAAAATGACATTCTTCCATATATGAAGAGGGGAGAGACTCTGGAATCTGGCAATATAAGAACCATGATGGTGGGACATTCTGTCACTTCACACAAAACATGTGGCTTGTGCCAGGCAGACATGATTGCCAGTATTTTTTCATTATTGCAAGAAATTCCATTGACTCATTCACAAGTCAAAAATGTGTTTTACCTGAAAGAAACATGCAATATTTACATCTAAGATCATAGAAAAATAGTCAACCAAGTGCAATGATGTCCTCCAAGATAATATTTGCCACTTTGTTTGGAGTAAACAAAGTTTGCTGTTGTTGGTGGGGGGGCACGTGTCCCCCTCAATGTATATGGTGACTACGGCCCTGTCCTGCATGCATAATTAGGCTACAGTTGTCTGGGTGCGCAAAGGTGAAGTGGCTGGTCTTGTCATACAAAGTTTGATGGAGTGTCAACTGGACAATATGGAGATATTTGCATCTTGAAAGCCGGACGACAAATGTTGATAGACAGGGAGAAACACAAGCCTAAGGCGTGGTAAGATACAATATTCTTCACTATATGAAGTAACTGATAACAAGATCTGTATAATGGATAAAGAAATTCATCAGGTTTTATTTTGTAGACAATCAATCTGTATTTACAGCGTGATGGGATGACAGCACAATGATGTGTGTGGTATCACATGACAGCTCTGCTCCTGCTCTTTCATGTGATATGCATGGCATTTCTGTGTGAGCCTGCATTCGCGAGTAATCCATCCAACAGTAATGTGTGTGCAAAGCTGTATGAAAGCTCTGTTATTCATGATTTTAGTGTAACTTTATCATTTTTTTTCGCTGTGAAAACATTGGACTACGGACAAGTGCTTGGTCTTGTCGGAAAGCTATGGTTCTGCTGTGACACGAGATATGCGTGGCTTCTTGCTATGACATGGTTGCGGAGAAAATCAATAGAGAAGAACAGGTGTGAATTTGGACGCACTACGCGTTGTTCGGGCCCATAGGGTTAAGACACACCAGCACAACATTGTACAATGTGTCTTGACTGGAAAATACAGAGGTGGATCAGACACTTCAAATGCTGCTCAAGAGTCAATGCCTTATCAAAAGTGACACCTACATTTCTGAGGGAAGATTGAACAGATGATAAAATTGAAATATCTGAACACTCTAACATTGAAACTTTTATAAGATGTAAGAAACAAATCAGCATATAAAGCATCTTCTTAAAGTAACACCATAGTAAAATCATCTTTTAGACCGACGATGTTCAATTATACATGAAGAGCAGCTCATCTGTTCACTTACTGTAGACTTTGGTATATACACTTTCTCAGAAGTGTTTAAATTAATATTGATCTCATTGCTAAAATAATTTTGGGTGATTATTTTTTTCTCCTTCACACCTAAAGAACAAAAGAACACTGTAGATGTTAAAACATACTCACAAACAGAATCAACTTTATTATGTGGAGGAAGCAAAATAAAATTATCTGTGACAAAATTTTTCTATCCTTTCATACCCTATTATGTAGTGAACCATTGAAATAAACTATGCTGTCACCACTGTGTGATAAACACCATGATATGCTGAGGACAGCTACAGCTGACTGACTCTGTGTGTTTGCATATGTGTCCTGCCTCTCTGCTCCCAGCTGTTAAGAGACCAGTGTTGATCAGTGGCTGTCCAGGCCTTTCAGAGCCACTGACACGCTGACAGCACCATGATGATGTCACTGATTCTACTGCTGGCCACCCTGGGGCTCCTTGTTCAGGGTGAGACTCTCTTCTGAAAACTTTGCTTCAGGATGCAACCAGGTTCACCTCAATGATGTTCTGCTATGATGGAGAAACACTGAAACAAGCAGCATTTACCTTCTTCCATCTGTTCTCCATGTTAAAGACATGATACTCTTCTGTCTGGATGTTGATCATCTTTCTCCAAACTGGATTTGTCTCAATAACCCTTCTGCTCTTTTTCATGTTTTCCAGGTTCATCAGGAGAAATCATCCTGACTCAGTCTCCTGGATCTCAGTCTGTTGTTCCAGGACAGACTGTCTCTATCAGATGTAAAGCCAGTTCAGATATGAGCACCTACCTTCACTGGTACCTTCAGAAACATGGAGAGTCTCCGAAACTTCTAATTTATTATGCTACAGTTCGTCAGTCTGGTGTTTCAGATCGTTTCAGTGGAAGTGGATCTGGGACTGACTTCACTCTGACCATCAGTGGAGTTCAGACTGAAGATGCAGGAGTTTATTACTGTCAGCAGGGAGGTTACAGCTGGCCGTTCACACAGTGATACAACGTCATACAAAAACCTCCTCACTTGGAGAGGAATTGATCTGACTCAACAGCTGCACAGACACTGAAACACTAGTTATATATTAATACTTGTAATGATGGTTGTTGCGTAAATGAGATACATACAAAAAAGTAAGACAGTAAGAAATATAGATTGTGTAATATTAACACAACTAATAAATGCATTTATTAAAATTAATTATAATTCTCTCCAAGTTAAATAAAAACACAACAAAATCAATTTTAATTCAACTTTTTAAGTTAAAAGTTTTAAAGTTATATTTAAGTGAAACACACTGAGAGGTTTCCAACAAACTAAGACTTGTTCCAATGACACATGAAAACAGAATGTAGTACAATAAGACATTAGCAGTTCCATCAGTTTCATTTTATTTAAGATTGAGTGTTTTATGTAGATTCAATGCACCCACGTGTAGACTTTGAAAAATGTGAAAAATGTTATTTTTATATACTCTTTATTTTTCTCATTGATGGGGTTTTAATTTCAGATCTCGATATCTTTTTAGTTCAAATCTTTGTAAATGTATTTTTAGGACTGACTATATTGTATTGATGCAAATGAATGTTCATGAAATAGGAATCCTCACTCACCTCAGGGTGAAGATATACCTGGGTGACTTTACATGAAATGTTTAATGTTTTAAAAAAAAAATCAGCAACACCAGCATTAAATATTTGACATAAGAACATCATTAAAGAACCATGTTATATCATCTTAGGCTGATGATAATCTACAATTTGCTTCTAATCTTTAAAACTCTATTAAGTCATTTAGATTTAACACATTTTAAAATAATTTCATCAAAATGACCCTGGTCCATAATAATACTGCTAAACACAGACACTGTCAGATGAACCTCAATGACTTAGTGGATAAGTGCCGTTACATGATTCAAGAAGTCATTAGTAAAACCATCACCAGCAGTGAGAAAAACTAACTGTGACATGAGTTATAATCTTGTATCTTTTAACACGTAGGGGAAGGGAACTGTTGCAATAACAATATTCAGATGTTTTTTAATTTGCTTATGTTTTATTATACAGCATTAACAGCATAAGCACTATGACAAGAATAAAAACATTGCTGTTTCAAGGTCAAAGCTGTTAAATTGGTCTCATGATAGAAACACAGAGAGCAGACTGAGAGCAGTAGCAGAGTAAAACCACTTCACTTCCTTTTAAGAAGCCTCTCATGCAAATCAGCACAGAGAGAATCATCATACAGAATGACCTCAAACATATCAAACTACACTGGACATAAAATATCAGAATTTGGAAAAATTCTTTCTTATCCAAAACCTTGACTAACCATTACGTATAAATGGCATATTTAGTGGAAACAGAACCAAAAGTAGAAATTAAACAGATAACAATCAAATGTTCTTCATGTGGATTTCAGTCATCATTAAAAAAAGTGTTAAAAATATTTTCAAAATCTAAAACACTAGATGACATAACTGATTCTGAATGTGTTCTAAAAACAGGTATTATTTAGGAGGAACATTTAGATATAATATCAGAAAACATTTGAAAAACAGGTTTGCAGTTTTATCATCTTTATATTTCAAGCTTTTTTTTAAAAATCCCAGTGTGATGGAATTTTGTGAAGCCACTGTGAGTTACTCTCCATGGTTAAGGAGGAGAAATAAAAATATGAATAACAAACTGAACAAAACGAGTTTCTTTTAATCTATTGCAAATATTACAAATCAGAATTTAAAACATAACAGTATGGTATCTAGTATTTGTGAAGAAACTTACTTCCAACATCCAGTCTGGTTCCTCCACCAAAAGTCCACCACAGTGATACAAACTCATTGAGCCGCCATACAAAAACCTCTCACTGTAGAGAGACACGGCTCTCTGACTTTGACACACTGAACTAAACCTACAAGCACTCAAATGCAATTTTCCAATTTAAGTTGGAAATAAGGATTTATCATCTAGTTTAATTTATTTTCTGTCCAATGACCTTTTGATTTTCTATTTCAAAATCAGTCTGTCTTTCAGTGCAAAATATTTCTGTAAAATTAAATAATTATATAGAAGTTCCACAGTGCTGAGTATAAAGGCAGGAAAAAAGCTCTTCAATAAAAACAGGTTTTTGAAAGTTTGACTTACTTCCAACATCCAGTCTGGTTCCTCCACCGAACGTGCACCACAGTGATACAAACTCATTGAGCCGCCGTACAAAAACCTCTCACTGTAGAGAGACACGGCTCTCTGACTTTGACACAAACAAACTCACCAAAATCAGTCTCTGTTTGTAAGACCTTGCCAAAAACATGAAAACTGACAATAACACAGAGCCACAGAATTCCAGAATGCATGTTTTTGATATGTTTTTTAATTTCAAATGCAACTTTTCTTAATTTTCTCCAGCAGTTAATTAAAATAATACAAAAGATTTTAGACTTGATAAGATTAGAATGATGTCACTGGCAACCTGCACAGAATTTGTATTTCGCTTCTAGTGCACCAAAGGTAGATACAATGCACACAGCACACCTTTAAAAACATACAGAGTTTACAGCATACAATATACAGTTGTGCAAATGGATGAGGTAGCAGAAAATAAGTTCTATAAATAATGCAAGAAAGCAATTCTTATTAAATAAATGTTCCCTGATGCAGCTGTTCTGTGTTCAATGCCTGCATGGAACAGGGAATAAAAGACTTTTTGAAATGTTCCAGCTGGCCCTTAGGTGCCTAAATCAAACATTTTGAAACAAAAGTTATCAAGTTGTAAAACATATATCAAATTGGTATGGAGATATTTCTAACTACACTCTGATAAAGTGATTGATCCATTGATAATCAGCATCATCAGAGTAATCCAAGTCCCTGTTGGAGTCAGTCAGAGCATTTCCATAGAGAGCCACTTTGCATCAGCAGCACCATGCTCCAGTGCTCTGGGAGAGTTTATAGTCCTGAGAGTTGAACACTGGATGACTGACAGCTGTCCTTCATGACAACAGAAGCCACAGAAATCCTCCTCATCAAAAACATGACTTTGATCTCCGTCCTCATCTGGACTCTCCTCTGCTGCTGCTTCACAGGTAAAGTCCAGAGAATCAAACTCCTCTCCTCTATCAACATCTGTCCCTCTGAAATGAAGCTGACAAAACCATGATGCTGCTTTCTGTTTGTGTCTCTGTATCCTCAGAGTCCAGAGGTCAGGTCACAGTGACTCAGCCTGGAGCAGTGAGCTCTGCTGTGGGAGGCTCCGTCACCATCACATGTAGGACCAGTCAGAATGTTTATAACTCTAACTACTTAGCCTGGTACCAACAGAAAGATGGAGAAACTCCTAAACTGCTCATTTACCGCACCAGCACTCGAGCATCAGGGATTCCAGGTCGTTTTACAGGCAGTGGATCAAAGTCTGACTTCACTCTGACCATCAGTGGAGTCCAGACTGAAGATGCAGCAGTTTACTACTGTCAGGGTGAATTCAGTATCAACAGTCAGTGGTTGTTCACACAGTGAAAAAGCGTCGTACAAAAACCTCCCTCAGTCAGACTGAACAGAAGCTGAACTGACTGCTGCAGCTGGAAGCTACTGCAGAGACTGATACACTTCACTGAGGACACACACACACACACACACACACACACACACACGCAACAGAGAGAGACAGAGAAAGACACAATGTCAAGTGAAACAAAAAATGATCTTGGTGGAAATCAAATTAATTTCTCGATCACAGCTTCTAGCCCAGTATAATCTCCTGACAGTTAATGAGAAAAGACTTGGTCATGACCTTTGACCTCAGCTTCATACTTCAGAAACATTCATGATCAAAAATCACCCATATTGGAAAATTCATTTTTTTCACTCTGTTGTTATTTTACAAATTTCACGCACGCACACACACACACACACACACACACACACAGGCCAGAAAGACACAGACACATGCAACAACAGGACCCATACACATGCATTAATGGAGAGGTGTCACATCGAGGGGGTTGCCCATGGACAGGCATTCCTAGCAGTTAAAGGTTTTGTGCCTTGCTCACAACAGCTCTTCAGCTCCCAGTCCCCACTCCTTGTTCAGTCCGTAGAGGACTTCAGCTGGGGACCCTCTGGTTCCCAAGCCAAGTCCCCACAGACTGAGTGACTTCCTCTCATGTAAATGTAAACATATGTTATGAAAAAAAGCTTTATTTCATCTGGAATTATAAAAATACAAAAGACATAAATGACCCACTTAATGTAACCACATTCATACAAGTGTATGTGTGTTACATAAGTGTTAAATCGGCTGGAGACTGTCCTCTCATCTCTTTCATGTCATTGGTGACACAGGCATGCATCAACGTGTTGCTTGCCTGCCAGAAAAGCTCTGTCAAAATTGACATTTTATCCTCTTATAAGACATACTTTTATGTTGCATTTTTAGACATTTGTCGATTTTACCTGCTTATTTGACCCGGTTAAACAATTTCAGTCCTCAGATGTCTAGATTTGGTATAAATAGAGTGACTGAAACATTTCTATGCCTGGCGGACACCATCATCACTGAAAACTTGTCCAATTCCCATTCATCTCAGTGGGCCAAGTCTTGGGCTCCTGCCAGTAAGTTTCACTCTTCGGAGGACCTAAATCTGCTCTGATCTCTGCCCAAGCCAGGATATATGATATATGATATGATATATGATATATGATAATGAAGATAACGCTGTGGAGTCCTCACATGTAAGCTTTTATCCTGTGCCTCTGCTAATCAATAGCTAAACCTGGAGTAGCTTGATTTCAACACACACTACGTCTTTGCTGCTGTAGCCATTTCTCTCTGTTTCCCCAGCTTCCATCTGAACCCAGCATGCCACCACTCACCATGCCATCCGGGTGTGACCGCTGCCTTCATCTGAGTCAAAAAGTTGCCAAGCTGGAAGGACACATCTCCAACCTTTACCAACTCTATTTTCCCAGCTGCCCAGGGAAATAGGCTCCCCTGCATCCTCCTCCTCCCAGTGAAATTCAGTTCACAAACCGGTTCAATATCCTGGATGAAGAGAACTTCCCCCTGCTTTCAGAACACCATCGCAGCTCATCCCTGATGCCATTACCCCGACGTGCACCAGTGTCCCCTGTTCCAGGTGCTCTGTCAGGCTGTCAGGTTACTTCCTACAGCCACTGACCCAACCTGGCTGCCACTCCCCCAAAATCAGCTGAGAGATACATAGCTGCCCGGGCTGTGTGCTCAACTTCTGACAGCAAGTCTCTATTGCTCACTCCTACATCTCTGGTTGCTGGTGACTCCATTGTAAGAAATATTAAATCCAAAACTGCAGTGACCCATTGCATACGTGGTGCTAAAATGGTGGTTTCAGCACTCTGTCAGAAGACTCCACTCGCAAATATCCGCATGGGACTGAGCTCGAAATGTGAAGCACTGTCAATCACAAAAAGGTTCAGCCTTGTAGACAATTCCTCCAATCATCATGCATACAGCGAGCGTCCTCTCCCACCTACCGCTCCATTAGGTCCCAGGGAAGCTGAGCCTCCTTGTCAGTGATGATTTGGCGCATTTATCCAATGATCGTCTCGCTTTGCTGCATGAAAAAAACCTCCTCAGTGTTGTCGCATAGGAATGCTTGGAGGCTCCGCGTCCACCATGCTGACATGAGAATGTATGACAGGGAGATCGCGTTTGAAAACTGGTGATAAACAGCTGATGTTTGAACATCATCGTCATGATGTTAAACGCATCCTAGCGTACGTTTAATGCAATGTAAATTCCTTTTTTAATGTAAATTCAATAGTGCATATTTGACCATTTCTTCTATGAAATTTTAGGGGAAGTTCAGCCTCCCTTGTTGTCTCAGAGCAATCGTCCCTGTTGCACACATGGTTGCAGTCAGTTTGTCCATCACACAACTTGTGTTTTATCGACAATTTCAATCTGTTGACAATTGCTGTCAATTGTAATCTATTTGTTTTCTGTACTCACTCACAGTCTGGCTCTAGGCCTACACACACTACCATATATGCAACCACGCTGGTTGTACATGACATTACATTAGCCTTGGATAGCAAAATGTCATGTGCTGCTCTGTCTATAGACTTGTCTAAGGTATTTGACACAGTTGACTATTTGTTACTTTTAAATAAACTGTCCCAAATTGGTTTTGATTTTGTCAGCTGCCTGTCTTTTGAAAACTACCTCTCCAATAGACTGCAATGTGTAAAGATGTGTGATGTTCATTCCAATTTTTTAAATATTAAAGGTGTCCCACAGAGCTCAGTGTTTGGGCCAATATTGTTTTGAATCATGTAAATGTTAGCTGTATGCAGACGACACAAATTTAAAATTGTATTGCAATATCTGCTCAATCAGCCATTCAAAGTCTACAGTTGTCTTTTGATTCACTTCAATTTCAGTTACATAACTATAAGTTAGAACTTAACTTAAACAAAACCAAATGGATGCTATTCACCAAGGCTACTCGTACCGAGTCTTTCAATATTCATTCTGCAAACGGCTCATCCATAGAGGGAGTCAAACACTACAAATACCTTGGTATCTGGCTGGATGACAGTCCTAATTTTAAGCACCATACTGAAATTTTGACTGCCAAATTGAAGATAATACTTGGCTTTCTGTACAGAAACAAGAGCCATTTTCCTTTAGTACATAGGAAAAGAATTGTAGAGTGTATTTTGGTCTGTTTTGGATGTTATATATGGAAAAGCTGCTGTCTGTACACTAAAATCACTAGACGTTGCCTACCACTCAGCCCTAAGGTTCATATCAGGTGATTGTTACAGCACCTACCACTGCCAAGTTTACCAGAAGGTTGGCTGGCCACATTTAGCTGTGAGGCGGTAACAGTTCTGGTACTTGTTCATTTATAAAGCTTGGTTTCAGATGTTTCCACCCTACGAGTCATCACTCTTAACTCTGTCCTCACAAATTCTTGGTACTCATTCAGAGAATAGGTTGTTGTCTCACACTCCTTTAATCAGAACAGAACTAGAAAGAATGTTATTTTCTTACAGTGCACCTTATACATGGAATAATCTACAAAAGACCTTAAACTTGGACACTCTGCCACCTTTTGACTGTATAAGTGCCTTATTTCTGATCTTGTTTTAATTGAGTGCACATGCTTTTATCTACGCCTTAGCAGGTCATCACCCTGTATTTCTACTTTAAGAGCTCATTTATTATTGTTGTTTTGAATGATTTCATTTCTGTTTTAATTGATATGCATGATAGTTATGTGTTTGCTTGTTGATTGTTTTATGTCTTTATTCATGCTCAGCATCATTGAAAATATGGGTCTCCATCAATTCATCTCCTGAATCTTGAATAAAGGCTTAAATGATTGAATGAATGAATGTCCTTTGCTGAAGTTGATCAGTCTCACTTAAATTTATTTTGGTGGAAAATCTTTAATTGGATTCATGTTGTGTCACTTTATGCAGCTGATAGACTGCTTGTTATTTCTAATCCCCAATACTTTCTTACTATTAAGACTTTTGAATTTAAATCAGAATAATTTCCAGGTAGAATTTAACAACACACAAACTTAACAGGTGAAATTTCTTCAAGTACAGACATCAGTAATAACAGAGAGCTTTGTGTTTTACTATTAAAATGGTGTTACCATGTGTATTGTCACCAAAATAAATGAACTGATCTATAATGGGAACTCATATCCACAGTCTGAAGCCCATTAAAAAATACTTATTACTGTTGTGGCTTCAGTGCATTAGTTTGAGTAATGTTCCTAATATATAACATATGTCCAAGAAATGAAGTCACATGACGTCACTCATATGATACATTTGATAAAATCTTTATTGCTTTGAGATATTGAAACCATCAACACAAGCAAGAACATGTTCACACTGAAACGTCATGAGAGAGACAGAGAGCAGACTGAGAGCAGTAGCAGAGTAAAACCAGCAGCAGAGTCCCAGTGAGTCAGGTCAGGACTGGAAACACTGGTCTCTCCTCAGTGTCTCTGAGAGTGGAGTCTGGGAGCCCTGGGTGGCCTCACAGGTCACAGAGCCCACCTTCCTCCACTGGTCTGCAGGGAGCCTCAGGGTGCTGCTCCAGCTGTAGAGGCCGTCCTTCTCCAGCACCCCAGGGCTCCTGCTCTCCTCCCAGCTGCTGCTGCTGCTGCAGCTGCTGCTGCTGTCCACCTTCCAGGCCAGACTCCAGTCTGAGGGGAAGCCCTTGTTGGCCAGACACATGAGCGTGGCCTTCCCCTGCTGCAGCTCCTCACTGGAGGGGGGCAGCACCGTCAGGGTGGGACGGACATCACCTAGGAGACACCAATCAGCTTAGAGGACAGGGACCACACAGCTGTCAATCAACCATCAGACACTTGGACACCTTTACTGTGTGAGAGTTGATTTTCTCCTTTAAGGAGTTTCTGTCAGATGGTTTTTCTGCTCCATCAGTCACTCACTCACACATTGTTTCACTTCCCTTTAAGAAGCCTCTCATGCAAATCAGCACAGAGAGAATCATCATACAGAATGACCTCAAATATATCAAACTACACTGGACAGAAAATATCAGAATTTAGACAAATTATTAAACATTTTCCTCCCAAACATTGACGATACATTACTTTAGTAAAATGCATTTTACATTTTTTTTTGTGCATAAAAAATGCATATATTACTGCACTTCCTACAATCAAATGTTCTTTATGTTGATGTCAATTCTCATTAAAACTGTTCAAAAGATTTTCAAAATTTGAAACCACATGAATCAATCACCGTTAGTTTATTCCTAAAAAGTTGATTCGGAATTTATTAGAAAAAAATAGTTATCACTGAGGTGGAACATTAATAAAATACTCTTTATAAACATTTGTAAAACTGGTTTGCAGTTTTTTTTACATTTCAACCTGTTTGACTTCAAGTATGATGAAAATGTACAAAGAAATGTTGATTAAAGCTGCTCTGACTTCAAACATAAGAAATAACATGAATACTGCAGACATTACAAAACAGACTAAACAGTTTATCTAGTATTTGTGCAGAAACTTACTTCCAACATCCAGTCTGGTTCCTCCACCAAAAGTCCACCACAGTGACACAAACTCATTGAGCCGCCGTACAAAAACCTCTCACTGTAGAGAGACACGGCTCTCTGACTTTGACACACTGAACTAAACCTACAAGCCCTCAAGATGAAACTTAACCATTAAAGTAAGAAATAAAGATTTATCTTCTAGCTTCATGTTTTATTTTAATTACAATGGACTTTTGATTTTCTCATTCAAAAGCTAACTTTGTCCTTTAATGCAAAATATGTCTAAAAACAAAATGGAAAGGCAACTACTATTTCTTGCCTGTTAAATATATAATATATAGAAAACATGGCTGCTGAAAAAATAAACATTTTAAACATTTGACTTACTTCCAACTGACTCACAAACTTTGAATATATACACAACATTTTCTATTTGAAACTTCAAACATCTACAAGCAGTATTAATTTCTCCTCCAGTAAAACAAATTCAAATAAATGTAAAAATTCCAAAGGAAAACTGTCCTATAAATCCTGCCATTAATAATCCTGATATATATAATTATCATGAACCTATGTTTATTGTAGATTATGATAAATGAAAATACATTTTGTCTGAATACATCCCACAGTGATGGTGATTTGTGTGGCTGTGAATAAGTGGGAATTCATCATAATATTCTGCAAGTAAATCAACTCATCCAACTCAAACCAAAGCTTTTTATAAAAAGGAAGTAACACATTCCTAATCAATACTCTGGTAAAGTGATTGATCCATTGATAGTCAGCATCATCAGAGTAATCCAAGTCCCTGTTGGAGTCAGTCAGAGCATTTCCATAGAGAGCCACTTTGCATCAGCAGCACCATGCTCCAGTGCTCTGGGAGAGTTTATAGTCCTGAGAGTTGAACACTGGATGACTGACAGCTGTCCTTCATGACAACAGAAGCCACAGAAATCCTCCTCATCAAAAACATGACTTTGATCTCCGTCCTCATCTGGACTCTCCTCTGCTGCTGCTTCACAGGTAAAGTCCAGAGAATCAAACTCCTCTCCTCTATCAACATCTGTCCCTCTGAAATGAAGCTGACAAAACCATGATGCTGCTTTATGTTTGTGTCTCTGTATCCTCAGAGTCCAGAGGTCAGGTCACAGTGACTCAGTCTGGAGCAGTGAGCTCTGCTGTGGGAGGCTCTGTCACCATCACATGCAGGACCAGTCAGAATGTTTATAACTCTAACCGCTTAGCCTGGTACCAACAGAAAGATGGAGAAACTCCTAAACTGCTCATATACTTTGCCAGCACTCGACAATCAGGGATTCCAGGTCGTTTTACAGGCAGTGGATCAAACTCTGACTTCACTCTGACCATCAGTGGAGTCCAGACTGAAGATGCAGCAGTTTACTACTGTCAGAGTGGACACTACATCAACAGTCAGTGGTTGTTCACACAGTGAAAAAGCGTCGTACAAAAACCTCCCTCAGTCAGACTGAACAGAAACTGAACTGACTGCTGCAGCTGGAAGCTACTGCAGAGACTGATACACTTCACTGAGGACACACACACATACACACACACACACACAGGCCCAAAATACACACACATACACAAACAGGACCCATACATATGCATTAATCGGGAGATGAGGGGACTGTCCATGGATAAGTGCCCGAAGCAGTCGAGGCTTTGGTACCTTGCTCAATGACAGCTCTTCAGCTCCCAGTCCCCACTCCGTGTTCAGTCGGTACAGGCACTTGAACTGGGGACCCTCTGGTTCCCAAGCCAAGTCCCAACAAACTGAACTCCTGCCACTCATGTAAATGTAAACAGGCTTTATATGACCTGGAATTATAAAAATACAAAAGACGTCATTGACACTTTAACTATATCTACACATATATGTGTAGATATAGTTATACACATATGTGTATGTGTGTTACATAAGTGTCAAATCTGCTGGCAGACACTAAGAGACAGAGACTGTCCTTTGATCTCTCTCATGTCATGTCCTTTGTTGAAGTTACTCTGTCTCATTTAAATGTGATTTGGTGGAAAATCTCAAATTAGATTCATGTTATGTGACTTTTTGCAGATGATACACTGTTCCTCTTATTATTAAGAGCTTTGAATTAAAATCTGCACAATAATTTATAGGCAGAATTTAACAACACACAAACTTAACTGGAGAAATTTCTTCCAGGACAGACATCAGTAATAACAGAGAGCTTTGGGTTTTACTATTAGAAATGTCTTACCATGTGTATTGTTACCAAAATAAATTGATTGATCTATCATGGGAACTGCAGTAGAAGAATATCCACAGTCTGAAACCCATTAAAATTAGTCTGAAAAAAAGACTCACTGCTGTTGTGGCTTTTGTGCATTAGTTTGAGTAATGCTCCTAATATATAACATATGTCCAAGAAATGAAGTCACATGAAACTCATATGATACATTTGATCAAATCTTTATTGCTTTGAGATATTGAAACCATCAACACAAGCAAGAACATGTTCACACTGAAACGTCATGAGAGAGACAGAGAGCAGACTGAGAGCAGTAGCAGAGTAAAACCAGCAGCAGAGTCCCAGTGAGTCAGGTCAGGACTGGGAACACTGGTCTCTCCTCAGTGTCTCTGAGAGTGGAGTCTGGGAGCCCTGGGTGGCTTCACAGGTCACAGAGCCCACCTTCCTCCACTGGTCTGCAGGGAGCCTCAGGGTGCTGCTCCAGCTGTAGAGGCCGTCCTTCTCCAGCACCCCAGGGCTCCTGCTCTCCTCCCAGCTGCTGCTGCTGCTGCTGCTGCTGCCGTCCACCTTCCAGGCCAGACTCCAGTCTGAGGGGAAGCCCTTGTTGGCCAGACACATGAGCGTGGCCTTCCCCTGCTGCAGCTCCTCACTGGAGGGGGGCAGCACCGTCAGGGTGGGACGGACATCACCTAGGAGACACCAATCAGCTTAGAGGACAGGGACCACACAGCTGTCAATCAACCATCAGACACTTGGACACCTTTACTGTGTGAGAGTTGATTTTCTCCTTTAAGGAGTTTCTGTCAGATGTTTTTTCTGCTCCATCAGTCACTCACTCACACATTGTTTCACTTCCCTTTAAGAAGCCTCTCATGCAAATCAGCACAGAGAGAATCATCATACAGAATGACCTCAAATATATCAAACTACACTGGACAGAAAATATCAGAATTTAGACAAATTATTAAACGTTTTCTTCCCAAATATTGACGATACATTACTTTAGTAAAATGCATTTTACATTTTTTTTGTGCATAAAAAATGCATATATTACTGCACTTCCTACAATCAAATGTTCTTTATGTTGATGTCAATTCTCATTAAAACTGTTCAAAAGATTTTCAAAATTTGAAACCACATGAATCAATCACTGTTAGTTTATTCCTAAAAAGTTGATTCTCAATTTATTAGAAAAAAATAGTTATCACTGAGGTGAAACATTAATAAAATACTCTTGATAAACATTTGTAAAACTGGTTTGCAGTTTTTTTTTACATTTCAACCTGTTTGACTTCAAGTATGATGAAAATGTACAAAGAAATGTTGATTAAAGCTGCTCTGACTTCAAACATAAGAAATAACATAAATACTGCAGACATTACAAAACAGACTTCTAAACTTAATGTTAAAACAGTTTATCTAGTATTTGTGCAGAAACTTACTTCCAACATCCAGTCTGGTTCCTCCACCAAAAGTCCACCACAGTGATACAAACTCACTGAGCCGCCGTACAAAAACCTCTCACTGTAGAGAGACACGGCTCTCTGACTTTGACACACTGAAGTAAACCTACAAGCCCTCAAGATGAAACTTAACCATTAAAGTAAGAAATAAAGATTTATCTTCTAGCTTCATGTTTTATTTTCATTACAATGGACTTTTGATTTTCTCATTCAAAAGCTAACTTTGTCTTTTAATGCAAAATATGTCTAAAAACAAAATGGAAAGGCAACTACTGTTTCTTGCCTGTTAAATATATAATATAAAGAAAACATGGCTGCTGAAAAAAGAAACATTTTAAACATTTGACTTACTTCCAACATCCAGTCTGGTTCCTCCACCGAACGTGTACCACAGTGATACAAACTCATTGAGCCGCCGTACAAAAACCTCTCACTGTAGAGAGACACGGCTCTCTGACTTTGACACAAACAAACTCACCAAAAATATTCCCAGTTTACCCAGATTGTGTAATAACTGGTTTAACTGTTTAGAGACTGATTCACAAACTATGAATATATACACAGCATTTTCTATGTGAAACTTCAAACATCTACAAGCAGTATTAATTTCTCCTCCAGTAAAACAAATTCAAATAAATGTAAAAATTCCAAAGGAAAACTGTCCTATAAATCCTGCCATTAATAATCCTGATATATATAATTATCATGAACCTATGTTTATTGTAGATTATGATAAATGAAAATACATTTTGTCTGAATACATCCCACAGTGATGGTGATTTGTGTGGCTGTGAATAAGTGGGAATTCATCATAATATTCTGCAAGTAAATCAACTCATCCAACTCAAACCAAAGCTTTTCATAAAAAGGAAGTAACACATTCCTTATCAATACTCTGTTAAAGTGATTGATCCATTGATAGTCAGCATCATCAGAGTAATCCAAGTCCCTGTTGGAGTCAGTCAGAGCATTTCCATAGAGAGCCACTTTGCATCAGCAGCACCATGCTCCAGTGCTCTGGGAGAGTTTATAGTCCTGAGAGTTGAACACTGGATGACTGACAGCTGTCCTTCATGACAACAGAAGCCACAGAAATCCTCCTCATCAAAAACATGACTTTGATCTCCGTCCTCATCTGGACTCTCCTCTGCTGCTGCTTCACAGGTAAAGTCCAGTGAATCAAACTCCTCTCCTCTATCAACATCTGTCCCTCTGAAATGAAGCTGACAAAACCATGATGCTGCTTTATGTTTGTGTCTCTGTATCCTCAGAGTCCAGAGGTCAGGTCACAGTGACTCAGTCTGGAGCAGTGAGCTCTGCTGTGGGAGGCTCCGTCACCATCACATGTAGAACCAGTCAGGATGTTTATAGCTCTGACCGTTTAGCCTGGTACCAACAGAAAGATGGAGAAACTGCTAAACTGCTCATATACCTTGCCAGCACTCGACAATCAGGGATTCCAGGTCGTTTTACAGGCAGTGGATCAAACTCTGACTTCACTCTGACCATCAGTGGAGTCCAGACTGAAGATGCAGCAGTTTACTACTGTCAGAGTGAACACTACATCAACAGTCAGTGGTTGTTCACACAGTGAAAAAGCATCGTACAAAAACCTCCCTCAGTCAGACTGAACAGAAACTGAACTGACTGCTGCAGCTGGAAGCTACTGCAGAGACTGATACACTTCACTGAGGACACACACACACACACACACACACAAAGCATTGGCAGCTGCTGGTCTTTCAAACAGGGGAAGCTCACTTTAAGTTTACATCATAAAATTTGTCATATTGTAGCGAGGCAGTAACTTTTAAAAGGAACATTTCATTGAAGCAGTTTTTCAACCACACTCATGCCATAGAACCACAGCAAAACACACCTCAAAGATTTTATATGGGTTTAAACACCTGAACTGTGTACAAACGGTGAAAATGAGCTATATCGCTTATGGAAATAAGCAACTCCAGATGGCACTCTGTCAGAAGACTCCACTCGCAAATATCTGCATGGGACTGAGCTCGAGATGTGAAGTGCTGTCAGTCACAAAGGGGTTCAGCCTTGTAGACAATTCCTCCAATCATCATGCATACACCGAGCGTCCTCTCACGCATACCGTTCCATTAGGACCCAGGGAAGCTGAGCCTCCCTGGAAGTGACAATTTTGTTGCATTTATCCAATGACCGTCTCACTTTGCTACATGAAAAAAATCTGCTCAACGCTGTGTCATAGAAATGCATGAAGCATCCGCGTCCGCTGTGCTGAGATGAGAATGTATAAAAGGGAGGTCGCGTTTGAAAACTGGTGATAAACAGCTGACATTTGAACATCATAGTCATGGCGTTCAACGCATCCTAGAGCACATTTAATGCAATATAAATTCTTATTTTAATGTAAATTCAATAGTGCATATTTAACCATTTCTTCTATGAAATTTTAGGGGAAGTTCAACCTCCCTTGTTGTCTCAGAGCAATCGCCCCTGACACAAACTGTGCACACACAATTTTAATTAAAATCTCTTTTCCTTATTTGATTGATTTGTCAGTTAATAAAGAGGAAACAAGCTCAGACATTAAATTAGAAAAGACTTGGTCACGACCTTTGACCTCATACTGGATTGCAGCCATCTCAACTCTGTCCAGTTACAAGAAAACATCGACACACAGAGCAGCATCAGAAATATTCATGATAAAATGTAGTCCAAACAGAACTTGTGAATGAATGAATGAACTTTGTTAAATCTCTGCTTAACATAGTACGGAGCAACAACCCAATGCTGCAGGGATGCAGACACTCAGCAATCTCATTCGAAGTCACTTCTTGTGAGCTGTTTGGTATATGCATTTATTTTTCTATTTTCATTCAATAATATGTAATGCAGAAATACACCTTGATTAAACATAATGCTGTAGATTAGAATATGAGTGCTAGTGTGACCCAATAAACTGCAGTGCATTGCAAAGTTAAGCAAATCAACATTTACTGAAAAAAAGATGACTGAAATCACTTTCTAGATTCCAAACATTATTATCAAACGAAATACTCAGTCTCATTAACGTCTAATTATGTTAAGCCACGCAACATCATATTAAAGACACATTGTTTCAGTCACAAAATATATTAGGCTATAGCTCTAATATTTATCGTGGCAAAAAAACAAAAATAAACAGTTCTTTATGGTATAGCCTGTTTTACACAAAATGAATATTCACAGCCAATATAAGAAAACTTAAACGTGACAATTGAGTGTATTATTTGTGTTTCCTTTTACGCAGGTGGAACTTGCCCACCGTGCGCACCTCTCCTCCCTCTCCGGTCCCTGGCTGTTGGTCACAGATTTCTTCCCATGTAGCGTTCCTTTGTGAGACAGTCAGGTTTCTTTGCTGTAGCTCATTTAAGTGTTTATTGGCCTCATCTACCAACACCTCTAATTCCATAGGGTCGAATTTCACTTTGCGCTCTCTCTCCAAACTCACAATGCTGCAAACCATAAAACATGCAAAACCCTCATTTAAATAGGGTGTCTCCAACATGTTTGCACCTCTTGTCATTTACGCAATCACTCTTAGTAAATCACCTGCAAACCGCAGTTCAGCCCTACACGCAAAATTCTAGATTGCGCAGGCAAATTAGCACACGCACATTAGGATCTTAGTAGATCCGGCCCTAAGTTGTTAGATATGATAGAAAACATTGTTTGTGCATTTTCCCAAGAAATCCACCAAACTCTTGTATTACGATACGTTGAAAACCAACAAGCCCTGATCATAAAACGTTTCTGACCTCCTTGTGTCATAGGCCTGCATGGCATCATTAATGTAGGAGGGTGCCTGACTGTGTAGACCTCTAAAAGTGAAAACTAGTTTAAACTAGATTTTTTATTGAATGGGAAGTGGGCAACAAAAATGAAGACAAGTGTGATGTGAGATCTTTTTAAGGACCTGGTCAAAGGCCATATGACAGTCCACTGGACCACTGGTTAGTGATGCATGGATGTGAAAGACATGGCAAAACAAAGTTACAACAGAGTAATTGGACAAAATATATCGGTGTATTAGAATCTTGATTTTACCTCCAGGCACACCAGCACAACATTGTACAATGTGTCTTGACTGGAAAATACAGAAGTGGATCAGACACTTCAAATGCTGCTCAAGAGTCAATGCCTGGTCAAAAGTGACACCTATATTTCTGAGGGCAGATTGAACAGATGAAAAAAATAGAAACATCAGAACACTTTAACAATTAAACTTTGATAAGATGTTAGAAACATATCAGCATATAAAGCATCTTCTTAAAGTAACACCACAGTCACATCATCTTCTACACTGATGATATTACATTGAACATGAAAAAACCTGCGTCTTGTCTCTTTAAGTAAATAATGTGAATATTTATTGAAGCAGTTTTTTGTTTATTCTGTTCTGCTTTTAAATTTACAAAAAAAGATCAATTACAGACTGTGGAGTTTACATTTTCTCTAAGGTGTTTAAATTAACGTAGATCCCTTTGCCAAAAGAATTAACAAGACATCTAGCAAAATAAAACGGATGTCATGGTATGAAACCTTTTCTGTCACACTCTCTTAAGAGTGTGGTGAATATTTTTTTGGTCATTATTTTCTCTTTCACACCTGTAAAACAAAGACCCCACTATAAATATTCTAACAATTTTATGAACAGAATCAACTGCATTAACGTGGAGGAAGCCAAATGAAAATTTTACCGTCCTTTCATACCCTATTATATTAAGAAACATTGATATTACCAATGCTGTCACCACTGTGCAGGGCAGGAATTTCACGAGGGCCACGAGGGCCATGGCTCTTGTGCCCTCCTCATTTGGCCCTGTGCCCTTGAAAAAAATATCTGCCCTAAGGCCACAGTGGCCTTGATGCCCCGCCCGCACTGCCCCAGGTGATTTTGCGGTTTTCTCCTGTGCCTCTTTCCTGTCAACACGGCTTTGACACCTGCTCTGTTGAGAAAAAAAATGCGATGACATTGTGGACTCTTATTGAGCAACATCAAATGAGACGATGCCTACATCACCAGTGGTGAGTTTGATTCGAGCCTGGCATGAACGGGCTGTAAAGACAGCTTGACACCAGTCTATCACCGGCCGACCAGGAGACTTCATCAAACGCCTGAGCAGGGATCGGTACCGAGACCCGGTATTAAACAACCCAAGGCAAGTTTAATCAACACCGTAATAACAGTAAGCTCCGATATTATCTGCGTCACTTTTTAAAGTTTCGGTTTCATGTATCATCATTGTGCAGCGGTACAGATGAAGAGAATATAACTTCAAGATGACTCTAGTTAACGACAGCTACACTTGTTATTGTGAGTAAGTGCAATAAAACCTCTGCCAGCCAAGCCAATACTTTATCAATACATGTGATCAGCATGTAGAAAGCCACATTTCAGTCTGCTCTGTCCGCAGTCTCTCATTCACCGCTATTATGATTTACGATCGCGGTCGACACAAGCACATCGCGCTCGTGGTGCTAACAGCAAAGTGTTAAAGACAAACTAAATGAAAGCTGTCTGTGTGTAGGCTAACACTTTATCTGAACATGTACCTGAGGCAGCCGACCTGCAGACAGTGAGTGTCCTCAGTAGAGGAGGGACAGAGAGCAGGATGAATGACTGATACTGATGTTTGTCTTCATGCTGAGATAACGTGACTTTCTTCACTCAGTATTGTGATGTCAGGAGGAATATTTATATTCCAGTCAGATATTATTGGGTTTTAAATAGTGACTTTGGTGTTGTTGTAAACATGACTGTTGCTGCCATGGACTGTATAAAACTATATCCTGTGTAACTGGCCTATAAGGAAAGCATCAGGAGGTGAGGTGTGTGCATGTGTGCGTGTGTGTGTGTGGAGGAAAGGGGAGAGTGAGATGCTGGTAGAGATAGTGTGTGTTATTAGATACTGTTAATGTCACTTATTATGCTTCTGTGCATTGATAGCTCTTTTTAGTCTGTTTCTGCATCATGTTGAGGAGGGCCATGCCTGTAAATGTATGCAAAAAAAAAATAAAAAGAGGATCGGTTGCTCGCTGCTAAAAATGTGGCCCGTTGACATTATCTGGTTTTGAAATGCGGCCCAGTTGAAATAGCAGCCTAATTGAATAGCCCTGCTGTAGTTCGTTTGTTTGTTTGTTAGCTATCTAACAACACATCAAAAATAATTGTAAGCCATTCTTGTTCAGTGAATCAGTTTATCATGTACATTCAAAAAATATTTAGGCCTAATATTTAAGATTGTTTGCTTATAAATACATGAACCTGGTTGTTCTATATTTAAAACACATTGGGTTTATTAGTGCTATTAAATAAATCACATTATTACTTTTTATACTCATTATTATTAATAGCATTAGCAGTTGAGGCTTTGGTGCCTTGCTCAATGACAGCTCTTCAGCTCCCAGTCCCCACTCTGTGTTCAGTCGGTACAGGCACTTGAACTGGGGACCCTCTGGTTCCCAAGCCAAGTCCCAACAAACTGAGCTCCTGCCACTCATGTACGAAAGAAACATCGATTCACTACCCCATTTCAAATCACAACTCAAAACACATCTGTTTAAAACTGCCTATTCCATCTGATGCCAATTGCTCTGTCACTTTCTATTGTTTTTTTTTTTGTTTTTGTTTTTAAATTGTTGTTTCTTTTTAATGTCTTTTTAATGTCATTTTGTGTATCTGTACGGTGTCCTTGAGTGCCAAGAAAGGCGCCTTCAAATAAAATGTATTATTATTATTATTAAAAGACATAATTGACACTTTAACTATATCTATACATATAAGTGTCAAATCTGCTGGCAGACACTAAGAGACAGAGACTGTCCTTTGATCTCTCTCATGTCATGTCCTTTGTTGAAGTTACTCTGTCTCATTTAAATATGATTTGGTGGAAAATGTCAAATTAGATTCATGTTATGTCAATTTATGCAGATGATACACTGTTCCTCTTATTATTAAGAGCTTTGAATTAAAATCTTCTGTATAATTTATAGGCAGAATTTAACAACACACAAACTTAACTGGAGAAATTTCTTCCAGGACAGACATCAGTAATAACAGAGAGCTTTGGGTTTCACTATTAAGATGGTCTTACCATGTGTATTGTTACCAAAATAAATTGATTGATCTATCATGGGAACTGCAGTAGAAGATTATCCACAGTCTGAAAAAGTATTCTGAAAAATAAAGACTCACTGCTGTTGTGGCTTTTGTGCATTAGTTTGAGTAATGCTCCTAATATATAACATATGTCCAAGAAATGAAGTCACATGACGGAACTCATATGATACATTTGATCAAATCTTTATTGCTTTGAGATATTGAAACCATCAACACAAGCAAGAACATGTTCACACTGAAACGTCATGAGAGAGACAGAGAGCAGACTGAGAGCAGTAGCAGAGTAAAACCAGCAGCAGAGTCCCAGTGAGTCAGGTCAGGACTGGGAACACTGGTCTCTCCTCAGTGTCTCTGAGAGTGGAGTCTGGGAGCCCTGGGTGGCCTCACAGGTCACAGAGCCCACCTTCCTCCACTGGTCTGCAGGGAGCCTCAGGGTGCTGCTCCAGCTGTAGAGGCCGTCCTTCTCCAGCACCCCAGGGCTCCTGCTCTCCTCCCAGCTGCTGCTGCTGCTGCTGCTGCTGCCGTCCACCTTCCAGGCCAGACTCCAGTCTGAGGGGAAGCCCTTGTTGGCCAGACACATGAGCGTGGCCTTCCCCTGCTGCAGCTCCTCACTGGAGGGGGGCAGCACCGTCAGGGTGGGACGGACATCACCTAGGAGACACCAATCAGCTTACAGGACAGGGACCACACAGCTATTTTCTCCTTTAAGGAGTTTCTGTCAGATGGTTTTTCTGCTCCATCAGTCACTCACTCACACATTGTTTCACTTCCCTTTAAGAAGCCTCTCATGCAAATCAGCACAGAGAGAATCATCATACAGAATGACCTCAAATACATCAAACTACACTGGACATAAAATATCAGAATTTGGAAAAATTCTTTCTTATCCAAAACCTTGACTAACCATTACGTATTAATGGCATATTTAGTGGAAACAGAACCAAAATTAGAAATTAAACAGATTACAATCAAATGTTCTTCATGTGGATTTCAGTCATCATTAAAAAAAAGTGTTAAAAAGATTTTCAAAATCTAAAACACTAGATGACAAGATGAAGTGATCTTGCACATTTTCTAATACCCACTTTTATCTTCACTCTGTTCAACAATATTTAACAACTGATTCTTAATTTGTTCTAAAAACAGGTATTATTTAGCAGGAACATTTAGATATAATCTCAGAAAACATTTGGAAAACAGTTTTGTGAGTTTGCAGTTTTATCATCTCTATATTTCAAGCTTTTTTTTTTAAATCCCAGTGTGATGGAATTTTGTGAAGCCACTGTGAGTCACTCTCCATGGTTAAGGAGGAGAAATAAAAACATGAATAATAAACTCAGTTTTTTTTAATCTATTGCAAATATTACAAATCAGAATTTAAAACATAACAATATAGTACCTAGTATTTGTGAAGAAACTTACTTAACCTAATCAATACTCTGGTAAAGTGACTGATCCATTGATAATCAGCATCATCAGAGTAATCCAAGTCCCTGTTGGAGTCAGTCAGAGCATTTCCATAGAGAGCCACTTTGCATCAGCAGCACCATGCTCCAGTGCTCTGGGAGAGTTTATAGTCCTGAGAGTTGAACACTGGATGACTGACAGCTGTCCTTCATGACAACAGAAGCCACAGAAATCCTCCTCATCAAAAACATGACTTTGATCTCCGTCCTCATCTGGACTCTCCTCTGCTGCTGCTTCACAGGTAAAGTCCAGAGAATCAAACTCCTCTCCTCTATCAACATCCGTCCCTCTGAAATGAAGCTGACAAAACCATGATGCTGCTTTATGTTTGTGTCTCTGTATCCTCAGAGTCCAGAGGTCAGGTCACAGTGACTCAGTCTGGAGCAGTGAGCTCTGCTGTGGGAGGCTCCGTCACCATCACATGTAGGACCAGTCAGAATGTTTATACTTGGAGCAGCAACCATGCCTTAGCCTGGTACCAACAGAGAGATGGAGAAACTCCTAAACTGCTCATATACTATGCCAGCACTCGAGCATCAGGGATTCCAGGTCGTTTTACAGGCAGTGGATCAAACTCTGACTTCACTCTGACCATCAGTGGAGTCCAGACTGAAGATGCAGCAGTTTACTACTGTCAGAGTTATCATTACATCAACAGTCAGAACGTGTTCACACAGTGAAAAAGCGTTGTACAAAAACCTCCCTCAGTCAGACTGAACAGAAACTGAACTGACTGCTGCAGCTGGAAGCTACTGCAGAGACTGATACACTTCACTGAGGACACACACACACACACACACACAAAGCAGTGGCGGCTGCTGGTCTTTCAACCAGGGGAAGCTCACTTTAAGTTTACATCATAAAATTTGTCATAGTGTAGCGAGGCAGTAACTTATAAAAGGAACATTTCATTGAAGCAGTTTTTCAACCACACTCATGCCATAGAACCACAGCAAAACACACCTCAAAGATTTTCAGATGGGTTTAAACACCTGAACTGTGTACAAACGGTGAAAATGAGCTATATCGCTTATGGAAATAAGGAACTCCAGATGGCACTCTGTCAGAAGACTCCACTCGCAAATATCTGCATGAGACTGAGTTCGAAATGTGAAGCACTGTCAATCACAAAGGGGTTCAGCCTTTTAGACAATTCCTCCAATCATCACGCATACACCGAGCGTCCTCTCCTGGCCACCGCTCCATTAGGTCCCACGGAAGTTAAAGGGAAATTTCAGTTTATTTCAACCTGTCTCCTCTCGTCCTAAATTTGTTTCAAGTGACTAGTGACATAGAAATAATAGTTAGCATGTTAGCCGTTAGCCTAGATACAGCCGGGGCGCATAGTAGCGTCAGACCTGTTAAAATGTAAGTGAACGGGCAACCTTCAAGTGCAAAGTTAGTCCACTAAACAAGCTTTTCTTCCACAAAGAACGCCTCATATCGTTAGGATAAATGTCAGAGAACATATAGAAAACGACATGTAAACGTGTTGTCTTACCTTACCGGTGTGCTGCCATGTTTGTTTACCATTTAGCTCTGTTTTCCAAAGCGCGGCCGAAATATCGCGAGAACAAGTAGCGATCTCATAGCGTGCCTGAAATCTCGCGAGCTCTAGATAAAGCCCAGCTGGATACTACTCCAGGTGGAGGTGTCTCGTAGAGCCCTGCACGGGACTGTTTTCTTCAACCCGCTCCTGCCCGCTCCCGCTGAATTTCTGACCATTACCGCCCGCAACCGCAACGTGTGTATTACACTCCTGCCTGCTCCCGCAATGTGTATGTCCACTGCTGCCCGCACCCACAAAACTCTGAGAATTTATGCCCGCACAATAATAGAGATCGATGATTTTGTGTCTTCTCCCGTCCCGCAGCACAAAACATGTCATTTTATAGGCTATTAATAAAGAGATTCATGGGGTTGTTTGTTTCGTTTCCCTGGTCTGCATGTCTTTTGACGCACTGGTCAGGAATAGCGCTCCTATTTCATTGTTTTCATTTAGTTTTTAATGAAATAAAGGCTGTTTCATATTCTATTCTCCTCCTCTGTATTTTATTTATTTTTCTACCTTTATATAATCACGCAGTGATTGAGGTTAAGGCAGGCCTGGCGCCAGGATGAAGTTACTGAGGGGGCGGTTAAAAATTACGAGGGGGCAAATCTTTATTATGCAACATAGGTTCACACAGTGAGTTATAAAGAGCACGCAGACGGGTGTAATGACAGCGCGTCGCCGGTGAAACACAATAAACTGCACGTCTTCTTTCATGTTTGTCTCATGACAGATGGAGCTTACAGACACACAGACAGACAGACACACAGACAGGTGGAGCAAGCGGCAAATTGGTATGAAAGCTGGTTCAGGGCATATTTGTCCATTTATGAATAAATATAGACTGGAAACGCTCATGCATGTGCACCAAGATCCCACAGTGTTTTTTTTTAGCCCCCCGTTCCCGCCCGCAGCAAAGTCCCAATGCAGCCCTCTAGTGTCTCGTCCTCGGTCACATCCAGACCTTCAAAATAAGGCTGCAACCGGTCCCATTCCTTGCAACAGAGGCATTCGTCTTCTGTGGGCACTGGGGCACAGCATTCACAGGTACACCACCAATCTCCAGAGCTACACAGCCTTGCAGCAGCCATTTCTCCTCTCTCGTCCTCTACCTGTTGCGCCTCTCTCTCTCTCCTCCTCCATTCTTCAATTTCACAAAGCTCTTCCTCAGTGTATTCTGGCTCAAATAAATAAGGGCGGCCTTCAAACTCTGCAAAATCTAATTCCTCCTCCACAAAGTCGAAGTCTGGCAAAAAGTCAGCCATTATTCTATAAATCTTTCATAAAATAAATGAATGAACTTTTCAGGCTACTGTCCGGTTCTGCCTTCCAGCTGTTGCTGCTTGTTCTCGCGATATTTCAGGCACGGTATGAGATCGCTGCTTGTTCTCGCGATATGTTCTCTGACATTTATCCTAACGATATGAGGCGGTCTTTGTGGAGAAAAAGCTTGTTTAGTGGACTAACTTTGCACCTGAAAGGATGCCCGTTCACTTACGTTTTAACAGGTCTGACGCTACTATGCGCCCCGGCTGTATCTAGGCTAACAGCTAACATGTTAACTATTATTTCTATGTCACTAGTCACTTGAAACAAATTTAGGACGGGAGGAGACAGGTTGAAATAAACCGAAATTTCCCTTTAACTTCCGTGGGACCTAATGGAGCGGTGGCCAGGAGAGGACGCTCGGTGTATGCATGATGATTGGAGGAATTGTCTAAAAGGCTGAACCGCTTTGTGATTGACAGTGCTTCACATTTTGAACTCAGTCTCATGCGGATATTTGTGAGTGGAGTCTTCTGACAGAGTGCCATCTGGAGTTCCTTATTTCCATAAGCGATATAGCTCATTTTCACCGTTTGTACACAGTTCAGGTGTTTAAACCCATCTGAAAATCTTTTAGGTGTGTCTAACTATTATTTTTATGTCACTAGTCACTTGAAACAAATTTAGGACGAGAGGAGACATCTGACCATCAGTGGAGTCCAGACTGAAGATGCAGCAGTTTACTACTGTCAGAGTTTTCATTACATCAACAGTCAGTATTCGTTGACACAGTGAAAAAGCATCGTACAAAAACCTCCCTCAGTCAGACTGAACAGAAACTGAACTGACTGCTGCAGCTGGAAGCTACTGCAGAGACTGATACACTTCACTGAGGACACACACACACACACACACACACACACACACACACAGACAGAGGCCCAAAATACACACACATACACAAACAGGACCCATACATATGCATTAATGGACAGATGAGGGGACTGTCCATGGATAAGTGCCCGACGCAGTTGAGACTTGGGTACCTTGCTCAATGACAGCTCTTCAGCTCCCAGTCCCCACTCTGTGTTCAGTCAGTACAGGCACTTGAACTGGGGACCCTCTGGTTCCCAAGCCAAGTCCCAACAAACTGAGCTCCTGCCACTCATGTAAATGTAAACAGGCTTTATATGACCTGGAATTATAAAAATACAAAAGACGTCATTGACACTTTAACTATATCTACACATATATGTGTGTTACATAAGTGTCAAATCTGCTGGCAGACAGCAAGAGACAGAGACTGTCCTTTGATCTCTCTCATGTCATGTCCTTTGTTGAAGTTACTCTGTCTCATTTAAATGTGATTTGGTAGAAAATCTCAAATTAGATTCATGTTATGTGACTTTTTGCAGATGATACACTGTTCCTCTTATTATTAAGAGCTTTGAATTAAAATCTGCACAATAATTTCTAGGCAGAATTTAACAACACACAAACTTAACTGGAGAAATTTCTTCCAGGACAGACATCAGTAATAACAGAGAGCTTTGGGTTTTACTATTAGAAATGTCTTACCATGTGTATTGTTACCAAAATAAATTGATTGATCTATCATGGAAACTGCAGTAGAAGATTATCCACAGTCTGAAACCCATTAAAATTAGTCTGAAAAATAAAGACTTACTTACTGTTACTGTTGTGGCTTTTGTGCATTAGTTTGAGTAATGCTCCTAATATATAACATATGTCCAAGAAATGAAGTCACATTAAACTCATATGATACATTTGATCAAATCTTTATTGCTTTGAGATATTGAAACTATCAACACAAGCAAGAACATGTTCACACTGAAACGTCATGAGAGAGACAGAGAGCAGACTGAGAGCAGTAGCAGAGTAAAACCAGCAGCAGAGTCCCAGTGAGTCAGGTCAGGACTGGGAACACTGGTCTCTCCTCAGTGTCTCTGAGAGTGGAGTCTGGGAGCCCTGGGTGGCCTCACAGGTCACAGAGCCCACCTTCATCCACTGGTCTGCAGGGAGCCTCAGGGTGCTGCTCCAGCTGTAGAGGCCGTCCTTCTCCAGCACCCCAGGGCTTCTGCTCTCCTCCCAGCTGCTGCTGCTGCTGCTGCTGCTGCTGCTGTCCACCTTCCAGGCCAGACTCCAGTCTGAGGGGAAGCCCTTGTTGGCCAGACACATGAGCGTGGCCTTCCCCTGCTGCAGCTCCTCACTGGAGGGGGGCAGCACCGTCAGGGTGGGACGGACATCACCTAGGAGACACCAATCAGCCTAGAGGACAGGGACCACACAGCTGTCAATCAACCATCAGACACTTGGACACCTTTACTGTGTGAGAGTTGATTTTCTCCTTTAAGGAGTTTCTGTCAGATGGTTTTTCTGCTCCATCAGTCACTCACTCACACATTGTTTCACTTCCCTTTAAGAAGCCTCTCATGCAAATCAGCACAGAGAGAATCATCATACAGAATGACCTCAAATATATCAAACTACACTGGACAGAAAATATCAGAATTTAGACAAATTATTAAACGTTTTCCTTCCAAACACTGACGATACATTACTTTAGTAAAATGCATTTTACATTTTTTTTTGTGCATAAAAAATGCATATATTACTGCACTTCCTACAATCAAATGTTCTTTATGTTGATGTCAGTTCTCATTAAAACTGTTCAAAAGATTTTCAAAATTTGAAACCACATGAATCAATCACCGTTAGTTTATTCCTAAAAAGTTGATTCGGAATTTATTAGAAAAAAATAGTTATCACTGAGGTGGAACATTAATAAAATACTCTTTATAAACATTTGTAAAACTGGTTTGCAGTTTTTTTTACATTTCAACCTGTTTGACTTCAAGTATGATGAAAATGTACAAAGAAATGTTGATTAAAGCTGCTCTGACTTCAAACATAAGAAATAACATGAATACTGCAGACATTACAAAACAGACTAAACAGTTTATCTAGTATTTGTGCAGAAACTTACTTCCAACATCCAGTCTGGTTCCTCCACCAAAAGTCAACCACAGTGATACAAACTCATTGAGCCGCCGTACAAAAACCTCTCACTGTAGAGAGACACGGCTCTCTGACTTTGACACAAACAAACTCACCAAAAATATTCCCAGTTTACCCAGATTGTGTAATAACTGGTTTAACTGTTTAGAGACTGATTCACAAACTTTGAATATATACACAGCAATTTCTATGTGAAACTTCAAACATCTACAAGCAGTATTAATTTCTCCTCCAGTAAAACAATTTGTCTGAATACATCCCACAGTGATGGTGATTTGTGTGGCTGTGAATTAGTGGGAATTCATAATAATAATATTCTGCAAGTAAATCAACTCATCCAACTCAAACCAAAGCTTTTCATAAAAAGGAAGTAACACATTCCTAATCAATACTCTGATAAAGTGATTGATCCATTGATAATCAGCATCATCAGAGTAATCCAAGTCCCTGTTGGAGTCAGTCAGAGCATTTCCATAGAGAGCCACTTTGCATCAGCAGCACCATGCTCCAGTGCTCTGGGAGAGTTTATAGTCCTGAGAGTTGAACACTGGATGACTGACAGCTGTCCTTCATGACAACAGAAGCCACAGAAATCCTCCTCATCAAAAACATGACTTTGATCTCCGTCCTCATCTGGACTCTCCTCTGCTGCTGCTTCACAGGTAAAGTCCAGTGAATCAAACTCCTCTCCTCTATCAACATCTGTCCCTCTGAAATGAAGCTGACAAAACCATGATGCTGCTTTATGTTTGTGTCTCTGTATCCTCAGAGTCCAGAGGTCAGGTCACAGTGACTCAGCCTGGAGCAGTGAGCTCTGCTGTGGGAGGCTCTGTCACCATCACATGTAGGACCAGTCAGGATGTTTATAACTCTAACCGCTTAGCCTGGTACCAACAGAGAGATGGAGAAACTCCTAAACTGCTCATATACTCTGCCAGCACTCGAGCATCAGGGATTCCAGGTCGTTTTACAGGCAGTGGATCAAACTCTGACTTCACTCTGACCATCAGTGGAGTCCAGACTGAAGATGCAGCAGTTTACTACTGTCAGAGTTATCATTACATCAACAGTCAGTATGTGTTCACACAGTGAAAAAGCATCATACAAAAACCTCCCTCAGTCAGACTGAACAGAAACTGAACTGACTGCTGCAGCTGGAAGCTACTGCAGAGACTGATACACTTCACTGAGGACACACACACACACACACACAAAGCAGTGGCAGCTGCTGCTCATATTGTAGCGAGGCAGGAACTTATAAAAGGAACATTTCATTGAAGCAGTTTTTCAACCACACTCATGCCATAGAACCACAGCAAAACACACCTCAAAGATTTTCAGATGGGTTTAAACACCTGAACTGTGTACAAACGGTGAAAATGAGCTATATCGCTTATGGAAATAAGCAACTCCAGATGGCACTCTGTCAGAAGACTCCACTCGCAAATATCTGCATGGGACTGAGCTCGAGATGTGAAGTGCTGTCAGTCACAAAGGGGTTCAGCCTTGTAGACAATTCCTCCAATCATCATGCATACACCGAGCGTCCTCTCACGCATACCGTTCCATTAGGACCCAGGGAAGCTGAGCCTCCCTGGAAGTGACAATTTTGTTGCATTTATCCAATGACCGTCTCGCTTTGCTGCATGAAAAAAACCTGCTCAACGCTGTGTCATAGAAATGCATGAAGCATCCGCGTCCGCTGTGCTGAGACGAGAATGTATAAAAGGGAGGTCATGTTTGAAAACTGGTGATAAACAGCTGACGTTTGAACATCATAGTCATGGCGTTCAACGCATCCTAGAGCACATTTAATGCAATATAAATTCTTATTTTAATGTAAATTCAATAGTGCATATTTGACCAATTCTTCTATGAAATTTTAGGGGAAGTTCAACCTCCCTTGTTGTCTCAGAGCAATCGCCCCTGACACAAACTGTGCACACACAATTTTAATTATAATCTCTTTTTCTTATTTGATTGATTTGATTGATTTAATTCATTTGTCAGTTAATAAAGAGGAGACTAGCTCAGACTTTAAATTAGAAAAGACTTGGTCACGACCTTTGACCTCATACTGGATTGCAGCCATCTCAACTCTGTCCAGTTACAAGAAAACATCGACACACAGAGCAGCATCAGAAATATTCATGATAAAATGTAGTCCAAACAGAACTTGTGAATGAATGAATGAACTTTGTTAAATCTCTGCTTAACATAGTACGGAGCAACAACCCAATGCTGCAGGGATGCAGACACTCAGCAATCTCATTCGAAGTCACTTCTTGTGAGCTGTTTGGTATATGCATTTATTTTTCTATTTTCATTCAATAATATGTAATGCAGAAATACACCTTGATTAAACATAATGCTGTAGATTAGAATACGAGTGCTAGTGTGACCCAATAAACTGCAGTGCATTGCAAAGTTAAGCAAATCAACTTTTACTGAAAAAAAAGATGATTGAAATCACTTTCTAGATTCCAAACATTATTATCAAATGAAATACTCAGTCTCATTAACGTCTAATTATGTTAAGCCACGCAACATCATATTAAAGACACATTGTTTCAGTCACAAAATATATTAGGCTATAGCTCTAATATTTATCTTGCCAACAAGCCCTGATCATAAAACGTTTCTGACCTCCTTGTGTCATAGGCCTGCATGACATCATTAATGTAGGAGGGTGCCTGACTGTGTAGACCTCTAAAAGTGATCACACGTTTTTTAAACTAGATTTTTTATTGAATGGGAAGTGGGCAACAAAAATGAAGACAGTGATATGAGATCTTTTTAAGGACCTGGTCAAAGGCCATATGACAGCTCACTGGACCACTGGTTAGTGATGCATGGATGTGAAAGACATGGCAAAACAGAGTTACAACAGAGTAATTGGACAAAATATATCGGTGTATTAGAATCTTGATTTTACCTCCAGGCACACCAGCACAACATTGTACAATGTGTCTTGACTGGAAAATACAGAAGTGGATCAGACACTTCAAATGCTGCTCAAGAGTCAATGCCTGGTCAAAAGTGACACCTATATTTCTGAGGGCAGATTGAACAGATGATAAAATGAAAACATCTGAACACTTATACAATTAAACTTTGATAAGATGTTAGAAACATATCAGCATATAAAGTATCTTCTTAAAGTAACACCACAGTCACATCATCTTCTACACTGATGATATTACATTGAACATGAAAAAACCTGCGTCTTGTCTCTTTAAGTAAATAATGTGAATATTTATTGAAGCAGTTTTTTGTTTATTCTGTTCTGCTTTTAAATTTACAAAAAAAGATCAATTACAGACTGTGGAGTTTACATTTTCTCTAAGGTGTTTAAATTAACGTAGATCCCTTTGCCAAAAGAATTAACAGGACATCTAGCAAAATAAAACGGATGTCATGGTATGAAACCTTTTCTGTCACACTCTCTTAAGAGTGTGGTGAATATTTTTTTGGTCATTATTTTCTCTTTCACACCTGTAAAACAAAGACCCCACTATAAATATTCTAACAATTTTATGAACAGAATCAACTGCATTAACGTGGAGGAAGCCAAATGAAAATTTTACCGTCCTTTCATACCCTATTATATTAAGAAACACTGATATTACCAATGCTGTCACCACTGTGCAGGGCAGGAATTTCACGAGGGCCACGAGGGCCATGGCTCTTGTGCCCTCCTCATTTGGCCCTGTGCCCTTGAAAAAAATATCTGCCCTAAGGCCACAGTGGCCTTGATGCCCCGCCCGCACTGCCCCAGGTGATTTTGCGGTTTTCTCCTGTGCCTCTTTCCTGTCAACACGGCTTTGACACCTGCTCTGTTGAGAAAAAAAATGCGATGACATTGTGGACTCTTATTGAGCAACATCAAATGAGACGATGCCTACATCACCAGTGGTGAGTTTGATTCGAGCCTGGCATGAACGGGCTGTAAAGACAGCTTGACACCAGTCTATCACCGGCCGACCAGGAGACTTCATCAAACGCCTGAGCAGGGATCGGTACCGAGACCCGGTATTAAACAACCCAAGGCAAGTTTAATCAACACCGTAATAACAGTAAGCTCCGGTATTATCTGCGTCACTTTTTAAAGTTTCGGTTTCATGTATCATCATTGTGCAGCGGTACAGATGAAGAGAATATAACTTCAAGATGACTCTAGTTAACGACAGCTACACTTGTTATTGTGAGTAAGTGCAATAAAACCTCTGCCAGCCAAGCCAATACTTTATCAATACATGTGATCAGCATGTAGAAAGCCACATTTCAGTCTGCTCTGTCCGCAGTCTCTCATTCACCGCTATTATGATTTACGATCGCGGTCGACACAAGCACATCGCGCTCGTGGTGCTAACAGCAAAGTGTTAAAGACAAACTAAATGAAAGCTGTCTGTGTGTAGGCTAACACTTTATCTGAACATGTACCTGAGGCAGCCGACCTGCAGACAGTGAGTGTCCTCAGTAGAGGAGGGACAGAGAGCAGGATGAATGACTGATACTGATGTTTGTCTTCATGCTGAGATAACGTGACTTTCTTCACTCAGTATTGTGATGTCAGGAGGAATATTTATATTCCAGTCAGATATTATTGGGTTTTAAATAGTGACTTTGGTGTTGTTGTAAACATGACTGTTGCTGCCATGGACTGTATAAAACTATATCCTGTGTAACTGGCCTATAAGGAAAGCATCAGGAGGTGAGGTGTGTGCATGTGTGCGTGTGTGTGTGTGGAGGAAAGGGGAGAGTGAGATGCTGGTAGAGATAGTGTGTGTTATTAGATACTGTTAATGTCACTTATTATGCTTCTGTGCATTGATAGCTCTTTTTAGTCTGTTTCTGCATCATGTTGAGGAGGGCCATGCCTGTAAATGTATGCAAAAAAAAAATAAAAAGAGGATCGGTTGCTCGCTGCTAAAAATGTGGCTCATTGACATTATCTGGTTTTGAAATGCGGCCCAGTTGAAATAGCAGCCTAATTGAATAGCCCTGCTGTAGTTTGCTTATTTGTTTGTTAGCTATCTAACAACACATCAAAAATAATTGTAAGCCAGTCTTGTTCAGTGAATCAGTTTATCATGTACATTCAAAAAATATTTAGGCCTAATATTTAAGATTGTTTGCTTATAAATACATGAACCTGGTTGCTCTATATTTAAAACACATTGGGTTTATTAGTGCTATTAAATAAATCACATTATTACTTTTTATACTCATTATTATTAATAGCATTAGCAGTTGAGGCTTTGGTGCCTTGCTCAATGACAGCTCTTCAGCTCCCAGTCCCCACTCTGTGTTCAGTCGGTACAGGCACTTGAACTGGGGACCCTCTGGTTCCCAAGCCAAGTCCCAACAAACTGAGCTCCTGCCACTCATGTACGAAAGAAACATCGATTCACTACCCCATTTCAAATCACAACTCAAAACACATCTGTTTAAAACTGCCTATTCCATCTGATGCCAATTGCTCTGTCACTTTCTATTGTTTTTTTTTTTGTTTTTGTTTTTAAATTGTTGTTTCTTTTTAATGTCTTTTTAATGTCATTTTGTGTATCTGTACGGTGTCCTTGAGTGCCAAGAAAGGCGCCTTCAAATGAAATGTATTATTATTATTATTAAAAGACATAATTGACACTTTAACTATATCTATACATATAAGTGTCAAATCTGCTGGCAGACACTAAGAGACAGAGACTGTCCTTTGATCTCTCTCATGTCATGTCCTTTGTTGAAGTTACTCTGTCTCATTTAAATATGATTTGGTGGAAAATGTCAAATTAGATTCATGTTATGTCAATTTATGCAGATGATACACTGTTCCTCTTATTATTAAGAGCTTTGAATTAAAATCTTCTGTATAATTTATAGGCAGAATTTAACAACACACAAACTTAACTGGAGAAATTTCTTCCAGGACAGACATCAGTAATAACAGAGAGCTTTGGGTTTTACTATTAGAAATGTCTTACCATGTGTATTGTTACCAAAATAAATTGATTGATCTATATTGGGAACTGCAGTAGAAGATTATCCACAGTCTGAAAAAGTATTCTGAAAAATAAAGACTCATTACTGTTGTGTCTTTTGTGCATTAGTTTGAGTAATGCTCCTGATATATAACATATGTCCAAGAAATGAAGTCATATGACGGCACTCATATGATACATTTGATCAAATCTTTATTGCTTTGAGATATTGAAACCATCAACACAAGCAAGAACATGTTCACACTGAAACGTCATGAGAGAGACAGAGCAGACTGAGAGCAGTAGCAGAGTAAAACCAGCAGCAGAGTCCCAGTGGGTCAGGTCAGGACTGGGAACACTGGTCTCTCCTCAGTGTCTCTGAGAGTGGAGTCTGGGAGCCCTGGGTGGCCTCACAGGTCACAGATCCCACCTTCCTCCACTGGTCTGCAGGGAGCCTCAGGGTGCTGCTCCAGCTGTAGAGGCCGTCCTTCTCCAGCACCCCAGGGCTCCTGCTCTCCTCCCAGCTGCTGCTGCTGCTGCTGCTGCTGCTGCCGTCCACCTTCCAGGCCAGACTCCAGTCTGAGGGGAAGCCCTTGTTGGCCAGACACATGAGCGTGGCCTTCCCCTGCTGCAGCTCCTCACTGGAGGGGGACAGCACCGTCAGGGTGGGACGGACATCACCTAGGAGACACCAATCAGCTTACAGGACAGGGACCACACAGCTATTTTCTCCTTTAAGGAGTTTCTGTCAGATGGTTTTTCTGCTCCATCAGTCACTCACTCACACATTGTTTCACTTCCCTTTAAGAAGCCTCTCATGCAAATCAGCACAGAGAGAATCATCATACAGAATGACCTCAAATATATCAAACTACACTGGACATAAAATATCAGAATTTGGAAAAATTCTTTCTTATCCAAAACCTTGACTAACCATTACGTATTAATGGCATATTTAGTGGAAACAGAACCAAAATTAGAAATTAAACAGATTACAATCAAATGTTCTTCATGTGGATTTCAGTCATCATTAAAAAAAAGTGTTAAGAAGATTTTCAAAATCTAAAACACTAGATGACAAAATGAAGTGATCTTGCACATTTTCTAATACCCACTTTTATCTTCACTCTGTTCAACAATATTTAACAACTGATTCTTAATTTGTTCTAAAAACAGGTATTATTTAGGAGGAACATTTAGATATAATCTCAGAAAACATTTGGAAAACAGTTTTGTGAGTTTGCAGTTTTATCATCTCTATATTTCAAGCTTTTTTTTTTAAATCCCAGTGTGATGGAATTTTGTGAAGCCACTGTGAGTCACTCTCCATGGTTAAGGAGGAGAAATAAAAACATGAATAATAAACTCAGTTTTTTTTAATCTATTGCAAATATTACAAATCAGAATTTAAAACATAACAATATGGTATCTAGTGTTTGTGAAGAAACTTACTTACTTAACCTAATCAATACTCTGGTAAAGTGACTGATCCATTGATAATCAGCATCATCAGAGTAATCCAAGTCCCTGTTGGAGTCAGTCAGAGCATTTCCATAGAGAGCCACTTTGCATCAGCAGCACCATGCTCCAGTGCTCTGGGAGAGTTTATAGTCCTGAGAGTTGAACACTGGATGACTGACAGCTGTCCTTCATGACAACAGAAGCCACAGAAATCCTCCTCATCAAAAACATGACTTTGATCTTCGTCCTCATCTGGACTCTCCTCTGCTGCTGCTTCACAGGTAAAGTCCAGTGAATCAAACTCCTCTCCTCTATCAACATCTGTCCCTCTGAAATGAAGCTGACAAAACCATGATGCTGCTTTATGTTTGTGTCTCTGTATCCTCAGAGTCCAGAGGTCAGGTCACAGTGACTCAGTCTGGAGCAGTGAGCTCTGCTGTGGAAGGCTCCGTCACCATCACATGTAGGACCAGTCAGGATGTTTATACTTGGAGCAGCAACCATGCCTTAGCCTGGTACCAACAGAGAGATGGAGAAACTCCTAAACTGCTCATTTACTCTGCCAGCACTCGAGCATCAGGGATTCCAGGTCGTTTTACAGGCAGTGGATCAAACTCTGACTTCACTCTGACCATCAGTGGAGTCCAGACTGAAGATGCAGCAGTTTACTACTGTCAGAGTTTTCATTACATCAACAGTCAGTACGTGTTCACACAGTGAAAAAGCGTCGTACAAAAACCTCCCTCAGTCAGACTGAACAGAAACTGAACTGACTGCTGCAGCTGGAAGCTACTGCAGAGACTGATACACTTCACTGAGGACACACACACACACACACACACACACACACACACACAAAGCAGTGGCGGCTGCTGGTCTTTCAAACAGGGGAAGCTCACTTTAAGTTTACATCATAAAATTTGTCATAGTGTAGCGAGGCAGTAACTTATAAAAGGAACATTTCATTGAAGCAGTTTTTCAACCACACTCATGCCATAGAACCACAGCAAAACACACCTCAAAGATTTTCAGATGGGTTTAAACACCTGAACTGTATACAAACGGTGAAAATGAGCTATATCGCTTATGGAAATAAGGAACTCCAGATGGCACTCTGTCAGAAGACTCCACTCGCAAATATCTGCATGAGACTGAGTTCGAAATGTGAAGCACTGTCAATCACAAAGGGGTTCAGCCTTTTAGACAATTCCTCCAATCATCATGCATACACCGAGCGTCCTCTCCTGGCCACCGCTCCATTAGGTCCCACGGAAGTTAAAGGGAAATTTCAGTTTATTTCAACCTGTCTCCTCCCGTCCTAAATTTGTTTCAAGTGACTAGTGACATAGAAATAATAGTTAGCATGTTAGCCGTTAGCCTAGATACAGCCGGGGCGCATAGTAGCGTCAGACCTGTTAAAATGTAAGTGAAAGGGCAACCTTCAAGTGCAAAGTTAGTCCACTAAACAAGCTTTTCTTCCACAAAGACCGCTTCATATCGTTAGGATAAATGTCAGAGAACATATAGAAAACGACATGTAAACGTGTTGTCTTACCTTACCGGTGTGCTGCCATGTTTGTTTACCATTTAGCTCTGCTTTCCAAAGCGCGGCCGAAATATCGCGACAACAAGCAGCGATCTCATAGCGTGCCTGAAATCTCGCGAGCTCTAGATAAAGCCCAGCTGGATACTACTCCAGGTGGAGGTGTCTCGTAGAGCCCTGCGCGGGACTGTTTTCTTCAACCCGCTCCTGCCCGCTCCCGCTGAATTTCTGACCATTACCGCCCGCAACCGCAACGTGTGTATTACACTCCTGCCTGCTCCCGCAATGTGTATGTCCACTGCTGCCCGCACCCACAAAACTCTGAGAATTTATGCCCGCACAATAATAGAGATCGATGATTTTGTGTCTTCTCCCGTCCCGCAGCACAAAACATGTCATTTTATAGGCTATTAATAAAGAGATTCATGGGGTTGTTTGTATCGTTTCCCTGGTCTGCATGTCTTTTGACGCACTGGTCAGGAGTAGTGCTCCTATTTCATTGTTTTCATTTAGTTTTTAATGAAATAAAGGCTGTTTCATATTCTGTTCTCCTCCTCTGTATTTTATTTATTTTTCTACCTTTATATAATCACGCAGTGATTGAGGTTAAGGCAGGCCTGGCGCCAGGATGAAGTTACTGAGGGCGGTTAAAAATTACGAGGGGGCAAATCTTTATTATGCAACATAGGTTCACACAGTGAGTTATAAAGAGCACGCAGACGGGTGTAATGACAGCTCGTCGCCGGTGAAACACAATAAACTGCACGTCTTCTTTCATGTTTGTCTCATGACAGATGGAGCTTACAGACACACAGACAGACAGACACACAGACAGGTGGAGCAAGCGGCAAATTGGTATGAAAGCTGGTTCAGGGCATATTTGTCCATTTATGAATAAATATAGAGTGGAAACGCTCATGCATGTGCACCAAGATCCCACAGTGGTTTTTTTTAGCCGCCTGTTCCCGCCCGCAGCAAAGTCCCAATGCAGCCCTCTAGTGTCTCGTCCTCGGTCACATCCAGACCTTGAAAATAAGGCTGCAACCGGTCCCATTCCTTGCAACAGAGGCATTCGTCTTCTGTGGGCACTGGGGCACAGCATTCACAGGTACACCACCAATCTCCAGAGCTACACAGCCTTGCAGCAGCCATTCCTCCTCTCTCGTCCTCTACCTGTTGCGCCTCTCTCTCTCTCCTCCTCCATTCTTCAATTTCACAAAGCTCTTCCTCAGTGTATTCTGGCTCAAATAAATAAGGGTGGCCATCAAACTCTGCAAAATCTAATTCCTCCTCCACAAAGTTGAAGTCTGGCAAAAAGTCAGCCATTATTCTATAAATCTTTCATAAAATAAATGAATGAACTTTTCAGGCTACTGTCCGGTTCTGTCTTCCAGCTGTTGCTGTTTGTTCTCGCGATAATTCAGGCACGGTATGAGATCGCTGCTTGTTCTCGCGATATTTCGGCCGCGCTTTGGAAAGCAGAGCTAAATGGTAAACAAACATGGCAGCACACCAGTAAGGTAAGACAACACGTTTACATGTCGTTTTCTATATGTTCTCTGACATTTATCCTAACGATATGAGGCGGTCTTTGTGGAGAAAAAGCTTGTTTAGTGGACTAACTTTGCACCTGAAAGGATGCCCGTTCACTTACGTTTTAACAGGTCTGACGCTACTATGTGCCCCGGCTGTATCTAGGCTAACGGCTAACATGTTAACTATTATTTCTATGTCACTAGTCACTTGAAACAAATTTAGGACGGGAGGAGACAGGTTGAAATAAACTGAAATTTCCCTTTAACTTCCGTGGGACCTAATGGAGCGGTGGCCAGGAGAGGATGCTCGGTGTATGCATGATGATTGGAGGGATTGTCTAAAAGGCTGAACCCCTTTGTGATTGACAGTGCTTCACATTTTGAACTCAGTCTCATGCAGATATTTGCGAGTGGAGTCTTCTGACAGAGTGCCATCTGGAGTTCCTTATTTCCATAAGCGATATAGCTCATTTTCACCGTTTGTACACAGTTCAGGTGTTTAAACCCATGTGAAAATCTTTTAGGTGTGTCTAACTATTATTTTTCTGTCACTAGTCACTTGAAACAAATTTAGGACGAGAAGAGACATCTGACCATCAGTGGAGTCCAGACTGAAGATGCAGCAGTTTACTACTGTCAGAGTTATCATTACATCAACAGTCAGTATTCGTTGACACAGTGAAAAAGCGTCATACAAAAACCTCCCTCAGTCAGACTGAACAGAAACTGAACTGACTGCTGCAGCTGGAAGCTACTGCAGAGACTGATACACTTCACTGAGGACACACACACACACACACACACACACACAGAGGCCCAAAATACACACACATACACAAACAGGACCCATACATATGCATTAATGGACAGATGAGGGGACTGTCCATGGAAAGTGCCCGACGCAGTTGAGACTTGGGTACCTTGCTCAATGACAGCTCTTCAGCTCCCAGTCCCCACTCTGTGTTCAGTCGGTACAGGCACTTGAACTGGGGACCCTCTGGTTCCCAAGCCAAGTCCCAACAAACTGAGCTCCTGCCACTCATGCAAATGTAAATGTAAATAGGCTTTATATGACCTGGAATTATAAAAATACAAAAGACACGTCATTGACACTTTAACTATATCTACACATATAAGTGTGTTACATAAGTGTCAAATCTGCTGGCAGACACTAAGAGACAGAGACTGTCCTTTGATCTCTCTCATGTCATGTCCTTTGTTGAAGTTACTCTGTCTCATTTAAATATGATTTGGTGGAAAATCTCAAATTAGATTCATGTTATGTGACTTTTTGCAGATGATACACTGTTCCTCTTATTATTAAGAGCTTTGAATTAAAATCTGCACAATAATTTATAGGCAGAATTTAACAGCACACAAACTTAACTGGAGAAATTTCTTCCAGGACAGACATCAGTAATAACAGAGAGCTTTGTGTTTTACTATTAGAAATGTCTTACCATGTGTATTGTTACTAAAATAAATTGATTGATCTATCATGGAAACTGCAGTAGAAGAATATCCACAGTCTGAAACCCATTAAAATTAGTCTGAAAAAAAGACTCACTGCTGTTGTGGCTTTTGTGCATTAGTTTGAGTAATGCTCCTAATATATAACATATGTCCAAGAAATGAAGTCACATGAAACTCATATGATACATTTGATCAAATCTTTATTGCTTTGAGATATTGAAACCATCAACACAAGCAAGAACATGTTCACACTGAAACGTCATGAGAGAGACAGAGAGCAGACTGAGAGCAGTAGCAGAGTAAAACCAGCAGCAGAGTCCCAGTGAGTCAGGTCAGGACTGGGAACACTGGTCTCTCCTCAGTGTCTCTGAGAGTGGAGTCTGGGAGCCCTGGGTGGCCTCACAGGTCACAGAGCCCACCTTCCTCCACTGGTCTGCAGGGAGCCTCAGGGTGCTGCTCCAGCTGTAGAGGCCGTCCTTCTCCAGCACCCCAGGGCTCCTGCTCTCCTCCCAGCTGCTGCTGCTGCTGCTGCTGCTGCTGCCGTCCACCTTCCAGGCCAGACTCCAGTCTGAGGGGAAGCCCTTGTTGGCCAGACACATGAGCGTGGCCTTCCCCTGCTGCAGCTCCTCACTGGAGGGGGACAGCACCGTCAGGGTGGGACGGACATCACCTAGGAGACACCAATCAGCTTAGAGGACAGGGACCACACAGCTGTCAATCAACCATCAGACACTTGGACACCTTTACTGTGTGAGAGTTGATTTTCTCCTTTAAGGAGTTTCTGTCAGATGGTTTTTCTGCTCCATCAGTCACTCACTCACACATTGTTTCACTTCCCTTTAAGAAGCCTCTCATGCAAATCAGCACAGAGAGAATCATCATACAGAATGACCTCAAATATATCAAACTGCACTGGACAGAAAATATCAGAATTTAGACAAATTATTAAACGTTTTCCTTCCAAACATTGACGATACATTACTTTAGTAAAATGCATTTTACATTTTTTTTTGTGCATAAAAAATGCATGTATTACTGCACTTCCTACAATCAAATGTTCTTTATGTTGATGTCAATTCTCATTAAAACTGTTCAAAACATTTTCAAAATTTGAAACCACATGAATCAATCACCGTTAGTTTATTCCTAAAAAGTTGATTCTCAATTTATTAGAAAAAAATAGTTATCACTGTGGTGGAACATTAAGAAAATACTCTTGATAAACATTTGTAAAACTGGTTTGCAGTTTTTTTTTACATTTCAACCTGTTTGACTTCAAGTATGATGAAAATGTACAAAGAAATGTTGATTAAAGCTGCTCTGACTTCAATAACATAACATAAATACTGCAGACATTACAAAACAGACTTCTAAACATAACTTTAAAACAGTTTATCTAGTATTTGTGCAGAAACTTACTTCCAACATCCAGTCTGGTTCCTCCACCAAAAGTCCACCACAGTGATACAAACTCATTGAGCCGCCGTACAAAAACCTCTCACTGTAGAGAGACACGGCTCTCTGACTTTGACACACTGAAGTAAACCTACAAGCCCTCAAGATGAAACTTAACCATTAAAGTAAGAAATAAAGATTTATCTTCTAGCTTCATGTTTTATTTTCATTACAATGGACTTTTGCTTTTCTCATTCAAACACTAACTTTGTCCTTTAATGCAAAATATGTCTAAAAACAAAATGGAAAGGCAACTACTGTTTCTTACCTGTTAAATATATAATATAAAGAAAACATGGCTGCTGAAAAAATAAACATTTTAAACATCTGACTTACTTCCAACATCCAGTCTGGTTCCTCCACCGAACGTGTACCACAGTGATACAAACTCACTGAGCCGCCGTACAAAAACCTCTCACTGTAGAGAGACACGGCTCTCTGACTTTGACACAAACAAACTCACCAAAAATATTCCTAGTTTACCCAGATTGTGTAATAACTGGTTTAACCGTTTAGAGACTGATTCACAAAGTTTGGAGAACAAATTCAAATAAATGTAAAAATTCCAAAGGAAAACTGTCCTATAAATCCTGCCATTAATAATCCTGATATATATAATTATCATGAACCTATGTTTATTGTAGATTATGATAAATGAAAATACATTTTGTCTGAATACATCCCACAGTGATGTTGATTTGTGTGGCTGTGAATAAGTGGGAATTCATCATAATATTCTGCAAGTAAATCAACTCATCCAACTCAAACCAAAGCTTTTTATAAAAAGGAAGTAACACATTCCTAATCAATACTTTGATAAAGTGATTGATCCATTGATAATCAGCATCATCAGAGTAATCCAAGTCCCTGTTGGAGTCAGTCAGAGCATTTCCATAGAGAGCCACTTTGCATCAGCAGCACCATGCTCCAGTGCTCTGGGAGAGTTTATAGTCCTGAGAGTTGAACACTGGATGACTGACAGCTGTCCTTCATGACAACAGAAGCCACAGAAATCCTCCTCATCAAAAACATGACTTTGATCTCCGTCCTCATCTGGACTCTCCTCTGCTGCTGCTTCACAGGTAAAGTCCAGAGAATCAAACTCCTCTCCTCTATCAACATCTGTCCCTCTGAAATGAAGCTGACAAAACCATGATGCTGCTTTATGTTTGTGTCTCTGTATCCTCAGAGTCCAGAGGTCAGGTCACAGTGACTCAGCCTGGAGCAGTGAGCTCTGCTGTGGGAGGCTCCGTCACCATCACATGTAGGACCAATCCAAAGGTTTATTTTGGAGGCACTTATCACTACTTAGCCTGGTACCAACAAAAAGATGGAGAAACTCCTAAACTGCTCATATACCTTGCCAGCACTCGAGCATCAGGGATTCCAGGTCGTTTTACAGGCAGTGGATCAAACTCTGACTTCACTCTGACCATCAGTGGAGTCCAGACTGAAGATGCAGCAGTTTACTACTGTCAGAGTTATCATGACATCAACAGTCAAGCTGTGTTCACACAGTGAAAAAGCGTCGTACAAAAACCTCCCTCAGTTAGACTGAACAGAAACTGAACTGACTGCTGCAGCTGGAAGCTACTGCAGAGACTGATACACTTCACTGAGGATACACACACACACACACACACATACTCACGCACACACACACACACACACACACACACACACACACACACACACACACACATTTAGATTTAAAACTGTAACTTTCCTAAATCTTTTCACATGACACTTTTCTTTTTCAAGCAAATGAAACCTATATAACACTACAAATATACTTATTTTTAAACTGGTCCTCCAGGAAACCAGTGTTTAGTATCGTGTGAAACCAAGTGAATTGTAGGAGCTAAATGGATGTTTCACCCTGGCTGATGCAATTTGCACGGTTGATGCCACGGCTTCCTTGGCTGTGTCGAGTTCAGACAATAAACTGCAGGTTCCAGTTGCAGAACAACCATCATGTTTATTCATTCCAACAAAACACAGGTTCAATAAATGTCCATTTGTTTATCCTTTATTCAAACTGAACACACAGCATGTTGTACACTGTACTGCACAACAGTGGTCAAAAACCTTTTGCTCCTTCAGGTTGAAACACCTGACAGAAACAATGTTGTTCCTACCTTTATACACTAGTGCTCCAAGTGCCAACACAGCGCCACCAGTGTTCATCCATGGTAAACACAATTCATGTCTGCTGAGTGGAATGACATATTTGGCTCTTACATGAACTTTGACATATTTTAAGGCACATTGTCAACATGTTTCTTTTCCTAAACCTAACCTACATAACTTTACTTTTCTAAACCTAATGTACATAACTTAACTTTAAGCACTAAGTTGTTAGATATGATACAAACCATTGTATGTGAGTTTTCACAAGACACCACACAAACTGTTGTATAACGATACTTTGAAAACCAACAAGCCCTGATCATGAGACGTTTCTGACCTCCTAGTGTTAAGGCCTGTATAACATCATTAATATACTGTAGGAGGGTGTCTGACTGTGTAGACCTCTAAAAGTGATCACAAGTTTCTTGAACTGGATTTTTTCTGTAGGATAAAGCGAGCAACAAAAATGAAGACAGTGATATAAGATCTTTTTAAGGACCTGGTCAAAGGCCATATGACAGCCCACTGGACCACTGGTTAGTGATGCATGGATGTGAAAGACATGGCAAAACAGTAACAAAAGAGTAAATGGACAAATAGTGCATTGAAATCTTCATCTAAGCTTGAGGCCAGGGGCGTCGTTTCAGCAAAAGCTAAGGTATGGCAATATGACATGACGTCACAGAGCTACTGATGATGGAGTTTCAAAAATATGAACTTATATAAAACTTCACTTTGGTTTTTGACCTGTCAGAAGTACATACTATGCTATTGAAAACTGTTTCAAATGACATGAAACTGTTTCTCACATTCATAATACCTAATGTCTGCATGTAATGCACAACTTGGTGAGAGCAGTGAAAACATCGGACCTATTTCGGCGCATATTTCAGCACCACGGACAGCGAGCAGAGGTTTAATTATCATTAGTCATGTGTTTAACTTCACAGAAAATAAACAAAATAAAAGCTCATTTCTAGAAGATAACCAAGGGGTCCGGTGTATGAAACACAGTAAAACAAAGGCCAATTTGGTACAATATTGTAAAGGCGAATATATTGAAGTGTCTCCAGAGACTGAAAATACAAGCTTAACATGCCGACATGAAGAAAAAACCCCACATACAATCAGACAGGCTTCAAGACATCATTTAGACAGGCTGTCTACAGCAGCAGAGCAAAATGCTTTTACAACACACAGATAACTCACATAACTCACATAACTCATAACTCACGGAGGAGCGAAGTGGCGAACAATTTGATTCAATAACACTCATATTCACTAACACTCGTATTTACTGATGAGTATATTATTGACCTATTTAAGTGCAATACAATGAAAACAACCAGCCAGTGCGCCTCGGACTATCACATCTGATCACTTGCAACAAATATGAAGGACACTCACAAGTAAGATGACTACAGAACCTCTCTTTTTTTTTTTTCTCCCAATTCCAAGATATGGCAGCTGCCATACCTCGCCATACCTAAATGATGCCTATGCTTGAGGCACACCTACACAACATTTTATATTGTATCTTGACTGAAAAATACAGAGGTGTATCAAACACTTCAAATGCTGCTCAAGAGTCAATGTCTGTTCAAAAGTGACACCTATATTTCTGAGGGCAGATTGAACAGATGATAAAATAGAAACATCTGAACACTTATACAATTAAACTTTAAAAAGATGTAAAACATATAAAAATCTCAAACATCCTCTTCAAGTAACACCATAGTAAAATCATCTTCTACATAGATGATATTCAATTATACATGAAAAAACCTGCAGCTTCCCTTCCTCAAGTTAATAATGTGGACAGTAACTGAAGCAGCTCTTCCGTGTACTCTCCTCTGCTTTTCAAATTTACGCCAAGTATTAATTGAAGACACTGGAGCTTTCCATTTTCTCAAAAGTGTTTAAATTAACGTTAATTCCTTCGCTAAGAGAATGAACATGATGCCTAGCAAAACAAAATCAGTGTCCTGGTGTGAAACCTTTTTATGTCACACTATAAATATTTAAAAAATTCTCACAAACATTAACAACTGTATTTACTGAGAGGAAGCCAAATGATTTTTTGTTCAATGACAAAATGTTAGCATTCTTTCATGGACCACTATGTAGAGAAACATAGAAATAATTTATGCTGTCACCACTGAGGGATAAACACCATGATATGCTGAGGACAGCTACAGCTGACTTACTCTGTGTGTTTGCATATGTGTCCTGCCTCTCTGCTCCCAGCTGTTAAGAGACCAGTGTTGATCAGTGGCTGTCCAGGCCTTTCAGAGCCACTGACACGCTGACAGCACCATGATGATGTCACTGATTCTACTGCTGGCCACCCTGGGGCTCCTTGTTCAGGGTGAGACTCTCTTCTGAAAACTTTGCTTCAGGATGCAACCAGGTTCACCTCAATGATGTTCTGATATGATGGAGAAACACTGAAACAAGCAGCATTTACCTTCTTCCATCTGTTCTCCATGTTAAAGAAATGATACTCTTCTGTCTGGATGTTGATCATCTTTCTCCAAACTGGATTTGTCTCAATAACCCTTCTGCTCTTTTTCATGTTTTCCAGGTTCATCAGGAGAAATCATCCTGACTCAGTCTCCTGGATCTCAGTCTGTTGTTCCAGGACAGACTGTCTCTATCACATGTAAAGCCAGTTCAGATATGAACCGCTACCTTCACTGGTACCTTCAGAAACCTGGAGAGTCTTCCAAACTTCTAATTTATCAGGCTACGACTCGTCAGTCTGGTGTTTCAGATCGTTTCAGTGGAAGTGGATCTGGGACTGACTTCACTCTGACCATCAGTGGAGTTCAGACTGAAGATGCAGGAGTTTGTTACTGTCTACAGAGTGGTTACAGCCTCCCGTTCACACAGTGATACAACGTCGTACAAAAACCTCCTCACTTGGAGAGGAACTGATCTGACTCAACAGCTGCACAGACACTGAAACACTAGTTATATATTAATAGTTCTAATGACTGTTGTTGCGTAAATGAGATACATACTCAAAAAAGTAAGATGGAGAAATATAGATTGTGTAATATTAACACAAATAATTAATACATTTCTGAAAATTAATGATATTTCTCTCCAATTTTAAGCTAAATAAAAACATAACAATACCAATTTTAATTCAACTTTTTAGGTTAAAAGTTTTAAAGTTGTATTTCAGTGAAACACACTGAGAGGTTTCCAACAAACTAAGACTTTTTCCAATGATACATGAAAACAGAATGTAGTACAATAAGACATTAGCAGTTCCATCAGTTATATTTTATTTAAGATTGAGGGTTTTATGTAGATTCAATGCACCCACGTGTAGACTTTGAAAAATGTGACAAATGTTATTTTTACATACTCTTTGTTTTTCTTATTGATGGGGTTTTTATTTCAGACCTCGATATCTTTTTAGTTGAAATCTTTGGAGATGGATCAAAGGACTGACTATATTGTCTTGATGCAAATGAATGTTCATGAAATAGGAATCCTCATTCACCTCAGGGTGAAGATATACCTGGGTCACTTTACATGGAATTGTTCATGTTTTAAAAAAATCAGCAACACCAGCATTAAAGTCCGTGGAAAGCGAATTCAATGATTTGCCTCTAAACACATTAAACATGTTGGAAAATGGTTACAGAAAACATGTGAAAAGTTTGGGGATTGTGCATTATCGATTTGTGGAGTTATAGCCTCAAACTGTTTGTCATCCTCTCAATTTTTTTGATTTTCTGACCCTGCAAAAAAGGGATACGCCGTCCATGATTTGGTATACATTTTTACCAGGGTGTCATTGGTCAGGAGATATGAACTTCAGTTTATATGCATTACTATGTTTGACTCTTTAGATAACTATTTTCAACTTTTATCTGTTTTCATAAAGCAATCCCTGCTAGGGCTGAATGATATGGACAAAATTTCATATCTCGATATTTATGCCAGATATCTCAATACCGATACGATACGATATGACTATGGGTTCAGTGAAAACTAAGCATTCTTTATAAATTACTCGTACTCATTGTCCTCCACTTATCCGGGTCCGGGTCGCGGGGGCAGCAGCCTCAGCAAAGAAGCCCAGACAGTCCTCTCCCCTGCCACTTCCGTCAGCTCTTCTGCGGGAACCCCGAGGCGTTCCCAGGCCAGCCGGGTGATGTAGTCCCTCCAGCGTGTTCTGGGGCGGCCCCGAGGTCTCCTCCCGGTTGGACATGCCCGAAACACCTCCCAAGGGAGGCGTCCGGAAGGCATCCTTACCAGATGCCCGAACCACCTCAACTGGCTCCTCTCGATGTGGAGGAGCAGCGGCTGTACTCCGAGTCCCTCCCAGATGTCTGAGCTCCTCACCCTATCCCTAAGGCTGAGCCCGGCCACCCTGCGGAGGAAACTCATTTCGGCCGCTTGTACTCGCAATCTCATTCTTTCGGTCACTACCCATAGCTCGTGACTATAGGTGAGGGTTGGAACGTAGATCAACCGGTAAATTGAGAGCTTCGCTTTCTGGCTGAGCTCCCTCTTCACCACAACGGACCGGTTAAGCGCCTGCATCACTGCTGACGCCACCCCAATCCGCCTGTCAATCTCCCGCTCCATCCTACCCTCACTCGTGAACAAGATCCCGAGATACTTAAACTCCTCCACCTGAGGAAGGACCTCCCCCCTGACCTGGAGTGGGTAATCCACCCTTTTCCGGCTGAGGACCATGGCCTCAGACTTGGAGGTGCTGATTCTCATCCCAGCCACTTCACACTCGGCTGCGAACCGCCCCAGCGAGAGCTGGAGGTCACTGTTCGATGGAGCTAGGAGGACCACGTCATCCGCAAAAAGCAGGGACGAGATCCTCCCATCACCGAACCTGACACCCTCCACCACTCGGCTGCGCCTAGAAATTCTGTCCATAACAGTTATGAATTAATAAATTAAAAAAAAAAAAAAAAAAAACGAGTCTGAACCATTTTCTGGAAGCCCTCTTTAGTAACTGAATACATTAGCATTTGTAATGTCTTTGTGCCTGCTGGACGTCGATTGGTATGGCATTATGCTACTGAATGCATCGGCAATCCGACCTTGCTTGGGCTTGACACAGGAGGACCCAGATGTCCTTGCCGTGTCTTTTAATGCAAGGCACTGTTCATACAGTACTCGGTAGTGTTGTCACGGTACCAAAATTGGGACCCAAGGTACAATACCAGTAAAAGTATCACGGTTCTAAGTAGTATCACGAAACCACAGCAAAAATGAGGCAGATGTGCCTTTTGTCATTTATAAAAAGATAAATCACTTTTCTATAATACATCACTGATATTTCAGTGGAATAAATTACTTATTGACTTATTCATACTTCAAAAACAGCATCAACAAGTGATTAACATAGGGGGGATCAAAATAAAATAAATAAATAAACTAAAAATCAACCAGCCACCCTCCTCCCCTGACAAGTAAAGAACAGTCCCTTCATAAGTAAAGAACAGTCCCTAAAGTGCACTGAGGTTTGTGGAAATGTGAATGGCTAGTTTCTCCTCTGACACGCCACATACCTGTGTGCCGCCACGGCTCAGCTGTTCAGGTACTACTGGGCAGTCATGACACCAACTTATTCACCTGGAGCCAAGCTTCTCGGTTGCCGGAAGCGTCGCATCACCAGGCTCTTCACATACGGCGAAACGCCGGTAAACCGTGTTATCTTGCGGCGGCCATAGCACTCCGCCGTATTCCTGTCTGTGACCCCCGTTCAACCCACAACCGGTAGGATTCGCCTTTTGTTTCTGCTGCTGGTTGAAATCTGCACTCACACAGCGTGCTGAATGATTTATTTTGCTCGAACAAAACTATTTTTAGTCGCAAATGTGTGGTGTGTACTAGCAAGTTGCTAGCAGCAGCACGTCTCCCTCGCTCAAGGGGATGTTTGTGATTGGCTGGCTTTGCTGTCAATCCAAGGCAAGCAGGAAATGAGGTTTGTGATTGGCTGGCCTTAGCTGTACATTTAGGGCAAGCTTAAAAAAGATGTTTGTGATTGGCTGAGCTATACATGCAGGTCAAGCTGGGGAAACTCATGAGGAAATTATATCGTCAATATCGTTGCCTTTTGGGATATTAATATCTTGCATGTTCATATCTCGGTATAGATACGATAACAATATATCGTTCAGCCCTAGTCCCTGCCAACCACAAGAGATGCAGCATGCCAGTGTGATGACCTGCAAAAGGCCACAAGAGAAATTTGATGTCAAACAGACTGCTATGTGGGGAGGACAGTGGCCACCCAACTGTCCAAAAGAACACTGTACAACAGGAAGACTACAGGTGTGTTGAAATGTCTATGATGTTAATGGACAGATAACAGGTATGCACAATATATTTGTTGAAAGAAAACACTCATGGACTACACCTCATGCTGTTAATGCTGATTTAAGAACCTAGAACCTAGTCATTGAACACAGACAGCAAGTTACACGTTATCATATTAAAACTAGAAAATGTCATGGATGGTTTATGAAATAATGCAATGTATATTTTCCAGGCTCTCAAGCTACAGTGGCGACAAGGAGTGTTGCTGTGGGCAACAACACATCCCAGTTTCTCCCACTCTGCTCTTCAACACCACAGAAACGCAGAGCTGGCCGAGATGATGGCCCACAAACAAAACGCTCTCCCCTGGAATTTCCCTCTCTTCAGGAATCTGAAGTAACCTCAGTCAGTGCAGATCCTGATGATTCCAGCTATCTCCTCAGCATATCAGCACTGGATGACACCATCAGTGATCAGCGGAGTTGGGTATAGAGTACTTTGATTACTTTTTGCAGTAACGAGTAACCTAACGTGGTAGGCCTAGTTTGCTGTTTGAGTAATCAAATACTTAAGTACATTTTCAAACAAGACATCAGTTACTTCCGTTACTTTTAGAACGCTGGTCCTTCAGCTCCGAAACAGCAACGGCTGTTGTTTGGTTCTAATAACGGAGATAACGTTAAACCCATCAGTCTGAAAGAAGTCACGGAGCTTGTGGCTCGCTATGTGGTCGGAGAAATGCTGCCGTTGTCTAAGGTGGAGTCTAAATAGGTGGAGTAGGACTCGCTGACAGACATATTTCAGACTCAGGACTTGCATTATGCCTGGTACACGCTACACGCTGGTACTCACCAATTATCCCCGGTTGTCTTTCACGGTGTGTGAGATGTCATCGGGTTATTCTTGTCCTATTTTTATTACTTTCACTATTATTTGAGTCAGAACTGTGTCTGTTCATGTGCCAGCCGAAATGTTGTTGTAGTCACCTAAAAGCGTCAGCAGATGGCAGGAGCTATAGGCGGTGGGCCGAAGGTCGCTATCTGCTTTTGTTTTTGAAATGATCGATCCTCAGCGATAGAGTAGCTGCTTTTTTAACATTAACTTAATATGTTTTTTCTGAACAAGTTTCCGTTTGTAGGCAGTCTCAATTCGATCATATTTTTATGAAAACTAAACTTATGTTTGATAAACTAATCAGGCAAACGCTATGGCGTACTATACCGCAAACCAATCAACAACAAGTTCCAGCGTCACCTGACTTGAAGTGTGCCAATGATATTCGCCCAAATAGGAAGTAAACACGGCTCAGAGGAGTTGACCGGAATTGACCGGAGTTAACCGTAAAAAGTATGTAGTCTGTGTCTTTATTCATGGTCTTTATGCTATCTAACCGACAGTATTGACCTGGACATTTTCTGCATATCTTCCGTGAGAAGCTGAAGACGTTTCTAACGTTAACTTAGTTGAAGTGTTTTGAACAGTTATTCACGTTGTGTATTAGCTCATTAGCCACCAATGTGTTGTTAGCATTCATCACTAGCAAAGTGAACGGACTTTTAGCCGCAGTACAGCCTCTATGAGTACAGCTAACTCAGCTTACTAATGAGGCTGCAGTTCATAGTTTCCGATGAGGAGAACCTGAGGAATAAACGGACTGTGCTGTGAGTAACCCAGCTAACGCTCAGAGTATCCTGACTGCACTGCTCGGGCCCCGCTGTCATGGACGGCATCGACGGGCCGTCTTCATCTTCGCCACTGACTGAATGAATGACTGAAAGGCTGTTACACATCGTGTGGACACACGTGTGACATCTTGATCCTCGCCTGCTGGTTCGAGAGACCATGGAGTTGACAGGAAATCAGACACAAACTATCAAACTATCAAACTATGTGATGACTATGGTATTAGTACTTTTACTGAACAAAAGGATCTGAATACTTCACCACTGTATGGTATATGAATAACAAAAGGATCTGAATACGTCACCACTGTATGATATATGAATATTTCTGATATGAAAATTGAAACTGAATGTACTGTCCAAAGTCAAAACCACAATGTTGTACAAACCAATCTGCTGTATTGCCCTCTCTTTACTCTTGCGAGCTCTCTCAATGTTTCTTCTGTTGGCATATTGCATATAACATTCTCGGTGGTAGCCAACATTAGCTGGCACACTTGGAGAGACATTTTCCTTTAAATCATATTTTTCTACAGCTATTGCTGCAACTTGGCTTTCTTTAGTATCAAAACTGACCCACTCCAGAGAATTTCGTACAAATGCTGCCCAACTTTCGGCTGAAAATCGTATGATATTAGGAGTTGTGCTGCCTGCTACGTGCATACAGCACTCCATATTTTCCAGGATGCATCCTTAGCTGCAGATGTGCTAGCTAAGGTAAACATGTGTTTGGGTTTATGCAAATGAGATGACATTTAAAAAAAAATCAAATCAAGTGGAGAAAACGACTCAGACTCATCACTTGTTGTATATTGTAGTTTATTAGGTCATTCATTAGACTCTAGAAGCTTATAAACTAGTCAGTTTAGGGTCTATTATTAAGAAATATATACATATATTAAATTTACTCTTTTGTATAGTATTAGAACAATATGAGAAGCAGATGTAACATATGCCTTTTGCATGTTACATTAAATACATCAGTTGAGCTTTAAATGGTCACTATGTCGAATAGCAAAATCTTGTAATATAGAATATAATTTTGCCAGTAATGTTACCTTTATTTAATAGTTGTAAGGTGTACATATTTGTGTAATTTTCATATTTTTATGCTGATATCTTATATTTCAAATTTAATACTTGGCTACACAGTATCCAAGGTAACGATGCAGCTATAAAGCCCATCACCGGGGGAACAAGTCAGACCGGGCTTGTATCCCCCACGTGAATGTGTGACTGTTAAATGGAAACCTGTAAATATTAATGTATAGCTGATCTGAGAGAGACTTTATTACTAATTATAACTATATTGACATTCAGAGTGATTATCAATGTGTACTAGTTCATGTGTTTGACCTAGCTGTCAAGTCTCCCGTTTTGGCCAGGAAACTACCGTATTTTACCCCTCTTTCCCGCCGTCCTCCCGTATTAGTATTTTCCTGTAAATCTCCCGTATTATAATAACATAATAACCCTGTAGTATAACGTAGGAATGTTCACAGCATTTCAATGTCAACAAAGGTAGGTCTATCAGATTCTGATCCCCTAATTGTAGTTAGTAAGTGGTTGACAAGTGGTTATTTTAGATTTCCTGTACACCTGTCTTAAAATGTAAGGGATACTGGAGCTTGGTTGGGGTGGTGGGACGGCTCGCGGCGGGCGCCGGAAAATTTCCCTTTTTTCAGATCCAAAACTTGACAGGTATGGTCTTTGATCCTAGTCAAGGTTAGACCGTTGACCATGTAATTTGTTATTTAACGGTTATTAAGCTTCGTCATGTTGACATCATTTATTAGTATTGTAAGTTTCCTTTGATTATGATTTTATTTATATTAAATAGTTTTACTGAGACCGGGCTTGTATCCCCCAGACCCCGAAGTGCTTGTAAGCAATAAACAGTGATCATTGAATCGACATCGGAGCATCTGTGTGTCTTTGTTGGAGTCAACTGACGTTACTAACTGTTAGCCGTTAGTCCACTATCATTATCACAACACAACGCAGAGACTATAGGCTGTCACTATTATCGGCAATATAAAAGAAACTTAACGGGGGCATACATAGAAAAATAAATCACAACACTGGCCATTTTTAGCACCTGCAAAGGGATTTGTGTAGACCCTAAGATTATACAATCATGTTACATACATATATTAATGATGATGGTGATTATATACCATATATTTACATTAAATTGTTCATTTTAACACAATAATAAGTCAAAAAAAGACGGAGCTGTCAGTTTTCCCTGTTTACGTTTTCGGGTCCTAAGGCCGTCTGCCATTGGTTGATATTCTCTAAACTACAATCTGATTGGTTCATCAGCTAGAGTTATCCCGCAAGTTGCCTGAGCAGAGTGACAATTAAAATACAAGTTTGTGAAAATATATGATCAAACCAGAGCTGCCAACAAATTTTCCCGGACTCTATAGAATTGTTTAATATCACACACAAAAAACTGTGTACTCTATCGATGGAGATCGATCAACAACACGAAAAACGCGTTCGGCCCACTGTCTACTACATTTGAAGCGCCATAAGTAAACTATCAAGCTACTGTATCTTCCACAGGAAGTTCTGACAAATGTTTCAGAATAAAAGCCTATTTAGAAAATGGAGGGATTCTCTAGCCGAGGTTATAAGGGGCTTTTCATTTGAAACAAGTGTTGAGTTTGAAATGACGGTGCGATATGTTAACTTTACAAAGACAACAGAGCGGATAAAAAGTAAATATATAAACATACAGAGGGATTAATAAATAACGGACCGTCTATAATGTAGTCTGTTTCAAATGAAGCTGGGAGCCTCTGCAGTCGTGGTGAGTAAAAGCCCTGCCGCTATTTGTTAATGTTATTACTTTATGTCCGACCGTGAGGATGTACCATTGTTTGCTAGCTTGATGCTAATGACAGTAACGTTAACTCAGCGGGTTGACAAAGTGCCTCTGCTGTTTCACACCATCATTTCCCCTTTTTACTCTGTGTGGTAACATCCCTAGAGGAAATATTAAAAATGCTGGGGTGTTGTTGTCATAGCTACAGTTGTCTATGGCAGCAGGTTGTTCTGTGTTTCTACTGGTCAAAGTGACGGCTGTGATGGGAGAATTGGATCTCAGTGAAGGGCAAGTGGTCCATAACTTTAATTTTGGAGACAAAAACTTTAGGCTAAACGCCCTGTGGTCCATTGCCCAATAGGAAATGTAGAATACTCAAAGGTAATTTAAAAGTGCTTGAGTTACTTTTCTCAGGGAGTAACGTTGGAAGTACTTTTAAAGTAATTGAGTTACTTTACTCAGGGAGTAACGCAGTAAAGTAACTGGTTACTTTTTTAGAAAGTAACGCAGTAACGTACTTTGATTACTTTTAAAGTAACCCTTAACCAACACTGGTGATCAGTAAGTTAACTTTGCTTTTTTTTTTGGTAAATTAACTGTGAAAGTGAGAAATAATATATGAAAATATAAATAATAACTTTGTAACAAATATTAATTGTTCTTGTGGTTTTCTTTGTCAAAAGAGCACTAACAAAGACACCGCAGGACATTACAAAGTACCTGGTGTATGAAGATTGCCTGCTTGAGCTGTTTAAAAACTGCCCCACCTGCTCAAGAGCATGCAAGATAGACACAGCTTCCTCTCTGTTACTCAAAAGTGCCTGTATGAGAGTTGCCTCTACAGAAGAGTATGGAGGAGTCAGCCACTTCTGGGCAGCTATCCTGCGGGGAATCTACAACTGTCAGCTGCTGTCTATTACACAGGCTCATCATTTGTGCAGACTAATAAGGTTAGTAAATATAATGACTTTATCTAAAAAAAAGTGTGCCTTCTCCAACAGCTTCATCTTTTTTGTCCACCTGCTCCCACGTAAAATCTTATTTTACACTGTGAGATAGTGTACTCCATAGTGCTGCAGTGGGAAATAGTAAATGCACTCATGAACACTACGTACATGAACATTCTAATGTTACTTTCAGGTGCTCAATGCAATGCATTCAGATTTAGATTAAGAAAACTGTATTGTCTGTCGTAACAGAAAATCTTCTTCGACATGGCTCCGCATACAAGACAAGACAAGACAATACACTGATTAGAAACAATCGCACAACACAGATTCTGAAAGCACACACAGTGTGTATAGATCTTAAAAACAAGTATAAAATTAAAATTGTAAAAATAGACAAGATAAAAAGGTGTGGATATGTGTAAAGTGACATAGTGCATCATGGTTATTTTTGTCCATTGTTCATTGTTTATTTAAGATGTTTATGGCAGTTGGTATGAATGAGTTTTTGTGGATGTTTTTCTTAGATAGGGGGACTTTATAGCAGCAGCCTGATGGCAGGAGTTGGAAGGACTTGTGCAGGGGGTGGGCGGGATCCTGTGTAATGAGGTTGGCTTTCCTTTTAACTACTTGGGTGTGGAGTGCTGATAACTGTATTTGAGTTTTGCCAGTTATTTTGCTTGCTTGATTAATGATCCGGGAAAGCTTTGCATGTGAAAACCTTTACAAGGATGACACATCAAAATCATGGGCACCACTTCATTCTGCCATCCGTCCTACATAAATGGCGATCACATCAAACTGACCTGCTTGAAGGACTGAAAGAAAGAGACACTGTGTCACTTGGTGGTGATATGAGGGCAGACAGTCCAGGCCATTGTTCGAAGTATGGCTCATACTCTATGGTGGATCTTTGCTCAAACAAAATAGTTGATATCCAGCTTGTACAGGTAAATATAAAAATTACTCTCTTGATTGTATCAGCACAACTACTGTATGTTACTGGGGACCATGTTGTGTCCAAAAACAGATTTTTTGTTACAATATAAAACACTGCAAGAAGTAAAATGTACGACATTGTTGAACATACTGTGGGACTGCACATACTTTATATTTTGAAGCAAAAATATTAATCTGAGCAAACAAATGTCTTGTGCACACTAGAGATGTACCGATACCACTTTTTCCTTCCCGAAACCGATTCCGATCCCTGAACCTTAGTTATCTCCCTGAACCTTAGGTATCTGCCGATACCAAGTACTGGTCCAATACCAGCGCGTAAAATAAAAATGTATGGGATATGAATTGTTGTATGTCTCAACTCCTAAAACTCTATGTAAAATATTAAGAAATAAATGCATAATAGTAGAATGAATACCGTAAAACTTTTTATTATTATTATTATTATAATTATTATAATTATTGTTATTATTATTATTATTATTATTATTATTATCCAGTGTTGACACAGATCAAGACACAGGTTAAAGTGCAGCCACACAATTTGGTAAAAAAGACATTTTAAAGGCTACAGTAGAATTGTTGTAACTTGTTCTTATGACCTTAAAAATGATGAGACCAGACTCCGGACTTGACTGCATGAATCATCTTTAGTGCAAAAAAAATGGTGTACACGTTTGCTCATGAAAACGGGGAGTACAGCTTACACGCTAACAAGCGGCTCAGCTAACATAAACACACTGATGTCATTACGGCATATGCGTGCTCGCTCTGAGCATTCTGGGAAATGAAGTCCCCTTTAATACAATGTATACAGTTTCCTGAGAAATGAACTTATACCTTTTACTTCAAATCAAATGCCCAAATAAAATGTGTTTTTAACTTATTGTTCCTCACATCAACTGTTTTTAACATGCATATTAAATTATTAGCAATCCTTAATCCTTAATAAACATGTTTCCTCAAATAAATTCTCAACAAGAATGTAGGGCTGTGCGATATTGGAAAAAACTGACATCGCAATATTTTTTTTTTTTGCAATCTATATTGCAATATTAAAAAATACAAGAATTTTCACCAGATGACTTAAAGTAAGAAAATTAAAAAATAGTGGCAGGGCTTTTCCTCACCATAACTGCAGAGGCTCCCAGCTTCATGTGAAACAGACTACATTATAAAAGGGCCGTTATTTATTAATCCCTCTGTATCTTTATGTTTTTACTTTTTATCCACTCCCGTTGCCTTGATAAAGTTAATGCATGGCACCGTTATTTCAAACTCAACACTTCCTGAACTCGTTTCAAATTAAAAGCCCCTTATAATCTCGGCTGAGAGAATTCCTCCATTTTCTAAATAAGCTTTTATTCTGAAACATTTGTAGGAACTTGGTTGTGGAAGATACAGTAGATTTTATGTTTACATACACACTTCAAATGTAGCTCCTGCCATCTGCTGACGCTTTTAGGTGACTACAACAACATGTCGGCAGGCACATGAACAGACACAGTGACTGAAATAATAGTAAAAGTAATAAAAATAGGACAAGAATAACCTGATGACATCACACACGTTGTGAAAGACGACCGGGGATAATTGGTGAGTACCAGCGTGTGCTGTGTCATATCTGTCAGCCAAGTCACGGCACGATTTTATGACTCCACAATCATGTAATGTGACATAGTGACTTTCAGAACAGTCAGAAAAGTCCTGTAATGTGTACCAGGCATAAATCCTCCTTTATCGTTTCTCTCTCTTGCATGTCGCTCATTTTCAGTGTGTGACTGCAGCGCGTGCATGAGAGGGGGAGGGGCTGCTGCATGCTCAGAGAGGGAGAGACAGAGAGAGAGAGGCGAGCGGAGCTGCAGAGCTGCTTTTCTGAAGCAAAACAAAAGTTTACATGTTTTAGAAAAAGAGAAAACATCACATGTCCTGCTATGTAACTATCGCACATGCGCACATCACGATGTTCAAACGATAGCGTGCGTATGCGTAATGACGTGGTATTGGATTCGTCATAGGCTGTTCTCGCCGATGCCCGATGCCACATTTTAGGCAGTATCGGAGGCATTTCGGTACAACTCTAGTGCACACTGAACTTTGATCCACAGAGCAATGAAGTTGGAGGCAGTGTACGGATGGAGAAAGAGGGGCTGATCCGGAGTCTTGGATTCCTTGAAAGTGCTGGTGTCAAAGTCACCTCATTGATGACAGACCGACACACACAAATTCAAAAATTTCTCCTGGAGCATAAACCAGAAATTCAGCACTTCTATGATGTTTGGCATTTATGTAAAGGTAAGATCATTTCAAAAATATTGTCTATAGAAATATATTTAGCAAAGCTAATACTGTGCAACATTAATATCGCATCTCATCTTTTCAAACTATTCTCAGCACTTAACAAGAAAATGGATGCACTTGCCAAAGAAAAGGACTGCAAAAAGATCCAACAGTGGCAAAAGAGTGTGTCAAATCACCTCTACTGGTCAGCATCCAGTTCATCCAGTAGAGAGGAAACAGTGGCAAAATGGACATCCCTTCTAAACCACATCCAGGATGTCCATGTCCACGAAAATCCACTGTTCCCCAAGTGTCTCCACCCACCTTCCACTGATAAAAACAAGTGGCTGAATCTGGGTATGCCACTATTTTACAGCAGTTCATTAGATCTGCATAGTATACTTTCAGCTGCTATGCACTCTTAATCTATTATTTATTTAATATTATCTTTCCAACTCTAGCGACAAAGGCCACCTACAAGATCGAGAAAATCCTGTTCAACAAGCACATCCTTGATGATGTTAAAAAGCTGAGTCCTTTGTATCAGACGTCAACTTTGGAGGTATTCCACAATCTCATTCTGCAGTTTGCACCAAAAAATGTGTCATTCTCCTATTTAGGGATGCTCTGCAGGTAAATTGTATGTACTCATATTGTCAATATTATGCAGTACATAACATTCAACATGTGCTCACAACTAGACCATTGACACTGGGTACTTGTTTCTGTGGCAATATAAAAATGTAATACTGGAGTGCAGCCCTGGTCTCTCACTTTTTTAATATTTTGTATTAACTGTGCTCTAGAGTGATACTATTACACATAGAAATTTTTATTTAGGAGTCTGCTTTACATAGGACTTATGGTACAAACAATGTAAAATTGTAGTTTTCAACCCTTTACTATTTGAATTAAATAATCCCATCCAAATGCTTCTCATTTCAGGCTTTACCTTTACTTGCATTTCAATGAAAATTCTGGGCGTTCCCAAGCAAGGACTGCAGCAGGAGAACTCCGGTTCCAAATCAAATTTTCCAAGGCCAAGAGAGGGGGACATGTTGTGTCCATGGTGAAAACCAAATACACTACTGGTTAGTTAATTATCAATTGTCTGTTACATCTGTGAATGATTCAAAACATACTACTACTACTTGCGAGATTTATGCACCACCTGAATGACATGGTGTTGGACTACATTTGCCAGCATGTCAAAATTGTAAACAAGAATTCAAAGTAAAAAAAAAAATGTAATTGCAGTTACTTTGGCAATAGATTGCCAACAGTTTAGCCCACATGAATTAACTAACTATAAATGCTTTGTGCTGTCTTCTGTGTTTTAGAATATGTCTCAGAGCTTATGGACCTCCTCTTTAACAAGGTCATCCATGACCCTGGGACCTTTGCAGCTGAGCTGAGAGCAGTGGCTGTTCCTGGATTCCTGTGCTCACAGTATGAGTGGCCTGAGAAGGCAGATGCAATTGCCAGACATGTGTCCAGGTTCAACTGTCCAGGTGGGGTGGGAGCAGCTCCAGCACCAGGTGGCCCAACATCAGACTGTGCAGCAGATGTGACAGTTACTGACAGAGAAGAGGGTCGGATCATTACCCATTAGGTTAGTGTGGGTCATGGGTTCATGTTATGATGGGCTATCAGTATTTTTTTTTTAATTATGTCAAATGATTTTTCTCAAATAATTCTTTTGTGTAGGTGGTGAATAAAAACTTGCAGATAACAACTGGTTATTTGTCATACTCTTTCCTATTACTTGTTTATTATATAATTACTTGTTTGGGCTTTGTTAAACCTCTTCCTGCTCCAGCCCATTCCTGCACTACAGCCCCACTAGCCTCAAATGTAGTCAGCTATGACACAATTACAAACATATCATTACTCAAAAAAATAATTGTTCAATGCTTTTATGAAATTATCAAGTATGAAATATTAAATAACAAATATCAAGCACACAATACGATATGATATTTATTTATTTTTGTTCTATTTTTATATTGGTGGTTTGAAACCTGTGTATTCCCTATCTTCATCAGGGTACACTTCCTGAATGCAGCACACAACACAGGAGGGTATGACCACACGGTTATGCTTGCCCAGGTATCCCCAGCACCAGGAAACAAAACTTCGATAGGCCAGGTATCTAGCACGGCTGTGATGAAAAAGAAAAAGTAAAGCCACATGAGAATTCTACATGTCTTAATTTTCTCTCCATTTTTTATAATGTCTTACAGAACAGGATCCCAGAAGATGGCATTCTGATTCATCAACCTGCAGCCTGTGTCAAATCATGTAGCCTGTATGGAGGTGTGATGAAATGGATAGTTTTTTACTTTACTAAAATTTCATGCAATTGTCCAAATGACATATCATCCATTGGTTTCTGGTGACATTGATAAAAAAGCACTGTACAAACAATGGGTAGAAGAGGGGATCATCATAACAGGAGGTCTCAATTACTGACCTATAATTACAGGTTATTGTTTGTGTTCAGATAAATTTCCTTATTGATCTTTTTCACCATCGGCTTGTTTAAGTTTCAGGGTTCCCATGGTTGTGACATTCCTGGAAAAGTCATGAAATCAAACAGTTTTCCAGGTCTGGAAATGGTTTGGAATTATGTGAATATTTTGGAAAAGTTCTGAATTAGTGATGATCTGATCTGATATCAAAGATAATGGATATAAGACAGGCTGCATTAACTTGGACCCAACACTTATCAAAATTCAGTAGATTAATTAAACCTGAATATACTAATCATCAGTTTATATATTTTTATCTTTTTAATATCTTCTAATATGTGAAGTGGGACCAAACACTTGCTCTGGATGTAATTATAAAATGTAAACATCATTTTTCTTACAGTATAGTCAGATCAAAGAGTCTAAACAACTGTTAAAGACTTCAGAATACAGGAAATGACAACATCTTTGTTAAAACATGTTGACCTATAGTCACTGTGGGGGCTTTGTTAAACTACTTAAATTAGGTCATGGAAATGGGGTAAAATATTATGGAAAAGTTTTGAAAATGTATTGTGTGGGAACCCTGTTTAAGGCTGTTAGTCAATAGACATTTAACAAATGGTTATGGTTTAGTGTACCAGCCTCCACCCTGCTTGTATTAAAACATCTGTTTTATTATATTCCAGATTGCTGTCATGTTATATATAAAAGCACCACATGAAAGCAAGCTGTGCATTGTTATCATAGAGCTAAAGTGTAATTTCACATAATAGACATTGTCTGTATATAACAAGAAAATTATATTAGTCTACATTGATCCTCATTCCACATTTTTATTATAGTCCCATACTTTATTTTCCAGTGGAGTACATTAATCAAGATCACTAATGAAAGCATAAATTTGTTAAATGTCAATAAAATATATTTTATTGTCTAACTTATGCAGCTCTTTCCTGTATGTCCAGAGGCCCATGGTCTGCCTGGTATACATTCAGTGCATTCTGAAGGGAGTAGGGGTTCAGGCACACAGGTTCAAGGCCTGGATGAAGGGTCATGCACCTCGGCTCTTTGGGCAGCTCTCCACATCTATTCTGGACCTGTTGGCATATGTGATATATGCTGTTTTAGAGCTATCTAGTACTCTGCTGGTTGTGTATTCATATATGTGTTATTTACTTACTGCATTTACTTATTTGCAGCAAACATTCTGCTCCTCTGTGGGCATCGTAATGCATTCTTCACAGGTGCACCTGTGTAAGGACATTCTCATTCACAATGTGACTAAACTGAATTTTAATAGATGCGAATTCTGTGTTATGAACAGTTATCTGACATCTGAGCAGATTACAGGATAGTCTGTTACTAATGTTGTGTGTTGGCATGATCCTCATAAAAAGTTAAAAGACTTGCAGATATGTTTAGGCCTGGTTAAATTTAACTAATAATACATGGGTGAAATTTTTACTTTAGTCTAATATTGATGATGGTGGGGCCTCGTATATTCATTAACATGCCAAAAAATTACATGATGCCTGCTAGATTGATGCTTGGCTGTAAAAGCTGAACTAAGCTAAGCTAAGCACAGTGTGCTAAAGTGACAGAAGATGTTTTATTTTATAGCCTAGCTTAATTAAGCTATTGTTGGGTTATGATAGACAGTTACACACATTGCTATTTATAATTGGGAGAAATAAAATTACCACTCCATCCTTCTCCAGCACCCCAGGGCTCCTGCTCTCCTCCCAGCTGCTGCTGCTGCTGCTGCTGCTGCTGCCGTCCACCTTCCAGGCCAGACTCCAGTCTGAGGGGAAGCCCTTGTTGGCCAGACACATGAGCGTGGCCTTCCCCTGCTGCAGCTCCTCACTGGAGGGGGACAGCACCGTCAGGGTGGGACGGACATCACCTAGGAGACACCAATCAGCTTAGAGGACAGGGACCACACAGCTGTCAATCAACCATCAGACACTTGGACACCTTTACTGTGTGAGAGTTGATTTTCTCCTTTAAGGAGTTTCTGTCAGATGGTTTTTCTGCTCCATCAGTCACTCACTCACACATTGTTTCACTTCCCTTTAAGAAGCCTCTCATGCAAATCAGCACAGAGAGAATCATCATACAGAATGACCTCAAATATATCAAACTACACTGGACATAAAACATCAGAATTTAGACAAATTATTAAACATTTTCCTCCCAAACATTGACGATACATTACTTTAGTAAAATGCATTTTACATTTTTTTTTGTGCAAGCATAACAAATGCATATATTACTGCACTACCTACAATCAAATGTTCTTTATGTTGATGTCAATTCTCATTAAAACTGTTCAAAAGATTTTCAACATTTGAAACCACATGAATCAATCACTGTTTGTTTAGTCCTAAAAAGTTGATTCTGAATTTGTAAGAAAAAAATAGTTATCACTGAGGTGGAACATTAAGAATATAATCTTGATAAACATTTGTAAAACTGGTTTGCAGTTTTATCTCATTTACATTTCAACCTGTTTGACTTAAAGTATGATGAAAATGTACAAAGAAATGTTGATTAAAGCTGCTCTGACTTCAAACATAAAAGTTAAGTTTTACTTTCAAAATTAAAACATTTTTATCTATTGCAGACATTACAAAACAGACTTCTAAACTTAATTTTGAAACAGTTTATCTAGTGTTTGTGCAGAAACTTACGTCCAACATCCAGTCTGGTTCCTCCACCAAAAGTCCACCACAGTGATACAAACTCATTGAGCCGCCATACAAAAACCTCTCACTGTAGAGAGACACGGCTCTCTGACTTTGACACACTGAACTAAACCTACAAGCCCTCAAGATGAAACTTAATCATTAAAATAAGAAATAAAGATTTATCTTCTAGCTTCATGTTTTATTTTCATTACAATGGACTTTTGATTTTCTCATTCAAAAGCTAGCTGTGTCCTTTAATGCAAAATATGTCTACAGACAAAATGGAAAGGCATCTACTATTTCTTGCCTGTTAAATATATAATATAAAGAAAATGTGGCTGCTGAAAAAAATAAACATTTTAAACACTGACTTACTTCCAACATCCAGTCTGGTTCCTCCACCAAAAGTCAAAAAACCTCTCACTGTAGAGAGACACAGCTCTCTGACTTTGACACAAACAAACTCACCAAAAATATTCCCAGTTTACCAAGATTGTGTAATAACTGGTTTAACCGTTTAGAGACTGATTCACAAACTGTGAATATATACACAACATTTTCTATGTGAAACTTCAAACATCTACAAGCAGTATTAATTTCTCCTCCAGTAAAACAAATTCATATAGTGCGCATGCGCCCGCACGTGCAGCCTGTTGCAGTCGCTCCTGCTTGTTTTCTTAGTTTTCCTACTGTTTTGCTTTATTAAGTTTGGTATTTGTGCTTGCTTTTTTATGACTGGCATTTTGAAACTACGCCCTCTCTAAACATGCTGATTGAGAGAGTTGTGCTCATTTTCCTCACTCTGGAATTACTTTTTTCATTCGGACCCGGCACCATTGCACAACAACTTCATGGCCGCATTGTTTACTCCAGAGATCAGCTGATCGCGCTGAGGCTGGACGGCTTGGCGGTCGGAACATCGGAGATACCAGCTGAATTGTGGAGGAAAACACACAGAGCATGCAGGGGAAGAAGTAAACAGCGGCGGCAAAAAAGCAGATTTGAGACAACGGAGGCTTATGGAGAAGAGAAGATATAAGCCGTGTCTCCCCTCTCTCGTCATGGGCAACGTGAGGTCACTGGCAAATAAGATGGACGAGCTAACAGCGGTCGCCAGGAGTCAGAAGGAGTACCGGGAACGTAGTCTGATGTGCTTCACTGAGACATGGCTTCACCAGGACATTCCCGAGAACAACGTCTCCATCAGCGGCTTTCAGACTGTTCGGGCCGACTGGGACTGCACCGAGAGTGGTAAGCACAAAGGAGGGCTTGCTGTTCTAGTAAATAACCGCTGGTGCAGTCCTGACCATATTTCCATTAAAGAACAAATCTGTTGCCCGGACATTGAACTGTTTGCTGTTGGACTCAGGCCATATTATTTGCCCAGGGAGTTTTCACATGCCATTATTGTAACTGTTTACATCCCCCCCTTCTGCCAACCCGACGTCGGCATGTGACGTCATTCACTCCACCATAGCCCGCCTACAGACTAAACACCCGAGTGCCTTCATAGCTATCTCGGGTGACTTCAACCATGTCACCATGGAAACAACTTTGCCCACATTTACACAGTATGTGAGCTGTCCTACCAGACAGCAGAGAACACTGGACTTGCTGTATGCAAATGCCAAAGATGCATACAGCTACAACCCCCCCCCCCCCCGAATCTTCTGCTGTCTGTCTTGGTCAACCATCTCGCACTCCGCCCTCCTCCCCCACTCCTCCCTCTCACACCCCAACACCCTCCTGCTTGACCCCTCCCCCCCCTCCTCCGCCTCACTTCTCCTCCCCTCGTGGCCAGACTGACTGCACTGTCCATCATGAGGACTACACCCCTCCCCCACGTGTCGTCACCTCCACAATGTGCTTCACTGCTGACCATATGAGAAGACAGCTGATGAGACCACTCAAATAAGGCTGCAGGCCCTGATGGTGTCAGCCTCAGGGTGCTCAAAGCCTGTGCCCCCCAGCTATGTGGAGTACTTCAGCATGTCTTCAACATGAGCCTGAGTCTCCAGAGGGTCCCCTTGCTGTGGAAGACATCCTGCCGCGTTCCTGTGCCAAAGACGCCGCGTCCCAGTGGCTCCAAGGACTACAGACCCGTGGCATTGACCTCATGAAGACCCTGGAGAGACTCGTCTTGGAGCAGCTCCGGCCCATGGTCAAGCCACTTTTGGACCCCCTCCAGTTTGCCTATCAGCCCTGACTTGGAGTTGAAGACACCATCATCTACCTGCTCAACCGCATCTACGTCCATTTGAGGGTCATGTTTTTTGACTTCTCTAGTGCGTTTAACACCATCCGTCCAGCTCTACTGGGTGACAACCTGACAGCAATGCAGGTGGATGCCCCCCTGGTGTCCTGGATTGTAGACTACTTGACTGGCAGACCACAGTATGTGCGCTTGCAACGCTGTGTGTCAGACAGAGTGGTCAGCAATACCGGGGCCCCGCATGGGACTGTCCTCTCTCTCTTCCTCTTCACCCTCTACACCACGGACTTCAGCTATTGCACTGAGACCTGCCATCTTCAGAAGTTTTCTGATGACTCTGCTATAGCTGGATGTATCACCAAGGGTGATGAGGATGAGTACAGGGCTGTTGTGGATAACTTTGTCACATGGTGTGAGCAGAACCATCTGCAGCTCAGCGTGGCAAAGACAAAGGAACTGGCGGTGGATCTGAGGAGGACCAAGACACCGGTGACCCCTGTTTCCATCCAGGGGGTCAGTGTGGACATTGTAGAGGACTATAAGTACCTGGGGTACACATTGACAATAAACTGGACTGGGTTAAGAACATTAACGCTCTCTACAGGAAGGGCCAGAGCCGTCTCTATTTTCTGAGGCGACTGAGGTCCTTCAACATATGCCGGACTATGCTCAGGATCTTCTATGAGTCTGTGGTGGCCAGTGCTATCCTCTATGCTGTTGTGTGCTGGGGCAGCAGGCTGAGGGTGGCGGACGCCAACAGACTTAACAAACTGATCCGCAAGGCCAGTGACGTTGTGGGAACGGAGTGTGACTCTCTGATGGTGGTGTCAGAGAGGAGGATGCTGTCTAAGCTACGAACTGTCTTGGACAATGTCTCACACCCACTCCACCATGTGCTGGTCAGGCACAAGAGTACTTGTAGTGGGAGACTCATACCACCAAGATGTACCACTGAGCGCCACAGGAAATCATTCCTCCTTGTGGCCATCAAACTGTACAACTCCTCCCTCTGAGTGGCCCTGAGACTTTTTCACACACACTGCAATAATCCAATATAACTTGTGCAATAACCCCATTTCACCCTGACTGTATATATTCTGTTTGTGTAAATAATCTTGTTTAGGTTACAATATATATATATGTATATGTATATTTATTCACTTTTTATTTTTGTTAATAATTCCTGTTTATTTTAACTACATATTTGTAAATACTATTGTTTAAATTTCTTATATTTTCATGTATCTTTCCTCTCTTGCAAGGAGCACCTGTAACACAACAATTTCTCCTCAGGGATCAGTAAAGTATTTCTGATTCTGATTCTGAAATAAATGTAAAAATTCCAAAGGAAAACTGTCCTATAAATCCTGCCATTAATAATCCTGATATATATAATTATCATGAACCTATGTTTATTGTAGATTATGATAAATGAAAATACATTTTGTCTGAATACATCCCACAGTGATGTTGATTTGTGTGGCTGTGAATAAGTGGGAATTCACAATAATATTCTGCAAGTAAATCAACTCATCCAACTCGAACCAAAGCTTTTTATAAAAAGGAAGTAACACATTCCTTATCAATACTCTGGTAAAGTGATTGATCCATTGATAGTCAGCATCATCAGAGTAATCCAAGTCCCTGTTGGAGTCAGTCAGAGCATTTCCATAGAGAGCCACTTTGCATCAGCAGCACCATGCTCCAGTGCTCTGGGAGAGTTTATAGTCCTGAGAGTTGAACACTGGATGACTGACAGCTGTCCTTCATGACAACAGAGGCCACAGAAATCCCCCTCATCCTCATTTCTTTATTCTTTATTCAACCTGAACACACAGCACGTTGTACATTATACCTCGCCACAGTGGTCAAAAGCCTTTTGCTCTTCTGGGCTGAAACACCTGACAGAAACAATGTTGTTCCTACCTTTATACACTAGTGCTCCAAGTGCCAGTACAGCGCCACCAGTGTTCATCCATGGTAAACACAATTCGTGTCTGCTGAGTGGAATGAGATATTTGGCTCTTACATGAACTTTGAGATATTTTAAGGCCCATTGTCAACATATTTATTTTTCCTAAACCCTAACCCCTACAAAACTTTACTTTTCTAAACCTAATGTACATTACTTAACATTAAAGGGAAATTTCGGTTCATTTCAACCTGTCTCCTATCGTCCTAAATTTGTTTCAAATGACTAGTGACATAGAAATAATAGTTAGCATGTTAGCCATTAGCCTAGATACAGCCGGGACGCATAGTAGCGTCAGACCTGTTTAAACGCAAGTGAACGGGCATACTTCAAGTGCAAAGTTAGTCCACTAAACAAGCTTTTTTTCCACAAAGACCGCCTCATATCGTTAGGATAAATGTCAGAGAACATATAGAAAACGACACGTAAACGTGTTGTCTTACCTTACTGGTGTGCTGCCATGTTTGTTTACCATTAAACTCTGCTTTCCAATTGTTTAACTTAGGTTCAGGAGCAGGACCAGGTGAAATAACTGAAAACATGTTTTATATTCTAGTTTCTTCAAAATAGCCACCCTTTGCTCTGATTACTGCTTTGCACACTCTTGGCATTCTCTCCATGAGCTTCAAGAGGTAGTCACCTGAAATGGTTTCCACTTCACAGGTGTGCCTTATCAGGGTTAATTAGTGGAATTTCTTGCTTTATCAATGGGGTTGGGACCATCAGTTGTGTTGTGCAGAAGTCAGGTTAATACACAGCCGACAGCCCTATTGGACAACTGTTAAAATTCATATTATGGCAAGAACCAATCAGCTAACTAAAGAAAAACGAGTGGCCATCATTACTTTAAGAAATGAAGGTCAGTCAGTCTGGAAAATTGCAAAAACTTTAAATGTGTCCCCAAGTGGAGTCGCAAAAACCATCAAGCGCTACAACGAAACTGGCACACATGAGGACCGACCCAGGAAAGGAAGACCAAGAGTCACCTCTGCTTCTGAGGATAAGTTCATCCGAGTCACCAGCCTCAGAAATGGCAAGTTAACAGCAGCTCAGATCAGAGACCAGATGAATGCCACACAGAGTTCTAGCAGCAGACCCATCTCTAGAACAACTGTTAAGAGGAGACTGCGCGAATCAGGCCTTCATGGTCAAATAGCTGCTAGGAAACCACTGCTAAGGAGAGGCAACAAGCAGAAGAGATTTGTTTGGGCCAAGAAACACAAGGAATGGACATTAGACCAGTGGAAATCTGTGCTTTGGTCTGATGAGTCCAAATTTGAGATCTTTGGTTCCAACCGCCGTGTCTTTGTGAGATGCAGAAAAGGTGAACGGATGGATTCCACATGCCTGGTTCCCACTGTGAAGCATGGAGGAGGAGGTGTGATGGTGTGGGGGTGTTTTGCTGGTGACACTGTTGGGGATTTATTCAAAATTGAAGGCACACTGAACCAGCATGGCTACCACAGCATCCTGCAGCGACATGCCATCCCATCCGGTTTGCGTTTAGTTGGACGATCATTTATTTTTCAACAGGACAATGACCCCAAACACACCTCCAGGCTGTGTAAGGGCTATTTGACCAAGAAGGAGAGTGATGGAGTGCTGCGGCAGATGACCTGGCCTCCACAGTCACCGGACCTGAACCCAATCCAGATGGTTTGGGGTGAGCTGGACCGCAGAGTGAAGGCAAAGGGGCCAACAAGTGCTAAACACCTCTGGGAACTCCTTCAAGACTGTTGGAAAACCATTTCAGGTGACTACCTCTTGAAGCTCATGGAGAGAATGCCAAGAGTGTGCAAAGCAGTAATCAGAGCAAAGGGTGGCTATTTTGAAGAAACTAGAATATAAAACATGTTTTCAGTTATTTCACCTTTTTTTGTTAAGTACATAACTCCACATGTGTTCATTCATAGTTTTGATGCCTTCAGTGAGAATCTACAATGTAAATAGTCATGAAAATAAAGAAAACACATTGAATGAGAAGGTGTGTCCAAACTTTTGGCCTGTACTGTATATATACCAGCACAGCTCTACCACAGGCCTCTCAGATCTCTCGAACCCACCCTCCCTCCCCTTCTGTTCCTCTCTCTTGTCAATCTGCTGTGTACCTCTCCTCATCTTATTCTACGCATCGACTGGGGGGCTTCCTAACACTCCCAACACTGAGTCTCTCCGCCCACATCTACACCTTACCCAGTCCAACCCTCCGATGACGTCATCTCCATCCCGTTCATTCACCTGCAAATCTGCACTCCCCCATTCATCACCACCCCATTCACAACAATTTCTCTAACAATTACATCTTTATTAAATCTTTAAACTGCATATCGTTGTGGTGTGGTCCTTGCTAGTGAACCATTCTCTCATGCCCCACTATGTAGAGAAACATAGAAATGATTAATGCTGTCACCACTGTGTGATAAACACCATGATATGTTGAGGACAGCTACAGCTGACTGACTCTGTGTGTTTGCATATGTGTCCTGCCTCTCTGCTCCCAGCTGTTAAGAGACCAGTGTTGATCAGTGGCTGTCCAGGCCTTTCAGAGCCACTGACACGCTGACAGCACAATGATGATGTCACTGATTCTACTGCTGGCCACCCTGGGGCTCCTTGTTCAGGGTGAGACTCTCTTCTGAAAACTTTGCTTCAGGCTGCAACCAGGTTCACCTCAATGATGTTCTGCTATGATGGAGAAACACTGAAACAAGCAGCATTTACCTTCTTCTGTCTGTTCTCCATGTTAAAGAAATGATACTCTTCTGTCTGGATGTTGATCATCTTTCTCCAAACTGGATTTGTCTCAATAACCCTTCTGCTCTTTTTCATGTTTTCCAGGTTCATCAGGAGAAATCATCCTGACTCAGTCTCCTGGATCTCAGTCTGTTGTTCCAGGACAGACTGTCTCTATCACATGTAAAAGCAGTACACTTATAGGTGATGATATTGACTGGTACCTTCAGAAACCTGGAGAAGCTCCTAAACTCCTAATTTATGATACAACAGCTTGCCAGTCCGGAGTTTCAGATCGTTTTAGTGCAACGGCACGTCAGACTGACTTCACTCTGACCATCAGAGAAGTTCAGACTGAAGATGCAGGAGTTTATTACTGTCAGCAGCATAACAGCCGCCCGTTCACACAGTGATACAACGCCGTACATAAATCTCCGACAGCTAAAGAGGAACTGATCTGACTCAACAGCTGCAGAGAAACCAAAAAACTAAAACAGGCTTCATCATTACATTTTGACAATCTTCTTTGTCAAAGTTTTACTCAAACACGGTCAGAGGTTGATGTCAGCTCTTCAACAGGCAGGTTAATATAGATGATCTTATATCAATACATTTTTTCCCCAATTATTTGCACAGGGTTTTGTGAGATTATTTTCTTGATGTGTCTGAAAAACAAACAGTGTTGAACTGTGTCACTGAATTTATACTCAATTGCGACTCCTTTATAGGGTTAGGAAAATGGATCCTGACATTTTCTTTCAAGTTTCTTGCAAAATGTTTCCATCCAGTTTATAAACAGTAACCAATGAGGGCTCCACCTTTGTCATCTTCTTCTTTTTCCTCTCAGCCTCAGCTTTTGCAAAAACACTTAAATGTGAATATTTTCTATATTAAAGTTAATCAAAAGCATTTAAGATGGCATTGATGCTCTAAAAGAATGTTCAGGCTGCTGTAGATTCATCAAAGGTCATTTTAACATGAACTCCACTGAATCTTATTGCTCACATTAATCCTGCCTACTTAGTTTTCCACTGTAAAATGAAGCCATCATGTATTGACAGAGACAAAAGAGTTGTTTTTAACTTTTTATTTTAATAAAATTGCCTCCCATGAATAGGAAATGTCATAATTATTGTCTAGCTTAGTTAAATATTTGTAGATGTTAATTAGAATAAACTTTATGTGCAAGTAATGACATACTCTAAAACAGAAAAATGTCTTTATTTTATGAAAAACGTTGTCAGCCTCATTATGATCAGGAAAATATCAAGTCCCTGTTGGAGTCAGTCAGAGCATTTCCATAGAGAGCCACTTTGCATCAGCAGCACCATGCTCCAGTGCTCTGGGAGAGTTTATAGTCCTGAGAGTTGAACACTGGATGACTGACAGCTGTCCTTCATGACAACAGAAGCCACAGAAATCCTCCTCATCAAAAACATGACTTTGATCTCCGTCCTCATCTGGACTCTCCTCTGCTGCTGCTTCACAGGTAAAGTCCAGAGAATCAAACTCCTCTCCTCTATCAACATCTGTCCCTCTGAAATGAAGCTGACAAAACCATGATGCTGCTTTATGTTTGTGTCTCTGTATCCTCAGAGTCCAGAGGTCAGGTCACAGTGACTCAGTCTGGAGCAGTGAGCTCTGCTGTGGGAGGCTCCGTCACCATCACATGTAGGACCAGTCAGAATGTTTATTACTCTAACCGCTTAGCCTGGTACCAACAGAGAGATGGAGAAACTCCTAAACTGCTCATATACTTTGCCAGCACTCGAGAATCAGGGATTCCAGGTCGTTTTACAGGCAGTGGATCAAACTCTGACTTCACTCTGACCATCAGTGGAGTCCAGACTGAAGATGCAGCAGTTTACTACTGTCAGAGTCAACACTACATCAACAGTCAGTGGTTGTTCACACAGTGAAAAAGCGTCGTACAAAAACCTCCCTCAGTCAGACTGAACAGAAACTGAACTGACTGCTGCAGCTGGAAGCTACTGCAGAGACTGATACACTTCACTGAGGACACACACACACACACACACATACACAGGCCCAAAATACACACACATACACATGCATTAATCGGGAGATGAGGGGACTGTCCATGGATAGGTGCCCGAAGCAGTCGAGGCTTTGGTGCCTTGCTCAATGACAGCTCTTCAGCTCCCAGTCCCCACTCTGTGTTCAGTCGGCACAGGCACTTGAACTGGGGACCCTCTGGTTCCCAAGCCAAGTCCCAACAAACTGAGCTCCTGCCACTCATGTAAATGTAAACAGGCTTTATATGACCTGGAATTATAAAAATACAAAAGACATAATTGACACTTTAACTATATCTACACATATATGTGTGTTACATAAGTGTCAAATCTGCTGGCAGACACTAAGAGACAGAGACTGTCCTTTGATCTCTCTCATGTCATGTCCTTTGTTGAAGCTACTCTGTCTCATTTAAATGTGATTTGGTGGAAAATCTCAAATTAGATTCATGTTATGTGACTTTTTGCAGATGATACACTGTTCCTCTTATTATTAAGAGCTTTGAATTAAAATCTGCACAATAATTTATAGGCAGAATTGAACAACACACAAACTTAACTGGAGAAATTTCTTCCAGGACAGACATCAGTAATAACAGAGAGCTTTGTGTTTTACTATTAGAAATGTCTTACCATGTGTATTGTTACCAAAATAAATTGATTGATCTATCATGGGAACTGCAGTAGAAGATTATCCACAGTCTGAAAAATTAGTCTGAAAAAAAGACTCACTACTGTTGTGGCTTTTGTGCATTAGTTTGAGTAATGCTCCTAATATATAACATATGTCCAAGAAATGGAGTCACATGTCGTCACTCATATGATACATTTGATAAAATCTTTATTGCTTTGAGATATTGAAACCATCAACACAAGCAAGAACATGTTCACACTGAAACGTCATGAGAGAGACAGAGAGCAGACTGAGAGCAGTAGCAGAGTAAAACCAGCAGCAGAGTCCCAGTGAGTCAGGTCAGGACTGGGAACACTGGTCTCTCCTCAGTGTCTCTGAGAGTGGAGTCTGGGAGCCCTGGGTGGCCTCACAGGTCACAGAGCCCACCTTCATCCACTGGTCTGCAGGGAGCCTCAGGGTGCTGCTCCAGCTGTAGAGGCCGTCCTTCTCCAGCACCCCAGGGCTCCTGCTCTCCTCCCAGCTGCTGCTGCTGCTGCTGCTGCTGCCGTCCACCTTCCAGGCCAGACTCCAGTCTGAGGGGAAGCCCTTGTTGGCCAGACACATGAGCGTGGCCTTCCCCTGCTGCAGCTCCTCACTGGAGGGGGGCAGCACCGTCAGGGTGGGACGGACATCACCTAGGAGACACCAATCAGCTTAGAGGACAGGGACCACACAGCTATTTTCTCCTTTAAGGAGTTTCTGTCAGATGGTTTTTCTGCTCCATCAGTCACTCACTCACACATTGTTTCACTTCCCTTTAAGAAGCCTCTCATGCAAATCAGCACAGAGAGAATCATCATACAGAATGACCTCAAATATATCAAACTACACTGGACAGAAAATATCAGAATTTAGACAAATTATTAAACGTTTTCCTCCCAAACATTGACGATACATTACTTTAGTAAAATGCATTTTACAGTTTGTTTTGGGCAGCCATAACAAATGCATATATTACTGCACTTCCTACAATCAAATGTTCTTTATGTTGATGTCAATTCTCATTAAAACTGTTCAAAAGATTTTCAAAATTTGAAACCACATGAATCAATCACCGTTAGTTTATTCTTAAAAAGCTGATTCTGAATTTATTAGAAAAAAATAGTTATCACTGAGGTGAAACATTAAGAATATAATCTTGATAAACATTTGTAAAACTGGTTTGCAGTTTTATCTTTTTACATTTCAACCTGTTTGACTTCAAGTATGACGAAAATGTAAAAAGAAATGTTGATTAAAGCTGCTCTGACTTCAATGACATAACATAAATACTGCAGACATTACAAAAAAGACTTCTAAACAAAACTTTAAAAACAGTTTATCTAGTATTTGTGCAGAAACTTACGTCCAACATCCAGTCTGGTTCCTCCACCAAAAGTCCACCACAGTGATACAAACTCATTGAGCCGCCGTACAAAAACCTCTCACTGTAGAGAGACACGGCTCTCTGACTTTGACACAAACAAACTCACCAAAATCAGACTCTGTTTGTAAGATCTTGCCAAAAACATGAAAACTGACAATAACACAGAGCCACAGAATTCCAGAATGCATGTTTTTGATATGTTTATTTAATTTCAAATGCAATTTTTGTTAATTTTCTCCAGCAGTTAATTAAAATAATACAAAAAATTTTAGACTTGATAAGATTAGAATGATGTCATTGGCAACCTGCGTAGAATTTCTATTTGGCTTCTAGTGCACCAAAGGTAGATACAATGCACACAGCACACCTTTAAAAACATACAGAGTGTTCAGCATACAATATACAGTCGTGCAAATGGATGAGGTAGCAGAAAATAAGTTCTATAATAATGCAAGAAAGCAGTTCTTATTAAATAAATGTTCCCTGATGCAGCTGTTCTGTGTTCAATGCCTGCATGGAACAGGGAATAAATGACTTTTTGAAATGTTCCAGCTGGCCCTTAGGTGCCTAAATCAAACATTTTGAAACAAAAGTCATCAAGTCGTTAAAATTTTATCAAATTGGAGATATTTCTAACTACACTCTGGTAAAGTGATTGATCCATTGATAATCAGCATCATCAGAGTAATCCAAGTCCCTGTTGGAGTCAGTCAGAGCATTTCCATAGAGAGCCACTTTGCATCAGCAGCACCATGCTCCAGTGCTCTGGGAGAGTTTATAGTCCTGAGAGTTGAACACTGGATGACTGACAGCTGTCCTTCATGACAACAGAAGCCACAGAAATCCTCCTCATCAAAAACATGACTTTGATCTCCGTCCTCATCTGGACTCTCCTCTGCTGCTGCTTCACAGGTAAAGTCCAGAGAATCAAACTCCTCTCCTCTATCAACATCTGTCCCTCTGAAATGAAGCTGACAAAACCATGATGCTGCTTTATGTTTGTGTCTCTGTATCCTCAGAGTCCAGAGGTCAGGTCACAGTGACTCAGTCTGGAGCAGTGAGCTCTGCTGTGGGAGGCTCCGTCACCATCACATGTAGGACCAGTCAGAATGTTTATTACTCTAACTTCTTAGCCTGGTACCAACAGAGAGATGGAGAAACTCCTAAACTGCTCATATACTATGCCAGCACTCGAGCATCAGGGATTCCAGGTCGTTTTACAGGCAGTGGATCAAACTCTGACTTCACTCTGACCATCAGTGGAGTCCAGACTGAAGATGCAGCAGTTTACTACTGTCAGAGTTATCATGAAATCAACAGTCAGAACGTGTTCACACAGTGAAAAAGCGTTGTACAAAAACCTCCCTCAGTCAGACTGAACAGAAACTGAACTGCTGCAGCTGGAAGCTACTGCAGAGACTGATACACTTCACTGAGGACACAAACACACACACACACACACACACACACACACACACACACACACACACAGTGGCAGATGCCAGTCTTTCAAACAGGGGAAGCTCACTTTACGTTTACATCATAAAATTTGTCATAGTGTAGCGAGGCAGTAACTTATAAAAGGAACATTTCATTGAAGCCATTTTTTAAACCACACTCATGCCATAGAACCACAGCAAAACACACCTCAAAGATTTTCAGATGGGTTTAAACACCTGAACTGTGTACAAACGGTGAAAAAGAGTTATATCGCTTATGGAAATAAGGAACTCCAGATGGCACTCTGTCAGAAGACTCCACTCGCAAATATCTGCATGGGACTGAGTTTGAACTGTGCCATGTTTGTTTACCATTTAGCTCTGCTTTCCAAAGCGCGGCCGAAATATCACAAGAACAAGCAGCAACAGCTGGAAGGCAGAACCGGACAGTACAGTACAGCACAACATTGTACGATATCTTGACTGGAAAATACAGAAGTGGATCAGACACTTCAAATGCTGCTCAAGAGTCAATGCCCGGTCAAAAGTGACACCTATATTTCTGAGGGCAGATTGAACATTTGATAAAATGAAAACATCTGAACACTTATACAATTAAACTTTTATAAGATGTTAGAAACATATCAGCATATAAAGTATCTTCTTAAAGTAACACCACAGTCACATCATCTTCTACACTGATGATATTACATTGAACATGAAAAAACCTGCGTCTTGTCTCTTTAAGTAAATAATGTGAATATTTATTGAAGCAGTGTTTTGTTTATTCTGTTCTGCTTTTAAATTTACAAAAAAAGATCAGTTACAGACTGTGGAGTTTACATTTTCTCTAAGGTGTTTAAATTAACGTAGATCTCTTTGCCAAAAGAATTAACAGGACATCTAGCAAAATAAAATGGGTGTCATGGTATGAAACCTTTTCTGTCACACTCTCTTAAGAGTGTGGTGAATATTTTTTGGTCATTATTTTCTCTTTCACACCTGTAAAACAAAGACCCCCAGGGGCACCGTCAGGAATTTTTGGTCCCATGAAAAAAAATCACATTGGGCCCCTGCTGCGCAGCTGTTGTCACCACATCTCTAGGACCTAACTGATGCATTAAAAGCTTTACATAACTCTAACTTTGAAGGCTTGCAACTGTCTTGCTTCTTGTAGTTCAATAGTACCAGTACAATATGTACTGCTAGTGAGTTGTACATGCAACAGTCTGCATACAGTATGCAATTCACTATTTGATGCAAGATAAAAAGCTGCCATAAAAAATGTGCTGATGGCCATCTTTTACAGTCTAAATGCAATTTTTATTGTAAAATCCCAAAATGGAAAATTTCTTAACATTAATGAAAGACTTAAAACAAATAACTTAAATATACATTAACTTTTCAATCAAAATAAATTAAGATCATCATCTCAAAATAATGAAAACAGCAGATTTTTGATAAGTCTGTATCTATTATCTATATTTTTAATTGTGTTAGAGGCGATGTATGTATTGTTGGAGATGTTCCTCACCATGATGGTGTGGTTATTAGACTGGATGAGGTATTGTATGCTATAGAGAAATTATCACTGAATAAAGCATGTGGCCTTGATCAAATAGCAGCAGAGCATCTAAAATATGCTAGCAGTAGAGTCTCAGTGTTGATTGCTTTATGTTTTACTGGATTATTAATGCATGGAATATTACCAGACTCTATGCTTGCTGTAGTATTAGTTAGGCATGTAACAATATATCGAATTTAGCGGTGTCGCGATAAAATAAATTCTCCATACCGTTGTGGAAATGCCACGGTAGTTATATAGCTGCGTTCTCCTACAGAGCCAGTAATATGACTGTGCGACTACATTCCCCATAATCCTTTGCATGCAACTGCGCGCGCAGGTGAGAGCAGACTCGTGCAGCTCAGCCTCTCAGCCTCCGACTCTGACCCGTGCGTGACCGGAGGAAACAGCAAATAAAAGTAAGGAGATTGATTGTTCTTCTCTGTGGATTTTCTCCGCGACCGTAGCCTGTTTGTTCTAAGCCACACATATCATGTGAAACAGCAGAATCATGGCTTTCCGACAAGACCAAGCACTTGTCGGTAGTCCAATGTTTCCACAGCGAAAAAAAAAGATAAAGTTACACTAAAATGATGTATAACAAAGCATTCATACAGCTTTGCACACACATTACTTTTGGATGGATTACTTGCGAAAGCAGGGTCGCACAGAAATGCCACGCATATCACATGAAAGTGCACAAGCAGAGCTTTCCTCTCCTCATCTCCTGTTCTGAGAAAGTGTTAGGGTCCCCTTGATGTCAAGATTATCAACCTGGCATGAACAAACTGAGTGAATGTGTGTTTTTGAGTTTTTCTATGACTTCCAGGGAAATGGCTGGGCTTTATTTATTTTGGTTTTCTTTTACACACATCTCTACCCACCTCTCTCTCTCTCTCTCTGTCTCTCTCTCTCTCTGTGTCTCTCTGTGTATCTGTGAGTGAGGGAATGTGTGTTACTGAGTTTACATTATTTCTGATTTGTTAATTTTGTTGTTGTTGCAGGGTCCGATTGTTCTAAGTTCTGTATATTTGATGAATATTAAGACTACTCTATCCTTATAATTTGATGTCATTCAGATGGCTTTCTAGTAGTAGTACTGCACTACTTTTGTTCAGAGCAGGTTAAAAAATACTGAATGTTTCCATTTTCATATTCTGTCACTATAGTTTTAATTGACATGACTTTGTTATGGCACTTTAATGTCTGCCTGCCTAGCAGTAATAGGCAAGGCAAGGCAAGTTTATTTGTATAGCACAATTCAACACAAGGTAATTCAGAGTGCTTTACAGAGACATTAAAAGCAACAAGACACAATTTAAAACAATAAAAACAGTCAATTAAAAATGGAAATAGAAATTGAGAATGATAGTGATAATAAAATATAGTAACATAAAATAAAAACAGGCTCAATACATTGCATCTAAGAGCACTGCATACACAGTCATTATCGTTAACAAACTATAGAACATTTGTGTAGCTGCCTAAGCTATACGGCCAAGGGTCCAGGCCGTGATGACCTATATCACTCCTGCTACTCCTTGCCACCAAAAAGTGCTCTTTGACAACATTTAAGTTTAATTTCAAAAACTGGCTCTGTCAGAGATTTCAGCTAGGATCTCTTGTCCCTGGTTCTGAACCATCTTGAATTTGGTTGGTCGGGTCTGTTTTTTAATGGGTGTATAGGACGTCTCCCTTAATAATACACCCAATGCGCGCCCACTATTTGCTCTTGAGTCCTTCACTCAGAGTCTTACCGTCCCGCCAGACACAGGTTCCACACACTGGTCTTATTCAGATCGTAATGAACTCTAAAGATCCATCACAGGACGTCTCCCTTCTAGATCTGAATTCACAGCATGCTCCCCAGTGTCGAGTCACAGCAGTAGCTGACTCAGACTTCCCGATCACCCCCACAGGGATGCCGACAGCCCAATTATTACATTACGGCTTTGATCAGCGAATATAATGTGACTTGGGATGTACGCCAAATGCTGGCTCCGTTACGCAGTAGATCCAGTTGTGCCGCCGTCATCATAAAAGGACGTCACTTTACGTGACGCTTCAGAGTAAGGCCGTCTCATGTCTCTTATCAGCAATCCTCGCTCCTCACTCCTAATTCCTGACTTCTTAAATGTTTCCCTAAGTGGGAGGGGACTAACAGTTAGGTAAGGTGGCTAGGTTAGGTGGTTAGCAGTAAATTTAAGGGATTTGGGATGCACCCATGGTATATGCTGACGATCTGGTCATTATGTCTCCCTCTAGTGTTGGTATGCAGCAATTGCTTAGAATCTGTTCCTGCTACGGTGTGCAGTATGATATTATGTTTAATTCGACAAAGAGTGTTAATTGTGAAAACCAAGGAGGATAAGAAGTCACACTTTGCTTCATTTGTTCTAGCAGACCAAGTGCTTGGAGTTGTGAACAAATTTAGATATCTTGGCCACATAATCAGAGATGATTTATGTGACGATGATGACATCCAGCGTCAGTGCTGCAAACTCTATGCACAAGCCAACATGTTTGCATGAAAATTAACAAGTGTACTGATGATGTCAAGATAGCTTTGTTTAGGTCATATTGTACTTCAGTGTATACTGCACACCTGTGGTGCAGGTACAGTGCTGCAAAAATGAAAAAAATCCAGGCATATAATGATGCATTTAGGATTTTACTCAGGCATCCAAGATGGATAAGTGCAAGCCATATGTTTGTAAGCAGTGATGTGCCCACTTTTCATGCTGTTCTTAGAAAGTTTATTTACAGTTTTATGTGTCAACTTAGCCAGTCAAAGAATGGAGTCATTATGGCCCTAGCGGTGCCTGCACAAGTGACACAGAATATTTGTCATACTTCTGGAAGCACTGGAATAGATGCCTGTATGTGTTTTAAACCTACTTGTTGTGTTGTTTTTATTGTATTGTCTGTGTTTTTGTATGTATTTTATATGGACTGAATCTGGAATGAAGTCTATCTATCTATCTATCTATCTATAGATGTCATTTAACAGCCATAATTCAATCTAAATGAAAGCATCTAACTGGATTATTTTAATATTGGCTACTTAATGTTTCCAACTGTCCAGCATCCAGTACAGACAGGTGTAGGCTGTTTTTGTTTCATAATAATCATTATGTGGAAAAATAATTTGTTTCAATTTCTGTCATTAAAAAATGTTTCGTTTTCTTTTTTGTAATGGTAAAAAAGAGCAAGAGAAAGAGAGAAATTCCCACAGACTCCCTGCAATGGTGCTAACTGGCATGTCATTCAACACAATGTTGCTCACCTTCACTGGGACGGGGAGGGGTAAAGTTATGGGGAAACAGGGCTGCTGCTTCTGACTCATCTGTTGTTGAGTCTGGTAAAAGGGGCAGGGACAACTGATTTAATATTGATTTTAAATGTAGGTTAAAAAGGAGTGAAATGTAGGCTAACACTAGTCTGTAGCTAGCTTATTTCACTATGGGCATTAAGCTAACAGGTTCATTTCTACCACTCACAGACTACAGGCTACCCACCTTTCTTGGAGAGAAACTGGCTCACATATTGACACCCTCTCCGGATTTTCTTGTAGTACTAGGTAGCATGATGATGACTGTAGCGTTCTAGCGCAAATGCTGACTGCTACTAGGGACCGTCACCGTCAGTTCGCTAATGCAGGACCAAACCATTTCATGCAGATACAGGGGGGTGGTCAGTCAATATGGATGTTTACTTTTTGGTCAATGGGGATATTAAACTTTTACTTTTAATTTAAAAATCAGTTTGTTTACATGAAAGTTGTTTAGTTGTCAACAATCCTATACACATATGTTTTAAATGACCATGTGTTCATAGGAAAAAACATTACTTATGTTATATTTTTGAGATTACACTGCTGAGACTGATACTATGATGATATAATATGCTGATGATATCCTACTTCATATTCCGAATGCAATTCATTCTTCTCAGAATTTGTAGTTTACTCAGATTCATTGAACTTTAAAGACATTTCTAAAACCATTTCTACAGTTAGTATAATAATACAGTTTCTGCAGTAACAAAAGCTTTAAGGAATCTGGAATAAAGACTGAATTTACTTCTACCATGTGTGGGTCATAATTTGATAATGATTACCAGATGAATATTTTGTTACTATCGTGTTAATATTGTGGCATAACATTCACTCATAGTTTAAAGACACTTCCAAGCAATATTTACATCTTAAACTCAGCTGAGATAAATCTTTTTGTATTTTAGGGTACTGTTTAGACAGCAAGTCTGTTCTTGTACAAGAACACACGAAAACCATTGATTTGATGAAAAGGTCTTTATCATTTTGATATAATAAGTTACAACATACAGCAAAACTTTATCAATGAAACATATTATGATAAGCCCCTTTTCCACCAATATTTCCAGGAACTTTTATTACCAGGAATTTGTTTACCTGGATAAAATAATTCCTGGTAATCTGTGTGGTTTGCGTTTCCACAGCACCTCAAAGTTCTGTGAAATTTATTTAAATTGGCGTGATGACGTAGATGATTTAGTGTGTGCCCTGTATTTGGCTCCTCCAGCTTGGCTGGTTACGTGCTGGTAGAGAGTTGGGGCTGTTTGTTTAAAAGTATTTTACGATAAGTTTCAAAGTAAGTTAGTCTACATACAGACAGCTGTCATTTGAGCTTATAACTAACAATTGACTATCAGCCAAACTAGCGTGCTGTCCTTGTGTAAGACTTAGTGTTGGTGGATGAGAGACTGTGGGCGGAGCATATTGAATATCGCTGTCTACATGTTTACGCTTGCTGAACACATGTGTTGATAAATTATTGGCTTGTTACTCACTAAGGGTTAATGTCACTTAAAGTAACGAGTGTAGCTGCCGTCAACTCGAGTCATTTTCAAGTTATCTTCACTTTGTTTCCACCGCGGCCGCTCAGCTGTTCATCGGTTACCGTGTCACGTCAGTGTGTGTGTGTATGTGTGTGGAGGAGATCAGGCCCAAAAGAATCGGTACTGTTAGTGCTGATCAATACTACGGTCTTTAATAATTTAGCTCCGGGGCTAATTTAGTACCGGGTTTTGGTACCCATCCTTAATCAAAACAGAAACGAAGTGGAGATTGTAGAAATGAAATACAGTTTGCAGCGGCTGCAAGTGTGTGCTCCACCAATCAGTGTTCTTCTGCAAACAGCCCCGCCCCTCAAGAATTCCGGGTAATCTGAAAAGTCCTACCCCCCTACTAGGTACTTTTTCCAGGGTAAATTTGGGGTTGAGGGAAAAAAATTTACCCGGGTAATTTCAGTGGAAACACATGGAGGTTTTTCAAAATTCCGGGTAATTGATAAAAGTTCCTGCGGTGGAAAAGGGGCTACAGTGTGGGTGACAGCAAAAAGAAAATAGAAAGACTGAATTGCAGAGTGCAGACTGAGAGCAGTATCAGAGTAAAACCAGCAGCAGAGTCCCAGTGAGTCAGGTCAGGACTGGGAACACTGGTCTCTCCTCAGTGTTTCTGAGAGCGGAGTCTGGGAGCCCTGGGTGGCCTCACAGGTCACAGAGCCCACCTTCCTCTATTGGTCTGCAGGGAGCCTCAGGGTGCTGCTCCAGCTGTAGAGCCCGTCCCTCTCCAGCACCCTGGGGCTCCTGCTGCTGCTGCTGCTGCTGTCCACCTTCCAGGTCAGACTCCAGTCTGAGGGAAGCCCTTGTTGGCCAGACACATGAGCGTGGCCTTCCCCTGCTGCAGCTCCTCACTGGAGGGGGGCAGCACGATCCACTGCAGGCAGAGAGATTAATAAGGATTTTATGAGATAAACTAAACTCTGTCTTTTTGGTTGTAGCAGAAGTGACTACTAGTTCTGCTGGTCTCCCTCAGACTGGATGAAACTGGTCTTTAATGTTTCAATTCCCTCTTGGAGCTCAGTAACCATGGCAACAGACAGGCGTCACTGCTGAACCATGACAGCAGGTTACAGTACTAATAAAAAAAAAGGTACACTTTTACTCAAGTGTATATCTTTCAGTCCATAAATTCTACCAAACACAAATGGTTATCATTCACTCATCTGTATAATATAATATGGAGAAAAACATGAAAAATTCAAAAATGGATTTGTGTAAATATGTCCCACAGTGATGTTCACTTGTTTGTTAATGAACAAGGAGGAATTTTCAAAATATTTGTCCATCAAACTCAAACCAAAAATGCATTTTCATAAGCACTGATACATTCCTAATCAATACTTTGATAAAGTGATTGATCCGTTGATAATCAGCATCATCAGAGTAATCCAAGTCCCTGTTGGAGTCAGTCAGAGCATTTCCATAGAGAGCCACTTTGCATCAGCAGCACCATGCTCCAGTGCTCTGGGAGAGTTTATAGTCCTGAGAGTTGAACACTGGATGACTGACAGCTGTCCTTCATGACAACAGAAGCCACAGAAATCCTCCTCATCAAAAACATGACTTTGATCTTCGTCCTCATCTGGACTCTCCTCTGCTGCTGCTTCACAGGTAAAGTCCAGAGAATCAAACTCCTCTCCTCTATCAACATCTGTCCCTCTGAAATGAAGCTGACAAAACCATGATGCTGCTTTATGTTTGTGTCTCTGTATCCTCAGAGTCCAGAGGTCAGGTCACAGTGACTCAGTCTGGAGCAGTGAGCTCTGCTGTGGGAGGCTCCGTCACCATCACATGTAGAACCAGTCAGGATGTTTATATTTGGAGCAACTACCATGCCTTAGCCTGGTACCAAAAGAGAGATGGAGAAACTCCTAAATTACTAATTACCAGGTCTTCTCATAGAGAATCAGGGATTCCAGGTCGTTTTACAGGCAGTGGATCAAACTCTGACTTCACTCTGACCATCAGTGGAGTCCAGACTGAAGATGCAGCAGTTTACTACTGTCAGAGTTATCATGAAATCAACAGTAAAGCTGTTTCACACAGTGAAAAAGCGTCGTACAAAAACCTCCCTCAGTCAGACTGAACAGAAACTGGACTGACTGCAGCAGCTTGGAAGCTACTGCAGAGACTGATACACTTCACTGAGGACACACACACACACACACACACAGACACACACACATTTAGATTTAAAACCGTAACTTTCCTAAATCTTTTCACATGACACTTTTGTTTTTCAAGCAAATGAAACCTATATAACACTACAAATACACTTATTTTTAAACTGGTCCTCCAGGAAACCAGTGTTCAGTATCATGTGAAACCAAGTGAATTGTAGGAGCTAAATGGATGTTTCACCCTGGCTGATGCAATTTGCACGGTTGATGCCACAACTTCCTTGGCTGTGTCGAGTTCAGACAATAAAGTGTAGGTTCCAGTTGCAGAACAACCATCATGTTTATTCATTTCAACAAAACACAGGTTCAATAAATGTCCATTTGTTTATCCTTTATTCAAACTGAACACACAGCATGTTGTACACTGTACTGCACAACAGTGGTCAAAAGCCTTTTGCTCCTTCCGGGCTGAAACACCTGACAGAAACAGTGTTGTTCCTACCTTTATACACTAGTGCTCCAAGTGCCAACACAGCGCCACCAGTGTACATCCATAGTAAATACAATTCATGTCTGCTGAGTGGAATGACATATTTGGCTCTTACATTAACTTTGAGATATTTTAAGGCACATTGTCAACATATTTATTTTCCTAAACCTAACCTACGAAACTTTACTTTTCTAAACCTAATGTACATAACTTAACTTTAAGCACTAAGTTGTTAGATATGATACAAACCACTGTATGTGAGTTTTCACAAGACACCACACAAACTGTTGTATAACGATACTTTGAAAACCAACAAGCCCTGATCATGAGACATTTCTGACCTCCTAGTGTTAAGGCCTGTATAACATCATTAATATACTGTAGGAGGGTGTCTGACTGTGTAGACCTCTAAAAGTGATCACAAGTTTCTTGAACTGGATTTTTTCTGTAGGAGGAAGCGAGCAACAAAAATGAAGACAGTGATATAAGATCTTTTTAAGGACCTGGTCAAAGGCCATATGACAGCCCACTGGACCACTGGTTAGTGATGCATGGATGTGAAAGACATGGCAAAACAGTAACAACAGAGTAAATGGACAAATACGTAAGTGCATTGAAATCTTCATCTAAGCTTGAGGCACACCTGCACAACATTTTATATTGTATCTTGATTGAAAAATACAGAGGTGTATCAAACACTTCAAATGCTGCTCAAGAGTCAATGTCTGTTCAAAAGTGACACCTATATTTCTGAGGGCAGATTGAACAGATGATAAAATAGAAACATCTGAACACTTAAACAATTAAACTTTAAAAAGATGTAAAACATATAAAAATCTCAAACATCCTCTTCAAGTAACACCATAGTAAAATCATCTTCTACATAGATGATATTCAATTATACATGAAAAAACCCGCAGCTTCCCTTCCTCAAGTTAATAATGTGGACCCTAACTGAAGCAGTTCTTCCGTGTACTCTCCTCTGCTTTTCAAATTTACGCCAAGTATTGATTTCAGACATTAGAGCTTTCCATTATCTCAAAAGTGTTTAAATTAATGTTAATCCCTTCACTAAGAGAATGAACATGATGCCTAGCAAAACAAAATCAGTGTCCTGGTGTGAAACCTTTTTATGTCACACTATAAATATTAGAAAAATCTCACAAACAGTAACAACTGTATTTACTTGGAGGAAGCCAAATGAATTTTTTTTTTCAGTGACAAAATTGTACCGTTCTTTCATGGACCACTATGTAGAGAAACATAGAAATAATCAATGCTGTCACCACTGTGTGATAAGTAAGTAAGTAAGTAAGTAAATTTATTTATATAGCACTTCTCACAGAAAGGACTCACAAAGTGCTTCACAAGATAAAATACAAAAAATACAGTAACAGAAACAATGCAAAATACACAAAAACAAATAAAAAGTAAAGTGCAGCGAAATACAGAGATGATACAATGGACAATTAATGGAACGCAAGCCTAAACAGATGTGTTTTTAACTGCTTTTTAAAAATGTCCACGGAAGAGGCCGCTCTCAGCTCATGAGGTAGTGCATTCCACCATTTTGGTGCAACAGCCTTAAAGGCTCTATCACCTTTCGTCTTTAATCTTGTGTGAGGGACAGTAAGTAGGTGGCCTTCAGTGGACCGCAGTGACCTGACAGGACAGTGAAAGGACACCAGATCTGTCAAGTATGCAGGTGCTTGACCATGAAGGGCTCTGTAAGTGATGGTTAGAATCTTGTGCTGGATCCTGAAATTAACAGGGAGCCAATGCAGGGATGCCAGGACTGGAGTGATGTGAGTGAACTTATGAGATCTGGACAGAAGCCTGGACAGGTGAAAAGAGAATTACAGTAATCCAGACGTGAGGAAATAAAAGCATGGATGATCATTTCTAGCTTGGAATAAGTTAACATGGATCTGAGTTTGGAAATGTTTTTGAGGTGGAAAAAGCAGGAGCGAGTGACAGTTTTGATGTGGTCATCGAAGAGCATGGCCTGATCAAATGTGACCCCAAGGTTTCTCAACTTGGGGCGCACATTTGCACTGAGGGACCCTAAGCAGCTGGCCACTTTAGATGCTGAGGCATCAGGTGCAATAATTAAAATCTCAGTTTTAGCTGCGTTCAACTGAAGGGAGTTAGAAGACATCCAGTCCTTAATTACATTCATACAATCGTACAGTGAGTCAATTCCATCGGTCCTATCAGGGTTAAAAGAAAAATATAACTGGAGGTCATCTGCATACATATGGTATGAGATACCTTCAAAATTGCTGATGACATCTCTGAGAGGGAGCATGTATAGCGTAAAGAGGATAGGCCCAAGCACTGAACCTTGGGGCACCCCGCAAGAAAGGTGGGCAAACTCTGATTTATGAGGGCCAACAGCCACAGAAAAGGATCGATCAGACAGATAGGATTTAAACCAATGAAGAGCGGTCCCTGAGATTCCTACCCTGTCCCTCAGCCTGTCTAAAAGGATGTGGTGATCAACAGTGTCAAAGGCTGCACTGAGATCAAGCAAAACCAGGATAGTGGATTTACCGGCATCGGAGGCCATCATGATGTCATTGGAGACCCTGAGAAGAGCAGTTTCTGTGGAATGTAACTGACGATAACCGGACTGATATCTTATCTAAGATATTGTAACTGTTCAATGCTGTCACTAACTGGTTTGCAACTGCTTTTTCTAGAATCTTAGATACAAAGGGCAACTTGGAAATGGGCCGGTAGTTACTAAGAACATCGGGGTCCAGATTGGGCTTTTTGAGAAGCGGCTGAACAACCGCTTGCTTGAAATGGGACGGGACACGACCAGAGACCAGTGAGCTATTGATTATGGAGAGCAGAGATGGACCAATAGTGCTGAAAACATTTTTCAGCAAAGTTGTGGGCAGGATATCCAGCGGACTAGAAGAGATCTTCATAGTGCACACAAGATCTGCTAAGTCTTGTAAGGACACAGGTGAGAAATTGTCAATAATTGACTGTTGTTTGGGAGGATCAGGAAGGGAGGAGGAGGGTGTTATACTGGCCTTGACACTGGCAACCTTATTCACAAAATACATTAAAAAATTGCTACAGTCCTCATCAGAGGACACAGGTAGAGCAGGCGGTTGCGCACCAGTAATGCTACTTATAGTGTCAAAAATGACACTGGGATTTCTCTTGTTGGAGATGATGAGATTTTTAAAATAAGAGGCTCTGGCTACCCTAACAACAGAACTGAATTCAGCTAACAGTTCTTTAAAATAAAGACGATGTACATGAAGCTTGCTTGATTTCCACAAGCACTCAACTCTCCGACATTTACGACGAAGGCAGCGGATGTCGTCGTTCAGCCAGGGAGTGGGATTAGCTGTGGGGATAGTTCGAGGCTTTAAAGGAGCAATCTTATCAAGAATAGCAGAGCAGTGTGAGTTAAAAGTTAAAACTTGGGAGTCAGCGTCAACATTAATACTAACAGGCTGCGCCACACTGTTAAAAGCGAATGACAATTTCTCAGCAGAGAGGTTATTTAACATACGGGTGAGTTTTGTACACTTGCTGGTTGAACAATCAGAAATAACAGACAAATTAAACAGAATGCAGTTGTGATCAGTGACGGGCAGCTCCTCAGAGACGATACAACCAATGTCCAAACCAAGTGTAAAAACAAGGCCCAGCGTGTTTCCCTTAATGTGTGTCGGGCCATTGACATGTTGCACAAAATGAAAAGATTCGGTGAGATTTATAAAATTATTAGCAAAGGAGTTTGTGGTGTCATTTACAGGCACATTAAAATCCCCAAGCATTAAAATTCCTTGAAATTTAGTGATGGAAGCCAAAAAGTCACTGAATTCAGCCAGGAAGGCGCCATTAATACCAGGAGGGCGATAAATTAAAATACAATAAAACGGGTTAGAGCGGCCAACTTTAGAAATAAGCAGTTCAAATGAGGTAAAAGTTCCACAATTCACTCTCCTCGAGGAGAAACTGTCTTTGTACAACAAAGCAAGGCCACCACCGCGGCCAGTGGTCCTTGGGGCACATATGAATGCGCAATCAGGCGGGCATAGCTCCTTCATGGACACATAATCTTCATCCCTTTGCCAGGTCTCGGTGAAAAACATGAAATCTAAATCTCTAGCGATGAAAAAATCATTCAGCGTGAATGATTTGTTATTGATCGAGTGAGCATTCAACAATGCCAGCTTAAGAGACTTGGGACCAGCTTTGCAGACAGATTGTGATTGTGACAGTGGTTGCAGATACCGGAAATTGTGGGTTGTGTGGTTTTGACGTTTGTGATGTCTGTTGTTCATTACTACGGGTATGAAGGTGGGAGATTGTGGGACAGTAGAGACTAGCCCAGTAGTTGGGGCAATAGGAAAGCAGGAGGGATTGTCTGTAGAGGTTAGTGGCAGCTGGAGCCTGTAGGGGGAGCTACGGGAGGCAATGTCTATAGAATGCTCCGTAGAAGAAGAGGCAGGCACTGAGAAGGGGGTGTGGCACGTAAACAGTCACGCATGTGTGAGTGGCGTTGTGTGTACGGTATGCTGTATGTTGGCTGCTAACACGCAGCTTCCGCGGGTGAAGTCCGTCATGTCGATAAAAGGAGGGGCGATTCCAAAATAAGTTAAAATTGTCTACAAAATAAAAACCGTGGATAGTACAGGCAGCTCGGAGCCAAGAATGGAGCTGGAGGAGCCTACTGAACTGCTCTGCGCCGAGGCCGAGTGTGGGAAGAGGGCCGCTGATGAAGATTGACATCCCGCAGTCTTTTAAGACTGACTCTCAGACTGACCCCGGACCACGTCGTTGGTTTCGATGTGCAAGATCAGACGTTTAATGGAGTGTGGAAATGTTTGCAGTAGGTCCGGGAGTTTACCTCTGATTTTTGTGACGGTGGCTCCTGGAAAACAGTGGGTGGTGGAATTAAAAAAGCGAATGTTCCTGGTTATGGAGTCACCCACTATGGCGGTGGTTGGGGGGAACAGTGGCCGAGGACGAGGGGGCGAGCGCCGCTGCTCTGTGGGGACTGTTTGCAGAGGTTGCGGAGAGGTCACAACCTCAGCAGTGGCTGGGGGCTCACACGACCCTTCACGGCATGGAAGACCGCTGGAACGTCTCGCCCTGAGAGCAGCCTCCTTCACGATCCTGCGCCTGGAGGAGGAGTTCGCGGACCTGAACGGGGGTCCCAAAACAGACCCCACAACCCCCCGGGCTGCTGGCAGTGAATCAGTCGAAGGGCAAACAGGAGGAGAATGGACAGTTTGCAGCAGAGGGAATTCCTCAACACTCAACCTGCCTCTCTGCTCCCAGCTGTTAAGAGACCAGTGTTGATCAGTGGCTGTCCAGGCCTTTCAGAGCCACTGACACGCTGACAGCACAATGATGATGTCACTGATTCTACTGCTGGCCACCCTGGGGCTCCTTGTTCAGGGTGAGACTCTCTTCTGAAAACTTTGCTTCAGGATGCAACCAGGTTCACCTCAATGATGTTCTGCTATGATGGAGAAACACTGAAACAAGCAGCATTTACCTTCTTCCATCTGTTCTCCATGTTAAAGAAATGATACTCTTCTGTCTGGATGTTGATCATCTTTCTCCAAACTGGATTTGTCTCAATAACCCTTCTGCTTTTTTTCATGTTTTCCAGATTCATCAGGAGAAATCATCCTGACTCAGTCTCCTGGATCTCAGTCTGTTGTTCCAGGACAGACTGTCTCTATCACATGTAAAAGCAGTACACTTATAGGTGATGATATTAACCGGTACCTTCAGAAACCTGGAGAAGCTCCTAAACTCCTAATTTATGATACAACAGCCCGCCAGTCCAGAGTTTCAGATCGTTTTAGTGCAACGGCACGTCAGACTGACTTCACTCTGACCATCAGAGAAGTTCAGACTGAAGATGCAGGAGTTTATTACTGTCAGCAGCATAACAGCCGCCCGTTCACACAGTGATACAACGCCATACATAAACCTCCGACAGCTAAAGAGGAACTGATCTGACTGACAATCTTCTTTGTCAAAGTTTTACTCAAACACGGTCAGAGGTTGATGTCAGCTCTTCAACAGGCAGGTTAATATAGATGATCTTACATCAATACATTTTTTCCCCAATTATTTGCTCAGGGTTTTGTGAGATTATTTTCTTGATGTGTCTGAAAAACATAAACAGTGTTGAACTGTATTGCTGAATTTATACTCAATTGTGACTCTTTTATAGGGTTAGGAAAATGGATCCTGACATTTTCTTTCAAGTTTCTTGCAAAATGTTTCCATCCACTTTATAAACAGTAACCAATGAGGTCTCCACCTTTGTCATCTTTTTGTTTTTCCTCTCAGCCTCAGGTTTTGCAAAAACACTTGAATGTGAATATTTTCTATATTAAAGTTAATCAAAAGCATTTAAGATGGCATTGATGCTCTAAAAGAATGTTCAGGCTGCTGTAGATTCATCAAAGGTCATTTTAACATGAACTCCACTGAATCTTATTGCTCACATTAAGTCAGTCAGAGCATTTCCATAGAGAGCCACTTTGCATCAGCAGCACCATGCTCCAGTGCTCTGGGAGAGTTTATAGTCCTGAGAGTTGAACACTGGATGACTGACAGCTGTCCTTCATGACAACAGAAGCCACAGAAATCCTCCTCATCAAAAACATGACTTTGATCTCCGTCCTCATCTGGACTCTCCTCTGCTGCTGCTTCACAGGTAAAGTCCAGAGAATCAAACTCCTCTCCTCTATCAACATCTGTCCCTCTGAAATGAAGCTGACAAAACCATGATGCTGCTTTATGTTTGTGTCTCTGTATCTTCAGAGTCCAGAGGTCAGGTCACAGTGACTCAGCCTGGAGCAGTGAGCTCTGCTGTGGGAGGCTCCGTCACCATCACATGTAGGACCAGTCAGGATGTTCATGGCTCTAACGACTTAGCCTGGTACCAAAAGAGAGATGGAGAAACTCCTAAACTGCTCATATACTATGCCAGCACTCAAGAATCAGGGATTCCAGGTCGTTTTACAGGCAGTGGATCAAACTCTGACTTCACTCTGACCATCAGTGGAGTCCAGACTGAAGATGCAGCAGTTTACCACTGTCAGAGTGAACATTACATCAACAGTCAGTGGTTGTTCACACAGTGAAAAAGCGATGTACAAAAACCTCCCTCAGTCAGACTGAACAGAAACTGAACTGACTGCTGCAGCTGGAAGCTACTGCAGAGACTGATACACTTCACTGAGGACACACACACATACACACACACACACACACACACACACACACACACACACACACAGACAGAGAGAGAGAGAGAGAGAGAAAGAGAAAGACACAATGTCAAGTGAAACAAAAAATGATCTTGGTGGAAATCAAATTAATTTCTCAATCACAGTTTCTAACCCAGTATAATCTCCTGACAGTTAATGAGAAGAGACTTGGTCATGACCTTTGACCTCAGCTTCATACTGCATCACAGCTATTTGAACTTTATCAAATTAAAAGGAATCACAAATACACAGATCAGCATCAGAAACATTCATGATCAAAAGTCATCCAAATTGGAAAATTCATTTTTTTCACTCTGTTGTTATTTTACAGATTTCACACACACACACACACACACACACACACACACAGACACACACACACACACACACACACACATACATTAATGGAGAGGTGTCACATCGAGGGGGTTGCCCATGGACAGGCATTACTAGCAGTTAAAGGTTTTGTGCCTTGCTCACAACAGCTCTTCAGCTCCCAGTCCCCACTCCTTGTTCAGTCCGTAGAGGACTTCAGCTGGGGACCCTCTGGTTCCCAAGCCAAGTCCCCACAGACTGAGTGACTAACTCTCATGTAAATGTAAACATATGTTATGAAAAAAAGCTTTATATCACCTAGAATCATAAAAATACAAAAGACATAAATGACCCACTTAATGTAACCACATTCATACAAGTGTATGTGTGTTACATAAGTGTTAAATCGGCTGGCAGACAGCAAGAGACAGAGACTGTCCTCTCATCTCTTTCATGTCATTGGTGACACAGGCATGCATCAACGTGTTGCTTGCCTGCCAGAAAAGCTCTGTCAAAATTGACATTTTATCCTCTTATAAGACATACTTTTATGTTGCATTTTTAGACATTTGTCGATTTTACCTGCTTATCTGACCCGGTTAAACAATTTCAGTCATCGGACGTCTAGATTTGGTATAAATAGAGTCATTGAAACATTTCTATGCCTGGCGGACACCATCATCACTGAAAACTTGTCCAATTCCCATTCATCTCAGTGGGCCAAGTCTTGGGCTCCTGCCAGTAAGTTTCACTCTTTGGAGGACCTAAATCTGCTCTGATCTCTGCCCAAGCCAGGATATATGATAATGAAGATAACGCTGTGGAGTCCTCACATGTAAGCTTTTATCCTGTGCCTCTGCTAATCAATAGCTAAACCTGGAGTAGCTTGATTTCAACACACACTACGTCTTTGCTGCTGTAGCCATTTCTCTCTGTTTCCCCAGCTTCCATCTGAACCCAGCATGCCACCACTCACCATGCCATCCGGGTGTGACCGCTGCCTTCATCTGAGTCAAAAAGTTGCCAAGCTGGAAGGACACATTTCCAACCTTTACCAACTCTATTTTCCCAGCTGCCCAGGGAAATAGGCTCCCCTGCATCCTCCTCCTCCCAGTGAAATTCAGTTCACAAACCGGTTCAATATCCTGGATGAAGAGAACTTCCCCCTGCTTTCAGAACACCATCGCAGCTCGTCCCTGATGCCATTACCCCGACGTGCACCAGTGTCCCCTGTTCCAGGTGCTCTGTCAGGCTGTCAGGTTACTTCCTACAGCCACTGACCCAACCTGGCTGCCACTCCCCCAAAATCAGCTGAGAGATACATAGCTGCCCGGGCTGTGTGCTCAACTTCTGACAGCAAGTCTCTATTGCTCACTCCTACATCTCTGGTTGCTGGTGACTCCATTGTAAGAAATATTAAATCCAAAACTACAGTGACCCATTGCATACATGGTGCTAAAATGGTGGTTTCAGCACTCTGTCAGAAGACTCCACTCACAAATATCCGCATGGGACTGAGCTCGAAATGCAACGATGCTGGTGTGTATTTCAAAAGCACTGTCAATCACAAAAAGGTTCAGCCTTGTAGACAATTCCTCCAATCATCATGCATACAGCGAGCGTCCTCTCCCGCCTACCGCTCCATTAGGTCCCAGGGAAGCTGAGCCTCCTTGTCAGTGATGATTTGTCGCATTTATCCAATGACCGTCTCGCTTTGCTGCATGAAAAAAACCTGCTCAGTGTTGTCGCATAGGAATGCTTGGAGGCTCCGCGTCCACCGTGCTGACATGAGAATGTATGACAGGGAGGTCACGTTTGAAAACTGGTGATAAACAGCTGATGTTTGAACATCATCGTCATGATGTTAAACGCATCCTAGCGTACGTTTAATGCCATGTAAATTCTTATTTTAATGTAAATTCAATAGTGCATATTTGACCATTTTTTCTGTGAAATTTTAGGGGAAGTTCAACCTCCTTTGTTGTCTCAGAGCAATCGCCCCGGTTGCACACATGGTTGCAGTCAGTTTGTCCATCACACAACTTGTGTTTTATCGACAATTTCAATCTGTTGACAATTGCTGTCAATTGTAATCTATTTGTTTTCTGTACTCACTCACAGTCTGGCTCTAGGCCTATACACACTACCATATATGCAACCACCCTGGTTGTACATGACATTACATTAGCCTTGGATAGCAAAATGTCATGTGCTGCTCTGTCTATAGACTTGTCTAAGGTATTTGACACAGTTGACTATTTGTTACTTTTAAATAAACTGTCCCAAATTGGTTTTGATTTTGTCAGCTGCCTGTCTTTTGAAAACTACCTCTCCAATAGACTGCAATGTGTAAAGATGTGTGATGTTCATTCCAATTTTTTAAATATTAAAGGTGTCCCACAGAGCTCAGTGTTTGGGCCAATATTGTTTTGAATCATGTAAATGTTAGCTGTATGCAGACGACACAAATTTATATTGTATTGCAATATCTGCTCAATCAGCCATTCAAAGTCTACAATTGTCTTTTGATTCACTTCAATTTCAGTTACGTAACTATAAGTTAGTACTTAACCTAGACTAAACCAAATGGATGCTATTCACCAAGGCTACTCGTACTGAGTCTTTCAATATTCATTCTGCAAACGGCTCATCCATAGAGGGAGTCAAACACTACAAATACTTTGGTATCTGGCTGGATGACAGTCCTAATTTTAAGCACCATACCGAAATTTTGACTGCCAAATTGAAGATAATACTTGGCTTTCTGTACAGAAACAAGAGCCATTTTCCTTTAGTACATAGGAAAAGAATTGTAGAGTGTATTTTGGTCTGTTTTGGATGTTATATATGGAAAAGCTGCTGTCTGTACACTAAAATCACTAGACGTTGCCTACCACTCAGCCCTAAGGTTCATATCAGGTGATTGTTACAGCACCTACCACTGCCAAGTTTACCAGAAGGTTGGCTGGCCACATTTGGCTGTGAGGCGGTAACAGTTCTGGTATTTGTTCATTTATAAAGCTTGGTTTCAGATGTTTCCACCCTACGAGTCATCACTCTTAACTCTGTCCTCACAAATTCTTGGTACTCATTCAGAGAATAGGTTGTTGTCTCACACTCCTTTAATCAGAACAGAACTAGAAAGAATGTTATTTTCTTACAGTTCACCTTATACATGGAATAATCTACAAAAGACCTTAAACTTGGACACTCTGCCACCTTTTGACTGTATAAGTGCCTTATTTCTGATCTTGTTTTAATTGAGCGCACATGCTTTTATCTACGCCTTAGCAGGTCATCACCCTGTATTTCTACTTTACGAGCTCATTTATTATTGTTGTTTTGAATGATTTCATTTCTGTTTTAATTGATATGCATGATAGTTATGTGTTTGCTTATTGATTGTTTTATGTCTTTATTCATGCTCAGCATCATTGAAAATATGGGTCTCCATCAATTCATCTCCTGAATCTTGAATAAAGGCTTAAATGATTGAATGAATGAATGTCCTTTGCTGAAGTTGATCAGTCTCACTTAAATTTATTTTGGTGGAAAATCTTTAATTGGATTCATGTTGTGTCACTTTATGCAGCTGATAGACTGCTTGTTATTTCTAATCCCCAATACTTTCTTACTATTAAGACTTTTGAATTTAAATCAGAATAATTTCCAGGTAGAATTTAACAACACACAAACTTAACAGGTGAAATTTCTTCAAGTACAGACATCAGTAATAACAGAGAGCTTTGTGTTTTACTATTAAAATGGTGTTACCATGTGTATTGTCACCAAAATAAATGAACTGATCTATAATGGGAACTCATATCCACAGTGTGAAGCCCATTAAAAAATACTTATTACTGTTGTGGCTTCAGTGCATTACTTTGAGTAATGTTCCTAATATATAACATATGATAAAATCTTTATTGCTTTGAGATATTGAAACCATCAACACAAGCAAGAACATGTTCACACTGAAACGTCATGAGAGAGACAGAGAGCAGACTGAGAGCAGTAGCAGAGTAAAACCAGCACTGGTCTCTCCTCAGTGTCTCTGAGAGTGGAGTCTGGGAGCCCTGGGTGGCCTCACAGGTCACAGAGCCCACCTTCCTCCACTGGTCTGCAGGGAGCCTCAGGGTGCTGCTCCAGCTGTAGAGGCCGTCCTTCTCCAGCACCCCAGGGCTCCTGCTCTCCTCCCAGCTGCTGCTGCTGCTGCTGCTGCTGCTGCTGCCGTCCACCTTCCAGGCCAGACTCCAGTCTGAGGGGAAGCCCTTGTTGGCCAGACACATGAGCGTGGCCTTCCCCTGCTGCAGCTCCTCACTGGAGGGGGGCAGCACCGTCAGGGTGGGACGGACATCACCTAGGAGACACCAATCAGCTTAGAGGACAGGGACCACACAGCTGTCAATCAACCATCAGACACTTGGACACCTTTACTGTGTGAGAGTTGATTTTCTCCTTTAAGGAGTTTCTGTCAGATGGTTTTTCTGCTCCATCAGTCACTCACTCACACATTGTTTCACTTCCCTTTAAGAAGCCTCTCATGCAAATCAGCACAGAGAGAATCATCATACAGAATGACCTCAAATATATCAAACTACACTGGACAGAAAATATCAGAATTTAGACAAATTATTAAATGTTTTTCTTCCAAACATTGACAATACATTACTTTAGTAAAATGCATTTTACTTTTTTTTTGTGCTTAAAAAATGCATATATTACTGCACTTCCTACAATCAAATGTTCTTTATGTTGATGTCAGTTCTCATTAAAACTGTTCAAAAGATTTTCAAAATTTGAAACCACATGAATCAATCAATTAAGAATATAATCTTGATAAACATTTGTAAAACTGGTTTGCAGTTTTATCTCTTTAACATTTCAATCTGTTTGACTTCAAGTATGATGAAAATGTACAAAGAAATGTTGATTAAAGCTGCTCTGACTTAGTCTCCATGATAAAGAAGGAGAGACAAAAAAAATTAAGTTTTACAATTAAAACATTTTTATCGACTGCAGACATTACAAAACAGACTTCTAAACAAAACTTTAAAACAGTTTATCTGGTGTTTGTGCAGAAACTTACTTCCAACATCCAGTCTGGTTCCTCCACCAAAAGTCCACCACAGTGATACAAACTCATTGAGCCGCCGTACAAAAACCTCTCACTGTAGAGAGACACGGCTCTCTGACTTTGACACACTGAACTAAACCTACAAGCCCTCAAGATGAAACTTAACCATTAAAGTAAGAAATAAAGATTTATCTTCTAGCTTCATGTTTTATTTTAATTACAATGGACTTTTGATTTTCTCATTCAAAAGCTAACTTTGTCCTTTAATGCAAAATATGTCTAAAAACAAAATGGAAAGGCAACTACTATTTCTTGCCTGTTAAATATATAATATATAGAAAACATGGCTGCTGAAAAAATAAACATTTTAAACATTTGACGTACTTCCAACTGACTCACAAACTTTGAATATATACACAGCATTTTCTATGTGAAACTTCAAACATCTACAAGCAGTATTAATTTCTCCTCCAGTAAAACAAATTCAAATAAATGTTAAAATTCCAAAGGAAAACTGTCCTATAAATCCTGCCATTAATAATCCTGATATATATAATTATCATGAACCTATGTTTATCGTAGATTATGATAAATGAAAATACATTTTGTCTGAATACATCCCACAGTGATGGTGATTTGTGTGGCTGTGAATAAGTGGGAATTCACAATAATATTCTGCAAGTAAATCAGCTCATCCAACTCGAACCAAAGCTTTTTATAAAAAGGAAGTAACACATTCCTAATCAATACTCTGGTAAAGTGATTGATAGTCAGCATCATCAGAGTAATCCAAGTCCCTGTTGGAGTCAGTCAGAGCATTTCCATAGAGAGCCACTTTGCATCAGCAGCACCATGCTCCAGTGCTCTGGGAGAGTTTATAGTCCTGAGAGTTGAACACTGGATGACTGACAGCTGTCCTTCATGACAACAGAAGCCACAGAAATCCTCCTCATCAAAAACATGACTTTGATCTCCGTCCTCATCTGGACTCTCCTCTGCTGCTGCTTCACAGGTAAAGTCCAGAGAATCAAACTCCTCTCCTCTATCAACATCTGTCCCTCTGAAATGAAGCTGACAAAACCATGATGCTGCTTTATGTTTGTGTCTCTGTATCCTCAGAGTCCAGAGGTCAGGTCACAGTGACTCAGCCTGGAGCAGTGAGCTCTGCTGTGGGAGGCTCCGTCACCATCACATGTAGGACCAGTCAGAATGTTTATAACTCTAACTACTTAGGCTGGTACCAACAGAGAGATGGAGAAACTGCTAAACTGCTCATATACTCTGCCAGCACTCGAGAATCAGGGATTCCAGGTCGTTTTACAGGCAGTGGATCAAACTCTGACTTCACTCTGACCATCAGTGGAGTCCAGACTGAAGATGCAGCAGTTTACTACTGTCAGAGTGCACATTACATCAGCAGTCAGTGGTTGTTCACACAGTGAAAAAGCATCGTACAAAAACCTCCCTCAGTCAGACTGAACAGAAACTGAACTGACTGCTGCAGCTGGAAGCTACTGCAGAGACTGATACACTTCACTGAGGACACACACACACACACACACAGGCCCAAAATACACACACATACACAAACAGGACCCATACATATGCATTAATCGGGAGATGAGGGGACTGTCCATGGATAAGTGCCCGACGCAGTTGAGACTTGGGTACCTTGCACAATGACAGCTCTTCAGCTCCCAGTCCCCACTCTGTGTTCAGTCAGTACAGGCACTTGAACTGGGGACCCTCTGGTTCCCAAGCCAAGTCCCAACAAACTGAGCTCCTGCCACTCATGTAAATATAAACAGGCTTTATATGACCTGGAATTATAAAAATACAAAAGACGTCATTGACACTTTAACTATATCTGCACATATAAGTGTGTTACATAAGTGTCAAATCTGCTGGCAGACACTAAGAGACAGAGACTGTCCTTTGATCTCTCTCATGTCTTGTTGAAGTTACTCTGTCTCATTTAAATGTGATTTGGTGGAAAATCTCAAATTAGATTCATGTTATGTGACTTTTTGCAGATGATACACTGTTCCTCTTATTATTAAGAGCTTTGAATTAAAATCTTCTGTATAATTTATAGGTAGAATTTAACAACACACAAACTTAACAGGTGACATTTCTTCCAGGACAGACATCAGTAATAACAGAGAGCTTTGTGTTTTACTATTAGAAATGTCTTACCATGTGTATTGTTAACAAAATAAATTGATTGATCCATAATGGCAACTGCAGTAGAAGATTATCCACAGTCTGAAAAATTAGTCTGAAAAAAAGACTCACTACTGTTGTGGCTTTTGTGCATTAGTTTGAGTAATGCTCCTAATATATAACATATGTCCAAGAAATGAAGTCACATGAAACTCATATGATACATTTGATCAAATCTTTATTGCTTTGAAATATTGAAACCATCAACACAAGCAAGAACATGTTCACACTGAAACGTCATGAGAGAGACAGAGAGCAGACTGAGAGCAGTAGCAGAGTAAAACCAGCAGCAGAGTCCCAGTGAGTCAGGTCAGGACTGGGAACACTGGTCTCTCCTCAGTGTCTCTGAGAGTGGAGTCTGGGAGCCCTGGGTGGCCTCACAGGTCACAGAGCCCACCTTCCTCCACTGGTCTGCAGGGAGCCTCAGGGTGCTGCTCCAGCTGTAGAGGCCGTCCTTCTCCAGCACCCCAGGGCTCCTGCTCTCCTCCCAGCTGCTGCTGCTGCTGCTGCTGCTGCCGTCCACCTTCCAGGCCAGACTCCAGTCTGAGGGGAAGCCCTTGTTGGCCAGACACATGAGCGTGGCCTTCCCCTGCTGCAGCTCCTCACTGGAGGGGGGCAGCACCGTCAGGGTGGGACGGACATCACCTAGGAGACACCAATCAGCTTAGAGGACAGGGACCACACAGCTGTCAATCAACCATCAGACACTTGGACACCTTTACTGTGTGAGAGTTGATTTTCTCCTTTAAGGAGTTTCTGTCAGATGGTTTTTCTGCTCCATCAGTCACTCACTCACACATTGTTTCACTTCCCTTTAAGAAGCCTCTCATGCAAATCAGCACAGAGAGAATCATCATACAGAATGACCTCAAATATATCAAACTACACTGGACAGAAAATATCAGAATTTAGACAAATTATTAAATGTTTTCCTTCCAAACATTGACGATACATTACTTTAGTAAAATGCATTTTACATGTTTTTTTGTGCATAAAAAATGCATGTATTACTGCACTTCCTACAATCAAATGTTCTTTATGTTGATGTCAATTCTCATTAAAACTGTTCAAAAGATTTTCAAAATTTGAAACCACATGAATCAGTCACCGTTAGTTTATTCCTAAAAAGTTGATGCTGAAGTTATTAGAAAAAAATAGTTATCACTGAGGTGGAACATTAAGAAAATACTCTTGATAAACATTTGTAAAACTGGTTTGCAGTTTTTTTTACATTTCAACCTGTTTGACTTCAAGTATGATGAAAATGTACAAAGAAATGTTGATTAAAGCTGCTCTGACTTCAAACATAAGAAATAACATGAATACTGCAGACATTACAAAACAAACTAAACAGTTTATCTAGTATTTGTGCAGAAACTTACTTCCAACATCCAGTCTGGTTCCTCCACCGAACGTGTACCACAGTGATACAAACTCATTGAGCCGCTGTACAAAAACCTCTCACTGTAGAGAGACACGGCTCTCTGACTTTGACACAAACAAACTCACCAAAAATATTCCCAGTTTACCCAGATTGTGTAATAACTGGTTTAACTGTTTAGAGACTGATTCACAAACTTTGAATATATACACAACATTTTCTATGTGAAACTTCAAACATCTACAAGCAGTATTAATTTCTCCTCCAGTAAAACAAATTCAAATAAATGTAAAAATTCCAAAGGAAAACTGTCCTATAAATCCTGCCATTAATAATCCTGATATATATAATTATCATGAACCTATGTTTATCGTAGATTATGATAAATGAAAATACATTTTGTCTGAATACATCCCACAGTGATGTTGATTTGTGTGGCTGTGAATAAGTGGGAATTCACAATAATATTCTGCAAGTAAATCAACTCATCCAACTCAAACCAAAACTTTTTATAAAAAGGAAGTAACACATTCCTAATCAATACTCTGGTAAAGTGATTGATCCACTGATAGTCAGCATCATCAGAGTAATCCAAGTCCCTGTTGGAGTCAGTCAGAGCATTTCCATAGAGAGCCACTTTGCATCAGCAGCACCATGCTCCAGTGCTCTGGGAGAGTTTATAGTCCTGAGAGTTGAACACTGGATGACTGACAGCTGTCCTTCATGACAACAGAAGCCACAGAAATCCTCCTCATCAAAAACATGACTTTGATCTCCGTCCTCATCTGGACTCTCCTCTGCTGCTGCTTCACAGGTAAAGTCCAGAGAATCAAACTCCTCTCCTCTATCAACATCTGTCCCTCTGAAATGAAGCTGACAAAACCATGATGCTGCTTTATGTTTGTGTCTCTGTATCCTCAGAGTCCAGAGGTCAGGTCACAGTGACTCAGCCTGGAGCAATCAGCTCTACTGTGGGAGGCTCCGTCACCATCACATGTAGGACCAGTCAGAATGTTTATAGCTCTAACTACTTAGCCTGGTACCAACAGAGAGATGGAGAAACTGCTAAACTGCTCATATACCTTGCCAGCACTCGACAATCAGGGATTCCAGGTCGTTTTACAGGCAGTGGATCAAACTCTGACTTCACTCTGACCATCAGTGGAGTCCAGACTGAAGATGCAGCAGTTTACTACTGTCAGAGTTATCATTACATCAACAGTCAGAACGTGTTCACACAGTGAAAAAGCGTCGTACAAAAACCTCCCTCAGTCAGACTGAACAGAAACTGAACTGACTGCTGCAGCTGGAAGCTACTGAAGAGACTGATACACTTCACTGAGGACACACACACACACACACACACACACACAAAGCAGTGGCAGCTGCTGGTCTTTCAAACAGAGAAAGCTAACTTTAAGTTTACATCATAAAATTTGTCATATTGTAGCGAGGCAGTAACTTTTAAAAGGAACATTTAATTGAAGCAGTTTTTCAACCACACTCATGCCATAGAACCACAGCAAAACACACCTCAAAGATTTTATATGGGTTTAAACACCTGAACTGTGTACAAACGGTGAAAATGAGCTATATCGCTTATGGAAATAAGCAACTCCAGATGGCACTCTGTCAGAAGACTCCACTCGCAAATATCTGCATGGGACTGAGCTCGAGATGTGAAGTGCTGTCAGTCACAAAGGGGTTCAGCCTTGTAGACAATTCCTCCAATCATCATGCATACACCGAGCGTCCTCTCACGCATACCGTTCCATTAGGACCCAGGGAAGCTGAGCCTCCCTGGAAGTGACGATTTTGTTGCATTTATCCAATGACCGTCTCGCTTTGCTGCATGAAAAAAACCTGCTCAACGCTGTGTCATAGAAATGCATGAAGCATCCGCGTCCGCTGTGCTGACACGAGAATGTATAAAAGGGAGGTCGCGTTTGAAAACTGGTGATAAACAGCTGACGTTTGAACATCATAGTCATGGTGTTCAACGCATCCTAGAGCACATTTAATGCAATATAAATTCTTATTTTAATGTAAATTCAATAGTGCATATTTGACCATTTCTTCTATGAAATTTTAGGGGAAGTTCAACCTCCCTTGTTGTCTCAGAGCAATCGCCCCTGACACAAACTGTGCACACACAATTTTAATTAAAATCTCTTTTCCTTATTTGATTGATTTGCCAGTTAATAAAGAGGAAACAAGTTCAGACTTTAAATTAGAAAAGACTTGGTCACGACCTTTGACCTCATACTGGATTGCAGCCATCTCAACTCTGTCCAGTTACAAGAAAACATCGACACACAGAGCAGCATCAGAAATATTCATGATAAAATGTAGTCCAAACAGAACTTGTGAATGAATGAATGAACTTTGTTAAATCTCTGCTTAACATAGTACGGAGCAACAACCCAATGCTGCAGGGATGCAGACACTCAGCAATCTCATTCGAAGTCACTTCTTGTGAGCTGTTTGGTATATGCATTTATTTTTCTATTTTCATTCAATAATATGTAATGCAGAAATACACCTTGATTAAACATAATGCTGTAGATTAGAATATGAGTGCTAGTGTGACCCAATAAACTGCAGTGCATTGCAAAGTTAAGCAAATCAACTTTTACTGAAAAAAAAGATGATTGAAATCACTTTCTAGATTCCAAACATTATTATCAAACGAAATACTCAGTCTCATTAACGTCTAATTATGTTAAGCCACGCAACATCATATTAAAGACACATTGTTTCAGTCACAAAATATATTAGGCTATAGCTCTAATATTTATCGTGGCAAAAAAACAAAAATAAACAGTTCTTTATGGTATAGCCTGTTTTACACAAAATGAATATTCACAGCCAATATAAGAAAACTTAAACGTGACAATTGAGTGTATTATTTGTGTTTCCTTTTACGCAGGTGGAACTTGCCCACCGTGCGCACCTCTCCTCCCTCTCCGGTCCCTGGCTGTTGGTCACAGATTTCTTCCCATGTAGCGTTCCTTTGTGAGACAGTCAGGTTTCTTTGCTGTAGCTCATTTAAGTGTTTATTGGCCTCATCTACCAACACCTCTAATTCCATAGGGTCGAATTTCACTTTGCGCTCTCTCTCCAAACTCACAATGCTGCAAACCATAAAACATGCAAAACCCTCATTTAAATAGGGTGTCTCCAACATGTTTGCACCTCTTGTCATTTACGCAATCACTCTTAGTAAATCACCTGCAAACCGCAGTTCAGCCCTACACGCAAAATTCTAGATTGCGCAGGCAAATTAGCACACGCACATTAGGATCTTAGTAGATCCGGCCCTAAGTTGTTAGATATGATAGAAAACATTGTTTGTGCATTTTCCCAAGAAATCCACCAAACTCTTGTATTACGATACGTTGAAAACCAACAAGCCCTGATCATAAAACGTTTCTGACCTCCTTGTGTCATAGGCCTGCATGGCATCATTAATGTAGGAGGGTGCCTGACTGTGTAGACCTCTAAAAGTGAAAACTAGTTTAAACTAGATTTTTTATTGAATGGGAAGTGGGCAACAAAAATGAAGACAAGTGTGATGTGAGATCTTTTTAAGGACCTGGTCAAAGGCCATATGACAGTCCACTGGACCACTGGTTAGTGATGCATGGATGTGAAAGACATGGCAAAACAAAGTTACAACAGAGTAATTGGACAAAATATATCGGTGTATTAGAATCTTGATTTTACCTCCAGGCACACCAGCACAACATTGTACGATGTATCTTGACTGGAAAATACAGAAGTGGATCAGACACTTCAAATGCTGCTCAAGAGTCAATGCCTGGTCAAAAGTGACACCTATATTTCTGAGGGCAGATTGAACAGATGAAAAAAATAGAAACATCAGAACACTTTAACAATTAAACTTTGATAAGATGTTAGAAACATATCAGCATATAAAGCATCTTCTTAAAGTAACACCACAGTCACATCATCTTCTACACTGATGATATTACATTGAACATGAAAAAACCTGCGTCTTGTCTCTTTAAGTAAATAATGTGAATATTTATTGAAGCAGTTTTTTGTTTATTCTGTTCTGCTTTTAAATTTACAAAAAACGATCAGTTACAGACTGTGGAGTTTACATTTTCTCTAAGGTGTTTAAATTAACGTAGATCTCTTTGCCAAAAGAATTAACAGGACATCTAGCAAAATAAAATGGGTGTCATGGTATGAAACCTTTTCTGTCACACTCTCTTAAGAGGTGGTGAATATTTTTTTGGTCATTATTTTCTCTTTCACACCTGTAAAACAAAGACCCCACTATAAATATTCTAACAATTTTATGAACAGAATCAACTGCATTAACGTGGAGGAAGCCAAATGAAAATTTTACCATCCTTTCATACCCTATTATATTAAGAAACATTGATATTACCAATGCTGTCACCACTGTGCAGGGCAGGAATTTCACGAGGGCCACGAGGGCCATGGCTCTTGTGCCCTCCTCATTTGGCCCTGTGCCCTTGAAAAAAATATCTGCCCTAAGGCCACAGTGGCCTTGATGCCCCGCCCGCACTGCCCCAGGTGATTTTGCGGTTTTCTCCTGTGCCTCTTTCCTGTCAACACGGCTTTGACACCTGCTCTGTTGAGAAAAAAAATGCGATGACATTGTGGACTCTTATTGAGCAACATCAAATGAGACGATGCCTACATCACCAGTGGTGAGTTTGATTCGAGCCTGGCATGAACGGGCTGTAAAGACAGCTTGACACCAGTCTATCACCGGCCGACCAGGAGACTTCATCAAACGCCTGAGCAGGGATCTGTACCGAGACCCGGTATTAAACAACCCAAGGCAAGTTTAATCAACACCGTAATAACAGTAAGCTCCGGTATTATCTGCGTCACTTTTTAAAGTTTCGGTTTCATGTATCATCATTGTGCAGCAGTACAGATGAAGAGAATATAACTTCAAGATGACTCTAGTTAACGACAGCTACACTTGTTATTGTGAGTAAGTGCAATAAAACCTCTGCCAGCCAAGCCAATACTTTATCAATACATGTGATCAGCATGTAGAAAGCCACATTTCAGTCAGCTCTGTCCGCAGTCTCTCATTCACCGCTATTATGATTTACGATCGCGGTCGACACAAGCACATCGCGCTCGTGGTGCTAACAGCAAAGTGTTAAAGACAAACTAAATGAAAGCTGTCTGTGTGTAGGCTAACACTTTATCTGAACATGTACCTGAGGCAGCCGACCTGCAGACAGTGAGTGTCCTCAGTAGAGGAGGGACAGAGAGCAGGATGAATGACTGATACTGATGTTTGTCTTCATGCTGAGATAACGTGACTTTCTTCACTCAGTATTGTGATGTCAGGAGGAATATTTATATTCCAGTCAGATATTATTGGGTTTTAAATAGTGACTTTGGTGTTGTTGTAAACATGACTGTTGCTGCCATGGACTGTATAAAACTATATCCTGTGTAACTGGCCTATAAGGAAAGCATCAGGAGGTGAGGTGTGTGCATGTGTGCGTGTGTGTGTGTGGAGGAAAGGGGAGAGTGAGATGCTGGTAGAGATAGTGTGTGTTATTAGATACTGTTAATGTCACTTATTATGCTTCTGTGCATTGATAGCTCTTTTTAGTCTGTTTCTGCATCATGTTGAGGAGGGCCATGCCTGTAAATGTATGCAAAAAAAAAATAAAAAGAGGATCGGTTGCTCGCTGCTAAAAATGTGGCTCATTGACATTATCTGGTTTTGAAATGCGGCCCAGTTGAAATAGTAGCCTAATTGAATAGCCCTGCTGTAGTTTGCTTGTTTGTTTGTTAGCTATCTAACAACACATCAAAAATAATTGTAAGCCAGTCTTGTTCAGTGAATCAGTTTATCATGTACATTCAAAAAATATTTAGGCCTAATATTTAAGATTGTTTGCTTATAAATACATGAACCTGGTTGTTCTATATTTAAAACACATTGGGTTTATTGGTGCTATTAAATAAATCACATTATTACTTTTTATACTCATTATTATTAATAGCATTAGCAGTTGAGGCTTTGGTGCCTTGCTCAATGACAGCTCTTCAGCTCCCAGTCCCCACTCTGTGTTCAGTCGGTACAGGCACTTGAACTGGGGACCCTCTGGTTCCCAAGCCAAGTCCCAACAAACTGAGCTCCTGCCACTCATGTACGAAAGAAACATCGATTCACTACCCCATTTCAAATCACAACTCAAAACACATCTGTTTAAAACTGCCTATTCCATCTGATGCCAATTGCTCTGTCACTTTCTATTGTTTTTTTTTTGTTTTTGTTTTTAAATTGTTGTTTCTTTTTAATGTCTTTTTAATGTCATTTTGTGTATCTGTACGGTGTCCTTGAGTGCCAAGAAAGGCGCCTTCAAATAAAATGTATTATTATTATTATTATTACAAGACATAATTGACACTTTAACTATATCTATACATATAAGTGTCAAATCTGCTGGCAGACACTAAGAGACAGAGACTGTCCTTTGATCTCTCTCATGTCATGTCCTTTGTTGAAGTTACTCTGTCTCATTTAAATATGATTTGGTGGAAAATGTCAAATTAGATTCATGTTATGTCAATTTATGCAGATGATACACTGTTCCTCTTATTATTAAGAGCTTTGAATTAAAATCTTCTGTATAATTTATAGGCAGAATTTAACAACACACAAACTTAACTGGAGAAATTTCTTCCAGGACAGACATCAGTAATAACAGAGAGCTTTGGGTTTCACTATTAAGATGGTCTTACCATGTGTATTGTTACCAAAATAAATTGATTGATCTATCATGGGAACTGCAGTAGAAGATTATCCACAGTCTGAAAAAGTATTCTGAAAAATAAAGACTCATTACTGTTGTGGCTTTTGTGCATTAGTTTGAGTAATGCTCCTAATATATAACATATGTCCAAGAAATGAAGTCACATGACGGAACTCATATGATACATTTGATCAAATCTTTATTGCTTTGAGATATTGAAACCATCAACACAAGCAAGAACATGTTCACACTGAAACGTCATGAGAGAGACAGAGAGCAGACTGAGAGCAGTAGCAGAGTAAAACCAGCAGCAGAGTCCCAGTGAGTCAGGTCAGGACTGGAAACACTGGTCTCTCCTCAGTGTCTCTGAGAGTGGAGTCTGGGAGCCCTGGGTGGCCTCACAGGTCACAGATCCCACCTTCCTCCACTGGTCTGCAGGGAGCCTCAGGGTGCTGCTCCAGCTGTAGAGGCCGTCCTTCTCCAGCACCCCAGGGCTCCTGCTCTCCTCCCAGCTGCTGCTGCTGCTGCTGCTGCTGCTGCCGTCCACCTTCCAGGCCAGACTCCAGTCTGAGGGGAAGCCCTTGTTGGCCAGACACATGAGCGTGGCCTTCCCCTGCTGCAGCTCCTCACTGGAGGGGGGCAGCACTGTCAGGGTGGGACGGACATCACCTAGGAGACACCAATCAGCTTACAGGACAGGGACCACACAGTTATTTTCTCCTTTAAGGAGTTTCTGTCAGATGTTTTTTCTGCTCCATCAGTCACTCACTCACACATTGTTTCACTTCCCTTTAAGAAGCCTCTCATGCAAATCAGCACAGAGAGAATCATCATACAGAATGACCTCAAACATATCAAACTACACTGGACATAAAATATCAGAATTTGGAAAAATTCTTTCTTATCCAAAACCTTGACTAACCATTACGTATTAATGGCATATTTAGTGGAAACAGAACCAAAATTACAAATTAAACAGATTACAATCAAATGTTCTTCATGTGGATTTCAGTCATCATTAAAAAAAAGTGTTAAAAAGATTTTCAAAATCTAAAACACTAGATGACAAGATGAAGTGATCTTGCACATTTTCTAATACCCACTTTTATCTTCACTCTGTTCAACAATATTTAACAACTGATTCTTAATTTGTTCTAAAAACAGGTATTATTTAGCAGGAACTTTAAGATATAATCTCAGAAAACATTTGGAAAACAGTTTTGTGAGTTTGCAGTTTTATCATCTCTATATTTCAAGCTTTTTTTTTTAAATCCCAGTGTGATGGAATTTTGTGAAGCCACTGTGAGTCACTCTCCATGGTTAAGGAGGAGAAATAAAAACATGAATAATAAACTCAGTTTTTTTTAATGTATTGCAAATATTACAAATCAGAATTTAAAACATAACAATATGGTATCTAGTATTTGTGAAGAAACTTACTTACTTAACCTAATCAATACTCTGGTAAAGTGACTGATCCATTGATAATCAGCATCATCAGGGTAATCCAAGTCCCTGTTGGAGTCAGTCAGAGCATTTCCATAGAGAGCCACTTTGCATCAGCAGCACCATGCTCCAGTGCTCTGGGAGAGTTTATAGTCCTGAGAGTTGAACACTGGATGACTGACAGCTGTCCTTCATGACAACAGAAGCCACAGAAATCCTCCTCATCAAAAACATGACTTTGATCTCCGTCCTCATCTGGACTCTCCTCTGCTGCTGCTTCACAGGTAAAGTCCAGAGAATCAAACTCCTCTCCTCTATCAACATCTGTCCCTCTGAAATGAAGCTGACAAAACCATGATGCTGCTTTATGTTTGTGTCTCTGTATCCTCAGAGTGCAGAGGTCAGGTCACAGTGACTCAGTCTGGAGCAGTGAGCTCTGCTGTGGGAGGCTCCGTCACCATCACATGTAGGACCAGTCAGGATGTTTATACTTGGAGCAGCAACCATGCCTTAGCCTGGTACCAACAGAGAGATGGAGAAACTCCTAAACTGCTCATATACCTTGCCAGCACTCGAGCATCAGGGATTCCAGGTCGTTTTACAGGCAGTGGATCAAAGTCTGACTTCACTCTGACCATCAGTGGAGTCCAGACTGAAGATGCAGCAGTTTACTACTGTCAGAGTTATCATGAAATCAACAGTCAGAACGTGTTCACACAGTGAAAAAGCGTCATACAAAAACCTCCCTCAGTCAGACTGAACAGAAACTGAACTGACTGCTGCAGCTGGAAGCTACTGCAGAGACTGATACACTTCACTGAGGACACACACACACACACACACACACACAAAGCAGTGGCGGCTGCTGGTCTTTCAAACAGGGGAAGCTCACTTTAAGTTTACATCATAAAATTTGTCATAGTGTAGCAAGGCAGTAACTTATAAAAGGAACATTTCATTGAAGCAGTTTTTCAACCACACTCATGCCATAGAACCACAGCAAAACACACCTCAAAGATTTTCAGATGGGTTTAAACACCTGAACTGTGTACAAACGGTGAAAATGAGCTATATCGCTTATGGAAATAAGGAACTCCAGATGGCACTCTGTCAGAAGACTCCACTCGCAAATATCTGCATGGGACTGAGTTCGAAATGTGAAGCACTGTCAATCACAAAGGGGTTCAGCCTTTTAGACAATTCCTCCAATCATCATGCATACACCGAGCGTCCTGGCCACCGCTCCATTAGGTCCCACGGAAGTTAAAGGGAAATTTCAGTTTATTTCAACCTGTCTCCTCTCGTCCTAAATTTGTTTCAAGTGACTAGTGCCATAGAAATAATAGTTAGCATGTTAGCCGTTAGCCTAGATACAGCCGGGGCGCATAGTAGCGTCAGACCTGTTAAAATGTAAGTGAACGGGCAACCTTCAAGTGCAAAGTTAGTCCACTAAACAAGCTTTTCTTCCACAAAGACCGCCTCATATCGTTAGGATAAATGTCAGAGAACATATAGAAAACGACATGTAAACGTGTTGTCTTACCTTACCGGTGTGCTGCCATGTTTGTTTACCATTTAGCTCTGCTTTCCAAAGCGCGGCCGAAATATTGCGACAACAAGTAGCGATCTCATAGCGTGCCTGAAATCTCGCGAGCTCTAGATAAAGCCCAGCTGGATACTACTCCAGGTGGAGGTGTCTCGTAGAGCCCTGCACGGGACTGTTTTCTTCAACCCGCTCCTGCCCGCTCCCGCTGAATTTCTGACCATTACCGCCCGCAACCGCAACGTGTGTATTACACTCCTGCCTGCTCCCGCAATGTGTATGTCCACTGCTGCCCGCACCCACAAAACTCTGAGAATTTATGCCCGCACAATAATAGAGATCGATGATTTTGTGTCTTCTCCCATCCCGCAGCACAAAACATGTCATTTTATAGGCTATTAATAAAGAGATTCATGGGGTTGTTTGTATCGTTTCCCTGGTCTGCATGTCTTTTGACGCACTGGTCAGGAGTAGTGCTCCTATTTCATTGTTTTCATTTAGTTTTTAATGAAATAAAGGCTGTTTCATATTCTATTCTCCTCCTCTGTATTTTATTTATTTTTCTACCTTTATATAATCACGCAGTGATTGAGGTTAAGGCAGGCCTGGCGCCAGGATGAAGTTACTGAGGGGGCGGTTAAAAATTACGAGGGGGCAAATCTTTATTATGCAACATAGGTTCACACAGTGAGTTATAAAGAGCACGCAGATGGGCGTAATGACAGCGCGTCGCCGGTGAAACACAATAAACTGCACGTCTTCTTTCATGTTTGTCTCATGACAGATGGAGCTTACAGACACACAGACAGACAGACACACAGACAGGTGGAGCAAGCGGCAAATTGGTATGAAAGCTGGTTCAGGGCATATTTGTCCATTTATGAATAAATATAGAGTGGAAACGCTCATGCATGTGCACCAAGATCCCACAGTGTTTTTTTTTAGCCGCCTGTTCCCGCCCGCAGCAAAGTCCCAATGCAGCCCTCTAGTGTCTCGTCCTCGGTCACATCCAGACCTTGAAAATAAGGCTGCAACCGGTCCCATTCCTTTCAACAGAGGCATTCGTCTTCTGTGGGCACTGGGGCACAGCATTCACAGGTACACCACCAATCTCCAGAGCTACACAGCCTTGCAGCAGCCATTCCTCCTCTCTCGTCCTCTACCTGTTGTGCCTCTCTCTCTCTCCTCCTCCATTCTTCAATTTCACAAAGCTCTTCCTCAGTGTATTCTGGCTCAAATAAATAAGGGTGGCCATCAAACTCTGCAAAATCTAATTCCTCCTCCACAAAGTTGAAGTCTGGCAAAAAGTCAGCCATTATTCTATAAATCTTTCATAAAATAAATGAATGAACTTTTCAGGCTACTGTCCGGTTCTGTCTTCCAGCTGTTGCTGTTTGTTCTCGCGATATTTCAGGCACGGTATGAGATCGCTGCTTGTTCTCGCGATATTTCGGCCGCGCTTTGGAAAGCAGAGCTAAATGGTAAACAAACATGGCAGCACACCAGTAAGGTAAGACAACACGTTTACATGTCGTTTTCTATAAGTTCTCTGACATTTATCCTAACGATATGAGGCGGTCTTTGTGGAAGAAAAGCTTGTTTAGTGGACTAACTTTGCACCTGAAAGGATGCCCGTTCACTTACGTTTTAACAGGTCTGACGCTACTATGTGCCCCGGCTGTATCTAGGCTAACGGCTAACATGCTAACTATTATTTCTATGGCACTAGTCACTTGAAACAAATTTAGGACGGGAGGAGACAGCTTGAAATAAACTGAAATTTCCCTTTAACTTCCGTGGGACCTAATGGAGCGGTGGCCAGGAGAGGACGCTCGGTGTATGCATGATGATTGGAGGAATTGTCTAAAAGGCTGAACCCCTTTGTGATTGACAGTGCTTCACATTTTGAACTCAGTCTCATGCAGATATTTGCGAGTGGAGTCTTCTGACAGAGTGCCATCTGGAGTTGCTTATTTCCATAAGCGATATAGCTCATTTTCACCGTTTGTACACAGTTCAGGTGTTTAAACCCATGTGAAAATCTTTTAGGTGTGTCTAACTATTATTTTTCTGTCACTAGTCACTTGAAACAAATTTAGGACGAGAGGAGACATCTGACCATCAGTGGAGTCCAGACTGAAGATGCAGCAGTTTACTACTGTCAGAGTTATCATTACATCAACAGTCAGTATTCGTTGACACAGTGAAAAAGCGTCATACAAAAACCTCCCTCAGTCAGACTGAACAGAAACTGAACTGACTGCTGCAGCTGGAAGCTACTGCAGAGACTGATACACTTCACTGAGGACACACACACACACACACACACACACAGAGGCCCAAAATACACACACATACACAAACAGGACCCATACATATGCATTAATGGACAGATGAGGGGACTGTCCATGGAAAGTGCCCGACGCAGTTGAGACTTGGGTACCTTGCTCAATGACAGCTCTTCAGCTCCCAGTCCCCACTCTGTGTTCAGTCGGTACAGGCACTTGAACTGGGGACCCTCTGGTTCCCAAGCCAAGTCCCAACAAACTGAGCTCCTGCCACTCATGCAAATGTAAATGTAAATAGGCTTTATATGACCTGGAATTATAAAAATACAAAAGACATAATTGACACTTTGACTATATCTACACATATAAGTGTGTTACATAAGTGTCAAATCTGCTGGCAGACACTAAGAGACAGAGACTGTCCTTTGATCTCTCTCATGTCATGTCCTTTGTTGAAGTTACTCTGTCTCATTTAAATGTGATTTGGTGGAAAATCTCAAATTAGATTCATGTTATGTGACTTTTTGCAGATGATACACTGTTCCTCTTATTATTAAGAGCTTTGAATTAAAATCTTCTGTATAATTTATAGGTAGAATTTAACAACACATAAACTTAACAGGTGACATTTCTTCCAGGACAGACATCAGTAATAACAGAGAGCTTTGTGTTTTACTATTAGAAATGTCTTACCATATGTATTGTTAACAAAATAAATTGATTGATCCATACTGGCAACTGCAGTAGAAGATTATCCACAGTCTGAAAAATTAGTCTGAAAAAAAGGCTCACTACTGTTGTGGCTTTTGTGCATTAGTTTGAGTAATGCTCCTAATATATAACATATGTCCAAGAAATGTAGTCACATGACGGAACTCATATGATACATTTGATCAAATCTTTATTGCTTTGAAATATTGAAACCATCAACACAAGCAAGAACATGTTCACACTGAAACATCATGAGAGAGACAGAGAGCAGACTGAGAGCAGTAGCAGAGTAAAACCAGCAGCAGAGTCCCAGTGAGTCAGGTCAGGACTGGGAACACTGGTCTCTCCTCAGTGTCTCTGAGAGTGGAGTCTGGGAGCCCTGGGTGGCCTCACAGGTCACAGAGCCCACCTTCCTCCACTGGTCTGCAGGGAGCCTCAGGGTGCTGCTCCAGCTGTAGAGGCCGTCCTTCTCCAGCACCCCAGGGCTCCTGCTCTCCTCCCAGCTGCTGCTGCTGCTGCTGCTGCTGCTGCCGTCCACCTTCCAGGCCAGACTCCAGTCTGAGGGGAAGCCCTTGTTGGCCAGACACATGAGCGTGGCCTTCCCCTGCTGCAGCTCCTCACTGGAGGGGGACAGCACCGTCAGGGTGGGACGGACATCACCTAGGAGACACCAATCAGCTTAGAGGACAGGGTCCACACAGCTATTTTCTCCTTTAAGGAGTTTCTGTCAGATGGTTTTTCTGCTCCATCAGTCACTCACTCACACATTGTTTCACTTCCCTTTAAGAAGCCTCTCATGCAAATCAGCACAGAGAGAATCATCATACAGAATGACCTCAAACATATCAAACTACACTGGACATAAAATATCAGAATTTGGAAAAATTCTTTCTTATCCAAAACCTTGACTAACCATTACGTATTAATGGCATATTTAGTGGAAACAGAACCAAAATTACAAATTAAACAGATTACAATCAAATGTTCTTCATGTGGATTTCAGTCATCATTAAAAAAAAGTGTTAAAAAGATTTTCAAAATCTAAAACACTAGATGACAAGATGAAGTGATCTTGCACATTTTCTAATACCCACTTTTATCTTCACTCTGTTCAACAATATTTAACAACTGATTCTTAATTTGTTCTAAAAACAGGTATTATTTAGCAGGAACTTTAAGATATAATCTCAGAAAACATTTGGAAAACAGTTTTGTGAGTTTGCAGTTTTATCATCTCTATATTTCAAGCTTTTTTTTTTAAATCCCAGTGTGATGGAATTTTGTGAAGCCACTGTGAGTCACTCTCCATGGTTAAGGAGGAGAAATAAAAACATGAATAATAAACTCAGTTTTTTTTAATGTATTGCAAATATTACAAATCAGAATTTAAAACATAACAATATGGTATCTAGTATTTGTGAAGAAACTTACTTACTTAACCTAATCAATACTCTGGTAAAGTGACTGATCCATTGATAATCAGCATCATCAGGGTAATCCAAGTCCCTGTTGGAGTCAGTCAGAGCATTTCCATAGAGAGCCACTTTGCATCAGCAGCACCATGCTCCAGTGCTCTGGGAGAGTTTATAGTCCTGAGAGTTGAACACTGGATGACTGACAGCTGTCCTTCATGACAACAGAAGCCACAGAAATCCTCCTCATCAAAAACATGACTTTGATCTCCGTCCTCATCTGGACTCTCCTCTGCTGCTGCTTCACAGGTAAAGTCCAGAGAATCAAACTCCTCTCCTCTATCAACATCTGTCCCTCTGAAATGAAGCTGACAAAACCATGATGCTGCTTTATGTTTGTGTCTCTGTATCCTCAGAGTGCAGAGGTCAGGTCACAGTGACTCAGTCTGGAGCAGTGAGCTCTGCTGTGGGAGGCTCCGTCACCATCACATGTAGGACCAGTCAGGATGTTTATACTTGGAGCAGCAACCATGCCTTAGCCTGGTACCAACAGAGAGATGGAGAAACTCCTAAACTGCTCATATACCTTGCCAGCACTCGAGCATCAGGGATTCCAGGTCGTTTTACAGGCAGTGGATCAAAGTCTGACTTCACTCTGACCATCAGTGGAGTCCAGACTGAAGATGCAGCAGTTTACTACTGTCAGAGTTATCATGAAATCAACAGTCAGAACGTGTTCACACAGTGAAAAAGCGTCATACAAAAACCTCCCTCAGTCAGACTGAACAGAAACTGAACTGACTGCTGCAGCTGGAAGCTACTGCAGAGACTGATACACTTCACTGAGGACACACACACACACACACACACACACAAAGCAGTGGCGGCTGCTGGTCTTTCAAACAGGGGAAGCTCACTTTAAGTTTACATCATAAAATTTGTCATAGTGTAGCAAGGCAGTAACTTATAAAAGGAACATTTCATTGAAGCAGTTTTTCAACCACACTCATGCCATAGAACCACAGCAAAACACACCTCAAAGATTTTCAGATGGGTTTAAACACCTGAACTGTGTACAAACGGTGAAAATGAGCTATATCGCTTATGGAAATAAGGAACTCCAGATGGCACTCTGTCAGAAGACTCCACTCGCAAATATCTGCATGGGACTGAGTTCGAAATGTGAAGCACTGTCAATCACAAAGGGGTTCAGCCTTTTAGACAATTCCTCCAATCATCATGCATACACCGAGCGTCCTGGCCACCGCTCCATTAGGTCCCACGGAAGTTAAAGGGAAATTTCAGTTTATTTCAACCTGTCTCCTCTCGTCCTAAATTTGTTTCAAGTGACTAGTGCCATAGAAATAATAGTTAGCATGTTAGCCGTTAGCCTAGATACAGCCGGGGCGCATAGTAGCGTCAGACCTGTTAAAATGTAAGTGAACGGGCAACCTTCAAGTGCAAAGTTAGTCCACTAAACAAGCTTTTCTTCCACAAAGAACGCCTCATATCGTTAGGATAAATGTCAGAGAACATATAGAAAACGACATGTAAACGTGTTGTCTTACCTTACCGGTGTGCTGCCATGTTTGTTTACCATTTAGCTCTGCTTTCCAAAGCGCGGCCGAAATATCGCGACAACAAGTAGCGATCTCATAGCGTGCCTGAAATCTCGCGAGCTCTAGATAAAGCCCAGCTGGATACTACTCCAGGTGGAGGTGTCTCGTAGAGCCCTGCACGGGACTGTTTTCTTCAACCCGCTCCTGCCCGCTCCCGCTGAATTTCTGACCATTACCGCCCGCAACCGCAACGTGTGTATTACACTCCTGCCTGCTCCCGCAATGTGTATGTCCACTGCTGCCCGCACCCACAAAACTCTGAGAATTTATGCCCGCACAATAATAGAGATCGATGATTTTGTGTCTTCTCCCGTCCCGCAGCACAAAACATGTCATTTTATAGGCTATTAATAAAGAGATTCATGGGGTTGTTTGTATCGTTTCCCTGGTCTGCATGTCTTTTGACGCACTGGTCAGGAGTAGTGCTCCTATTTCATTGTTTTCATTTAGTTTTTAATGAAATAAAGGCTGTTTCATATTCTATTCTCCTCCTCTGTATTTTATTTATTTTTCTACCTTTATATAATCACGCAGTGATTGAGGTTAAGGCAGGCCTGGCGCCAGGATGAAGTTACTGAGGGGGCGGTTAAAAATTACGAGGGGGCAAATCTTTATTATGCAACATAGGTTCACACAGTGAGTTATAAAGAGCACGCAGATGGGCGTAATGACAGCGCGTCGCCGGTGAAACACAATAAACTGCACGTCTTCTTTCATGTTTGTCTCATGACAGATGGAGCTTACAGACACACAGACAGACAGACACACAGACAGGTGGAGCAAGCGGCAAATTGGTATGAAAGCTGGTTCAGGGCATATTTGTCCATTTATGAATAAATATAGAGTGGAAACGCTCATGCATGTGCACCAAGATCCCACAGTGTTTTTTTTTAGCCGCCTGTTCCCGCCCGCAGCAAAGTCCCAATGCAGCCCTCTAGTGTCTCGTCCTCGGTCACATCCAGACCTTGAAAATAAGGCTGCAACCGGTCCCATTCCTTTCAACAGAGGCATTCGTCTTCTGTGGGCACTGGGGCACAGCATTCACAGGTACACCACCAATCTCCAGAGCTACACAGCCTTGCAGCAGCCATTCCTCCTCTCTCGTCCTCTACCTGTTGTGCCTCTCTCTCTCTCCTCCTCCATTCTTCAATTTCACAAAGCTCTTCCTCAGTGTATTCTGGCTCAAATAAATAAGGGTGGCCATCAAACTCTGCAAAATCTAATTCCTCCTCCACAAAGTTGAAGTCTGGCAAAAAGTCAGCCATTATTCTATAAATCTTTCATAAAATAAATGAATGAACTTTTCAGGCTACTGTCCGGTTCTGTCTTCCAGCTGTTGCTGTTTGTTCTCGCGATATTTCAGGCACGGTATGAGATCGCTGCTTGTTCTCGCGATATTTCGGCCGCGCTTTGGAAAGCAGAGCTAAATGGTAAACAAACATGGCAGCACACCAGTAAGGTAAGACAACACGTTTACATGTCGTTTTCTATAAGTTCTCTGACATTTATCCTAACGATATGAGGCGGTCTTTGTGGAAGAAAAGCTTGTTTAGTGGACTAACTTTGCACCTGAAAGGATGCCCGTTCACTTACGTTTTAACAGGTCTGACGCTACTATGCGCCCCGGCTGTATCTAGGCTAACGGCTAACATGTTAACTATTATTTCTATGTCACTAGTCACTTGAAACAAATTTAGGACGGGAGGAGACAGCTTGAAATAAACTGAAATTTCCCTTTAACTTCCGTGGGACCTAATGGAGCGGTGGCCAGGAGAGGACGCTCGGTGTATGCATGATGATTGGAGGAATTGTCTAAAAGGCTGAACCCCTTTGTGATTGACAGTGCTTCACATTTTGAACTCAGTCTCATGCAGATATTTGTGAGTGGAGTCTTCTGACAGAGTGCCATCTGGAGTTGCTTATTTCCATAAGCGATATAGCTCATTTTCACCGTTTGTACACAGTTCAGGTGTTTAAACCCATGTGAAAATCTTTTAGGTGTGTCTAACTATTATTTTTCTGTCACTAGTCACTTGAAACAAATTTAGGACGAGAGGAGACATCTGACCATCAGTGGAGTCCAGACTGAAGATGCAGCAGTTTACTACTGTCAGAGTTATCATTACATCAACAGTCAGTATTCGTTGACACAGTGAAAAAGCGTCATACAAAAACCTCCCTCAGTCAGACTGAACAGAAACTGAACTGACTGCTGCAGCTGGAAGCTACTGCAGAGACTGATACACTTCACTGAGGACACACACACACACACACACACACACAGAGGCCCAAAATACACACACATACACAAACAGGACCCATACATATGCATTAATGGACAGATGAGGGGACTGTCCATGGAAAGTGCCCGACGCAGTTGAGACTTGGGTACCTTGCTCAATGACAGCTCTTCAGCTCCCAGTCCCCACTCTGTGTTCAGTCGGTACAGGCACTTGAACTGGGGACCCTCTGGTTCCCAAGCCAAGTCCCAACAAACTGAGCTCCTGCCACTCATGCAAATGTAAATGTAAATAGGCTTTATATGACCTGGAATTATAAAAATACAAAAGACATAATTGACACTTTGACTATATCTACACATATAAGTGTGTTACATAAGTGTCAAATCTGCTGGCAGACACTAAGAGACAGAGACTGTCCTTTGATCTCTCTCATGTCATGTCCTTTGTTGAAGTTACTCTGTCTCATTTAAATGTGATTTGGTGGAAAATCTCAAATTAGATTCATGTTATGTGACTTTTTGCAGATGATACACTGTTCCTCTTATTATTAAGAGCTTTGAATTAAAATCTTCTGTATAATTTATAGGTAGAATTTAACAACACATAAACTTAACAGGTGACATTTCTTCCAGGACAGACATCAGTAATAACAGAGAGCTTTGTGTTTTACTATTAGAAATGTCTTACCATATGTATTGTTAACAAAATAAATTGATTGATCCATACTGGCAACTGCAGTAGAAGATTATCCACAGTCTGAAAAATTAGTCTGAAAAAAAGGCTCACTACTGTTGTGGCTTTTGTGCATTAGTTTGAGTAATGCTCCTAATATATAACATATGTCCAAGAAATGTAGTCACATGACGGAACTCATATGATACATTTGATCAAATCTTTATTGCTTTGAAATATTGAAACCATCAACACAAGCAAGAACATGTTCACACTGAAACATCATGAGAGAGACAGAGAGCAGACTGAGAGCAGTAGCAGAGTAAAACCAGCAGCAGAGTCCCAGTGAGTCAGGTCAGGACTGGGAACACTGGTCTCTCCTCAGTGTCTCTGAGAGTGGAGTCTGGGAGCCCTGGGTGGCCTCACAGGTCACAGAGCCCACCTTCCTCCACTGGTCTGCAGGGAGCCTCAGGGTGCTGCTCCAGCTGTAGAGGCCGTCCTTCTCCAGCACCCCAGGGCTCCTGCTCTCCTCCCAGCTGCTGCTGCTGCTGCTGCTGCTGCTGCCGTCCACCTTCCAGGCCAGACTCCAGTCTGAGGGGAAGCCCTTGTTGGCCAGACACATGAGCGTGGCCTTCCCCTGCTGCAGCTCCTCACTGGAGGGGGACAGCACCGTCAGGGTGGGACGGACATCACCTAGGAGACACCAATCAGCTTAGAGGACAGGGTCCACACAGCTATTTTCTCCTTTAAGGAGTTTCTGTCAGATGGTTTTTCTGCTCCATCAGTCACTCACTCACACATTGTTTCACTTCCCTTTAAGAAGCCTCTCATGCAAATCAGCACAGAGAGAATCATCATACAGAATGACCTCAAATATATCAAACTACACTGGACATAAAATATCAGAATTTAGACAAATTATTAAACGTTTTCCTCCCAAACATTGACGATACATTACTTTAGTAAAATGCATTTTACAGTTTGTTTTGGGCAGCCATAACAAATGCATATATTACTGCACTTCCTACAATCAAATGTTCTTTATGTTGATGTCAATTCTCATTAAAACTGTTCAAAAGATTTTCAAAATTTGAAACCACATGAATCAGTCACCGTTAGTTTATTCTTAAAAAGCTGATTCTGAATTTATTAGAAAAAAATAGTAATCACTGAGGTGAAACATTAAGAATATAATCTTGATAAACATTTGTAAAACTGGTTTGCAGTTTTATCTTTTTACATTTCAACCTGTTTGACTTCAAGTATGACGAAAATGTAAAAAGAAATGTTGATTAAAGCTGCTCTGACTTCAATGACATAACATAAATACTGCAGACATTACAAAAAAGACTTCTAAACATAACTTTAAAAACAGTTTATCTAGTATTTGTGCAGAAACTTACGTCCAACATCCAGTCTGGTTCCTCCACCAAAAGTCCACCACAGTGATATAAACCCATTGAGCCGCCGTACAAAAACCTCTCACTGTAGAGAGACACGGCTCTCTGACTTTGACACAAACAAACTCACCAAAATCAGTCTCTGTTTGTAAGATCTTGCCAAAAACATGAAAGCTGACAATAACACAGAGCCACAGAATTCCAGAATGCATGTTTTTGATATGTTTTTTTAATTTCAAATGCAATTTTTGTTAATTTTCTCCAGCAGTTAATTAAAATAATACAAAAAATTTTAGACTTGATAAGATTAGAATGATGTCATTGGCAACCTGCGTAGAATTTCTATTTGGCTTCTAGTGCACCAAAGGTAGATACAATGCACACAGCACACCTTTAAAAACATACAGAGTGTTCAGCATACAATATACAGTCGTGCAAATGGATGAGGTAGCAGAAAATAAGTTCTATAATAATGCAAGAAAGCAGTTCTTATTAAATAAATGTTCCCTGATGCAGCTGTTCTGTGTTCAATGCCTGCATGGAACAGGGAATAAATGACTTTTTGAAATGTTCCAGCTGGCCCTTAGGTGCCTAAATCAAACATTTTGAAACAAAAGTCATCAAGTCGTTAAAATTTTATCAAATTGGAGATATTTCTAACTACACTCTGGTAAAGTGATTGATCCATTGATAGTCAGCATCATCAGAGTAATCCAAGTCCCTGTTGGAGTCAGTCAGAGCATTTCCATAGAGAGCCACTTTGCATCAGCAGCACCATGCTCCAGTGCTCTGGGAGAGTTTATAGTCCTGAGAGTTGAACACTGGATGACTGACAGCTGTCCTTCATGACAACAGAAGCCACAGAAATCCTCCTCATCAAAAACATGACTTTGATCTCCGTCCTCATCTGGACTCTCCTCTGCTGCTGCTTCACAGGTAAAGTCCAGAGAATCAAACTCCTCTCCTCTATCAACATCTGTCCCTCTGAAATGAAGCTGACAAAACCATGATGCTGCTTTATGTTTGTGTCTCTGTATCCTCAGAGTCCAGAGGTCAGGTCACAGTGACTCAGCCTGGAGCAGTGAGCTCTGCTGTGGGAGGCTCCGTCACCATCACATGTAGGACCAGTCAGGATGTTTATAACTCTAACTTCTTAGCCTGGTACCAACAGAGAGATGGAGAAACTCCTAAACTGCTCATTTACTCTGCCAGCACTCGAGCATCAGGGATTCCAGGTCGTTTTACAGGCAGTGGATCAAACTCTGACTTCACTCTGACCATCAGTGGAGTCCAGACTGAAGATGCAGCAGTTTACTACTGTCAGAGTTATCATGAAATCAACAGTCAAGCTGTGTTCACACAGTGAAAAAGCGTTGTACAAAAACCTCCCTCAGTCAGACTGAACAGAAACTGAACTGCTGCAGCTGGAAGCTACTGCAGAGACTGATACACTTCACTGAGGACACACACACACACACACACACACACACACACACACACAGACACACACACACACACAGACACACACACACACAGTGGCAGATGCCAGTCTTTCAAACAGGGGAAGCTCACTTTACGTTTACATCATAAAATTTGTCATAGTGTAGCGAGGCAGTAACTTATAAAAGGAACATTTCATTGAAGCCATTTTTTAAACCACACTCATGCCATAGAACCACAGCAAAACACACCTCAAAGATTTTCAGATGGGTTTAAACACCTGAACTGTGTACAAACGGTGAAAAAGAGTTATATCGCTTATGGAAATAAGGAACTCCAGATGGCACTCTGTCAGAAGACTCCACTCGCAAATATCTGCATGGGACTGAGTTTGAACTGTGCCATGTTTGTTTACCATTTAACTCTGCTTTCCAAAGCGCGGCCGAAATATCACAAGAACAAGCAGCAACAGCTGGAAGGCAGAACCGGACAGTACAGTACAGCACAACATTGTACGATATCTTGACTGGAAAATACAGAAGTGGATCAGACACTTCAAATGCTGCTCAAGAGTCAATGCCTGGTCAAAAGTGACACCTATATTTCTGAGGGCAGATTGAACATATGATAAAATGAAAACATCTGAACACTTTAACAATTAAACTTTTATAAGATGTTAGAAACATATCAGCATATAAAGCATCTTCTTAAAGTAACACCACAGTCACATCATCTTCTACACTGATGATATTACATTGAACATGAAAAAACCTGCGTCTTGTCTCTTTAAGTAAATAATGTGAATATTTATTGAAGCAGTGTTTTGTTTATTCTGTTCTGCTTTTAAATTTACAAAAAAAGATCAGTTACAGACTGCGGAGTTTACATTTTCTCTAAGGTGTTTAAATTAACGTAGATCTCTTTGCCAAAAGAATTAACAGGACATCTAGCAAAATAAAATGGGTGTCATGGTATGAAACCTTTTCTGTCACACTCTCTTAAGAGTGCAGTGAATATTTTTTGGTCATTATTTTCTCTTTCACACCTGTAAAACAAAGACCCCCAGGGGCACCGTCAGGAATTTTGGGCCCCATGAAAAAAAATCACATTGGGCCCCTGCTGCGCAGCTGTTGTCACCACATCTCTAGGACCTAACTGATGCATTAAAAGCTTTACATAACTCTAACTTTGAAGGCTTGCAACTGTCTTGCTTCTTGTAGTTCAATAGTACCAGTACAATATGTACTGCTAGTGAGTTGTACATGCAACAGTCTGCATACAGTATGCAATTCACTATTTGATGCAAGATAAAAAGCTGCCATAAAAAATGTGCTGATGGCCATCTTTTACAGTCTAAATGCAATTTTTATTGTAAAATCCCAAAATGGAAAATTTCTTAACATTAATGAAAGACTTAAAACAAATAACTTAAATATACATTAACTTTTCAATCAAAATAAATTAAGATCATCATCTCAAAATAATGAAAACAGCAGATTTTTGATAAGTCTGTATCTATTATCTATATTTTTAATTGTGTTAGAGGTGATGTATGTATTGTTGGAGATGTTCCTCACCATGATGGTGTGGTTATTAGACTGGATGAGGTATTGTATGCTATAGAGAAATTATCACTGAATAAAGCATGTGGCCTTGATCAAATAGCAGCAGAGCATCTAAAATATGCTAGCAGTAGAGTCTCAGTGTTGATTGCTTTATGTTTTACTGGATTATTAATGCATGGAATATTACCAGACTCTATGCTTGCTGTAGTATTAGTTAGGCATGTAACAATATATCGAATTTAGCGGTGTCGCGATAAAATAAATTCTCCATACCGTTGTGGAAATGCCACGGTAGTTATATAGCTGCGTTCTCCTACAGAGCCAGTAATATGACTGTGCGACTACATTCCCCATAATCCTTTGCATGCAACTGCGCGCGCAGGTGAGAGCAGACTCGTGCAGCTCAGCCTCTCAGCCTCCGACTCTGACCCGTGCGTGACCGGAGGAAACAGCGAATAAAAGTAAAGAGATTGATTGTTCTTCTCTGTGGATTTTCTCCGCGACCGTAGCCTGTTTGTTCTAAGCCACACATATCACGTGAAACAGCAGAATCATGGCTTTCCGACAAGACCAAGCACTTGTCGGTAGTCCAATGTTTCCACAGCGAAAAAAAAAGATAAAGTTACACTAAAATGATGTATAACAAAGCATTCATACAGCTTTGCACACACATTACTTTTGGATGGATTACTTGCGAAAGCAGGATCGCACAGAAATGCCACGCATATCACATGAAAGTGCACAAGCAGAGCTTTCCTCTCCTCATCTCCTGTTCTGAGAAAGTGTTAGGGTCCCCTTGATGTCAAGATTATCAACCTGGCGTGAACAAACTGAGTGAATGTGTGTTTTTGAGTTTTTCTATGACTTCCAGGGAAATGGCTGGGCTTTATTTATTTTGGTTTTCTTTTACACACATCTCTACCCACCTTTCTCTCTCTCTCTCTGTCTCTCTCTCTCTCTGTGTCTCTCTGTGTATCTGTGAGTGAGGGAATGTGTGTTACTGAGTTTACATTATTTCTGATTTGTTAATTTTGTTGTTGTTGCATGGTCCGATTGTTCTAAGTTCTGTATATTTGATGAATATTAAGACTACTCTATCCTCATAATTTGATGTCATTCAGATGGCTTTCTAGTAGTAGTACTGCACTACTTTTGTTCAGAGCAGGTTAAAAAATACTGAATGTTTCCATTTTCATATTCTGTCACTATAGTTTTAATTGACATGACTTTGTTATGGCACTTTAATGTCTGCCTGCCTAGCAGTAATAGGCAAGGCAAGGCAAGTTTATTTGTATAGCACAATTCAACACAAGGTCATTCAAAGTGCTTTACAGAGACATTAAAAGCAACAAGACACAATTTAAAACAATAAAAACAGTCAATTAAAAATGGAAATAGAAATTGAGAATGATAGTGATAATAAAATATAGTAACATAAAATAAAAACAGGCTCAATACATTGCATCTAAGAGCACTGCATACACAGTCATTATCGTTAACAAACTATAGAACATTTGTGTAGCTGCCTAAGCTATACGGCCAAGGGTCCAGGCCGTGATGACCTATATCACTCCTGCTACTCCTTGCCACCAAAAAGTGCTCTTTGACAACATTTAAGTTTAATTTCAAAAACCGGCTCTGTCAGAGATTTCAGCTAGGATCTCTTGTCCCTGGCTCTGAACCATCTTGAATTTGGTTGGTCGGGTCTGTTTTTTAATGAGTGTATAGGACGTCTCCCTTAATAATACACCCAATGCGCGCCCACTATTTGCTCTTGAGTCCTTCACTCAGAGTCTTACCGTCCCGCCAGACACAGGTTCCACACACTGGTCTTATTCAGATCGTAATGAACTCTAAAGATCCATCACAGGACGTCTCCCTTCTAGATCTGAATTCACAGCATGCTCCCCAGTGTCGAGTCACAGCAGTAGCTGACTCAGACTTCCCGATCACCCCCACAGGGATGCCGACAGCCCAATTATTACATTACGGCTTTGATCAGCGAATATAATGTGACTTGGGATGTACGCCAAATGCTGACTCCGTTATGCAGCAGATCCAGTTGTGCCGCCGTCATCATAAAAGGACGTCACTTTACGTGACGCTTCAGAGTAAGGCCGTCTCATGTCTCTTATCAGCAATCCTCGCTCCTCACTCCTAATTCCTGACTTCTTAAATGTTTCCCTAAGTGGGAGGGGACTAACAGTTAGGTAAGGTGGCTAGGTTAGGTGGTTAGCAGTAAATTTAAGGGATTTGGGATGCACCCATGGTATATGCTGACGATCTGGTCATTATGTCTCCCTCTAGTGTTGGTATGCAGCAATTGCTTAGAATCTGTTCCTGCTACGGTGTGCAGTATGATATTATGTTTAATTCGACAAAGAGTGTTAATTGTGAAAACCAAGGAGGATAAGAAGTCACACTTTGCTTCCTTTGTTCTAGCAGACCAAGTGCTTGGAGTTGTGAACAAATTTAGATATCTTGGCCACATAATCAGAGATGATTTATGTGACGATGATGACATCCAGCGTCAGTGCTGCAAACTCTATGCACAAGCCAACATGCTTGCATGAAAATTAACAAGTGTACTGATGATGTCAAGATAGCTTTGTTTAGGTCATATTGTACTTCAGTGTATACTGCACACCTGTGGTGCAGGTACAGTGCTGCAAAAATGAAAAAAATCCAGGTGGCATATAATGATGCATTTAGGATTTTACTCAGGCATCCAAGATGGATAAGTGCAAGCCATATGTTTGTAAGCAGTGATGTGCCCACTTTTCATGCTGTTCTTAGAAAGTTTATTTACAGTTTTATGTGTCAACTTAGCCAGTCAAAAAATTGAGTCATTATGGCCCTAGCGGTGCCTGCACAAGTGACACAGAATATTTGTCATACTTCTGGAAGCACTGGAATAGATGCCTGTATGTGTTTTAAACCTACTTGTTGTGTTGTTTTTATTGTATTGTCTGTGTTTTTGTATGTATTTTATATGGACTGAATCTGGAATGAAGTCTATCTATCTATCTATCTATAGATGTCATTTAACAGCCATAATTCAATCTAAATGAAAGCATCTAACTGGATTATTTTAATATTGGCTACTTAATGTTTCCAACTGTCCAGCATCCAGTACAGACAGGTGTAGGCTGTTTTTGTTTCATAATAATCATTATGTGGAAAAATAATTTGTTTCAATTTCTGTCATTAAAAAATGTTTCGTTTTCTTTTTTGTAATGGTAAAAAAGAGCAAGAGAAAGAGAGAAATTCCCACAGACTCCCTGCAATGGTGCTAACTGGCATGTCATTCAACACAATGTTGCTCACCTTCACTGGGACGGGGAGGGGTAAAGTTATGGGGAAACAGGGCTGCTGCTTCTGACTCATCTGTTGTTGAGTCTGGTAAAAGGGGCAGGGACAACTGATTTAATATTGATTTTAAATGTACGTTAAAAAGGAGTGAAATGTAGGCTAACACTAGTCTGTAGCTAGCTTATTTCACTATGGGCATTAAGCTAACAGGTTCATTTCTACCACTCACAGACTACAGGCTACCCACCTTTCTTGGAGAAAAACTGGCTCACATATTGACACCCTCTCCGGATTTTCTTGTAGTACTAGGTAGCATGATGATGACTGTAGCGTTCTAGCGCAAATGCTGACTGCTACTAGGGACCGTCACCGTCAGTTCGCTAACGCAGGACCAAACCATTTCATGCAGATACAGGGGGGTGGTCAGTCAATATGGATGTTTACTTTTTGGTCAATGGGGAAATTAATCTTTTACTTTTAATTTAAAAATCAGTTTGTTTACATGAAAGTTGTTTAGTTGTCAACAATCCTATACACATATGTTTTAAATGACCATGTGTTCATAGGAAAAAACATTACTTATGTTATATTTTTGAGATTACACTGCTGATACTATGATGATATAATATGCTGATGATATCCTACTTCATATTCCGAATGCAATTCATTCTTCTCAGAATTTGTAGTTTACTCAGATTCATTAAACTTTAAAGACATTTCTAAAACCATTTCTACAGTTAGTATAATAATACAGTTTCTGCAGTAACAAAAGCTTTAAGGAATCTGGAATAAAGACTGAATTTACTTCTACCATGTGTGGGTCATAATTTGATAATGATTACCAGATGAATATTTTGTTACTATCGTGTTAATATTGTGGCATTACATTCACTCATAGTTTAAAGACACTTCCAAGCAATATTTACATCTTAAACTCAGCTGAGATAAATCTTTTTGTATTTTAGGGTACTGTTTAGACAGCAAGTCTGTTCTTGTACAAGAACACATGAAAACCATTGATTTGATGAAAAGGTCTTTATCATTTTGATATAATAAGTTACAACATACAGCAAAACTTTATCAATGAAACATATTATGATAAGCCCCTTTTCCACCAATATTTCCAGGAACTTTTATTACCAGGAATTTGTTTACCTGGATAAAATAATTCCTGGTAATCTGTGTGGTTTGCGTTTCCACAGCACCTCAAAGTTCTGGGAAATTTATTTAAATTAGCGTGATGACGTAGATGATTTAGTGTGTGCCCTGTATTTGGCTCCTCCAGCTTGGCTGGTTACGTGCTGGTAGAGAGTTGGGGCTGTTTGTTTAAAAGTATTTTACGATAAGTTTCAAAGTAAGTTAGTCTACATACAGACAGCTGTCATTTGAGCTCATTACTAACAATTCACTATCAGCCAAACTAGCGTGCTGTCCTTGTGTAAGACTTAGTGTTGGTGGATGAGAGACTGTGGGCGGAGCATATTGAATATCGCTGTCTACATGTTTACGCTTGCTGAACACGTGTTGATAAATTATTGGCTTGTTACTCACTAAGGGTTAATGTCACTTACAGTAACGAGTGTAGCTGCCGTCAACTCAAGTCATTTTCAAGTTATCTTCACTTTGTTTCCACCGCGGCCACTCAGCTGTTCACCGGTTACCGTGTCACGTCAGTGTGTGTGTGTATGTGTGTGGAGGAGATCAGCGCTGGCCCAAAAGAATCGATACTGTTAGTGCTGATCAATACTACGGTCTTTAATAATTTAGCTCCGGGGCTAATTTAGTACCGGGTTTTGGTACCCATCCTTAATCAAAACAGAAACGAAGTGGAGATTGTAGAAATGAAATACAGTTTGCAGCGGCTGCAAGTGTGTGCTCCACCAATCAGTGTTCTTCTGCAAACAGCCCCGCCCCTCAAGAATTCCAGGTAATCTGAAAAGTCCTACCCCCCTACTAGGTACTTTTTCCAGGGTAAATTTGGGGTTGAGAGAAAAAAATTTAACCCGGGTAATTTCAGTGGAAACACATGGAGGTTTTTCAAAATTCCGGGTAATTGATAAAAGTTCCTGCGGTGGAAAAGGGGCTATAGAGTGGGTGACAGCAAAAAGAAAATAGAAAGACTGAATTGCAGAGTGCAGACTGAGAGCAGTATCAGAGTAAAACCAGTAGCAGAGTCCCAGTGAGTCAGGTCAGGACTGGGAACACTGGTCTCTCCTCAGTGTTTCTGAGAGCGGAGTCTGGGAGCCCTGGGTGGCCTCACAGGTCACTGAACCCACCTTCCTCTATTGGTCTGCAGGGAGCCTCAGGGTGCTGCTCCAGCTGTAGAGCCCGTCCCTCTCCAGCACCCTGGGGCTCCTGCTCTCCTCCCAGCTGCTGCTGCTGCTGCTGCTGCTGCTGCTGCCGTCCACCTTCCAGGTCAGACTCCAGTCTGAGGGGAAGCCCTTGTTGGCCAGACACATGAGCGTGGCCTTCCCCTGCTGCAGCTCCTCACTGGAGGGGGGCAGCACGATCCACTGCAGGTAGAGAGATTAATAAGGATTTTATGAGATAAACTAAACTCTGTCTTTTTGGTTGTAGCAGAAGTGACTACTAGTTCTGCTGGTCTCCCTCAGACTGGATGAAACTGGTCTTTAATGTTTCAATTCCCTCTCGGAGCTCAGTAACCATGGCAACAGACAGGCGTCACTGCTGAACCATGACAGCAGGTTACAGTACTAATAAAAAAAAAGGTACACTTTTAATCCAGTGTATATCTTTCAGTCCATAAATTCTACCAGACACAAATGGTTATCATTCACTCATCTGTATATTATGAACAAAAACATAAAAAATTCAAAAATGGATTTGTGTAAATATGTCCCACAGTGATATTCACTTGTTTGTTAATGAACAAGGAGGAATTTTCAAAATATTTGTCCATCAAACTCAAACCAAAAATGCATTTTCATAAGCACTGATACATTCCTAATCAATACTTTGATAAATTGAATGATCTGTTGATAATCAGCATCATCAGAGTAATCCAAGTCCCTGTTGGAGTCAGTCAGAGCATTTCTTTGTTTATATTTGGAGCAACTACCATGCCTTAGCCTGGTACCAAAAGAGAGATGAAGAAACTCCTAAATTACTAATTACCAGGTCTTCTCATAGAGAATCAGGGATTCCAGGTCGTTTTACAGGCAGTGGATCAAACTCTGACTTCACTCTGACCATCAGTGGAGTCCAGACTGAAGATGCAGCAGTTTACTACTGTCAGAGTTATCATGAAATCAACAGTCAAGCTGTTTCACACAGTGAAAAAGCGTCGTACAAAAACCTCCCTCAGTCAGACTGAACAGAAACTGGACTGACTGCAGCAGCTTGGAAGCTACTGCAGAGACTGATACACTTCACTGAGGACACACACACACACACACACACACACACACACACACACACACACACATTTAGATTTAAAACCGTAACTTTCCTAAATCTTTTCACATGACACTTTTGTTTTTCAAGCAAACGAAACCTATATAACACTACAAATACACTTATTTTTAAACTGGTCCTCCAGGAAACCAGTGTTCAGTATCATGTGAAACCAAGTGAACTGTAGGAGCTAAATGGATGTTTCACCCAGCTTGACCTGGCTGATGCAATTTGCACGGTTGATGCCACAACTTCCTTGGCTGTGTCGAGTTCAGACAATAAAGTGTAGGTTCCAGTTGCAGAACAACCATCATGTTTATTCATTTCAACAAAACACAGGTTCAATAAATGTCCATTTGTTTATCCTTTATTCAAACTGAACACACAGCACGTTGTACACTGTACTGCACAACAGTGGTCAAAAGCCTTTTGCTCCTTCCGGGCTGAAACACCTGACAGAAACAGTGTTGTTCCTACCTTTACACACTAGTGCTCCAAGTGCCAACACAGCGCCACCAGTGTACATCCATAGTAAATACAATTCATGTCTGCTGAGTGGAATGACATATTTGGCTCTTACATTAACTTTGAGATATTTTAAGGCACATTGTCAACATATTTATTTTCCTAAACCTAACCTACATAACTTTACTTTTCTAAACCTAATGTACATAACTTAACATTAAGCACTAAGTTGTTAGATATGATACAGACCATCGTATGTGAGTTTTCACAAGACACCACACAAACTGTTGTATAACAATACTTTGAAAACCAACAAGCCCTGATCATGAGACGTTTCTGACCTCCTAGTGTTAAGGCCTGTATAACATCATTAATATACTGTAGGAGGGTGCCTGACTGTGTAGACCTCTAAAAGTGATCACAAGTTTCTTGAACTGGATTTTTTCTGTAGGACGAAGCGAGCAACAAAAATGAAGACAGTGATATAAGATCTTTTTAAGGACCTGGTCAAAGGCCATATGACAGCCCACTGGACCACTGGTTAGTGATGCATGGATGTGAAAGACATGGCAAAACAGTAACAACAGAGTAAATGGACAAATACGTAAGTGCATTGAAATCTTCATCTAAGCCTGAGGCACACCTGCACAACATTTTATATTGTATCTTGACTGAAAAATACAGAGGTGTATCAAACACTTCAAATGCTGCTCAAGAGTCAATGTCTGTTCAAAAGTGACACCTATATTTCTGAGGGCAGATTGAACAGATGATAAAATAGAAACATCTGAACACTTAAACAATTAAACTTTAAAAAGATGTAAAACATATAAAAATCTCAAACATCCTCTTCAAGTAACACCATAGTAAAATCATCTTCTACATAGATGATATTCAATTATACATGAAAAAACCTGCAGCTTTCCTTCCTCAAGTTAATAATGTGGACAGTAACTGAAGCAGCTCTTCTGTGTACTCTCCTCTGCTTTTCAAATTTACGCCAAGTATTAATTTCAGACATTAGAGCTTTCCATTATCTCAAAAGTGTTTAAATTAATGTTAATCCCTTCACTAAGAGAATGAACATGATGCCTAGCAAAACAAAATCAGTGTCCTGGTGTGAAACCTTTTTATGTCACACTATAAATATTAGAAAAATCTCACAAACAGTAACAACTGTATTTACTTGGAGGAAGCCAAATGATTTTTTTTTTTTCAGTGACAAAATTGTACCGTTCTTTCATGGACCACTATGTAGAGAAACATAGAAATAATCAATGCTGTCACCACTGTGTGATAAGTAAGTAAGTAAGTAAGTAAATTTATTTATATAGCACTCCTCACAGAGAGGACTCACAAAGTGCTTCACAAGATAAAATACAAAAAATACAATAACAGAAACAATGCAAAATACACAAAAACAAATAAAAAGTAAAATGCAGCGAAATACAGAGATGATACAATGGACAATTAATGGAACGCAAGCCTAAACAGATGTGTTTTTAACTGCTTTTTAAAAATGTCCACGGAAGAGGCCGCTCTCAGCTCATGAGGTAGTGCATTCCACCATTTTGGTGCAACAGCCTTAAAGGCTCTATCACCTTTCGTCTTTAATCTTGTGTGAGGGACAGTAAGTAGGTGGCCTTCAGTGGACCGCAGTGACCTGACAGGACAGTGAAAGGACACCAGATCTGTCAAGTATGCAGGTGCTTGACCATGAAGGGCTCTGTAAGTGATGGTTAGAATCTTGTGCTGGATCCTGAAATTAACAGGGAGCCAATGCAGGGATGCCAGGACTGGAGTGATGTGAGTGAACTTATGAGATCTGGACAGAAGCCTGGACAGGTGAAAAGAGAATTACAGTAATCCAGACGTGAGGAAATAAAAGCATGGATGATCATTTCTAGCTTGGAATAAGTTAACATGGATCTGAGTTTGGAAATGTTTTTGAGGTGGAAAAAGCAGGAGCGAGTGACAGTTTTGATGTGGTCATCGAAGAGCATGGCCTGATCAAATGTGACCCCAAGGTTTCTCAACTTGGGGCGCACATTTGCACTGAGGGACCCTAAGCAGCTGGCCACTTTAGATGCTGAGGCATCAGGTGCAATAATTAAAATCTCAGTTTTAGCTGCGTTCAACTGAAGGGAGTTAGAAGACATCCAGTCCTTAATTACATTCATACAATCGTACAGTGAGTCAATTCCATCGGTCCTATCAGGGTTAAAAGAAAAATATAACTGGAGGTCATCTGCATACATATGGTATGAGATACCTTCAAAATTGCTGATGACATCTCTGAGAGGGAGCATGTATAGCGTAAACCTGATAGGCCCAAGCACTGAACCTTGGGGCACCCCGCAAGAAAGGGGGGCAAACTCTGATTTATGAGGGCCAACAGCCACAGAAAAGGATCGATCAGACAGATAGGATTTAAACCAATGAAGAGCGGTCCCTGAGATTCCTACCCTGTCCCTCAGCCTGTCTAAAAGGATGTGGTGATCAACAGTGTCAAAGGCTGCACTGAGATCAAGCAAAACCAGGATAGTGGATTTACCGGCATCGGAGGCCATCATGATGTCATTGGAGACCCTGAGAAGAGCAGTTTCTGTGGAATGTAACTGACGATAACCGGACTGATATCTTATCTAAGATATTGTAACTGTTCAATGCTGTCACTAACTGGTTTGCAACTGCTTTTTCTAGAATCTTAGATACAAAGGGCAACTTGGAAATGGGCCGGTAGTTACTAAGAACATCGGGGTCCAGATTGGGCTTTTTGAGAAGCGGCTGAACAACCGCTTGCTTGAAATGGGACGGGACACGACCAGAGACCAGTGAGCTATTGATTATGGAGAGCAGAGATGGACCAATAGTGCTGAAAACATTTTTCAGCAAAGTTGTGGGCAGGATATCCAGCGGACTAGAAGAGATCTTCATAGTGCACACAAGATCTGCTAAGTCTTGTAAGGACACAGGTGAGAAATTGTCAATAATTGACTGTTGTTTGGGAGGATCAGGAAGGGAGGAGGAGGGTGTTATACTGGCCTTGACACTGGCAACCTTATTCACAAAATACATTAAAAAATTGCTACAGTCCTCATCAGAGGACACAGGTAGAGCAGGCGGTTGCGCACCAGTAATGCTACTTATAGTGTCAAAAATGACACTGGGATTTCTCTTGTTGGAGATGATGAGATTTTTAAAATAAGAGGCTCTGGCTACCCTAACAACAGAATTGAATTCAGCTAACAGTTCTTTAAAATAAAGACGATGTACATGAAGCTTGCTTGATTTCCACAAGCACTCAACTCTCCGACATTTACGACGAAGGCAGCGGATGTCGTCGTTCAGCCAGGGAGTGGGATTAGCTGTGGGGATAGTTCGAGGCTTTAAAGGAGCAATCTTATCAAGAATAGCAGAGCAGTGTGAGTTAAAAGTTAAAACTTGGGAGTCAGCGTCAACATTAATACTAACAGGCTGCGCCACACTGTTAAAAGCGAATGACAATTTCTCAGCAGAGAGGTTATTTAACATACAGGTGAGTTTTGTACGCTTGCTGGTTGAACAATCAGAAATAACAGACAAATTAAACAGAATGCAGTTGTGATCAGTGACGGGCAGCTCCTCAGAGACGATACAACCAATGTCCAAACCAAGTGTAAAAACAAGGCCCAGCGTGTTTCCCTTAATGTGTGTCGGGCCATTGACATGTTGCACAAAATGAAAAGATTCGGTGAGATTTATAAAATTATTAGCAAAGGAGTTTGTGGTGTCATTTACAGGCACATTAAAATCCCCAAGCATTAAAATTCCTTGAAATTTAGTGATGGAAGCCAAAAAGTCACTGAATTCAGCCAGGAAGGCGCCATTAATACCAGGAGGGCGATAAATTAAAATACAATAAAACGGGTTAGAGCGGCCAACTTTAGAAATAAGCAGTTCAAATGAGGTAAAAGTTCCACAATTCACTCTCCTTGAGGAGAAACTGTCTTTGTACAACAAAGCAAGGCCACCACCGCGGCCAGTGGTCCTTGGGGCACAAATGAATGCGCAATCAGGCGGGCATAGCTCCTTCATGGACACATAATCTTCATCCCTTTGCCAGGTCTCGGTGAAAAACACGAAATCTAAATCTCTAGCGATGAAAAAATCATTCAGCGTGAATGATTTGTTATTGATCGAGTGAGCATTCAACAATGCCAGCTTAAGAGACTTGGGACCAGCTTTGCAGACAGATTGTGATTGTGACAGTGGTTGCAGATACCGGAAATTGTGGGTTGTGTGGTTTTGATGTTTGTGATGTCTGTTGTTCATTACTACGGGTATGAAGGTGGGAGATTGTGGGACAGTAGAGACTAGCCCAGTAGTTGGGGCAATAGGAAAGCAGGAGGGATTGTCTGTAGAGGTTAGTGGCAGCTGGAGCCTGTAGGGGGAGCTACGGGAGGCAATGTCTATAGAATGCTCCGTAGAAGAAGAGGCAGGCACTGAGAAGGGGGTGTGGCACGTAAACAGTCACGCATGTGTGAGTGGCGTTGTGTGTACGGTATGCTGTGTGTTGGCTGCTAACACGCAGCTTCCGCGGGTGAAGTCCGTCATGTCGATAAAAGGACGGGCGATTCCAAAATAAGTTAAAATTGTCTACAAAATAAAAACCGTGGATAGTACAGGCAGCCCGGAGCCAAGAATGGAGCTGGAGGAGCCGACTGAACTGCTCTGCGCCGAGGCCGAGTGTGGGAAGAGGGCCGCTGATGAAGATTGACATCCCGCAGTCTTTTAAGACTGACTCTCAGACTGACCCCGGACCACGTCGTTGGTTCCGATGTGCAAGATCAGACGTTTAATGGAGTGTGGAAATGTTTGCAGTAGGTCCGGGAGTTTACCTCTGATTTTTGTGACGGTGGCTCCTGGAAAACAGTGGGTGGTGGAATTAAAAAAGCGAATGTTCCTGGTTATGGAGTCACCCACTATGGCGGTGGTTGGGGGAACAGTGGCCGAGGACGAGGGGGCGAGCGCCGCTGCTCTGTGGGGACTGTTTGCAGAGGTTGCGGAGAGGTCACAACCTCAGCAGTGGCTGGGGGCTCACACGACCCTTCACGGCATGGAAGACCGCCGGAACGTCTCGCCCTCAGAGCAGCCTCCTTCACAATCCTGCGCCTGGAGGAGGAGGTCGCGGACCTGAACGGGGGTCCCGAAACAGACCCCACAACCCCCCGGGCTGCTGGCAGTGAATCAGTCGAAGGGCAAACAGGAGGAGAATGGACAGTTTGCAGCAGAGGGAATTCCTCAACACTCAACCTGCCTCTCTGCTCCCAGCTGTTAAGAGACCAGTGTTGATCAGTGGCTGTCCAGGCCTTTCAGAGCCACTGACACGCTGACAGCACAATGATGATGTCACTGATTCTACTGCTGGCCACCCTGGGGCTCCTTGTTCAGGGTGAGACTCTCTTCTGAAAACTTTGCTTCAGGATGCAACCAGGTTCACCTCAATGATGTTCTGCTATGATGGAGAAACACTGAAACAAGCAGCATTTACCTTCTTCCATCTGTTCTCCATGTTAAAGAAATGATACTCTTCTGTCTGGATGTTGATCATCTTTCTCCAAACTGGATTTGTCTCAATAACCCTTCTGCTCTTTTTCATGTTTTCCAGATTCATCAGGAGAAATCATCCTGACTCAGTCTCCTGGATCTCAGTCTGTTGTTCCAGGACAGACTGTCTCTATCACATGTAAAAGCAGTACACTTATAGGTGATGATATTAACCGGTACCTTCAGAAACCTGGAGAAACTCCTAAACTCCTAATTTATGATACAACAGCCCGCCAGTCCAGAGTTTCAGATCGTTTTAGTGCAACGGCACGTCAGACTGACTTCACTCTGACCATCAGAGAAGTTCAGACTGAAGATGCAGGAGTTTATTACTGTCAGCAGCATAACAGTTGCCCGTTCACACAGTGATACAACGCCATACATAAACCTCCGACAGCTAAAGAGGAACTGATCTGACTGACAGTCTTCTTTGTCAAAGTTTTACTCAAACACGGTCAGAGGTTGATGTCAGCTCTTCAACAGGCAGCTTAATATAGATGATCTTACATCAATACATTTTTTCCCCAATTATTTGCTCAGGGTTTTGTGAGATTATTTTCTTGATGTGTCTGAAAAACATAAACAGTGTTGAACTGTATTGCTGAATTTATACTCAATTGTGACTCTTTTATAGGGTTAGGAAAATGGATCCTGACATTTTCTTTCAAGTTTCTTGCAAAATGTTTCCATCCACTTTATAAACAGTAACCAATGAGGTCTCCACCTTTGTCATCTTCTTGTTTTTCCTCTCAGCCTCAGCTTTTGCAAAAACACTTGAATGTGAATATTTTCTATATTAAAGTTAATCAAAAGCATTTAAGATGGCATTGATGCTCTAAAAGAATGTTCAGGCTGCTGTAGATTCATCAAAGGTCATTTTAACATGAACTCCACTGAATCTTATTGCTCACATTAAGTCAGTCAGAGCATTTCCATAGAGAGCCACTTTGCATCAGCAGCACCATGCTCCAGTGCTCTGGGAGAGTTTATAGTCCTGAGAGTTGAACACTGGATGACTGACAGCTGTCCTTCATGACAACAGAAGCCACAGAAATCCTCCTCATCAAAAACATGACTTTGATCTCCGTCCTCATCTGGACTCTCCTCTGCTGCTGCTTCACAGGTAAAGTCCAGAGAATCAAACTCCTCTCCTCTATCAACATCTGTCCCTCTGAAATGAAGCTGACAAAACCATGATGCTGCTTTATGTTTGTGTCTCTGTATCCTCAGAGTGCAGAGGTCAGGTCACAGTGACTCAGTCTGGAGCAGTGAGCTCTGCTGTGGGAGGCTCCGTCACCATCACATGTAGGACCAGTCAGAATGTTGGAGTTTGGAGCAACTACCACCTTTTAGCCTGGTACCAACAGAGAGATGGAGAAACTCCTAAACTGCTCATATACATTGCCAGCACTCGAGCATCAGATATTCCAGATCGTTTTACAGGCAGTGGATCAAACTCTGACTTCACTCTGACCATCAGTGGAGTCCAGACTGAAGATGCAGCAGTTTACTACTGTCAGAGTGCACATTACATCAACAGTCAGAACGTGTTCACACAGTGAAAAAGCGTCGTACAAAAACCTCCCTCAGTCAAACTGAACAGAAACTGAACTGACTGCTGCAGCTGGAAGCTACTGCAGAGACTGATACACTTCACTGAGGACACACACACACACACACACACACAAAGCAGTGGCAGCTGCTGCTAATATTGTAGCGAGGCAGAAGCTTATAAAAGGAACATTTAATTGAAGCAGTTTTTCAACCACACTCATGCCATAGAACCACAGCAAAACACACCTCAAAGATTTTCAGATGGGTTTAAACACCTGAACTGTGTACAAACGGTGAAAATGAGCTATATCGCTTATGGAAATAAGCAACTCCAGATGGCACTCTGTCAGAAGACTCCACTCGCAAATATCTGCATGGGACTGAGCTCGAGATGTGAAGTGCTGTCAGTCACAAAGGGGTTCAGCCTTGTAGACAATTCCTCCAATCGTCATGCATACACCGAGCGTCCTCTCATGCATACCGTTCCATTAGGACCCAGGGAAGCTGAGCCTCCCTGGAAGTGACGATTTTGTTGCATTTATCCAATGACCGTCTCGCTTTGCTGCATGAAAAAAACCTGCTCAACGCTGTGTCATAGAAATGCATGAAGCATCCGCGTCCGCTGTGCTGACACGAGAATGTATAAAAGGGAGGTCGCGTTTGAAAACTGGTGATAAACAGCTGACGTTTGAACATCATAGTCATGGTGTTCAACGCATCCTAGAGCACATTTAATGCAATATAAATTCTTATTTTAATGTAAATTCAATAGTGCATATTTGACCATTTCTTCTATGAAATTTTAGGGGAAGTTCAACCTCCCTTGTTGTCTCAGAGCAATCGCCCCTGACAGAAACTGTGCACACACAATTTTAATTAAAATCTCTTTTCCTTATTTGATTGATTTGCCAGTTAATAAAGAGGAAACAAGTTCAGACTTTAAATTAGAAAAGACTTGGTCACGACCTTTGACCTCATACTGGATTGCAGCCATCTCAACTCTGTCCAGTTACAAGAAAACATCGACACACAGAGCAGCATCAGAAATATTCATGATAAAATGTAGTCCAAACAGAACTTGTGAATGAATGAATGAACTTTGTTAAATCTCTGCTTAACATAGTACGGAGCAACAACCCAATGCTGCAGGGATGCAGACACTCAGCAATCTCATTCGAAGTCACTTCTTGTGAGCTGTTTGGTATATGCATTTATTTTTCTATTTTCATTCAATAATATGTAATGCAGAAATACACCTTGATTAAACATAATGCTGTAGATTAGAATATGAGTGCTAGTGTGACCCAATAAACTGCAGTGCATTGCAAAGTTAAGCAAATCAACTTTTACTGAAAAAAAAGATGATTGAAATCACTTTCTAGATTCCAAACATTATTATCAAACGAAATACTCAGTCTCATTAACGTCTAATTATGTTAAGCCACGCAACATCATATTAAAGACACATTGTTTCAGTCACAAAATATATTAGGCTATAGCTCTAATATTTATCGTGGCAAAAAAACAAAAATAAACAGTTCTTTATGGTATAGCCTGTTTTACACAAAATGAATATTCACAGCCAATATAAGAAAACTTAAACGTGACAATTGAGTGTATTATTTGTGTTTCCTTTTACGCAGGTGGAACTTGCCCACCGTGCGCACCTCTCCTCCCTCTCCGGTCCCTGGCTGTTGGTCACAGATTTCTTCCCATGTAGCGTTCCTTTGTGAGACAGTCAGGTTTCTTTGCTGTAGCTCATTTAAGTGTTTATTGGCCTCATCTACCAACACCTCTAATTCCATAGGGTCGAATTTCACTTTGCGCTCTCTCTCCAAACTCACAATGCTGCAAACCATAAAACATGCAAAACCCTCATTTAAATAGGGTGTCTCCAACATGTTTGCACCTCTTGTCATTTACGCAATCACTCTTAGTAAATCACCTGCAAACCGCAGTTCAGCCCTACACGCAAAATTCTAGATTGCGCAGGCAAATTAGCACACGCACATTAGGATCTTAGTAGATCCGGCCCTAAGTTGTTAGATATGATAGAAAACATTGTTTGTGCATTTTCCCAAGAAATCCACCAAACTCTTGTATTACGATACGTTGAAAACCAACAAGCCCTGATCATAAAACGTTTCTGACCTCCTTGTGTCATAGGCCTGCATGGCATCATTAATGTAGGAGGGTGCCTGACTGTGTAGACCTCTAAAAGTGAAAACTAGTTTAAACTAGATTTTTTATTGAATGGGAAGTGGGCAACAAAAATGAAGACAAGTGTGATGTGAGATCTTTTTAAGGACCTGGTCAAAGGCCATATGACAGTCCACTGGACCACTGGTTAGTGATGCATGGATGTGAAAGACATGGCAAAACAAAGTTACAACAGAGTAATTGGACAAAATATATCGGTGTATTAGAATCTTGATTTTACCTCCAGGCACACCAGCACAACATTGTACAATGTGTCTTGACTGGAAAATACAGAAGTGGATCAGACACTTCAAATGCTGCTCAAGAGTCAATGCCTGGTCAAAAGTGACACCTATATTTCTGAGGGCAGATTGAACAGATGAAAAAAATAGAAACATCAGAACACTTTAACAATTAAACTTTGATAAGATGTTAGAAACATATCAGCATATAAAGCATCTTCTTAAAGTAACACCACAGTCACATCATCTTCTACACTGATGATATTACATTGAACATGAAAAAACCTGCGTCTTGTCTCTTTAAGTAAATAATGTGAATATTTATTGAAGCAGTTTTTTGTTTATTCTGTTCTGCTTTTAAATTTACAAAAAACGATCAGTTACAGACTGTGGAGTTTACATTTTCTCTAAGGTGTTTAAATTAACGTAGATCCCTTTGCCAAAAGAATTAACAAGACATCTAGCAAAATAAAACGGATGTCATGGTATGAAACCTTTTCTGTCACACTCTCTTAAGAGTGTGGTGAATATTTTTTTGGTCATTATTTTCTCTTTCACACCTGTAAAACAAAGACCCCACTATAAATATTCTAACAATTTTATGAACAGAATCAACTGCATTAACGTGGAGGAAGCCAAATGAAAATTTTACCGTCCTTTCATACCCTATTATATTAAGAAACATTGATATTACCAATGCTGTCACCACTGTGCAGGGCAGGAATTTCACGAGGGCCACGAGGGCCATGGCTCTTGTGCCCTCCTCATTTGGCCCTGTGCCCTTGAAAAAAATATCTGCCCTAAGGCCACAGTGGCCTTGATGCCCCGCCCGCACTGCCCCAGGTGATTTTGCGGTTTTCTCCTGTGCCTCTTTCCTGTCAACACGGCTTTGACACCTGCTCTGTTGAGAAAAAAAATGCGATGACATTGTGGACTCTTATTGAGCAACATCAAATGAGACGATGCCTACATCACCAGTGGTGAGTTTGATTCGAGCCTGGCATGAACGGGCTGTAAAGACAGCTTGACACCAGTCTATCACCGGCCGACCAGGAGACTTCATCAAACGCCTGAGCAGGGATCGGTACCGAGACCCGGTATTAAACAACCCAAGGCAAGTTTAATCAACACCGTAATAACAGTAAGCTCCGGTATTATCTGCGTCACTTTTTAAAGTTTCGGTTTCATGTATCATCATTGTGCAGCAGTACAGATGAAGAGAATATAACTTCAAGATGACTCTAGTTAACGACAGCTACACTTGTTATTGTGAGTAAGTGCAATAAAACCTCTGCCAGCCAAGCCAATACTTTATCAATACATGTGATCAGCATGTAGAAAGCCACATTTCAGTCAGCTCTGTCCGCAGTCTCTCATTCACCGCTATTATGATTTACGATCGCGGTCGACACAAGCACATCGCGCTCGTGGTGCTAACAGCAAAGTGTTAAAGACAAACTAAATGAAAGCTGTCTGTGTGTAGGCTAACACTTTATCTGAACATGTACCTGAGGCAGCCGACCTGCAGGCAGTGAGTGTCCTCAGTAGAGGAGGGACAGAGAGCAGGATGAATGACTGATACTGATGTTTGTCTTCATGCTGAGATAACGTGACTTTCTTCACTCAGTATTGTGATGTCAGGAGGAATATTTATATTCCAGTCAGATATTATTGGGTTTTAAATAGTGACTTTGGTGTTGTTGTAAACATGACTGTTGCTGCCATGGACTGTATAAAACTATATCCTGTGTAACTGGCCTATAAGGAAAGCATCAGGAGGTGAGGTGTGTGCATGTGTGCGTGTGTGTGTGTGGAGGAAAGGGGAGAGTGAGATGCTGGTAGAGATAGTGTGTGTTATTAGATACTGTTAATGTCACTTATTATGCTTCTGTGCATTGATAGCTCTTTTTAGTCTGTTTCTGCATCATGTTGAGGAGGGCCATGCCTGTAAATGTATGCAAAAAAAAAATAAAAAGAGGATCGGTTGCTCGCTGCTAAAAATGTGGCTCATTGACATTATCTGATTTTGAAATGCGGCCCAGTTGAAATAGTAGCCTAATTGAATAGCCCTGCTGTAGTTCGTTTGTTTGTTTGTTAGCTATCTAACAACACATCAAAAATAATTGTAAGCCAGTCTTGTTCAGTGAATCAGTTTATCATGTACATTCAAAAAATATTTAGGCCTAATATTTAAGATTGTTTGCTTATAAATACATGAACCTGGTTGTTCTATATTTAAAACACATTGGGTTTATTGGTGCTATTAAATAAATCACATTATTACTTTTTATACTCATTATTATTAATAGCATTAGCAGTTGAGGCTTTGGTGCCTTGCTCAATGACAGCTCTTCAGCTCCCAGTCCCCACTCTGTGTTCAGTCGGTACAGGCACTTGAACTGGGGACCCTCTGGTTCCCAAGCCAAGTCCCAACAAACTGAGCTCCTGCCACTCATGTACGAAAGAAACATCGATTCACTACCCCATTTCAAATCACAACTCAAAACACATCTGTTTAAAACTGCCTATTCCATCTGATGCCAATTGCTCTGTCACTTTCTATTGTTTTTTTTTTTGTTTTTGTTTTTAAATTGTTGTTTCTTTTTAATGTCTTTTTAATGTCATTTTGTGTATCTGTACGGTGTCCTTGAGTGCCAAGAAAGGCGCCTTCAAATAAAATGTATTATTATTATTATTAAAAGACATAATTGACACTTTAACTATATTTATACATATAAGTGTCAAATCTGCTGGCAGACACTAAGAGACAGAGACTGTCCTTTGATCTCTCTCATGTCATGTCCTTTGTTGAAGTTACTCTGTCTCATTTAAATATGATTTGGTGGAAAATGTCAAATTAGATTCATGTTATGTCAATTTATGCAGATGATACACTGTTCCTCTTATTATTAAGAGCTTTGAATTAAAATCTTCTGTATAATTTATAGGCAGAATTTAACAACACACAAACTTAACTGGAGAAATTTCTTCCAGGACAGACATCAGTAATAACAGAGAGCTTTGTGTTTTACTATTAGAAATGTCTTACCATGTGTATTGTTACCAAAATAAATTGATTGATCTATCATGGGAACTGCAGTAGAAGATTATCCACAGTCTGAAAAAGTATTCTGAAAAATAAAGACTCATTACTGTTGTGGCTTTTGTGCATTAGTTTGAGTAATGCTCCTGATATATAACATATGTCCAAGAAATGAAGTCACATGACGGCACTCATATGATACATTTGATCAAATCTTTATTGCTTTGAGATATTGAAACCATCAACACAAGCAAGAACATGTTCACACTGAAACGTCATGAGAGAGACAGAGAGCAGACTGAGAGCAGTAGCAGAGTAAAACCAGCAGCAGAGTCCCAGTGAGTCAGGTCAGGACTGGGAACACTGGTCTCTCCTCAGTGTCTCTGAGAGTGGAGTCTGGGAGCCCTGGGTGGCCTCACAGGTCACAGAGCCCACCTTCCTCCACTGGTCTGCAGGGAGCCTCAGGGTGCTGCTCCAGCTGTAGAGGCCGTCCTTCTCCAGCACCCCAGGGCTCCTGCTCTCCTCCCAGCTGCTGCTGCTGCTGCTGCTGCTGCTGCTGTCCACCTTCCAGGCCAGACTCCAGTCTGAGGGGAAGCCCTTGTTGGCCAGACACATGAGCGTGGCCTTCCCCTGCTGCAGCTCCTCACTGGAGGGGGGCAGCACCATCAGGGTGGGACGGACATCACCTAGGAGACACCAATCAGCTTAGAGGACAGGGACCACACAGCTGTCAATCAACCATCAGACACTTGGACACCTTTACTGTGTGAGAGTTGATTTTCTCCTTTAAGGAGTTTCTGTCAGATGTTTTTTCTGCTCCATCAGTCACTCACTCACACATTGTTTCACTTCCCTTTAAGAAGCCTCTCATGCAAATCAGCACAGAGAGAATCATCATACAGAATGACCTCAAATATATCAAACTACACTGGACAGAAAATATCAGAATTTAGACAAATTATTAAACGTTTTCCTCCTAAACATTGACGATACATTACTTTAGTAAAATGCATTTTACATTTTTTTTTGTGCATAAAAAATGCATATATTACTGCACTTCCTACAATCAAATGTTCTTTATGTTGATGTCAATTCTCATTAAAACTGTTCAAAAGATTTTCAAAATTTGAAACCACATGAATCAATCACCGTTAGTTTATTCCTAAAAAGTTGATTCTCAATTTATTAGAAAAAAATAGTTATCACTGTGGTGGAACATTAAGAATATAATCTTGATAAACATTTGTAAAACTGGTTTGCAGTTTTTTTTTTACATTTCAACCTGTTTGACTTCAAGTATGATGAAAATGTACAAAGAAATGTTGATTAAAGCTGCTCTGACATAAAACATAAGAAATAACATAAATACTGCAGACATTACAAAACAGACTTCTAAACTTAATGTTAAAACAGTTTATCTAGTATTTGTGCAGAAACTTACTTCCAACATCCAGTCTGGTTCCTCCACCAAAAGTCCACCACAGTGATACAAACTCATTGAGCCGCCGTACAAAAACCTCTCACTGTAGAGAGACACGGCTCTCTGACTTTGACACACTGAAGTAAACCTACAAGCCCTCAAGATGAAACTTAACCATTAAAGTAAGAAATAAAGATTTATCTTCTAGCTTCATGTTTTATTTTCATTACAATGGACTTTTGATTTTCTCATTCAAAAGCTAACTTTGTCTTTTAATGCAAAATATGTCTAACAACAAAATGGAAAGGCAACTACTGTTTCTTGCCTGTTAAATATATAATATAAAGAAAACGTGGCTGCTGAAAAAAGAAACATTTTAAACATTTGACTTACTTCCAACATCCAGTCTGGTTCCTCCACCGAACGTGAACCACAGTGACACAAACTCATTGAGCCGCCGTACAAAAACCTCTCACTGTAGAGAGACACGGCTCTCTGACTTTGACACAAACAAACTCACCAAAAATATTCCCAGTTTACCCAGATTGTGTAATAACTGGTTTAACCACTTAGAGACTGATTCACAAACTATGAATATATACACAGCATTTTCTATGTGAAACTTCAAACATCTACAAGCAGTATTAATTTCTCCTCCAGTAAAACAAATTCAAATGAATGTAAAAATTCCAAAGGAAAACTGTCCTATAAATCCTGCCATTAATAATCCTGATATATATAATTATCATGAACCTATGTTTATTGTAGATTATGATAAATGAAAATACATTTTGTCTGAATACATCCCACAGTGATGGTGATTTGTGTGGCTGTGAATAAGTGGGAATTCACAATAATATTCTGCAAGTAAATCAACTCATCCAACTCAAACCAAAGCTTTTCATAAAAAGGAAGTAACACATTCCTTATCAATACTCTGGTAAAGTGATTGATCCATTGATAATCAGCATCATCAGGGTAATCCAAGTCCCTGTTGGAGTCAGTCAGAGCATTTCCATAGAGAGCCACTTTGCATCAGCAGCACCATGCTCCAGTGCTCTGGGAGAGTTTATAGTCCTGAGAGTTGAACACTGGATGACTGACAGCTGTCCTTCATGACAACAGAAGCCACAGAAATCCTCCTCATCAAAAACATGACTTTGATCTCCGTCCTCATCTGGACTCTCCTCTGCTGCTGCTTCACAGGTAAAGTCCAGAGAATCAAACTCCTCTCCTCTATCAACATCTGTCCCTCTGAAATGAAGCTGACAAAACCATGATGCTGCTTTATGTTTGTGTCTCTGTATCCTCAGAGTCCAGAGGTCAGGTCACAGTGACTCAGCCTGGAGCAGTGAGCTCTGCTGTGGAAGGCTCCGTCACCATCACATGTAGAACCAGTCAGGATGTTTATAGCTCTGACCGTTTAGCCTGGTACCAACAGAAAGATGGAGAAACTCCTAAACTGCTCATATACCTTGCCAGCACTCGACAATCAGGGATTCCAGGTCGTTTTACAGGCAGTGGATCAAACTCTGACTTCACTCTGACCATCAGTGGAGTCCAGACTGAAGATGCAGCAGTTTACTACTGTCAGAGTTATCATTACATCAACAGTCAGGACGTGTTCACACAGTGAAAAAGCATTGTACAAAAACCTCCCTCAGTCAGACTGAACAGAAACTGAACTGACTGCTGCAGCTGGAAGCTACTGCAGAGACTGATACACTTCACTGAGGACACACACACACACACACACACACACACACACACAAAGCAGTGGCAGCTGCTGGTCTTTCAAACAGAGAAAGCTCACTTTACGTTTACATCATAAAATTTGTCATATTGTAGCGAGGCAGTAACTTTTAAAAGGAACATTTAATTGAAGCAGTTTTTCAACCACACTCATGCCATAGAACCACAGCAAAACACACCTCAAAGATTTTATATGGGTTTAAACACCTGAACTGTGTACAAACGGTGAAAATGAGCTATATCGCTTATGGAAATAAGCAACTCCAGATGGCACTCTGTCAGAAGACTCCACTCGCAAATATCTGCATGGGACTGAGCTCGAGATGTGAAGTGCTGTCAGTCACAAAGGGGTTCAGCCTTGTAGACAATTCCTCCAATCATCATGCATACACCGAGCGTCCTCTCACGCATACCGTTCCATTAGGACCCAGGGAAGCTGAGCCTCCCTGGAAGTGACGATTTTGTTGCATTTACCCAATGACCGTCTCGCTTTGCTGCATGAAAAAAACCTGCTCAACGCTGTGTCATAGAAATGCATGAAGCATCCGCGTCCACTGTGCTGACACGAGAATGTATAAAAGGGAGGTCGCGTTTGAAAACTGGTGATAAACAGCTGACGTTTGAACAACATAGTCATGGTGTTCAACGCATCCTAGAGCACATTTAATGCAATATAAATTCTTATTTTAATGTAAATTCAATAGTGCATATTTGACCATTTCTTCTATGAAATTTTAGGGGAAGTTCAACCTCCCTTGTTGTCTCAGAGCAATCGCCCCTGACAGAAACTGTGCACACACAATTTTAATTAAAATCTCTTTTCCTTATTTGATTGATTTGCCAGTTAATAAAGAGGAAACAAGCTCAGACTTTAAATTAGAAAAGACTTGGTCACGACCTTTGACCTCATACTGGATTGCAGCCATCTCAACTCTGTCCAGTTACAAGAAAACATCGACACACAGAGCAGCATCAGAAATATTCATGATAAAATGTAGTCCAAACAGAACTTGTGAATGAATGAATGAACTTTGTTAAATCTCTGCTTAACATAGTACGGAGCAACAACCCAATGCTGCAGGGATGCAGACACTCAGCAATCTCATTCGAAGTCACTTCTTGTGAGCTGTTTGGTATATGCATTTATTTTTCTATTTTCATTCAATAATATGTAATGCAGAAATACACCTTGATTAAACATAATGCTGTAGATTAGAATACGAGTGCTAGTGTGACCCAATAAACTGCAGTGCATTGCAAAGTTAAGCAAATCAACTTTTACTGAAAAAAAAGATGATTGAAATCACTTTCTAGATTCCAAACATTATTATCAAACGAAATACTCAGTCTCATTAACGTCTAATTATGTTAAGCCACGCAACATCATATTAAAGACACATTGTTTCAGTCACAAAATATATTAGGCTATAGCTCTAATATTTATCGTGGCAAAAAAACAAAAATAAACAGTTCTTTATGGTATAGCCTGTTTTACACAAAATGAATATTCACAGCCAATATAAGAAAACTTAAACGTGACAATTGAGTGTATTATTTGTGTTTCCTTTTACGCAGGTGGAACTTGCCCACCGTGCGCACCTCTCCTCCCTCTCCGGTCCCTGGCTGTTGGTCACAGATTTCTTCCCATGTAGCGTTCCTTTGTGAGACAGTCAGGTTTCTTTGCTGTAGCTCATTTAAGTGTTTATTGGCCTCATCTACCAACACCTCTAATTCCATAGGGTCAAATTTCACTTTGCGCTCTCTCTCCAAACTCACAATGCTGCAAACCATAAAACATGCAAAACCCTCATTTAAATAGGGTGTCTCCAACATGTTTGCACCTCTTGTCATTTACGCAATCACTCTTAGTAAATCACCTGCAAACCGCAGTTCAGCCCTACACGCAAAATTCTAGATTGCGCAGGCAAATTAGCACACGCACATTAGGATCTTAGTAGATCCGGCCCTAAGTTGTTAGATATGATAGAAAACATTGTTTGTGCATTTTCCCAAGAAATCCACCAAACTCTTGTATTACGATACGTTGAAAACCAACAAGCCCTGATCATAAAACGTTTCTGACCTCCTTGTGTCATAGGCCTGCATGGCATCATTAATGTAGGAGGGTGCCTGACTGTGTAGACCTCTAAAAGTGAAAACTAGTTTAAACTAGATTTTTTATTGAATGGGAAGTGGGCAACAAAAATGAAGACAAGTGTGATGTGAGATCTTTTTAAGGACCTGGTCAAAGGCCATATGACAGTCCACTGGACCACTGGTTAGTGATGCATGGATGTGAAAGACATGGCAAAACAAAGTTACAACAGAGTAATTGGACAAAATATATCGGTGTATTAGAATCTTGATTTTACCTCCAGGCACACCAGCACAACATTGTACAATGTGTCTTGACTGGAAAATACAGAAGTGGATCAGACACTTCAAATGCTGCTCAAGAGTCAATGCCTGGTCAAAAGTGACACCTATATTTCTGAGGGCAGATTGAACAGATGAAAAAAATAGAAACATCAGAACACTTTAACAATTAAACTTTTATAAGATGTTAGAAACATATCAGCATATAAAGCATCTTCTTAAAGTAACACCACAGTCACATCATCTTCTACACTGATGATATTACATTGAACATGAAAAAACCTGCGTCTTGTCTCTTTAAGTAAATAATGTGAATATTTATTGAAGCAGTTTTTTGTTTATTCTGTTCTGCTTTTAAATTTACAAAAAACGATCAGTTACAGACTGTGGAGTTTACATTTTCTCTAAGGTGTTTAAATTAACGTAGATCTCTTTGCCAAAAGAATTAACAGGACATCTAGCAAAATAAAACGGGTGTCATGGTATGAAACCTTTTCTGTCACACTCTCCTAAGAGGTGGTGAATATTTTTTTGGTCATTATTTTCTCTTTCACACCTGTAAAACAAAGACCCCACTATAAATATTCTAACAATTTTATGAACAGAATCAACTGCATTAACGTGGAGGAAGCCAAATGAAAATTTTACCGTCCTTTCATACCCTATTATATTAAGAAACACTGATATTACCAATGCTGTCACCACTGTGCAGGGCAGGAATTTCACGAGGGCCACGAGGGCCATGGCTCTTGTGCCCTCCTCATTTGGCCCTGTGCCCTTGAAAAAAATATCTGCCCTAAGGCCGCAGTGGCCTTGATGCCCCGCCCGCACTGCCCCAGGTGATTTTGCGGTTTTCTCCTGTGCCTCTTTCCTGTCAACACGGCTTTGACACCTGCTCTGTTGAGAAAAAAAATGCGATGACATTGTGGACTCTTATTGAGCAACATCAAATGAGACGATGCCTACATCACCAGTGGTGAGTTTGATTCGAGCCTGGCATGAACGGGCTGTAAAGACAGCTTGACACCAGTCTATCACCGGCCGACCAGGAGACTTCATCAAACGCCTGAGCAGGGATCGGTACCGAGACCCGGTATTAAACAACCCAAGGCAAGTTTAATCAACACCGTAATAACAGTAAGCTCCGATATTATCTGCGTCACTTTTTAAAGTTTCGGTTTCATGTATCATCATTGTGCAGCGGTACAGATGAAGAGAATATAACTTCAAGATGACTCTAGTTAACGACAGCTACACTTGTTATTGTGAGTAAGTGCAATAAAACCTCTGCCAGCCAAGCCAATACTTTATCAATACATGTGATCAGCATGTAGAAAGCCACATTTCAGTCTGCTCTGTCCGCAGTCTCTCATTCACCGCTATTATGATTTACGATCGCGGTCGACACAAGCACATCGCGCTCGTGGTGCTAACAGCAAAGTGTTAAAGACAAACTAAATGAAAGCTGTCTGTGTGTAGGCTAACACTTTATCTGAACATGTACCTGAGGCAGCCGACCTGCAGACAGTGAGTGTCCTCAGTAGAGGAGGGACAGAGAGCAGGATGAATGACTGATACTGATGTTTGTCTTCATGCTGAGATAACGTGACTTTCTTCACTCAGTATTGTGATGTCAGGAGGAATATTTATATTCCAGTCAGATATTATTGGGTTTTAAATAGTGACTTTGGTGTTGTAAACATGACTGTTGCTGCCATGGACTGTATAAAACTATATCCTGTGTAACTGGCCTATAAGGAAAGCATCAGGAGGTGAGGTGTGTGCATGTGTGCGTGTGTGTGTGTGGAGGAAAGGGGAGAGTGAGATGCTGGTAGAGATAGTGTGTGTTATTAGATACTGTTAATGTCACTTATTATGCTTCTGTGCATTGATAGCTCTTTTTAGTCTGTTTCTGCATCATGTTGAGGAGGGCCATGCCTGTAAATGTATGCAAAAAAAAAATAAAAAGAGGATCGGTTGCTCGCTGCTAAAAATGTGGCCCGTTGACATTATCTGGTTTTGAAATGCGGCCCAGTTGAAATAGCAGCCTAATTGAATAGCCCTGCTGTAGTTCGTTTGTTTGTTTGTTAGCTATCTAACAACACATCAAAAATAATTGTAAGCCATTCTTGTTCAGTGAATCAGTTTATCATGTACATTCAAAAAATATTTAGGCCTAATATTTAAGATTGTTTGCTTATAAATACATGAACCTGGTTGTTCTATATTTAAAACACATTGGGTTTATTAGTGCTATTAAATAAATCACATTATTACTTTTTATACTCATTATTATTAATAGCATTAGCAGTTGAGGCTTTGGTGCCTTGCTCAATGACAGCTCTTCAGCTCCCAGTCCCCACTCTGTGTTCAGTCGGTACAGGCACTTGAACTGGGGACCCTCTGGTTCCCAAGCCAAGTCCCAACAAACTGAGCTCCTGCCACTCATGTACGAAAGAAACATCGATTCACTACCCCATTTCAAATCACAACTCAAAACACATCTGTTTAAAACTGCCTATTCCATCTGATGCCAATTGCTCTGTCACTTTCTATTGTTTTTTTTTTTGTTTTTGTTTTTAAATTGTTGTTTCTTTTTAATGTCTTTTTAATGTCATTTTGTGTATCTGTACGGTGTCCTTGAGTGCCAAGAAAGGCGCCTTCAAATAAAATGTATTATTATTATTATTAAAAGACATAATTGACACTTTAACTATATCTATACATATAAGTGTCAAATCTGCTGGCAGACACTAAGAGACAGAGACTGTCCTTTGATCTCTCTCATGTCATGTCCTTTGTTGAAGTTACTCTGTCTCATTTAAATATGATTTGGTGGAAAATGTCAAATTAGATTCATGTTATGTCAATTTATGCAGATGATACACTGTTCCTCTTATTATTAAGAGCTTTGAATTAAAATCTTCTGTATAATTTATAGGCAGAATTTAACAACACACAAACTTAACTGGAGAAATTTCTTCCAGGACAGACATCAGTAATAACAGAGAGCTTTGGGTTTCACTATTAAGATGGTCTTACCATGTGTATTGTTACCAAAATAAATTGATTGATCTATCATGGGAACTGCAGTAGAAGATTATCCACAGTCTGAAAAAGTATTCTGAAAAATAAAGACTCATTACTGTTGTGGCTTTTGTGCATTAGTTTGAGTAATGCTCCTAATATATAACATATGTCCAAGAAATGAAGTCACATGACGGAACTCATATGATACATTTGATCAAATCTTTATTGCTTTGAGATATTGAAACCATCAACACAAGCAAGAACATGTTCACACTGAAACGTCATGAGAGAGACAGAGAGCAGACTGAGAGCAGTAGCAGAGTAAAACCAGCAGCAGAGTCCCAGTGAGTCAGGTCAGGACTGGGAACACTGGTCTCTCCTCAGTGTCTCTGAGAGTGGAGTCTGGGAGCCCTGGGTGGCCTCACAGGTCACAGAGCCCACCTTCCTCCACTGGTCTGCAGGGAGCCTCAGGGTGCTGCTCCAGCTGTAGAGGCCGTCCTTCTCCAGCACCCCAGGGCTCCTGCTCTCCTCCCAGCTGCTGCTGCTGCTGCTGCTGCTGCCGTCCACCTTCCAGGCCAGACTCCAGTCTGAGGGGAAGCCCTTGTTGGCCAGACACATGAGCGTGGCCTTCCCCTGCTGCAGCTCCTCACTGGAGGGGGGCAGCACCGTCAGGGTGGGACGGACATCACCTAGGAGACACCAATCAGCTTACAGGACAGGGACCACACAGCTATTTTCTCCTTTAAGGAGTTTCTGTCAGATGGTTTTTCTGCTCCATCAGTCACTCACTCACACATTGTTTCACTTCCCTTTAAGAAGCCTCTCATGCAAATCAGCACAGAGAGAATCATCATACAGAATGACCTCAAATACATCAAACTACACTGGACATAAAATATCAGAATTTGGAAAAATTCTTTCTTATCCAAAACCTTGACTAACCATTACGTATTAATGGCATATTTAGTGGAAACAGAACCAAAATTAGAAATTAAACAGATTACAATCAAATGTTCTTCATGTGGATTTCAGTCATCATTAAAAAAAAGTGTTAAAAAGATTTTCAAAATCTAAAACACTAGATGACAAAATGAAGTGATCTTGCACATTTTCTAATACCCACTTTTATCTTCACTCTGTTCAACAATATTTAACAACTGATTCTTAATTTGTTCTAAAAACAGGTATTATTTAGCAGGAACATTTAGATATAATCTCAGAAAACATTTGGAAAACAGTTTTGTGAGTTTGCAGTTTTATCATCTCTATATTTCAAGCTTTTTTTTTTAAATCCCAGTGTGATGGAATTTTGTGAAGCCACTGTGAGTCACTCTCCATGGTTAAGGAGGAGAAATAAAAACATGAATAATAAACTCAGTTTTTTTTAATCTATTGCAAATATTACAAATCAGAATTTAAAACATAACAATATAGTACCTAGTATTTGTGAAGAAACTTACTTAACCTAATCAATACTCTGGTAAAGTGACTGATCCATTGATAATCAGCATCATCAGAGTAATCCAAGTCCCTGTTGGAGTCAGTCAGAGCATTTCCATAGAGAGCCACTTTGCATCAGCAGCACCATGCTCCAGTGCTCTGGGAGAGTTTATAGTCCTGAGAGTTGAACACTGGATGACTGACAGCTGTCCTTCATGACAACAGAAGCCACAGAAATCCTCCTCATCAAAAACATGACTTTGATCTCCGTCCTCATCTGGACTCTCCTCTGCTGCTGCTTCACAGGTAAAGTCCAGAGAATCAAACTCCTCTCCTCTATCAACATCCGTCCCTCTGAAATGAAGCTGACAAAACCATGATGCTGCTTTATGTTTGTGTCTCTGTATCCTCAGAGTCCAGAGGTCAGGTCACAGTGACTCAGTCTGGAGCAGTGAGCTCTGCTGTGGGAGGCTCCGTCACCATCACATGTAGGACCAGTCAGAATGTTTATACTTGGAGCAGCAACCATGCCTTAGCCTGGTACCAACAGAGAGATGGAGAAACTCCTAAACTGCTCATATACTATGCCAGCACTCGAGCATCAGGGATTCCAGGTCGTTTTACAGGCAGTGGATCAAACTCTGACTTCACTCTGACCATCAGTGGAGTCCAGACTGAAGATGCAGCAGTTTACTACTGTCAGAGTTATCATTACATCAACAGTCAGAACGTGTTCACACAGTGAAAAAGCGTTGTACAAAAACCTCCCTCAGTCAGACTGAACAGAAACTGAACTGACTGCTGCAGCTGGAAGCTACTGCAGAGACTGATACACTTCACTGAGGACACACACACACACACACACACACAAAGCAGTGGCGGCTGCTGGTCTTTCAACCAGGGGAAGCTCACTTTAAGTTTACATCATAAAATTTGTCATAGTGTAGCGAGGCAGTAACTTATAAAAGGAACATTTCATTGAAGCAGTTTTTCAACCACACTCATGCCATAGAACCACAGCAAAACACACCTCAAAGATTTTCAGATGGGTTTAAACACCTGAACTGTGTACAAACGGTGAAAATGAGCTATATCGCTTATGGAAATAAGGAACTCCAGATGGCACTCTGTCAGAAGACTCCACTCGCAAATATCTGCATGAGACTGAGTTCGAAATGTGAAGCACTGTCAATCACAAAGGGGTTCAGCCTTTTAGACAATTCCTCCAATCATCACGCATACACCGAGCGTCCTCTCCTGGCCACCGCTCCATTAGGTCCCACGGAAGTTAAAGGGAAATTTCAGTTTATTTCAACCTGTCTCCTCTCGTCCTAAATTTGTTTCAAGTGACTAGTGACATAGAAATAATAGTTAGCATGTTAGCCGTTAGCCTAGATACAGCCGGGGCGCATAGTAGCGTCAGACCTGTTAAAATGTAAGTGAAAGGGCAACCTTCAAGTGCAAAGTTAGTCCACTAAACAAGCTTTTCTTCCACAAAGAACGCCTCATATCGTTAGGATAAATGTCAGAGAACATATAGAAAACGACATGTAAACGTGTTGTCTTACCTTACCGGTGTGCTGCCATGTTTGTTTACCATTTAGCTCTGTTTTCCAAAGCGCGGCCGAAATATCGCGAGAACAAGTAGCGATCTCATAGCGTGCCTGAAATCTCGCGAGCTCTAGATAAAGCCCAGCTGGATACTACTCCAGGTGGAGGTGTCTCGTAGAGCCCTGCACGGGACTGTTTTCTTCAACCCGCTCCTGCCCGCTCCCGCTGAATTTCTGACCATTACCGCCCGCAACCGCAACGTGTGTATTACACTCCTGCCTGCTCCCGCAATGTGTATGTCCACTGCTGCCCGCACCCACAAAACTCTGAGAATTTATGCCCGCACAATAATAGAGATCGATGATTTTGTGTCTTCTCCCGTCCCGCAGCACAAAACATGTCATTTTATAGGCTATTAATAAAGAGATTCATGGGGTTGTTTGTTTCGTTTCCCTGGTCTGCATGTCTTTTGACGCACTGGTCAGGAATAGCGCTCCTATTTCATTGTTTTCATTTAGTTTTTAATGAAATAAAGGCTGTTTCATATTCTATTCTCCTCCTCTGTATTTTATTTATTTTTCTACCTTTATATAATCACGCAGTGATTGAGGTTAAGGCAGGCCTGGCGCCAGGATGAAGTTACTGAGGGGGCGGTTAAAAATTACGAGGGGGCAAATCTTTATTATGCAACATAGGTTCACACAGTGAGTTATAAAGAGCACGCAGACGGGTGTAATGACAGCTCGTCGCCGGTGAAACACAATAAACTGCACGTCTTCTTTCATGTTTGTCTCATGACAGATGGAGCTTACAGACAGACACACAGACAGGTGGAGCAAGCGGCAAATTGGTATGAAAGCTGGTTCAGGGCATATTTGTCCATTTATGAATAAATATAGACTGGAAACGCTCATGCATGTGCACCAAGATCCCACAGTGTTTTTTTTTAGCCCCCCGTTCCCGCCCGCAGCAAAGTCCCAATGCAGCCCTCTAGTGTCTCGTCCTCGGTCACATCCAGACCTTCAAAATAAGGCTGCAACCGGTCCCATTCCTTGCAACAGAGGCATTCCTCTTCTGTGGGCACTGGGGCACAGCATTCACAGGTACACCACCAATCTCCAGAGCTACACAGCCTTGCAGCAGCCATTTCTCCTCTCTCGTCCTCTACCTGTTGCGCCTCTCTCTCTCTCCTCCTCCATTCTTCAATTTCACAAAGCTCTTCCTCAGTGTATTCTGGCTCAAATAAATAAGGGCGGCCTTCAAACTCTGCAAAATCTAATTCCTCCTCCACAAAGTCGAAGTCTGGCAAAAAGTCAGCCATTATTCTATAAATCTTTCATAAAATAAATGAATGAACTTTTCAGGCTACTGTCCGGTTCTGCCTTCCAGCTGTTGCTGCTTGTTCTCGCGATATTTCAGGCACGGTATGAGATCGCTGCTTGTTCTCGCGATATGTTCTCTGACATTTATCCTAACGATATGAGGCGGTCTTTGTGGAGAAAAAGCTTGTTTAGTGGACTAACTTTGCACCTGAAAGGATGCCCGTTCACTTACGTTTTAACAGGTCTGACGCTACTATGCGCCCCGGCTGTATCTAGGCTAACGGCTAACATGTTAACTATTATTTCTATGTCACTAGTCACTTGAAACAAATTTAGGACGGGAGGAGACAGGTTGAAATAAACCGAAATTTCCCTTTAACTTCCGTGGGACCTAATGGAGCGGTGGCCAGGAGAGGACGCTCGGTGTATGCATGATGATTGGAGGAATTGTCTAAAAGGCTGAACCGCTTTGTGATTGACAGTGCTTCACATTTTGAACTCAGTCTCATGCGGATATTTGTGAGTGGAGTCTTCTGACAGAGTGCCATCTGGAGTTCCTTATTTCCATAAGCGATATAGCTCATTTTCACCGTTTGTACACAGTTCAGGTGTTTAAACCCATCTGAAAATCTTTTAGGTGTGTCTAACTATTATTTTTATGTCACTAGTCACTTGAAACAAATTTAGGACGAGAGGAGACATCTGACCATCAGTGGAGTCCAGACTGAAGATGCAGCAGTTTACTACTGTCAGAGTTTTCATTACATCAACAGTCAGTATTCGTTGACACAGTGAAAAAGCATCGTACAAAAACCTCCCTCAGTCAGACTGAACAGAAACTGAACTGACTGCTGCAGCTGGAAGCTACTGCAGAGACTGATACACTTCACTGAGGACACACACACACACACACACACACACACACACACAGACAGAGGCCCAAAATACACACACATACACAAACAGGACCCATACATATGCATTAATGGACAGATGAGGGGACTGTCCATGGAAAGTGCCCGACGCAGTTGAGACTTGGGTGCCTTGCTCAATGACAGCTCTTCAGCTCCCAATCCCCACTCTGTGTTCAGTCAGTACAGGCACTTGAACTGGGGACCCTCTGGTTCCCAAGCCAAGTCCCAACAAACTGAGCTCCTGCCACTCATGCAAATGTAAACAGGCTTTATATGACCTGGAATTATAAAAATACAAAAGACGTCACTGACACTTTAACTATATCTACACATATATGTGTGTTACATAAGTGTCAAATCTGCTGGCAGACAGCAAGAGACAGAGACTGTCCTTTGATCTCTCTCATGTCATGTCCTTTGTTGAAGTTACTCTGTCTCATTTAAATGTGATTTGGTAGAAAATCTCAAATTAGATTCATGTTATGTGACTTTTTGCAGATGATACACTGTTCCTCTTATTATTAAGAGCTTTGAATTAAAATCTTCTGTATAATTTATAGGCAGAATTTAACAACACACAAACTTAACTGGAGAAATTTCTTCCAGGACAGACATCAGTAATAACAGAGAGCTTTGGGTTTTACTATTAGAAATGTCTTACCATGTGTATTCTTACCAAAATAAATTGATTGATCTATCATGGGAACTGCACTAGAACATTATCCACAGTCTGAAACCCATTAAAATTAGTCTGAAAAATAAAGACTTACTTACTGTTACTGTTGTGGCTTTTGTGCATTAGTTTGAGTAATGCTCCTAATATATAACATATGTCCAAGAAATGAAGTCACATTAAACTCATATGATACATTTGATCAAATCTTTATTGCTTTGAGATATTGAAACTATCAACACAAGCAAGAACATGTTCACACTGAAACGTCATGAGAGAGACAGAGAGCAGACTGAGAGCAGTAGCAGAGTAAAACCAGCAGCAGAGTCCCAGTGAGTCAGGTCAGGACTGGGAACACTGGTCTCTCCTCAGTGTCTCTGAGAGTGGAGTCTGGGAGCCCTGGGTGGCCTCACAGGTCACAGAGCCCACCTTCATCCACTGGTCTGCAGGGAGCCTCAGGGTGCTGCTCCAGCTGTAGAGGCCGTCCTTCTCCAGCACCCCAGGGCTCCTGCTCTCCTCCCAGCTGCTGCTGCTGCTGCTGCTGCTGCTGCTGCTGTCCACCTTCCAGGCCAGACTCCAGTCTGAGGGGAAGCCCTTGTTGGCCAGACACATGAGCGTGGCCTTCCCCTGCTGCAGCTCCTCACTGGAGGGGGGCAGCACCGTCAGGGTGGGACGGACATCACCTAGGAGACACCAATCAGCCTAGAGGACAGGGACCACACAGCTGTCAATCAACCATCAGACACTTGGACACCTTTACTGTGTGAGAGTTGATTTTCTCCTTTAAGGAGTTTCTGTCAGATGGTTTTTCTGCTCCATCAGTCACTCACTCACACATTGTTTCACTTCCCTTTAAGAAGCCTCTCATGCAAATCAGCACAGAGAGAATCATCATACAGAATGACCTCAAATATATCAAACTACACTGGACATAAAATATCAGAATTTAGACAAATTATTAAACGTTTTCCTTCCAAACACTGACGATACATTACTTTAGTAAAATGCATTTTACATTTTTTTTTGTGCATAAAAAATGCATATATTACTGCACTTCCTACAATCAAATGTTCTTTATGTTGATGTCAGTTCTCATTAAAACTGTTCAAAAGATTTTCAAAATTTGAAACCACATGAATCAATCACCGTTAGTTTATTCCTAAAAAGTTGATTCGGAATTTATTAGAAAAAAATAGTTATCACTGAGGTGGAACATTAATAAAATACTCTTTATAAACATTTGTAAAACTGGTTTGCAGTTTTTTTTACATTTCAACCTGTTTGACTTCAAGTATGATGAAAATGTACAAAGAAATGTTGATTAAAGCTGCTCTGACTTCAAACATAAGAAATAACATGAATACTGCAGACATTACAAAACAGACTAAACAGTTTATCTAGTATTTGTGCAGAAACTTTCTTCCAACATCCAGTCTGGTTCCTCCACCAAAAGTCAACCACAGTGATACAAACTCATTGAGCCGCCGTACAAAAACCTCTCACTGTAGAGAGACACGGCTCTCTGACTTTGACACAAACAAACTCACCAAAAATATTCCCAGTTTACCCAGATTGTGTAATAACTGGTTTAACTGTTTAGAGACTGATTCACAAACTTTGAATATATACACAGCAATTTCTATGTGAAACTTCAAACATCTACAAGCAGTATTAATTTCTCCTCCAGTAAAACAATTTGTCTGAATACATCCCACAGTGATGGTGATTTGTGTGGCTGTGAATTAGTGGGAATTCATCATAATATTCTGCAAGTAAATCAACTCATCCAACTCAAACCAAAGCTTTTCATAAAAAGGAAGTAACACATTCCTAATCAATACTCTGATAAAGTGATTGATCCATTGATAATCAGCATCATCAGAGTAATCCAAGTCCCTGTTGGAGTCAGTCAGAGCATTTCCATAGAGAGCCACTTTGCATCAGCAGCACCATGCTCCAGTGCTCTGGGAGAGTTTATAGTCCTGAGAGTTGAACACTGGATGACTGACAGCTGTCCTTCATGACAACAGAAGCCACAGAAATCCTCCTCATCAAAAACATGACTTTGATCTCCGTCCTCATCTGGACTCTCCTCTGCTGCTGCTTCACAGGTAAAGTCCAGTGAATCAAACTCCTCTCCTCTATCAACATCTGTCCCTCTGAAATGAAGCTGACAAAACCATGATGCTGCTTTATGTTTGTGTCTCTGTATCCTCAGAGTCCAGAGGTCAGGTCACAGTGACTCAGCCTGGAGCAGTGAGCTCTGCTGTGGGAGGCTCTGTCACCATCACATGTAGGACCAGTCAGGATGTTTATAACTCTAACCGCTTAGCCTGGTACCAACAGAGAGATGGAGAAACTCCTAAACTGCTCATATACTCTGCCAGCACTCGAGCATCAGGGATTCCAGGTCGTTTTACAGGCAGTGGATCAAACTCTGACTTCACTCTGACCATCAGTGGAGTCCAGACTGAAGATGCAGCAGTTTACTACTGTCAGAGTTATCATTACATCAACAGTCAGTATGTGTTCACACAGTGAAAAAGCATCATACAAAAACCTCCCTCAGTCAGACTGAACAGAAACTGAACTGACTGCTGCAGCTGGAAGCTACTGCAGAGACTGATACACTTCACTGAGGACACACACACACACACACACAAAGCAGTGGCAGCTGCTGCTCATATTGTAGCGAGGCAGGAACTTATAAAAGGAACATTTCATTGAAGCAGTTTTTCAACCACACACATGCCATAGAACCACAGCAAAACACACCTCAAAGATTTTCAGATGGGTTTAAACACCTGAACTGTGTACAAACGGTGAAAATGAGCTATATCGCTTATGGAAATAAGCAACTCCAGATGGCACTCTGTCAGAAGACTCCACTCGCAAATATCTGCATGGGACTGAGCTCGAGATGTGAAGTGCTGTCAGTCACAAAGGGGTTCAGCCTTGTAGACAATTCCTCCAATCATCATGCATACACCGAGCGTCCTCTCACGCATACCGTTCCATTAGGACCCAGGGAAGCTGAGCCTCCCTGGAAGTGACAATTTTGTTGCATTTATCCAATGACCGTCTCGCTTTGCTGCATGAAAAAAACCTGCTCAACGCTGTGTCATAGAAATGCATGAAGCATCCGCGTCCGCTGTGCTGACACGAGAATGTATAAAAGGGAGGTCATGTTTGAAAACTGGTGATAAACAGCTGACGTTTGAACATCATAGTCATGGCGTTCAACGCATCCTAGAGCACATTTAATGCAATATAAATTCTTATTTTAATGTAAATTCAATAGTGCATATTTGACCAATTCTTCTATGAAATTTTAGGGGAAGTTCAACCTCCCTTGTTGTCTCAGAGCAATCGCCCCTGACACAAACTGTGCACACACAATTTTAATTATAATCTCTTTTTCTTATTTGATTGATTTGATTGATTTAATTCATTTGTCAGTTAATAAAGAGGAGACTAGCTCAGACTTTAAATTAGAAAAGACTTGGTCACGACCTTTGACCTCATACTGGATTGCAGCCATCTCAACTCTGTCCAGTTACAAGAAAACATCGACACACAGAGCAGCATCAGAAATATTCATGATAAAATGTAGTCCAAACAGAACTTGTGAATGAATGAATGAACTTTGTTAAATCTCTGCTTAACATAGTACGGAGCAACAACCCAATGCTGCAGGGATGCAGACACTCAGCAATCTCATTCGAAGTCACTTCTTGTGAGCTGTTTGGTATATGCATTTATTTTTCTATTTTCATTCAATAATATGTAATGCAGAAATACACCTTGATTAAACATAATGCTGTAGATTAGAATACGAGTGCTAGTGTGACCCAATAAACTGCAGTGCATTGCAAAGTTAAGCAAATCAACTTTTACTGAAAAAAAAGATGATTGAAATCACTTTCTAGATTCCAAACATTATTATCAAATGAAATACTCAGTCTCATTAACGTCTAATTATGTTAAGCCACGCAACATCATATTAAAGACACATTGTTTCAGTCACAAAATATATTAGGCTATAGCTCTAATATTTATCTTGCCAACAAGCCCTGATCATAAAACGTTTCTGACCTCCTTGTGTCATAGGCCTGCATGACATCATTAATGTAGGAGGGTGCCTGACTGTGTAGACCTCTAAAAGTGATCACACGTTTTTTAAACTAGATTTTTTATTGAATGGGAAGTGGGCAACAAAAATGAAGACAGTGATATGAGATCTTTTTAAGGACCTGGTCAAAGGCCATATGACAGTCCACTGGACCACTGGTTAGTGATGCATGGATGTGAAAGACATGGCAAAACAGAGTTACAACAGAGTAATTGGACAAAATATATCGGTGTATTAGAATCTTGATTTTACCTCCAGGCACACCAGCACAACATTGTACAATGTGTCTTGACTGGAAAATACAGAAGTGGATCAGACACTTCAAATGCTGCTCAAGAGTCAATGCCTGGTCAAAAGTGACACCTATATTTCTGAGGGCAGATTGAACAGATGATAAAATGAAAACATCTGAACACTTATACAATTAAACTTTGATAAGATGTTAGAAACATATCAGCATATAAAGTATCTTCTTAAAGTAACACCACAGTCACATCATCTTCTACACTGATGATATTACATTGAACATGAAAAAACCTGCATCTTGTCTCTTTAAGTAAATAATGTGAATATTTATTGAAGCAGTTTTTTGTTTATTCTGTTCTGCTTTTAAATTTACAAAAAAAGATCAATTACAGACTGTGGAGTTTACATTTTCTCTAAGGTGTTTAAATTAACGTAGATCCCTTTGCCAAAAGAATTAACAGGACATCTAGCAAAATAAAACGGATGTCATGGTATGAAACCTTTTCTGTCACACTCTCTTAAGAGTGTGGTGAATATTTTTTTGGTCATTATTTTCTCTTTCACACCTGTAAAACAAAGACCCCACTATAAATATTCTAACAATTTTATGAACAGAATCAACTGCATTAACGTGGAGGAAGCCAAATGAAAATTTTACCGTCCTTTCATACCCTATTATATTAAGAAACACTGATATTACCAATGCTGTCACCACTGTGCAGGGCAGGAATTTCACGAGGGCCACGAGGGCCATGGCTCTTGTGCCCTCCTCATTTGGCCCTGTGCCCTTGAAAAAAATATCTGCCCTAAGGCCACAGTGGCCTTGATGCCCCGCCCGCACTGCCCCAGGTGATTTTGCGGTTTTCTCCTGTGCCTCTTTCCTGTCAACACGGCTTTGACACCTGCTCTGTTGAGAAAAAAAATGCGATGACATTGTGGACTCTTATTGAGCAACATCAAATGAGACGATGCCTACATCACCAGTGGTGAGTTTGATTCGAGCCTGGCATGAACGGGCTGTAAAGACAGCTTGACACCAGTCTATCACCGGCCGACCAGGAGACTTCATCAAACGCCTGAGCAGGGATCGGTACCGAGACCCGGTATTAAACAACCCAAGGCAAGTTTAATCAACACCGTAATAACAGTAAGCTCCGGTATTATCTGCGTCACTTTTTAAAGTTTCGGTTTCATGTATCATCATTGTGCAGCAGTACAGATGAAGAGAATATAACTTCAAGATGACTCTAGTTAACGACAGCTACACTTGTTATTGTGAGTAAGTGCAATAAAACCTCTGCCAGCCAAGCCAATACTTTATCAATACATGTGATCAGCATGTAGAAAGCCACATTTCAGTCTGCTCTGTCCGCAGTCTCTCATTCACCGCTATTATGATTTACGATCGCGGTCGACACAAGCACATCGCGCTCGTGGTGCTAACAGCAAAGTGTTAAAGACAAACTAAATGAAAGCTGTCTGTGTGTAGGCTAACACTTTATCTGAACATGTACCTGAGGCAGCCGACCTGCAGACAGTGAGTGTCCTCAGTAGAGGAGGGACAGAGAGCAGGATGAATGACTGATACTGATGTTTGTCTTCATGCTGAGATAACGTGACTTTCTTCACTCAGTATTGTGATGTCAGGAGGAATATTTATATTCCAGTCAGATATTATTGGGTTTTAAATAGTGACTTTGGTGTTGTAAACATGACTGTTGCTGCCATGGACTGTATAAAACTATATCCTGTGTAACTGGCCTATAAGGAAAGCATCAGGAGGTGAGGTGTGTGCATGTGTGCGTGTGTGTGTGTGGAGGAAAGGGGAGAGTGAGATGCTGGTAGAGATAGTGTGTGTTATTAGATACTGTTAATGTCACTTATTATGCTTCTGTGCATTGATAGCTCTTTTTAGTCTGTTTCTGCATCATGTTGAGGAGGGCCATGCCTGTAAATGTATGCAAAAAAAAAAAATACAAAGAGGATCGGTTGCTCGCTGCTAAAAATGTGGCCCGTTGACATTATCTGGTTTTGAAATGCGGCCCAGTTGAAATAGTAGCCTAATTGAATAGCCCTGCTGTAGTTCGTTTGTTTGTTTGTTAGCTATCTAACAACACATCAAAAATAATTGTAAGCCAGTCTTGTTCAGTGAATCAGTTTATCATGTACATTCAAAAAATATTTAGGCCTAATATTTAAGATTGTTTGCTTATAAATACATGAACCTGGTTGTTCTATATTTAAAACACATTGGGTTTATTGGTGCTATTAAATAAATCACATTATTACTTTTTATACTCATTATTATTAATAGCATTAGCAGTTGAGGCTTTGGTGCCTTGCTCAATGACAGCTCTTCAGCTCCCAGTCCTCACTCTGTGTTCAGTCGGTACAGGCACTTGAACTGGGGACCCTCTGGTTCCCAAGCCAAGTCCCAACAAACTGAGCTCCTGCCACTCATGTACGAAAGAAACATCGATTCACTACCCCATTTCAAATCACAACTCAAAACACATCTGTTTAAAACTGCCTATTCCATCTGATGCCAATTGCTCTGTCACTTTCTATTGTTTTTTTTTGTTTTTTTTTTTGTTTTTGTTTTTAAATTGTTGTTTCTTTTTAATGTCTTTTTAATGTCATTTTGTGTATCTGTACGGTGTCCTTGAGTGCCAAGAAAGGCGCCTTCAAATAAAATGTATTATTATTATTATTAAAAGACATAATTGACACTTTAACTATATTTATACATATGTGTCAAATCTGCTGGCAGACACTAAGAGACAGAGACTGTCCTTTGATCTCTCTCATGTCATGTCCTTTGTTGAAGTTACTCTGTCTCATTTAAATATGATTTGGTGGAAAATGTCAAATTAGATTCATGTTATGTCAATTTATGCAGATGATACACTGTTCCTCTTATTATTAAGAGCTTTGAATTAAAATCTTCTGTATAATTTATAGGCAGAATTTAACAACACACAAACTTAACTGGAGAAATTTCTTCCAGGACAGACATCAGTAATAACAGAGAGCTTTGGGTTTTACTATTAGAAATGTCTTACCATGTGTATTGTTACCAAAATAAATTGATTGATCTATCATGGGAACTGCAGTAGAAGATTATCCACAGTCTGAAAACCATTAAAATTAGTCTGAAAAAAAGACTCACTGCTGTTGTGGCTTTTGTGCATTAGTTTGAGTAATGCTCCTGATATATAACATATGTCCAAGAAATGAAGTCACATGACGGCACTCATATGATACATTTGATCAAATCTTTATTGCTTTGAGATATTGAAACCATCAACACAAGCAAGAACATGTTCACACTGAAACGTCATGAGAGAGACAGAGAGCAGACTGAGAGCAGTAGCAGAGTAAAACCAGCAGCAGAGTCCCAGTGAGTCAGGTCAGGACTGGGAACACTGGTCTCTCCTCAGTGTCTCTGAGAGTGGAGTCTGGGAGCCCTGGGTGGCCTCACAGGTCACAGATCCCACCTTCCTCCACTGGTCTGCAGGGAGCCTCAGGGTGCTGCTCCAGCTGTAGAGGCCGTCCTTCTCCAGCACCCCAGGGCTCCTGCTCTCCTCCCAGCTGCTGCTGCTGCTGCTGCTGCTGCCGTCCACCTTCCAGGCCAGACTCCAGTCTGAGGGGAAGCCCTTGTTGGCCAGACACATGAGCGTGGCCTTCCCCTGCTGCAGCTCCTCACTGGAGGGGGGCAGCACCGTCAGGGTGGGACGGACATCACCTAGGAGACACCAATCAGCTTAGAGGACAGGGACCACACAGCTGTCAATCAACCATCAGACACTTGGACACCTTTACTGTGTGAGAGTTGATTTTCTCCTTTAAGGAGTTTCTGTCAGATGGTTTTTCTGCTCCATCAGTCACTCACTCACACATTGTTTCACTTCCCTTTAAGAAGCCTCTCATGCAAATCAGCACAGAGAGAATCATCATACAGAATGACCTCAAATATATCAAACTACACTGGACAGAAAATATCAGAATTTAGACAAATTATTAAACGTTTTCCTTCCAAACATTGATGATACATTACTTTAGTAAAATGCATTTTGCATTTTTTTTTGTGCATAAAAAATGCACGTATTACTGCACTACCTACAATCAAATGTTCTTTATGTTGATGTCAATCCTCATTAAAACTGTTCAAAACATTTTCAAAATTTGAAACCACATGAATCAATCACCGTTAGTTTATTCCTAAAAAGTTGATTCTCAATTTATTAGAAAAAAATAGTTATCACTGAGGTTGAACATTAAGAAAATACTCTTGATAAACATTTGTAAAACTGGTTTGCAGTTTTTTTTTTTCATTTCAACCTGTTTGACTTCAAGTATGATGAAAATGTACAAAGAAATGTTGATTAAAGCTGCTCTGACTTCAATAACATAACATAAATACTGCAGACTTTACAAAACAGACTTCTAAACATAACTTTAAAACAGTTTATCTAGTATTTGTGCAGAAACTTACTTCCAACATCCAGTCTGGTTCCTCCACCAAAAGTCCACCACAGTGATACAAACTCATTGAGCCGCCGTACAAAAACCTCTCACTGTAGAGAGACACGGCTCTCTGACTTTGACACACTGAAGTAAACCTACAAGCCCTCAAGATGAAACTTAACCATTAAAGTAAGAAATAAAGATTTATCTTCTAGCTTCATGTTTTATTTTCATTACAATGGACTTTTGCTTTTCTCATTCAAACACTAACTTTGTCCTTTAATGCAAAATATGTCTAAAAACAAAATGGAAAGGCAACTACTGTTTCTTGCCTGTTAAATATATAATATAAAGAAAACATGGCTGCTGAAAAAATAAACATTTTAAACATCTGACTTACTTCCAACATCCAGTCTGGTTCCTCCACCGAACGTGTACCACAGTGATACAAACTCACTGAGCCGCCGTACAAAAACCTCTCACTGTAGAGAGACACGGCTCTCTGACTTTGACACAAACAAACTCACCAAAAATATTCCCAGTTTACCCAGATTGTGTAATAACTGGTTTAACCGTTTAGAGACTGATTCACAAAGTTTGGAGAACAAATTCAAATAAATGTAAAAATTCCAAAGGAAAACTGTCCTATAAATCCTGCCATTAATAATCCTGATATATATAATTATCATGAACCTATGTTTATTGTAGATTATGATAAATGAATACTTTTTGTCTGAATACATCCCACAGTGATGGTGATTTGTGTGGCTGTGAATAAGTGGGAATTCATCATAATATTCTGCAAGTAAATCAACTCATCCAACTCAAACCAAAGCTTTTTATAAAAAGGAAGTAACACATTCCTAATCAATACTTTGATAAAGTGATTGATCCATTGATAGTCAGCATCATCAGAGTAATCCAAGTCCCTGTTGGAGTCAGTCAGAGCATTTCCATAGAGAGCCACTTTGCATCAGCAGCACCATGCTCCAGTGCTCTGGGAGAGTTTATAGTCCTGAGAGTTGAACACTGGATGACTGACAGCTGTCCTTCATGACAACAGAAGCCACAGAAATCCTCCTCATCAAAAACATGACTTTGATCTCCGTCCTCATCTGGACTCTCCTCTGCTGCTGCTTCACAGGTAAAGTCCAGAGAATCAAACTCCTCTCCTCTATCAACATCTGTCCCTCTGAAATGAAGCTGACAAAACCATGATGCTGCTTTATGTTTGTGTCTCTGTATCCTCAGAGTCCAGAGGTCAGGTCACAGTGACTCAGTCTGGAGCAGTGAGCTCTGCTGTGGGAGGCTCCGTCACCATCACATGTAGGACCAGTCAGAATGTTTATAACTCTAACTACTTAGCCTGGTACCAACAGAGAGATGGAGAAACTCCTAAACTGCTCATATACTTTGCCAGCACTCGAGCATCAGGGATTCCAGGTCGTTTTACAGGCAGTGGATCAAACTCTGACTTCACTCTGACCATCAGTGGAGTCCAGACTGAAGATGCAGCAGTTTACTACTGTCAGAGTTATCATTACATCAACAGTCAGGACGTGTTCACACAGTGAAAAAGCGTCGTACAAAAACCTCCCTCAGTCAGACTGAACAGAAACTGAACTGACTGCTGCAGCTGGAAGCTACTGCAGAGACTGATACACTTCACTGAGGACACACACACACACACACACACACACACACACACACACAAAGCAGTGGCAGATGCCAGTCTTTCAAACAGGGGAAGCTCACTTTACGTTTACATCATAAAATTTGTCATAGTGTAGCGAGGCAGTAACTTATAAAAGGAACATTTCATTGAAGCCATTTTTTAAACCACACTCATGCCATAGAACCACAGCAAAACACACCTCAAAGATTTTCATATGGGTTTAAACACCTGAACTGTTCTGTACAAACGGTGAAAATGAGCTATATCGCTTATGGAAATAAGGAACTCCAGATGGCACTCTGTTAGAAGACTCCACTCGCAAATATCTGCATGGGACTGAGTTTGAAATGTGCCATGTTTGTTTACCATTTAGCTCTGCTCTCCAAAGCGCGGCCGAAATATCACAAGAACAAGCAGCAACAGCTGGAAGGCAGAACCGGACAGTACAGTACAGCACAACATTGTACGATATCTTGACTGGAAAATACAGAAGTGGATCAGACACTTCAAATGCTGCTCAAGAGTCAATGCCTGGTCAAAAGCGACACCTATATTTCTGAGGGCAGATTGAACAGATGATAAAATGAAAACATCTGAACACTTATACAATTAAACTTTGATAAGATGTTAGAAACATATCAGCATATAAAGTATCTTCTTAAAGTAACACCACAGTCACATCATCTTCTACACTGATGATATTACATTGAACATGAAAAAACCTGCGTCTTGTCTCTTTAAGTAAATAATGTGAATATTTATTGAAGCAGTGTTTTGTTTATTCTGTTCTGCTTTTAAATTTACAAAAAAAGATCAGTTACAGACTGTGGAGTTTACATTTTCTCTAAGGTGTTTAAATTAACGTAGATCCCTTTGCCAAAAGAATTAACAGGACATCTAGCAAAATAAAATGGGTGTCATGGTTTGAAACCTTTTCTGTCACACTCTCTTAAGAGTGCGGTGAATATTTTTTGGTCATTATTTTCTCTTTCACACCTGTAAAACAAAGACCCCCAGGGGCACCGTCAGGAATTTTGGGCCCCATGAAAAAAAATCACATTGGGCCCCTGCTGCGCAGCTGTTGTCACCACATCTCTAGGACCTAACTGATGCATTAAAAGCTTTACATAACTCTAACTTTGAAGGCTTGCAACTGTCTTGCTTCTTGTAGTTCAATAGTACCAGTACAATATGTACTGCTAGTGAGTTGTACATGCAACAGTCTGCATACAGTATGCAATTCACTATTTGATGCAAGATAAAAAGCTGCCATAAAAAATGTGCTGATGGCCATCTTTTACAGTCTAAATGCAATTTTTATTGTAAAATCCCAAAATGGAAAATTTCTTAACATTAATGAAAGACTTAAAACAAATAACTTAAATATACATTAACTTTTCAATCAAAATAAATTAAGATCATCATCTCAAAATAATGAAAACAGCAAGTCTGTATCTATTATCTATATTTTTAATTGTGTTAGAGGCGATGTATGTATTGTTGGAGATGTTCCTCACCATGATGGTGTGGTTATTAGACTGGATGAGGTATTGTATGCTATAGAGAAATTATCACTGAATAAAGCATGTGGCCTTGATCAAATAGCAGCAGAGCATCTAAAATATGCTAGCAGTAGAGTCTCAGTGTTGATTGCTTTATGTTTTACTGGATTATTAATGCATGGAATATTACCAGACTCTATGCTTGCTGTAGTATTAGTTAGGCATGTAACAATATATCGAATTTAGCGGTGTCGCGATAAAATAAATTCTCCATACCGTTGTGGAAATGCCACGGTAGTTATATAGCTGCGTTCTCCTACAGAGCCAGTAATATGACTGTGCGACTACATTCCCCATAATCCTTTGCATGCAACTGCGCGCGCAGGTGAGAGCAGACTCGTGCAGCTCAGCCTCTCAGCCTCCGACTCTGACCCGTGCGTGACCGGAGGAAACAGCGAATAAAAGTAAGGAGATTGATTGTTCTTCTCTGTGGATTTTCTCCGCGACCGTAGCCTGTTTGTTCTAAGCCACACATATCACGTGAAACAGCGGAATCATGGCTTTCCGACAAGACCAAGCACTTGTCGGTAGTCCAATGTTTCCACAGCGAAAAAAAAAGATAAAGTTACACTAAAATGATTTATAACAAAGCATTCATACAGCTTTGCACACACATTACTTTTGGATGGATTACTTGCGAAAGCAGGGTCGCACAGAAATGCCACGCATATCACATGAAAGTGCACAAGCAGAGCTTTCCTCTCCTCATCTCCTGTTCTGAGAAAGTGTTAGGGTCCCCTTGATGTCAAGATTATCAACCTGGCGTGAACAAACTGAGTGAATGTGTGTTTTTGAGTTTTTCTATGACTTCCAGGGAAATGGCTGGGCTTTATTTATTTTGGTTTTCTTTTACACACATCTCTACCCACCTCTCTCTCTCTCTCTCTGTCTCTCTTTCTCTCTGTGTCTCTGTGTATCTGTGAGTGAGGGAATGTGTGTTACTGAGTTTACATTATTTCTGATTTGTTAATTTTGTTGTTGTTGCAGGGTCCGATTGTTCTAAGTTCTGTATATTTGATGAATATTAAGACTACTCTATCCTCATAATTTGATGTCATTCAGATGGCTTTCTAGTAGTAGTACTGCACTACTTTTGTTCAGAGCAGGTTAAAAAATACTGAATGTTTCCATTTTCATATTCTGTCACTATAGTTTTAATTGACATGACTTTGTTATGGCACTTTAATGTCTGCCTGCCTAGCAGTAATAGGCAAGGCAAGGCAAGTTTATTTGTATAGCACAATTCAACACAAGGTAATTCAGAGTGCTTTACAGAGACATTAAAAGCAACAAGACACAATTTAAAACAATAAAAACAGTCAATTAAAAATGGAAATAGAAATTGAGAATGATAGTGATAATAAAATATAGTAACATAAAATAAAAACAGGCTCAATACATTGCATCTAAGAGCACTGCATACACAGTCATTATCGTTAACAAACTATAGAACATTTGTGTAGCTGCCTAAGCTATACGGCCAAGGGTCCAGGCCGTGATGACCTATATCACTCCTGCTACTCCTTGCCACCAAAAAGTGCTCTTTGACAACATTTAAGTTTAATTTCAAAAACTGGCTCTGTCAGAGATTTCAGCTAGGATCTCTTGTCCCTGGTTCTGAACCATCTTGAATTTGGTTGGTCGGGTCTGTTTTTTAATGGGTGTATAGGACGTCTCCCTTAATAATACACCCAATGCGCGCCCACTATTTGCTCTTGAGTCCTTCACTCAGAGTCTTACCGTCCCGCCAGACACAGGTTCCACACACTGGTCTTATTCAGATCGTAATGAACTCTAAAGATCCATCACAGGACGTCTCCCTTCTAGATCTGAATTCACAGCATGCTCCCCAGTGTCGAGTCACAGCAGTAGCTGACTCAGACTTCCCGATCACCCCCACAGGGATGCCGACAGCCCAATTATTACATTACGGCTTTGATCAGCGAATATAATGTGACTTGGGATGTACGCCAAATGCTGGCTCCGTTACGCAGTAGATCCAGTTGTGCCGCCGTCATCATAAAAGGACGTCACTTTACGTGACGCTTCAGAGTAAGGCCGTCTCATGTCTCTTATCAGCAATCCTCGCTCCTCACTCCTAATTCCTGACTTCTTAAATGTTTCCCTAAGTGGGAGGGGACTAACAGTTAGGTAAGGTGGCTAGGTTAGGTGGTTAGCAGTAAATTTAAGGGATTTGGGATGCACCCATGGTATATGCTGACGATCTGGTCATTATGTCTCCCTCTAGTGTTGGTATGCAGCAATTGCTTAGAATCTGTTCCTGCTACGGTGTGCAGTATGATATTATGTTTAATTCGACAAAGAGTGTTAATTGTGAAAACCAAGGAGGATAAGAAGTCACACTTTGCTTCATTTGTTCTAGCAGACCAAGTGCTTGGAGTTGTGAACAAATTTAGATATCTTGGCCACATAATCAGAGATGATTTATGTGACGATGATGACATCCAGCGTCAGTGCTGCAAACTCTATGCACAAGCCAACATGTTTGCATGAAAATTAACAAGTGTACTGATGATGTCAAGATAGCTTTGTTTAGGTCATATTGTACTTCAGTGTATACTGCACACCTGTGGTGCAGGTACAGTGCTGCAAAAATGAAAAAAATCCAGGCATATAATGATGCATTTAGGATTTTACTCAGGCATCCAAGATGGATAAGTGCAAGCCATATGTTTGTAAGCAGTGATGTGCCCACTTTTCATGCTGTTCTTAGAAAGTTTATTTACAGTTTTATGTGTCAACTTAGCCAGTCAAAGAATGGAGTCATTATGGCCCTAGCGGTGCCTGCACAAGTGACACAGAATATTTGTCATACTTCTGGAAGCACTGGAATAGATGCCTGTATGTGTTTTAAACCTACTTGTTGTGTTGTTTTTATTGTATTGTCTGTGTTTTTGTATGTATTTTATATGGACTGAATCTGGAATGAAGTCTATCTATCTATCTATCTATCTATAGATGTCATTTAACAGCCATAATTCAATCTAAATGAAAGCATCTAACTGGATTATTTTAATATTGGCTACTTAATGTTTCCAACTGTCCAGCATCCAGTACAGACAGGTGTAGGCTGTTTTTGTTTCATAATAATCATTATGTGGAAAAATAATTTGTTTCAATTTCTGTCATTAAAAAATGTTTCGTTTTCTTTTTTGTAATGGTAAAAAAGAGCAAGAGAAAGAGAGAAATTCCCACAGACTCCCTGCAATGGTGCTAACTGGCATGTCATTCAACACAATGTTGCTCACCTTCACTGGGACGGGGAGGGGTAAAGTTATGGGGAAACAGGGCTGCTGCTTCTGACTCATCTGTTGTTGAGTCTGGTAAAAGGGGCAGGGACAACTGATTTAATATTGATTTTAAATGTAGGTTAAAAAGGAGTGAAATGTAGGCTAACACTAGTCTGTAGCTAGCTTATTTCACTATGGGCATTAAGCTAACAGGTTCATTTCTACCACTCACAGACTACAGGCTACCTACCTTTCTTGGAGAGAAACTGGCTCACATATTGACACCCTCTCCGGATTTTCTTGTAGTACTAGGTAGCATGATGATGACTGTAGCGTTCTAGCGCAAATGCTGACTGCTACTAGGGACCGTCACCGTCAGTTCGCTAACGCAGGACCAAACCATTTCATGCAGATACAGGGGGGTGGTCAGTCAATATGGATGTTTACTTTTTGGTCAATGGGGATATTAAACTTTTACTTTTAATTTAAAAATCAGTTTGTTTACATGAAAGTTGTTTAGTTGTCAACAATCCTATACACATATGTTTTAAATGACCATGTGTTCATAGGAAAAAACATTACTTATGTTATATTTTTGAGATTACACTGCTGAGACTGATACTATGATGATATAATATGCTGATGATATCCTACTTCATATTCCGAATGCAATTCATTCTTCTCAGAATTTGTAGTTTACTCAGATTCATTGAACTTTAAAGACATTTCTAAAACCATTTCTACAGTTAGTATAATAATACAGTTTCTGCAGTAACAAAAGCTTTAAGGAATCTGGAATAAAGACTGAATTTACTTCTACCATGTGTGGGTCATAATTTGATAATGATTACCAGATGAATATTTTGTTACTATCGTGTTAATATTGTGGCATAACATTCACTCATAGTTTAAAGACACTTCCAAGCAATATTTACATCTTAAACTCAGCTGAGATAAATCTTTTTGTATTTTAGGGTACTGTTTAGACAGCAAGTCTGTTCTTGTACAAGAACACACGAAAACCATTGATTTGATGAAAAGGTCTTTATCATTTTGATATAATAAGTTACAACATACAGCAAAACTTTATCAATGAAACATTTTATGATAAGCCCCTTTTCCACCAATATTTCCAGGAACTTTTATTACCAGGAATTTGTTTACCTGGATAAAATAATTCCTGGTAATCTGTGTGGTTTGCGTTTCCACAGCACCTCAAAGTTCTGGGAAATTTATTTAAATTGGCGTGATGACGTAGATGATTTAGTGTGTGCCCTGTATTTGGCTCCTCCAGCTTGGCTGGTTACGTGCTGGTAGAGAGTTGGGGCTGTTTGTTTAAAAGTATTTTACGATAAGTTTCAAAGTAAGTTAGTCTACATACAGACAGCTGTCATTTGAGCTTATAACTAACAATTGACTATCAGCCAAACTAGCGTGCTGTCCTTGTGTAAGACTTAGTGTTGGTGGATGAGAGACTGTGGGCGGAGCATATTGAATATCGCTGTCTACATGTTTACGCTTGCTGAACACATGTGTTGATAAATTATTGGCTTGTTACTCACTAAGGGTTAATGTCACTTAAAGTAACGAGTGTAGCTGCCGTCAACTCGAGTCATTTTCAAGTTATCTTCACTTTGTTTCCACCGCGGCCGCTCAGCTGTTCATCGGTTACCGTGTCACGTCAGTGTGTGTGTGTATGTGTGTGGAGGAGATCAGGCCCAAAAGAATCGGTACTGTTAGTGCTGATCAATACTACGGTCTTTAATAATTTAGCTCCGGGGCTAATTTAGTACCGGGTTTTGGTACCCATCCTTAATCAAAACAGAAACGAAGTGGAGATTGTAGAAATGAAATACAGTTTGCAGCGGCTGCAAGTGTGTGCTCCACCAATCAGTGTTCTTCTGCAAACAGCCCCGCCCCTCAAGAATTCCGGGTAATCTGAAAAGTCCTACCCCCCTACTAGGTACTTTTTCCAGGGTAAATTTGGGGTTGAGGGAAAAAAATTTACCCGGGTAATTTCAGTGGAAACACATGGAGGTTTTTCAAAATTCCGGGTAATTGATAAAAGTTCCTGCGGTGGAAAAGGGGCTACAGTGTGGGTGACAGCAAAAAGAAAATAGAAAGACTGAATTGCAGAGTGCAGACTGAGAGCAGTATCAGAGTAAAACCAGCAGCAGAGTCCCAGTGAGTCAGGTCAGGACTGGGAACACTGGTCTCTCCTCAGTGTTTCTGAGAGCGGAGTCTGGGAGCCCTGGGTGGCCTCACAGGTCACAGAGCCCACCTTCCTCTATTGGTCTGCAGGGAGCCTCAGGGTGCTGCTCCAGCTGTAGAGCCCGTCCCTCTCCAGCACCCTGGGGCTCCTGCTGCTGCTGCTGCTGCTGTCCACCTTCCAGGTCAGACTCCAGTCTGAGGGGAAGCCCTTGTTGGCCAGACACATGAGCGTGGCCTTCCCCTGCTGCAGCTCCTCACTGGAGGGGGGCAGCACGACCCACTGCAGGCAGAGAGATTAATAAGGATTTTATGAGATAAACTAAACTCTGTCTTTTTGGTTGTAGCAGAAGTGACTACTAGTTCTGCTGGTCTCCCTCAGACTGGATGAAACTGGTCTTTAATGTTTCAATTCCCTCTTGGAGCTCAGTAACCATGGCAACAGACAGGCGTCACTGCTGAACCATGACAGCAGGTTACAGTACTAATAAAAAAAAAGGTACACTTTTACTCAAGTGTATATCTTTCAGTCCATAAATTCTACCAAACACAAATGGTTATCATTCACTCATCTGTATAATATAATATGGAGAAAAACATAAAAAATTCAAAAATGGATTTGTGTAAATATGTCCCACAGTGATGTTCACTTGTTTGTTAATGAACAAGGAGGAATTTTCAAAATATTTGTCCATCAAACTCAAACCAAAAATGCATTTTCATAAGCACTGATACATTCCTAATCAATACTTTGATAAAGTGATTGATCCGTTGATAATCAGCATCATCAGAGTAATCCAAGTCCCTGTTGGAGTCAGTCAGAGCATTTCCATAGAGAGCCACTTTGCATCAGCAGCACCATGCTCCAGTGCTCTGGGAGAGTTTATAGTCCTGAGAGTTGAACACTGGATGACTGACAGCTGTCCTTCATGACAACAGAAGCCACAGAAATCCTCCTCATCAAAAACATGACTTTGATCTTCGTCCTCATCTGGACTCTCCTCTGCTGCTGCTTCACAGGTAAAGTCCAGAGAATCAAACTCCTCTCCTCTATCAACATCTGTCCCTCTGAAATGAAGCTGACAAAACCATGATGCTGCTTTATGTTTGTGTCTCTGTATCCTCAGAGTGCAGAGGTCAGGTCACAGTGACTCAGCCTGGAGCAGTGAGCTCTGCTGTGGGAGGCTCCGTCACCATCACATGTAGAACCAGTCAGGATGTTTATATTTGGAGCAACTACCATGCCTTAGCCTGGTACCAAAAGAGAGATGGAGAAACTCCTAAATTACTAATTACCAGGTCTTCTCATAGAGAATCAGGGATTCCAGGTCGTTTTACAGGCAGTGGATCAAACTCTGACTTCACTCTGACCATCAGTGGAGTCCAGACTGAAGATGCAGCAGTTTACTACTGTCAGAGTTATCATGAAATCAACAGTCAAGCTGTTTCACACAGTGAAAAAGCGTCGTACAAAAACCTCCCTCAGTCAGACTGAACAGAAACTGGACTGACTGCAGCAGCTTGGAAGCTACTGCAGAGACTGATACACTTCACTGAGGACACACACACACACACACACACAGACACACACACATTTAGATTTAAAACCGTAACTTTCCTAAATCTTTTCACATGACACTTTTGTTTTTCAAGCAAATGAAACCTATATAACACTACAAATACACTTATTTTTAAACTGGTCCTCCAGGAAACCAGTGTTCAGTATCATGTGAAACCAAGTGAATTGTAGGAGCTAAATGGATGTTTCACCCAGCTTGACCTGGCTGATGCAATTTGCACGGTTGATGCCACAACTTCCTTGGCTGTGTCGAGTTCAGACAATAAAGTGTAGGTTCCAGTTGCAGAACATCCATCATGTTTATTCATTTCAACAAAACACAGGTTCAATAAATGTCCATTTGTTTATCCTTTATTCAAACTGAACACACAGCATGTTGTACACTGTACTGCACAACAGTGGTCAAAAGCCTTTTGCTCCTTCCGGGCTGAAACACCTGACAGAAACAGTGTTGTTCCTACCTTTATACACTAGTGCTCCAAGTGCCAACACAGCGCCACCAGTGTACATCCATAGTAAATACAATTCATGTCTGCTGAGTGGAATGACATATTTGGCTCTTACATTAACTTTGAGATATTTTAAGGCACATTGTCAACATATTTATTTTCCTAAACCTAACCTACATAACTTTACTTTTCTAAACCTAATGTACATAACTTAACATTAAGCACTAAGTTGTTAGATATGATACAGACCATCGTATGTGAGTTTTCACAAGACACCACACAAACTGTTGTATAACAATACTTTGAAAACCAACAAGCCCTGATCATGAGACGTTTCTGACCTCCTAGTGTTAAGGCCTGTATAACATCATTAATATACTGTAGGAGGGTGTCTGACTGTGTAGACCTCTAAAAGTGATCACAAGTTTCTTGACCTGGATTTTTTCTGTAGGAGGAAGCGAGCAACAAAAATGAAGACAGTGATATAAGATCTTTTTAAGGACCTGGTCAAAGGCCATATGACAGCCCACTGGACCACTGGTTAGTGATGCATGGATGTGAAAGACATGGCAAAACAGTAACAACAGAGTAATTGGACAAATACGTAAGTGCATTGAAATCTTCATCTAAGCTTGAGGCACACCTGCACAACATTTTATATTGTATCTTGATTGAAAAATACAGAGGTGTATCAAACACTTCAAATGCTGCTCAAGAGTCAATGTCTGTTCAAAAGTGACACCTATATTTCTGAGGGCAGATTGAACAGATGATAAAATAGAAACATCTGAACACTTAAACAATTAAACTTTAAAAAGATGTAAAACATATAAAAATCTCAAACATCCTCTTCAAGTAACACCATAGTAAAATCATCTTCTACATAGATGATATTCAATTATACATGAAAAAACCCGCAGCTTCCCTTCCTCAAGTTAATAATGTGGACCCTAACTGAAGCAGTTCTTCCGTGTACTCTCCTCTGCTTTTCAAATTTACGCCAAGTATTGATTTCAGACATTAGAGCTTTCCATTATCTCAAAAGTGTTTAAATTAATGTTAATCCCTTCACTAAGAGAATGAACATGATGCCTAGCAAAACAAAATCAGTGTCCTGGTGTGAAACCTTTTTATGTCACACTATAAATATTAGAAAAATCTCACAAACAGTAACAACTGTATTTACTTGGAGGAAGCCAAATGAATTTTTTTTTTCAGTGACAAAATTGTACCGTTCTTTCATGGACCACTATGTAGAGAAACATAGAAATAATCAATGCTGTCACCACTGTGTGATAAGTAAGTAAGTAAGTAAGTAAATTTATTTATATAGCACTTCTCACAGAAAGGACTCACAAAGTGCTTCACAAGATAAAATACAAAAAATACAGTAACAGAAACAATGCAAAATACACAAAAACAAATAAAAAGTAAAGTGCAGCGAAATACAGAGATGATACAATGGACAATTAATGGAACGCAAGCCTAAACAGATGTGTTTTTAACTGCTTTTTAAAAATGTCCACGGAAGAGGCCGCTCTCAGCTCATGAGGTAGTGCATTCCACCATTTTGGTGCAACAGCCTTAAAGGCTCTATCACCTTTCGTCTTTAATCTTGTGTGAGGGACAGTAAGTAGGTGGCCTTCAGTGGACCGCAGTGACCTGACAGGACAGTGAAAGGACACCAGATCTGTCAAGTATGCAGGTGCTTGACCATGAAGGGCTCTGTAAGTGATGGTTAGAATCTTGTGCTGGATCCTGAAATTAACAGGGAGCCAATGCAGGGATGCCAGGACTGGAGTGATGTGAGTGAACTTATGAGATCTGGACAGAAGCCTGGACAGGTGAAAAGAGAATTACAGTAATCCAGACGTGAGGAAATAAAAGCATGGATGATCATTTCTAGCTTGGAATAAGTTAACATGGATCTGAGTTTGGAAATGTTTTTGAGGTGGAAAAAGCAGGAGCGAGTGACAGTTTTGATGTGGTCATCGAAGAGCATGGCCTGATCAAATGTGACCCCAAGGTTTCTCAACTTGGGGCGCACATTTGCACTGAGGGACCCTAAGCAGCTGGCCACTTTAGATGCTGAGGCATCAGGTGCAATAATTAAAATCTCAGTTTTAGCTGCGTTCAACTGAAGGGAGTTAGAAGACATCCAGTCCTTAATTACATTCATACAATCGTACAGTGAGTCAATTCCATCGGTCCTATCAGGGTTAAAAGAAAAATATAACTGGAGGTCATCTGCATACATATGGTATGAGATACCTTCAAAATTGCTGATGACATCTCTGAGAGGGAGCATGTATAGCGTAAAGAGGATAGGCCCAAGCACTGAACCTTGGGGCACCCCGCAAGAAAGGTGGGCAAACTCTGATTTATGAGGGCCAACAGCCACAGAAAAGGATCGATCAGACAGATAGGATTTAAACCAATGAAGAGCGGTCCCTGAGATTCCTACCCTGTCCCTCAGCCTGTCTAAAAGGATGTGGTGATCAACAGTGTCAAAGGCTGCACTGAGATCAAGCAAAACCAGGATAGTGGATTTACCGGCATCGGAGGCCATCATGATGTCATTGGAGACCCTGAGAAGAGCAGTTTCTGTGGAATGTAACTGACGATAACCGGACTGATATCTTATCTAAGATATTGTAACTGTTCAATGCTGTCACTAACTGGTTTGCAACTGCTTTTTCTAGAATCTTAGATACAAAGGGCAACTTGGAAATGGGCCGGTAGTTACTAAGAACATCGGGGTCCAGATTGGGCTTTTTGAGAAGCGGCTGAACAACCGCTTGCTTGAAATGGGACGGGACACGACCAGAAACCAGTGAGCTATTGATTATGGAGAGCAGAGATGGACCAATAGTGCTGAAAACATTTTTCAGCAAAGTTGTGGGCAGGATATCCAGCGGACTAGAAGAGATCTTCATAGTGCACACAAGATCTGCTAAGTCTTGTAAGGACACAGGTGAGAAATTGTCAATAATTGACTGTTGTTTGGGAGGATCAGGAAGGGAGGAGGAGGGTGTTATACTGGCCTTGACACTGGCAACCTTATTCACAAAATACATTAAAAAATTGCTACAGTCCTCATCAGAGGACACAGGTAGAGCAGGCGGTTGCGCACCAGTAATGCTACTTATAGTGTCAAAAATGACACTGGGATTTCTCTTGTTGGAGATGATGAGATTTTTAAAATAAGAGGCTCTGGCTACCCTAACAACAGAACTGAATTCAGCTAACAGTTCTTTAAAATAAAGACGATGTACATGAAGCTTGCTTGATTTCCACAAGCACTCAACTCTCCGACATTTACGACGAAGGCAGCGGATGTCGTCGTTCAGCCAGGGAGTGGGATTAGCTGTGGGGATAGTTCGAGGCTTTAAAGGAGCAATCTTATCAAGAATAGCAGAGCAGTGTGAGTTAAAAGTTAAAACTTGGGAGTCAGCGTCAACATTAATACTAACAGGCTGCGCCACACTGTTAAAAGCGAATGACAATTTCTCAGCAGAGAGGTTATTTAACATACGGGTGAGTTTTGTACACTTGCTGGTTGAACAATCAGAAATAACAGACAAATTAAACAGAATGCAGTTGTGATCAGTGACGGGCAGCTCCTCAGAGACGATACAACCAATGTCCAAACCAAGTGTAAAAACAAGGCCCAGCGTGTTTCCCTTAATGTGTGTCGGGCCATTGACATGTTGCACAAAATGAAAAGATTCGGTGAGATTTATAAAATTATTAGCAAAGGAGTTTGTGGTGTCATTTACAGGCACATTAAAATCCCCAAGCATTAAAATTCCTTGAAATTTAGTGATGGAAGCCAAAAAGTCACTGAATTCAGCCAGGAAGGCGCCATTAATACCAGGAGGGCGATAAATTAAAATACAATAAAACGGGTTAGAGCGGCCAACTTTAGAAATAAGCAGTTCAAATGAGGTAAAAGTTCCACAATTCACTCTCCTCGAGGAGAAACTGTCTTTGTACAACAAAGCAAGGCCACCACCGCGGCCAGTGGTCCTTGGGGCACATATGAATGCGCAATCAGGCGGGCATAGCTCCTTCATGGACACATAATCTTCATCCCTTTGCCAGGTCTCGGTGAAAAACATGAAATCTAAATCTCTAGCGATGAAAAAATCATTCAGCGTGAATGATTTGTTATTGATCGAGTGAGCATTCAACAATGCCAGCTTAAGAGACTTGGGACCAGCTTTGCAGACAGATTGTGATTGTGACAGTGGTTGCAGATACCGGAAATTGTGGGTTGTGTGGTTTTGACGTTTGTGATGTCTGTTGTTCATTACTACGGGTATGAAGGTGGGAGATTGTGGGACAGTAGAGACTAGCCCAGTAGTTGGGGCAATAGGAAAGCAGGAGGGATTGTCTGTAGAGGTTAGTGGCAGCTGGAGCCTGTAGGGGGAGCTACGGGAGGCAATGTCTATAGAATGCTCCGTAGAAGAAGAGGCAGGCACTGAGAAGGGGGTGTGGCACGTAAACAGTCACGCATGTGTGAGTGGCGTTGTGTGTACGGTATGCTGTATGTTGGCTGCTAACACGCAGCTTCCGCGGGTGAAGTCCGTCATGTCGATAAAAGGAGGGGCGATTCCAAAATAAGTTAAAATTGTCTACAAAATAAAAACCGTGGATAGTACAGGCAGCTCGGAGCCAAGAATGGAGCTGGAGGAGCCTACTGAACTGCTCTGCGCCGAGGCCGAGTGTGGGAAGAGGGCCGCTGATGAAGATTGACATCCCGCAGTCTTTTAAGACTGACTCTCAGACTGACCCCGGACCACGTCGTTGGTTTCGATGTGCAAGATCAGACGTTTAATGGAGTGTGGAAATGTTTGCAGTAGGTCCGGGAGTTTACCTCTGATTTTTGTGACGGTGGCTCCTGGAAAACAGTGGGTGGTGGAATTAAAAAAGCGAATGTTCCTGGTTATGGAGTCACCCACTATGGCGGTGGTTGGGGGGAACAGTGGCCGAGGACGAGGGGGCGAGCGCCGCTGCTCTGTGGGGACTGTTTGCAGAGGTTGCGGAGAGGTCACAACCTCAGCAGTGGCTGGGGGCTCACACGACCCTTCACGGCATGGAAGACCGCTGGAACGTCTCGCCCTGAGAGCAGCCTCCTTCACGATCCTGCGCCTGGAGGAGGAGTTCGCGGACCTGAACGGGGGTCCCAAAACAGACCCCACAACCCCCCGGGCTGCTGGCAGTGAATCAGTCGAAGGGCAAACAGGAGGAGAATGGACAGTTTGCAGCAGAGGGAATTCCTCAACACTCAACCTGCCTCTCTGCTCCCAGCTGTTAAGAGACCAGTGTTGATCAGTGGCTGTCCAGGCCTTTCAGAGCCACTGACACGCTGACAGCACAATGATGATGTCACTGATTCTACTGCTGGCCACCCTGGGGCTCCTTGTTCAGGGTGAGACTCTCTTCTGAAAACTTTGCTTCAGGATGCAACCAGGTTCACCTCAATGATGTTCTGCTATGATGGAGAAACACTGAAACAAGCAGCATTTACCTTCTTCCATCTGTTCTCCATGTTAAAGAAATGATACTCTTCTGTCTGGATGTTGATCATCTTTCTCCAAACTGGATTTGTCTCAATAACCCTTCTGCTTTTTTTCATGTTTTCCAGATTCATCAGGAGAAATCATCCTGACTCAGTCTCCTGGATCTCAGTCTGTTGTTCCAGGACAGACTGTCTCTATCACATGTAAAAGCAGTACACTTATAGGTGATGATATTAACCGGTACCTTCAGAAACCTGGAGAAACTCCTAAACTCCTAATTTATGATACAACAGCCCGCCAGTCCAGAGTTTCAGATCGTTTTAGTGCAACGGCACGTCAGACTGACTTCACTCTGACCATCAGAGAAGTTAAGACTGAAGATGCAGGAGTTTATTACTGTCAGCAGCATAACAGCCGCCCGTTCACACAGTGATACAACGCCATACATAAACCTCCGACAGCTAAAGAGGAACTGATCTGACTGACAGTCTTCTTTGTCAAAGTTTTACTCAAACACGGTCAGAGGTTGATGTCAGCTCTTCAACAGGCAGGTTAATATAGATGATCTTACATCAATACATTTTTTCCCCAATTATTTGCTCAGGGTTTTGTGAGATTATTTTCTTGATGTGTCTGAAAAACATAAACAGTGTTGAACTGTATTGCTGAATTTATACTCAATTGTGACTCTTTTATAGGGTTAGGAAAATGGATCCTGACATTTTCTTTCAAGTTTCTTGCAAAATGTTTCCATCCACTTTATAAACAGTAACCAATGAGGTCTCCACCTTTGTCATCTTCTTCTTTTTCCTCTCAGCCTCAGGTTTTGCAAAAACACTTGAATGTGAATATTTTCTATATTAAAGTTAATCAAAAGCATTTAAGATGGCATTGATGCTCTAAAAGAATGTTCAGGCTGCTGTAGATTCATCAAAGGTCATTTTAACATGAACTCCACTGAATCTTATTGCTCACATTAAGTCAGTCAGAGCATTTCCATAGAGAGCCACTTTGCATCAGCAGCACCATGCTCCAGTGCTCTGGGAGAGTTTATAGTCCTGAGAGTTGAACACTGGATGACTGACAGCTGTCCTTCATGACAACAGAAGCCACAGAAATCCTCCTCATCAAAAACATGACTTTGATCTCCGTCCTCATCTGGACTCTCCTCTGCTGCTGCTTCACAGGTAAAGTCCAGAGAATCAAACTCCTCTCCTCTATCAACATCTGTCCCTCTGAAATGAAGCTGACAAAACCATGATGCTGCTTTATGTTTGTGTCTCTGTATCTTCAGAGTCCAGAGGTCAGGTCACAGTGACTCAGCCTGGAGCAGTGAGCTCTACTGTGGGAGGCTCCGTCACCATCACATGTAGGACCAGTCAGGATGTTTATGAGTCTCACTTAGCCTGGTACCAAAAGAGAGATGGAGAAACTCCTAAACTGCTCATATACTCTGCCAGCACTCAAGAATCAGGGATTCCAGGTCGTTTTACAGGCAGTGGATCAAACTCTGACTTCACTCTGACCATCAGTGGAGTCCAGACTGAAGATGCAGCAGTTTACCACTGTCAGAGTGAACATTACATCAACAGTCAGTGGTTGTTCACACAGTGAAAAAGCGATGTACAAAAACCTCCCTCAGTCAGACTGAACAGAAACTGAACTGACTGCTGCAGCTGGAAGCTACTGCAGAGACTGATACACTTCACTGAGGACACACACACATACACACACACACACACACACACACACACACACACACACACAGACAGAGAGAGAGAGAGAGAGAGAAAGAGAAAGACACAATGTCAAGTGAAACAAAAAATGATCTTGGTGGAAATCAAATTAATTTCTCAATCACAGTTTCTAACCCAGTATAATCTCCTGACAGTTAATGAGAAGAGACTTGGTCATGACCTTTGACCTCAGCTTCATACTGCATCACAGCTATTTGAACTTTATCAAATTAAAAGGAATCACAAATACACAGATCAGCATCAGAAACATTCATGATCAAAAGTCATCCAAATTGGAAAATTCATTTTTTTCACTCTGTTGTTATTTTACAGATTTCACACACACACACACACACACACACACACAGACACACACACACACACACACACACACATACATTAATGGAGAGGTGTCACATCGAGGGGGTTGCCCATGGACAGGCATTACTAGCAGTTAAAGGTTTTGTGCCTTGCTCACAACAGCTCTTCAGCTCCCAGTCCCCACTCCTTGTTCAGTCCGTAGAGGACTTCAGCTGGGGACCCTCTGGTTCCCAAGCCAAGTCCCCACAGACTGAGTGACTAACTCTCATGTAAATGTAAACATATGTTATGAAAAAAAGCTTTATATCACCTAGAATCATAAAAATACAAAAGACATAAATGACCCACTTAATGTAACCACATTCATACAAGTGTATGTGTGTTACATAAGTGTTAAATCTGCTGGCAGACAGCAAGAGACAGAGACTGTCCTCTCATCTCTTTCATGTCATTGGTGACACAGGCATGCATCAACGTGTTGCTTGCCTGCCAGAAAAGCTCTGTCAAAATTGACATTTTATCCTCTTATAAGACATACTTTTATGTTGCATTTTTAGACATTTGTCGATTTTACCTGCTTATCTGACCCGGTTAAACAATTTCAGTCATCGGACGTCTAGATTTGGTATAAATAGAGTCATTGAAACATTTCTATGCCTGGCGGACACCATCATCACTGAAAACTTGTCCAATTCCCATTCATCTCAGTGGGCCAAGTCTTGGGCTCCTGCCAGTAAGTTTCACTCTTTGGAGGACCTAAATCTGCTCTGATCTCTGCCCAAGCCAGGATATATGATAATGAAGATAACGCTGTGGAGTCCTCACATGTAAGCTTTTATCCTGTGCCTCTGCTAATCAATAGCTAAACCTGGAGTAGCTTGATTTCAACACACACTACGTCTTTGCTGCTGTAGCCATTTCTCTCTGTTTCCCCAGCTTCCATCTGAACCCAGCATGCCACCACTCACCATGCCATCCGGGTGTGACCGCTGCCTTCATCTGAGTCAAAAAGTTGCCAAGCTGGAAGGACACATTTCCAACCTTTACCAACTCTATTTTCCCAGCTGCCCAGGGAAATAGGCTCCCCTGCATCCTCCTCCTCCCAGTGAAATTCAGTTCACAAACCGGTTCAATATCCTGGATGAAGAGAACTTCCCCCTGCTTTCAGAACACCATCGCAGCTCGTCCCTGATGCCATTACCCCGACGTGCACCAGTGTCCCCTGTTCCAGGTGCTCTGTCAGGCTGTCAGGTTACTTCCTACAGCCACTGACCCAACCTGGCTGCCACTCCCCCAAAATCAGCTGAGAGATACATAGCTGCCCGGGCTGTGTGCTCAACTTCTGACAGCAAGTCTCTATTGCTCACTCCTACATCTCTGGTTGCTGGTGACTCCATTGTAAGAAATATTAAATCCAAAACTACAGTGACCCATTGCATACATGGTGCTAAAATGGTGGTTTCAGCACTCTGTCAGAAGACTCCACTCACAAATATCCGCATGGGACTGAGCTCGAAATGCAACGATGCTGGTGTGTATTTCAAAAGCACTGTCAATCACAAAAAGGTTCAGCCTTGTAGACAATTCCTCCAATCATCATGCATACAGCGAGCGTCCTCTCCCGCCTACCGCTCCATTAGGTCCCAGGGAAGCTGAGCCTCCTTGTCAGTGATGATTTGTCGCATTTATCCAATGATCGTCTCGCTTTGCTGCATGAAAAAAACCTCCTCAGTGTTGTCGCATAGGAATGCTTGGAGGCTCCGCGTCCACCGTGCTGACATGAGAATGTATGACAGGGAGGTCACGTTTGAAAACTGGTGATAAACAGCTGATGTTTGAACATCATCGTCATGATGTTAAACGCATCCTAGCGTACGTTTAATGCCATGTAAATTCTTATTTTAATGTAAATTCAATAGTGCATATTTGACCATTTTTTCTGTGAAATTTTAGGGGAAGTTCAACCTCCTTTGTTGTCTCAGAGCAATCGCCCCGGTTGCACACATGGTTGCAGTCAGTTTGTCCATCACACAACTTGTGTTTTATCGACAATTTCAATCTGTTGACAATTGCTGTCAATTGTAATCTATTTGTTTTCTGTACTCACTCACAGTCTGGCTCTAGGCCTATACACACTACCATATATGCAACCACCCTGGTTGTACATGACATTACATTAGCCTTGGATAGCAAAATGTCATGTGCTGCTCTGTCTATAGACTTGTCTAAGGTATTTGACACAGTTGACTATTTGTTACTTTTAAATAAACTGTCCCAAATTGGTTTTGATTTTGTCAGCTGCCTGTCTTTTGAAAACTACCTCTCCAATAGACTGCAATGTGTAAAGATGTGTGATGTTCATTCCAATTTTTTAAATATTAAAGGTGTCCCACAGAGCTCAGTGTTTGGGCCAATATTGTTTTGAATCATGTAAATGTTAGCTGTATGCAGACGACACAAATTTATATTGTATTGCAATATCTGCTCAATCAGCCATTCAAAGTCTACAATTGTCTTTTGATTCACTTCAATTTCAGTTACGTAACTATAAGTTAGTGCTTAACCTAGACTAAACCAAATGGATGCTATTCACCAAGGCTACTCGTACTGAGTCTTTCAATATTCATTCTGCAAACGGCTCATCCATAGAGGGAGTCAAACACTACAAATACTTTGGTATCTGGCTGGATGACAGTCCTAATTTTAAGCACCATACCGAAATTTTGACTGCCAAATTGAAGATAATACTTGGCTTTCTGTACAGAAACAAGAGCCATTTTCCTTTAGTACATAGGAAAAGAATTGTAGAGTGTATTTTGGTCTGTTTTGGATGTTATATATGGAAAAGCTGCTGTCTGTACACTAAAATCACTAGACGTTGCCTACCACTCAGCCCTAAGGTTCATATCAGGTGATTGTTACAGCACCTACCACTGCCAAGTTTACCAGAAGGTTGGCTGGCCACATTTGGCTGTGAGGCGGTAACAGTTCTGGTATTTGTTCATTTATAAAGCTTGGTTTCAGATGTTTCCACCCTACGAGTCATCACTCTTAACTCTGTCCTCACAAATTCTTGGTACTCATTCAGAGAATAGGTTGTTGTCTCACACTCCTTTAATCAGAACAGAACTAGAAAGAATGTTATTTTCTTACAGTGCACCTTATACATGGAATAATCTACAAAAGACCTTAAACTTGGACACTCTGCCACCTTTTGACTGTATAAGTGCCTTATTTCTGATCTTGTTTTAACTGAGCGCACATGCTTTTATCTACGCCTTAGCAGGTCATCACCCTGTATTTCTACTTTACGAGCTCATTTATTATTGTTGTTTTGAATGATTTCATTTCTGTTTTAATTGATATGCATGATAGTTATGTGTTTGCTTATTGATTGTTTTATGTCTTTATTCATGCTCAGCATCATTGAAAATATGGGTCTCCATCAATTCATCTCCTGAATCTTGAATAAAGGCTTAAATGATTGAATGAATGAATGTCCTTTGCTGAAGTTGATCAGTCTCACTTAAATTTATTTTGGTGGAAAATCTTTAATTGGATTCATGTTGTGTCACTTTATGCAGCTGATAGACTGCTTGTTATTTCTAATCCCCAATACTTTCTTACTATTAAGACTTTTGAATTTAAATCAGAATAATTTCCAGGTAGAATTTAACAACACACAAACTTAACAGGTGAAATTTCTTCAAGTACAGACATCAGTAATAACAGAGAGCTTTGTGTTTTACTATTAAAATGGTGTTACCATGTGTATTGTCACCAAAATAAATGAACTGATCTATAATGGGAACTCATATCCACAGTGTGAAGCCCATTAAAAAATACTTATTACTGTTGTGGCTTCAGTGCATTACTTTGAGTAATGTTCCTAATATATAACATATGATAAAATCTTTATTGCTTTGAGATATTGAAACCATCAACACAAGCAAGAACATGTTCACACTGAAACGTCATGAGAGAGACAGAGAGCAGACTGAGAGCAGTAGCAGAGTAAAACCAGCACTGGTCTCTCCTCAGTGTCTCTGAGAGTGGAGTCTGGGAGCCCTGGGTGGCCTCACAGGTCACAGAGCCCACCTTCCTCCACTGGTCTGCAGGGAGCCTCAGGGTGCTGCTCCAGCTGTAGAGGCCGTCCTTCTCCAGCACCCCAGGGCTCCTGCTCTCCTCCCAGCTGCTGCTGCTGCTGCTGCTGCTGCTGCCGTCCACCTTCCAGGCCAGACTCCAGTCTGAGGGGAAGCCCTTGTTGGCCAGACACATGAGCGTGGCCTTCCCCTGCTGCAGCTCCTCACTGGAGGGGGACAGCACCGTCAGGGTGGGACGGACATCACCTAGGAGACACCAATCAGCTTAGAGGACAGGGACCACACAGCTGTCAATCAACCATCAGACACTTGGACACCTTTACTGTGTGAGAGTTGATTTTCTCCTTTAAGGAGTTTCTGTCAGATGGTTTTTCTGCTCCATCAGTCACTCACTCACACATTGTTTCACTTCCCTTTAAGAAGCCTCTCATGCAAATCAGCACAGAGAGAATCATCATACAGAATGACCTCAAATATATCAAACTACACTGGACAGAAAATATCAGAATTTAGACAAATTATTAAATGTTTTTCTTCCAAACATTGACAATACATTACTTTAGTAAAATGCATTTTACTTTTTTTTTGTGCTTAAAAAATGCATATATTACTGCACTTCCTACAATCAAATGTTCTTTATGTTGATGTCAGTTCTCATTAAAACTGTTCAAAAGATTTTCAAAATTTGAAACCACATGAATCAATCAATTAAGAATATAATCTTGATAAACATTTGTAAAACTGGTTTGCAGTTTTATCTCTTTAACATTTCAATCTGTTTGACTTCAAGTTTGATGAAAATGTACAAAGAAATGTTGATTAAAGCTGCTCTGACTTAGTCTCCATGATAAAGAAGGAGAGACAAAAAAAATTAAGTTTTACAATTAAAACATTTTTATCGACTGCAGACATTACAAAACAGACTTCTAAACAAAACTTTAAAACAGTTTATCTGGTGTTTGTGCAGAAACTTACTTCCAACATCCAGTCTGGTTCCTCCACCAAAAGTCCACCACAGTGACACAAACTCATTGAGCCGCCGTACAAAAACCTCTCACTGTAGAGAGACACGGCTCTCTGACTTTGACACACTGAAGTAAACCTACAAGCCCTCAAGATGAAACTTAACCATTAAAGTAAGAAATAAAGATTTATCTTCTAGCTTCATGTTTTATTTTCATTACAATGGACTTTTGATTTTCTCATTCAAAAGCTAACTTTGTCCTTTAATGCAAAATATGTCTAAAAACAAAATGGAAACGCAACTACTATTTCCTGCCTGTTAAATATATGATATATAGAAAACATGGCTGCTGAAAAAATAAACATTTTAAACATTTGACGTACTTCCAAATGACTCACAAACTTTGAATATATACACAGCATTTTCTATGTGAAACTTCAAACATCTACAAGCAGTATTAATTTCTCCTCCAGTAAAACAAATTCAAATAAATGTTAAAATTCCAAAGGAAAACTGTCCTATAAATCCTGCCATTAATAATCCTGATATATATAATTATCATGAACCTATGTTTATCGTAGATTATGATAAATGAAAATACATTTTGTCTGAATACATCCCACAGTGATGGTGATTTGTGTGGCTGTGAATAAGTGGGAATTCACAATAATATTCTGCAAGTAAATCAGCTCATCCAACTCGAACCAAAGCTTTTTATAAAAAGGAAGTAACACATTCCTAATCAATACTCTGGTAAAGTGATTGATAGTCAGCATCATCAGAGTAATCCAAGTCCCTGTTGGAGTCAGTCAGAGCATTTCCATAGAGAGCCACTTTGCATCAGCAGCACCATGCTCCAGTGCTCTGGGAGAGTTTATAGTCCTGAGAGTTGAACACTGGATGACTGACAGCTGTCCTTCATGACAACAGAAGCCACAGAAATCCTCCTCATCAAAAACATGACTTTGATCTCCGTCCTCATCTGGACTCTCCTCTGCTGCTGCTTCACAGGTAAAGTCCAGAGAATCAAACTCCTCTCCTCTATCAACATCTGTCCCTCTGAAATGAAGCTGACAAAACCATGATGCTGCTTTATGTTTGTGTCTCTGTATCCTCAGAGTCCAGAGGTCAGGTCACAGTGACTCAGTCTGGAGCAGTGAGCTCTGCTGTGGGAGGCTCTGTCACCATCACATGTAGAACCAGTCAGAATGTTTATAGCTCTAACTACTTAGCCTGGTACCAACAGAGAGATGGAGAAACTCCTAAACTGCTCATTTACTCTGCCAGCACTCGAGAATCAGGGATTCCAGGTCGTTTTACAGGCAGTGGATCAAACTCTGACTTCACTCTGACCATCAGTGGAGTCCAGACTGAAGATGCAGCAGTTTACTACTGTCAGAGTGCACATTACATCAGCAGTCAGTGGTTGTTCACACAGTGAAAAAGCATCGTACAAAAACCTCCCTCAGTCAGACTGAACAGAAACTGAACTGACTGCTGCAGCTGGAAGCTACTGCAGAGACTGATACACTTCACTGAGGACACACACACACACACACACAGGCCCAAAATACACACACATACACAAACAGGACCCATACATATGCATTAATCGGGAGATGAGGGGACTGTCCATGGATAAGTGCCCGAAGCAGTCGAGGCTTTGGTGCCTTGCTCAATGACAGCTCTTCAGCTCCCAATCCCCACTCTGTGTTCAGTCAGTACAGGCACTTGAACTGGGGACCCTCTGGTTCCCAAGCCAAGTCCCAACAAACTGAGCTCCTGCCACTCATGTAAATATAAACAGGCTTTATATGACCTGGAATTATAAAAATACAAAAGACGTCATTGACACTTTAACTATATCTACACATATAAGTGTGTTACATAAGTGTCAAATCTGCTGGCAGACACTAAGAGACAGAGACTGTCCTTTGATCTCTCTCATGTCATGTCCTTTGTTGAAGTTACTCTGTCTCATTTAAATGTGATTTGGTGGAAAATCTCAAATTAGATTCATGTTATGTGACTTTTTGCAGATGATACACTGTTCCTCTTATTATTAAGAGTTTTGAATTAAAATCTGCACAATAATTTATAGGCAGAATTTAACAACACACAAACTTAACTGGAGAAATTTCTTCCAGGACAGACATCAGTAATAACAGAGAGCTTTGGGTTTTACTATTAGAAATGTCTTACCATGTGTATTCTTACCAAAATAAATTGATTGATCTATCATGGGAACTGCAGTAAAAGAATAGCCACAGTCTGAAACCCATTAAAATTAGTCTGAAAAAAAGACTCACTGCTGTTGTGGCTTTTGTGCATTAGTTTGAGTAATGCTCCTGATATATTACATATGTCCTAGAAATGAAGTCACATGAAACTCATATGATACATTTGATCAAATCTTTATTGCTTTGAGATATTGAAACCATCAACACAAGCAAGAACATGTTCACACTGAAACGTCATGAGAGAGACAGAGAGCAGACTGAGAGCAGTAGCAGAGTAAAACCAGCAGCAGAGTCCCAGTGAGTCAGGTCAGGACTGGGAACACTGGTCTCTCCTCAGTGTCTCTGAGAGTGGAGTCTGGGAGCCCTGGGTGGCCTCACAGGTCACAGAGCCCACCTTCCTCCACTGGTCTGCAGGGAGCCTCAGGGTGCTGCTCCAGCTGTAGAGGCCGTCCTTCTCCAGCACCCCAGGGCTCCTGCTCTCCTCCCAGCTGCTGCTGCTGCTGCTGCTGCTGCTGCCGTCCACCTTCCAGGCCAGACTCCAGTCTGAGGGGAAGCCCTTGTTGGCCAGACACATGAGCGTGGCCTTCCCCTGCTGCAGCTCCTCACTGGAGGGGGGCAGCACCGTCAGGGTGGGACGGACATCACCTAGGAGACACCAATCAGCTTAGAGGACAGGGACCACACAGCTGTCAATCAACCATCAGACACTTGGACACCTTTACTGTGTGAGAGTTGATTTTCTCCTTTAAGGAGTTTCTGTCAGATGTTTTTTCTGCTCCATCAGTCACTCACTCACACATTGTTTCACTTCCCTTTAAGAAGCCTCTCATGCAAATCAGCACAGAGAGAATCATCATACAGAATGACCTCAAATATATCAAACTACACTGGACAGAAAATATCAGAATTTAGACAAATTATTAAACATTTTCCTCCCAAACATTGACGATACATTACTTTAGTAAAATGCATTTTACATTTTTTTCTTTGTGCATAAAAAATGCATATATTACTGCACTTCCTACAATCAAATGTTCTTTATGTTGATGTCAATTCTCATTAAAACTGTTCAAAAGATTTTCAAAATTTGAAACCACATGAATCAGTCACCGTTAGTTTATTCCTAAAAAGTTGATGCTGAAGTTATTAGAAAAAAATAGTTATCACTGAGGTGGAACATTAAGAAAATACTCTTGATAAACATTTGTAAAACTGGTTTGCAGTTTTTTTTACATTTCAACCTGTTTGACTTCAAGTATGATGAAAATGTACAAAGAAATGTTGATTAAAGCTGCTCTGACTTCAAACATAAGAAATAACATGAATACTGCAGACATTACAAAACAAACTAAACAGTTTATCTAGTATTTGTGCAGAAACTTACTTCCAACATCCAGTCTGGTTCCTCCACCAAAAGTCCACCACAGTGATACAAACTCATTGAGCCGCTGTACAAAAACCTCTCACTGTAGAGAGACACGGCTCTCTGACTTTGACACAAACAAACTCACCAAAAATATTCCCAGTTTACCCAGATTGTGTAATAACTGGTTTAACTGTTTAGAGACTGATTCACAAACTTTGAATATATACACAACATTTTCTGTGTGAAACTTCAAACATCTACAAGCAGTATTAATTTCTCCTCCAGTAAAACAAATTCAAATAAATGTAAAAATTCCAAAGGAACACTGTCCTATAAATCCTGCCATTAATAATCCTGATATATATAATTATCATGAACCTATGTTTATCGTAGATTATGATAAATGAAAATACATTTTGTCTGAATACATCCCACAGTGATGTTGATTTGTGTGGCTGTGAATAAGTGGGAATTCACAATAATATTCTGCAAGTAAATCAACTCATCCAACTCAAACCAAAACTTTTTATAAAAAGGAAGTAACACATTCCTAATCAATACTCTGGTAAAGTGATTGATCCACTGATAGTCAGCATCATCAGAGTAATCCAAGTCCCTGTTGGAGTCAGTCAGAGCATTTCCATAGAGAGCCACTTTGCATCAGCAGCACCATGCTCCAGTGCTCTGGGAGAGTTTATAGTCCTGAGAGTTGAACACTGGATGACTGACAGCTGTCCTTCATGACAACAGAAGCCACAGAAATCCTCCTCATCAAAAACATGACTTTGATCTCCGTCCTCATCTGGACTCTCCTCTGCTGCTGCTTCACAGGTAAAGTCCAGAGAATCAAACTCCTCTCCTCTATCAACATCTGTCCCTCTGAAATGAAGCTGACAAAACCATGATGCTGCTTTATGTTTGTGTCTCTGTATCCTCAGAGTCCAGAGGTCAGGTCACAGTGACTCAGTCTGGAGCAATCAGCTCTACTGTGGGAGGCTCCGTCACCATCACATGTAGGACCAGTCAGAATGTTTATAGCTCTAACCGCTTAGCCTGGTACCAACAGAGAGATGGAGAAACTGCTAAACTGCTCATATACTATGCCAGCACTCGACAATCAGGGATTCCAGGTCGTTTTACAGGCAGTGGATCAAACTCTGACTTCACTCTGACCATCAGTGGAGTCCAGACTGAAGATGCAGCAGTTTACTACTGTCAGAGTTATCATTACATCAACAGTCAGAACGTGTTCACACAGTGAAAAAGCGTCGTACAAAAACCTCCCTCAGTCAGACTGAACAGAAACTGAACTGACTGCTGCAGCTGGAAGCTACTGCAGAGACTGATACACTTCACTGAGGACACACACACACACACACACACACACACAAAGCAGTGGCAGCTGCTGGTCTTTCAAACAGAGAAAGCTAACTTTAAGTTTACATCATAAAATTTGTCATATTGTAGCGAGGCAGTAACTTTTAAAAGGAACATTTAATTGAAGCAGTTTTTCAACCACACTCATGCCATAGAACCACAGCAAAACACACCTCAAAGATTTTATATGGGTTTAAACACCTGAACTGTGTACAAACGGTGAAAATGAGCTATATCGCTTATGGAAATAAGCAACTCCAGATGGCACTCTGTCAGAAGACTCCACTCGCAAATATCTGCATGGGACTGAGCTCGAGATGTGAAGTGCTGTCAGTCACAAAGGGGTTCAGCCTTGTAGACAATTCCTCCAATCATCATGCATACACCGAGCGTCCTCTCACGCATACCGTTCCATTAGGACCCAGGGAAGCTGAGCCTCCCTGGAAGTGACGATTTTGTTGCATTTATCCAATGACCGTCTCGCTTTGCTGCATGAAAAAAACCTGCTCAACGCTGTGTCATAGAAATGCATGAAGCATCCGCGTCCGCTGTGCTGACACGAGAATGTATAAAAGGGAGGTCGCGTTTGAAAACTGGTGATAAACAGCTGACGTTTGAACATCATAGTCATGGTGTTCAACGCATCCTAGAGCACATTTAATGCAATATAAATTCTTATTTTAATGTAAATTCAATAGTGCATATTTGACCATTTCTTCTATGAAATTTTAGGGGAAGTTCAACCTCCCTTGTTGTCTCAGAGCAATCGCCCCTGACACAAACTGTGCACACACAATTTTAATTAAAATCTCTTTTCCTTATTTGATTGATTTGCCAGTTAATAAAGAGGAAACAAGTTCAGACTTTAAATTAGAAAAGACTTGGTCACGACCTTTGACCTCATACTGGATTGCAGCCATCTCAACTCTGTCCAGTTACAAGAAAACATCGACACACAGAGCAGCATCAGAAATATTCATGATAAAATGTAGTCCAAACAGAACTTGTGAATGAATGAATGAACTTTGTTAAATCTCTGCTTAACATAGTACGGAGCAACAACCCAATGCTGCAGGGATGCAGACACTCAGCAATCTCATTCGAAGTCACTTCTTGTGAGCTGTTTGGTATATGCATTTATTTTTCTATTTTCATTCAATAATATGTAATGCAGAAATACACCTTGATTAAACATAATGCTGTAGATTAGAATATGAGTGCTAGTGTGACCCAATAAACTGCAGTGCATTGCAAAGTTAAGCAAATCAACATTTACTGAAAAAAAGATGACTGAAATCACTTTCTAGATTCCAAACATTATTATCAAACGAAATACTCAGTCTCATTAACGTCTAATTATGTTAAGCCACGCAACATCATATTAAAGACACATTGTTTCAGTCACAAAATATATTAGGCTATAGCTCTAATATTTATCGTGGCAAAAAAACAAAAATAAACAGTTCTTTATGGTATAGCCTGTTTTACACAAAATGAATATTCACAGCCAATATAAGAAAACTTAAACGTGACAATTGAGTGTATTATTTGTGTTTCCTTTTACGCAGGTGGAACTTGCCCACCGTGCGCACCTCTCCTCCCTCTCCGGTCCCTGGCTGTTGGTCACAGATTTCTTCCCATGTAGCGTTCCTTTGTGAGACAGTCAGGTTTCTTTGCTGTAGCTCATTTAAGTGTTTATTGGCCTCATCTACCAACACCTCTAATTCCATAGGGTCGAATTTCACTTTGCGCTCTCTCTCCAAACTCACAATGCTGCAAACCATAAAACATGCAAAACCCTCATTTAAATAGGGTGTCTCCAACATGTTTGCACCTCTTGTCATTTACGCAATCACTCTTAGTAAATCACCTGCAAACCGCAGTTCAGCCCTACACGCAAAATTCTAGATTGCGCAGGCAAATTAGCACACGCACATTAGGATCTTAGTAGATCCGGCCCTAAGTTGTTAGATATGATAGAAAACATTGTTTGTGCATTTTCCCAAGAAATCCACCAAACTCTTGTATTACGATACGTTGAAAACCAACAAGCCCTGATCATAAAACGTTTCTGACCTCCTTGTGTCATAGGCCTGCATGGCATCATTAATGTAGGAGGGTGCCTGACTGTGTAGACCTCTAAAAGTGAAAACTAGTTTAAACTAGATTTTTTATTGAATGGGAAGTGGGCAACAAAAATGAAGACAAGTGTGATGTGAGATCTTTTTAAGGACCTGGTCAAAGGCCATATGACAGTCCACTGGACCACTGGTTAGTGATGCATGGATGTGAAAGACATGGCAAAACAAAGTTACAACAGAGTAATTGGACAAAATATATCGGTGTATTAGAATCTTGATTTTACCTCCAGGCACACCAGCACAACATTGTACGATGTATCTTGACTGGAAAATACAGAAGTGGATCAGACACTTCAAATGCTGCTCAAGAGTCAATGCCTGGTCAAAAGTGACACCTATATTTCTGAGGGCAGATTGAACAGATGAAAAAAATAGAAACATCAGAACACTTTAACAATTAAACTTTGATAAGATGTTAGAAACATATCAGCATATAAAGCATCTTCTTAAAGTAACACCACAGTCACATCATCTTCTACACTGATGATATTACATTGAACATGAAAAAACCTGCGTCTTGTCTCTTTAAGTAAATAATGTGAATATTTATTGAAGCAGTTTTTTGTTTATTCTGTTCTGCTTTTAAATTTACAAAAAACGATCAGTTACAGACTGTGGAGTTTACATTTTCTCTAAGGTGTTTAAATTAACGTAGATCTCTTTGCCAAAAGAATTAACAGGACATCTAGCAAAATAAAATGGGTGTCATGGTATGAAACCTTTTCTGTCACACTCTCTTAAGAGGTGGTGAATATTTTTTTGGTCATTATTTTCTCTTTCACACCTGTAAAACAAAGACCCCACTATAAATATTATAACAATTTTATGAACAGAATCAACTGCATTAACGTGGAGGAAGCCAAATGAAAATTTTACCATCCTTTCATACCCTATTATATTAAGAAACATTGATATTACCAATGCTGTCACCACTGTGCAGGGCAGGAATTTCACGAGGGCCACGAGGGCCATGGCTCTTGTGCCCTCCTCATTTGGCCCTGTGCCCTTGAAAAAAATATCTGCCCTAAGGCCACAGTGGCCTTGATGCCCCGCCCGCACTGCCCCAGGTGATTTTGCGGTTTTCTCCTGTGCCTCTTTCCTGTCAACACGGCTTTGACACCTGCTCTGTTGAGAAAAAAAATGCGATGACATTGTGGACTCTTATTGAGCAACATCAAATGAGACGATGCCTACATCACCAGTGGTGAGTTTGATTCGAGCCTGGCATGAACGGGCTGTAAAGACAGCTTGACACCAGTCTATCACCGGCCGACCAGGAGACTTCATCAAACGCCTGAGCAGGGATCGGTACCGAGACCCGGTATTAAACAACCCAAGGCAAGTTTAATCAACACCGTAATAACAGTAAGCTCCGGTATTATCTGCGTCACTTTTTAAAGTTTCGGTTTCATGTATCATCATTGTGCAGCAGTACAGATGAAGAGAATATAACTTCAAGATGACTCTAGTTAACGACAGCTACACTTGTTATTGTGAGTAAGTGCAATAAAACCTCTGCCAGCCAAGCCAATACTTTATCAATACATGTGATCAGCATGTAGAAAGCCACATTTCAGTCTGCTCTGTCCGCAGTCTCTCATTCACCGCTATTATGATTTACGATCGCGGTCGACACAAGCACATCGCGCTCGTGGTGCTAACAGCAAAGTGTTAAAGACAAACTAAATGAAAGCTGTCTGTGTGTAGGCTAACACTTTATCTGAACATGTACCTGAGGCAGCCGACCTGCAGGCAGTGAGTGTCCTCAGTAGAGGAGGGACAGAGAGCAGGATGAATGACTGATACTGATGTTTGTCTTCATGCTGAGATAACGTGACTTTCTTCACTCAGTATTGTGATGTCAGGAGGAATATTTATATTCCAGTCAGATATTATTGGGTTTTAAATAGTGACTTTGGTGTTGTTGTAAACATGACTGTTGCTGCCATGGACTGTATAAAACTATATCCTGTGTAACTGGCCTATAAGGAAAGCATCAGGAGGTAAGGTGTGTGCATGTGTGCGTGTGTGTGTGTGGAGGAAAGGGGAGAGTGAGATGCTGGTAGAGATAGTGTGTGTTATTAGATACTGTTAATGTCACTTATTATGCTTCTGTGCATTGATAGCTCTTTTTAGTCTGTTTCTGCATCATGTTGAGGAGGGCCATGCCTGTAAATGTATGCAAAAAAAAAATAAAAAGAGGATCGGTTGCTCGCTGCTAAAAATGTGGCCCGTTGACATTATCTGGTTTTGAAATGCGGCCCAGTTGAAATAGTAGCCTAATTGAATAGCCCTGCTGTAGTTTGCTTGTTTGTTTGTTAGCTATCTAACAACACATCAAAAATAATTGTAAGCCAGTCTTGTTCAGTGAATCAGTTTATCATGTACATTCAAAAAATATTTAGGCCTAATATTTAAGATTGTTTGCTTATAAATACATGAACCTGGTTGTTCTATATTTAAAACACATTGGGTTTATTGGTGCTATTAAATAAATCACATTATTACTTTTTATACTCATTATTATTAATAGCATTAGCAGTTGAGGCTTTGGTGCCTTGCTCAATGACAGCTCTTCAGCTCCCAGTCCCCACTCTGTGTTCAGTCGGTACAGGCACTTGAACTGGGGACCCTCTGGTTCCCAAGCCAAGTCCCAACAAACTGAGCTCCTGCCACTCATGTACGAAAGAAACATCGATTCACTACCCCATTTCAAATCACAACTCAAAACACATCTGTTTAAAACTGCCTATTCCATCTGATGCCAATTGCTCTGTCACTTTCTATTGTTTTTTTTTTTTTGTTTTTGTTTTTGTTTTTAAATTGTTGTTTCTTTTTAATGTCTTTTTGATGTCATTTTGTGTATCTGTACGGTGTCCTTGAGTGCCAAGAAAGGCGCCTTCAAATAAAATGTATTATTATTATTATTAAAAGACATAATTGACACTTTAACTATATCTATACATATAAGTGTCAAATCTGCTGGCAGACACTAAGAGACAGAGACTGTCCTTTGATCTCTCTCATGTCATGTCCTTTGTTGAAGTTACTCTGTCTCATTTAAATATGATTTGGTGGAAAATGTCAAATTAGATTCATGTTATGTCAATTTATGCAGATGATACACTGTTCCTCTTATTATTAAGAGCTTTGAATTAAAATCTTCTGTATAATTTATAGGCAGAATTTAACAACACACAAACTTAACTGGAGAAATTTCTTCCAGGACAGACATCAGTAATAACAGAGAGCTTTGGGTTTTACTATTAGAAATGTCTTACCATGTGTATTCTTACCAAAATAAATTCATTGATCTATATTGGGAACTGCAGTAGAAGATTATCCACAGTCTGAAAAAGTATTCTGAAAAATAAAGACTCATTACTGTTGTGGCTTTTGTGCATTAGTTTGAGTAATGCTCCTAATATATAACATATGTCCAAGAAATGAAGTCACATGACGGCACTCATATGATACATTTGATCAAATCTTTATTGCTTTGAGATATTGAAACCATCAACACAAGCAAGAACATGTTCACACTGAAACGTCATGAGAGAGACAGAGAGCAGACTGAGAGCAGTAGCAGAGTAAAACCAGCAGCAGAGTCCCAGTGGGTCAGGTCAGGACTGGGAACACTGGTCTCTCCTCAGTGTCTCTGAGAGTGGAGTCTGGGAGCCCTGGGTGGCCTCACAGGTCACAGATCCCACCTTCCTCCACTGGTCTGCAGGGAGCCTCAGGGTGCTGCTCCAGCTGTAGAGGCCGTCCTTCTCCAGCACCCCAGGGCTCCTGCTCTCCTCCCAGCTGCTGCTGCTGCTGCTGCTGCTGCTGCCGTCCACCTTCCAGGCCAGACTCCAGTCTGAGGGGAAGCCCTTGTTGGCCAGACACATGAGCGTGGCCTTCCCCTGCTGCAGCTCCTCACTGGAGGGGGGCAGCACCGTCAGGGTGGGACGGACATCACCTAGGAGACACCAATCAGCTTAGAGGACAGGGACCACACAGCTATTTTCTCCTTTAAGGAGTTTCTGTCAGATGGTTTTTCTGCTCCATCAGTCACTCACTCACACATTGTTTCACTTCCCTTTAAGAAGCCTCTCATGCAAATCAGCACAGAGAGAATCATCATACAGAATGACCTCAAATATATCAAACTACACTGGACATAAAATATCAGAATTTGGAAAAATTCTTTCTTATCCAAAACCTTGACTAACCATTACATATTAATGGCATATTTAGTGGAAACAGAACCAAAATTAGAAATTAAACAGATTACAATCAAATGTTCTTCATGTGGATTTCAGTCATCATTAAAAAAAAGTGTTAAAAAGATTTTCAAAATCTAAAACACTAGATGACAAAATGAAGTGATCTTGCACATTTTCTAATACCCACTTTTATCTTCACTCTGTTCAACAATATTTAACAACTGATTCTTAATTTGTTCTAAAAACAGGTATTATTTAGCAGGAACATTTAGATATAATCTCAGAAAACATTTGGAAAACAGTTTTGTGAGTTTGCAGTTTTATCATCTCTATATTTCAAGCTTTTTTTTTTTAAATCCCAGTGTGATGGAATTTTGTGAAGCCACTGTGAGTCACTCTCCATGGTTAAGGAGGAGAAATAAAAACATGAATAATAAACTCAGTTTTTTTTAATCTATTGCAAATATTACAAATCAGAATTTAAAACATAACAATATGGTATCTAGTATTTGTGAAGAAACTTACTTAACCTAATCAATACTCTGGTAAAGTGACTGATCCATTGATAATCAGCATCATCAGAGTAATCCAAGTCCCTGTTGGAGTCAGTCAGAGCATTTCCATAGAGAGCCACTTTGCATCAGCAGCACCATGCTCCAGTGCTCTGGGAGAGTTTATAGTCCTGAGAGTTGAACACTGGATGACTGACAGCTGTCCTTCATGACAACAGAAGCCACAGAAATCCTCCTCATCAAAAACATGACTTTGATCTCCGTCCTCATCTGGACTCTCCTCTGCTGCTGCTTCACAGGTAAAGTCCAGAGAATCAAACTCCTCTCCTCTATCAACATCTGTCCCTCTGAAATGAAGCTGACAAAACCATGATGCTGCTTTATGTTTGTGTCTCTGTATCCTCAGAGTCCAGAGGTCAGGTCACAGTGACTCAGTCTGGAGCAGTGAGCTCTGCTGTGGGAGGCTCCGTCACCATCACATGTAGGACCAGTCAGAATGTTTATAGCTCTAACTACTTAGCCTGGTACCAACAGAGAGATGGAGAAACTCCTAAACTGCTCATATACCTTGCCAGCACTCGACAATCAGGGATTCCAGATCGTTTTACAGGCAGTGGATCAAACTCTGACTTCACTCTGACCATCAGTGGAGTCCAGACTGAAGATGCAGCAGTTTACTACTGTCAGAGTTATCATTACATCAACAGTCAGTACGTGTTCACACAGTGAAAAAGCGTCGTACAAAAACCTCCCTCAGTCAGACTGAACAGAAACTGAACTGACTGCTGCAGCTGGAAGCTACTGCAGAGACTGATACACTTCACTGAGGACACACACACACACACACACACACACAAAGCAGTGGCGGCTGCTGGTCTTTCAAACAGGGGAAGCTCACTTTAAGTTTACATCATAAAATTTGTCATAGTGTAGCGAGGCAGTAACTTATAAAAGGAACATTTCATTGAAGCAGTTTTTCAACCACACTCATGCCATAGAACCACAGCAAAACACACCTCAAAGATTTTCAGATGGGTTTAAACACCTGAACTGTGTACAAACGGTGAAAATGAGCTATATCGCTTATGGAAATAAGGAACTCCAGATGGCACTCTGTCAGAAGACTCCACTCGCAAATATCTGCATGAGACTGAGTTCGAAATGTGAAGCACTGTCAATCACAAAGGGGTTCAGCCTTTTAGACAATTCCTCCAATCATCATGCATACACCGAGCGTCCTGGCCACCGCTCCATTAGGTCCCACGGAAGTTAAAGGGAAATTTCAGTTTATTTCAACCTGTCTCCTCTCGTCCTAAATTTGTTTCAAGTGACTAGTGCCATAGAAATAATAGTTAGCATGTTAGCCGTTAGCCTAGATACAGCCGGGGCGCATAGTAGCGTCAGACCTGTTAAAATGTAAGTGAAAGGGCAACCTTCAAGTGCAAAGTTAGTCCACTAAACAAGCTTTTCTTCCACAAAGACCGCCTCATATCGTTAGGATAAATGTCAGAGAACATATAGAAAACGACATGTAAACGTGTTGTCTTACCTTACCGGTGTGCTGCCATGTTTGTTTACCATTTAGCTCTGCTTTCCAAAGCGCGGCCGAAATATTGCGACAACAAGTAGCGATCTCATAGCGTGCCTGAAATCTCGCGAGCTCTAGATAAAGCCCAGCTGGATACTACTCCAGGTGGAGGTGTCTCGTAGAGCCCTGCACGGGACTGTTTTCTTCAACCCGCTCCTGCCCGCTCCCGCTGAATTTCTGACCATTACCGCCCGCAACCGCAACGTGTGTATTACACTCCTGCCTGCTCCCGCAATGTGTATGTCCACTGCTGCCCGCACCCACAAAACTCTGAGAATTTATGCCCGCACAATAATAGAGATCGATGATTTTGTGCCTTCTCCCGTCCCGCAGCACAAAACATGTCATTTTATAGGCTATTAATAAAGAGATTCATGGGGTTGTTTGTATCGTTTCCCTGGTCTGCATGTCTTTTGACGCACTGGTCAGGAGTAGTGCTCCTATTTCATTGTTTTCATTTAGTTTTTAATGAAATAAAGGCTTTTTCATATTCTATTCTCCTCCTCTGTATTTTATTTATTTTTCTACCTTTATATAATCACGCAGTGATTGAGGTTAAGGCAGGCCTGGCGCCAGGATGAAGTTACTGAGGGGGCGGTTAAAAATTACGAGGGGGCAAATCTTTATTATGCAACATAGGTTCACACAGTGAGTTATAAAGAGCACGCAGACGGGCGTAATGACAGCTCGTCACCGGTGAAACACAATAAACTGCACGTCTTCTTTCATGTTTGTCTCATGACAGATGGAGCTTACAGACAGACACACAGACAGGTGGAGCAAGCGGCAAATTGGTATGAAAGCTGGTTCAGGGCATATTTGTCCATTTATGAATAAATATAGAGTGGAAACGCTCATGCATGTGCACCAAGATCCCACAGTGTTTTTTTTTAGCCGCCTGTTCCCGCCCGCAGCAAAGTCCCAATGCAGCCCTCTAGTGTCTCGTCCTCGGTCACATCCAGACCTTGAAAATAAGGCTGCAACCGGTCCCATTCCTTGCAACAGAGGCATTCCTCTTCTGTGGGCACTGGGGCACAGCATTCACAGGTACACCACCAATCTCCAGAGCTACACAGCCTTGCAGCAGCCATTTCTCCTCTCTCGTCCTCTACCTGTTGCGCCTCTCTCTCTCTCCTCCTCCATTCTTCAATTTCACAAAGCTCTTCCTCAGTGTATTCTGGCTTAAATAAATAAGGGTGGCCATCAAACTCTGCAAAATCTAATTCCTCCTCCACAAAGTTGAAGTCTGGCAAAAAGTCAGCCATTATTCTATAAATCTTTCATAAAATAAATGAATGAACTTTTCAGGCTACTGTCCGGTTCTGTCTTCCAGCTGTTGCTGTTTGTTCTCGCGATATTTCAGGCACGGTATGAGATCGCTGCTTGTTCTCGCGATATTTCGGCCGCACTTTGGAAAGCAGAGCTAAATGGTAAACAAACATGGCAGCACAACAGTAAGGTAAGACAACACGTTTACATGTCGTTTTCTATATGTTCTCTGACATTTATCCTAACGATATGAGGCGGTCTTTGTGGAAGAAAAGCTTGTTTAGTGGACTAACTTTGCACCTGAAAGGATGCCCGTTCACTTACGTTTTAACAGGTCTGACGCTACTATGCGCCCCGGCTGTATCTAGGCTAACGGCTAACATGTTAACTATTATTTCTATGTCACTAGTCACTTGAAACAAATTTAGGACGAGAGGAGACAGGTTGAAATAAACTGAAATTTCCCTTTAACTTCCGTGGGACCTAATGGAGCGGTGGCCAGGAGAGGACACTCGGTGTATGCATGATGATTGGAGGGATTGTCTAAAAGGCTGAACCCCTTTGTGATTGACAGTGCTTCACATTTTGAACTCAGTCTCATGCGGATATTTGTGAGTGGAGTCTTCTGACAGAGTGCCATCTGGAGTTGCTTATTTCCATAAGCGATATAGCTCATTTTCACCGTTTGTACACAGTTCAGGTGTTTAAACCCATGTGAAAATCTTTTAGGTGTGTCTAACTATTATTTTTATGTCACTAGTCACTTGAAACAAATTTAGGACGAGAGGAGACATCTGACCATCAGTGGAGTCCAGACTGAAGATGCAGCAGTTTACTACTGTCAGAGTTATCATTACATCAACAGTCAGTATTCGTTGACACAGTGAAAAAGCGTCATACAAAAACCTCCCTCAGTCAGACTGAACAGAAACTGAACTGACTGCTGCAGCTGGAAGCTACTGCAGAGACTGATACACTTCACTGAGGACACACACACACAAACACACACACACAGAGGCCCAAAATACACACACATACACAAACAGGACCCATACATATGCATTAATGGACAGATGAGGGGACTGTCCATGGAAAGTGCCCGACGCAGTTGAGACTTGGGTACCTTGCTCAATGACAGCTCTTCAGCTCCCAGTCCCCACTCTGTGTTCAGTCAGTACAGGCACTTGAACTGGGGACCCTCTGGTTCCCAAGCCAAGTCCCAACAAACTGAGCTCCTGTCACTCATGTAAATGTAAACAGGCTTTATATGACCTGGAATTATAAAAATACAAAAGACACGTCATTGACACTTTAACTATATCTACACATATAAGTGTGTTACATAAGTGTCAAATCTGCTGGCAGACACTAAGAGACAGAGACTGTCCTTTGATCTCTCTCATGTCATGTCCTTTGTTGAAGTTACTCTGTCTCATTTAAATGTGATTTGGTGGAAAATCTCAAATTAGATTCATGTTATGTCAATTTATGCAGATGATACACTGTTCCTCTTATTATTAAGAGCTTTGAATTAAAATCTTCTGTATAATTTATAGGCAGAATTTAACAACACACAAACTTAACTGGAGAAATTTATTCCAGGACAGACATCAGTAATAACAGAGAGCTTTGTGTTTTACTATTAGAAATGTCTTACCATGTGTATTGTTACTAAAATAAATTGATTGATCTATAATGGAAACTGCAGTAGAAGATTATCCACAGTCTGAAACCCATTAAAATTAGTCTGAAAAAAAGACTCACTGCTGTTGTGGCTTTTGTGCATTAGTTTGAGTAATGCTCCTAATATATAACATATGTCCAAGAAATGAAGTCACATGAAACTCATATGATACATTTGATCAAATCTTTATTGCTTTGAGATATTGAAACCATCAACACAAGCAAGAACATGTTCACACTGAAACGTCATGAGAGAGACAGAGAGCAGACTGAGAGCAGTAGCAGAGTAAAACCAGCAGCAGAGTCCCAGTGAGTCAGGTCAGGACTGGGAACACTGGTCTCTCCTCAGTGTCTCTGAGAGTGGAGTCTGGGAGCCCTGGGTGGCCTCACAGGTCACAGAGCCCACCTTCCTCCACTGGTCTGCAGGGAGCCTCAGGGTGCTGCTCCAGCTGTAGAGGCCGTCCTTCTCCAGCACCCCAGGGCTCCTGCTCTCCTCCCAGCTGCTGCTGCTGCTGCTGCTGCTGCCGTCCACCTTCCAGGCCAGACTCCAGTCTGAGGGGAAGCCCTTGTTGGCCAGACACATGAGCGTGGCCTTCCCCTGCTGCAGCTCCTCACTGGAGGGGGGCAGCACCGTCAGGGTGGGACGGACATCACCTAGGAGACACCAATCAGCTTAGAGGACAGGGACCACACAGCTGTCAATCAACCATCAGACACTTGGACACCTTTACTGTGTGAGAGTTGATTTTCTCCTTTAAGGAGTTTCTGTCAGATGGTTTTTCTGCTCCATCAGTCACTCACTCACACATTGTTTCACTTCCCTTTAAGAAGCCTCTCATGCAAATCAGCACAGAGAGAATCATCATACAGAATGACCTCAAATATATCAAACTGCACTGGACAGAAAATATCAGAATTTAGACAAATTATTAAACGTTTTCCTTCCAAACATTGACGATACATTACTTTAGTAAAATGCATTTTACATTTTTTTTTGTGCATAAAAAATGCATGTATTACTGCACTACCTACAATCAAATGTTCTTTATGTTGATGTCAATTCTCATTAAAACTGTTCAAAACATTTTCAAAATTTGAAACCACATGAATCAATCACCGTTAGTTTATTCCTAAAAAGTTGATTCTCAATTTATTAGAAAAAAATAGTAATCACTGAGGTTGAACATTAAGAAAATACTCTTGATAAACATTTGTAAAACTGGTTTGCAGTTTTTTTTTACATTTCAACCTGTTTGACTTCAAGTATGATGAAAATGTACAAAGAAATGTTGATTAAAGCTGCTCTGACTTCAATAACATAACATAAATACTGCAGACATTACAAAACAGACTTCTAAACATAACTTTAAAACAGTTTATCTAGTATTTGTGCAGAAACTTACTTCCAACATCCAGTCTGGTTCCTCCACCAAAAGTCCACCACAGTGATACAAACTCATTGAGCCGCCGTACAAAAACCTCTCACTGTAGAGAGACACGGCTCTCTGACTTTGACACACTGAAGTAAACCTACAAGCCCTCAAGATGAAACTTAACCATTAAAGTAAGAAATAAAGATTTATCTTCTAGCTTCATGTTTTATTTTCATTACAAAGGACTTTTGCTTTTCTCATTCAAACACTAACTTTGTCCTTTAATGCAAAATATGTCTAAAAACAAAATGGAAAGGCAACTACTGTTTCTTGCCTGTTAAATATATAATATAAAGAAAACATGGCTGCTGAAAAAATAAACATTTTAAACATCTGACTTACTTCCAACATCCAGTCTGGTTCCTCCACCGAACGTGTACCACAGTGATACAACCTCATTGAGCCGCCGTACAAAAACCTCTCACTGTAGAGAGACACGGCTCTCTGACTTTGACACAAACAAACTCACCAAAAATATTCCCAGTTTACCCAGATTGTGTAATAACTGGTTTAACCGTTTAGAGACTGATTCACAAAGTTTGGAGAACAAATTCAAATAAATGTAAAAATTCCAAAGGAAAACTGTCCTATAAATCCTGCCATTAATAATCCTGATATATATAATTATCATGAACCTATGTTTATTGTAGATTATGATAAATGAAAATACATTTTGTCTGAATACATCCCACAGTGATGGTGATTTGTGTGGCTGTGAATAAGTGGGAATTCATCATAATATTCTGCAAGTAAATCAACTCATCCAACTCAAACCAAAGCTTTTTATAAAAAGGAAGTAACACATTCCTAATCAATACTTTGATAAAGTGATTGATCCATTGATAATCAGCATCATCAGAGTAATCCAAGTCCCTGTTGGAGTCAGTCAGAGCATTTCCATAGAGAGCCACTTTGCATCAGCAGCACCATGCTCCAGTGCTCTGGGAGAGTTTATAGTCCTGAGAGTTGAACACTGGATGACTGACAGCTGTCCTTCATGACAACAGAAGCCACAGAAATCCTCCTCATCAAAAACATGACTTTGATCTCCGTCCTCATCTGGACTCTCCTCTGCTGCTGCTTCACAGGTAAAGTCCAGAGAATCAAACTCCTCTCCTCTATCAACATCTGTCCCTCTGAAATGAAGCTGACAAAACCATGATGCTGCTTTATGTTTGTGTCTCTGTATCCTCAGAGTGCAGAGGTCAGGTCACAGTGACTCAGCCTGGAGCAGTGAGCTCTGCTGTGGGAGGCTCCGTCACCATCACATGTAGGACCAGTCAGGATGTTTATACTTGGAGCAGCAACCATGCCTTAGCCTGGTACCAACAGAGAGATGGAGAAACTCCTAAACTGCTCATTTACCGCACCAGCACTCGAGCATCAGGGATACCAGGTCGTTTTACAGGCAGTGGATCAAACTCTGACTTCACTCTGACCATCAGTGGAGTCCAGACTGAAGATGCAGCAGTTTACTACTGTCAGAGTTTTCATGTCATCAACAGTCAGTGGTTGTTCACACAGTGAAAAAGCATCGTACAAAAACCTCCCTCAGTCAGACTGAACAGAAACTGAACTGACTGCTGCAGCTGGAAGCTACTGCAGAGACTGATACACTTCACTGAGGACACACACACACACAGGCCCAAAATACACACACATGTACCCATACACATGCATTAATGGAGTGATGAGGGGACTGTCCATGGATAAGTGCCCGAAGCAGTTGAGGCTTTGGTGCCTTGCTCAATGACAGCTCTTCAGCTCCCAGTCCCCACTCTGTGTTCAGTCGGCACAGGCACTTGAACTGGGGACCCTCTGGTTCCCAAGCCAAGTCCCAACAAACTGAGCTCCTGCCACTCATGTAAATGTAAACAGGCTTTATATGACCTGGAATTATAAAAATACAAAAGACATAATTGACACTTTAACTATATCTACACATATATGTGTGTTACATAAGTGTCAAATCTGCTGGCAGACACTAAGAGACAGAGACTGTCCTTTGATCTCTCTCATGTCTTGTTGAAGTTACTCTGTCTCATTTAAATGTGATTTGGTGGAAAATCTCAAATTAGATTCATGTTATGTGACTTTTTGCAGATGATACACTGTTCCTCTTATTATTAAGAGCTTTGAATTAAAATCTTCTGTATAATTTATAGGTAGAATTTAACAACACACAAACTTAACAGGTGACATTTCTTCCAGGACAGACATCAGTAATAACAGAGAGCTTTGTGTTTTACTATTAGAAATGTCTTACCATGTGTATTGTTAACAAAATAAATTGATTGATCCATAATGGCAACTGCAGTAGAAGATTATCCACAGTCTGAAAAATTAGTCTGAAAAAAAGACTCACTACTGTTGTGGCTTTTGTGCATTAGTTTGAGTAATGCTCCTAATATATAACATATGTCCAAGAAATGAAGTCACATGAAACTCATATGATACATTTGATCAAATCTTTATTGCTTTGAAATATTGAAACCATCAACACAAGCAAGAACATGTTCACACTGAAACGTCATGAGAGAGACAGAGAGCAGACTGAGAGCAGTAGCAGAGTAAAACCAGCAGCAGAGTCCCAGTGAGTCAGGTCAGGACTGGGAACACTGGTCTCTCCTCAGTGTCTCTGAGAGTGGAGTCTGGGAGCCCTGGGTGGCCTCACAGGTCACAGAGCCCACCTTCCTCCACTGGTCTGCAGGGAGCCTCAGGGTGCTGCTCCAGCTGTAGAGGCCGTCCTTCTCCAGCACCCCAGGGCTCCTGCTCTCCTCCCAGCTGCTGCTGCTGCTGCTGCTGCTGCCGTCCACCTTCCAGGCCAGACTCCAGTCTGAGGGGAAGCCCTTGTTGGCCAGACACATGAGCGTGGCCTTCCCCTGCTGCAGCTCCTCACTGGAGGGGGGCAGCACCGTCAGGGTGGGACGGACATCACCTAGGAGACACCAATCAGCTTAGAGGACAGGGACCACACAGCTATTTTCTCCTTTAAGGAGTTTCTGTCAGATGGTTTTTCTGCTCCATCAGTCACTCACTCACACATTGTTTCACTTCCCTTTAAGAAGCCTCTCATGCAAATCAGCACAGAGAGAATCATCATACAGAATGACCTCAAATATATCAAACTACACTGGACATAAAATATCAGAATTTAGACAAATTATTAAACGTTTTCCTCCCAAACATTGACGATACATTACTTTAGTAAAATGCATTTTACAGTTTGTTTTGGGCAGCCATAACAAATGCATATATTACTGCACTTCCTACAATCAAATGTTCTTTATGTTGATGTCAATTCTCATTAAAACTGTTCAAAAGATTTTCAAAATTTGAAACCACATGAATCAATCACCGTTAGTTTATTCTTAAAAAGCTGATTCTGAATTTATTAGAAAAAAATAGTTATCACTGAGGTGAAACATTAAGAATATAATCTTGATAAACATTTGTAAAACTGGTTTGCAGTTTTATCTTTTTACATTTCAACCTGTTTGACTTCAAGTATGACGAAAATGTAAAAAGAAATGTTGATTAAAGCTGCTCTGACTTCAATGACATAACATAAATACTGCAGACATTACAAAAAAGACTTCTAAACATAACTTTAAAAACAGTTTATCTAGTATTTGTGCAGAAACTTACGTCCAACATCCAGTCTGGTTCCTCCACCAAAAGTCCACCACAGTGATACAAACTCACTGAGCCGCCGTACAAAAACCTCTCACTGTAGAGAGACACGGCTCTCTGACTTTGACACAAACAAACTCACTAAAATCAGTCTCTGTTTGTAAGATCTTGCCAAAAACATGAAAGCTGACAATAACACAGAGCCACAGAATTCCAGAATGCATGTTTTTGATATGTTTTTTTAATTTCAAATGCAATTTTTGTTAATTTTCTCCAGCAGTTAATTAAAATAATACAAAAAATTTTAGACTTGATAAGATTAGAATGATGTCATTGGCAACCTGCGTAGAATTTCTATTTGGCTTCTAGTGCACCAAAGGTAGATACAATGCACACAGCACACCTTTAAAAACATACAGAGTGTTCAGCATACAATATACAGTCGTGCAAATGGATGAGGTAGCAGAAAATAAGTTCTATAATAATGCAAGAAAGCAGTTCTTATTAAATAAATGTTCCCTGATGCAGCTGTTCTGTGTTCAATGCCTGCATGGAACAGGGAATACATGACTTTTTGAAATGTTCCAGCTGGCCCTTAGGTGCCTAAATCAAACATTTTGAAACAAAAGTCATCAAGTCGTTAAAATTTTATCAAATTGGAGATATTTCTAACTACACTCTGATAAAGTGATTGATCCATTGATAGTCAGCATCATCAGAGTAATCCAAGTCCCTGTTGGAGTCAGTCAGAGCATTTCCATAGAGAGCCACTTTGCATCAGCAGCACCATGCTCCAGTGCTCTGGGAGAGTTTATAGTCCTGAGAGTTGAACACTGGATGACTGACAGCTGTCCTTCATGACAACAGAAGCCACAGAAATCCTCCTCATCAAAAACATGACTTTGATCTCCGTCCTCATCTGGACTCTCCTCTGCTGCTGCTTCACAGGTAAAGTCCAGAGAATCAAACTCCTCTCCTCTATCAACATCCGTCCCTCTGAAATGAAGCTGACAAAACCATGATGCTGCTTTATGTTTGTGTCTCTGTATCCTCAGAGTGCAGAGGTCAGGTCACAGTGACTCAGCCTGGAGCAGTGAGCTCTGCTGTGGGAGGCTCCGTCACCATCACATGTAGGACCAGTCAGAATGTTTATAGCTCTAACTACTTAGCCTGGTACCAACAGAAAGATGGAGAAACTCCTAAACTGCTCATATACTCTGCCAGCACTCGACAATCAGGGATTCCAGGTCGTTTTACAGGCAGTGGATCAAACTCTGACTTCACTCTGACCATCAGTGGAGTCCAGACTGAAGATGCAGCAGTTTACTACTGTCAGAGTTTACATTACATCAACAGTCAGTGGTTGTTCACACAGTGAAAAAGCGCTGTACAAAAACCTCCCTCAGTCAGACTGAACAGAAACTGAACTGACTGCTGCAGCTGGAAGCTACTGCAGAGACTGATACACTTCACTGAGGACACACACACACACACACACACAAAGCAGTGGCGGCTGCTGGTCTTTCAAACAGGGGAAGCTCACTTTACGTTTACATCATAAAATTTGTCATAGTGTAGCGAGGCAGTAACTTATAAAAGGAACATTTCATTGAAGCCATTTTTTAAACCACACTCATGCCATAGAACCACAGCAAAACACACCTCAAAGATTTTCATATGGGTTTAAACACCTGAACTGTGTACAAACGGTGAAAATGAGCTATATCGCTTATGGAAATAAGGAACTCCAGATGGCACTCTGTTAGAAGACTCCACTCGCAAATATCTGCATGGGACTGAGTTTGAAATGTGCCATGTTTGTTTACCATTTAGCTCTGCTCTCCAAAGCGCGGCCGAAATATCACAAGAACAAGCAGCAACAGCTGGAAGGCAGAACCGGACAGTACAGTACAGCACAACATTGTACGATATCTTGACTGGAAAATACAGAAGTGGATCAGACACTTCAAATGCTGCTCAAGAGTCAATGCCTGGTCAAAAGTGACACCTATATTTCTGAGGGCAGATTGAACAGATGATAAAATGAAAACATCTGAACACTTATACAATTAAACTTTGATAAGATGTTAGAAACATATCAGCATATAAAGTATCTTCTTAAAGTAACACCACAGTCACATCATCTTCTACACTGATGATATTACATTGAACATGAAAAAACCTGCGTCTTGTCTCTTTAAGTAAATAATGTGAATATTTATTGAAGCAGTGTTTTGTTTATTCTGTTCTGCTTTTAAATTTACAAAAAAAGATCAGTTACAGACTGTGGAGTTTACATTTTCTCTAAGGTGTTTAAATTAACGTAGATCCCTTTGCCAAAAGAATTAACAGGACATCTAGCAAAATAAAACGGGTGTCATGGTATGAAACCTTTTCTGTCACACTCTCTTAAGAGGTGGTGAATATTTTTTGGTCATTATTTTCTCTTTCACACCTGTAAAACAAAGACCCCCAGGGGCACCGTCAGGAATTTTGGGCCCCATGAAAAAAAATCACATTGGGCCCCTGCTGCGCAGCTGTTGTCACCACATCTCTAGGACCTAACTGATGCATTAAAAGCTTTACATAACTCTAACTTTGAAGGCTTGCAACTGTCTTGCTTCTTGTAGTTCAATAGTACCAGTACAATATGTACTGCTAGTGAGTTGTACATGCAACAGTCTGCATACAGTATGCAATTCACTATTTGATGCAAGATAAAAAGCTGCCATAAAAAATGTGCTGATGGCCATCTTTTACAGTCTAAATGCAATTTTTATTGTAAAATCCCAAAATGGAAAATTTCTTAACATTAATGAAAGACTTAAAACAAATAACTTAAATATACATTAACTTTTCAATCAAAATAAATTAAGATCATCATCTCAAAATAATGAAAACAGCAGATTTTTGATAAGTCTGTATCTATTATCTATATTTTTAATTGTGTTAGAGGCGATGTATGTATTGTTGGAGATGTTCCTCACCATGATGGTGTGGTTATTAGACTGGATGAGGTATTGTATGCTATAGAGAAATTATCACTGAATAAAGCATGTGGCCTTGATCAAATAGCAGCAGAGCATCTAAAATATGCTAGCAGTAGAGTCTCAGTGTTGATTGCTTTATGTTTTACTGGATTATTAATGCATGGAATATTACCAGACTCTATGCTTGCTGTAGTATTAGTTAGGCATGTAACAATATATCGAATTTAGCGGTGTCGCGATAAAATAAATTCTCCATACCGTTGTGGAAATGCCACGGTAGTTATATAGCTGCGTTCTCCTACAGAGCCAGTAATATGACTGTGCGACTACATTCCCCATAATCCTTTGCATGCAACTGCGCGCGCAGGTGAGAGCAGACTCGTGCAGCTCAGCCTCTCAGCCTCCGACTCTGACCCGTGCGTGACCGGAGGAAACAGCAAATAAAAGTAAAGAGATTGATTGTTCTTCTCTGTGGATTTTCTCCGCGACCGTAGCCTGTTTGTTCTAAGCCACACATATCACGTGAAACAGCGGAATCATGGCTTTCCGACAAGACCAAGCACTTGTCGGTAGTCCAATGTTTCCACAGCGAAAAAAAAAGATAAAGTTACACTAAAATGATTTATAACAAAGCATTCATACAGCTTTGCACACACATTACTTTTGGATGGATTACTTGCGAAAGCAGGGTCGCACAGAAATGCCACGCATATCACATGAAAGTGCACAAGCAGAGCTTTCCTCTCCTCATCTCCTGTTCTGAGAAAGTGTTAGGGTCCCCTTGATGTCAAGATTATCAACCTGGCGTGAACAAACTGAGTGAATGTGTGTTTTTGAGTTTTTCTATGACTTCCAGGGAAATGGCTGGGCTTTATTTATTTTGGTTTTCTTTTACACACATCTCTACCCACCTCTCTCTCTCTCTCTCTGTCTCTCTCTCTCTCTGTGTCTCTCTGTGTATCTGTGAGTGAGGGAATGTGTGTTACTGAGTTTACATTATTTCTGATTTGTTAATTTTGTTGTTGTTGCAGGGTCCGATTGTTCTAAGTTCTGTATATTTGATGAATATTAAGACTACTTTATCCTCATAATTTGATGTCATTCAGATGGCTTTCTAGTAGTAGTACTGCACTACTTTTGTTCAGAGCAGGTTAAAAAATACTGAATGTTTCCATTTTCATATTCTGTCACTATAGTTTTAATTGACATGACTTTGTTATGGCACTTTAATGTCTGCCTGCCTAGCAGTAATAGGCAAGGCAAGGCAAGTTTATTTGTATAGCACAATTCAACACAAGGTCATTCAGAGTGCTTTACAGAGACATTAAAAGCAACAAGACACAATTTAAAACAATAAAAACAGTCAATTAAAAATGGAAATAGAAATTGAGAATGATAGTGATAATAAAATATAGTAACATAAAATAAAAACAGGCTCAATACATTGCATCTAAGAGCACTGCATACACAGTCATTATCGTTAACAAACTATAGAACATTTGTGTAGCTGCCTAAGCTATACGGCCAAGGGTCCAGGCCGTGATGGCCTATATCACTCCTGCTACTCCTTGCCACCAAAAAGTGCTCTTTGACAACATTTAAGTTTAATTTCAAAAACCGGCTCTGTCAGAGATTTCAGCTAGGATCTCTTGTCCCTGGCTCTGAACCATCTTGAATTTGGTTGGTCGGGTCTGTTTTTTAATGAGTGTATAGGACGTCTCCCTTAATAATACACCCAATGCGCGCCCACTATTTGCTCTTGAGTCCTTCACTCAGAGTCTTACCGTCCCGCCAGACACAGGTGCCACACACTGGTCTTATTCAGATCGTAATGAACTCTAAAGATCCATCACAGGACGTCTCCCTTCTAGATCTGAATTCACAGCATGCTCCCCAGTGTCGAGTCACAGCAGTAGCTGACTCAGACTTCCCGATCACCCCCACAGGGATGCCGACAGCCCAATTATTACATTACGGCTTTGATCAGCGAATATAATGTGACTTGGGATGTACGCCAAATGCTGACTCCGTTATGCAGCAGATCCAGTTGTGCCGCCGTCATCATAAAAGGACGTCACTTTACGTGACGCTTCAGAGTAAGGCCGTCTCATGTCTCTTATCAGCAATCCTCGCTCCTCACTCCTAATTCCTGACTTCTTAAATGTTTCCCTAAGTGGGAGGGGACTAACAGTTAGGTAAGGTGGCTAGGTTAGGTGGTTAGCAGTAAATTTAAGGGATTTGGGATGCACCCATGGTATATGCTGACGATCTGGTCATTATGTCTCCCTCTAGTGTTGGTATGCAGCAATTGCTTAGAATCTGTTCCTGCTACGGTGTGCAGTATGATATTATGTTTAATTCGACAAAGAGTGTTAATTGTGAAAACCAAGGAGGATAAGAAGTCACACTTTGCTTCCTTTGTTCTAGCAGACCAAGTGCTTGGAGTTGTGAACAAATTTAGATATCTTGGCCACATAATCAGAGATGATTTATGTGACGATGATGACATCCAGCGTCAGTGCTGCAAACTCTATGCACAAGCCAACATGCTTGAAAATTAACAAGTGTACTGATGATGTCAAGATAGCTTTGTTTAGGTCATATTGTACTTCAGTGTATACTGCACACCTGTGGTGCAGGTACAGTGCTGCAAAAATGAAAAAAATCCAGGCATATAATGATGCATTTAGGATTTTACTCAGGCATCCAAGATGGATAAGTGCAAGCCATATGTTTGTAAGCAGTGATGTGCCCACTTTTCATGCTGTTCTTAGAAAGTTTATTTACAGTTTTATGTGTCAACTTAGCCAGTCAAAGAATGGAGTCATTATGGCCCTAGCGGTGCCTGCACAAGTGACACAGAATATTTGTCATACTTCTGGAAGCACTGGAATAGATGCCTGTATGTGTTTTAAACCTACTTGTTGTGTTGTTTTTATTGTATTGTCTGTGTTTTTGTATGTATTTTATATGGACTGAATCTGGAATGAAGTCTATCTATCTATCTATCTATCTATCTATCTATCTATCTATAGATGTCATTTAACAGCCATAATTCAATCTAAATGAAAGCATCTAACTGGATTATTTTAATATTGGCTACTTAATGTTTCCAACTGTCCAGCATCCAGTACAGACAGGTGTAGGCTGTTTTTGTTTCATAATAATCATTATGTGGAAAAATAATTTGTTTCAATTTCTGTCATTAAAAAATGTTTCGTTTTCTTTTTTGTAATGGTAAAAAAGAGCAAGAGAAAGAGAGAAATTCCCACAGACTCCCTGCAATGGTGCTAACTGGCATGTCATTCAACACAATGTTGCTCACCTTCACTGGGACGGGGAGGGGTAAAGTTATGGGGAAACAGGGCTGCTGCTTCTGACTCATCTGTTGTTGAGTCTGGTAAAAGGGGCAGGGACAACTGATTTAATATTGATTTTAAATGTACGTTAAAAAGGAGTGAAATGTAGGCTAACACTAGTCTGTAGCTAGCTTATTTCACTATGGGCATTAAGCTAACAGGTTCATTTCTACCACTCACAGACTACAGGCTACCCACCTTTCTTGGAGAAAAACTGGCTCACATATTGACACCCTCTCTGGATTTTCTTGTAGTACTAGGTAGCATGATGATGACTGTAGCGTTCTAGCGCAAATGCTGACTGCTACTAGGGACCGTCACCGTCAGTTCGCTAACGCAGGACCAAACCATTTCATGCAGATACAGGGGGGTGGTCAGTCAATATGGATGTTTACTTTTTGGTCAATGGGGAAATTAATCTTTTACTTTTAATTTAAAAATCAGTTTGTTTACATGAAAGTTGTTTAGTTGTCAACAATCCTATACACATATGTTTTAAATGACCATGTGTTCATAGGAAAAAACATTACTTATGTTATATTTTTGAGATTACACTGCTGATACTATGATGATATAATATGCTGATGATATCCTACTTCATATTCCGAATGCAATTCATTCTTCTCAGAATTTGTAGTTTACTCAGATTCATTAAACTTTAAAGACATTTCTAAAACCATTTCTACAGTTAGTATAATAATACAGTTTCTGCAGTAACAAAAGCTTTAAGGAATCTGGAATAAAGACTGAATTTACTTCTACCATGTGTGGGTCATAATTTGATAATGATTACCAGATAAATATTTTGTTACTATCGTGTTAATATTGTGGCATTACATTCACTCATAGTTTAAAGACACTTCCAAGCAATATTTACATCTTAAACTCAGCTGAGATAAATCTTTTTGTATTTTAGGGTACTGTTTAGACAGCAAGTCTGTTCTTGTACAAGAACACATGAAAACCATTGATTTGATGAAAAGGTCTTTATCATTTTGATATAATAAGTTACAACATACAGCAAAACTTTATCAATGAAACATATTATGATAAGCCCCTTTTCCACCAATATTTCCAGGAACTTTTATTACCAGGAATTTGTTTACCTGGATAAAATAATTCCTGGTAATCTGTGTGGTTTGCGTTTCCACAGCACCTCAAAGTTCTGGGAAATTTATTTAAATTAGCGTGTTGACGTAGATGATTTAGTGTGTGCCCTGTATTTGGCTCCTCCAGCTTGGCTGGTTACGTGCTGGTAGAGAGTTGGGGCTGTTTGTTTAAAAGTATTTTACGATAAGTTTCAAAGTAAGTTAGTCTACATACAGACAGCTGTCATTTGAGCTTATTACTAACAATTGACTATCAGCCAAACTAGCGTGCTGTCCTTGTGTAAGACTTAGTGTTGGTGGATGAGAGACTGTGGGCGGAGCATATTGAATATCGCTGTCTACATGTTTACGCTTGCTGAACACGTGTTGATAAATTATTGGCTTGTTACTCACTAAGGGTTAATGTCACTTACAGTAACGAGTGTAGCTGCCGTCAACTCAAGTCATTTTCAAGTTATCTTCACTTTGTTTCCACCGCGGCCACTCAGCTGTTCACCGGTTACCGTGTCACGTCAGTGTGTGTGTGTATGTGTGTGGAGGAGATCAGCGCTGGCCCAAAAGAATCGATACTGTTAGTGCTGATCAATACTACGGTCTTTAATAATTTAGCTCCGGGGCTAATTTAGTACCGGGTTTTGGTACCCATCCTTAATCAAAACAGAAACGAAGTGGAGATTGTAGAAATGAAATACAGTTTGCAGCGGCTGCAAGTGTGTGCTCCACCAATCAGTGTTCTTCTGCAAACAGCCCCGCCCCTCAAGAATTCCAGGTAATCTGAAAAGTCCTACCCCCCTACTAGGTACTTTTTCCAGGGTAAATTTGGGGTTGAGGGAAAAAAATTTAACCCGGGTAATTTCAGTGGAAACACATGGAGGTTTTTCAAAATTCCGGGTAATTGATAAAAGTTCCTGCGGTGGAAAAGGGGCTATAGAGTGGGTGACAGCAAAAAGAAAATAGAAAGACTGAATTGCAGAGTGCAGACTGAGAGCAGTATCAGAGTAAAACCAGTAGCAGAGTCCCAGTGAGTCAGGTCAGGACTGGGAACACTGGTCTCTCCTCAGTGTTTCTGAGAGCGGAGTCTGGGAGCCCTGGGTGGCCTCACAGGTCACTGAACCCACCTTCCTCTATTGGTCTGCAGGGAGCCTCAGGGTGCTGTTCCAGCTGTAGAGGCCGTCCCTCTCCAGCACCCTGGGGCTCCTGCTCTCCTCCCAGCTGCTGCTGCTGCTGCTGCTGCTGCTGCCGTCCACCTTCCAGGTCAGACTCCAGTCTGAGGGGAAGCCCTTGTTGGCCAGACACATGAGCGTGGCCTTCCCCTGCTGCAGCTCCTCACTGGAGGGGGGCAGCACGATCCACTGCAGGCAGAGAGATTAATAAGGATTTTATGAGATAAACTAAACTCTGTCTTTTTGGTTGTAGCAGAAGTGACTACTAGTTCTGCTGGTCTCCCTCAGACTGGATGAAACTGGTCTTTAATGTTTCAATTCCCTCTCGGAGCTCAGTAACCATGGCAACAGACAGGCGTCACTGCTGAACCATGACAGCAGGTTACAGTACTAATAAAAAAAAAGGTACACTTTTAATCCAGTGTATATCTTTCAGTCCATAAATTCTACCAGACACAAATGGTTATCATTCACTCATCTGTATATTATGAACAAAAACATAAAAAATTCAAAAATGGATTTGTGTAAATATGTCCCACAGTGATATTCACTTGTTTGTTAATGAACAAGGAGGAATTTTCAAAATATTTGTCCATCAAACTCAAACCAAAAATGCATTTTCATAAGCACTGATACATTCCTAATCAATACTTTGATAAATTGAATGATCCGTTGATAATCAGCATCATCAGAGTAATCCAAGTCCCTGTTGGAGTCAGTCAGAGCATTTCTTTGTTTATATTTGGAGCAACTACCATGCCTTAGCCTGGTACCAAAAGAGAGATGAAGAAACTAATAAATTACTAATTACCAGGTCTTCTCATAGAGAATCAGGGATTCCAGGTCGTTTTACAGGCAGTGGATCAAACTCTGACTTCACTCTGACCATCAGTGGAGTCCAGACTGAAGATGCAGCAGTTTACTACTGTCAGAGTTATCATGAAATCAACAGTCAAGCTGTTTCACACAGTGAAAAAGCGTCGTACAAAAACCTCCCTCGGTCAGACTGAACAGAAACTGGACTGACTGCAGCAGCTTGGAAGCTACTGCAGAGACTGATACACTTCACTGAGGACACACACACACACACACACACACACACACACACACACACACACACACATTTAGATTTAAAACCGTAACTTTCCTAAATCTTTTCACATGACACTTTTGTTTTTCAAGCAAATGAAACCTATATAACACTACAGATACACTTATTTTTAAACTGGTCCTCCAGGAAACCAGTGTTCAGTATCATGTGAAACCAAGTGAACTGTAGGAGCTAAATGGATGTTTCACCCAGCTTGACCTGGCTGATGCAATTTGCACGGTTGATGCCACAACTTCCTTGGCTGTGTCGAGTTCAGACAATAAAGTGTAGGTTCCAGTTGCAGAACAACCATCATGTTTATTCATTTCAACAAAACACAGGTTCAATAAATGTCCATTTGTTTATCCTTTATTCAAACTGAACACACAGCACGTTGTACACTGTACTGCACAACAGTGGTCAAAAGCCTTTTGCTCCTTCCGGGCTGAAACACCTGACAGAAACAGTGTTGTTCCTACCTTTATACACTAGTGCTCCAAGTGCCAACACAGCGCCACCAGTGTACATCCATAGTAAATACAATTCATGTCTGCTGAGTGGAATGACATATTTGGCTCTTACATTAACTTTGAGATATTTTAAGGCACATTGTCAACATATTTATTTTCCTAAACCTAACCTACATAACTTTACTTTTCTAAACCTAATGTACATAACTTAACATTAAGCACTAAGTTGTTAGATATGATACAGACCATCGTATGTGAGTTTTCACAAGACACCACACAAACTGTTGTATAACAATACTTTGAAAACCAACAAGCCCTGATCATGAGACGTTTCTGACCTCCTAGTGTTAAGGCCTGTATAACATCATTAATATACTGTAGGAGGGTGCCTGACTGTGTAGACCTCTAAAAGTGATCACAAGTTTCTTGAACTGGATTTTTTCTGTAGGACGAAGCGAGCAACAAAAATGAAGACAGTGATATAAGATCTTTTTAAGGACCTGGTCAAAGGCCATATGACAGCCCACTGGACCACTGGTTAGTGATGCATGGATGTGAAAGACATGGCAAAACAGTAACAACAGAGTAAATGGACAAATACGTAAATGCATTGAAATCTTCATCTAAGCCTGAGGCACACCTGCACAACATTTTATATTGTATCTTGACTGAAAAATACAGAGGTGTATCAAACACTTCAAATGCTGCTCAAGAGTCAATGTCTGTTCAAAAGTGACACCTATATTTCTGAGGGCAGATTGAACAGATGATAAAATAGAAACATCTGAACACTTAAACAATTAAACTTTAAAAAGATGTAAAACATATAAAAATCTCAAACATCCTCTTCAAGTAACACCATAGTAAAATCATCTTCTACATAGATGATATTCAATTATACATGAAAAAACCTGCAGCTTCCCTTCCTCAAGTTAATAATGTGGACAGTAACTGAAGCAGCTCTTCTGTGTACTCTCCTCTGCTTTTCAAATTTACGCCAAGTATTAATTTCAGACATTAGAGCTTTCCATTATCTCAAAAGTGTTTAAATTAATGTTAATCCCTTCACTAAGAGAATGAACATGATGCCTAGCAAAACAAAATCAGTGTCCTGGTGTGAAACCTTTTTATGTCACACTATAAATATTAGAAAAATCTCACAAACAGTAACAACTGTATTTACTTGGAGGAAGCCAAATGAATTTTTTTTTTTCAGTGACAAAATTGTACCGTTCTTTCATGGACCACTATGTAGAGAAACATAGAAATAATCAATGCTGTCACCACTGTGTGATAAGTAAGTAAGTAAGTAAGTAAATTTATTTATATAGCACTCCTCACAGAGAGGACTCACAAAGTGCTTCACAAGATAAAATACAAAAAATACAATAACAGAAACAATGCAAAATACACAAAAACAAATAAAAAGTAAAGTGCAGCGAAATACAGAGATGATACAATGGACAATTAATGGAACGCAAGCCTAAACAGATGTGTTTTTAACTGCTTTTTAAAAATGTCCACGGAAGAGGCCACTCTCAGCTCATGAGGTAGTGCATTCCACCATTTTGGTGCAACAGCCTTAAAGGCTCTATCACCTTTCGTCTTTAATCTTGTGTGAGGGACAGTAAGTAGGTGGCCTTCAGTGGACCGCAGTGACCTGACAGGACAGTGAAAGGACACCAGATCTGTCAAGTATGCAGGTGCTTGACCATGAAGGGCTCTGTAAGTGATGGTTAGAATCTTGTGCTGGATCCTGAAATTAACAGGGAGCCAATGCAGGGATGCCAGGACTGGAGTGATGTGAGTGAACTTATGAGATCTGGACAGAAGCCTGGACAGGTGAAAAGAGAATTACAGTAATCCAGACGTGAGGAAATAAAAGCATGGATGATCATTTCTAGCTTGGAATAAGTTAACATGGATCTGAGTTTGGAAATGTTTTTGAGGTGGAAAAAGCAGGAGCGAGTGACAGTTTTGATGTGGTCATCGAAGAGCATGGCCTGATCAAATGTGACCCCAAGGTTTCTCAACTTGGGGCGCACATTTGCACTGAGGGACCCTAAGCAGCTGGCCACTTTAGATGCTGAGGCATCAGGTGCAATAATTAAAATCTCAGTTTTAGCTGCGTTCAACTGAAGGGAGTTAGAAGACATCCAGTCCTTAATTACATTCATACAATCGTACAGTGAGTCAATTCCATCGGTCCTATCAGGGTTAAAAGAAAAATATAACTGGAGGTCATCTGCATACATATGGTATGAGATACCTTCAAAATTGCTGATGACATCTCTGAGAGGGAGCATGTATAGCGTAAAGAGGATAGGCCCAAGCACTGAACCTTGGGGCACCCCGCAAGAAAGGGGGGCAAACTCTGATTTATGAGGGCCAACAGCCACAGAAAAGGATCGATCAGACAGATAGGATTTAAACCAATGAAGAGCGGTCCCTGAGATTCCTACCCTGTCCCTCAGCCTGTCTAAAAGGATGTGGTGATCAACAGTGTCAAAGGCTGCACTGAGATCAAGCAAAACCAGGATAGTGGATTTACCGGCATCGGAGGCCATCATGATGTCATTGGAGACCCTGAGAAGAGCAGTTTCTGTGGAATGTAACTGACGATAACCGGACTGATATCTTATCTAAGATATTGTAACTGTTCAATGCTGTCACTAACTGGTTTGCAACTGCTTTTTCTAGAATCTTAGATACAAAGGGCAACTTGGAAATGGGCCGGTAGTTACTAATAACATCGGGGTCCAGATTGGGCTTTTTGAGAAGCGGCTGAACAACCGCTTGCTTGAAATGGGACGGGACACGACCAGAGACCAGTGAGCTATTGATTATGGAGAGCAGAGATGGACCAATAGTGCTGAAAACATTTTTCAGCAAAGTTGTGGGCAGGATATCCAGCGGACTAGAAGAGATCTTCATAGTGCACACAAGATCTGCTAAGTCTTGTAAGGACACAGGTGAGAAATTGTCAATAATTGACTGTTGTTTGGGAGGATCAGGAAGGGAGGAGGAGGGTGTTATACTGGCCTTGACACTGGCAACCTTATTCACAAAATACATTAAAAAATTGCTACAGTCCTCATCAGAGGACACAGGTAGAGCAGGCGGTTGCGCACCAGTAATGCTACTTATAGTGTCAAAAATGACACTGGGATTTCTCTTGTTGGAGATGATGAGATTTTTAAAATAAGAGGCTCTGGCTACCCTAACAACAGAATTGAATTCAGCTAACAGTTCTTTAAAATAAAGACGATGTACATGAAGCTTGCTTGATTTCCACAAGCACTCAACTCTCCGACATTTACGACGAAGGCAGCGGATGTCGTCGTTCAGCCAGGGAGTGGGATTAGCTGTGGGGATAGTTCGAGGCTTTAAAGGAGCAATCTTATCAAGAATAGCAGAGCAGTGTGAGTTAAAAGTTAAAACTTGGGAGTCAGCGTCAACATTAATACTAACAGGCTGCGCCACACTGTTAAAAGCGAATGACAATTTCTCAGCAGAGAGGTTATTTAACATACAGGTGAGTTTTGTACGCTTGCTGGTTGAACAATCAGAAATAACAGACAAATTAAACAGAATGCAGTTGTGATCAGTGACGGGCAGCTCCTCAGAGACGATACAACCAATGTCCAAACCAAGTGTAAAAACAAGGCCCAGCGTGTTTCCCTTAATGTGTGTCGGGCCATTGACATGTTGCACAAAATGAAAAGATTCGGTGAGATTTATAAAATTATTAGCAAAGGAGTTTGTGGTGTCATTTACAGGCACATTAAAATCCCCAAGCATTAAAATTCCTTGAAATTTAGTGATGGAAGCCAAAAAGTCACTGAATTCAGCCAGGAAGGCGCCATTAATACCAGGAGGGCGATAAATTAAAATACAATAAAACGGGTTAGAGCGGCCAACTTTAGAAATAAGCAGTTCAAATGAGGTAAAAGTTCCACAATTCACTCTCCTTGAGGAGAAACTGTCTTTGTACAACAAAGCAAGGCCACCACCGCGGCCAGTGGTCCTTGGGGCACAAATGAATGCGCAATCAGGCGGGCATAGCTCCTTCATGGACACATAATCTTCATCCCTTTGCCAGGTCTCGGTGAAAAACATGAAATCTAAATCTCTAGCGATGAAAAAATCATTCAGCGTGAATGATTTGTTATTGATCGAGTGAGCATTCAACAATGCCAGCTTAAGAGACTTGGGACCAGCTTTGCAGACAGATTGTGATTGTGACAGTGGTTGCAGATACCGGAAATTGTGGGTTGTGTGGTTTTGATGTTTGTGATGTCTGTTGTTCATTACTACGGGTATGAAGGTGGGAGATTGTGGGACAGTAGAGACTAGCCCAGTAGTTGGGGCAATAGGAAAGCAGGAGGGATTGTCTGTAGAGGTTAGTGGCAGCTGGAGCCTGTAGGGGGAGCTACGGGAGGCAATGTCTATAGAATGCTCCGTAGAAGAAGAGGCAGGCACTGAGAAGGGGGTGTGGCACGTAAACAGTCACGCATGTGTGAGTGGCGTTGTGTGTACGGTATGCTGTGTGTTGGCTGCTAACACGCAGCTTCCGCGGGTGAAGTCCGTCATGTCGATAAAAGGAGGGGCGATTCCAAAATAAGTTAAAATTGTCTACAAAATAAAAACTGTGGATAGTACAGGCAGCCCGGAGCCAAGAATGGAGCTGGAGGAGCCGACTGAACTGCTCTGCGCCGAGGCCGAGTGTGGGAAGAGGGCCGCTGATGAAGATTGACATCCCGCAGTCTTTTAAGACTGACTCTCAGACTGACCCCGGACCACGTCGTTGGTTCCGATGTGCAAGATCAGACGTTTAATGGAGTGTGGAAATGTTTGCAGTAGGTCCGGGAGTTTACCTCTGATTTTTGTGACGGTGGCTCCTGGAAAACAGTGGGTGGTGGAATTAAAAAAGCGAATGTTCCTGGTTATGGAGTCACCCACTATGGCGGTGGTTGGGGGGAACAGTGGCCGAGGATGAGGGGGCGAGCGCCGCTGCTCTGTGGGGACTGTTTGCAGAGGTTGCGGAGAGGTCACAACCTCAGCAGTGGCTGGGGGCTCACACGACCCTTCACGGCATGGAAGACCGCCGGAACGTCTCGCCCTGAGAGCAGCCTCCTTCACGATCCTGCGCCTGGAGGAGGAGGTCGCGGACCTGAACGGGGGTCCCGAAACAGACCCCACAACCCCCCGGGCTGCTGGCAGTGAATCAGTCGAAGGGCAAACAGGAGGAGAATGGACAGTTTGCAGCAGAGGGAATTCCTCAACACTCAACCTGCCTCTCTGCTCCCAGCTGTTAAGAGACCAGTGTTGATCAGTGGCTGTCCAGGCCTTTCAGAGCCACTGACACGCTGACAGCACAATGATGATGTCACTGATTCTACTGCTGGCCACCCTGGGGCTCCTTGTTCAGGGTGAGACTCTCTTCTGAAAACTTTGCTTCAGGATGCAACCAGGTTCACCTCAATGATGTTCTGCTATGACGGAGAAACACTGAAACAAGCAGCATTTACCTTCTTCCATCTGTTCTCCATGTTAAAGAAATGATACTCTTCTATCTGGATGTTGATCATCTTTCTCCAAACTGGATTTGTCTCAATAACCCTTCTGCTCTTTTTCATGTTTTCCAGATTCATCAGGAGAAATCATCCTGACTCAGTCTCCTGGATCTCAGTCTGTTGTTCCAGGACAGACTGTCTCTATCAGATGTAAAAGCAGTACACTTATAGGTGATGATATTAACCGGTACCTTCAGAAACCTGGAGAAGCTCCTAAACTCTTAATTTATGATACAACAGCCCGCCAGTCCAGAGTTTCAGATCGTTTTAGTGCAACGGCACGTCAGACTGACTTCACTCTGACCATCAGAGAAGTTAAGACTGAAGATGCAGGAGTTTATTACTGTCAGCAGCATAACAGTTGCCCGTTCACACAGTGATACAACGGCGTACATAAACCTCCGACAGCTAAAGAGGAACTGATCTGACTGACAATCTTCTTTGTCAAAGTTTTACTCAAACACGGTCAGAGGTTGATGTCAGCTCTTCAACAGGCAGGTTAATATAGATGATCTTACATCAATACATTTTTTCCCCAATTATTTGCTCAGGGTTTTGTGAGATTATTTTCTTGATGTGTCTGAAAAACATAAACAGTGTTGAACTGTATTGCTGAATTTATACTCAATTGTGACTCTTTTATAGGGTTAGGAAAATGGATCCTGACATTTTCTTTCAAGTTTCTTGCAAAATGTTTCCATCCAGTTTATAAACAGTAACCAATGAGGTCTCCACCTTTGTCATCTTCTTGTTTTTCCTCTCAGCCTCAGGTTTTGCAAAAACACTTGAATGTGAATATTTTCTATATTAAAGTTAATCAAAAGCATTTAAGATGGCATTGATGCTCTAAAAGAATGTTCAGGCTGCTGTAGATTCATCAAAGGTCATTTTAACATGAACTCCACTGAATCTTATTGCTCACATTAAGTCAGTCAGAGCATTTCCATAGAGAGCCACTTTGCATCAGCAGCACCATGCTCCAGTGCTCTGGGAGAGTTGGATGACTGACAGCTGTCCTTCATGACAACAGAAGCCACAGAAATCCTCCTCATCAAAAACATGACTTTGATCTCCGTCCTCATCTGGACTCTCCTCTGCTGCTGCTTCACAGGTAAAGTCCAGAGAATCAAACTCCTCTCCTCTATCAACATCTGTCCCTCTGAAATGAAGCTGACAAAACCATGATGCTGCTTTATGTTTGTGTCTCTGTATCCTCAGAGTCCAGAGGTCAGGTCACAGTGACTCAGCCTGGAGCAGTGAGCTCTGCTGTGGGAGGCTCCGTCACCATCACATGTAGGACCAGTCAGGATGTTTATGAGTCTCACTTAGCCTGGTACCAACAGAGAGATGGAGAAACTCCTAAACTGCTCATATACTATGCCAGCACTCAAGAATCAGGGATTCCAGGTCGTTTTACAGGCAGTGGATCAAACTCTGACTTCACTCTGACCATCAGTGGAGTCCAGACTGAAGATGCAGCAGTTTACTACTGTCAGAGTGAACACTACATCAACAGTCAGTGGTTGTTCACACAGTGAAAAAGCGCTGTACAAAAACCTCCCTCAGTCAGACTGAACAGAAACTGAACTGACTGCTGCAGCTGGAAGCTACTGCAGAGACTGATACACTTCACTGAGGACACACACACACACACAGACAGAGAGAGAGAGAGAGAGAGAAAGAGAAAGACACAATGTCAAGTGAAACAAAAAATGATCTTGGTGGAAATCAAATTAATTTCTCGATCACAGCTTCTAACCCAGTATAATCTCCTGACAGTTAATGAGAAGAGACTTGGTCATGACCTTTGACCTCAGCTTCATACTGCATCACAGCTATTTGAACTTTATCAAATTAAAAGGAATCACAAATACACAGATCAGCATCAGAAACATTCATGATCAAAAGTCATCCAAATTGGAAAATTCATTTTTTTCACTCTGTTGTTATTTTACAGATTTCACACACACACACACACACACACACACACACACATACACACACACACACACATACATTAATGGAGAGATGTCACATCGAGGGGGTTGCCCATGGACAGGCATTCCTAGCAGTTAAAGGTTTTGTGCCTTGCTCACAACAGCTCTTCAGCTCCCAGTCCCCACTCCTTGTTCAGTCCGTAGAGGACTTCAGCTGGGGACCCTCTGGTTCCCAAGCCAAGTCCCCACAGACTGAGTGACTAACTCTCATGTAAATGTAAACATATGTTATGAAAAAAAGCTTTATATCACCTAGAATCATAAAAATACAAAAGACATAAATGACCCACTTAATGTAACCACATTCATACAAGTGTATGTGTGTTACATAAGTGTTAAATCGGCTGGCAGACAGCAAGAGACAGAGACTGTCCTCTCATCTCTTTCATGTCATTGGTGACACAGGCATGCATCAACGTGTTGCTTGCCTGCCAGAAAAGCTCTGTCAAAATTGACATTTTATCCTCTTATAAGACATACTTTTATGTTGCATTTTTAGACATTTGTCGATTTTACCTGCTTATCTGACCCGGTTAAACAATTTCAGTCATCGGACGTCTAGATTTGGTATAAATAGAGTCATTGAAACATTTCTATGCCTGGCGGACACCATCATCACTGAAAACTTGTCCAATTCCCATTCATCTCAGTGGGCCAAGTCTTGGGCTCCTGCCAGTAAGTTTCACTCTTTGGAGGACCTAAATCTGCTCTGATCTCTGCCCAAGCCAGGATATATGATAATGAAGATAACGCTGTGGAGTCCTCACATGTAAGCTTTTATCCTGTGCCTCTGCTAATCAATAGCTAAACCTGGAGTAGCTTGATTTCAACACACACTACGTCTTTGCTGCTGTAGCCATTTCTCTCTGTTTCCCCAGCTTCCATCTGAACCCAGCATGCCACCACTCACCATGCCATCCGGGTGTGACCGCTGCCTTCATCTGAGTCAAAAAGTTGCCAAGCTGGAAGGACACATTTCCAACCTTTACCAACTCTATTTTCCCAGCTGCCCAGGGAAATAGGCTCCCCTGCATCCTCCTCCTCCCAGTGAAATTCAGTTCACAAACCGGTTCAATATCCTGGATGAAGAGAACTTCCCCCTGCTTTCAGAACACCATCGCAGCTCGTCCCTGATGCCATTACCCCGACGTGCACCAGTGTCCCCTGTTCCAGGTGCTCTGTCAGGCTGTCAGGTTACTTCCTACAGCCACTGACCCAACCTGGCTGCCACTCCCCCAAAATCAGCTGTCTATAGACTTGTCTAAGGTATTTGACACAGTTGACTATTTGTTACTTTTAAATAAACTGTCCCAAATTGGTTTTGATTTTGTCAGCTGCCTGTCTTTTGAAAACTACCTCTCCAATAGACTGCAATGTGTAAAGATGTGTGATGTTCATTCCAATTTTTTAAATATTAAAGGTGTCCCACAGAGCTCAGTGTTTGGGCCAATATTGTTTTGAATCATGTAAATGTTAGCTGTATGCAGACGACACAAATTTATATTGTATTGCAATATCTGCTCAATCAGCCATTCAAAGTCTACAATTGTCTTTTGATTCACTTCAATTTCAGTTACGTAACTATAAGTTAGTACTTAACCTAGACTAAACCAAATGGATGCTATTCACCAAGGCTACTCGTACTGAGTCTTTCAATATTCATTCTGCAAACGGCTCATCCATAGAGGGAGTCAAACACTACAAATACTTTGGTATCTGGCTGGATGACAGTCCTAATTTTAAGCACCATACCGAAATTTTGACTGCCAAATTGAAGATAATACTTGGCTTTCTGTACAGAAACAAGAGCCATTTTCCTTTAGTACATAGGAAAAGAATTGTAGAGTGTATTTTGGTCTGTTTTGGATGTTATATATGGAAAAGCTGCTGTCTGTACACTAAAATCACTAGACGTTGCCTACCACTCAGCCCTAAGGTTCATATCAGGTGATTGTTACAGCACCTACCACTGCCAAGTTTACCAGAAGGTTGGCTGGCCACATTTGGCTGTGAGGCGGTAACAGTTCTGGTATTTGTTCATTTATAAAGCTTGGTTTCAGATGTTTCCACCCTACGAGTCATCACTCTTAACTCTGTCCTCACAAATTCTTGGTACTCATTCAGAGAATAGGTTGTTGTCTCACACTCCTTTAATCAGAACAGAACTAGAAAGAATGTTATTTTCTTACAGTTCACCTTATACATGGAATAATCTACAAAAGACCTTAAACTTGGACACTCTGCCACCTTTTGACTGTATAAGTGCCTTATTTCTGATCTTGTTTTAATTGAGCGCACATGCTTTTATCTACGCCTTAGCAGGTCATCACCCTGTATTTCTACTTTACGAGCTCATTCATTATTGTTGTTTTGAATGATTTCATTTCTGTTTTAATTGATATGCATGATAGTTATGTGTTTGCTTATTGATTGTTTTATGTCTTTATTCATGCTCAGCATCATTGAAAATATGGGTCTCCATCAATTCATCTCCTGAATCTTGAATAAAGGCTTAAATGATTGAATGAATGAATGTCCTTTGCTGAAGTTGATCAGTCTCACTTAAATTTATTTTGGTGGAAAATCTTTAATTGGATTCATGTTGTGTCACTTTATGCAGCTGATAGACTGCTTGTTATTTCTAATCCCCAATACTTTCTTACTATTAAGACTTTTGAATTTAAATCAGAATAATTTCCAGGTAGAATTTAACAACACACAAACTTAACAGGTGAAATTTCTTCAAGTACAGACATCAGTAATAACAGAGAGCTTTGTGTTTTACTATTAAAATGGTGTTACCATGTGTATTGTCACCAAAATAAATGAACTGATCTATAATGGGAACTCATATCCACAGTGTGAAGCCCATTAAAAAATACTTATTACTGTTGTGGCTTCAGTGCATTACTTTGAGTAATGTTCCTAATATATAACATATGATAAAATCTTTATTGCTTTGAGATATTGAAACCATCAACACAAGCAAGAACATGTTCACACTGAAACGTCATGAGAGAGACAGAGAGCAGACTGAGAGCAGTAGCAGAGTAAAACCAGCACTGGTCTCTCCTCAGTGTCTCTGAGAGTGGAGTCTGGGAGCCCTGGGTGGCCTCACAGGTCACAGAGCCCACCTTCCTCCACTGGTCTGCAGGGAGCCTCAGGGTGCTGCTCCAGCTGTAGAGGCCGTCCTTCTCCAGCACCCCAGGGCTCCTGCTCTCCTCCCAGCTGCTGCTGCTGCTGCTGCTGCTGCCGTCCACCTTCCAGGCCAGACTCCAGTCTGAGGGGAAGCCCTTGTTGGCCAGACACATGAGCGTGGCCTTCCCCTGCTGCAGCTCCTCACTGGAGGGGGGCAGCACCGTCAGGGTGGGACGGACATCACCTAGGAGACACCAATCAGCTTAGAGGACAGGGACCACACAGCTGTCAATCAACCATCAGACACTTGGACACCTTTACTGTGTGAGAGTTGATTTTCTCCTTTAAGGAGTTTCTGTCAGATGGTTTTTCTGCTCCATCAGTCACTCACTCACACATTGTTTCACTTCCCTTTAAGAAGCCTCTCATGCAAATCAGCACAGAGAGAATCATCATACAGAATGACCTCAAATATATCAAACTACACTGGACAGAAAATATCAGAATTTAGACAAATTATTAAATGTTTTTCTTCCAAACATTGACAATACATTACTTTAGTAAAATGCATTTTACTTTTTTTTTGTGCTTAAAAAATGCATATATTACTGCACTTCCTACAATCAAATGTTCTTTATGTTGATGTCAGTTCTCATTAAAACTGTTCAAAAGATTTTCAAAATTTGAAACCACATGAATCAATCAATTAAGAATATAATCTTGATAAACATTTGTAAAACTGGTTTGCAGTTTTATCTCTTTTTGACATTTCAATCTGTTTGACTTCAAGTATGATGAAAATGTACAAAGAAATGTTGATTAAAGCTGCTCTGACTTAGTCTCCATGATAAAGAAGTAGAGACAAAAAAAATTAAGTTTTACAATTAAAACATTTTTATCGACTGCAGACATTACAAAACAGACTTCTAAACAAAACTTTAAAACAGTTTATCTGGTGTTTGTGCAGAAACTTACTTCCAACATCCAGTCTGGTTCCTCCACCAAAAGTCCACCACAGTGATACAAACTCATTGAGCCGCCGTACAAAAACCTCTCACTGTAGAGAGACACGGCTCTCTGACTTTGACACACTGAAGTAAACCTACAAGCCCTCAAGATGAAACTTAACCATTAAAGTAAGAAATAAAGATTTATCTTCTAGCTTCATGTTTTATTTTCATTACAATGGACTTTTGATTTTCTCATTCAAAAGCTAACTTTGTCCTTTAATGCAAAATATGTCTAAAAACAAAATGGAAAGGCGACTACTATTTCTTGCCTGTTAAATATATAATATATAGAAAACATGGCTGCTGAAAAAATAAACATTTTAAACATTTGACGTACTTCCAACTGACTGACAAACTTTGAATATATACACAGCATTTTCTATGTGAAACTTCAAACATCTACAAGCAGTATTAATTTCTCCTCCAGTAAAACAAATTCAAATAAATGTTAAAATTCCAAAGGAAAACTGTCCTATAAATCCTGCCATTAATAATCCTGATATATATAATTATCATGAACCTATGTTTATCGTAGATTATGATAAATGAAAATACATTTTGTCTGAATACATCCCACAGTGATGGTGATTTGTGTGGCTGTGAATAAGTGGGAATTCACAATAATATTCTGCAAGTAAATCAGCTCATCCAACTCGAACCAAAGCTTTTTATAAAAAGGAAGTAACACATTCCTAATCAATACTCTGGTAAAGTGATTGATAGTCAGCATCATCAGAGTAATCCAAGTCCCTGTTGGAGTCAGTCAGAGCATTTCCATAGAGAGCCACTTTGCATCAGCAGCACCATGCTCCAGTGCTCTGGGAGAGTTTATAGTCCTGAGAGTTGAACACTGGATGACTGACAGCTGTCCTTCATGACAACAGAAGCCACAGAAATCCTCCTCATCAAAAACATGACTTTGATCTCCGTCCTCATCTGGACTCTCCTCTGCTGCTGCTTCACAGGTAAAGTCCAGAGAATCAAACTCCTCTCCTCTATCAACATCTGTCCCTCTGAAATGAAGCTGACAAAACCATGATGCTGCTTTATGTTTGTGTCTCTGTATCCTCAGAGTCCAGAGGTCAGGTCACAGTGACTCAGTCTGGAGCAGTGAGCTCTGCTGTGGGAGGCTCTGTCACCATCACATGTAGGACCAGTCAGAATGTTTATAACTCTAACTACTTAGGCTGGTACCAACAGAGAGATGGAGAAACTGCTAAACTGCTCATATACTCTGCCAGCACTCGAGAATCAGGGATTCCAGGTCGTTTTACAGGCAGTGGATCAAAGTCTGACTTCACTCTGACCATCAGTGGAGTCCAGACTGAAGATGCAGCAGTTTACTACTGTCAGAGTGCACATTACATCAGCAGTCAGTGGTTGTTCACACAGTGAAAAAGCATCGTACAAAAACCTCCCTCAGTCAGACTGAACAGAAACTGAACTGACTGCTGCAGCTGGAAGCTACTGCAGAGACTGATACACTTCACTGAGGACACACACACACACACACACAGGCCCAAAATACACACACATACACAAACAGGACCCATACATATGCATTAATCGGGAGATGAGGGGACTGTCCATGGATAAGTGCCCGAAGCAGTCGAGGCTTTGGTGCCTTGCTCAATGACAGCTCTTCAGCTCCCAATCCCCACTCTGTGTTCAGTCAGTACAGGCACTTGAACTGGGGACCCTCTGGTTCCCAAGCCAAGTCCCAACAAACTGAGCTCCTGCCACTCATGTAAATATAAACAGGCTTTATATGACCTGGAATTATAAAAATACAAAAGACGTCATTGACACTTTAACTATATCTACACATATAAGTGTGTTACATAAGTGTCAAATCTGCTGGCAGACACTAAGAGACAGAGACTGTCCTTTGATCTCTCTCATGTCATGTCCTTTGTTGAAGTTACTCTGTCTCATTTAAATGTGATTTGGTGGAAAATCTCAAATTAGATTCATGTTATGTGACTTTTTGCAGATGATACACTGTTCCTCTTATTATTAAGAGTTTTGAATTAAAATCTGCACAATAATTTATAGGCAGAATTTAACAACACACAAACTTAACTGGAGAAATTTCTTCCAGGACAGACATCAGTAATAACAGAGAGCTTTGGGTTTTACTATTAGAAATGTCTTACCATGTGTATTCTTACCAAAATAAATTGATTGATCTATCATGGGAACTGCAGTAGAACATTATCCACAGTCTGAAACCCATTAAAATTAGTCTGAAAAAAAGAGTCACTGCTGTTGTGGCTTTTGTGCATTAGTTTGAGTAATGCTCCTGATATATTACATATGTCCTAGAAATGAAGTCACATGAAACTCATATGATACATTTGATCAAATCTTTATTGCTTTGAGATATTGAAACCATCAACACAAGCAAGAACATGTTCACACTGAAACGTCATGAGAGAGACAGAGAGCAGACTGAGAGCAGTAGCAGAGTAAAACCAGCAGCAGAGTCCCAGTGAGTCAGGTCAGGACTGGGAACACTGGTCTCTCCTCAGTGTCTCTGAGAGTGGAGTCTGGGAGCCCTGGGTGGCCTCACAGGTCACAGAGCCCACCTTCCTCCACTGGTCTGCAGGGAGCCTCAGGGTGCTGCTCCAGCTGTAGAGGCCGTCCTTCTCCAGCACCCCAGGGCTCCTGCTCTCCTCCCAGCTGCTGCTGCTGCTGCTGCTGCTGCCGTCCACCTTCCAGGCCAGACTCCAGTCTGAGGGGAAGCCCTTGTTGGCCAGACACATGAGCGTGGCCTTCCCCTGCTGCAGCTCCTCACTGGAGGGGGGCAGCACCGTCAGGGTGGGACGGACATCACCTAGGAGACACCAATCAGCTTAGAGGACAGGGACCACACAGCTGTCAATCAACCATCAGACACTTGGACACCTTTACTGTGTGAGAGTTGATTTTCTCCTTTAAGGAGTTTCTGTCAGATGTTTTTTCTGCTCCATCAGTCACTCACTCACACATTGTTTCACTTCCCTTTAAGAAGCCTCTCATGCAAATCAGCACAGAGAGAATCATCATACAGAATGACCTCAAATATATCAAACTACACTGGACAGAAAATATCAGAATTTAGACAAATTATTAAACATTTTCCTCCCAAACATTGACGATACATTACTTTAGTAAAATGCATTTTACATTTTTTTCTTTGTGCATAAAAAATGCATATATTACTGCACTTCCTACAATCAAATGTTCTTTATGTTGATGTCAGTTCTCATTAAAACTGTTCAAAAGATTTTCAAAATTTGAAACCACATGAATCAGTCACCGTTAGTTTATTCCTAAAAAGTTGATGCTGAAGTTATTAGAAAAAAATAGTTATCACTGAGGTGGAACATTAAGAAAATACTCTTGATAAACATTTGTAAAACTGGTTTGCAGTTTTTTTTACATTTCAACCTGTTTGACTTCAAGTATGATGAAAATGTACAAAGAAATGTTGATTAAAGCTGCTCTGACTTCAAACATAAGAAATAACATGAATACTGCAGACATTACAAAACAAACTAAACAGTTTATCTAGTATTTGTGCAGAAACTTACTTCCAACATCCAGTCTGGTTCCTCCACCAAAAGTCCACCACAGTGATACAAACTCATTGAGCCGCTGTACAAAAACCTCTCACTGTAGAGAGACACGGCTCTCTGACTTTGACACAAACAAACTCACCAAAAATATTCCCAGTTTACCCAGATTGTGTAATAACTGGTTTAACTGTTTAGAGACTGATTCACAAACTTTGAATATATACACAACATTTTCTGTGTGAAACTTCAAACATCTACAAGCAGTATTAATTTCTCCTCCAGTAAAACAAATTCAAATAAATGTAAAAATTCCAAAGGAAAACTGTCCTATAAATCCTGCCATTAATAATCCTGATATATATAATTATCATGAACCTATGTTTATTGTAGATTATGATAAATGAAAATACATTTTGTCTGAATACATCCCACAGTGATGTTGATTTGTGTGGCTGTGAATAAGTGGGAATTCACAATAATATTCTGCAAGTAAATCAACTCATCCAACTCAAACCAAAACTTTTTATAAAAAGGAAGTAACACATTCCTAATCAATACTCTGGTAAAGTGATTGATCCATTGATAATCAGCATCATCAGAGTAATCCAAGTCCCTGTTGGAGTCAGTCAGAGCATTTCCATAGAGAGCCACTTTGCATCAGCAGCACCATGCTCCAGTGCTCTGGGAGAGTTTATAGTCCTGAGAGTTGAACACTGGATGACTGACAGCTGTCCTTCATGACAACAGAAGCCACAGAAATCCTCCTCATCAAAAACATGACTTTGATCTCCGTCCTCATCTGGACTCTCCTCTGCTGCTGCTTCACAGGTAAAGTCCAGAGAATCAAACTCCTCTCCTCTATCAACATCTGTCCCTCTGAAATGAAGCTGACAAAACCATGATGCTGCTTTATGTTTGTGTCTCTGTATCCTCAGAGTCCAGAGGTCAGGTCACAGTGACTCAGCCTGGAGCAATCAGCTCTACTGTGGGAGGCTCCGTCACCATCACATGTAGGACCAGTCAGAATGTTTATAGCTCTAACCGCTTAGCCTGGTACCAACAGAGAGATGGAGAAACTGCTAAACTGCTCATATACCTTGCCAGCACTCGACAATCAGGGATTCCAGGTCGTTTTACAGGCAGTGGATCAAACTCTGACTTCACTCTGACCATCAGTGGAGTCCAGACTGAAGATGCAGCAGTTTACTACTGTCAGAGTTATCATTACATCAACAGTCAGAACGTGTTCACACAGTGAAAAAGCGTCGTACAAAAACCTCCCTCAGTCAGACTGAACAGAAACTGAACTGACTGCTGCAGCTGGAAGCTACTGAAGAGACTGATACACTTCACTGAGGACACACACACACACACACACACACACACAAAGCAGTGGCAGCTGCTGGTCTTTCAAACAGAGAAAGCTAACTTTAAGTTTACATCATAAAATTTGTCATATTGTAGCGAGGCAGTAACTTTTAAAAGGAACATTTAATTGAAGCAGTTTTTCAACCACACTCATGCCATAGAACCACAGCAAAACACACCTCAAAGATTTTATATGGGTTTAAACACCTGAACTGTGTACAAACGGTGAAAATGAGCTATATCGCTTATGGAAATAAGCAACTCCAGATGGCACTCTGTCAGAAGACTCCACTCGCAAATATCTGCATGGGACTGAGCTCGAGATGTGAAGTGCTGTCAGTCACAAAGGGGTTCAGCCTTGTAGACAATTCCTCCAATCATCATGCATACACCGAGCGTCCTCTCACGCATACCGTTCCATTAGGACCCAGGGAAGCTGAGCCTCCCTGGAAGTGACGATTTTGTTGCATTTATCCAATGACCGTCTCGCTTTGCTGCATGAAAAAAACCTGCTCAACGCTGTGTCATAGAAATGCATGAAGCATCCGCGTCCGCTGTGCTGACACGAGAATGTATAAAAGGGAGGTCGCGTTTGAAAACTGGTGATAAACAGCTGACGTTTGAACATCATAGTCATGGTGTTCAACGCATCCTAGAGCACATTTAATGCAATATAAATTCTTATTTTAATGTAAATTCAATAGTGCATATTTGACCATTTCTTCTATGAAATTTTAGGGGAAGTTCAACCTCCCTTGTTGTCTCAGAGCAATCGCCCCTGACACAAACTGTGCACACACAATTTTAATTAAAATCTCTTTTCCTTATTTGATTGATTTGCCAGTTAATAAAGAGGAAACAAGTTCAGACTTTAAATTAGAAAAGACTTGGTCACGACCTTTGACCTCATACTGGATTGCAGCCATCTCAACTCTGTCCAGTTACAAGAAAACATCGACACACAGAGCAGCATCAGAAATATTCATGATAAAATGTAGTCCAAACAGAACTTGTGAATGAATGAATGAACTTTGTTAAATCTCTGCTTAACATAGTACGGAGCAACAACCCAATGCTGCAGGGATGCAGACACTCAGCAATCTCATTCGAAGTCACTTCTTGTGAGCTGTTTGGTATATGCATTTATTTTTCTATTTTCATTCAATAATATGTAATGCAGAAATACACCTTGATTAAACATAATGCTGTAGATTAGAATACGAGTGCTAGTGTGACCCAATAAACTGCAGTGCATTGCAAAGTTAAGCAAATCAACTTTTACTGAAAAAAAAGATGATTGAAATCACTTTCTAGATTCCAAACATTATTATCAAACGAAATACTCAGTCTCATTAACGTCTAATTATGTTAAGCCACGCAACATCATATTAAAGACACATTGTTTCAGTCACAAAATATATTAGGCTATAGCTCTAATATTTATCGTGGCAAAAAAACAAAAATAAACAGTTCTTTATGGTATAGCCTGTTTTACACAAAATGAATATTCACAGCCAATATAAGAAAACTTAAACGTGACAATTGAGTGTATTATTTGTGTTTCCTTTTACGCAGGTGGAACTTGCCCACCGTGCGCACCTCTCCTCCCTCTCCGGTCCCTGGCTGTTGGTCACAGATTTCTTCCCATGTAGCGTTCCTTTGTGAGACAGTCAGGTTTCTTTGCTGTAGCTCATTTAAGTGTTTATTGGCCTCATCTACCAACACCTCTAATTCCATAGGGTCGAATTTCACTTTGCGCTCTCTCTCCAAACTCACAATGCTGCAAACCATAAAACATGCAAAACCCTCATTTAAATAGGGTGTCTCCAACATGTTTGCACCTCTTGTCATTTACGCAATCACTCTTAGTAAATCACCTGCAAACCGCAGTTCAGCCCTACACGCAAAATTCTAGATTGCGCAGGCAAATTAGCACACGCACATTAGGATCTTAGTAGATCCGGCCCTAAGTTGTTAGATATGATAGAAAACATTGTTTGTGCATTTTCCCAAGAAATCCACCAAACTCTTGTATTACGATACGTTGAAAACCAACAAGCCCTGATCATAAAACGTTTCTGACCTCCTTGTGTCATAGGCCTGCATGGCATCATTAATGTAGGAGGGTGCCTGACTGTGTAGACCTCTAAAAGTGAAAACTAGTTTAAACTAGATTTTTTATTGAATGGGAAGTGGGCAACAAAAATGAAGACAAGTGTGATGTGAGATCTTTTTAAGGACCTGGTCAAAGGCCATATGACAGTCCACTGGACCACTGGTTAGTGATGCATGGATGTGAAAGACATGGCAAAACAAAGTTACAACAGAGTAATTGGACAAAATATATCGGTGTATTAGAATCTTGATTTTACCTCCAGGCACACCAGCACAACATTGTACGATGTATCTTGACTGGAAAATACAGAAGTGGATCAGACACTTCAAATGCTGCTCAAGAGTCAATGCCTGGTCAAAAGTGACACCTATATTTCTGAGGGCAGATTGAACAGATGAAAAAAATAGAAACATCAGAACACTTTAACAATTAAACTTTGATAAGATGTTAGAAACATATCAGCATATAAAGCATCTTCTTAAAGTAACACCACAGTCACATCATCTTCTACACTGATGATATTACATTGAACATGAAAAAACCTGCGTCTTGTCTCTTTAAGTAAATAATGTGAATATTTATTGAAGCAGTTTTTTGTTTATTCTGTTCTGCTTTTAAATTTACAAAAAACGATCAGTTACAGACTGTGGAGTTTACATTTTCTCTAAGGTGTTTAAATTAACGTAGATCCCTTTGCCAAAAGAATTAACAGGACATCTAGCAAAATAAAACGGATGTCATGGTATGAAACCTTTTCTGTCACACTCTCTTAAGAGTGTGGTGAATATTTTTTTGGTCATTATTTTCTCTTTCACACCTGTAAAACAAAGACCCCACTATAAATATTATAACAATTTTATGAACAGAATCAACTGCATTAACGTGGAGGAAGCCAAATGAAAATTTTACCGTCCTTTCATACCCTATTATATTAAGAAACACTGATATTACCAATGCTGTCACCACTGTGCAGGGCAGGAATTTCACGAGGGCCACGAGGGCCATGGCTCTTGTGCCCTCCTCATTTGGCCCTGTGCCCTTGAAAAAAATATCTGCCCTAAGGCCACAGTGGCCTTGATGCCCCGCCCGCACTGCCCCAGGTGATTTTGCGGTTTTCTCCTGTGCCTCTTTCCTGTCAACACGGCTTTGACACCTGCTCTGTTGAGAAAAAAAATGCGATGACATTGTGGACTCTTATTGAGCAACATCAAATGAGACGATGCCTACATCACCAGTGGTGAGTTTGATTCGAGCCTGGCATGAACGGGCTGTAAAGACAGCTTGACACCAGTCTATCACCGGCCGACCAGGAGACTTCATCAAACGCCTGAGCAGGGATCGGTACCGAGACCCGGTATTAAACAACCCAAGGCAAGTTTAATCAACACCGTAATAACAGTAAGCTCCGGTATTATCTGCGTCACTTTTTAAAGTTTCGGTTTCATGTATCATCATTGTGCAGCAGTACAGATGAAGAGAATATAACTTCAAGATGACTCTAGTTAACGACAGCTACACTTGTTATTGTGAGTAAGTGCAATAAAACCTCTGCCAGCCAAGCCAATACTTTATCAATACATGTGATCAGCATGTAGAAAGCCACATTTCAGTCTGCTCTGTCCGCAGTCTCTCATTCACCGCTATTATGATTTACGATCGCGGTCGACACAAGCACATCGCGCTCGTGGTGCTAACAGCAAAGTGTTAAAGACAAACTAAATGAAAGCTGTCTGTGTGTAGGCTAACACTTTATCTGAACATGTACCTGAGGCAGCCGACCTGCAGACAGTGAGTGTCCTCAGTAGAGGAGGGACAGAGAGCAGGATGAATGACTGATACTGATGTTTGTCTTCATGCTGAGATAACGTGACTTTCTTCACTCAGTATTGTGATGTCAGGAGGAATATTTATATTCCAGTCAGATATTATTGGGTTTTAAATAGTGACTTTGGTGTTGTAAACATGACTGTTGCTGCCATGGACTGTATAAAACTATATCCTGTGTAACTGGCCTATAAGGAAAGCATCAGGAGGTGAGGTGTGTGCATGTGTGCGTGTGTGTGTGTGGAGGAAAGGGGAGAGTGAGATGCTGGTAGAGATAGTGTGTGTTATTAGATACTGTTAATGTCACTTATTATGCTTCTGTGCATTGATAGCTCTTTTTAGTCTGTTTCTGCATCATGTTGAGGAGGGCCATGCCTGTAAATGTATGCAAAAAAAAAATAAAAAGAGGATCGGTTGCTCGCTGCTAAAAATGTGGCCCGTTGACATTATCTGGTTTTGAAATGCGGCCCAGTTGAAATAGCAGCCTAATTGAATAGCCCTGCTGTAGTTTGCTTGTTTGTTTGTTAGCTATCTAACAACACATCAAAAATAATTGTAAGCCAGTCTTGTTCAGTGAATCAGTTTATCATGTACATTCAAAAAATATTTAGGCCTAATATTTAAGATTGTTTGCTTATAAATACATGAACCTGGTTGTTCTATATTTAAAACACATTGGGTTTATTGGTGCTATTAAATAAATCACATTATTACTTTTTATACTCATTATTATTAATAGCATTAGCAGTTGAGGCTTTGGTGCCTTGCTCAATGACAGCTCTTCAGCTCCCAGTCCCCACTCTGTGTTCAGTCGGTACAGGCACTTGAACTGGGGACCCTCTGGTTCCCAAGCCAAGTCCCAACAAACTGAGCTCCTGCCACTCATGTACGAAAGAAACATCGATTCACTACCCCATTTCAAATCACAACTCAAAACACATCTGTTTAAAACTGCCTATTCCATCTGATGCCAATTGCTCTGTCACTTTCTATTGTTTTTTTTTTTGTTTTTTTGTTTTTGTTTTTAAATTGTTGTTTCTTTTTAATGTCTTTTTGATGTCATTTTGTGTATCTGTACGGTGTCCTTGAGTGCCAAGAAAGGCGCCTTCAAACAAAATGTATTATTATTATTATTAAAAGACATAATTGACACTTTAAGTATATCTATACATATAAGTGTCAAATCTGCTGGCAGACACTAAGAGACAGAGACTGTCCTTTGATCTCTCTCATGTCATGTCCTTTGTTGAAGTTACTCTGTCTCATTTAAATATGATTTGGTGGAAAATGTCAAATTAGATTCATGTTATGTCAATTTATGCAGATGATACACTGTTCCTCTTATTATTAAGAGCTTTGAATTAAAATCTTCTGTATAATTTATAGGCAGAATTTAACAACACACAAACTTAACTGGAGAAATTTCTTCCAGGACAGACATCAGTAATAACAGAGAGCTTTGTGTTTTACTATTAGAAATGTCTTACCATGTGTATTGTTACCAAAATAAATTGATTGATCTATCATGGGAACTGCAGTAGAAGAATATCCACAGTCTGAAAAATTAGTCTGAAAAAGAGACTCACTACTGTTGTGGCTTTTGTGCATTAGTTTGAGTAATGCTCCTAATATATTACATATGTCCAAGAAATGAAGTCACATGAAACTCATATGATACATTTGATCAAATCTTTATTGCTTTGAGATATTGAAACCATCAACACAAGCAAGAACATGTTCACACTGAAACGTCATGAGAGAGACAGAGAGCAGACTGAGAGCAGTAGCAGAGTAAAACCAGCAGCAGAGTCCCAGTGAGTCAGGTCAGGACTGGGAACACTGGTCTCTCCTCAGTGTCTCTGAGAGTGGAGTCTGGGAGCCCTGGGTGGCCTCACAGGTCACAGAGCCCACCTTCCTCCACTGGTCTGCAGGGAGCCTCAGGGTGCTGCTCCAGCTGTAGAGGCCGTCCTTCTCCAGCACCCCAGGGCTCCTGCTCTCCTCCCAGCTGCTGCTGCTGCTGCTGCTGCTGCTGCCGTCCACCTTCCAGGCCAGACTCCAGTCTGAGGGGAAGCCCTTGTTGGCCAGACACATGAGCGTGGCCTTCCCCTGCTGCAGCTCCTCACTGGAGGGGGGCAGCACCGTCAGGGTGGGACGGACATCACCTAGGAGACACCAATCAGCTTAGAGGACAGGGACCACACAGCTGTCAATCAACCATCAGACACTTGGACACCTTTACTGTGTGAGAGTTGATTTTCTCCTTTAAGGAGTTTCTGTCAGATGGTTTTTCTGCTCCATCAGTCACTCACTCACACATTGTTTCACTTCCCTTTAAGAAGCCTCTCATGCAAATCAGCACAGAGAGAATCATCATACAGAATGACCTCAAATATATCAAACTACACTGGACAGAAAATATCAGAATTTAGACAAATTATTAAATGTTTTCCTTCCAAACATTGACGATACATTACTTTAGTAAAATGCATTTTACATTTTTTTTTGTGCATAAAAAATGCATATATTACTGCACTTCCTACAATCAAATGTTCTTTATGTTGATGTCAGTTCTCATTAAAACTGTTCAAAAGATTTTCAAAATTTGAAACCACATGAATCAGTCACCGTTAGTTTATTCCTAAAAAGTTGATTCTGAATTTTGTTAGAAAAAAATAGTTATCACTGAGGTGAAACATTAATAAAATACTCTTGATAAACATTTGTAAAACTGGTTTGCAGTTTTTTTTTTACATTTCAACCTGTTTGACTTCAAGTATGATGAAAATGTACAAAGAAATGTTGATTAAAGCTGCTCTGACTTCAAACATAAGAAATAACATGAATACTGCAGACATTACAAAACAGACTAAACAGTTTATCTAGTATTTGTGCAGAAACTTACTTCCAACATCCAGTCTGGTTCCTCCACCAAAAGTCCACCACAGTGATACAAACTCATTGAGCCGCCGTACAAAAACCTCTCACTGTGGAGAGACACGGCTCTCTGACTTTGACACACTGAACTAAACCTACAAGCCCTCAAGACGAAACTTAACCATTAAAGTAAGAAATAAAGATTTATCTTCTAGCTTCATGTTTTATTTTCATTACAATGGACTTTTGATTTTCTCATTCAAAAGCTAACTTTATCTTTTAATGCAAAATATGTCTAAAAACAAAATGGAAAGGCAACTACTGTTTCTTGCCTGTTAAATATATAATATAAAGAAAACATGGCTGCTGAAAACATCAACATTTTAAACATTTGACTTACTTCCAACATCCAGTCTGGTTCCTCCACCGAACGTGCACCACAGTGATACAAACTCATTGAGCCGCCGTACAAAAACCTCTCACTGTAGAGAGACACGGCTCTCTGACTTTGACACAAACAAACTCACCAAAAATATTCCCAGTTTACCCAGATTGTGTAATAACTGGTTTAACTGTTAAGAGACTGATTCACAAACTTTGAATATATACACAACATTTTCTGTGTGAAACTTCAAACATCTACAAGCAGTATTAATTTCTCCTCCAGTAAAACAAATTCAAATAAATGTAAAAATTCCAAAGGAAAACTGTCCTATAAATCCTGCCATTAATAATCCTGATATATATAATTATCATGAACCTATGTTTATCGTAGATTATGATAAATGAAAATACATTTTGTCTGAATACATCCCACAGTGATGGTGATTTGTGTGGCTGTGAATAAGTGGGAATTCATCATAATATTCTGCAAGTAAATCAACTCATCCAACTCAAACCAAAGCTTTTCATAAAAAGGAAGTAACACATTCCTAATCAATACTCTGGTAAAGTGATTGATCCATTGATAATCAGCATCATCAGAGTAATCCAAGTCCCTGTTGGAGTCAGTCAGAGCATTTCCATAGAGAGCCACTTTGCATCAGCAGCACCATGCTCCAGTGCTCTGGGAGAGTTTATAGTCCTGAGAGTTGAACACTGGATGACTGACAGCTGTCCTTCATGACAACAGAAGCCACAGAAATCCTCCTCATCAAAAACATGACTTTGATCTCCGTCCTCATCTGGACTCTCTTCTGCTGCTGCTTCACAGGTAAAGTCCAGAGAATCAAACTCCTCTCCTCTATCAACATCTGTCCCTCTGAAATGAAGCTGACAAAACCATGATGCTGCTTTATGTTTGTGTCTCTGTATCCTCAGAGTCCAGAGGTCAGGTCACAGTGACTCAGCCTGGAGCAGTGAGCTCTGCTGTGGGAGGCTCCATCACCATCACATGTAGGACCAGTCAGAATGTTTATAACTCTAACTACTTAGCCTGGTACCAACAGAGAGATGGAGAAACTCCTAAACTGCTCATATACTATGCCAGCACTCGAGCATCAGGGATTCCAGATCGTTTTACAGGCAGTGGATCAAACTCTGACTTCACTCTGACCATCAGTGGAGTCCAGACTGAAGATGCAGCAGTTTACTACTGTCAGAGTTTTCATTACATCAACAGTCAGAACGTGTTCACACAGTGAAAAAGCGTCGTACAAAAACCTCCCTCAGTCAGACTGAACAGAAACTGAACTGACTGCTGCAGCTGGAAGCTACTGCAGAGACTGATACACTTCACTGAGGACACACACACACACACACACACACACACACACAAAGCAGTGGCAGCTGCTGGTCTTTCAAACAGAGAAAGCTAACTTTAAGTTTACATCATAAAATTTGTCATATTGTAGCGAGGCAGTAACTTTTAAAAGGAACATTTAATTGAAGCAGTTTTTCAACCACACTCATGCCATAGAACCACAGCAAAACACACCTCAAAGATTTTATATGGGTTTAAACACCTGAACTGTGTACAAACGGTGAAAATGAGCTATATCGCTTATGGAAATAAGCAACTCCAGATGGCACTCTGTCAGAAGACTCCACTCGCAAATATCTGCATGGGACTGAGCTCGAGATGTGAAGTGCTGTCAGTCACAAAGGGGTTCAGCCTTGTAGACAATTCCTCCAATCATCATGCATACACCGAGCGTCCTCTCACGCATACCGTTCCATTAGGACCCAGGGAAGCTGAGCCTCCCTGGAAGTGACGATTTTGTTGCATTTACCCAATGACCGTCTCGCTTTGCTGCATGAAAAAAACCTGCTCAACGCTGTGTCATAGAAATGCATGAAGCATCCGCGTCCGCTGTGCTGACACGAGAATGTAGAAAAGGGAGGTCGCGTTTGAAAACTGGTGATAAACAGCTGACGTTTGAACAACATAGTCATGGTGTTCAACACATCCTAGAGCACATTTAATGCAATATAAATTCTTATTTTAATGTAAATTCAATAGTGCATATTTGACCATTTCTTCTATGAAATTTTAGGGGAAGTTCAACCTCCCTTGTTGTCTCAGAGCAATCGCCCCTGACACAAACTGTGCACACACAATTTTAATTAAAATCTCTTTTCCTTATTTGATTGATTTGCCAGTTAATAAAGAGGAAACAAGCTCAGACTTTAAATTAGAAAAGACTTGGTCACGACCTTTGACCTCATACTGGATTGCAGCCATCTCAACTCTGTCCAGTTACAAGAAAACATCGACACACAGAGCAGCATCAGAAATATTCATGATAAAATGTAGTCCAAACAGAACTTGTGAATGAATGAATGAACTTTGTTAAATCTCTGCTTAACATAGTACGGAGCAACAACCCAATGCTGCAGGGATGCAGACACTCAGCAATCTCATTCGAAGTCACTTCTTGTGAGCTGTTTGGTATATGCATTTATTTTTCTATTTTCATTCAATAATATGTAATGCAGAAATACACCTTGATTAAACATAATGCTGTAGATTAGAATACGAGTGCTAGTGTGACCCAATAAACTGCAGTGCATTGCAAAGTTAAGCAAATCAACTTTTACTGAAAAAAAAGATGATTGAAATCACTTTCTAGATTCCAAACATTATTATCAAACGAAATACTCAGTCTCATTAACGTCTAATTATGTTAAGCCACGCAACATCATATTAAAGACACATTGTTTCAGTCACAAAATATATTAGGCTATAGCTCTAATATTTATCGTGGCAAAAAAACAAAAATAAACAGTTCTTTATGGTATAGCCTGTTTTACACAAAATGAATATTCACAGCCAATATAAGAAAACTTAAACGTGACAATTGAGTGTATTATTTGTGTTTCCTTTTACGCAGGTGGAACTTGCCCACCGTGCGCACCTCTCCTCCCTCTCCGGTCCCTGGCTGTTGGTCACAGATTTCTTCCCATGTAGCGTTCCTTTGTGAGACAGTCAGGTTTCTTTGCTGTAGCTCATTTAAGTGTTTATTGGCCTCATCTACCAACACCTCTAATTCCATAGGGTCGAATTTCACTTTGCGCTCTCTCTCCAAACTCACAATGCTGCAAACCATAAAACATGCAAAACCCTCATTTAAATAGGGTGTCTCCAACATGTTTGCACCTCTTGTCATTTACGCAATCACTCTTAGTAAATCACCTGCAAACCGCAGTTCAGCCCTACACGCAAAATTCTAGATTGCGCAGGCAAATTAGCACACGCACATTAGGATCTTAGTAGATCCGGCCCTAAGTTGTTAGATATGATAGAAAACATTGTTTGTGCATTTTCCCAAGAAATCCACCAAACTCTTGTATTACGATACGTTGAAAACCAACAAGCCCTGATCATAAAACGTTTCTGACCTCCTTGTGTCATAGGCCTGCATGGCATCATTAATGTAGGAGGGTGCCTGACTGTGTAGACCTCTAAAAGTGAAAACTAGTTTAAACTAGATTTTTTATTGAATGGGAAGTGGGCAACAAAAATGAAGACAAGTGTGATGTGAGATCTTTTTAAGGACCTGGTCAAAGGCCATATGACAGTCCACTGGACCACTGGTTAGTGATGCATGGATGTGAAAGACATGGCAAAACAAAGTTACAACAGAGTAATTGGACAAAATATATCGGTGTATTAGAATCTTGATTTTACCTCCAGGCACACCAGCACAACATTGTACAATGTGTCTTGACTGGAAAATACAGAAGTGGATCAGACACTTCAAATGCTGCTCAAGAGTCAATGCCTGGTCAAAAGTGACACCTATATTTCTGAGGGCAGATTGAACAGATGAAAAAAATAGAAACATCAGAACACTTTAACAATTAAACTTTTATAAGATGTTAGAAACATATCAGCATATAAAGCATCTTCTTAAAGTAACACCACAGTCACATCATCTTCTACACTGATGATATTACATTGAACATGAAAAAACCTGCGTCTTGTCTCTTTAAGTAAATAATGTGAATATTTATTGAAGCAGTTTTTTGTTTATTCTGTTCTGCTTTTAAATTTACAAAAAACGATCAGTTACAGACTGTGGAGTTTACATTTTCTCTAAGGTGTTTAAATTAACGTAGATCTCTTTGCCAAAAGAATTAACAGGACATCTAGCAAAATAAAACGGGTGTCATGGTATGAAACCTTTTCTGTCACACTCTCCTAAGAGGTGGTGAATATTTTTTTGGTCATTATTTTCTCTTTCACACCTGTAAAACAAAGACCCCACTATAAATATTCTAACAATTTTATGAACAGAATCAACTGCATTAACGTGGAGGAAGCCAAATGAAAATTTTACCGTCCTTTCATACCCTATTATATTAAGAAACATTGATATTACCAATGCTGTCACCACTGTGCAGGGCAGGAATTTCACGAGGGCCACGAGGGCCATGGCTCTTGTGCCCTCCTCATTTGGCCCTGTGCCCTTGAAAAAAATATCTGCCCTAAGGCCACAGTGGCCTTGATGCCCCGCCCGCACTGCCCCAGGTGATTTTGCGGTTTTCTCCTGTGCCTCTTTCCTGTCAACACGGCTTTGACACCTGCTCTGTTGAGAAAAAAAATGCGATGACATTGTGGACTCTTATTGAGCAACATCAAATGAGACGATGCCTACATCACCAGTGGTGAGTTTGATTCGAGCCTGGCATGAACGGGCTGTAAAGACAGCTTGACACCAGTCTATCACCGGCCGACCAGGAGACTTCATCAAACGCCTGAGCAGGGATCGGTACCGAGACCCGGTATTAAACAACCCAAGGCAAGTTTAATCAACACCGTAATAACAGTAAGCTCCGGTATTATCTGCGTCACTTTTTAAAGTTTCGGTTTCATGTATCATCATTGTGCAGCGGTACAGATGAAGAGAATATAACTTCAAGATGACTCTAGTTAACGACAGCTACACTTGTTATTGTGAGTAAGTGCAATAAAACCTCTGCCAGCCAAGCCAATACTTTATCAATACATGTGATCAGCATGTAGAAAGCCACATTTCAGTCAGCTCTGTCCGCAGTCTCTCATTCACCGCTATTATGATTTACGATCGCGGTCGACACAAGCACATCGCGCTCGTGGTGCTAACAGCAAAGTGTTAAAGACAAACTAAATGAAAGCTGTCTGTGTGTAGGCTAACACTTTATCTGAACATGTACCTGAGGCAGCCGACCTGCAGACAGTGAGTGTCCTCAGTAGAGGAGGGACAGAGAGCAGGATGAATGACTGATACTGATGTTTGTCTTCATGCTGAGATAACGTGACTTTCTTCACTCAGTATTGTGATGTCAGGAGGAATATTTATATTCCAGTCAGATATTATTGGGTTTTAAATAGTGACTTTGGTGTTGTTGTAAACATGACTGTTGCTGCCATGGACTGTATAAAACTATATCCTGTGTAACTGGCCTATAAGGAAAGCATCAGGAGGTGAGGTGTGTGCATGTGTGCGTGTGTGTGTGTGGAGGAAAGGGGAGAGGGAGATGCTGGTAGAGATAGTGTGTGTTATTAGATACTGTTAATGTCACTTATTATGCTTCTGTGCATTGATAGCTCTTTTTAGTCTGTTTCTGCATCATGTTGAGGAGGGCCATGCCTGTAAATGTATGCAAAAAAAAAATAAAAAGAGGATCGGTTGCTCGCTGCTAAAAATGTGGCCCGTTGACATTATCTGATTTTGAAATGCGGCCCAGTTGAAATAGTAGCCTAATTGAATAGCCCTGCTGTAGTTCGTTTGTTTGTTTGTTAGCTATCTAACAACACATCAAAAATAATTGTAAGCCAGTCTTGTTCAGTGAATCAGTTTATCATGTACATTCAAAAAATATTTAGGCCTAATATTTAAGATTGTTTGCTTATAAATACATGAACCTGGTTGTTCTATATTTAAAACACATTGGGTTTATTGGTGCTATTAAATAAATCACATTATTACTTTTTATACTCATTATTATTAATAGCATTAGCAGTTGAGGCTTTGGTGCCTTGCTCAATGACAGCTCTTCAGCTCCCAGTCCCCACTCTGTGTTCAGTCGGTACAGGCACTTGAACTGGGGACCCTCTGGTTCCCAAGCCAAGTCCCAACAAACTGAGCTCCTGCCACTCATGTACGAAAGAAACATCGATTCACTACCCCATTTCAAATCACAACTCAAAACACATCTGTTTAAAACTGCCTATTCCATCTGATGCCAATTGCTCTGTCACTTTCTATTGTTTTTTTTTTTGTTTTTGTTTTTAAATTGTTGTTTCTTTTTAATGTCTTTTTAATGTCATTTTGTGTATCTGTACGGTGTCCTTCAGTGCCAAGAAAGGCGCCTTCAAATAAAATGTATTATTATTATTATTAAAAGACATAATTGACACTTTAACTATATCTATACATATAAGTGTCAAATCTGCTGGCAGACACTAAGAGACAGAGACTGTCCTTTGATCTCTCTCATGTCATGTCCTTTGTTGAAGTTACTCTGTCTCATTTAAATATGATTTGGTGGAAAATGTCAAATTAGATTCATGTTATGTCAATTTATGCAGATGATACACTGTTCCTCTTATTATTAAGAGCTTTGAATTAAAATCTTCTGTATAATTTATAGGCAGAATTTAACAACACACAAACTTAACTGGAGAAATTTCTTCCAGGACAGACATCAGTAATAACAGAGAGCTTTGGGTTTTACTATTAGAAATGTCTTACCATGTGTATTCTTACCAAAATAAATTGATTGATCTATATTGGGAACTGCAGTAGAAGATTATCCACAGTCTGAAAAAGTATTCTGAAAAATAAAGACTCATTACTGTTGTGGCTTTTGTGCATTAGTTTGAGTAATGCTCCTAATATATAACATATGTCCAAGAAATGAAGTCACATGACGGAACTCATATGATACATTTGATCAAATCTTTATTGCTTTGAGATATTGAAACCATCAACACAAGCAAGAACATGTTCACACTGAAACGTCATGAGAGAGACAGAGAGCAGACTGAGAGCAGTAGCAGAGTAAAACCAGCAGCAGAGTCCCAGTGAGTCAGGTCAGGACTGGAAACACTGGTCTCTCCTCAGTGTCTCTGAGAGTGGAGTCTGGGAGCCCTGGGTGGCCTCACAGGTCACAGAGCCCACCTTCCTCCACTGGTCTGCAGGGAGCCTCAGGGTGCTGCTCCAGCTGTAGAGGCCGTCCTTCTCCAGCACCCCAGGGCTCCTGCTCTCCTCCCAGCTGCTGCTGCTGCTGCTGCTGCTGCTGCCGTCCACCTTCCAGGCCAGACTCCAGTCTGAGGGGAAGCCCTTGTTGGCCAGACACATGAGCGTGGCCTTCCCCTGCTGCAGCTCCTCACTGGAGGGGGGCAGCACCGTCAGGGTGGGACGGACATCACCTAGGAGACACCAATCAGCTTACAGGACAGGGACCACACAGCTATTTTCTCCTTTAAGGAGTTTCTGTCAGATGGTTTTTCTGCTCCATCAGTCACTCACTCACACATTGTTTCACTTCCCTTTAAGAAGCCTCTCATGCAAATCAGCACAGAGAGAATCATCATACAGAATGACCTCAAATATATCAAACTACACTGGACATAAAATATCAGAATTTGGAAAAATTCTTTCTTATCCAAAACCTTGACTAACCATTACGTATTAATGGCATATTTAGTGGAAACAGAACCAAAATTAGAAATTAAACAGATTACAATCAAATGTTCTTCATGTGGATTTCAGTCATCATTAAAAAAAAGTGTTAAAAAGATTTTCAAAATCTAAAACACTAGATGACAAGATGAAGTGATCTTGCACATTTTCTAATACCCACTTTTATCTTCACTCTGTTCAACAATATTTAACAACTGATTCTTAATTTGTTCTAAAAACAGGTATTATTTAGCAGGAACATTTAGATATAATCTCAGAAAACATTTGGAAAACAGTTTTGTGAGTTTGCAGTTTTATCATCTCTATATTTCAAGCTTTTTTTTTTAAATCCCAGTGTGATGGAATTTTGTGAAGCCACTGTGAGTCACTCTCCATGGTTAAGGAGGAGAAATAAAAACATGAATAATAAACTCAGTTTTTTTTAATCTATTGCAAATATTACAAATCAGAATTTAAAACATAACAATATGGTATCTAGTATTTGTGAAGAAACTTACTTAACCTAATCAATACTCTGGTAAAGTGACTGATCCATTGATAATCAGCATCATCAGAGTAATCCAAGTCCCTGTTGGAGTCAGTCAGAGCATTTCCATAGAGAGCCACTTTGCATCAGCAGCACCATGCTCCAGTGCTCTGGGAGAGTTTATAGTCCTGAGAGTTGAACACTGGATGACTGACAGCTGTCCTTCATGACAACAGAAGCCACAGAAATCCTCCTCATCAAAAACATGACTTTGATCTCCGTCCTCATCTGGACTCTCCTCTGCTGCTGCTTCACAGGTAAAGTCCAGAGAATCAAACTCCTCTCCTCTATCAACATCTGTCCCTCTGAAATGAAGCTGACAAAACCATGATGCTGCTTTATGTTTGTGTCTCTGTATCCTCAGAGTCCAGAGGTCAGGTCACAGTGACTCAGTCTGGAGCAGTGAGCTCTGCTGTGGGAGGCTCCGTCACCATCACATGTAGGACCAGTCAGGATGTTTATACTTGGAGCAGCAACCATGCCTTAGCCTGGTACCAACAGAGAGATGGAGAAACTCCTAAACTGCTCATATACCTTGCCAGCACTCGAGCATCAGGGATTCCAGGTCGTTTTACAGGCAGTGGATCAAACTCTGACTTCACTCTGACCATCAGTGGAGTCCAGACTGAAGATGCAGCAGTTTACTACTGTCAGAGTTATCATTACATCAACAGTCAGAACGTGTTCACACAGTGAAAAAGCGTCGTACAAAAACCTCCCTCAGTCAGACTGAACAGAAACTGAACTGACTGCTGCAGCTGGAAGCTACTGCAGAGACTGATACACTTCACTGAGGACACACACACACACACACACACACACAAAGCAGTGGCGGCTGCTGGTCTTTCAAACAGGGGAAGCTCACTTTAAGTTTACATCATAAAATTTGTCATAGTGTAGCGAGGCAGTAACTTATAAAAGGAACATTTCATTGAAGCAGTTTTTCAACCACACTCATGCCATAGAACCACAGCAAAACACACCTCAAAGATTTTCAGATGGGTTTAAACACCTGAACTGTGTACAAACGGTGAAAATGAGCTATATCGCTTATGGAAATAAGGAACTCCAGATGGCACTCTGTCTGAAGACTCCACTCGCAAATATCTGCATGAGACTGAGTTCGAAATGTGAAGCACTGTCAATCACAAAGGGGTTCAGCCTTTTAGACAATTCCTCCAATCATCATGCATACACCGAGCGTCCTGGCCACCGCTCCATTAGGTCCCACGGAAGTTAAAGGGAAATTTCAGTTTATTTCAACCTGTCTCCTCTCGTCCTAAATTTGTTTCAAGTGACTAGTGCCATAGAAATAATAGTTAGCATGTTAGCCGTTAGCCTAGATACAGCCGGGGCGCATAGTAGCGTCAGACCTGTTAAAATGTAAGTGAAAGGGCAACCTTCAAGTGCAAAGTTAGTCCACTAAACAAGCTTTTTTCCCACAAAGACCGCCTCATATCGTTAGGATAAATGTCAGAGAACATATAGAAAACAACATGTAAACGTGTTGTCTTACCTTACCGGTGTGCTGCCATGTTTGTTTACCATTTAGCTCTGCTTTCCAAAGCGCGGCCGAAATATTGCGACAACAAGTAGCGATCTCATAGCGTGCCTGAAATCTCGCGAGCTCTAGATAAAGCCCAGCTGGATACTACTCCAGGTGGAGGTGTCTCGTAGAGCCCTGCACGGGACTGTTTTCTTCAACCCGCTCCTGCCCGCTCCCGCTGAATTTCTGACCATTACCGCCCGCAACCGCAACGTGTGTATTACACTCCTGCCTGCTCCCGCAATGTGTATGTCCACTGCTGCCCGCACCCACAAAACTCTGAGAATTTATGCCCGCACAATAATAGAGATCGATGATTTTGTGTCTTCTCCCGTCCCGCAGCACAAAACATGTCATTTTATAGGCTATTAATAAAGAGATTCATGGGGTTGTTTGTATCGTTTCCCTGGTCTGCATGTCTTTTGACGCACTGGTCAGGAGTAGTGCTCCTATTTCATTGTTTTCATTTAGTTTTTAATGAAATAAAGGCTGTTTCATATTCTATTCTCCTCCTCTGTATTTTATTTATTTTTCTACCTTTATATAATCACGCAGTGATTGAGGTTAAGGCAGGCCTGGCGCCAGGATGAAGTTACTGAGGGGGCGGTTAAAAATTACGAGGGGGCAAATCTTTATTATGCAACATAGGTTCACACAGTGAGTTATAAAGAGCACGCAGATGGGCGTAATGACAGCTCGTCGCCGGTGAAACACAATAAACTGCACGTCTTCTTTCATGTTTGTCTCATGACAGATGGAGCTTACAGACAGACACACAGACAGGTGGAGCAAGCGGCAAATTGGTATGAAAGCTGGTTCAGGGCATATTTGTCCATTTATGAATAAATATAGAGTGGAAACGCTCATGCATGTGCACCAAGATCCCACAGTGTTTTTTTTTAGCCGCCTGTTCCCGCCCGCAGCAAAGTCCCAATGCAGCCCTCTAGTGTCTCGTCCTCGGTCACATCCAGACCTTGAAAATAAGGCTGCAACCGGTCCCATTCCTTGCAACAGAGGCATTCCTCTTCTGTGGGCACTGGGGCACAGCATTCACAGGTACACCACCAATCTCCAGAGCTACACAGCCTTGCAGCAGCCATTTCTCCTCTCTCGTCCTCTACCTGTTGCGCCTCTCTCTCTCTCCTCCTCCATTCTTCAATTTCACAAAGCTCTTCCTCAGTGTATTCTGGCTCAAATAAATAAGGGTGGCCATCAAACTCTGCAAAATCTAATTCCTCCTCCACAAAGTTGAAGTCTGGCAAAAAGTCAGCCATTATTCTATAAATCTTTCATAAAATAAATGAATGAACTTTTCAGGCTACTGTCCGGTTCTGTCTTCCAGCTGTTGCTGTTTGTTCTCGCGATATTTCAGGCACGGTATGAGATCGCTGCTTGTTCTCGCGATATTTCGGCCGCGCTTTGGAAAGCAGAGCTAAATGGTAAACAAACATGGCAGCACACCAGTAAGGTAAGACAACACGTTTACATGTCGTTTTCTATAAGTTCTCTGACATTTATCCTAACGATATGAGGCGGTCTTTGTGGAGAAAAAGCTTGTTTAGTGGACTAACTTTGCACCTGAAAGGATGCCCGTTCACTTACGTTTTAACAGGTCTGACGCTACTATGCGCCCCGGCTGTATCTAGGCTAACGGCTAACATGTTAACTATTATTTCTATGTCACTAGTCACTTGAAACAAATTTAGGACGGGAGGAGACAGCTTGAAATAAACTGAAATTTCCCTTTAACTTCCGTGGGACCTAATGGAGCGGTGGCCAGGAGAGGACGCTCGGTGTATGCATGATGATTGGAGGAATTGTCTAAAAGGCTGAACCCCTTTGTGATTGACAGTGCTTCACATTTTGAACTCAGTCTCATGCGGATATTTGTGAGTGGAGTCTTCTGACAGAGTGCCATCTGGAGTTGCTTATTTCCATAAGCGATATAGCTCATTTTCACCGTTTGTACACAGTTCAGGTGTTTAAACCCATCTGAAAATCTTTTAGGTGTGTCTAACTATTATTTTTATGTCACTAGTCACTTGAAACAAATTTAGGACGAGAGGAGACATCTGACCATCAGTGGAGTCCAGACTGAAGATGCAGCAGTTTACTACTGTCAGAGTTATCATTACATCAACAGTCAGTATTCGTTGACACAGTGAAAAAGCGTCATACAAAAACCTCCCTCAGTCAGACTGAACAGAAACTGAACTGACTGCTGCAGCTGGAAGCTACTGCAGAGACTGATACACTTCACTGAGGACACACACACACACACACACACACACAGAGGCCCAAAATACACACACATACACAAACAGGACCCATACATATGCATTAATGGACAGATGAGGGGACTGTCCATGGAAAGTGCCCGAAGCAGTTGAGGCTTTGGTGCCTTGCTCAATGACAGCTCTTCAGCTCCCAGTCCCCACTCTGTGTTCAGTCGGTACAGGCACTTGAACTGGGGACCCTCTGGTTCCCAAGCCAAGTCCCAACAAACTGAGCTCCTGCCACTCATGCAAATGTAAATGTAAATAGGCTTTATATGACCTGGAATTATAAAAATACAAAAGACACGTCATTGACACTTTAACTATATCTACACATATAAGTGTGTTACATAAGTGTCAAATCTGCTGGCAGACACTAAGCGACAGAGACTGTCCTTTGATCTCTCTCATGTCATGTCCTTTGTTGAAGTTACTCTGTCTCATTTAAATGTGATTTGGTGGAAAATCTCAAATTAGATTCATGTTATGTGACTTTTTGCAGATGATACACTGTTCCTCTTATTATTAAGAGCTTTGAATTAAAATCTGCACAATAATTTATAGGCAGAATTTAACAACACACAAACTTAACTGGAGAAATTTCTTCCAGGACAGACATCAGTAATAACAGAGAGCTTTGTGTTTTACTATTAGAAATGTCTTACCATGTGTATTGTTACTAAAATAAATTGATTGATCTATCATGGAAACTGCAGTAGAAGAATATCCACAGTCTGAAACCCATTAAAATTAGTCTGAAAAAAAGACTCACTGCTGTTGTGGCTTTTGTGCATTAGTTTGAGTAATGCTCCTAATATATAACATATGTCCTAGAAATGAAGTCACATGAAACTCATATGATACATTTGATCAAATCTTTATTGCTTTGAGATATTGAAACCATCAACACAAGCAAGAACATGTTCACACTGAAACGTCATGAGAGAGACAGAGAGCAGACTGAGAGCAGTAGCAGAGTAAAACCAGCAGCAGAGTCCCAGTGAGTCAGGTCAGGACTGGGAACACTGGTCTCTCCTCAGTGTCTCTGAGAGTGGAGTCTGGGAGCCCTGGGTGGCCTCACAGGTCACAGAGCCCACCTTCCTCCACTGGTCTGCAGGGAGCCTCAGGGTGCTGCTCCAGCTGTAGAGGCCGTCCTTCTCCAGCACCCCAGGGCTCCTGCTCTCCTCCCAGCTGCTGCTGCTGCTGCTGCTGCTGCTGCCGTCCACCTTCCAGGCCAGACTCCAGTCTGAGGGGAAGCCCTTGTTGGCCAGACACATGAGCGTGGCCTTCCCCTGCTGCAGCTCCTCACTGGAGGGGGGCAGCACCGTCAGGGTGGGACGGACATCACCTAGGAGACACCAATCAGCTTAGAGGACAGGGACCACACAGCTGTCAATCAACCATCAGACACTTGGACACCTTTACTGTGTGAGAGTTGATTTTCTCCTTTAAGGAGTTTCTGTCAGATGGTTTTTCTGCTCCATCAGTCACTCACTCACACATTGTTTCACTTCCCTTTAAGAAGCCTCTCATGCAAATCAGCACAGAGAGAATCATCATACAGAATGACCTCAAATATATCAAACTGCACTGGACAGAAAATGTCAGAATTTAGACAAATTATTAAACGTTTTCCTTCCAAACATTGACGATACATTACTTTAGTAAAATGCATTTTACATTTTTTCTTGTGCATAAAAAATGCATGTATTACTGCACTACCTACAATCAAATGTTCTTTATGTTGATGTCAATTCTCATTAAAACTGTTCAAAACATTTTCAAAATTTGAAACCACATGAATCAATCACCGTTAGTTTATTCCTAAAAAGTTGATTCTCAATTTATTAGAAAAAAATAGTAATCACTGAGGTTGAACATTAAGAAAATACTCTTGATAAACATTTGTAAAACTGGTTTGCAGTTTTTTTTTACATTTCAACCTGTTTGACTTCAAGTATGATGAAAATGTACAAAGAAATGTTGATTAAAGCTGCTCTGACTTCAATAACATAACATAAATACTGCAGACATTACAAAACAGACTTCTAAACATAACTTTAAAACAGTTTATCTAGTATTTGTGCAGAAACTTACTTCCAACATCCAGTCTGGTTCCTCCACCAAAAGTCCACCACAGTGACACAAACTCATTGAGCCGCCGTACAAAAACCTCTCACTGTAGAGAGACACGGCTCTCTGACTTTGACACACTGAAGTAAATCTACAAGCCCTCAAGATGAAACTTAACCATTAAAGTAAGAAATAAAGATTTATCTTCTAGCTTCATGTTTTATTTTCATTACAATGGACTTTTGCTTTTCTCATTCAAACACTAACTTTGTCCTTTAATGCAAAATATGTCTAAAAACAAAATGGAAAGGCAACTACTGTTTCTTGCCTGTTAAATATATAATATAAAGAAAACATGGCTGCTGAAAAAATAAACATTTTAAACATCTGACTTACTTCCAACATCCAGTCTGGTTCCTCCACCGAACGTGTACCACAGTGATACAAACTCACTGAGCCGCCGTACAAAAACCTCTCACTGTAGAGAGACACGGCTCTCTGACTTTGACACAAACAAACTCACCAAAAATATTCCCAGTTTACCCAGATTGTGTAATAACTGGTTTAACCGTTTAGAGACTGATTCACAAAGTTTGGAGAACAAATTCAAATAAATGTAAAAATTCCAAAGGAAAACTGTCCTATAAATCCTCCCATTAATAATCCTGATATATATAATTATCATGAACCTATGTTTATTGTAGATTATGATAAATGAAAATACATTTTGTCTGAATACATCCCACAGTGATGGTGATTTGTGTGGCTGTGAATAAGTGGGAATTCATCATAATATTCTGCAAGTAAATCAACTCATCCAACTCAAACCAAAGCTTTTTATAAAAAGGAAGTAACACATTCCTAATCAATACTTTGATAAAGTGATTGATCCATTGATAGTCAGCATCATCAGAGTAATCCAAGTCCCTGTTGGAGTCAGTCAGAGCATTTCCATAGAGAGCCACTTTGCATCAGCAGCACCATGCTCCAGTGCTCTGGGAGAGTTTATAGTCCTGAGAGTTGAACACTGGATGACTGACAGCTGTCCTTCATGACAACAGAAGCCACAGAAATCCTCCTCATCAAAAACATGACTTTGATCTCCGTCCTCATCTGGACTCTCCTCTGCTGCTGCTTCACAGGTAAAGTCCAGAGAATCAAACTCCTCTCCTCTATCAACATCTGTCCCTCTGAAATGAAGCTGACAAAACCATGATGCTGCTTTATGTTTGTGTCTCTGTATCCTCAGAGTCCAGAGGTCAGGTCACAGTGACTCAGCCTGGAGCAATCAGCTCTACTGTGGGAGGCTCTGTCACCATCACATGTAGGACCAGTCAGGATGTTTATAACTCTAACTACTTAGCCTGGTACCAACAGAGAGATGGAGAAACTCCTAAACTGCTCATTTACCGCACCAGCACTCGAGCATCAGGGATTCCAGGTCGTTTTACAGGCAGTGGATCAAACTCTGACTTCACTCTGACCATCAGTGGAGTCCAGACTGAAGATGCAGCAGTTTACTACTGTCAGAGTTTTCATGTCATCAACAGTCAGTGGTTGTTCACACAGTGAAAAAGCGTCGTACAAAAACCTCCCTCAGTCAGACTGAACAGAAACTGAACTGACTGCTGCAGCTGGAAGCTACTGCAGAGACTGATACACTTCACTGAGGACACACACACACACACACACACAGGCCCAAAATACACACACATGTACCCATACACATGCATTAATGGAGTGATGAGGGGACTGTCCATGGATAAGTGCCCGAAGCAGTTGAGGCTTTGGTGCCTTGCTCAATGACAGCTCTTCAGCTCCCAGTCCCCACTCTGTGTTCAGTCGGCACAGGCACTTGAACTGGGGACCCTCTGGTTCCCAAGCCAAGTCCCAACAAACTGAGCTCCTGCCACTCATGTAAATGTAAACAGGCTTTATATGACCTGGAATTATAAAAATACAAAAGACATAATTGACACTTTAACTATATCTACACATATATGTGTGTTACATAAGTGTCAAATCTGCTGGCAGACACTAAGAGACAGAGACTGTCCTTTGATCTCTCTCATGTCATGTCCTTTGTTGAAGTTACTCTGTCTCATTTAAATATGATTTGGTGGAAAATCTCAAATTAGATTCATGTTATGTCAATTTATGCAGATGATACACTGTTCCTCTTATTATTAAGAGCTTTGAATTAAAATCTTCTGTATAATTTAAAGGTAGAATTTAACAACACATAAACTTAACAGGTGACATTTCTTCCAGGACAGACATCAGTAATAACAGAGAGCTTTGTGTTTTACTATTAGAAATGTCTTACCATGTGTATTGTTAACAAAATAAATTGATTGATCCATAATGGCAACTGCAGTAGAAGATTATCCACAGTCTGAAAAATTAGTCTGAAAAAAAGGCTCACTACTGTTGTGGCTTTTGTGCATTAGTTTGAGTAATGCTCCTAATATATAACATATGTCCAAGAAATGAAGTCACATGACGGAACTCATATGATACATTTGATCAAATCTTTATTGCTTTGAAATATTGAAACCATCAACACAAGCAAGAACATGTTCACACTGAAACGTCATGAGAGAGACAGAGAGCAGACTGAGAGCAGTAGCAGAGTAAAACCAGCAGCAGAGTCCCAGTGAGTCAGGTCAGGACTGGGAACACTGGTCTCTCCTCAGTGTCTCTGAGAGTGGAGTCTGGGAGCCCTGGGTGGCCTCACAGGTCACAGAGCCCACCTTCCTCCACTGGTCTGCAGGGAGCCTCAGGGTGCTGCTCCAGCTGTAGAGGCCGTCCTTCTCCAGCACCCCAGGGCTCCTGCTCTCCTCCCAGCTGCTGCTGCTGCTGCTGCTGCTGCTGCCGTCCACCTTCCAGGCCAGACTCCAGTCTGAGGGGAAGCCCTTGTTGGCCAGACACATGAGCGTGGCCTTCCCCTGCTGCAGCTCCTCACTGGAGGGGGGCAGCACCGTCAGGGTGGGACGGACATCACCTAGGAGACACCAATCAGCTTAGAGGACAGGGACCACACAGCTATTTTCTCCTTTAAGGAGTTTCTGTCAGATGGTTTTTCTGCTCCATCAGTCACTCACTCACACATTGTTTCACTTCCCTTTAAGAAGCCTCTCATGCAAATCAGCACAGAGAGAATCATCATACAGAATGACCTCAAATATATCAAACTACACTGGACATAAAATATCAGAATTTAGACAAATTATTAAACGTTTTCCTCCCAAACATTGACGATACATTACTTTAGTAAAATGCATTTTACAGTTTGTTTTGGGCAGCCATAACAAATGCATATATTACTGCACTTCCTACAATCAAATGTTCTTTATGTTGATGTCAATTCTCATTAAAACTGTTCAAAAGATTTTCAAAATTTGAAACCACATGAATCAGTCACCGTTAGTTTATTCTTAAAAAGCTGATTCTGAATTTATTAGAAAAAAATAGTTATCACTGAGGTGAAACATTAAGAATATAATCTTGATAAACATTTGTAAAACTGGTTTGCAGTTTTATCTTTTTACATTTCAACCTGTTTGACTTCAAGTATGACGAAAATGTAAAAAGAAATGTTGATTAAAGCTGCTCTGACTTCAATGACATAACATAAATACTGCAGACATTACAAAAAAGACTTTTAAACATAACTTTAAAAACAGTTTATCTAGTATTTGTGCAGAAACTTACGTCCAACATCCAGTCTGGTTCCTCCACCAAAAGTCCACCACAGTGATACAAACCCATTGAGCCGCCGTACAAAAACCTCTCACTGTAGAGAGACACGGCTCTCTGACTTTGACACAAACAAACTCACTAAAATCAGTCTCTGTTTGTAAGATCTTGCCAAAAACATGAAAACTGACAATAACACAGAGCCACAGAATTCCAGAATGCATGTTTTTGATATGTTTTTTTAATTTCAAATGCAATTTTTGTTAATTTTCTCCAGCAGTTAATTAAAATAATACAAAAAATTTTAGACTTGATAAGATTAGAATGATGTCATTGGCAACCTGCGTAGAATTTCTATTTGGCTTCTAGTGCACCAAAGGTAGATACAATGCACACAGCACACCTTTAAAAACATACAGAGTGTTCAGCATACAATATACAGTCGTGCAAATGGATGAGGTAGCAGAAAATAAGTTCTATAATAATGCAAGAAAGCAGTTCTTATTAAATAAATGTTCCCTGATGCAGCTGTTCTGTGTTCAATGCCTGCATGGAACAGGGAATAAATGACTTTTTGAAATGTTCCAGCTGGCCCTTAGGTGCCTAAATCAAACATTTTGAAACAAAAGTCATCAAGTCGTTAAAATTTTATCAAATTGGAGATATTTCTAACTACACTCTGGTAAAGTGATTGATCCATTGATAGTCAGCATCATCAGAGTAATCCAAGTCCCTGTTGGAGTCAGTCAGAGCATTTCCATAGAGAGCCACTTTGCATCAGCAGCACCATGCTCCAGTGCTCTGGGAGAGTTTATAGTCCTGAGAGTTGAACACTGGATGACTGACAGCTGTCCTTCATGACAACAGAGGCCACAGAAATCCTCCTCATCAAAAACATGACTTTGATCTCCGTCCTCATCTGGACTCTCCTCTGCTGCTGCTTCACAGGTAAAGTCCAGAGAATCAAACTCCTCTCCTCTATCAACATCTGTCCCTCTGAAATGAAGCTGACAAAACCATGATGCTGCTTTATGTTTGTGTCTCTGTATCCTCAGAGTCCAGAGGTCAGGTCACAGTGACTCAGCCTGGAGCAGTGAGCTCTACTGTGGGAGGCTCCGTCACCATCACATGTAGGACCAGTCAGGATGTTTATAACTCTAACTTCTTAGCCTGGTACCAACAGAAAGATGGAGAAACTCCTAAACTGCTCATTTACTCTGCCAGCACTCGAGCATCAGGGATTCCAGGTCGTTTTACAGGCAGTGGATCAAACTCTGACTTCACTCTGACCATCAGTGGAGTCCAGACTGAAGATGCAGCAGTTTACTACTGTCAGAGTTATCATGAAATCAACAGTCAAGCTGTGTTCACACAGTGAAAAAGCGTTGTACAAAAACCTCCCTCAGTCAGACTGAACAGAAACTGAACTGCTGCAGCTGGAAGCTACTGCAGAGACTGATACACTTCACTGAGGACACACACACACACACACACACACACACACACACACACACACACACACACACACAGATACACACACACACAGTGGCAGATGCCAGTCTTTCAAACAGGGGAAGCTCACTTTACGTTTACATCATAAAATTTGTCATAGTGTAGCGAGGCAGTAACTTATAAAAGGAACATTTCATTGAAGCCATTTTTTAAACCACACTCATGCCATAGAACCACAGCAAAACACACCTCAAAGATTTTCAGATGGCTTTAAACACCTGAACTGTGTACAAACGGTGAAAAAGAGTTATATCGCTTATGGAAATAAGGAACTCCAGATGGCACTCTGTCAGAAGACTCCACTCGCAAATATCTGCATGGGACTGAGTTTGAACTGTGCCATGTTTGTTTACCATTTAACTCTGCTCTCCAAAGCGCGGCCGAAATATCACAAGAACAAGCAGCAACAGCTGGAAGGCAGAACCGGACAGTACAGTACAGCACAACATTGTACGATATCTTGACTGGAAAATACAGAAGTGGATCAGACACTTCAAATGCTGCTCAAGAGTCAATGCCTGGTCAAAAGTGACACCTATATTTCTGAGGGCAGATTGAACATATGATAAAATGAAAACATCTGAACACTTATACAATTAAACTTTTATAAGATGTTAGAAACATATCAGCATATAAAGCATCTTCTTAAAGTAACACCACAGTCACATCATCTTCTACACTGATGATATTACATTGAACATGAAAAAACCTGCGTCTTGTCTCTTTAAGTAAATAATGTGAATATTTATTGAAGCAGTGTTTTGTTTATTCTGTTCTGCTTTTAAATTTACAAAAAAAGATCAGTTACAGACTGCGGAGTTTACATTTTCTCTAAGGTGTTTAAATTAACGTAGATCCCTTTGCCAAAAGAATTAACAGGACATCTAGCAAAATAAAATGGGTGTCATGGTATGAAACCTTTTCTGTCACACTCTCTTAAGAGTGCAGTGAATATTTTTTGGTCATTATTTTCTCTTTCACACCTGTAAAACAAAGACCCCCAGGGGCACCGTCAGGAATTTTGGGCCCCATGAAAAAAAATCACATTGGGCCCCTGCTGCGCAGCTGTTGTCACCACATCTCTAGGACCTAACTGATGCATTAAAAGCTTTACATAACTCTAACTTTGAAGGCTTGCAACTGTCTTGCTTCTTGTAGTTCAATAGTACCAGTACAATATGTACTGCTAGTGAGTTGTACATGCAACAGTCTGCATACAGTATGCAATTCACTATTTGATGCAAGATAAAAAGCTGCCATAAAAAATGTGCTGATGGCCATCTTTTACAGTCTAAATGCAATTTTTATTGTAAAATCCCAAAATGGAAAATTTCTTAACATTAATGAAAGACTTAAAACAAATAACTTAAATATACATTAACTTTTCAATCAAAATAAATTAAGATCATCATCTCAAAATAATGAAAACAGCAGATTTTTGATAAGTCTGTATCTATTATCTATATTTTTAATTGTGTTAGAGGCGATGTATGTATTGTTGGAGATGTTCCTCACCATGATGGTGTGGTTATTAGACTGGATGAGGTATTGTATGCTATAGAGAAATTATCACTGAATAAAGCATGTGGCCTTGATCAAATAGCAGCAGAGCATCTAAAATATGCTAGCAGTAGAGTCTCAGTGTTGATTGCTTTATGTTTTACTGGATTATTAATGCATGGAATATTACCAGACTCTATGCTTGCTGTAGTATTAGTTAGGCATGTAACAATATATCGAATTTAGCGGTGTCGCGATAAAATAAATTCTCCATACCGTTGTGGAAATGCCACGGTAGTTATATAGCTGCGTTCTCCTACAGAGCCAGTAATATGACTGTGCGACTACATTCCCCATAATCCTTTGCATGCAACTGCGCGCGCAGGTGAGAGCAGACTCGTGCAGCTCAGCCTCTCAGCCTCCGACTCTGACCCGTGCGTGACCGGAGGAAACAGCGAATAAAAGTAAAGAGATTGATTGTTCTTCTCTGTGGATTTTCTCCGCGACCGTAGCCTGTTTGTTCTAAGCCACACATATCACGTGAAACAGCGGAATCATGGCTTTCCGACAAGACCAAGCACTTGTCGGTAGTCCAATGTTTCCACAGCGAAAAAAAAAGATAAAGTTACACTAAAATGATGTATAACAAAGCATTCATACAGCTTTGCACACACATTACTTTTGGATGGATTACTTGCGAAAGCAGGGTCGCACAGAAATGCCACGCATATCACATGAAAGTGCACAAGCAGAGCTTTCCTCTCCTCATCTCCTGTTCTGAGAAAGTGTTAGGGTCCCCTTGATGTCAAGATTATCAACCTGGCGTGAACAAACTGAGTGAATGTGTGTTTTTGAGTTTTTCTATGACTTCCAGGGAAATGGCTGGGCTTTATTTATTTTGGTTTTCTTTTACACACATCTCTACCCACCTCTCTCTCTCTCTCTCTGTCTCTCTCTCTCTCTGTGTCTCTCTGTGTATCTGTGAGTGAGGGAATGTGTGTTACTGAGTTTACATTATTTCTGATTTGTTAATTTTGTTGTTGTTGCAGGGTCCGATTGTTCTAAGTTCTGTATATTTGATGAATATTAAGACTACTCTATCCTCATAATTTGATGTCATTCAGATGGCTTTCTAGTAGTAGTACTGCACTACTTTTGTTCAGAGCAGGTTAAAAAATACTGAATGTTTCCATTTTCATATTCTGTCACTATAGTTTTAATTGACATGACTTTGTTATGGCACTTTAATGTCTGCCTGCCTAGCAGTAATAGGCAAGGCAAGGCAAGTTTATTTGTATAGCACAATTCAACACAAGGTCATTCAAAGTGCTTTACAGAGACATTAAAAGCAACAAGACACAATTTAAAACAATAAAAACAGTCAATTAAAAATGGAAATAGAAATTGAGAATGATAGTGATAATAAAATATAGTAACATAAAATAAAAACAGGCTCAATACATTGCATCTAAGAGCACTGCATACACAGTCATTATCGTTAACATTTGTATAGCTGCCTAAGCTATACGGCCAAGGGTCCAGGCCGTGATGACCTATATCACTCCTGCTACTCCTTGCCACCAAAAAGTGCTCTTTGACAACATTTAAGTTTAATTTCAAAAACCGGCTCTGTCAGAGATTTCAGCTAGGATCTCTTGTCCCTGGCTCTGAACCATCTTGAATTTGGTTGGTCGGGTCTGTTTTTTAATGAGTGTATAGGACGTCTCCCTTAATAATACACCCAATGCGCGCCCACTATTTGCTCTTGAGTCCTTCACTCAGAGTCTTACCGTCCCGCCAGACACAGGTTCCACACACTGGTCTTATTCAGATCTTAATGAACTCTAAAGATCCATCACAGGACGTCTCCCTTCTAGATCTGAATTCACAGCATGCTCCCCAGTGTCGAGTCACAGCAGTAGCTGACTCAGACTTCCCGATCACCCCCACAGGGATGCCGACAGCCCAATTATTACATTACGGCTTTGATCAGCGAATATAATGTGACTTGGGATGTACGCCAAATGCTGGCTCCGTTATGCAATAGATCCAGTTGTGCCGCCGTCATCATAAAAGGACGTCACTTTACGTGACGCTTCAGAGTAAGGCCGTCTCATGTCTCTTATCAGCAATCCTCGCTCCTCACTCCTAACTCCTGACTTCTTAAATGTTTCCCTAAGTGGGAGGGGACTAACAGTTAGGTAAGGTGGCTAGGTTAGGTGGTTAGCAGTAAATTTAAGGGATTTGGGATGCACCCATGGTATATGCTGACGATCTGGTCATTATGTCTCCCTCTAGTGTTGGTATGCAGCAATTGCTTAGAATCTGTTCCTGCTACGGTGTGCAGTATGATATTATGTTTAATTCGACAAAGAGTGTTAATTGTGAAAACCAAGGAGGATAAGAAGTCACACTTTGCTTCATTTGTTCTAGCAGACCAAGTGCTTGGAGTTGTGAACAAATTTAGATATCTTGGCCACATAATCAGAGATGATTTATGTGACGATGATGACATCCAGCGTCAGTGCTGCAAACTCTATGCACAAGCCAACATGCTTGCATGAAAATTAACAAGTGTACTGATGATGTCAAGATAGCTTTGTTTAGGTCATATTGTACTTCAGTGTATACTGCACACCTGTGGTGCAGGTACAGTGCTGCAAAAATGAAAAAAATCCAGGCATATAATGATGCATTTAGGATTTTACTCAGGCATCCAAGATGGATAAGTGCAAGCCATATGTTTGTAAGCAGTGATGTGCCCACTTTTCATGCTGTTCTTAGAAAGTTTATTTACAGTTTTATGTGTCAACTTAGCCAGTCAAAGAATGGAGTCATTATGGCCCTAGCGGTGCCTGCACAAGTGACACAGAATATTTGTCATACTTCTGGAAGCACTGGAATAGATGCCTGTATGTGTTTTAAACCTACTTGTTGTGTTGTTTTTATTGTATTGTCTGTGTTTTTGTATGTATTTTATATGGACTGAATCTGGAATGAAGTCTATCTATCTATCTATCTATCTATCTATCTATCTATAGATGTCATTTAACAGCCATAATTCAATCTAAATGAAAGCATCTAACTGGATTATTTTAATATTGGCTACTTAATGTTTCCAACTGTCCAGCATCCAGTACAGACAGGTGTAGGCTGTTTTTGTTTCATAATAATCATTATGTGGAAAAATAATTTGTTTCAATTTCTGTCATTAAAAAATGTTTCGTTTTCTTTTTTGTAATGGTAAAAAAGAGCAAGAGAAAGAGAGAAATTCCCACAGACTCCCTGCAATGGTGCTAACTGGCATGTCATTCAACACAATGTTGCTCACCTTCACTGGGACGGGGAGGGGTAAAGTTATGGGGAAACAGGGCTGCTGCTTCTGACTCATCTGTTGTTGAGTCTGGTAAAAGGGGCAGGGACAACTGATTTAATATTGATTTTAAATGTACGTTAAAAAGGAGTGAAATGTAGGCTAACACTAGTCTGTAGCTAGCTTATTTCACTATGGGCATTAAGCTAACAGGTTCATTTCTACCACTCACAGACTACAGGCTACCCACCTTTCTTGGAGAAAAACTGGCTCACATATTGACACCCTCTCCGGATTTTCTTGTAGTACTAGGTAGCATGATGATGACTGTAGCGTTCTAGCGCAAATGCTGACTGCTACTAGGGACCGTCACCGTCAGTTCGCTAACGCAGGACCAAACCATTTCATGCAGATACAGGGGGGTGGTCAGTCAATATGGATGTTTACTTTTTGGTCAATGGGGAAATTAATCTTTTACTTTTAATTTAAAAATCAGTTTGTTTACATGAAAGTTGTTTAGTTGTCAACAATCCTATACAGATATGTTTTAAATGACCATGTGTTCATAGGAAAAAACATTACTTATGTTATATTTTTGAGATTACACTGCTGAGACTGATACTATGATGATATAATATGCTGATGATATCCTACTTCATATTCCGAATGCAATTCATTCTTCTCAGAATTTGTAGTTTACTCAGATTCATTGAACTTTAAAGACATTTCTAAAACCATTTCTACAGTTAGTATAATAATACAGTTTCTGCAGTAACAAAAGCTTTAAGGAATCTGGAATAAAGACTGAATTTACTTCTACCATGTGTGGGTCATAATTTGATAATGATTACCAGATGAATATTTTGTTACTATCGTGTTAATATTGTGGCATAACATTCACTCATAGTTTAAAGACACTTCCAAGCAATATTTACATCTTAAACTCAGCTGAGATAAATCTTTTTGTATTTTAGGGTACTGTTTAGACAGCAAGTCTGTTCTTGTACAAGAACACACGAAAACCATTGATTTGATGAAAAGGTCTTTATCATTTTGATATAATAAGTTACAACATACAGCAAAACTTTATCAATGAAACATTTTATGATAAGCCCCTTTTCCACCAATATTTCCAGGAACTTTTATTACCAGGAATTTGTTTACCTGGATAAAATAATTCCTGGTAATCTGTGTGGTTTGCGTTTCCACAGCACCTCAAAGTTCTGGGAAATTTATTTAAATTGGCGTGATGACGTAGATGATTTAGTGTGTGCCCTGTATTTGGCTCCTCCAGCTTGGCTGGTTACGTGCTGGTAGAGAGTTGGGGCTGTTTGTTTAAAAGTATTTTACGATAAGTTTCAAAGTAAGTTAGTCTACATACAGACAGCTGTCATTTGAGCTTATAACTAACAATTGACTATCAGCCAAACTAGCGTGCTGTCCTTGTGTAAGACTTAGTGTTGGTGGATGAGAGACTGTGGGCGGAGCATATTGAATATCGCTGTCTACATGTTTACGCTTGCTGAACACATGTGTTGATAAATTATTGGCTTGTTACTCACTAAGGGTTAATGTCACTTAAAGTAACGAGTGTAGCTGCCGTCAACTCGAGTCATTTTCAAGTTATCTTCACTTTGTTTCCACCGCGGCCGCTCAGCTGTTCATCGGTTACCGTGTCACGTCAGTGTGTGTGTGTATGTGTGTGGAGGAGATCAGGCCCAAAAGAATCGGTACTGTTAGTGCTGATCAATACTACGGTCTTTAATAATTTAGCTCCGGGGCTAATTTAGTACCGGGTTTCGGCAGAGAGATTAATAAGGATTTTATGAGATAAACTAAACTCTGTCTTTTTGGTTGTAGCAGAAGTGACTACTAGTTCTGCTGGTCTCCCTCAGACTGGATGAAACTGGTCTTTAATGTTTCAATTCCCTCTTGGAGCTCAGTAACCATGGCAACAGACAGGCGTCACTGCTGAACCATGACAGCAGGTTACAGTACTAATAAAAAAAAAGGTACTGATGCAATTTGCACGGTTGATGCCACAACTTCCTTGGCTGTGTCGAGTTCAGACAATAAAGTGTAGGTTCCAGTTGCAGAACAACCATCATGTTTATTCATTTCAACAAAACACAGGTTCAATAAATGTCCATTTGTTTATCCTTTATTCAAACTGAACAGACAGCACATTGTACACTGTACTGCACAACAGTGGTCAAAAGCCTTTTGCTCCTTCCGGGCTGAAACACCTGACAGAAACAATGTTGTTCCTACCTTTATACACTAGTGCTCCAAGTGCCAACACAGCGCCACCAGTGTACATCCATAGTAAATACAATTCATGTCTGCTGAGTGGAATGACATATTTGGCTCTTACATTAACTTTGAGATATTTTAAGGCACATTGTCAACATATTTATTTTCCTAAACCTAATCTACATAACTTTACTTTTCTAAACCTAATGTACATAACTTAACATTAAGCACTAAGTTGTTAGATATGATACAAACCATCATATGTGAGTTTTCACAAGACACCACACAAACTGTTGAATAACGATACTTTGAAAACCAACAAGCCCTGATCATGAGACATTTCTGACCTCCTAGTGTTAAGGCCTGTATAACATCATTAATATACTGTAGGAGGGTGGGACGAAGCGAGCAACAAAAATGAAGACAGTGATATAAGATCTTTTTAAGGACCTGGTCAAAGGCCATATGACAGCCCACTGGACCACTGGTTAGTGATGCATGGATGTGAAAGACATGGCAAAACAGTAACAACAGAGTAAATGGACAAATACGTAAGTACATTGAAATCTTCATCTAAGCTTGAGGCACACCTGCACAACATTTTATATTGTATCTTGACTGAAAAATACAGAGGTGTATCAAACACTTCAAATGCTGCTCAAGAGTCAATGTCTGTTCAAAAGTGACACCTATATTTCTGAGGGCAGATTGAACAGATGATAAAATAGAAACATCTGAACACTTAAACAATTAAACTTTAAAAAGATGTAAAACATATAAAAATCTCAAACATCCTCTTCAAGTAACACCATAGTAAAATCATCTTCTACATAGATGATATTCAATTATACATGAAAAAACCTGCAGCTTTCCTTCCTCAAGTTAATAATGTGGACAGTAACTGAAGCAGCTCTTCCGTGTACTCTCCTCTGCTTTTCAAATTTACGACAAGTATTAATTTCAGACATTAGAGCTTTCCATTATCTCAAAAGTGTTTAAATTAATGTTAATCCCTTCACTAAGAGAATGAACATGATGCCTAGCAAAACAAAATCAGTGTCCTGGTGTGAAACCTTTTTATGTCACACTATAAATATTAGAAAAATCTCACAAACAGTAACAACTGTATTTACTTGGAGGAAGCCAAATGAATTTTTTTTTTCAGTGACAAAATTGTACCGTTCTTTCATGGACCACTATGTAGAGAAACATAGAAATAATCAATGCTGTCACCACTGTGTGATAAGTAAGTAAGTAAGTAAGTAAATTTATTTATATAGCACTCCTCACAGAGAGGACTCACAAAGTGCTTCACAAGATAAAATACAAAAAATACAATAACAGAAACAATGCAAAATACACAAAAACAAATAAAAAGTAAAGTGCAGCGAAATACAGAGATGATACAATGGACAATTAATGGAACGCAAGCCTAAACAGATGTGTTTTTAACTGCTTTTTAAAAATGTCCACGGAAGAGGCCGTTCTCAGCTCATGAGGTAGTGCATTCCACCATTTTGGTGCAACAGCCTTAAAGGCTCTATCACCTTTCGTCTTTAATCTTGTGTGAGGGACAGTAAGTAGGTGGCCTTCAGTGGACCGCAGTGACCTGACAGGACAGTGAAAGGACACCAGATCTGTCAAGTATGCAGGTGCTTGACCATGAAGGGCTCTGTAAGTGATGGTTAGAATCTTGTGCTGGATCCTGAAATTAACAGGGAGCCAATGCAGGGATGCCAGGACTGGAGTGATGTGAGTGAACTTATGAGATCTGGACAGAAGCCTGGACAGGTGAAAAGAGAATTACAGTAATCCAGACGTGAGGAAATAAAAGCATGGATGATCATTTCTAGCTTGGAATAAGTTAACATGGATCTGAGTTTGGAAATGTTTTTGAGGTGGAAAAAGCAGGAGCGAGTGACAGTTTTGATGTGGTCATCGAAGAGCATGGCCTGATCAAATGTGACCCCAAGGTTTCTCAACTTGGGGCGCACATTTGCACTGAGGGACCCTAAGCAGCTGGCCACTTTAGATGCTGAGGCATCAGGTGCAATAATTAAAATCTCAGTTTTAGCTGCGTTCAACTGAAGGGAGTTAGAAGACATCCAGTCCTTAATTACATTCATACAATCGTACAGTGAGTCAATTCCATCGGTCCTATCAGGGTTAAAAGAAAAATATAACTGGAGGTCATCTGTATACATATTGTATGAGATACCTTCAAAATTGCTGATGACATCTCTGAGAGGGAGCATGTATAGCGTAAAGAGGATAGGCCCAAGCACTGAACCTTGGGGCACCCCGCAAGAAAGGTGGGCAAACTCTGATTTATGAGGGCCAACAGCCACAGAAAAGGATCGATCAGACAGATAGGATTTAAACCAATGAAGAGCGGTCCCTGAGATTCCTACCCTGTCCCTCAGCCTGTCTAAAAGGATGTGGTGATCAACAGTGTCAAAGGCTGCACTGAGATCAAGCAAAACCAGGATAGTGGATTTACCGGCATCGGAGGCCATCATGATGTCATTGGAGACCCTGAGAAGAGCAGTTTCTGTGGAATGTAACTGACGATAACCGGACTGATATCTTATCTAAGATATTGTAACTGTTCAATGCTGTCACTAACTGGTTTGCAACTGCTTTTTCTAGAATCTTAGATACAAAGGGCAACTTGGAAATGGGCCGGTAGTTACTAAGAACATCGGGGTCCAGATTGGGCTTTTTGAGAAGCGGCTGAACAACCGCTTGCTTGAAATGGGACGGGACACGACCAGAAACCAGTGAGCTATTGATTATGGAGAGCAGAGATGGACCAATAGTGCTGAAAACATTTTTCAGCAAAGTTGTGGGCAGGATATCCAGCGGACTAGAAGAGATCTTCATAGTGCACACAAGATCTGCTAAGTCTTGTAAGGACACAGGTGAGAAATTGTCAATAATTGACTGTTGTTTGGGAGGATCAGGAAGGGAGGAGGAGGGTGTTATACTGGCCTTGACACTGGCAACCTTATTCACAAAATACATTAAAAAATTGCTACAGTCCTCATTAGAGGACACAGGTAGAGCAGGCGGTTGCGCACCAGTAATGCTACTTATAGTGTCAAAAATGACACTGGGATTTCTCTTGTTGGAGATGATGAGATTTTTAAAATAAGAGGCTCTGGCTACCCTAACAACAGAATTGAATTCAGCTAACAGTTCTTTAAAATAAAGACGATGTACATGAAGCTTGCTTGATTTCCACAAGCACTCAACTCTCCGACATTTACGACGAAGGCAGCGGATGTCGTCGTTCAGCCAGGGAGTGGGATTAGCTGTGGGGATAGTTCGAGGCTTTAAAGGAGCAATCTTATCAAGAATAGCAGAGCAGTGTGAGTTAAAAGTTAAAACTTGGGAGTCAGCGTCAACATTAATACTAACAGGCTGCGTCACACTGTTAAAAGCGAATGACAATTTCTCAGCAGAGAGGTTATTTAACATACGGGTGAGTTTTGTACGCTTGCTATTTGAACAATCAGAAATAACAGACAAATTAAACAGAATGCAGTTGTGATCAGTGACGGGCAGCTCCTCAGAGACGATACAACCAATGTCCAAACCAAGTGTAAAAACAAGGCCCAGCGTGTTTCCCTTAATGTGTGTCGGGCCATTGACATGTTGCACAAAATGAAAAGATTCGGTGAGATTTATAAAATTATTAGCAAAGGAGTTTGTGGTGTCATTTACAGGCACATTAAAATCCCCAAGCATTAAAATTCCTTGAAATTTAGTGATGGAAGCCAAAAAGTCACTGAATTCAGCCAGGAAGGCGCCATTAATACCAGGAGGGCGATAAATTAAAATACAATAAAACAAGAAATAAGCAGTTCAAATGAGGTAAAAGTTCCACAATTCACTCTCCTTGAGGAGAAACTGTCTTTGTACAGCAAAGCAAGGCCACCACCGCGGCCAGTGGTCCTTGGGGCACAAATGAATGCGCAATCAGGCGGGCATAGCTCCTTCATGGACACATAATCTTCATCCCTTTGCCAGGTCTCGGTGAAAAACATGAAATCTAAATCTCTAGCGATGAAAAAATCATTCAGCGTGAATGATTTGTTATTGATCGAGTGAGCATTCAACAATGCCAGCTTAAGAGACTTGGGACCAGCTTTGCAGACAGATTGTGATTGTGACAGTGGTTGCAGATACCGGAAATTGTGGGTTGTGTGGTTTTGACGTTTGTGATGTCTGTTGTTCATTACTACGGGTATGAAGGTGGGAGATTGTGGGACAGTAGAGACTAGCCCAGTAGTTGGGGCAATAGGAAAGCAGGAGGGATTGTCTGTAGAGGTTAGTGGCAGCTGGAGCCTGTAGGGGGAGCTACGGGAGGCAATGTCTATAGAATGCTCCGTAGAAGAAGAGGCAGGCACTGAGAAGGGGGTGTGGCACGTAAACAGTCACGCATGTGTGAGTGGCGTTGTGTGTACGGTATGCTGTGTGTTGGCTGCTAACACGCAGCTTCCGCGGGTGAAGTCCGTCATGTCGATAAAAGGAGGGGCGATTCCAAAATAAGTTAAAATTGTCTACAAAATAAAAACCGTGGATAGTACAGGCAGCTCGGAGCCAAGAATGGAGCTGGAGGAGCCGACTGAACTGCTCTGCGCCGAGGCCGAGTGTGGGAAGAGGGCCGCTGATGAAGATTGACATCCCGCAGTCTTTTAAGACTGACTCTCAGACTGACCCCGGACCACGTCGTTGGTTCCGATGTGCAATATCAGACGTTTAATGGAGTGTGGAAATGTTTGCAGTAGGTCCGGGAGTTTACCTCTGATTTTTGTGACGGTGGCTCCTGGAAAACAGTGGGTGGTGGAATTAAAAAAGCGAATGTTCCTGGTTATGGAGTCACCCACTATGGCGGTGGTTGGGGGAACAGTGGCCGAGGACGAGGGGGCGAGCGCCGCTGCTCTGTGGGGACTGTTTGCAGAGGTTGCGGAGAGGTCACAACCTCAGCAGTGGCTGGGGGCTCACACGACCCTTCACGGCATGGAAGACCGCCGGAACGTCTCGCCCTCAGAGCAGCCTCCTTCACAATCCTGCGCCTGGAGGAGGAGGTCGCGGACCTGAACGGGGGTCCCGAAACAGACCCCACAACCCCCCGGGCTGCTGGCAGTGAATCAGTCGAAGGGCAAACAGGAGGAGAATGGACAGTTTGCAGCAGAGGGAATTCCTCAACACTCAACCTGCCTCTCTGCTCCCAGCTGTTAAGAGACCAGTGTTGATCAGTGGCTGTCCAGGCCTTTCAGAGCCACTGACACGCTGACAGCACAATGATGATGTCACTGATTCTACTGCTGGCCACCCTGGGGCTCCTTGTTCAGGGTGAGACTCTCTTCTGAAAACTTTGCTTCAGGATGCAACCAGGTTCACCTCAATGATGTTCTGCTATGATGGAGAAACACTGAAACAAGCAGCATTTACCTTCTTCCATCTGTTCTCCATGTTAAAGAAATGATACTCTTCTGTCTGGATGTTGATCATCTTTCTCCAAACTGGATTTGTCTCAATAACCCTTCTGCTCTTTTTCATGTTTTCCAGATTCATCAGGAGAAATCATCCTGACTCAGTCTCCTGGATCTCAGTCTGTTGTTCCAGGACAGACTGTCTCTATCACATGTAAAGCCAGTTCAGATATGAGCACCTACCTTCACTGGTACCTTCAGAGACCTGGAGTCTCCCAAACTTTTGATTTATTACGCTACAACTCGTCAGTCTGGTGTTTCAGATCGTTTCAGTGGAAGTGGATCTGGGACTGACTTCACTCTGACCATCAGTGGAGTTCAGACTGAAGATGCAGGAGTTTATTACTGTCTACAGAGTGGTTACAGCTACCCGTTCACACAGTGATACAACGTCGTACAAAAACCTCCTCACTTGGAGAGGAACTGATCTGACTCAACAGCTGCACAGACACTGAAACACTAGTTATATATTAATAGTTCTAATGACTGTTGTTGTGTAAATAAGATACATACTCAAAAAAGTAAGATGGAGAAATATAGATTGTGTAATATAAACACAAATAATTAATACATTTCTGAAAATTAATGATATTTCTCTCTAAGTTGTAAGATAAATAAAAACATAATACCAATTTTAATTCAACTTTTTAGGTTAAAAGTTTTAAAGTTATATTTCAGTGAAACACACTGAGAGGTTTCCAACAAACTAAGACTTTTTCCAATGACACATGAAAACAGAATGTAGTACAATAAGACATTAGCAGTTCCATCAGTTTCATTTTATTTAAGATTGAGGGCCCTATTTAGATGGTCTAAAGTGGACGGCGGAGGGCGCATAATCCATGTCGCAAGTGTCATTGCTATTTAGATGCAGGCACAGTTGTCATTTTCACGCCCTGCACCCTCATCGTCCTAACTAGCAAATGAACTTGCGCTTCTCTGGGTGTGTTGGTCTAAAAATGAGGAGTGGTCAGGTGCAGTCATGGCGCGTTGCTAGTTAGATGGCGTAAAAAGCAAAAACGCCAGTGACCAACAAAAACCTGGTCTAAAGCAGGCAGTATTTAGCTGTTAAACAAGTTAGTAATATGCGTCTCTAGGCGGGTGCACAACGCACGTGCACTCTGCTCAGACACACACGGAGCAGCCACACATATGCAAAAGATAACAAATAAAAATATGATTACAATGTGAAAGGTTATTATTGTGCACATTAAAATATTTATCAGAAACACGTCTTAATGGTCAGTCATTAATCAGAACGATCTAATCGCAGTAATAATGATCATCATAATCTGTAATAATGACAAATGAAATTGTGAAATTATCTGACCAATCAATCATTTTTTTGATTGAAAACCAAAGCCCACACATTGCATTTATTTAACATGTTATACTAGGCTACATTATATACTTGGCTACATTATATTATATTATTATATTGTTATCTGAGTGTAGAGAGGACACACATGCAAATAAGAGGCAGAACACAGCTCTAGGAAACATGTGAAAACAATTAACAAACATGGGTGGGGGAGAAAACGCTGAACAGGTCCTTGCTGCAGGATCAGCACCTTGGGAAGCTCTGCGGCAGTCCTGACAGCTGTGCTCTGTTATATGATGAAAACAGGTTTGAATAATATTCCACAGATATTTAGTAAAATCTTTCTTGTATTAGTGATCCCACGCCTGCTTTACCTCAGGGAGCTTGGGTGCCTGTCTGCTGTCCCCGTAGATCTGGTTCTGACAGGCCTTCACCTCCCGCACGAGGAGATCCGTCTCCTCAGTTGTAAAACGCTCACTCTTTCCAGTTGGTAGGTCCGCCATCTAACTAGCTCTCCGCCATGTGCCTCTTTTAAAGGGAATGAGAGGTGACACTCTGATTGGCTTATTGAATGATATGCCAAAAACAAACCCATGACTAATTCACAGAGTAAGTCCAGCCCTTTTAGACTGTCTGCCATGGCGCACAGTCTAAAAATGCGCTGTCTAACTAGCAAGTGACTGGGACACGCACATGCGCTGCACGCCTGGCGCTTCGCATTTAAGACCACCTAAATAGGGCCCTGAGTGTTTTATGTAGATTCAATGCACCCACATGTAGACTCTGAAAAATGTGACAAATGTTATTTTTATATACTCTTTATTTTTCTCATTGATGGGGTTTTTATTTCAGACCTCAACATCTTTTTAGTTAAAATCTTTGGAGATGTATTTTAAGGACTGACTATATTGTCTTGATGCAAATGAATGTTCATGAAACAGGAATCCTCATTCACCTCAGGGTGAAGATATACCTGGGTGACTTTACATTGAATGGGTAATGTTCTAAAAAAAAACAGCAACACCAGGATTAAATATTTGACATAAGAACATCATTAAATAACCATGTTATATCATCTTATGCTGATGATGATCTACAATTTGCTTCTAATCTTTAAAACTCTATAAAGTCATTTAGATTTGACACATTTTAAAATAATTTCATCAAAATGACCCTGGTCCATAATAATACTGCTAAACAGAGACACTGTCAGATGAATCTCAATGACTTAGTGGATAAGTGCCGTTACATGATTCAAGAAGTCATTAATAAAACCATCACCAGCAGTGAGAAAAACTAACTGTGACATGGGTTATAATCTTGTATCTCTTAACATGTGGGAGAAGGGAACTGTTGCAATAACAATATTCAGACAATGTTTTTATTTGCTTATGTTTTATTAAACAGCATTAACAGCATAAGCACTATGACAAGAATAAAAACATTGCTGTTTCAAGGTGAGAGCTGTTAAACTGGTCACATGATAGAAACACAGAGAGCAGACTGAGAGCAGTAGCAGAGTAAAACCAGCAGCAGAGTCCCAGTGAGTCAGGTCAGGACTGGGAACACTGGTCTCTCCTCAGTGTCTCTGAGAGTGGAGTCTGGGAGCCCTGGGTGGCCTCACAGGTCACAGATCCCAACCTCCTCCACTGGTCTGCAGGGAGCCTCAGGGTGCTGCTCCAGCTGTAGAGGCCGTCCTTCTCCAGCACCCCAGGGCTCCTGCTCTCCTCCCAGTTGATGCTGCTGATGCAGCCGTCCACCTTCCAGGCCAGACTCCAGTCTGAGGGGAAGCCCTTGTTGGCCAGACACATGAGCGTGGCCTTCCCCTGCTGCAGCTCCTCACTGGAGGGGGGCAGCACCGTCAGGGTGGGACGGACATCACCTAGGAGACACCAATCAGCTTACAGGACAGGGACCACACAGCTATTTTCTCCTTTAAGGAGTTTCTGTCAGATGGTTTTTCTGCTCCATCAGTCACTCACTCACACATTGTTTCACTTCCCTTTAAGAAGCCTCTCAGAGAGAATCATCATACAGAATGACATCAAATATATCAAACTACACTGGAAATAAAAGCAGCAGATTTGAAAAAACTGTAAAAATTTCAAATCAAACACATCAAAAAACCTGATCATACAATACTTTAAAGGATTTAGAGAAAACATTAATAAAGACAGAAAATGAAAGAAAAACAATCAGATGTTCTTTATGTGGATTTCAGTCATTCTTTAGCGATTATTAAAACAAACAAAAATCCAACATTATTTAGTACAATAAAAAAGATAACAGAATTTGCACCTTTTCAAATACTGATCTGTATCTTCACTCTGTTCAATTTTACTTGAATAAAGTATTTTTTACTTCATCATAACAAAAGTTATCACTGTGGAGGAAAACTAAACATTAACTTTAGAAAACATTTTTACAGTAGAATTGCAGTTTTATCTTCATCATCAAGTCATTTGAATGTCAGTATGACAGGAATCTGTGAGGAAATGCTTGTAAAGCTGCTCTGAGTGTGTCTCCATGATAAAAGAGGAGAAATAATATCAAAAATACTAAGAGCTTTATGAACAAAACAAACACTTAAAAATGAAATTTGAAACATTATTTTACAGGATGGTATTTGGTATTTCTGTATAAACTTCTTATTAAAATCTGACTTACTTCCAAACTCTAGTCTGGTTCCTCCACCAAAAGTCCACCACAGTGATACAAACTCATTGAGCCACCATACAAAAACCTCTCACTGTAGAGAGACACGGCTCTCTGACTTTGACACACTGAACTAAACCTACAAGCCCTCAAGATGAAACTTTAGCATTTAAGTAAGAAATAAAGATTTATCTTCTAGCTTCATGTTTTATTTTCATTACAATGGACTTTTGATTTTCTCATTCAAAAGCTTACTTTGTCTTTTAATGCAAAATATGTCTAAAAACAAAATGGAAAGGCGACTACTATTTCTTGCCTGTTAAATATATAATATAAAGAAAACATGGCTGCTGAAAAAATAAACATTTTAAACATCTGACTTACTTCCAACATCCAGTCTGGTTCCTCCACTGAACGTGTACCACAGTTTCCCAGTTTACCCAGATTGTGTAATAACTGGTTTAACCGTTTAGAGACTGATTCACAAACTATGAATATATACATAACATTTTCTATGTGAAACTTCAAACATCTACAAGCAGTATTAATTTCTCCTCCAGTAAAACAAATTCAAATAAATGTAAAAATTCCAAAGGAAAACTGTCCTATAAATCCTGCCATTAATAATCCTGATATATATAATTATCATGAACCTATGTTTATTGTAGATTATGATAAATGAAAATACATTTTGTCTGAATACATCCCACAGTGATGGTGATTTGTGTGGCTGTGAATTAGTGGGAATTCATCATAATATTCTGCAAGTAAATCAGCTCATCCAACTCAAACCAAAGCTTTTCATGAAAAAGGAAGTAACACATTCCTAATCAATACTCTGGTAAAGTGATTGATCCAATGATAGTCAGCATCATCAGAGTAATCCAAGTCCCTGTTGGAGTCAGTCAGAGCATTTCCATAGAGAGCCACTTTGCATCAGCAGCACCATGCTCCAGTGCTCTGGGAGAGTTTATAGTCCTGAGAGTTGAACACTGGATGACTGACAGCTGTCCTTCATGACAACAGAAGCCACAGAAATCCTCCTCATCAAAAACATGACTTTGATCTCCGTCCTCATCTGGACTCTCCTCTGCTGCTGCTTCACAGGTAAAGTCCAGAGAATCAAACTCCTCTCCTCTATCAACATCTGTCCCTCTGAAATGAAGCTGACAAAACCATGATGCTGCTTTCTGTTTGTGTCTCTGTATCCTCAGAGTCCAGAGGTCAGGTCACAGTGACTCAGCCTGGAGCAGTGAGCTCTGCTGTGGGAGGCTCCGTCACCATCACATGTAGGACCAGTCAGGATGTTTATAGCTCTAACTACTTAGCCTGGTACCAACAGAGAGATGGAGAAACTCCCAAACTGCTCATTCACTATGCCAGCACTCGAGAATCAGGGATTCCAGATCGTTTTACAGGCAGTGGATCAAACTCTGACTTCACTCTGACCATCAGTGGAGTCCAGACTGAAGATGCAGCAGTTTACTACTGTCAGAGTGGACACTACATCAACAGTCAGTGGTACAAAAACCTCCTTCAGTCAGACTGAACAGAAACTGAACTGACTGCTGCAGCTGGAAGCTACTGCAGAGACTGATACACTTCACTGAGGGGACACACACACACACACACACACACACACATTTAGATTTCAATCAATCAATCAATCAATCAATTTTATTTATAAAGCCCAATATCACAAATCACAGTTTGCCTCACAGGGCTTTACAGCATACGACATCCCTCTGTCCTTATGACCCTCGCAGCGGATAAGGAAAAACTCCCCAAAACAACCCCTTTAACAGGGAAAAAAAACGGTAGAAACCTCAGGAAGAGCAACTGAGGCGGGATCTCTCTTCCAGGACGGACAGACGTGCAATAGATGTCATACAGAACAGATCAGCATAATAAATTAACAGTAATCCACATGACACAATGAGACAGAGAGAGAGACAGAGAAAGAGATGCAGGTAATGACAGTAGCTTACAACAACATTATTGAAAGTAATAATATTATAGTTATAGTTCTGGCTACTGTGGTACAATATGTTGAAAGTATGTATTAATATCTGGCAGTATACATGTGTGACAATAGTCATATGTGTATAATAACAGTAGAAGTATGACTAATGACTAATGATGGCAGCAGCAGCAGGAGGCATCTGGCAGGACCACGGCAGCAGCACAACCACACACGTCACACTGTCCAGGCACCGCTGCGATATGAGTTAATCTAAGAGACAGTGGAGCACAAGGGCTCCGGAGAAGAAGCCGAGTTAGTGACATCCAGAATGGCCAAGTTAGCAAGATGCAGTAATAGAATACGAGAGAGAGAGAGAGAAGGAAAGAAGGTGCCCGATGTATTATGGGGGGGGGGTCCTCCGGCAGACTAGGCCTAAGTCAGCCTAACTAGGGGCTGGTACAGAGCAAGCCTGAGCCAGCCCTAACTATAAGCTTTATCAAAGAGGAAAGTCTTAAGTCTAGTCTTAAATGTGGAGACGGTGTCTGCCTCCCGGACCGTAACAGGAAGATGATTCCACAGGAGAGGAGCCTGATAGCTGAAGGCTCTAGCTCCTGATCTACTTTTGGAGACTTTAGGGACCACGAGTAACCCTGCGTTCTCAGAGCGCAGCGGTGCCTGGACAGTGTGACGTGTGTGGTTGTGCTGCTGCCGTGGTCCTGCCAGATGCCTCCTGCTGCTGCTGCCATCATTAGTCATTAGTCATAATGACTAATAATAATAGTCGCTTTTTTAAGTTAACAGTAGGATTTTAAATTCAGTTCTGGATTTTACAGGAAGCCAGTGCAGAGAAGCTAAAACAGGAGAAATATGGTCTTGTTTCTTAGTTCCTGTTAGTACACGTGCTGCTGCATTCTGAATTAGCTGGAGAGTTTTTAAGGACTTACTAGAGCTACCTGATAATAGAGAGTTACAGTAATCCAGCCTTGAGGTAACAAAAGTGTGCACCAATTTTTCTGCATCTTTTCGGGTCAGGATAGGCCTAATTTTCGCAATATTACGCAGATGAAAAAATGCAGTCCATGAGGTTTGTTTTAAATGAGAATTAAAAGACAAATCTTGATCAAATATTACTCCGAGGTTTCTTACGGTAGTGCTAGAGGCCAGAGCAATGCCATCTAGAGAAACTATGTCATCAGATAAAGAGTCTCTGAGTTGTTTGAGGCCAAGAACAATAACTTCAGTTTTGTCTGAATTTAACATCAGGAAATTGGTGCACAAGTTTTTATGTCTTTAAGGCAGTTATGGAGTTTAGTTAATTGATTACTTTCTTCTGGCTTCATCGATAAATACAACTGAGTATCATCCGCATAACAATGGAAATTTATAGAGTGATTTCTAATGATGTTACCTAAAGGAAGCATATAGAGAGTAAATAGGATTGGTCCGAGCACAGAACCTTGCGGAACTCCAAAACAAACTTTGGTACGTAAGGATGATTCATTATGAACGTCAACAAACTGAAAACGATCAGATAAATAAGATTTAAACCAGCTTAGTGCAGAACCTTTTAGGCCAATTAAGTGATCCAGTCTTTGCAGTAGAATTTGATGGTCAATTGTGTCAAACGCCGCACTAAGATCTAATAAAACAAGTACAGAGACAAGTCCTTTGTCTGAAGCAATCAGAAGGTCATTTGTAATTTTAACTAGTGCTGTCTCAGTGCTATGATGCACTCTAAATCCTGACTGAAATTCCTCAAATAAATTATTATCATGGAGAAAATCACACAGCTGGTCTGCGACTACTTTCTCAAGGATCTTTGACATAAAGGGAAGATTAGATATTGGTCTATAGTTGGCTAACACCTCTGGATCCAGGGTGGGCTTTTTTAGTAGAGGTTTAATTACAGCTACCTTAAAAGACTGTGGTACATAGCTTGTTAATAAGGATATATTGATCATATCTAATATATGAGTGTTAACTAAAGGAAAGACCTCCTTAAGTAGCCTAGTTGGGATGGGGTCTAAGAGACACGTTGGTGATTTAGATGAAGAAATCACTGTTGTCAATTCTTGAAGAGAAATTGGGGAGAAGCAATCTAAATATATATTAGGTCTTACAGCTGTGTTTGAGGTTAGATAGGTACTATCTGAGGACAGGAGGTCATGAATTTTGCCTCTAATAGTTAGAATTTTGTCATTAAAAAAGCTCATAAAATCATTACTGCTAAGGGCTAAAGGAATACAAGGCTCAATAGAGCTTTGACTCTCAGTCAGCCTGGCTACAGTGCTGAAAAGAAACCTGGGGTTGTTCTTGTTTTCTTCTATTAATGCTGAGTAATAGTTTGCTCTGGCATTGCGGAGGCCCCTCTTATAAGTTTTGAGACTGTCTGTCCAGATTAAATGAAATTCTTCCAGTTTGGTCAATTGCCAATTCCTTTCAAATTTTCGCGATATTTGTTTTAACGGGTTTGAGAGTTATACCAAGGAGTGAACTTTCTTTGCTTTTTTAACTTCTTTTTAAGAGGAGCTACAGAGTCAAGTGTTGTTCGCAGCGAGCCTACGGCGCTATCGACAAAATGATCAAAGTCGGTACAGGAAACCTCTGTTACTGAGGGACTTGGTATTGAATTTAACAACGGAGTAATCTTTTCCTTAAATTTTGCGACAGCACTATCTGATAAACATCTAGTATAGTAACTGTTGCTGAGTGGCGTGTAATCGGGTAAAAAGAAATCAAAAGTAATCAGATAATGATCCGATAGCGAGGGATTCTGTGGAAAGACTTTTAGGTTATCAATTTCAACTCCATACGTCAGAACTAGATCAAGGGTATGGTTAAAACAATGAGTGGGTTCATGTACACCCTGACTGAAGTCAATGGAGTCTAATAATGAGATAAACGCGGTAGCCAGGGAGTCATTATCAACGTCGACATGAATGTTAAAATCGCCTACAATAATAACTTTACCTGATTTAAGAACTAAACTGGATAAAAACTCTGAGAATTCAGATACAAATTCAGAATACGGGCCAGGAGCACAGTACACTATAACAAATAGAAGTGGCTGCGAGGTTTTCCAGGTCGGATGTAAAAGACTAAGAACGAGGCTTTCAAATGAATTATAATCTAGTTTAGGTTTAGGGCTGATTAACAGACTAGAGTTAAAAATGGCTGCAACTCCCCCTCCTCGGCCGCTGCCTCGAGGAATGTGGGTATTATTATGACTGGGAGGAGTGGATTTATTGAGACTGACATATTCATCTTGACACAGCCAGGTTTCAGTGAGACTGAGTAAATCAATATGATTATCTGATATTAATTCGTTTACTAACACTGCTTTAGACGATAGAGACCTGATATTTAACAGTCCGCATTTAATTCTCCTGTTTTGTCTTTCTGTCACAGAAGAGGTTTTAATTTTTATGAGGTTGTTATGCACAACTCCTCTTTGTTTAATTTTAGATTTAAATAATTTAGGTGGTCGGGGGACAGACACCGTTTGTATAAAACTATGGAAACTATGGCTGGGTAACTGAACTAGAAGCTCAGAGAGGCGTATAGGACTGCGTCTCCGAGTCCTGGTCTCAACTCTGGGTTGTCAGGAATTTGATTTACTAATAAAGTTTGCCAGGTTCCTAGAAATGAGAGCAGCTCCATCCAAAGTGGGATGAATGCCGTCTCTCCTAATAAGACCAGGTTTTCCCCAGAAAGTTTGCCAATTATTAACAAAACCCACATCGTTTGCTGGACACCACCTGGACAGCCAGCGATTAAATGATGACATGCGGCTAAACATGTCATCACTGGTCAGATTTGGGAGGGGTCCAGAGAAAACTACGGAGTCCGATATCGTTTTTGCATATTCACACACCGAGGCAATATTAATTTTAGTGACCTCCGATTGGCGTAACCGGGTGTCATTGCCGCCGACGTGAATAACAATCTTACTGAATCTACGTTTAGCTTTAGCCAGCAGTTTTAAATTTGACTCAATGTCACCCGCTCTAGCCCCAGGGATACATTTGACTATGGCCACTGGTGTTGCTAACTTCACGTTCCTCAGAATAGAGCTGCCAATAACCAGAGTTTTATCCTCAGCGGGTGTGTCGCTGAGTGGGGAAAAGCGGTTGGAAACGTGAACAGGCTGGTGGTGAGCCGTGGGCTTCGGCTTGGAGCTGCGCCTCTCACGAACAGTTACCCAGCCTCCCGGCTGCACGGGAGTTGCTGGAGGACAGTTAGCAGAGGCTAAGGCTATGCTATGTGGCTCCGCACCGGCTACAGGGGGCTGGCTAACTACCGCAGCTACTGAATGGTTTTCCATGGTGTGGAGCCGCGCTTCTAATTCACTAAGCCTCGCCTCCAACACAGCAAATAAGCTACACTTATTACAATTACCACTGTTGCTAAAGGAGGCAGAGGCATAACTGAACATTTGGCACACCGAGCAAGAAAGAGCAGAAGGAGAAGCCATCGCTAACTGTAAAGCTAATGTAGCTACCAAGGCTAGTAACGTGCTAATAACAGCTAAGAGATTAGCGAGAAAGTCGTAGAAAGGAGGAGAGCTATAAGTGCTTAAACAGAACCACTGTGGGTTAAGACTTGAAGTAGACGTTAAAGCAACTGAAGTGAGAAAGCAGGCTAGCAGAATTCACCAGAGCAGTACAGAGACGCTGTCACAGAAACACCGGAAATGACACAACTCGCTTAGCGCAATACGTCAGCACGTCAGATCCTCCGTACACTGTACACTGACGATACACTTAAAACCGTAACTTTCCTAAATCTTTTCACATGGCACTTTTCTTTTTCAAGCAAATGAAACCTATATAGCACTACAAATACACTTATTTTTAAACTGGTCCTCCAGGAAACCAGTGTTCAGTATCATGTGAAACCAAGTGAACTGTAGGAGCTAAATGGATGTTTCACCTGGCTTGACCTGGCTGACGTGCTTTGCACAGTTGATGCCACAACTTACCTGTGTCGAGTTCAGACAATAAACTGCAGGTTCCAGTTGCAGAACAACCATCGTATTTATTCATTCCACCAAAACACAGGTTCAATAAATGTCCATTTCTTTATCCTTTATCCAAACTGAACACACAGCAAGTTGTACACTGTACTGCACAACAGTGGTCAAAAACCTTTTGCTCCTTCAGGTTGAAACACCTGACAGAAACAATGTTGTTCCTACCTTTATACACTAGTGCTCCAAGTGCCAACACAGCGCCACCAGTGTACATCCATGGTAAACACAATTCATGTCTGCTGAGTGGAATGACATATTTGGCTCTTACATTAACTTTGACATATTTTAAGGCACATTGTCAAACATGTTTCTTTTTCTAAACCTAACCTACAAAACTTTACTTTTCTAAACCGAATATACATAACTTAACTTTAAGCACTAAGTTGTTAGATATGATACAAACCATCATATGTGAGTTTTCACAAGACACCACACAAACTGTTGTATAACGATACTTTGAAAACCAACAAGCCCTGATCATGAGACATTTCTGACCTCCTAGTGTTAAGGCCTGTATAACATCATTAATATACTGTAGGAGGGTGCGTGACTGTGTAGACCTCTAAAAATGATGAAGTTTCTTGACCTGGATTTTTTCTGTAGGACGAAGCGAGCAACAAAAATGAAGACAGTGATATAAGATCTTTTTAAGGACCTGGTCAAAGGCCATATGACAGCCCACTGGACCACTGGTTAGTGATGCATGGATGTGAAAGACATGGCAAAACAGTAACACTGTTGATGGCTCCTCAATCTCGCCGTCCTCTGAGGTTCGCAACCTGGGTGTCACCTTGGACTCCGCTCTTTCTTACGACACACACATCAAATCCGTCACCAAATCAGCTTTTTTCCACCTCGGGAACATCTCCAGACTCCGACCTTCACTCCCCGACTCCGTTGCTGAGACTCTTATACACGCCTTTATCACCTCACGTCTGGATTATTGTAATGCCGTTCTGTACGGGGTCACCAATAAAACTCTTGGCAGACTCCAACATGTTCAAAACTCAGCTGCCAGGGTTCTCACTCGCACTAAACCTTGGCAGCACATCACCCCTACTCTCAAACAACTGCACTGGCTTCCTGTTAAGTTCCGGATCACCTTCAAACTTCTCCTGCTCACCTACAAATCTCTGCACACCCTTGCCCCTCAGTATTTAACAGACCTCCTTCATGTTCACCACCCGTCCCGGAACCTGCGATCTGCGGACTTGGGCCTCCTTTCAATTCCTCGTACTGGAAGGCAAACCTTTGGGAGCAGGGCCTTCAGTGTGGCAGCACCCACCCTCTGGAACTCACTTCCGCTGGAGATTCGCCAGGCACCAACTCTGGACTCTTTTAAATCTCAGCTAAAGAGGCACCTTTTCCTGCTGGCTTTCGCCAGCTAGTTGTGTTTTCTGTTTGTTCATGTCATGTGATTTTGTGGTTGTCTGTGTGATTTTGTGGTTGTTTGCAATTGTGAAGCGACCTTGGGTTTCTTGAAAGGCGCCATATAAAATTGATTTATTATTATTATTATTATTATTATTATTATTATTATTATTATTATTAACAACAGAGAAAATGGACAAATACATAAGTGCAGTGAAATCTTCATCTAAGCTTGAGGCACACCTGCACAACATTTTATATTGTATCTTGACTGAAAAATACAGAGGTGTATCAAACACTTCAAATGCTGCTCAAGAGTCAATGTCTGTTCAAAAGTGACACCTATATTTCTGAGGGCAGATTGAACAGATGATAAAATAGAAACATCTGAACACTTGAACAATTAAACTTTAAAAAGATGTAAAACATAAAAATCTCAAACATCCTCTTCAAGTAACACCATAGTAAAATCATTTTCTACATAGATTATATTCAATTATACATGAAAAAACCTGCAGCTTCCCTTCCTCAAGTAAATAATGTGGACAGTAACTGAAGCAGCTCTTCCGTGTACTTTTCTCTGCTTTTCAAATTTACGACAAGTATTAATTTCAGACATTAGAGCTTTCCATTATCTCAAAAGTGTTTAAATTAATGTTAATCCCTTCACTAAGAGAATGAACATGATGCCTAGCAAAACAAAATCAGTGTCCTGGTGTGAAACCTTTTTATGTCACACTATAAATATTTAAAAATTTCTCACAAACATTAACAATTGTATTTACTGAGAGGAAGCCAAATGATTGTTCAATGACAAAATGTTACCATTCTTTCATGCCCCACGATGTAGTTCACACAGTGAAAAAGCATCATACAAAGACCTCCCTCAGTCAGACTGAACAGAAACTGAACTGACTGCTGCAGCTGGAAGCTACTGCAGAGACTGATACACTTCACTGAGGACACACACACACACACACACATACACTGTCATCAATTAGATTGAACATTTAACTGTTGTTACTTTAACATCAAATGAAACATTTGTCAAAACAAGTGAAACAACAAAAAATGATCTTGGTGGAAATCAAAGTAATTCCTCGATCACAGCTTCTCACCATCATTTATAACCCATTATAATCTCCTGTTCTCATCTGATTTTCCAATAAATCAAGAGGAGCCAAGCTTGGACAGTTAATGAGAAAAAGATTTGGTCATGACCTTTGACCTCAGCTTCATACTGAATCACAGCTATTTCAACTTGATCCAGTTGAACAGAAACACAAAGACACAGATCAGCATCAGAAACATTTATGATCAAAAGTCACCCAAATATTACCTACACATCTGTCCAATATGAAGCATTCCTTTATTAGTCCCCCACTGGGAAATTCAATTTTTTCACTCTGTTGTTATTTTACAGATCACACACACACACACACACACACACACAGACACACACACACACACACACACACATTAATGGAGAGATGAGGGGGCTGCCCATGGACAGGTGCTGGGAGCAGTTGAGGATTTGGTGCCTTGCTCAGTGGCACCTCCTGAGCTCCCAGTCCCCACTCCATGTTCAGTCCGTACAGGCACTTGAACTGGGGACCCTCTGGTTCCCAAGCCAAGTCCCAACAAACTGAGCTCCTGCCACTCATGTGATTGTAAACAAATGTTATGAAAAGAAAAGCTTTATATCACCTGGAATTGTAAAAATACAAAAGACAGAATTGACACTTTGAACTATATCTACACATATATGTGTGTTATATAAGTGTTAAATCTGCTGGCAGACAGCAAGAGACAGAGACTGTGCTCTCATTTCTATCCCATCATGTCCTCTGTTGAAGTAACTCTGTCTCGATTTGGTGGAAAATCTCAAATTAGATTCATGTTGTGTGACTTTATGCAGGTGATACACTGAAACACTCGAGTAATGCTCCTAATATATAACATATGTCCAAGAAATGAAGTCACATGACGGCACTCATATGATATATTTGATCAAATCTTTATTGCGTTGAGATATTAAAACCATCAACGCAAGCAAGAACATGTTCACACTGAAACGTCATGAGAGAGACAGAGAGCAGACTGAGAGCAGTAGCAGAGTAAAACCAGCAGCAGAGTCCCAGTGAGTCAGGTCAGGACTGGGAACACTGGTCTCTCCTCAGTGTCTCTGAGAGTGGAGTCTGGGAGCCCTGGGTGGCCTCACAGGTCACAGAGCCCACCTTCCTCCACTGGTCTGCAGGGAGCCTCAGGGTGCTGCTCCAGCTGTAGAGGCCGTCCTTCTCCAGCACCCCAGGGCTCCTGCTCTCCTCCCAGCTGCTGCTGCTGCTGCTGCTGCTGCTGCTGCCGTCCACCTTCCAGGCCAGACTCCAGTCTGAGGGGAAGCCCTTGTTGGCCAGACACATGAGCGTGGCCTTCCCCTGCTGCAGCTCCTCACTGGAGGGGGGCAGCACCGTCAGGGTGGGACGGACATCACCTAGGAGACACCAATCAGCTTAGAGGACAGGGACCACACAGCTGTCAATCAACCATCAGACACTTGGACACCTTTACTGTGTGAGAGTTGATTTTCTCCTTTAAGGAGTTTCTGTCAGATGTTTTTTCTGCTCCATCAGTCACTCACTCACACATTGTTTCACTTCCCTTTAAGAAGCCTCTCATGCAAATCAGCACAGAGAGAATCATCATACAGAATGACCTCAAACATATCAAACTACACTGGACAGAAAATATCAGAATTTGGAAAAATTCTTTCTTATCCAAAACCTTGACTAACCATTACGTATTAATGGCATATTTAGTGGAAACAGAACCAAAATTAGAAATTAAACAGATTACAATCAAATGTTCTTCATGTGGATTTCAGTCATCATTAAAAAAAAGTGTTACAAAGATTTTCAAAATCTAAAACACTAGATGACAAAATGAAGTGATCTTGCACATTCTCTAATACCCACTTTTATTTTCACTCTGTTCAACAATATTTAACTGATTCTGAATTTGTTCTAAAAACAGGTATTATTTAGGAGGAACATTTAGATATAATATCAGAAAACATTTGGAAAACAGGTTTGCAGTTTTATCATCTTATATTTCAAGATTTTTTTTAAAATCCCAGTGTGATGGAATTTTGTGAAGCCACTGTGAGTCACTCTCCATGGTTAAGGAGAAGAAATAAAAACATGAATAATAAACTAAACAAAACAAGAGTTTTTTTTTAATCTATTGCAAATATTACAAATCAAAATTAAAAACATAGCAATATGGTATCTAGTGTTTGTGAAGAAACTTACTTCCAACATCCAGTCTGGTTCCTCCACCAAAAGTCCACCACAGTGATACAAACTCATTGAGCCGCCGTTCAATAACCTCTCACTGTAGAGAGACACGGCTCTCTGACTTTGACACAAACAAACTCACCAAAAATATTTCCAGTTTACCCAGATTGTGTAATAACTGGTTTAACTGTTTAGAGACTGATTCACAAACTTTGAATATATACACAGCAATTTCTATGTGAAACTTCAAACATCTACAAGCAGTATTAATTTCTCCTCCAGTAAAACAAATTCAAATAAATGTAAAAATTCCAAAGGAAAACTGTCCTATAAATCCTGCCATTAATAATCCTGATATATATAATTATCATGAACCTATGTTTATTGTAGATTATGATAAATGAAAATACATTTTGTCTGAATACATCCCACAGTGACGGTGATTTGTGTGGCTGTGAATTAGTGGAAATTCACAATAATATTCTGCAAGTAAATCAACTCATCCAACTCGAACCAAAGCTTTTCATAAAAAAGGAAGTAACACATTCCTAATCAATACTCTGGTAAAGTGATTGATCCATTGATAATCAGCATCATCAGAGTAATCCAAGTCCCTGTTGGAGTCAGTCAGAGCATTTCCATAGAGAGCCACTTTGCATCAGCAGCACCATGCTCCAGTGCTCTGGGAGAGTTTATAGTCCTGAGAGTTGAACACTGGATGACTGACAGCTGTCCTTCATGACAACAGAAGCCACAGAAATCCTCCTCATCAAAAACATGACTTTGATCTCCGTCCTCATCTGGACTCTCCTCTGCTGCTGCTTCACAGGTAAAGTCCAGAGAATCAAACTCCTCTCCTCTATCAACATCTGTCCCTCTGAAATGAAGCTGACAAATCCATGATGCTGCTTTATGTTTGTGTCTCTGTATCCTCAGAGTCCAGAGGTCAGGTCACAGTGACTCAGCCTGGAGCAGTGAGCTCTGCTGTGGGAGGCTCTGTCACCATCACATGTAGGACCAGTCAGAATGTTTATAGCTCTAACTACTTAGCCTGGTACCAACAGAGAGATGGAGAAACTCCTAAACTGCTCATATACTTTGCCAGCACTCGAGCATCAGGGATTCCAGGTCGTTTTACAGGCAGTGGATCAAACTCTGACTTCACTCTGACCATCAGTGGAGTCCAGACTGAAGATGCAGCAGTTTACTACTGTCAGAGTGCACATTACATCAACAGTCAGTGGTCGTTGACACAGTGAAAAAGCGTCGTACAAAAACCTCCCTCAGTCAGACTGAACAGAAACTGAGCTGACTGCTGCAGCTGGAAGCTACTGCAGAGACTGATACACTTCACTGAGGACACACACACACACACACACACACACACACACACAAAGCAGTGGCGGCTGCTGGTCTTTCAAACAGGGGAAGCTCACTTTAAGTTTACATCATAAAATTTGTCATAGTGTAGCGAGGCAGTAACTTATAAAAGGAACATTTCATTGAAGCAGTTTTTCAACCACACTCATGCCATAGAACCACAGCAAAACACACCTCAAAGATTTTCAGATGGGTTTAAACACCTGAACTGTGTACAAACGGTGACAATGAACTATATCGCTTATGAAAATAAGGAACTCCAGATGGCACTCTGTCAGAAGACTCCACTCACAAATATCTGCATGGGACTGAGTTTGAAATGTGAAGCACTGTCAATCACAAAGGGGTTCAGCCTTTTAGACAATTCCTCCAATCATCATGCATACACCGAGCGTCCTCTCCTGGCCACCGCTCCATTAGGTCCCACGGAAGTTAAAGGGAAATTTCGGTTTATTTCAACTTGTCTCCTCTCGTCCTAAATTTGTTTCAAGTGACTAGTGACATAGAAATAATAGTTAGCATGTTAGCCGTTAGCCTAGATACAGCCGGGGCGCATAGTAGCGTCAGACCTGTTAAAACGTAAGTGAACGGGCAACCTTCAAGTGCAAAGTTAGTCCACTAAACAAGCTTTTTCTCCACAAAGACCGCCTCATATCGTTAGGATAAATGTCAGAGAACTTATAGAAAACGACATGTAAACGTGTTGTCTTACCTTACTGGTGTGCTGCCATGTTTGTTTACCATTTAGCTCTGCTTTCCAAAGCGCGGCCGAAATATCGCGAGAACAAGCAGCGATCTCATACCGTGCCTGAAATATCGCGAGAACAAGCAGCAACAGCTGGAAGGCAGAACCGGACAGTAGCCTGAAAAGTTCATTCATTTATTTTATGAAAGATTTATAGAATAATGGCTGACTTTTTGCCAGACTTCAACTTTGTGGAGGAGGAATTACATTTTGCAGAGTTTGATGGCCGCCCTTATTTATTTGAGCCAGAATACACTGAGGAAGAGCTTTGTGAAATTGAAGAATGGAGGAGGAGAGAGAGAGAGGCGCAACAGGTAGAGGACGAGAGAGGAGGAATGGCTGCTGCAAGGCTGTGTAGCTCTGGAGATTGGTGGTGTACCTGTGAATGCTGTGCCCCAGTGCCCTCAGAAGAGGAATGCCTCTATTGCAAGGAATGGGACCGGTTGCAGCCTTATTTTCAAGGTCTGGATGTGACCGAGGACGAGACACTAGAGGGCTGCATTGGGACTTTGCTGCGGGCGGGAACAGGCGGCTAAAAAAAAACACTGTGGGAACTTGGTGCACATGCATGAGCGTTTCCAGTCTATATTTATTCATAAATGGACAAATATGCCCTGAACCAGCTTTCATACCAATTTGCCGCTTGCTCCACCTGTCTGTGTGTCTGTCTGTCTGTGTGTCTGTAAGCTCCATCTGTCATGAGACAAACATGAAAGAAGACGTGCAGTTTATTGTGTTTCACCGGCGACGAGCTGTCATTACGCCCATCTGCGTGCTCTTTATAACTCACTGTGTGAACCTATGTTGCATAATAAAGATGTGCCCCCTCGTAATTTTTAACCGCCCTCAATAACTTCATCCTGCCGCCAGGCCTGCCTTAACCTCAATCACTGCGTGATTATATAAAGGTAGAAAAATAAATAAAATACAGAGGAGGAGAACAGAATATGAAACAGCCTTTATTTCATTAAAAACTAAATGAAAACAATGAAATAGGAGCGCTATTCCTGACCAGTGCGTCAAAAGACATGCAGACCAGGGAAACGATACAAACAACCCCATGAATCTCTTTATTAATAGCCTATAAAATGACATATTTTCTCCTGCGGGACGGGAGAAGGCACAAAATCATTGATCTCTATTATTGTGCGGGCATAAATTCTCAGAGTTTTGTGGGTGCGGGCAGCAGTGGACATACACATTGCGGGAGCGGGCGGGAGTGTAATACACACGTTGCGGTTGCGGGCGGTAATGGTCAGAAATTCAGCGGGAGCGGGCAGGAGCGGGTTGAAGAAAACAGTCCCGCGCAGGGCTCTACGAGACACCTCCACCTGGAGTAGTATCCAGCTGGGCTTTATCTAGAGCTCGCGAGATTTCAGGCACGCTATGAGATCGCTGCTTGTTCTCGCGATATTTCGGCCGCGCTTTGGAAAGCAGAGCTAAATGGTTAACAAACATGGCAGCACACCGATAAGGTAAGACAACACGTTTACATGTCGTTTTCTATATGTTCTCTGACATTTATCCTAACGATATGAGGCGGTCTTTGTGGAAAATAAGCTTGTTTAGTGGACTAACTTTGCACTTGAAGGTTGCCCTTTCACTTACATTTTAACAGGTCTGATGCTACTATGCGCCCCGGCTGTATCTAGGCTAACGGCTAACATGCTAACTATTATTTTTATGTCACTAGTCACTTGAAACAAATTTAGGACGAGAGGAGACAGGTTGAAATAAACCAAAATTTCCCTTTAAGCCTCCCTGGAAGTGACAATTTTGTCGCATTTATCCAATGACCGTTTCGCTTTGCTGCATGAAAAAAACCTGCTCAGCGCTGTCTCATAGAAATGTATGGAGGCTCCGCGTCCACCGTGCTGACACGAGAATGTATGACAGGGAGATTGCATTTGAAAACTGGTGATAAACAGCTGACACCATAGTCATGACGTTAAACGCATCCTAGCGCACGTTTAATGTAATGTAAATTGTTATTTTAATGTAAATTCAATAGTGCATATTTGACCATTTCTTCTACGAAATTTTAGGGGAAGTTCAACCTCCCTTGTTGTCTCAGAGCAATCGCCCCTGACACAAACTGTGCACACACAATTCTTATTATAATCTCTTTTTCTCATTTGATTGATTTGATTGATTTGTCAGTTAATAAAGAGGAAACAAGCTCAGACATTAAATTAGAAAAGACTTGGTCACGACCTTTGACCTCAGCTTCATACTGGATCACAGCCATCTCAACTCTGTCCAGTTACAAGAAAACATTGACACACAGAGCAGCATTAGAAATATTCATGATAAAATGTAGTCCAAACAGAACTTGTGACTGAATGAATGAACTTTCTTTAATCTCTGCTTAACATAACACTTTTCTTCTTTAACTAAATAAAACCTATAGAGCACTTCAAATATACTTTTTCACAACAGTTCATAGCAACACACACAAAATATTGACAAGAAAATAATGCAAAAAAACATAAAAAGGCCACTCTAAACATGAAGGTCCTCAGCTGCCTTTTGAAGGTGTCCACAGGGTCCACTTGTGTCCAGCTGGAATGAATCCCAAAGAACTGAAGTCCCCAGTCAAAACCACAGTCACCTTCAGTTATAAAGTTGTAGTGAGGTAAAACCGCAGCTTGTTCTTATTCACTGTTCATACATAAACCTATGAAAAATAATGCACCACAATTCTTATGTAACCCACATCGACGGGTGAGACAACACAGGACATTCCCCCAGAATACCAGTTTTCAGAATTGTGTGAAACCAAGTGAACTTTGAGATATTTTAAGGTATGGTGTCGCCATGTTTCTTTTCCTAAACCTAACCCACATAACTTAAACTCTTCCAAACCTAATGACATAACTCCACATTAAACACTAAGTTGTTAGATATGATAGAAACCATTGTTTGTGCGTTTTCCCAAGAAATCCACCAAACTCTTGTATTACGATACGTTGAAAACCAACAAGCCCTGATCATAAAACGTGTCTGACCTCCTTGTGTCATAGGCCTGCATGGCATCATTAATATAGGAGGTTGCCTGACTGTGTAGACCTCTAAAAGTGATCACACGTTTTTAAACTAGATTTTTTTATTGAATGGGAAGTGGGAACAAAAATGAAGACAGTGATATGAGATCTTTTTAAGGACCTGGTCAAAGGCCATATGACAGTCCACTGGACCACTGGTTAGTGATGCATGGATGTAAAAGACATGGCAAAACAGAGTTACAACAGAGTAATTGGACAAAATATATCGGTGTATTAGAATCTTGATTTTACCTCCAGGCACACCAGCACAACATTGTACGATGTATCTTGACTGGAAAATACAGAAGTGGATCAGACACTTCAAATGCTGCTCAAGAGTCAATGTCTGGTCAAAAGTGACACCTATATTTCTGAGGGCAGATTGAACATATGATAAAATGAAAACATCTGAACACTTTAACAATTAAACTTTGATAAGATGTTAGAAACATATCAGCATATAAAGCATCTTCTTAAAGTAACACCACAGTCACATCATCTTCTACACTGATGATATTACATTGAACATGAAAAAACCTGCGTCTTGTCTTTAAGTAAATAATGTGAATAGTTATTGAAGCGTTTTTTTGTTTATTCTGTTCTGCTTTTAAATTTACAAAAAAAGATCAATTACAGACTGTGGAGTTTATATTTTCTCTAAGGTGTTTAAATTAACGTAGATCCCTTTGCCAAAAGAATTAACAGGACATCTAGCAAAATAAAATGGGTGTCATGGTATGAAACCTTTTATGTCACAGAAGAGTGCGGTGAATATTTTTTTGGTCATTATTTTCTCTTTCACACCTGTAAAACAAAGACCCCACTATAAATATCATAACAATTTTATGAACAGAATAAACTGTATGAATGTGGAGGAAGCCAAATGAACATTTTACCATCCTTTCATACCCTATTATATTAAGAAACATTGATATTACCAATGCTGTCACCACTGTGTGATAAACACCATGATAGGTTGAGGACAGCTACAGCTGACTGACTCTGTGTGTTTGCATATGTGTCCTGCCTCTCTGCTCCCAGCTGTTAAGAGACCAGTGTTGATCAGTGGCTGTCCAGGCCTTTCAGAGCCACTGACACGCTGACAGCACAATGATGATGTCACTGATTCTACTGCTGGCCACCCTGGGGCTCCTTGTTCAGGGTGAGACTCTCTTCTGAAAACTTTGCTTCAGGATGCAACCAGGTTCACCTCAATGATGTTCTGCTATGATGGAGAAACACTGAAACAAGCAGCATTTACCTTCTTCCATCTGTTCTCCATGTTAAAGAAATGATACTCTTCTGTCTGGATGTTGATCATCTTTCTCCAAACTGGATTTGTCTCAATAACCCTTCTGCTCTTTTTCATGTTTTCCAGATTCATCAGGAGAAATCATCCTGACTCAGTCTCCTGGATCTCAGTCTGTTGTTCCAGGACAGACTGTTTCTATCACATGTAAAGCCAGTTCAGATATGAGCCACTACCTTCACTGGTACTTTCACAAACCTGGAGAGTCTCCCAAACTTTTAATTTATTGCTCTACAACTCGTCAGTCTGGTGTTTCAGATCGTTTCAGTGGAAGTGGATCTGGGACTGACTTCACTCTGACCATCAGTGGAGTTCAGACTGAAGATGCAGGAGTTTGTTACTGTCTACAGAGTGGTTACAGCCTCCCGTTCACACAGTGATACAATGTCGTACAAAAACCTCCTCACTTGGAGAGGAACTGATCTGACTCAACAGCTGCACAGACACTGAAACACTAGTTGTATATTAATAGTTCTAATGACTGTTGCGTAAATGAGATACATACTCAAAAAAGTAAGATGGAGAAATATAGATTGTGTAATATTAACACAAATAATTAATACATTTCTGAAAATTAATGATATGTTTCTCTAAGTTGTAAGTTAAATAAAAACATAACAATGCCAATTTTAATTCAACTTTTTAGGTTAAAAGTTTTAAAGTTATATTTCAGTGAAACACACTAAGAGGTTTCCAGCAAACTAAGACTTTTTCCAATGATACATGAAAACAGAATGTAGTACAATAAGACATTAGCAGTTCCATCAGTTTCATTTTATTTAAGATTGAGTGTTTTATGTAGATTCAGTGCACCCACATGTAGACTTTGAAAAATGTGAAAAATGTTATTTTTATATATTTTTTTATTTTTCTCATTGATGGGGTTTTTATTTCAGACCTCAACATCTTTTTAATTAAAATCTTTGGAGATGTATTTTAAGGACTGACTGTATGGTCTTGATGCAAATGAATGTTCATGAAATAGGAATCCTAATTCACCTCAGGGTGAAGATATACCTGGGTGACTTTACATGAAATGGTTAATGTTCTAAAAAAAATTAGCAGAACCAGCATTAAATATTTGACATAAGAACATCATTAAAGAACCATGTTATATCATCGTATGCTGATGATAATCTACAATTTGCTTCTAATTTTTAAAACTCTATTAAATCATTTAGATTTAACACATTTTAAAATAATTTCATCAAAATGACCCTGGTCCATAATAATACTGCTAAACAGAGACACTGTCAGATGAACCTCAATGACTTAGTGGATAAGTGCCATTACATGATTCAAGAAGTCATTAATAAAACCATCATCAGCAGTGAGACAATTGAACTGTGACATGGGTTATAATCTTGTATCCCTTAACATGTGGGAGAAGGGAACTGTTGCAATAACAATATTCAGACATTGTTTTTTATTTGCTTATGTTTTATTAAACAGCATTAACAGCATAAGCACTATGACAAGAATAAAAACATTGCTGTTTCAAGGTCAGAGCTGTTAAATTGGTCACATGATAGAAACACAGAGAGCAGACTGAGAGCAGTAGCAGAGTAAAACCAGCAGCAGAGTCCCAGTGAGTCAGGTCAGGACTGGGAACACTGGTCTCTCCTCAGTGTCTCTGAGAGTGGAGTCTGGGAGCCCTGGGTGGCCTCACAGGTCACAGAGCCCAACCTCCTCCACTGGTCTGCAGGGAGCCTCAGGGTGCTGCTCCAGCTGTAGAGGCCGTCCTTCTCCAGCACCCCAGGGCTCCTGCTCTCCTCCCAGTTGATGCTGCTGCTGCTGCCGTCCACCTTCCAGGCCAGACTCCAGTCTGAGGGGAAGCCCTTGTTGGCCAGACACATGAGCGTGGCCTTCCCCTGCTGCAGCTCCTCACTGGAGGGGGGCAGCACCGTCAGGGTGGGACGGACATCACCTAGGAGACACCAATCAGCTTAGAGGACAGGGACCACACAGCTGTCAATCAACCATCAGACACTTGGACACCTTTACTGTGTGAGAGTTGATTTTCTCCTTTAAGGAGTTTCTGTCAGATGGTTTTTCTGCTCCATCAGTCACTCACTCACACATTGTTTCACTTCCCTTTAAGAAGCCTCTCATGCAAATCAGCACAGAGAGAATCATCATACAGAATGACCTCAAATATATCAAACTACACTGGACTTAAAAGCAGCATATTCGGAAAAACTGTAAAAATTTCAAATCAAATACATCAAAAAACCTGATCATACAATACTTTAAAGGATTTAGAGAAAACATTAATAAAGACAGAAAATGAAAGAAAAACAATCAGATGTTCTTTATGTGGATATCAGTCATTCTTTGGCGATTATTAAAACAAACAAAAATCCAACATTATTTAGTACAATAAAAAAGATAACAGAATTTGCACCTTTTCAAATACTGATCTGTATCTTCACTCTGTTCAATTTTACTTGAATAAAGTATTTTTTACTTCATCATAACAAAAGTTATCACTGTGGAGGAAAACTAAACATTAACTTTAGAAAACATTTTTACAGTAGAACTGAAGCTTTATCTTCATCATCAAGTCATTTGAATGTCAGTATGACAGGAATCTGTGAGGAAATGCTTGTAAAGCTGCTCTGAGTGTGTCTCCATGATAAAAGAGGAGAAATAATATCAAAAATACTAAGAGCTTTATGAACAAAACAAACATTTAAAAATGGAATTTGAAACATTATTTTACAGTATGGTATTTAGTATTTCTGTATAAACTTTTTTATTAAAATTTGACTTACGTCCAACATCCAGTCTGGTTCCTCCACCAAAAGTCCACCACAGTGATACAAACTCATTGAGCCGCCGTACAAAAACCTCTCACTGTAGAGAGACACGGCTCTCTGACTTTGACACACTGAAGTAAACCTACAAGCACTCAAGATGAAACTTAATCATTAAAGTAAGAAATAAAGATTTATCTTCTAGCTTCATGTTTTATTTTCATTACAATGGACTTTTGATTTTCTCATTCAAAAACTAACTTTATCTTTTAATGCAAAATATGTCTAAAAACAAAATGGAAAGGCAACTACTGTTTCTTGCCTGTTAAATATATAATATAAAGAAAACATGGCTGCTGAAAAAATAAACATTTTAAACATCTGACTTACTTCCAACATCCAGTCTGGTTCCTCCACCGAACGTGTACCACAGTGATACAAACTCATTGAGCCGCCGTACAAAAACCTCTCACTGTAGAGAGACACGGCTCTCTGACTTTGACACAAACAAACTCACCAAAAATATTCCCAGTTTACCCAGATTGTGTAATAACTGGTTTAACTGTTTAGAGACTGATTCACAAACTTTGAATATATACACAGCAATTTCTATGTGAAACTTCAAACATCTACAAGCAGTATTAATTTCTCCTCCAGTAAAACAAATTCAAATAAATGTAAAAATTCCAAAGGAAAACTGTCCTATAAATCCTGCCATTAATAATCCTGATATATATAATTATCATGAACCTATGTTTATTGTAGATTATGATAAATGAAAATACATTTTGTCTGAATACATCCCACAGTGATGGTGATTTGTGTGGCTGTGAATAAGTGGGAATTCATCATAATATTCTGCAAGTAAATCAACTCATCCAACTCAAACCAAAGCTTTTTATAAAAAGGAAGTAACACATTCCTTATCAATACTCTGGTAAAGTGATTGATCCATTGATAATCAGCATCATCAGAGTAATCCAAGTCCCTGTTGGAGTCAGTCAGAGCATTTCCATAGAGAGCCACTTTGCATCAGCAGCACCATGCTCCAGTGCTCTGGGAGAGTTTATAGTCCTGAGAGTTGAACACTGGATGACTGACAGCTGTCCTTCATGACAACAGAAGCCACAGAAATCCTCCTCATCAAAAACATGACTTTGATCTCCATCCTCATCTGGACTCTCCTCTGCTGCTGCTTCACAGGTAAAGTCCAGAGAATCAAACTCCTCTCCTCTATCAACATCTGTCCCTCTGAAATGAAGCTGACAAAACCATGATGCTGCTTTATGTTTGTGTCTCTGTATCCTCAGAGTCCAGAGGTCAGGTCACAGTGACTCAGCCTGGAGCAGTGAGCTCTGCTGTGGGAGGCTCCGTCACCATCACATGTAGAACCAGTCAGGATGTTTATAGCTCTGACCGTTTAGCCTGGTACCAACAGAAAGATGGAGAAACTGCTAAACTGCTCATATACTATGCCAGCACTCGACAATCAGGGATTCCAGGTCGTTTTACAGGCAGTGGATCAAACTCTGACTTCACTCTGACCATCAGTGGAGTCCAGACTGAAGATGCAGCAGTTTACTACTGTCAGAGTGAACACTACATCAACAGTCAGTGGTTGTTCACACAGTGAAAAAGCGCTGTACAAAAACCTCCCTCAGTCAGACTGAACAGAAACTGAACTGACTGCTGCAGCTGGAAGCTACTGCAGAGACTGATACACTTCACTGAGGACACACACACACACACACACACACAAAGCATTGGCAGCTGCTGGTCTTTCAAACAGGGGAAGCTCACTTTAAGTTTACATCATAAAATTTGTCATATTGTAGCGAGGCAGTAACTTTTAAAAGGAACATTTCATTGAAGCAGTTTTTCAACCACACTCATGCCATAGAACCACAGCAAAACACACCTCAAAGATTTTATATGGGTTTAAACACCTGAACTGTGTACAAACGGTGAAAATGAGCTATATCGCTTATGGAAATAAGCAACTCCAGATGGCACTCTGTCAGAAGACTCCACTCGCAAATATCTGCATGGGACTGAGCTCGAGATGTGAAGTGCTGTCAGTCACAAAGGGGTTCAGCCTTGTAGACAATTCCTCCAATCATCATGCATACACCGAGCGTCCTCTCACGCATACCGTTCCATTAGGACCCAGGGAAGCTGAGCCTCCCTGGAAGTGACAATTTTGTTGCATTTATCCAATGACCGTCTCACTTTGCTACATGAAAAAAATCTGCTCAACGCTGTGTCATAGAAATGCATGAAGCATCCACGTCCGCTGTGCTGAGACGAGAATGTATAAAAGGGAGGTCGCGTTTGAAAACTGGTGATAAACAGCTGACATTTGAACATCATAGTCATGGCGTTCAACGCATCCTAGAGCACATTTAATGCAATATAAATTCTTATTTTAATGTAAATTCAATAGTGCATATTTAACCATTTCTTCTATGAAATTTTAGGGGAAGTTCAACCTCCCTTGTTGTCTCAGAGCAATCGCCCCTGACACAAACTGTGCACACACAATTCTAATTATAATCTCTTTTCCTTATTTGATTGATTTGTCAGTTAATAAAGAGGAAACAAGCTCAGACATTAAATTAGAAAAGACTTGGTCACGACCTTTGACCTCATACTGGATTGTAGCCATCTCAACTCTGTCCAGTTACAAGAAAACATCGACACACAGAGCAGCATCAGAAATATTCATGATAAAATGTAGTCCAAACAGAACTTGTGAATGAATGAATGAACTTTGTTAAATCTCTGCTTAACATAGTACGGAGCAACAACCCAATGCTGCAGGGATGCAGACACTCAGCAATCTCATTCGAAGTCACTTCTTGTGAGCTGTTTGGTATATGCATTTATTTTTCTATTTTCATTCAATAATATGTAATGCAGAAATACACCTTGATTAAACATAATGCTGTAGATTAGAATATGAGTGCTAGTGTGACCCAATAAACTGCAGTGCATTGCAAAGTTAAGCAAATCAACATTTACTGAAAAAAAGATGACTGAAATCACTTTCTAGATTCCAAACATTATTATCAAACGAAATACTCAGTCTCATTAACGTCTAATTATGTTAAGCCACGCAACATCATATTAAAGACACATTGTTTCAGTCACAAAATATATTAGGCTATAGCTCTAATATTTATCGTGGCAAAAAAACAAAAATAAACAGTTCTTTATGGTGTAGCCTGTTTTACACAAAATGAATATTCACAGCCAATATAAGAAAACTTAAACGTGACAATTGAGTGTATTATTTGTGTTTCCTTTTACGCAGGTGGAACTTGCCCACCGTGCGCACCTCTCCTCCCTCTCCGGTCCCTGGCTGTTGGTCACAGATTTCTTCCCATGTAGCGTTCCTTTGTGAGACAGTCAGGTTTCTTTGCTGTAGCTCATTTAAGTGTTTATTGGCCTCATCTACCAACACCTCTAATTCCATAGGGTCGAATTTCACTTTGCGCTCTCTCTCCAAACTCACAATGCTGCAAACCATAAAACATGCAAAACCCTCATTTAAATAGGGTGTCTCCAACATGTTTGCACCTCTTGTCATTTACGCAATCACTCTTAGTAAATCACCTGCAAACCGCAGTTCAGCCCTACACGCAAAATTCTAGATTGCGCAGGCAAATTAGCACACGCACATTAGGATCTTAGTAGATCCGGCCCTAAGTTGTTAGATATGATAGAAAACATTGTTTGTGCATTTTCCCAAGAAATCCACCAAACTCTTGTATTACGATACGTTGAAAACCAACAAGCCCTGATCATAAAACGTTTCTGACCTCCTTGTGTCATAGGCCTGCATGACATCATTAATGTAGGAGGGTGCCTGACTGTGTAGACCTCTAAAAGTGAAAACTAGTTTAAACTAGATTTTTTATTGAATGGGAAGTGGGCAACAAAAATGAAGACAAGTGTGATGTGAGATCTTTTTAAGGACCTGGTCAAAGGCCATATGACAGCTCACTGGACCACTGGTTAGTGATGCATGGATGTGAAAGACATGGCAAAACAAAGTTACAACAGAGTAATTGGACAAAATATATCGGTGTATTAGAATCTTGATTTTACCTCCAGGCACACCAGCACAACATTGTACAATGTGTCTTGACTGGAAAATACAGAAGTGGATCAGACACTTCAAATGCTGCTCAAGAGTCAATGCCTGGTCAAAAGTGACACCTATATTTCTGAGGGCAGATTGAACAGATGATAAAATGAAAACATCTGAACACTTTAACAATTAAACTTTTATAAGATGTTAGAAACATATCAGCATATAAAGTATCTTCTTAAAGTAACACCACAGTCACATCATCTTCTACACTGATATTACATTGAACATGAAAAAACCTGCGTCTTGTCTCTTTAAGTAAATAATGTGAATATTTATTGAAGCAGTGTTTTGTTTATTCTGTTCTACTGTTAAATTTACAAAAAAAGATCAATTACAGACTGTGGAGTTTACATTTTCTCTAAGGTGTTTAAATTAACGTAGATCCCTTTGCCAAAAGAATTAACAGGACATCTAGCAAAATAAAACGGGTGTCATGGTATGAAACCTTTTCTGTCACACTCTCTTAAGAGGTGGTGAATATTTTTTTGGTCATTATTTTCTCTTTCACACCTGTAAAACAAAGACCCCCAGGGCGCCGTCAGGAATTTTTGGCCCCATGAAAAAAAATCACATTGGGCCCCTCCTGCGCAGCTGTTGTCACCACATCTCTAGGACCTAACTGATGCATTAAAAGCTTTACATAACTCTAACTTTGAAGGCTTGCAACTGTCTTGCTTCTTGTAGTTCAATAGTACCAGTACAATATGTACTGCTAGTGAGTTGTACATGCAACAGTCTGCATACAGTATGCAATTCACTATTTGATGCAAGATAAAAAGCTGCCATAAAAAATGTGCTAAAGGCCATCTTTTACAGTCTAAATGCAATGTTTATTGTAAAATCCCAAAATGGAACATTTCTTACAGTAACATTAATGAAAGACTTAAAAAAATAACTTAAATGTACATTAATTATTTTCAATCAAAATGAATTAAGATCATCATCTCAAAATAATGAAAACAGCAGATTTTTGATAAGTCTGTATTTATTATCTATATTTTTAATTGTGTTAGAGGCGATGTATGTATTGTTGGAGATGTTCCTCACCATGATGGTGTGGTTATTAGACTGGATGAGGTATTGTATGCTATAGAGAAATTATCACTGAATAAAGCATGTGGCCTTGATCAAATAGCAGCAGAGCATCTAAAATATGCTAGCAGTAGAGTCTCAGTGTTGATTGCTTTATGTTTTACTGGATTATTAATGCATGGAATATTACCAGACTCTATGCTTGCTGTAGTATTAGTTAGGCATGTAACGATATATCGAATTTAGCGGTGTCGCGATAAAATAAATTCTCGATACCGTTGTGGAAATGCCACGGTAGTTATATAGCTGCGTTCTCCTACAGAGCCAGTAATATGACTGTGCGACTACATTCCCCATAATCCTTTGCATGCAACTGCGCGCGCAGGTGAGAGCAGACTCGTGCAGCTCAGCCTCTCAGCCTCCGACTCTGACCCGTGCGTGACCGGAGGAAACAGCAAATAAAAGTAAAGAGATTGATTGTTCTTCTCTGTGGATTTTCTCCGCGACCGTAGCCTGTTTGTTCTAAGCCACACATATCATGTGAAACAGCAGAATCATGGCTTTCCGACAAGACCGAGCACTTGTCGGTAGTCCAATGTTTCCACAGCGAAAAAAAAAGATAAAGTTACACTAAAATGATGTATAAAAAAGCATTCATACAGCTTTGCACACACATTACTTTTGGATGGATTACTTGCGAAAGCAGGGTCGCACAGAAATGCCACGCATATCACATGAAAGTGCACAAGCAGAGCTTTCCTCTCCTCATCTCCTGTTCTGAGAAAGTGTTAGGGTCCCCTTGATGTCAAGATTATCAACCTGGCGTGAACAAACTGAGTGAATGTGTGTTTTTGAGTTTTTCTATGACTTCCAGGGAAATGGCTGGGCTTTATTTATTTTGGTTTTCTTTTACACACATCTCTACCCACCTCTCTCTCTCTCTCTCCCTCTCTCTTTCTCTCTCTCTCTCTGTCTCTCTCTCTTTCTCTCTCTCTCTCTGTGTCTCTCTGTGTATCTGCGAGTGAGGGATTGTGTGTTATTGAGTTTACATTATTTCTAATTTGTTAATTTTGTTGTTGCAGGGTCTGATTGTTCTAAGTAGTCTCTAGTGGTAGTACTGCACTACTTTTGTTCAGAGCAGGTTAAAAAATACTGAATGTTTCCATTTTCATATTCTGTCACTATCGTTTTAATTGACATGACTTTGTTATGGCACTTTAATGTCTGCCTGCCTAGCAGTAATAGGCAAGGCAAGGCAAGTTTATTTGTATAGCACAATTCAACACAAGGTAATTCAAAGTGCTTTACAGAGACATTAAAAGCAACAAGACACAATTTAAAACAATGAAAACAGTCAATTAAAAATGGAAATAGAAATTGAGAATGATAGTGATAATAAAATACAGTAACATAAAATAAAAACAGGCTCAATACATTGCATCTAAGAGCACTGCATACACAGTCATTATCATTAACATTTGTGTAGCTGCCTAAGCTATACGGCCAAGGGTCCAGGCCGTGATGGCCTATATCGGCTCCTTGCCACCAAAAAGTGCTCTTAGACAACATTTAAGTTTAATTTCAAAAACCGGCTCTGTCAGAGATTTCAGCTAGGATCTCTTGTCCCTGGCTCTGAACCATCTTGAATTTGGTTGGTCGGGTCTGTTTTTTAATGAGTGTATAGGACGTCTCCCTTAATAATACACCCAATGCGCACCCACTATTTGCTCTTGAGTCCTTCACTCAGAGTCTTACCGTCCCGCCAGACACAGGTTCCACACACTGGTCTTATTCAGATCGTAATGAACTCTAAAGATCCATCACAGGACGTCTCCCTTAATAATACACCCAATGCGCGCCCACTATTTGCTCTTGAGTCCTTCACTCAGAGTCTTACCGTCCCGCCAGACACAGGTTCCACACACTGGTCTTATTCAGATCGTAATGAACTCTAAAGATCCATCACAGGACGTCTCCCTTCTAGATCTGAATTCACAGCATGTTCCCCAGTGTCGAGTCACAGCAGTAGCTGACTCAGACTTCCCGATCACCCCCCGCAGGGATGCCGACAGCCCAACCTATGCTTGGGTCTGGGTCAGTAACAGGGGGGAAATGAAGGCACATGTTCAACTGTGTGTTGATTTGTTTATGATACGCTTCCAAGTTAAAAATAGCATGCTGTACAGTGTACATGCACTATTTTTTAATAAAATAGCTATTTTTAACAATAAATTTTCTCTTTATTTCCCCTTGTATAAATATCGTGATATATATCGTATTGTGGACTCTTTATCGTGTTAATATCATATCGTGAGTTTCTGGTATCGTTACATCCCTAGTATTAGTACCTGTTGTCAAAGACAAAACTGGAAAGATATCTAGCCTAGAAAATTACAGACCCATTGCTTTGGCAAGTGTACTTTCCAAAGTGCTGGAACAAATTCTTTTAGATAGACTCCAACAATATATAATCACCACTGACAACCAGTTCGGTTTTAAAAGTAAGCACAGCACAGATTTTTGTATTTATGCACTGAAAGAGATGGTTAGTATGTATAGAAGAAAAAACAGTACAATGTTTCTTGGATGCATCCAGAGCGTTTAACAGAGTCAATCATGGAAAGCTATTTGCCAAAGTTCAGGAGCGAGGGGTTCCACCTTTTATATGATAAGAATATTACAGTACTGGTATACACATCAAACAATGCATGCTCGATGGGGTACAAGTACATCTGCACCTTTCCTAGTGACCAGTGGTGTGAGACAAGGAGGAATCTTATCACCTGTACTCTTCAATCTGTATATGGATGATCTGTCTAGACAGCTAAACCAGTGTAGAACTGGATGTATGGTGGGAGAGAGGCTTATCAATCACCTGGGGTACGTCCCAAGTCTCTTATTTTTTACTGCTAACTCCTAGCGGTAGGAGTTAGGAGGGATCTGTTAGGTGCGATGAGTAAGGTAACACGAGAGGTTCCTAACAGGAAGTCTTTTTCAGCTTGAGGCCCTGACGTATAAATACCCGCCCCCTACATCTGGCTCATTTGAACGAGATGGCGTAGAAACAGCGCAAGTGTACCCAATACATGCATTCTTTGCAATGAAACGCTGTAATTCACATGCCTACGTGACTACAAAGAGTAATGTTAATGATATTTCGTGCAAGACTGTCATGTTGTTATTTAGTTTATTTCATTCACAACCCGTTGCGGTGTTAAGCGGACTGTCAGTGATGTGTGGCTGTTAAATGTGCAACTGCTCATGTCCAGAACCACACGTGTTGATATAACACCACGCACACACACGCACACACACACACACACACACACACACACACACACACACACATTATTACGGGTATTACGGTTTTGATCAGCGAATATAATGTGACTTGGGATGTACGCCAAACGCTGGCTCCGTTATGCAGCAGATCCAGTTGTGCTGCCGTCATCATAAACGGACGTCGCTTTACGTGACGCTTCAGAGTAAGGCTGTCTTATGTCTCTTATCAGCAATCCTCGCTCCTCACTCCTAACTCCTGACTCCTTAAATGTTTCCCTAAGTGGGAGGGGACTAACAGTTAGGTAAGGTGGCTAGGTTAGGTGGTTAGCAGTAAATTTAAGGGATTTGGGAGGCACCCATGGTATATGCTGACGATCTGGTCATTATGTCTTCCTCTAGTGTTGGTATGCAGCAATTACTTAGAATCTGTTCCTGCTACGGTGTGTAGTATGATATTATGTTTAATTCGAAAAAGAGTGTTATTTTAATTGTGAAAACCAAGGAGGATAAGAAGTCACACTTTGCTTCCTTTGTTCTAGCAGACCAAGTGCTTGGAGTTGTGAACAAATTTAGATATCTTGGCCACATAATCAGAGATGATTTATGTGACGATGATGACATCCAGCGTCAGTGCTGCAAACTCTATGCACAAGCCAACATGCTTGCATGAAAATTAACAAGTGTACTGATGATGTCAAGATAGCTTTGTTTAGGTCATATTGTACTTCAGTGTATACTGCACACCTGTGGTGCAGGTACAGTGCTGCAAAAATGAAAAAAATCCAGGTGGCATATAATGATGCCCACTTTTCATGCTGGTCTTAGAAAGTTTATTTACAGTTTTATGTGTCAACTTAGTCAGTCAAAGAATGGTCATTATGGCCCTAGCGGTGCCTGCACAAGTGACACAGAATATTTGTCATACTTCTGGAAGCACTGGAATAGATGCCTGTATGTGTTTTAAACCTACTTGTTGTGTTGTTTTTATTGTATTGTCTGTGTTTTTGTATGTATTTTATATGGACTGAATCTGGAATGAAGTCTATCTATCTATCTATTTATCTATCTATCTATCTATCTATCTATCTATCTATCTATCTATCTATAGATGTCATTTAGCAGCCATAATTCAATCTAAATGAAAGCATCTAACTGGATTATTTTAATATTGGCTACTTAATGTTTCCAACTGCCCAGCATCCAGTACAGACAGGTATAGGCTGTTTTTGTTTCATAATAATCATTATGTGGAAAAATAAAAATGTTTCGTTTTCTTTTTTGTATTGGTAAAAAAAGAGCAAGAGAGAGAGAGAAATTCCCACAGACTCCCTACAATGGTGCTAACTGGCATGTCATTCAACACAATGTTGCTCACCTTCACTGGGACGGGGAGGGGTAAAGTTATGGGGAAACAGGGCTGCTGCTTCTGACTCATCTGTTGTTGAGTCTGGTAAAAGGGGCAGGGACAACTGATTTAATATGAATATCTTGCTAAACATTTAGCTGCACGGATTAAATGTAGGTTAAAAAGGAGTGAAATGTAGGCTAACACTAATCTGTAGCTAGCTTATTTCACTATGGACTAGTTCAGCTAACAGGTTCATTTCTACCACTCACAGACTACAGGCTACCCACCTTTCTTGGAGAAAAACTGGCTCACATATTGACACCCTCTCTGGATTTTCTTGTAGTACTAGGTAGCATGATGATGACTGTAGCGTTCTAGCGCAAATGCTGACTGCTACTAGGGACCGTCACCGTCAGTTCGCTAACGCAGGACCAAACCATTTCATGCAGATATAGGGGGGTGGTCAGTAAATATGGATGTTTACTTTTTGGTCAATGGGGATATTAAACTTTTACTTTTAATTTAAAAATCAGTTTGTTTACATGAAAGTTGTTTAGTTGTCATCAATCCTATACACGTTTTTAATGACCATGTGTTCATAGGAAAAAACATTACTTATGTTATATTTTTGAGATTACACTGCTGAGACTGATACTATGATGATATAATATGCTGATGATATCCTACTTCATATTCAATGCAATGCAATTCATTCTTCTCAGAATTTGTAGTTTACTCAGATTCATTAAACTTTAAAGACATTTCTAAAACCATTTCTACAGTTAGTATAATAATACAGTTTCTGCAGTAACAAAAGCTTTAAGGAATCTGGAATAAAGACTGAATTTACTTCTACCATGTGTGGGTCATAATTTGATAATGATTAACCAGATGAATATTTTGTTACTATTGTGTTAATATTGTGGCATTACATTCACTCATAGTTTAAAGACACTTCCAAGCAATATTTACATCTTAAACTCAGCTGAGATAAATCCTTTGGTATTTTAGGGTACTGTTTAGACAGCAAGTCTGTTCTTGTACAAGAACACATGAAAACCATTGATTTGATGAAAAGGTCTTTATCATTTTGATATAATAAGTTACAACATACAGCAAAACTTTATCAATGAAACATATTATGATAAGCCCCTTTTCCACCAGTATTTCCAGGAACTTTTATTACCAGGAATTTGTTTACCTGGGTAAAATAATTCCTGGTAATCTGTGTGGTTTGCGTTTCCACAGCACTTCAAAGTTCTGGGAAATTTATTTAAATTAGCGTGTTGACGTAGATGATTTAGTGTGTGCCCTGTATTTGGCTCCTCCAGCTTGGCTGGTTACATGCTGGTAGAGAGTTGGGGCTGTTTGTTTAAAAGTATTTTACGATAAGTTTCAAAGTAAGTTAGTCTACATACAGACAGCTGTCATTTGAGCTTATAACTAACAATTCACTATCAGCCAAACTAGCGTGCTGTCCTTGTGTAAGACTTAGTGTTGGTGGATGAGAGACTGTGGGCGGAGCATATTGAATATCGCTGTCTACATGTTTACGCTTGCTGAACACATGTGTTGATAAATTATTGGCTTGTTACTCACTAAGGGTTAATGTCACTTACAGTAACGAGTGTAGCTGCCGTCAACTCGAGTCATTTTCAAGTTATCTTCACTTTGTTTCCACCAAGGCCACTCAGCTGTTCATCGGTTACCATGTCACGTCAGTGTGTGTGTATGTGTGTAGAGGAGATCAGGCCCAAAAGAATCGATACTGTTAGCGCTGATCAGTACTACGGTCTTTAATAATTTAGCTCCGGGGCTAATTTAGTACCGGGTTTCGGTACCCATCCTTAATCAAAACAGAAACGAAGTGGAGATTGTAGAAATGAAATACAGTTTGCAGCGGCTGCAAGTGTGTGCTCCACCAATCAGTGTTCTTCTGCAAACATCCCCGCCCCTCAAGAATTCCAGGTAATCTGAAAAGTCCTACCCCCCCTACTAGGTACTTTTTCCAGGGTAAATTTGGGGTTGAGGGAAAAAAAATTACTCGGGTAATTTCAGTGGAAACACATGGAGGTTTTTCAAAATTTCGGGTAATTGAAAAAAGTTCCTGCAGTGGAAAAGGGGCTATAGTGTGGGTGACAGCAAAAAGAAAATAGAAAGACTGAATTGCAGACTGAGAGCAGTATCAGAGTAAAACCAGCAGCAGAGTCCCAGTGAGTCAGGTCAGGACTGGGAACACTGGTCTCTCCTCAGTGTTTCTGAGAGTGGAGTCTGGGAGCCCTGGGTGGCCTCACAGGTCACAGAGTCCACCTTCCTCTATTGGTCTGCAGGGAGCCTCAGGGTGCTGCTCCAGCTGTAGAGCCCGTCCCTCTCCAGCACCCCAGGGCTCCTGCTCTCCTCCCAGCTGCTGCTGCTGCTGCTGCTGCTGCTGTCCACCTTCCAGGTCAGACTCCAGTCTGAGGGGAAGCCCTTGTTGGCCAGACACATGAGCGTGGCCTTCCCCTGCTGCAGCTCCTCACTGGAGGGGGGCAGCACGATCCACTGCAGGCAGAGAGATTAATAAGGATTTTATGAGATAAAATAAACTCTGTCTTTTTGGTTGTAGCAGAAATGACTACTAGTTCTGCTGGTCTCCCTCAGACTGGATGAACCTGGTCTTTAATGTTTCAATTCCCTCTTGGAGCTCAGTAACCATGGCAACAGACAGGTGTCACTGCTGAACCATGACAGCAGGTTACAGTACTAATAAAAAAAAAGGTACACTTTTACTCCAGTGTATATCTTTCAGTCCATAAATTCTACCAGACACAAATGGTTATCATTCACTCATCTGTATAATATAATATGGAGAAAAACATAAAAAATTCAAAAATGGATTTGTGTAAATATGTCCCACAGTGATGTTCACTTGTTTGTTAATGAACAAGGAGGAATTTTCAAAATATTTGTCCATCAAACTCAAACCAAAAATGCATTTTCATAAGCACTGATACATTCCTAATCAATACTTTGATAAATTTAATGAACCGTTGATAATCAGCATCATCAGAGTAATGCAAGTCCCTGTTGGAGTCAGTCAGAGCATTTCCATAGAGAGCCACTTTGCATCAGCAGCACCATGCTCCAGTGCTCTGGGAGAGTTTATAGTCCTGAGAGTTGAACACTGGATGACTGACAGCTGTCCTTCATGACAACAGAAGCCACAGAAATCCTCCTCATCAAAAACATGACTTTGATCTCCGTCCTCATCTGGACTCTCCTCTGCTGCTGCTTCACAGGTAAAGTCCAGAGAATCAAACTCCTCTCCTCTATCAACATCTGTCCCTCTGAAATGAAGCTGACAAAAACATGATGCTGCTTTATGTTTGTGTCTCTGTATCCTCAGAGTCCAGAGGCCAGGTCACAGTGACTCAGCCTGGAGCAGTGAGCTCTGCTGTGGGAGGCTCCATCACCATCACATGTAGGACCAGTAGGGATGTTGAAGTTTGGAGCAACTACCACCTTTTAGCCTGGTACCAACAGAGAGATGGAGAAACTCCTAAACTGCTCATATACTATGCCAGCACTCGAGCATCAGGGATTCCAGGTCGTTTTACAGGCAGTGGATCAAACTCTGACTTCACTCTGACCATCAGGGGAGTCCAAACTGAAGATGCAGCAGTTTACTACTGTCAGAGTAGACATCATATCAACAGTCAGTACTTGTTGACACAGTGAGAAAGCGCTGTACAAAAACCTCCCTCAGTCAGACTAAACAGAAACTGAGCTGACTGCTGCAGCTGGAAGCTACTGCAGAGACTGATACACTTCACTGAGGACACACACATACACACACACACACACACACACACACACACACTATGAGGGGTGAAACGTATCAGCGAACACACACACACTGCATTCACTGCATACTTGATACGTGTACATTACGTCTGCAACCATCACCGTGTACTTGCTTCACGTGCACTGCGCGTGCATTCACCGTGTACTTGTTACACATGCAATGCGCGTGCAATGCCTGCACACGCCTAGACGTGTCGCTATTAGACGTGCCTGCGTTGACACGTCCTGTGCTCGCAGGGGTCAAAAGTGTCAGCTCGAAGCAACAACGCACCATGTTACGGACGTGTGACACGTATATATATAGGCTATATATATACTGTATATGTACATATATATGTATATATATATATATATATATATATATATATATTTATATATTTATTACACTGTATTCTGATTGGTCAGTTGCGGCATTCAGAAGTCTGATGTTACTGTGTAATGACCGTTGCTATGTAGCCCAGCGTTGCTAGGGATGCTGCCCTGACAAGGAGATTCAGCCGTTGCCGGCAGTTTTTTTTCTCTCCTCCTGATTTAATTTATAAATCAATAAAAATCGTATAATTAATCAATATTCTGTCTCAAATTATTTATTTAACTGATAATTAGCCGTGTAATAAGCAGGATAATGTATAATGAGCCGGTGAATACTGGGAAAACAACTCCCTTCAGGGGAAAAGAACCCCTCCGTCGGGAGTTATTTTCCCAGTATTCACCAGTTCATTTTATATTATCCCTTACATATATACTGTATATATATACAGTAGGTATATATAAATGTAGCCTATATACAGTACAGGCCAAAAGTTTGGACACACCTTCTCATTCAATGCGTTTTCTTTATTTTCATGACTATTTACATTGTAGATTCTCACTGAAGGCATCAAAACTATGAATGAACACATGTGGAGTTATGTACTTAACAAAAAAAGGTGAAATAACTGAAAACATGTTTTATATTCTAGTTTCTTCAAAATAGCCACCCTTTGCTCTGATTACTGCTTTGCACACTCTTGGCATTCTCTCCATGAGCTTCAAGAGGTAGTCACCTGAAATGGTTTTCCAACAGTCTTGAAGGACTTCCCAGAGGTGTTTAGCACTTGTTGGCCCCTTTGCCTTCACTCTGCGGTCCAGCTCACCCCAAACCATCTGGATTGGGTTCAGGTCCGGTGACTGTGGAGGCCAGGTCATCTGCCGCAGCACTCCATCACTCTCCTTCTTGGTCAAATAGCCCTTACACAGCCTGGAGGTGTGTTTGGGGTCATTGTCCTGTTGAAAAATAAATGATCGTCCAACTAAACACAAACCGGATGGGATGGCATGTCGCTGCAGGATGCTGTGGTAGCCATGCTGGTTCAGTGTGCCTTCAATTTTGAATAAATCCCCAACAGTGTCACCAGCAAAACACCCCCACACCATCACACCTCCTCCTCCATGCTTCACAGTGGGAACCAGGCATGTGGAATCCATCCGTTCACCTTTTCTGCGTCTCACAAAGACACGGCGGTTGGAACCAAAGATCTCAAATTTGGACTCATCAGACCAAAGCACAGATTTCCACTGGTCTAATGTCCATTCCTTGTGTTTCTTGGCCCAAACAAATCTCTTCTGCTTGTTGCCTCTCCTTAGCAGTGGGGTTTCCTAGCAGCTATTTGACCATGAAGGCCTGATTGGCGCAGTCTCCTCTTAACAGTTGTTCTAGAGATGGGTCTGCTGCTAGAACTCTGTGTGGCATTCATCTGGTCTCTGATCTGAGCTGCTGTTAACTTGCGATTTCTGAGGCTGGTGACTCGGATGAACTTATCCTCAGAAGCAGAGGTGACTCTTGGTCTTCCTTTCCTGGGTCGGTCCTCATGTGTGCCAGTTTCGTTGTAGCGCTTGATGGTTTTTGCGACTCCACTTGGGGACACATTTAAAGTTTTTGCAATTTTTTCCGGACTGACTGACCTTCATTTCTTAAAGTAATGATGGCCACTGGTTTTTCTTTAGTTAGCTGATTGGTTCTTGCCATAATATGAATTTTAACAGTTGTCCAATAGGGCTGTCGGCTGTGTATTAACCTGACTTCTGCACAACACAACTGATGGTCCCAACCCCATTGATAAAGCAAGAAATTCCACTAATTAACCCTGATAAGGCACACCTGTGAAGTGGAAACCATTTCAGGTGACTACCTCTTGAAGCTCATGGAGAGAATGCCAAGAGTGTGCAAAGCAGTAATCAGAGCAAAGGGTGGCTATTTTGAAGAAACTAGAATATAAAACATGTTTTCAGTTATTTCACCTTTTTTTGTTAAGTACATAACTCCACATGTGTTCATTCATAGTTTTGATGCCTTCAGTGAGAATCTACAATGTAAATAGTCATGAAAATAAAGAAAACGCATTGAATGAGAAGGTGTGTCCAAACTTTTGGCCTGTACTGTATATATATATATATATATATATATATATATATGTAGTCTATATATATATACACATGTCACACATCCGTAACACGACGCGTTGTTGCTTCAAGAGCTGACATTTTTTACCCCTGTGATCACACAACGTGTCTAGGCACGCACGTCTGATTAGCATAGCAAGCTGGGGGGATGAAACTTCAACTTCAATATAACCCTGTTTGCACGGACGAACGGGCAGCATGATGAGGTCAAACACATCATGTGCATAATTAACCACAAAACAAGCAAATACTTCATCTTAATGACCTATAACACTCATTATGCTTCAGCTGAATCCTCTAAGCAAATGACCATGTTGAATTGAAATTAGTTTATCACGTTAAATGTCCGAAATTGTATGAAACTGCTCCAATGCGTTAACCAATCTTTGTGCATAATCACACAGCCTGATATGACCTGCAAACACAGTGGGACTATTTTCTAAAAGCACAGGGCAAAGAAATTTTTTTTCTCCCCTGGTCTGCTGTCAGCAGGAGCGGCAGCTGCAGTGGGGATTTCAGCACCACGGACAGCGCGTGTAAAAAGAAGAAAAGACTTGCGAGGGGGTGCGAGGGGGTGCGATGTGGGCAGCCGGGTCCAGCCACAGCTGCTACTGCTGCCAAGTACTAACGGCTGCTAGCCCCGCCTGTTGGAAAGAGTGTGGGATATAGCTACCACTACTAGGAATGGGAGAGGGGGACTAAATCTTTTAAGATTTAAGGATGTCTGAAAAGCTGTTTCCATAAACAGTCAAATTTGCAAAAGGGCAAAATGCGAAAAAAAAATTAAACATACAGATGGAGGTTTGCAGCATTTAGGATCCAATTCAATAATAGGCTACATATTCACAATTAGGCTGTTGTAGCCTATATATTATCTTAGTTAAATATTTTTAAACCACAGCCAGACATCGAGGGTGGTCAGTAGCTCTGATTTGTGAGGATAAAATAAAGATTAAAAAAAAATCATGCGTGGGGCGGCACGGTGGTGTGGTGGTTAGCACTCTCGCCTCACAGCAAGAGGGTTGCGGGTTCGATCCCGGGTGTGGGAGCCCTTCTGTGCGGAGTTTACATGTTCTCCCCGTGTCAGTGTGGGTTCTCTCCGGGCACTCTGGCTTCCTCCCACAGTCCAAAAACATGCAGACTGGGGACTAGGTTAATTGATAACTCTAAATTGTCCATAGGTGTGAATGTGAGCGTGAATGGTTGTCTGTCTCTATGTGTCAGCCCTAGTCTGGCGACCTGTCCAGGGTGTACCTTGCCTCTCGCCCGATGTCAGCTGGGATAGGCTCCAGCCCCCCCCCCACGACCCTCAAGAGGATGAAGCAGTTAGAAGATGAATGAATGAATGAAAAATCATGCGTGTGTATATGCACGTGTTTGTCTGCAGCGACTTGATTCATTTATTCATTCCACTCTTGTGAAGCACACACACACACGCCTGCCTGCACGTGTAAACTACGGAGACAGACAGTTTGCCAAAATAGGCTAATTTGACGCGTTCAGGTGTTAATGATGTGTACATGCACTGTGTGTGCGAGATTTACACGCACACGCAAGTGTAGTGTATGTGTGGCATCTGTAACGCACTGTGCATGCGTACTGATAAGACGTGTGAGCGCATCATGTGAGTGGAGCGCACAACGCCTGGGTGAAACGTTTGACCCCTCATACACACACACACACACACACACACACACAATGTCATCATTTAGACTGAACATTTAACTGTTGTTACTTTAACATCAAATGAAACATTCATCAAAACAAGTGAAACAAAAAATGATCTTGCTGGAAATCAAAGTGATTTCTCGATCACAGCTTCTCACCATCATTCATAACCCATTATAATCTCCTGTTCTCATCTGTTATTTTACAGATTACAGACACACACACACACACACACACACACACACATACACATACAAAGTTACGGATTGGGGCCTTACTTAATGACACCTCTTCAGCTTCCAGTCCCCACTCCAATCCGATCCTCCAGTTCCCAAGCCAAGTCCCCACAGACTGAGCTACTGCTACCCATGTAAATGTACACATATATTATGAAAAAATAGCTTTATATCATCTGGAATTATAAAAATACAAGAGATATAAGTGACAGACTTGATGTAACTATATCTACACAAATATGTGTGTTATATAAGTATTGAATCTGCTGTCAGACAGAAAGAGACAGAGACTGTCCTCTCATCTCTTTCACATCATGTCCTTTGATGAAGTTACTGTGTCTCATTTGAATATGATATAATGGAAAATCTCAAACTAGATTCATGTTATGTGACTTTATGCAGATGATACACTGCTGTTTATTTATAATCCCAAAAACCCTCTGACTGTTAAGACTTTTGAATTAAAATTTGCACAATAATTTCTAGGCAGAATTTAACAACACACAAACTGGAGAAATTTCTTCCAGGACAGACATCAGTAATAACAGAGAGCTCTGGGTTTTATTATTAAGATGGTCTTACCATGTGTATTGTTACTAAAAGAAATTGAGTGATCTATTATTGGGACTGCAGCAATGGCGGTTTTAGGGGAGGGCCAGCAGGGGCCAGTGCCCCCGTAACTTGGAGTCCGGCCCCTCCTGTGGCCCCCCTGCCGAAGAGTTGGAGGGGCAATGTGGAACGCGGAACTAAATCGTCTAAACCAGTTGCCGGTCGGACCACTTAAAGCGACGCACCCACCGAAAACATCAGTAGAGAATTGTGTGGCTGTATTTAAGACAACTCTTAACCTGCACGGCAACACACAGCACCATTGAAGTAAGCTCTGAAAACTTTCTCCTTCTTATTTGGCTCATGGTAGTTGCATGTCACATCATGTTAATGTAGCCATGTGAAATACGATCCGGAGTTTTCATGGGTGTTTTATTGTGAAAATTGACCGGATGCTCTCGCCTTTTCTGCACCTGACTTTCTGTTTGACTCATCTGGGGCCTCATTTATAAAGCTTGCTTACGCACAAAACGGGGCTTGAAAGTGGCGTATGCCACTTACCATGCAAAGGTTGCCTGCGCACATTTTGGAGACACTGGGAAGTGGCAATGCAGATGGTGAGGTGGAGAAGTGCAGTCAGATTTTTATTGATGTCTCACACAAATTTAATGTCACGCTATGAAATTAAATCCAGCAGCCTTATTTTGCGCTTGGAGTTGTTGTAAAATCCAACTCAAATCCTGAATTGAAATTCTTTCAAATACGTATTTAATCCGCACTGCCTCTAACGTCTCATTGTCCACTCTGTGAGCGCAGGAGGGGGAGAGGATGGCGCGACTGCATGGAATATATTTATTTATTTAGCTAAATATTTCCATTGCATTTATCATGTCTCGAAATACAGCCATTAAGCACAACCGTTACACTCATTTCATCAGCCCTACTTAGACATGTGCTGTTCATGACAAAACCGGCATGAAGAAATGTGTTCGCCTATTACACTTTCATCTTTGAATTGTATTTCAAATTACACGTTGTATTTTGGGACAGGGATACCACTGGTTCATGCTGTAATTCAGGCCGGGAGTCTGATCAGACTAATTGTCATAAACATATAAATACTGCGGTGACCCTCGTGCGTAATTGCGCAAGATGGCACATACTACTTTTTGCCTCCACCTTTAATAAATGTGATTCTTTATGTCGCACATCAATGTCAAACATCCTCAAATTTAAAAGCAACACATTAACTACATGTTGGTAAAGGAGTAGAAATATTTGGTCTACCTTTAGATCAGACCACTTTTTTTTTTGGTTCTGTCACTGTCCGTGCAGTCCCACAGACACAGCTGACAGCATGTGTTGCCACTTTTTTCGCTTTCTTTTATTAGTGATCCCGCTGCTGTGGCCACCAAATAAAATCTTTCTTCAGTCCTCCAACTCCCGTTAAAGGGTCTCGAGTTCAGTCTCAGAGAAATTCCGTTTTTTGGTTCGTTTCTCACACCTGTCACCGTGACTCACAACGAGAGAACACTCGCATGCCGGCTTATTTATATGCAGATCGCATTCATGAGGTGATTTGCATGACCATTTATGGTTGAACTAGGGCGTGTAGAGGGCGAAATATGAGGCGGATCTGGGTGCGCACAACTCCAGGAGGTCTGTGATTTATAAAGAGAACATTGCGTGCAAGTGTGCGTGTTTTATAAATCAGATTATTTTTTGGCGCACGCCATTTTCAGCTTTTGGGCACATGTCAACTTTTAGTATGAATCCTAAGCACTCTTTTATAAATGAGGCGCCTGGTCTGTACAGTGTTTCCCTGCAGAGCTACAGTGGAAGGATCATAACAAAAAATACAAAAGACTGTAACGTTAAAAGATATCTGCCCGAGGTTATTAAATACCTGCAGCGAGCACCCCACCCACCCCCCACCCCGCAGCAGAAACAATAAGCGCGTTTCCCCATAAAGAGAGACGCTGTGCGCATTTACGCATGAGGCACAGCAGCGTCCCCTTTATTATTAATATTATTATTATTTATTATTTATCTGTCTATCTATGCAGTAGGGGCACATAATATTGATTTAACAATAAAGGCCAAACACAAGTTAATTACTGGTTGTGGTCTAATTTCTACTGCAATTGCCCATTTGAAGAAGAAAATGGAAAAAGCACGTGGATTTCCATTATTTTTTTTATTCATACGGAAAAACAAAATAATGCATTTAATATTTGTTTATCCTGTTATAAAACAAACAAGTTGAACTCAGCTGTGGACGGAGGGGACACGCACTGTAACATATATGCTCAGTTTGCATCAGTCATTTATTCATTTGAGTGTTGTTGTATTGCCAGCCTTTAGTAATATCATTAATTCATTTTACTACTTGGGATTCAGATGGGTGAGTGTGAGCAAACATTCTCAATGTGACAATTTCGTTTCAGTTTGTGGCTGGTAGTCTATATTCCTTTTTTTTTAATTCAATTCCAACCTTAGTAATTAAACGGTATCTTTCACCATGTTGTCCACGTTTATATATCCTGCATGAAACAACACGATGAGAACGTACGCCCTCGCGTTCTCATGGTGTGCATTTTGTAGTCCATCTTCAGAACATTATAGTTTCACCACAGCAGACCCACGTCAATAACATTCTTCTCAGCCAATCACAGCGCGATAAATTCTTCTTCTTCGTTTGGTTTTATGGCGCGTTGCAACCATTGCTCATTAGGTGTATACCGCCACCTACTGTACCGGAGTATGTAGACGATACTGCCTTCCATTTCCACTATACTCCTTCCGTTAACACTATACTCTCACTCACACATGCATACATTCTTCTCTTACATACTTATATTTTCTTTCAACATACATACATTTTCCTTTTACATACATATATTACTTATAGTATTAAATGTATACATGATTGCATGTGCATGAGAGCAAAGTGTATGAATGTGTGCATAAAATATATAAATATGAGAGTGAAAATGTATGTATGTGTAAGGAGAATGTATGTGTTTGAGAGGGTGAGAATGAAATATGTCTTGTACGGCCCCTCATACCTTAGCCGTATTTTAAGTGTAACCCTTCACCATAACATACCACTCGTGTTTTTATCAGTAAAAATAGAAAATTTTTCACATATAAAAGCACAAATATGTTGAAATCTAGGCATATTCTGCCATCATAACTTGGCTCTCAGAATTCACCAGACTGATGCCTTTAAATCAAATAGATACAAAATTTTGTCCTGGGGGAGCATGCCCCTAAACCCCCCTACAGGGTTGGATGTAGTCTCCAAAAATCCTGTGGGAAACACTGATATACATATATATACTGTGTGTACATACCTTATTGTTCAGACTTAGATATTTGACTCTACTTGTATGTGCCCCTGTATCAAAAGGACTGGCCCTAGCTTGGCCCCCCCATTGCAACTGGCCTAAAACCGCCAATGAACTGCAGTAGAAGAATATCCACAGTCTGACACCCATTAAAAATTAGTTTGGATAAAAGACTCATTACTGTTGTGTCTTTTGTGCATTAGTTTGAGTAATGCTCCTAATATATAACATATGTCCTAGAAATGAAGTCACATGAAACTCATATGATACATTTGATCAAATCTTTATTGCTTTGAGATATTGAAACCATCAACACAAGCAAGAACATGTTCACACTGAAACGTCATGAGAGAGACAGAGAGCAGACTGAGAGCAGTAGCAGAGTAAAACCAGCAGCAGAGTCCCAGTGAGTCAGGTCAGGACTGGGAACACTGGTCTCTCCTCAGTGTCTCTGAGAGTGGAGTCTGGGAGCCCTGGGTGGCCTCACAGGTCACAGAGCCCACCTTCCTCCACTGGTCTGCAGGGAGCCTCAGGGTGCTGCTCCAGCTGTAGAGGCCGTCCTTCTCCAGCACCCCAGGGCTCCTGCTCTCCTCCCAGCTGCTGCTGCTGCTGCTGCTGCTGCTGCCGTCCACCTTCCAGGCCAGACTCCAGTCTGAGGGGAAGCCCTTGTTGGCCAGACACATGAGCGTGGCCTTCCCCTGCTGCAGCTCCTCACTGGAGGGGGACAGCACCGTCAGGGTGGGGATAGCTCGACCCACTATAGACAGACAGATTAATAAAATTCATGTGAGCTAATCTAAACTCCATCCTGTTAGTTGCAGCAGAGGAGGCTAGTGGTTTTATTGGTCCTTTCCGGATTGGATGAAACTGGTCTTCAGTGTTTCGCTTCCCTCTTTGAGCTCAGTAACCATGGCAACAGACAAGCATCACTGCTGATCCGTCACAACAGACAGGTTTCAGTACTAAAGATAAAAAGTTTAATGTGGCATTTTTTCCCCTCTCTGTATTCATGTTTAATCTGCCTCTGTCTGATAAAAAATGGTTTACATTATTGTGAGGTGTCTTAAAAATAACTTGTCTAAAAAAGAAAGGAAAAGACTTGGTTGTGTGCTCTCTTTGTTCATTCAAAGTGAACGTCGTAACAACTGAATTACGTATTAAAACTCATCAAATCAGTCCTACTCATCGAGCATGTTGTTCAAACAACAGCCATCTTTGAAGATATTCTTTCAAGACATGCATTGTGTGAAGATTGTTAATTTTTGAGAAAGATCAATAAAACCTATGAGATTCTTTGCCCCAGTAGTTGGACTGAAAGTTTAAGAATATTTCTGTCTGACAGACTGCTAAGACATATATGAACATTTCTACAGAAAAACTCTCCAGTAAACTCTGACAAACATAAATGATTATTATGAACTTTTGTTTGTTGTAGATTATGATAACTGAAAAGTAGTAATCTTGTTGAATAGTAAAATTGTTTCACTGTGAAGTTGATTTGTATGGTATTAAATTAGAGGAAATTCATAAAATATTCTGAAACAAATTTGCTCATCAAACTCAAACTACAGACACATACAAATGATCACTGACACATTACTGATCAATACTGTGATAAATATATTGATCCATTGATAATCAGCATCATCAGAGTAATCCAAGTCCCTGTTGGAGTCAGTCAGAGCATTTCCATAGAGAGCCACTTTGCATCAGCAGCACCATGCTCCAGTGCTCTGGGAGAGTTTATAGTCCTGAGAGTTGAACACTGGATGACTGACAGCTGTCCTTCATGACAACAGAAGCCACAGAAATCCTCCTCATCAAAAACATGACTTTGATCTCCGTCCTCATCTGGACTCTCCTCTGCTGCTGCTTCACAGGTAAAGTCCAGAGAATCAAACTCCTCTCCTCTATCAACATCTATCCCTCTGAAATGAAGCTGACAAAACCATGATGCTGCTTTATGTTTGTGTCTCTGTATCCTCAGAGTCCAGAGGTCAGGTCACAGTGACTCAGCCTGGAGCAGTGAGCTCTGCTGTGGGAGGCTCCGTCACCATCACATGTAGAACCAGTCAGGATGTTTTTAACTCTAACTTCTTAGCCTGGTACCAACAGAGAGATGGAGAAACTCCTAAACTGCTCATTTACTCTGCCAGCACTCGAGCATCAGGGATTCCAAGTCGTTTTACAGGCAGTGGATCAAACTCTGACTTCACTCTGACCATCAGTGGAGTCCAGACTGAAGATGCAGCAGTTTACTACTGTCAGAGTTATCATTACATCAACAGTCAGTACGTGTTCACACAGTGAAACAGCGTCATACAAAAACCTCCCTCAGTCAGACTGAACAGAAACTGAACTGACTGCTGCAGCTGGAAGCTACTGCAGAGACTGATACACTTCACTGAGGACACACACACACACACACACACACACACACACACACAATGTCATCATTTAGACTGAACATTTAACTGTTGTTACTATAACATCAAATAAATATTCGTCAAAACAAGTGAAAAGACAAAAAAATTATACCCATTATAATCTCCTTTTCTCATCTGATTTTCCAGTAAATCAAGAGGAGCCAAGCTTGGACTGTTAATGAGAAAAGTCTCGGTCATGACCTTTGACCTCTGCTTCATAATGTATCACAGCAATTTGAACTTTATCCAATTAAAATGAAACACAAAGACACAGATCAGCATCAGAAACATTCATGATCAAAAGTTATCCAAACTGGAAAATTCAATTTTTTTTCACTCTGTTGTTATTTTACAGATCACACACACACACACACACACACACACACAGACACACACACAGACACACACACACACACACACACACACACACAGGCCCAAAATACAGACACATGCACAAACAGTCCGGAGAATCAAACTCCTCTCCTCTATCAACATCCGTCCCTCTGAAATTTACACTGCTGGTATATTACAGCTGATAGAACACTGATCAGACAGTGTACTACTCTATTGGTATTTATCACAGATAACAGCCTGTTCAATCAGTTAAATTAATTTTACTTTGATTTGTCCCAAAACTTGTGATTTCCTTGTTTCCTTCATTATAGGACAGTGTCAGTATACGTAAATGCAGTTCTTGAGAACAGAGTTTAAATTTGCTGCATCATGTTAAAAGTTTCAGAGCTGTAGAATGTGCAGCTGTCACATCAGAAATAAACTGAGTGGTGAAATAAATATACTAACTTGTGAAGTGATTAGTAATGGTAATGGAAGTATCCCTTTCACATGCTGAATGCATCATTTGACTTGTTTAATGTGAGCACATACAGAGTCTAAAGAAGACAGCCTGGGTGAACAGAGACAGTTGATAACCACCTTCATTGTACCTGTTATCTCAGACTGAGGCTTTAGGGTTTGTAGATCCAGCTCAGACAAAGAGAACCTGACTCTGTGGAATTTGCCTCATGGTACAGCCCTCTGGACCACCAGCCCTCCAATATCACAAGAAATAGGCACAAAATAAAGAACTAAAAAGACAACACACTCAGAAAGTCAGAAGGCTGCTTTGTCTTCAGAGAGAGACACTTCCTTCTCCTCCAGCCTCCCTTAAATACGAGGCCAGTCACCCACTAATCAACCTGATCAGGAGCACCTGAGGGACAAAAGAGAAAAGAGAAGGAGAATAACACAAGAAGAGGGAAGAGCTGAAAACTGAAATTAAGTAGTTAATATGTTAATATTATATTACAGATCTTTTGGAAAGAAGGAGGCATTTTACGTTGTGTCTGTCTTGAAAAACATCTACAGAACTTGTCCTGTCTTTCCCAGAATCAGGTTCTTATGCGTTGTTGTAGGTTTCCTCAGACTGGCTCTCTTAACAATGGATCCATTAGATTTCTATACCTGCATTTAACAACAGGCCATTGGAAGCTTTGGTTTGTTTTACATCACTCATTGTACATTCTGGACTTGATAGAAAAAACTGCTAATCAACCTGTGTAAGATGTTTAAAATTATTCTGAGTAATAAGTTTAATAGCTTTCCAAAAATACAATTCAAATAATATTTTCTAACAGCTTGGTGAAAAACTAATTCAACAGATTTTAACTCCATTATGACAAAGATCATTTAATCTCAGTTTTTCTGAATTTCATGACCCATTATATAATACATTACCTGAATAAGCAGTGCTGTCAGCATTGAGAAATGTGCACCATGATATGTTGAGGACAGCTACAGCTGAATGACTCTGTGTGTTTGCATATGTATCCTGCCTCTCTGCTCCCAGCTGTTAAGAGACCAGTGTTGATCAGTGGCTGTCCAGGCCTTTCAGAGCCACTGACATGCTGACAGCAACATGATGATGTCACTGATTCTACTGCTGGCCACCCTGGGGCTCCTTGTTCAGGGTGAGACTCTCTTCTGAAAACTTTGCTTCAGGATGCAACCAGGTTCACCTCAATGATGTTCTGCTATGATGGAGAAACACTGAAACAAGCAGCATTTACCTTCTTCCATCTGTTCTCCATGTTAAAGAAATGATACTCTTCTGTCTGGATGTTGATCATCTTTCTCCAAACTGGATTTGTCTCAATAACCCTTCTGCTCTTTTTCATGTTTTCCAGATTCATCAGGAGAAATCATCCTGACTCAGTCTCCTGGATCTCAGTCTGTTGTTCCAGGACAGACTGTCTCTATCAGATGTAAAGCCAGTTCAGATATGAGCACCTACCTTCACTGGTACCTTCAGAAACCTGGAGAGTCTCCCAAACTTCTAATTTATTATGCTACAACTCGTCAGTCTGGTGTTTCAGATCGTTTCAGTGGAAGTGGATCTGGAACTGACTTCACTCTGACCATCAGTGGAGTTCAGACTGAAGATGCAGGAGTTTGTTACTGTCTACAGAGTGGTTACAGCCTCCCGTTCACACAGTGATATAACGTCGTACAAAAACCTCCTCACTTGGAGAGGAACTGATCTGACTCAACAGCTGCACAGACACTGAAACACTATTATAACTATTATACTATATTAATAGTTCTAATGACTGTTGTTGCATGAATGAGATACATACTCAAAAAAGTAAGACAGTAAGAAATATAGATTGTGTAATATTAACACAACTAATAAATAAATTTATTAAAATTAATTATAATTCTCTCTAAGTTAAATAAGAACATAACAATACCAATCTTAATTCAACTTTTTAGGTTAAAAGTTTTAAAGTTATATTTAAGTGAAACACACTGAGAGGTTTCCAACAAACTAAGACTTGTTCCAATGACACATGAAAACAGAATGTAGTACAATAAGACATTAGCAGTTCCATCAGTTTCATTTTATTTAAGATTGAGTGTTTTATGTAGATTCAATGCACCCACGTGTAGACTTTGAAAAATGTGAAAAATGTTATTTTTATATACTCTTTATTTTTCTCATTGATGGGGTTTTAATTTCAGACCTCGATATGTTTTTAGTTAAAATCTTTGTAGATGTATTTTAAGAACTGACTATATGGTCTTGATGCAAATGAATGTTCATGAAATAGGAATCCTCATTCACCTCAGGGTGAAGATATACCTGGGTGACTACATGAAATGGTTAATGTTCTAAAAAAAAAACAGCAACACCAGCATTGAATATTTGACATAAGAACATCATTAAAGTATCATGTTATAGCATCGTATGCTGATGATAATCTACAATTTGCTTCTAATTTTTAAATCTCTATTAAATCATTTAGATTTAACACATTTTAAAATAATTTCATCAAAATGACCCTGGTCCATAATAATACTGCTAAACAGAGACACTGTCAGATGAACCTCAATGACTTAGTGGATAAGTGCCATTACATACGGAAGACGAGAACGGCCATGTATTATTCTTTTTTTTGTGCACTGTTATCTCGTGTTATTACACGGCTCTATTAAATACTGCATTCTGATTGGTCAGTAGCGGCATTCTGCGGTCTGATATGTAAGGGATAATGTATAATGAGCCGGTGAATACTGGGAAAATAACTCCCGACAGGGGAATAGAACCCCGACGCGCAGCGGAGGGGTTTCATTCCCCTGTCGGGAGTTATATACATAGATCTATACATAGATATATACATAGATCTGTGCTTTTGAATGTGATATGCAGCCTGCCTGACTACATACAGTAGCCTTGGCATCTGGCATAGGCTAGCCTACTGTATGTAGTCAGGCTGCAGGACCTCCTGCGCTCAGAGGTGGAGCGGCGTTTTGATTAGGAGGGACTCCGCGTAGCTGCAGGGCGAGAGCAGACAGTTCTCTAGGCGGCTTCGGGGAAACGAGTGGATGTGGGTTCCCCGGAACTGACCCCCTTTCCACGAGAGTGGCTAAGCCTTGAGCTGGACATACTGAGGGATGTGTATAGGGGACGAGAAGTTAGCACCATCCAGGATGTTGTGTCCATCCTGCAAACCTTGCAGCCCCAAACCCGCTCCATGCTGTCGGAGGTGGAGAATCTCATTAAGCTCTGTCTGGCCCTGCCCATATCTGTCGCGGCATCCGAGCGCTCTTTCTCAGCCTTGCGCAGGCTGAAAACCTGGCTGCGCAACACCATGACGCAGGAGAGACTAACACATTTGGCCATTATGAACGCTCACAGTGACCTTATGGATGAAAGCGATGTCTCTACCCTGCTTAAAATCTTCATCAGTAGGTCAACTGAGAGAAGGTCCACTTTTGGAAATTCATTTTCTTAACAATAAAGATGCCGTGTTCATCCATTCTAGTTCTCTTATAACTGCATGTTATTATAAAATAACTTCAAATCAAATCCTTAATCACTGATAAGTGTGTGCGTCCGCCGCCCCTCCCAGCAAAAATCCCGCCCCCCCCCCTCAGAAAATAGTTCCGACGTCCATGGGTATTCCCCACACACGGGAAGATGTTTTAAGGTGGGGGGTTGCCAACTGGATGAATGAATGTGTGACATCATTGTATTTTTTTCCTGCTGTATAGCGCATCGCACATCGCCACTCACTATAGGCTACTGACTGGCTGCCATAAGCTACACACAAATAAAACATTAAGAAGTTCTAACAAATGCAAATTTTATTACATTTTTTCCATAAGCAGGCCAACAGTAGAATTCACACATGACAAAAGCAGACAAGAAACTGTAGTTTGAGCACTGTCCTCGGTGCTGAAGATGTCCCCGAGCCTGTTAGGCAGCGGTTATAACAAAATCACTTTAAGCGCTGTCCTTGGTGCTGAAGATGTAAAAACAAACAAATGTCTATACTCCAAAACTCGCTACCTCTGACATGACGAATCAAGACAGTGTACACAGATAAAAAAAAACAGCATCAGCAGAAAAACTGACCAACAGCAAGCCGCGATCACCATGGCCAAATAATGTCGCATATCTGTAATAAAGAAATAATAACAAGGCAGCTGTTGGCAACTAGCGGTTGCTGCTGCAGCTACTATTAAACGTGACTGGAATTAATAAACAAGCAGTAAATGCACAGTGGGGGTTATTTGTTTTCTGTATCGACGTGACGCGCTGTGTTAACTGAGTGAATCGTCCGAGCCGGACGCTTGTTAATTTGGGTTTGATTTAATTTAATTACACTAAAATTGTTGAGTTAAAATAACCATATGAGTCCTTTTCGTTTTTATACAATTTATTGCTGTATTTTGAAAACAAAAAGAGTTAAGTTTTTTGGGGTTATGTTAGCCTATATCAGGGGTTTCAGCTTGGTACCGTGAACCTGTGCCTCCCGTGACCTGTAAAAGCAGCGTTGTGACATAAGCCTCAGTTTATGTTGTTGGCGAATTGTTACAAGCTGATGAATTCGCTGGTCAAGGCAGGCCAAACAGGTGAGATGACAGACAGATGGATGGTTTGTCTCTAACGAATACTTTCTGTAGAGATGCTGCAAGAACGGATTCATGCTTAATACATCTGCAGCCAGAGCGCATTACGCTGTCAATAGGCTTTATGTGTGGGGAATACCGTGTTATCCAAATAAGGGCATGTACGTCACATATAGCAGATGATGTGATTTCCCGTCGATGAGCAGGATCACTTAACCGTCGCCTGTGAAGTTGTAACCGCACTAGTTTTCTCCTTCAATGACAAGGACTAATCTGAATGCCTAACAGAAAGACACAATACAATTTCTGCCTGTGTTAGACCTTGACTGAAGTAGCCTACATCCTGATGCGTTGATCAATAATGTGATCTGCCATAACAGTTTTTATTATCTCGAGATGCCGAATTAATTAATTCGTTATCTCGAGATAACAATCTTTGTTATGTCGTGATAACGAATTAATTAAGTCGTTATCACGACATAACAGTCTTTGTTTGATAACAATCTTAGTTATCTCGAGATAACGAATTAATAAGTCCTTATCACGAGATAACAAAGACTTTTATCTGGTGATAACGACTTAATTAATTCGTTCTCACGAGATAACAGTGCACAAAAAAAGAATAATACATTGCCGTTCTCGTCTTCCGTAATTACATGATTCAAGAAGTCATTAATAAAACCATCACCAGCAGTGAGACAATCTAACTGTGACATGAGTTATAATCTTGTATCTTTTAACATGTGGGAGAAGGGTACTGTTGCAATAACAATATTCAGACATTGTTTTTTATTTGCTTATGTTTTATTAGACAGCATTAACAGCATAAGCACTATGACAAGAATAAAAACATTGCTGTTTCAAGGTGAGAACTGTTAAACTGGTCACATGATAGAAACACAGAGAGCAGACTGAGAGCAGTAGCAGAGTAAAACCAGCAGCAGAGTCCCAGTGAGTCAGGTCAGGACTGGGAACACTGGTCTCTCCTCAGTGTCTCTGAGAGTGGAGTCTGGGAGCCCTGGGTGGCCTCACAGGTCACAGAGCCCACCTTCATCCACTGGTCTGCAGGGAGCCTCAGGGTGCTGCTCCAGCTGTAGAGGCCGTCCTTCTCCAGCACCCCAGGGCTCCTGCTCTCCTCCCAGCTGCTGCTGCTGCTGCTGCTGCTGCTGCCGTCCACCTTCCAGGCCAGACTCCACTCTGAGGGGAAGCCCTTGTTGGCCAGACACATGAGCGTGGCCTTCCCCTGCTGCAGCTCCTCACTGGAGGGGGGCAGCACCGTCAGGGTGGGACGGACATCACCTAGGAGACACCAATCAGCTTAGAGGACAGGGACCACACAGCTGTCAATCAACCATCAGACACTTGGACACCTTTACTGTGTGAGAGTTGATTTTCTCCTTTATGGAGTTTCTGTCAGATGGTTTGGTTTTTCAAATACTGATCTGTATCTTCACTCTGTTCAATTTTACTTGAATAAAGTATGTTTTACTTCATCATAACAAAAGTTATCACTGTGGAGGAAAACTAAACATTAACTTTAGAAAACATTTTTACAGTAGAACTGAAGCTTTATCTTCATCATCAAGTCATTTGAATGTCAGTATGACAGGAATGTGTAAAGAAATGCTTGTAAAGCTGCTCTGAGTGTGTCTCCATGATAAAAGAGGAGAAATAATATCAAAAATACTAAGAGCTTTATGAACAAAACAAACATTTAAAAATGGAATTTGAAACATTATTTTACAGTATGGTATTTAGTATTTCTGTATAAACTTCTTATTAAAATCTGACTTACTTCCAAACTCTAGTCTGGTTCCTCCACCAAAAGTCCACCACAGTGATACAAAGTCATTGAGTCGCCGTACAAAAACCTCTCACTGTAGAGAGACACGGCTCTCTGACTTTGACACACTGAAGTAAATCTACAAGCCCTCAAGATGAAACTTAACCATTAAAGTAAGAAATAAAGATTTATCTTCTAGCTTCATGTTTTATTTTCATTACAATGGACTTTTGATTTTCTCATTCAAAAGCTAACTTTGTCCTTTAATGCAAAATATGTCTAAAAACAAAATGGAAAGGCGACTACTATTTCTGGCCTTTTAAATATATAATATAAAAAAACATGGCTGCTGAAAAAATAAACATTTTAAACATCTGACTTACTTCCAAATTCCAGTCTGGTTCCTCCACCGAACGTGGACCACAATGATACAAACTCATTGAGCCGCCGTACAAAAACCTCTCATTGTAGAGACACGGCTCTCTGACTTTGACACAAACAAACTCACCAAAAATATTTCCAGTTTACCCAGATTGTGTAATAACTGGTTTAACCGTTTAGAGACTGATTCACAAACTTTGAATATATACACAACATTTTCTATGTGAAACTTCAAACATCTACAAGCAGTATTAATTTCTCCTCCAGTAAAACAAATTCAAATAAATTTAAAAATTCCAAAAGAAAACTGTCCTATAAATCCTGCCATTAATAATCCTGATATATATAATTATCATGAACCTATGTTTATTGTAGATTATGATAAATGAAAATACATTTTGTTTGAATACATCCCACAGTGATGGTGATTTGTGTGGCTGTGAATTAATGGGAATTCACAATAATATTCTGCAAGTAAATCAACTCATCCAACTCGAACAAAAGCTTTTTATGAAAAGGAAGTAACACATTCCTTATCAATACTCTGGTAAAGTGATTGATCCATTGATAGTCAGCATCATCAGAGTAATCCAAGTCCCTGTAGGAGTCAGTCAGAGCATTTCCATAGAGAGCCACTTTGCATCAGCAGCACCATGCTCCAGTGCTCTGGGAGAGTTTATAGTCCTGAGAGTTGAACACTGGATGACTGACAGCTGTCCTTCATGACAACAGAAGCCACAGAAATCCTCCTCATCAAAAACATGACTTTGATCTCCGTCCTCATCTGGACTCTCCTCTGCTGCTGCTTCACAGGTAAAGTCCAGAGAATCAAACTCCTCTCCTCTATCAACATCTGTCCCTCTGAAATGAAGCTGACAAAACCATGATGCTGCTTTATGTTTGTGTCTCTGTATCCTCAGAGTCCAGAGGTCAGGTCACAGTGACTCAGCCTGGAGCAGTGAGCTCTGCTGTGGGAGGCTCCGTCACCATCACATGTAGGACCAGTCAGGATGTTCATGGCTCTAACGACTTAGCCTGGTACCAACAGAGAGATGGAGAAACTCCTAAACTGCTCATATACTCTGCCAGCACTCGAGAATCAGGGATTCCAGATCGTTTTACAGGCAGTGGATCAAACTCTGACTTCACTCTGACCATCAGTGGAGTCCAGACTGAAGATGCAGCAGTTTACTACTGTCAGAGTTTTCATGTCATCAACAGTCAGTACGTGTTCACACAGTGAAAAAGCGTCATACAAAAACCTCCCTCAGTCAGACTGAACAGAAACTGAGCTGACTGCTGCAGCTGGAAGCTACTGCAGAGACTGATACACTTCACTGAGGAGACACACACACACACACACACACACACACACACACACACACACACAATGTCATCATTTAGATTGAACATTTAACTGTTGTTACTTTAACATCAAATGAAACATTCATCAAAACAAGTGAAACAACAAAAAATGATCCTGGTGGAAATCAAAGTAATTTCTCGATCACAGCTTCGCACCATCATTCATAACCCATTATAATCTCCTGTTCTCATCTGATTTTCCAATAAATCAAGAGGAGCCAAGCTTGGACGGTTAATGAGAAAAGACTTGGACATGACCTATGACCTCTGCTTCATACTGCATCACAGCTATTTGAACTTTATCCATTTAAAAGGAAACACAAAGACACATATCAGCATCAGAAACATTTATGATCAAAAGTCACTCAAACTGGAAATTTTTTCACTCTGTTGTTATTTTACAGATCACAGACACACACATTTAAATTCTTTGTTTGATTCCACCAATTACATTAAGTATGGCAGGGAGTCAAATGCAAAAGGGTCAAGAAGACAATACTGGTCACTCATGGAAATACATAGCATCTTCTCCTCCATACAGCCAAGCTGCTTATAACAGCAGAAACAGAGCAGAATTTAGCAAGCTTTTTTGCTCTGCATTTAGATATGCCAGCAATGTTCAGGCCACTAGTGATATAGTACGGTGATAAGACACATGAAAGCAAAAGTGTCCAGCGCATCTTCTTAAATCCCTACTGCATTAACGATGTCGGTTACAATGGGCATATGTGAGCGGTAGATGTTAAAAAATCACCGTGCCACAGAGAGCAGCACACTGAGCGTGCGCCACCACCGGAAGCACACACACACACACACACACACACACACACACACACACACACACAAGCCCAAAATACAGACACATGCACAAACAGTCCGGAGAATCAAACTCCTCTCCTCTATCAACATCCGTCCCTCTGAAATTTACACTGCTGGTATATTACAGCTGATAGAACACTGATTAGACAGTGTACTACTCTATTGGTATTTATCACAGATAACAACCTGTTCAATCAGTTAAATTACTTTTACTTTATTATATAGGACAGTGTCAGTATATGTAAATGTAGTTCTTGAGAACAGAGTTTAAATCTGCTGCATCATGTTAAAAGTTTCAGAGCTGTAGAATGTGCAGCTGTCACATCAGAAATAAACTGAGTGGTGAAATAAATATACTAACTTGTGAAGTGATTAGTAATGGTAATGGAAGTATCCCTTTCTCGACATGTTGAATGCATCATTTGACTTGTTTAATGTGAGCACTCACAGTCTAAAGAAGACAGCCTGGGTGAACAGAGACAGTTGATAACCACCTTCATTGTACCTGTTATCTCAGACTGAGGCTTTAGGGTTTGTAGATCCAACTCAGACAAAGAGAACCTGACTCTGTGGAATTTGCCTCATGGTACAGCCCTCTGGACCACCAGCCCTCCAATATCACAAGAAATAGGCACAAAATAAACAACTAAAAAGACAACACACTCAGAAAGTCAGAAGGCTGCTTTGTCTTCAGAGAGAGACACTTCCTTCTCCTCCAGCCTCCCTTAAATACGAGGCCAGTCACCCACTAATCAACCTGATCAGGAGCACCTGAGGGACAAAAGAGAAAAGAGAAGGAGAATAACACAAGAAGAGGGAAGAGCTGAAAACTGAAATTAAGTAGTTAATATGTTAATATTATATTACAGATCTTTTGGAAAGAAGGAGGCATTTTACGTTGTGTCTGTCTTGAAAAACATCTACAGAACTTGTCCTGTCTTTCCCAGAATCAGGTTCTTATGCGTTATTGTAGGTTTCCTCAGACTGGCTCTCTTAACAATGGATCCATTAGATTTGAACACTTGCATTTAACGACAGGCCATTGGAAGCTTTGGGTTGTTTCACATCACTCATTGTACATTCTGTACTTGACAGAAAAAAAATGATTATCAACCTGTGTAAGATGTTTAAAATTATTCTAAGTAATAAGTTTAATAGCTTTCCAAAAATACAATTCAAATCATCTTTTCTAACAGCTTGGTGAAAAACTAATTCAACAGATTTTAACTCCATTATAACAAAGATCATTTAATCTCAGTTTTTCTGAATGTCATAACCCATTATATAATACATTACCCAAATAAGCAGTGTTGTCAGCATTGAGAAATGTGCACCATGATATGTTGAGGACAGCTACAGCTGACTGACTCTGCGTGTTTGCATATGTATCCTGCCTCTCTGCTCCCAGCTGTTAAGAGACCAGTGTTGATCAGTGGCTGTCCAGGCCTTTCAGAGCCACTGACACGCTGACAGCACAATGATGATGTCACTGATTCTACTGCTGGCCACCCTGGGGCTCCTTGTTCAGGGTGAGACTCTCTTCTGAAAACTTTGCTTCAGGATGCAACCAGGTTCACCTCAATGATGTTCTGCTATGATGGAGAAACACTGAAACAAGCAGCATTTACCTTCTTCCATCTGTTCTCCATGTTAAAGAAATGATACTCTTCTGTCTGGATGTTGATCATCTTTCTCCAAACTGGATTTGTCTCAATTACCCTTCTGCTCTTTTTCATGTTTTCCAGGTTCATCAGGAGAAATCATCCTGACTCAGTCTCCTGGATCTCAGTCTGTTGTTCCAGGACAGACTGTCTCTATCAGATGTAAAGCCAGTTCAGATATGAGCCACTACCTTCACTGGTACCTTCAGAAACCTGGAGAGTCTCCCAAACTTCTAATTTATCAGGCTACAACTCGTCAGTCTGGTGTTTCAGATCGTTTCAGTGGAAGTGGATCTGGGACTGACTTCACTCTGACCATCAGTGGAGTTCAGACTGAAGATGCAGGAGTTTGTTACTGTCTACAGAGTGGTTACAGCCTCCCGTTCACACAGTGATATAACGTCGTACAAAAACCTCCTCACTTGGAGAGGAACTGATGTGACTCAACAGCTGCACAGACACTGAAACACTAGTTGTATATTAATAGTTCTAATGATGGTTGTTGTGTAAATGAGATACATACTCAATAAAGTAAGACAGTAAGAAATATAGATTGTGTAATATTAACACAAATAATAAATGCATTTATTAAAATTAATTATAATTCTCTCTAAGTTAAAAACACAACAATACCAATTTTAATTCAACTTTTTAGCTTAAAAGTTTTAAAGTTATATTTAAGTGAAACACACTGAGAGGTTTCCAACAAACTAATACCTGTTCCAATGACACATGAAAACAGAATGTAGTACAATAAGACATTAGCAGTTCCATCAGTTTCATTTTATTTAAGATTGAGTGTTTTATGTAGATTCAATGCACCCACGTGTAGACTTTGAAAAATATGAAAAATGCTATTTTTATATACTCTTTATTTTTCTCATTGATGGGGTTTTAATTTCAGATCTCGATATCTTTTTAGTTAAAATCTTTGTAGATGTATTTTAAGGACTGACTATATGGTCTTGATGCAAATGAATGTTCATGAAATAGGAATCCTCATTCACCTCAGGGTGAAGATATACCTGGGTGACTTTACACAAAAAAAATCAGCAACACCAGCATTAAATATTTGACATAAGAACATCATTAAAGAACCATGTTATATCATCTTATGCTGATGATAATCTCCAATTTGTTTCTAATCTTTAAAACTCTATTAAGTCATTTAGATTTAACACATTTTAAAATAATTTCATCAAAATGACCCTGGTCCATAATAATACTGCTAAACAGAGACACTGTCAGATGAACCTCAATGACAAAGTGGATAAGTGCCGTTACATGATTCAAGAAGTCATTAATAAAACCATCACCAGCAGTGAGAAAATCTAACTGTGACATGGGTTATAATCTTGTATCCCTTAACATGTGGGAGAAGGGAACTGTTGCAATAACAATATTCAGACAATGTTTATTTGCTTATGTTTTATTATACAGCATTAACAGCATAAGCACTATGACAAGAATAAAAACATTGCTGTTTCAAGGTGAGAACTGTTAAACTGGTCACATGATAGAAACACAGAGAGCAGACTGAGAGCAGTAGCAGAGTAAAACCAGCAGCAGAGTCCCAGTGAGTCAGGTCAGGACTGGGAACACTGGTCTCTCCTCAGTGTTTCTGAGAGTGGAGTCTGGGAGCCCTGGGTGGCCTCACAGGTCACAGAGCCCACCTTCCTCCACTGGTCTGCAGGGAGCCTCAGGGTGCTGCTCCAGCTGTAGAGGCCATCCTTCTCCAGCACCCCAGGGCTCCTGCTCTCCTCCCAGCTGCTGCTGCTGCTGCTGCCGTCCACCTTCCAGGCCAGACTCCAGTCTGAGGGGAAGCCCTTGTTGGCCAGACACATGAGCGTGGCCTTCCCCTGCTGCAGCTCCTCACTGGAGGGGGGCAGCACCGTCAGGGTGGGACGGACATCACCTAGGAGACACCAATCAGCTTAGAGGACAGGGACCACACAGCTGTCAATCAACCATCAGACACTTGGACACCTTTACTGTGTGAGAGTTGATTTTCTCCTTTAAGGAGTTTCTGTCAGATGGTTTTTCTGCTCCATCAGTCACTCACTCACACATTGTTTCACTTCCCTTTAAGAAGCCTCTCATGCAAATCAGCACAGAGAGAATCATCATACAGAATGACCTCAAATATATCAAACTACACTGGACATAAAATATCAGAATTTGGAAAAAATCTTTCTTATCCAAAACCTTGACTAACCATTACGTATTAATGGCATATTTAGTGGAAACAGAACCAAAAGTAGAAATTAAACAGATGACAATCAAATGTTCTTCGTGTGGATTTCAGTCATCATTAAAAGAAGTGTTAAAAATATTTTCAAAATCTAAAACACTAGATGACAAAATGAAGTGATCTTGCACATTTTCTAATACCCACTTTTATCTTCACTCTGTTCAACAATATTTAACAACTGATTCTGAATTTGTTCTAAAAACAGGTATTATTTAGGAGGAAAATTTAGATATAATATCAGAAAACATTTGAAAAACAGGTTTGCAGTTTTATCATCTTTATATTTCAAGATTTTTTTTAAAATCCCAGTGTGATGGAATTTTGTGAAGCCACTGTGAGTCACTCTCCATGGTTAAGGAGGAGAATTAAAAACATGAATAATAAACTAAACAAATCAAGTTTCTTTTAATCTATTGCAAATATTACAAATCAGAATTTAAAACATAACAGTATGGTATCTAGTATTTGTGAAGAAACTTACTTCCAACATCCAGTCTGGTTCCTCCACCAAAAGTCCACCACAGTGATACAAAGTCATTGAGCCGCCGTACAAAAACCTCTCACTGTAAAGAGACACGGCTCTCTGACTTTGACACACTGAACTAAACCTACAAGCACCCAAATGCAATTTTACAATTTAAGTTGGAAATAAGGATTTATCATTGAGTTTAATTTGTTATTTTCGTCCAATGACCTTTTGATTTTCTATTTCAAAATCAGTCTGTCTTTCAGTGCAAAATATTTCTGTAAAATTAAATAATAATATAGAAGTTCCAGAGTGCTGAGTATAAAGGCAGGAAAAAAGCTCTTCAATAAAAACAGGTTTTTGAAAGTTTGACTTACTTCCAACATCCAGTCTGGTTCCTCCACCGAACGTGCACCACAGTGATACAAACTCATTGAGCCGCCGTACAAAAACCTCTCACTGTAGAGAGACACGGCTCTCTGACTTTGACACAAACAAACTCACCAAAATCAGTCTCTGTTTGTAAGATCTTGCCAAAAACATGAAAGCTGACAATAACACAGAGCCACAGAATTCCAGAATGCATGTTTTTGATATGTTTTTTAATTTCAAATGCAATTTTTGTTAATTTTCTCCAGCAGTTAATTAAAATAATACAAAAGATTTTAGACTTGATAAGGTTAGAATGATGTCATTGGCAACCTGCGTAGAATTTCTATTTGGCTTCTAGTGCACCAAAGGTAGATACAATGCACACAGCACACCTTTAAAAACATACAGAGTGTACAGCATACAATATACAGTCGTGCAAATGGATGAGGTAGCAGAAAATAAGTTCTATAAATAATGCAAGAAAACAGTTCTTATTAAATAAATGTTCCCTGATGCAGCTGTTCTGTGTTCAATGCCTGCATGGAACAGGGAATAAATGACTTTTTGAAATGTTCCAGCTGGCCCTTAGGTGCCTAAATCAAACATTTTGAAACAAAAGTTATCAAGTTGTAAAACATATATCAAATTGGTATGGAGATATTTCTAACTACGCTCTGATAAATATATTGATCCATTGATAGTCAGCATCATCAGAGTAATCCAAGTCCCTGTTGGAGTCAGTCAGAGCATTTCCATAGAGAGCCACTTTGCATCAGCAGCACCATGCTCCAGTGCTCTGGGAGAGTTTATAGTCCTGAGAGTTGAACACTGGATGACTGACAGCTGTCCTTCATGACAACAGAAGCCACAGAAATCCTCCTCATCAAAAACATGACTTTGATCTCCGTCCTCATCTGGACTCTCCTCTGCTGCTGCTTCACAGGTAAAGTCCAGAGAATCAAACTCCTCTCCTCTATCAACATCTGTCCCTCTGAAATGAAGCTGACAAAACCATGATGCTGCTTTATGTTTGTGTCTCTGTATCCTCAGAGTCCAGAGGTCAGGTCACAGTGACTCAGCCTGGAGCAGTGAGCTCTGCTGTGGGAGGCTCCGTCACCATCACATGTAGGACCAGTCAGGATGTTCATGGCTCTAACGACTTAGCCTGGTACCAACAGAGAGATGGAGAAACTCCTAAACTGCTCATATACTCTGCCAGCACTCGAGAATCAGGGATTCCAGATCGTTTTACAGGCAGTGGATCAAACTCTGACTTCACTCTGACCATCAGTGGAGTCCAGACTGAAGATGCAGCAGTTTACTACTGTCAGAGTTTTCATGTCATCAACAGTCAGTACGTGTTCACACAGTGAAAAAGCGTCATACAAAAACCTCCCTCAGTCAGACTGAACAGAAACTGAGCTGACTGCTGCAGCTGGAAGCTACTGCAGAGACAGATACACTTCACTGAGGAGACACACACACACACACACACACACACACACACACACACACACACACACACACACACAATGTCATCATTTAGATTGAACATTTAACTGTTGTTACTTTAACATCAAATGAAACATTCATCAAAACAAGTGAAACAACAAAAAATGATCCTGGTGGAAATCAAAGTAATTTCTCGATCACAGCTTCGCACCATCATTCATAACCCATTATAATCTCCTGTTCTCATCTGATTTTCCAATAAATCAAGAGGAGCCAAGCTTGGACGGTTAATGAGAAAAGACTTGGACATGACCTATGACCTCTGCTTCATACTGCATCACAGCTATTTGAACTTTATCCATTTAAAAGGAAACACAAAGACACATATCAGCATCAGAAACATTTATGATCAAAAGTCACTCAAACTGGAAATTTTTTCACTCTGTTGTTATTTTACAGATCACAGACACACACATTTAAATTCTTTGTTTGATTCCACCAATTACATTAAGTATGGCAGGGAGTCAAATGCAAAAGGGTCAAGAAGACAATACTGGTCACTCATGGAAATACATAGCATCTTCTCCTCCATACAGCCAAGCTGCTTAACATGACTTTGATCTCCGTCCTCATCTGGACTCTCCTCTGCTGCTGCTTCACAGGTAAAGTCCAGAGAATCAAACTCCTCTCCTCTATCAACATCTGTCCCTCTGAAATGAAGCTGACAAAACCATGATGCTGCTTTATGTTTGTGTCTCTGTATCCTCAGAGTCCAGAGGTCAGGTCACAGTGACTCAGCCTGGAGCAGTGAGCTCTGCTGTGGGAGGCTCCGTCACCATCACATGTAGGACCAGTAGGGATGTTCAAGTTTGGAACAACTACCATCTTTTAGCCTGGTACCAACAGAGAGATGGAAAAATTCCTAAACTGCTCATATACTATGCCAGCACTCGAGCATCAGGGATTCCAGGTCGTTTTACAGGCAGTGGATCAAACTCTGACTTCACTCTGACCATCAGTGGAGTCCAGACTGAAGATGCAGCAGTTTACTACTGTCAGAGTCAACACTACATCAACAGTCAGTACGTGTTCACACAGTGAAAAAGTGTTGTACAAAAACCTCCCTCAGTCAGACTGAACAGAAACTGAGCTGACTGCTGCAGCTGGAAGCTACTGCAGAGACAGATACACTTCACTGAGGATGGACACACACACACACACACACACACACACACACACACACACACACACAGATCCATTTAGATTTAAAACCTTAACTTTCCTTAAACTTTTAACATGCCACTTTTTTTTTTTTTTTACATACAAACACAAAAAATACTCACAAGAAAAAAATGCAAAAAAACAAACAAACAAAAACACACACATAAGACAGCTGTTGCTCAGAGGCAGAGCAGGTCGTTGACCAATTGGAAGATCGGTGGTACGATCCCCAGCTCCTCCAGTCTGCGTGTCGAAGTATCCTTGGGCAAGATACTGAAACCCAAATTGCTCCTGATGGCTGTTCCATCATTGTGTGGGAGCGTGTGAATTGTTACTGAGTAGCAGATGGCACCTTGTTTGGTAGCCTCGGCCACCAGTGTGTGAACGTGTGTATGAATGGGTGAATGTGACTCAGTAGTGTAAAAAGAGCTTTGAGTGGTCAAAAGAATAAAGAGGCACTATACAAGTGCAGGTCCATTTACCATCTGAACAGGAAGGTCCTCAGCTGCCTTTTGAAGATGTCCACAGGGTCCACTTGTGTCCAGCTAGAGTGAGTCCCAAAGAACTAAAGTCCCAATTCAAAGCCACAGTCACCTTCACTGTAGTGAGGTAAAACCGCAGTTTGTTCTTATTCACAGTTCATACATAAACTTACCAAGAGTAATACACAACAATTCAAATATAACCCTTCATGGACCGGTCAAACAACACAGGATGATCCTCCAGGTAACCAGTGTTCAGTATCATGTGAAACCAAGTGAGCTGTAGGAGATAAATGGATGTTTCACCTGGCTTGACCTGGCTGACGCACTTTGCACTTTGTGCTGTCAGGTCCACTTGTGTCCACCACAAGATGTCTCTGACCTTCTAGTGTTATAGGTCTGTATCACATCATTAGTATAAGAGGGTGCTTGACCATGTAGAGCTCTTAAAGTGATCAAAAGTTTCTTGAACTGGATTATTTATTTAATGGGAAGCCAACAACAAAAATGAAGTCAAGTGTTATATGAGATCTTTTTAGGGACCTGGTCAAAGGCCATATGACAGCCCACTGGACCACTGGTGATGCATGGATGTGAAAGACATGGCAAAACAGAGTTACAACATGGACAAAATGAATCAGTGTATAAAATAGAAACATCTGAACACTTTAACATCTGAACTTTAATTAGATGTAAGATAATATATATCCAAATCTCAAGCATCTTCTTCAAGTAACACCTGGCTCTATTAACAGTGGACTCATTAGATTTGAACAAAGGCATTTAACTACAGACCGTTGGTAGCTTTGGCTTCTTTCACATCACTCATTGTACATTCTGTACTATATAGAAAAAAAAAAGTGATTATCAACCTGTGTAAGATATTAAAAAAATATTGTGAACTAAGCCTAAAATCTTTTCAAAAATACAATTCAAATCATCTTTTCTCACAGCATGGTGAAAAACAAATTCAGCAGATTTTAACTCCATTATGACAAAGATCATTTAATCTCAGTTTTTTATTTCATACCCTATTATATAATACATTATTTAAATAAGCAGTGCTCTCAGCATTGAAAGGAAACACCATGATATGTTGAGGACAGCTACAGCTGACTGACTCTGTGTGTTTGCATATGTGTCCTGCCTCTCTGCTCCCAGCTGTTAAGAGACCAGTGTTGATCAGTGGCTGTCCAGGCCTTTCAGAGCCACTGACACGCTGACAGCACCATGATGATGTCACTGATTCTACTGCTGGCCACCCTGGGGCTCCATGTTCAGGGTGAGACTCTCTTCTGAAAACTTTGCTTCAGGATGCAACCAGGTTCACCTCAATGATGTTCTGCTATGATGGAGAAACACTGAAACAAGCAGCATTTACCTTCTTCCATCTGTTCTCCATGTTAAAGAAAAGATAATCTTCTGTCTGGATGTTGATCATCTTTCTCCAAACTGGATTTGTCTCAATAACCCTTCTGCTCTTTTTCATGTTTTCCAGATTCATCAGGAGAAATCATCCTGACTCAGTCTCCTGGATCTCAGTCTGTTGTTCCAGGACAGACTGTCTCTATCACATGTAAAGCCAGTTCAGATATGAGCACCTACCTTCACTGGTACCTTCAGAAACCTGGAGAGTCTCCCAAACTTCTAATTTATCAGGCTACAACTCATCAGTCTGGTGTTTCAGATCGTTTCAGTGGAAGTGGATCTGGAACTGACTTCGCTCTGACCATCAGTGGAGTTCAGACTGAAGATGCAGGAGTTTGTTACTGACTACAGAGTGGTTACAGCTGGCCGTTCACACAGTGATACAACGTCGTACAAAAACCTCCTCACTTGGAGAGGAACTGATCTGACTCAACAGCTGCACAGACACTGAAACACTAGTTGTATATTAATAGTTCTAATGATGGTTGTTGTGTAAATAAGATACATACTCAAAAAACTTAGATGGAGACATATAGATTGTGTAATATTAACACAAATAATTAATACATTTCTGAAAATTAATGATATTTCTCTCTAATTTTAAGGTAAATAAAAAGACAACAATACCAATTTTAATTTAGCTTATTAGGATAAAAGTTTTAAAGTTATATTTAAGTGAAACACACTGAGAGGTTTCCAACAAACTAAGACTTTTTCCAATGACACATGAAAACAGAATGTAGTGTAATAAGACATTAGCAGTTCCATCAGTTTCATTTTATTTAAGATTGAGTGTTTTATGTAGATTCAATGCACGTACATGTAGACTTTGAAAAATGTGACAAATGCTATTTTTATATACTCTTTATTTTTCTCATTGATGGGGTTTTTATTTCAGACCCTGATATCTTTTTTTTGGTAAAATCTTTGGAGATGTATTTAAAGGACTGACTATATTGTCTTGATGAAAATGAATGTTCATGAAATAGGAATCCTCATTCACCTCAGGGCGAAGATACCTGGGTGACTTTACATGAAATGGTTAATGTTCTAAAAAAAAATCAGCAACACCAGCATTAAATATTTGCCATAAGAACTTCATTAAAGAACCATGTTATATCATCTTATGCTGATGATAATCTACAATTTGTTTCTAATCTTTAAAACTCTATTAAGTCATTTAGATTTAACACATTTTAAAACAATTTCATTAAAAATTGTTGACGACGGCTTTCCAGTTTGTAAAACATGCCGCAAAAAAGTCGCGGCCAAAGGATCAAACACGAGCAACATGATACAACACCTGCGGGACAACCACCCAGCTTTACATGCGCAAGTAAAGGTAAATGGACAATAACTGGGTTAAAATACGTCAATCTCAATTTATCTAATGTAACATTGAATTAAAAATTATATGTTAGCGTGTCATTTGCAATTAATGCCATAGTGGTATGATATGAGTTGGGCTTACAGTGCAACGTGACAAGCTAAGGCATGTCTCTTTTTTGATGGATAGTTTTGCAGTTTGTGTGCACACAGCGTGAGGTTGTAATGGTTTTGGGTCTGTGTAGCTCTTTGGAGTGAGACGACAGGCAGAAACTCACATCCACACGAGTGCGGGATTTCACAAATGCTTGTCGTTTATTTTTACATCAACTTGAAAACACTCCAAGCTTACCAAGCCCGGTTGTTACGGCTACTACATTTTCATACATGAACAAAATAGTCGCCACACGTACTTATAACCATCAGTGTTGTGTTGAGAGATAAAAGAAAAAGCAGGAGCACATAAGTATACGTCCGACCAGCGTTGGGTGCGCTCAACAGACTCAAATCATAACAGGCGCTGCTTGATGACGTTGCTGCTAAAGGCACATTTCATATATTCGACTGTTACAAGTTCAAATCCTTGTTTTAGTCATCAGACTGTTTCAGTGTCAGTGTACAATGTGGAAGATATACGTAAGTAAGTAAGTAAGTAAATTTTATTTCTATAGCACTTTTCACAGATAAAATCACAAAGTGCTTTACAGCAAGAATAAAAAGCAATAAAATACAGACAGAGACAACACAGAAAAACACACAACGGCTCAGAAAACAGATAAAGTCACAGAGGCCTCAAAACATCAACATCAGTAAAAAGCCTGTCTAAAAAGATAAGTTTTAAGTTCTCTCTTAAAGTCCGCACACCAGAAGCTGCTCCTTGACAAGTTTATTCATATGTTATATTTCGGGCTCTTGCCCTTCATCAGACATAAAGTGAATGTGAGTACACCTCCATATATACAACCCCTTAGGGTCACCTGACACAATCAGGTGATAAACCACAGGTGTTAGAACAATCATAATATTATCAAACAGAAAGGAAAAATATATTTCTGATTGATGAGAAACAATCTTTAAATGCAGTACAATACAACAGTGCCAGAATACCACTTTACAAAGATTCTATTAGAAAATCTTTAAGAATTTGTGCAGGTATAAGGCCTGCAGTGCAGATATAAATATAAATATAAATATAAAAATATCCCACACACTTTAAATATCACATAAAGAGAGCATCAGGTGAAGACCATCATAAATTTATGCGATATTAAAGGGAAAAAAATATTCTGCAGAGGCGTCTCTAACAAATATCAAACCACCGCAATATGGCAAATGCAGACAACATGAGAAACATGGCTCACACAGTAGTAGCAGAAAACAATCAAATCCAACATCATACCAGCTACTAAGGGAACAATGTAAACACAAATGACAAGTTCCTATACCCATAACAATGAAAATGAAAATGAAGCGCACAGACCACACACATCATAAAAAAGGCCTCAAGTCAAAATCAATATTAAGGCCTTTGGGAGCCAAAGTGTCCAGGGTATATATCCAAAAAGCTTCTCTTTTAAGTACGAGAGAGTTAATGTCACCACCACGTGAGGGCTGTTTAACAAGTTCTATACCTATGTATCTGAGAGAGGAGACATTATGAGAGGCTTGTGTGAAGTGCACTGCCACTGGACTTCTGGTGTCGTGGTTTCTAATGTTAGATCTATGTTCTGAGATTCTAGTTTTTAGTGGTCTGGTGGTTTTACCAACATATGCCAGGCCGCACGGACACTTAAGCAAATAGATAACATTTTTGGTATTGCAAGAAATAACACCCTTGATGTTAAAAGACTTGCCATTCCGTGGATGATTGAAAGTAGAGGTTTTGTGTGTGAAATTACACTGGGTACAGTTGCCACATCTGTAATTCCCGGAGGGGACACGCTGTAAGAAGTGTGGTGGAGTCACAGGTGGCTGATATGCTCTCACTAACATGTTTCTAAGGTTTGGAGGTCTCTTGAACACAACTCGAGGAGGTGTGGAGAAACATTTAAGTGAAGGATCAGAGTTGATGATGTGCCAATGTTTTTGAATGATGTTTTGAAGTTCTCTACCAAGAGGTGAGTACTGGATCACACAGTTAACCTTGGGCTCAGTTGCTATAGAACTAACATTGTTCAGACACTCAGATTGGGATACAGAGTCAAAGCAGCTGCGAGCTTGTGCCACCCATTCATGTTTATATTGTCTGTCTTGAAAACGTTTTTCCAGGTCAGAGGCTTGAGCATGATAGTCCACATCCGAGCTGCAAATGCGGCAGATATTTTGATTGATATTTGATTGATGCGCTGTTTGAAATCTTGTGTTGGATTGTGATTAAGTTTTTTATAAAAGGTGGTATTATTCAATTGTCTCTGTATCTCTTCATCATATGCAGCACGGTCCAAAACAACAATAGCTCCCCCTTTAACCGCGCTCTGAATAATCACTGTCTTGTCAATTTGTAAAGTTTTCAGTTCATGCCTTTGTTCCTTTGTCAGGTTATTAGCCACCTTATATTCCCTCTTCTTTTGGAGAAGGAGGGAGACATCATTCTCCACTTTTATTTCATACTTACTTTTTGGTCCAGCACCCAGCACTAAGTTTTTTTGGGATGTGCATGCTACCTTTACCCTTTATAAGTTCTCTCTTAAAACCTTCAGTGGACTCTATGCTATGCAGAGTCAGGGGTAGTGCATTCCAAAGGCGTGGAGCACTGGCCTGGAAAGAGCAACCTCCTCGTGTTTTGAAATGGGTGCGAGGGACCATCAGGAGTTTCTGATCTGATGACCTTAGTGAACGTGAGGGAGAATAGGGTCTCAGTAGCTCAGTGATGTACAAGGGGGCTTGATCATGGAGTGCTCTAAAAGTAAGTACCAAGATCTTAAAATGGATTCTAAAATTAACTGGTAGCCAATGTAGGGAATGTAGAATCGGGTGATCCCTTTTCTTAGACCCAGTCAAAAGCCTTGCTGCTGCATTTTGCACAGTCTGAAGGCAATTTACAGCCTTTTTGTTAAAACACATAAAAAGTGCATTACAATAATCAATGTGAGATGAAACAAAGGCATGAATAATCATCTCCATTTCAGTTCTTGAAATCATGGACCTCAGTTTTGCGATATTCCGCAGGTGATAAAAGCAGTTCTTCACCAACTGTTTACAGTGGAGGTCCAAGGACATGTCCTTATCAAACACTACTCCTAGATTTCATAAGATAGGTTGGACAGAGAGGCCTAACAGACCTAAATGCTGCTTTATGAGGGGAATGGCACTGTCTGGGGCAATAATTATTGTTTCAGTCTTGGCAGAGTTCAGTTGAAGAAGATCGTTATTTAGCCATTTTTTGATGGCAGTCAAGCAGGCAGTTAAATTATCTAATTTGTGCAGCTCGGTTTGCTTTAAAGAGCAGTAGAGCTGAACATCATCAGCATATAGATGATAAGAGACATCGCTGAACTCTCTGATGATCTGTCCTAGAGGGGTCATGTAAAGCAAAAAGAGAATAGGGCCAAGAACTGATCCCTGTGGGACCCCGCAGGCTAGCCCTGTCATGTCTGATAAAAACTGATTGACATGGACCAAAAAACTCCTGTCAGTCAGATAGGACCTGAACCAATTCAAAACAGTACCTGAAATCCCACATGTGTCTCTGAGTCTATTTAGTAAGACTTTATGGTCCACCGTGTCAAATGCCGCGGTGAGATCTAACAGTACCAGGACTGTGTATTGACCAGAGTCTGCTGCCATCAGGACATCACTTGAAACTCTAATTAAGGCAGTCTCAGTGGAGTGTTTTTTTCCGGAAGCCTGATTGGAAGGTATCAAAGATAGAATTTGTATCAATAAAGGCAGTTAGTTGTTCGGCTACTACCTTTTCCAGAATTTTAGCCAGAAAAGGGAGCTTTGAGATGGGCCTATAATTTTTCAAATCAGCGAGATCCAAGTTTGGTTTCTTTAATTTAGGTTCCACTACTGCCTGTTTAAAGAAAGCTGGGACAACACCTGTTTGGAGAGATTGATTAATAATCTCTACAATACAAGGGCCAATAGAGCCAAGAGTTTTAAGAAACAATGATGTTGGGAGTATATCCAGAGGGCTAAAGGACGGTGTCATGGTGGCAAGGAGAGCACTGATGTCTGACAGTGAGACCAAGGAAAACAAGGACCATCTACACCAGGGAGGCTGAATGGAGCAAGGGTTTGAACCAGCTAGAGGGATATTGGCCCTGATGTCATTGACCTTGTTCACCATAAAGCTGGCAGAAACATTACAATACAATCAGTCTTAGAATAGGCGGGGGCAGAGAAAACATCAGGGGATGTAATAGAGCTGATGGTATCAAACAGAAACTTAGGATTTCTCTTATTAAAAGAAATAAGTTGGGCAAAAAAAGCAGCTCTTGCAGTTTTTAGCATATTATTAAAAGCTAATCTCAGATCCTTGAGGTACAACCTGTGGACCTCAAGCTTCGAAGCTTTCCACAGCCTCTCCTATGATTTTGAATCTCTTCATTTATCCAAGGGCAGGGCTTCCTAAGAGAGGTGGATCTAGATTTTATTGGAGCTACTATATCAAGAACAGACTTGCATCAAAAATTGAAACACTGTACCGGTGAATCCACATCATCATCATCATCACTGTTTGAAACAGGCTTGGCATCAAACAAGGAAATAAAATTATCAACAACAGGCTAACTAATAAAACGACTCTTTCCCTGAAAAATACATGGCGGGTGCTCCTCAACATATGCCATGTCAAAAAAGACACAGCTGTGATCACTGAGAAGAATATCCTCCACATGTAGATTTTCAACTTTCAAACCATATGAGAAGACAAGGACCAGTGTATGTCCCTTAATGTGTGTGGGACCAGAAACGTGTTGCACAAAGTTAAAAGATTCAGTGATATTTAAAAGCTCAGCAGCAATGTTAGATGACAGATCATCTAGGTGAATATTAAAATCACCAATAATTAGAGCCTTATCCAATTTGATAGTAGAAGATAAGAGTTCAGTGAAGTCAGATAAAACCCCACCAGCTGGGCCAGGAGGGCGGTAAATTAAAATACAATAAAATGGGTTATGTTCATTTATCTTAGCCACCTGAAGCTCAAATGAGGGGAAACAGTCAGAGTCCACCAACCTAATTTTGTAGAAGTCACGGAAAACAACGGCGAGGCCCCCGCCACGTCCAGTGGGGTGGGGCGTAGCAAAAAACGAGTAATTCGATGGACACAGCTCCTTTAGGTGGATAAATTCCCCGTGCCGCTGCCAAGTTTCAGACAGGAACAAAACGTCAAGATTTTTCTGGATGAGCAGGTCATTCAGGACGAAGGATTTGTTTGCGATGGAGCGTGCATTGAACAAGGCCATATTGGACCGTGAAGGCACCATAACGTCACCGCCAGCTGACTGAGATCTGACAGCGGACAGACAGCTGACCCGCGGGGCTAAGACACGCCGTGGGCAGAGGCTGCGGTGGACCTGGGTATACCAGGGAAAAAGCCGAGGGTCGTTATCCTCCTCAAGTGCTTGCAAGGGGATGGGATGCAGGTAGCTCGTGAAACTTTCCTGGCCATGCCCGGGACGAAGCCGCCTGCTCTGCCTCAGCCACACCTGAACGCCGGCCCTGGATCCGCGTTTCCGCAGTCTTCTCCGGAGTGGAGGTAGCAGCAGCCCTCCAAGTGACAGGTCAGCAAAGACAGAAGGAGGAGGTAAGAAACTGTGGCCCCAGTTTGCACTGAATTGCTCCATGGAGTTCCTGATTTGTAGCAGCATGGACCGATCATAGCACAGACTGGAAGTGCAGGTTGACAGGGCTTGTGAAATTGACAGAACAAAAATGAACTTAAACAGATGAGACGCCGAGGCAGCGGCCGTGCCAATCACAGGTGTCATCTTGCCGTAATGTCTTCTCAAGATCCTCAGTCAGTGAACATTTAGCATTAGTATTACCTCCTTTTGCTTCCTCCCATCTGTGTTGAATAAATGTTGGACTTGTCCTTCCAGCACGATGTCTGTTTCATTTATTATTAACACTGCAGGAGATATGCTCTCTATTTATTTGTGTAATTGTAATCTAAAGAGAACAAAAAGACACGCACATCCTCGAAAAAACTTCAACTGCTGGACCACAAAGAGGCATGTAGTAAAAGTAGAGTCTGCACACTACTTTTTGGTTACTTTTCTTTGTTGCTATATTATTTTTGTTATGTCGGCATGGAAATAAATGAAACCACATGAACACTCTCTAAGGAGTGTTCATGTGATTTTACACATTTATAGTGTGAAATTAATTAATGCATAAAAATCATGAAACCGTGATTATTTCTCTGACAATAATCGTACCAAGAAAATCTATAATCGTGACATCCCTAGTCCATAATAATACTGCTAAACAGAGACACTGTCAGATGAACCTCAGTGACAAAGTGGATAAGTGCCATTACATGATTCAAGAAGTCATTAATAAAACCATCACCAGCAGTGAGAAAATCTAACTGTGACATGGGTTATAATCTTGTATCTCTTAACATGTGGGAGAAGGGAACTGTTGCAATAACAATATTCAGACATTGTTTTTTATTTGCTTATGTTTTATTATACAGCATTAACAGCATACGCATCATGACAAGAATAAAAACATTGCTGTTTCAAGGTGAGAACTGTTAAACTGGTCACATGATAGAAACACAGAGAGCAGACTGAGAGCAGTAGCAGAGTAAAACCAGCAGCAGAGTCCCAGTGAGTCAGGTCAGGACTGGGAACACTGGTCTCTCCTCAGTGTCTCTGAGAGTGGAGTCTGGGAGCCCTGGGTGGCCTCACAGGTCACAGAGCCCAACCTCCTCCACTGGTCTGCAGGGAGCCTCAGGGTGCTGCTCCAGCTGTAGAGGCCGTCCTTCTCCAGCACCCCAGGGCTGCTGCTCTCCTCCCAGTTGATGCTGCTGATGCAGCCGTCCACCTTCCAGGCCAGACTCCAGTCTGAGGGGAAGCCCTTGTTGGCCAGACACATGAGCGTGGCCTTCCCCTGCTGCAGCTCCTCACTGGAGGGGGGCAGCACCGTCAGGGTGGGACGGACATCACCTAGGAGACACCAATCAGCTTAGAGGACAGGGACCACACAGCTGTCAATCAACCATCAGACACTTGGACACCTTTACTGTGTGAGAGTTGATTTTCTCCTTTAAGGAGTTTCTGTCAGATGGTTTTTCTGCTCCATCAGTCACTCACTCACACATTGTTTCACTTCCCTTTAAGAAGCCTCTCATGCAAATCAGCACAGAGAGAATCATCATACAGAATGACCTCAAATATATCAAACTACACTGGACAGAAAAGCAGCATATTCGGAAAAACTGTAAAAATTTCAAATCAAACACATCAAAAAACCTGATCATACAATACTTTAAAGGATTTAGAGAAAACATTAATAAAGACAGAAAATGAAAGAAAAACAATCAGATGTTCTTCATGTGGATTTCAGTCATTCTTTAGTGACTATTAAAACAAAGAAAAATCCAACATTATTTAGTACAATAAAAAAGATAACAGAATTTGCACCTTTTCAAATACTGATCTGTATCTTCACTCTGTTCAATTTTACTTGAATAAAGTATGTTTTACTCCATCATAACAAAAGTTATCACTGTGGAGGAAAACTAAACATTAACTTTAGAAAACATTTTTACAGTAGAACTGAAGCTTTATCTTCATCATCAAGTCATTTGAATGTCAGTATGACAGGAATGTGTGAGGAAATGCTTGTAAAGCTGCTCTGAGTGTGTCTCCATGATAAAAGAGGAGAAATAATATCAAAAATACTAAGAGCTTTATGAACAAAACAAACATTTAAAAATGGAATTTGAAACATTATTTTACAGTATGGTATTTAGTATTTCTGTATAAACTTTTTTATTAAAATTTGACTTACGTCCAACATCCAGTCTGGTTCCTCCACCAAAAGTCCACCACAGTGATACAAACTCATTGAGCCGCCGTACAAAAACCTCTCACTGTAGAGAGACACGGCTCTCTGACTTTGACACACTGAACTAAACCTACAAGCCCTCAAGATGAAACTTTAGCATTTAAGTAAGAAATAAAGATTTATTTTCTAGCTTCATGTTTTATTTTCATTACAATGGACTTTTGATTTTCTCATTCAAAAGCTAACTTTGTCTTTTAATGCAAAATATGTCTAAAAACAAAATGGAAAGGCGACTACTATTTCTTGCCTGTTAAATATATAATATAAAGAAAACATGGCTGCTGAAAAAAGAAACATTTTAAACATCTGACTTACTTCCAACATCCAGTCTGGTTCCTCCACCAAAAGTCCACCACAGTGATACAAACTCATTGAGCCGCTGTACAAAAACCTCTCACTGTAGAGAGACACGGCTCTCTGACTTTGACACAAACAAACTCACCAAAAATATTCCAAGTTTACCCAGATTGTGTAATAACTGGTTTAACTGTTAAGAGACTGATTCACAAACTTTGAATATATACACAGCATTTTCTGTGTGAAACTTCAAACATCTACAAGCAGTATTAATTTCTCCTCCAGTAAAACAAATTCAAATAAATGTAAAAATTCCAAAGGAAAACTGTCCTATAAATCCTGCCATTAATAATCCTGATATATATAATTATCATGAACCTATGTTTATTGTAGATTATGATAAATGAAAATACATTTTGTCTGAATACATCCCACAGTGATGTTGATTTGTGTGGCTGTGAATAAGTGGGAATTCATCATAATATTCTGCAAGTAAATCAACTCATCCAACTCAAACCAAAGCTTTTCATAAAAAGGAAGTAACACATTCCTAATCAGTACTCTGGTAAAGTGATTGATCCATTGATAATCAGCATCATCAGAGTAATCCAAGTCCCTGTTGGAGTCAGTCAGAGCATTTCCATAGAGAGCCACTTTGCATCAGCAGCACCATGCTCCAGTGCTCTGGGAGAGTTTATAGTCCTGAGAGTTGAACACTGGATGACTGACAGCTGTCCTTCATGACAACAGAAGCCACAGAAATCCTCCTCATCAAAAACATGACTTTGATCTCCGTCCTCATCTGGACTCTCTTCTGCTGCTGCTTCACAGGTAAAGTCCAGAGAGTCAAACTCCTCTCCTCTATCAACATCTGTCCCTCTGAAATGAAGCTGACAAAACCATGATGCTGCTTTATGTTTGTGTCTCTGTATCCTCAGAGTGCAGAGGTCAGGTCACAGTGACTCAGCCTGGAGCAATCAGCTCTGCTGTGGGAGGCTCCGTCACCATCACATGTAGGACCAGTCAGAATGTTTATAGCTCTAACTTCTTAGCCTGGTACCAACAGAGAGATGGAGAAACTCCTAAACTGCTCATATACTCTGCCAGCACTCGAGCATCAGGGATTCCAGATCGTTTTACAGGCAGTGGATCAAACTCTGACTTCACTCTGACCATCAGTGGAGTCCAGACTGAAGATGCAGCAGTTTACCACTGTCAGAGTGAACATTACATCAACAGTCAGTGGTTGTTCACACAGTGAAAAAGCGTCGTACAAAAACCTCCCTCAGTCAGACTGAACAGAAACTGAACTGACTGCTGCAGCTGGAAGCTACTGCAGAGACTGATACACTTCACTGAGGACACACACACACACACACACACACACACACACACACACACACACACTGTCATCATTTAGATTGCACATTTAACTGTTGTTACTTTAACATCAAATGAAACATTCGTCAAAACAAGTGAAACAACAAAAAATGATCTTGGTGGAAATCAAAGTAATTTCTCGATCACAGCTTCTCACCATCATTTATAACCCACTATAATCTCCTGTTCTCATCTGATTTTCCAATAAATCAAGAGGAGCCAAGCTTGGACGGTTAATGAGAACAAGATTTGGTCATGACCTTTGACCTCAGCTTCATACTGCATCACAGCTATTTCAACTTGATCCAGTTGAACAGAAACACAAAGAGACAAATCAGCATCAGAAACATTTATGATCAAAAGTCACCCAAATATTACCTACACATCTGTCCAATATGAAGCATTCCTTTATTAGTCCCCCACTGGGAAATTAAATTTTTTCACTCTGTTGTTATTTTACAGATCACACACACACACACACACAGACACACACACAGACACACACACTCACACACACATTAATGGAGAGATGAGGGGGCTGCCCATGGACAGGTGCTGGGAGCAGTTGAGGGTTTGGTGCCTTGCTCAGTGGCACCTCCTGAGCTCCCAGTCCCCACTCCGTGTTCAGTCAGTACAGGCACTTGAACTGGGGACCCTCTGGTTCCCAAGCCAAGTCCCAACAAACTGAGCTCCTGCCACTCATGTGATTGTAAACAAATGTTATGAAAAGAAAAGCTTTATATCACCTGGAATTATAAAAATACAAAAGACAGAATTGACACTTTGAACTATATCTACACATATATGTGTGTTATATAAGTGTTAAATCTGCTGGCAGACACTAAGAGACAGAGACTGTGCTGTCATTTCTATCCCATCATGTCCTCTGTTGAAGTAACTCTGTCTCGATTTGGTGGAAAATCTCAAATTAGATTCATGTTGTGTGACTTTATGCAGGTGATACACTGAAACACTCGAGTAATGCTCCTAATATATAACATATGTCCAAGAAATGAAGTCACATGTCGTCACTCATATGATACATTTGATAAAATCTTTATTGCTTTGAGATATTGAAACCATCAACACAAGCAAGAACATGTTCACACTGAAACGTCATGAGAGAGACAGAGAGCAGACTGAGAGCAGTAGCAGAGTAAAACCAGCAGCAGAGTCCCAGTGAGTCAGGTCAGGACTGGAAACACTGGTCTCTCCTCAGTGTCTCTGAGAGTGGAGTCTGGGAGCCCTGGGTGGCCTCACAGGGTGCTGCTCCAGCTGTAGAGGCCGTCCTTCTCCAGCACCCCAGGGCTCCTGCTCTCCTCCCAGCTGCTGCTGCTGCTGCTGCTGCTGCTGCTGCCGTCCACCTTCCAGGCCAGACTCCAGTCTGAGGGGAAGCCCTTGTTGGCCAGACACATGAGCGTGGCCTTCCCCTGCTGCAGCTCCTCACTGGAGGGGGTCAGCACCGTCAGGGTGGGACGGACATCACCTAGGAGACACCAATCAGCTTAGAGGACAGGGACCACACAGCTATTTTCTCCTCTGAGAAGTTTCTGTCAGATGGTTTTTCTGCTCCAACAGTCACTCACTCACACATTGTTTCACTTCCCTTTAAGAAGCCTCTCATGCAAATCAGCACAGAGAGAATCATCATACAGAATGACCTCAAATATATCAAACTACACTGGACAGAAAATATTAGAATTTAGACAAATTCTTTCTTATCCAAAACCTTGACTAACCATTACGTATTAATGGCATATTTAGTGGAAACAGAACCAAAGTTAGAAATGAAACAGATTCCAATCAAATGTTCTTCATGTGGGGCGGCACGGTGGTGTGGTGGTTAGCACTCTCGCCTCACAGCAAGAGGGTTGCCGGTTCGATCCTGGGCGTGGGAGCCCTTCTGTGCAGAATTTGCATGTTCTCCCTGTGTCAGCGTGGGTTCTCTCCAGCTTCCTCCTACAGTCCAAAGACATGCAGATTGGGGACTAGGTTAACTGATAACTCTAAATTGTCCGTAGGTGTGAATGTGAGCGTGAATGGTTGTTTGTCTCTATGTGTCAGTCCTGCGATAGTCTGGCGACCTGTCCAGGGTGTACCCTGCCTCTCGCCCAATGTCAGCTGGGATAGGCTCCAGCCCCCCCGCGACCCTCAAGAGGATGAAGTGGTTAGAAGATGAATGAATGAATGAATGTTCTTCATGTGGATTTCAGTCATCATTAAAAAAAAGTGTTAAAAAGATTTTCAAAATCTAAAACACTAGATGACAAGATGAAGTGATCTTGCACATTTTCTAATACCCACTTTTATCTTCACTCTGTTCAACAATATTTAACAACTGATTCTTAATTTGTTCTAAAAACAGGTATTATTTAGGAGGACAATTTAGATATAATCTCAGAAAACATTTGGAAAACAGGTTTGCAGTTTTATCATCTTTATATTTCAAGCTTTTTTTTTAAATCCCAGTGTGATGGAATTTTGTGAAGCCACTGTGAGTCACTCTCCATGGTTAAGGAGAAGAAATAAAAACATGAATAAGAAACTAAACAAAACAAGAGTTTTTTTTAATCTATTGCAAATATTACAAATCAGAATTAAAAACATAACAATATGGTATCTAGTATTTGTGAAGAAACTTACTTCCAACATCCAGTCTGGTTCCTCCACCAAAAGTCCACCACAGTGATACAAACTCATTGAGCCGCCGTTCAATAACCTCTCACTGTAGAGAGACACGGCTCTCTGACTTTGACACAAACAAACTTACTAAAATCAGTCTCTGTTTGTAAAATCTTGCCAAAAACATGAAAGCTGACAATAACACAGAGCCACAGAATTCCAGAATGCATGTTTTTGATATGTTTTTTAATTTCAAATGCAATTTTTGTTAATTTTCTCCAGCAGTTAATTAAAATAATACAAAAGATTTTACACTTGATAAGATAAGAATGATGTCATTGACAACCTGCGTAGAATTTGTATTTGGCTTCTAGTGCACCAAAGATAGATACAATGCACACAGCACACCTTTAAAAACATACAGAGTATTCAGCATACAATATACAGTCGTGCAAATGGATGAGGTAGCAGAAAATAAGTTCTATAATAATGCAAGAAAACAATTCTTATTAAATAAATGTTCCCTGATGCAGCTGTTCTGTGTTCAATGCCTGCATGGAACAGGGAATAAAAGACTTTTTGAAATGTTCCAGCTGGCCCTTAGGTGCCTAAATCAAACATTTTGAAACAAAAGTTATCAAGTCGTTAAAATTTTATCAAATTGGAGATATTTCTAAAAACACTCTGATAAAGTGAATGATCCATTGATAGTCAGCATCATCAGAGTAATCCAAGTCCCTGTTGGAGTCAGTCAGAGCATTTCCATAGAGAGCCACTTTGCATCAGCAGCACCATGCTCCAGTGCTCTGGGAGAGTTTATAGTCCTGAGAGTTGAACACTGGATGACTGACAGCTGTCCTTCATGACAACAGAAGCCACAGAAATCCTCCTCATCAAAAACATGACTTTGATCTCCGTCCTCATCTGGACTCTCCTCTGCTGCTGCTTCACAGGTAAAGTCCAGAGAGTCAAACTCCTCTCCTCTATCAACATCTGTCCCTCTGAAATGAAGCTGACAAAACCATGATGCTGCTTTATGTTTGTGTCTCTGTATCCTCAGAGTCCAGAGGTCAGGTCACAGTGACTCAGTCTGGAGCAGTGAGCTCTGCTGTGGGAGGCTCCGTCACCATCACATGTAGGACCAGTAGGGATGTTCATGTTTGGAGCAACTACCAACTTTTAGCCTGGTACCAACAGAGAGATGGAGAAACTCCTAAACTGCTCATATACTATGCCAGCACTCGAGCATCAGGGATTCCAGGTCATTTTACAGGCAGTGGATCAAAGTCTGACTTCACTCTGACCATCAGTGGAGTCCAGACTGAAGATGCAGCAGTTTACTACTGTCAGAGTTATCACTACATCAACAGTCAGTATGTGTTCACACAGTGAAAAAGCGTCGTACAAAAACCTCCCTCAGTCAGACTGAACAGAAACTGGACTGACTGCTGCAGCTGGAAGCTACTGCAGAGACTGATACACTTCACTGAGGGGACACACACACACACACACACACACACACACACACTCACACACACACATTTAGATTTAAAGCCATAACTTTCCTAAATCTTTTCACATGACACTTTTCTTTTTCAAGCAAATGAAACCTATATAACACTACAAATACACTTATTTTTAAACTGGTCCTCCAGGAAACCAGTGTGCAGTATCATGTGAAACCAAGTGAACTGTAGAAGCTTAATGGATGTTTCACCCAGCTTGACCTGGCTGATGCAATTTGCACGGTTGATGCCACAACTTCCTTGGCTGTGTCGAGTTCAGACAATAAAGTGTAGGTTCCACTTGCAGAACAACCATCATGTTTATTCATTCCAACAAAACACAGGTTCAATAAATGTCCATTTTTTATCCTTTATCCAAACTGAACATACAGCATGTTGTACACTGTACTGCACAACAGTGGTCAAAAACCTTTTGCTCCTTCAGGTTGAAACACCTGACAGAAACAATGTTGTTCCTACCTTTATACACTAGTGCTCCAAGTGCCAACACAGCACCACCAGTGTTCATCCATGGTAAACACAATTCATGTCTGCTGAGTGGACATATTTGGCTCTTACATGAACTTTGACATATTTTAAGGCACATTGTCAACATGTTTCTTTTTCTAAACCTAACCTACAAAACTTTGCTTCTCTAAACCTAATGTACATAACTTAACATTAAGCACTAAGTTGTTAGATATGATACAAACCATCGTGTGTGAGTTTTCACAAGACACCACACAAACTGTTGTATAACGATACTTTGAAAACCAACAAGCCCTGATCATGAGACATTTCTGACCTCCTAGTGTTAAGGCCTGTATAACATCATTAATATACTGTAGGAGGGTGCGTGACTGTGTAGACCTCTAAAAGTGATCACAAGTTTCTTGACCTGGATTTTTCCTGTAGGACGAAGCGAGCAACAAAAATGAAGACAGTGATATGAGATCTTTTTAAGGACCTGGTCAAAGGCCATATGACAGCCCACTGGACCACTGGTTAGTGATGCATGGATGTGAAAGACATGGCAAAACAGTAACAACAGAGTAAATGGACAAATACATAAGTGCAGTGAAATCTTCATCCAAGCTTGAGGCACACCTGCACAACATTTTATATTGTATCTTGACTGAAAAATACAGAGGTGTATCAAACACTTCAAATGCTGCTCAAGAGTCAATGTCTGTTCAAAAGTGACACCTATATTTCTGAGGGCAGATTGAACAGATGATAAAATAGAAACATCTGAACACTTAAACAATTAAACTTTAAAAATATTTAAAACATAAAAATCTCAAACAATGTCTTCAAGTAACACCATAGTAAAATCATCTTCTACATAGATGATATTCAATTATACATGAAAAAACCTGCAGCTTCCCTTCCTCAAGTTAATAATATGGACAGTAATTGAAGCAGCTCTTCTGTGTACTTTCCTCTGCTTTTCAAATTTATGACAAGTATTAATTGAATACATTGGAGCTTTCCATTTTCTCAAAAGTGTTTAAATTAACGTTAATCCCTTCGCTAAGAGAATGAACATGATGTCGAGCAAAACAAAATCAGTGTCCTGGTGTGAAACCTTTTTATGTCACACTATAAATATTAGAAAATTCTCACAAACATTAACAACTGTATTTACTTGAAGAAAGCCAAATGATTTTTTTTTTTCAGTGACAAAATTGTACCATTCTTTCATGGACCACTATGTAGAGAAACATAGAAATGATCAATGCTGTCACCACTGAGGGATAAACACCATGATATGCTGAGGACAGCTACAGCTGAATGACTCTGTGTGTTTGCATATGTGTCCTGCCTCTCTGCTCCCAGCTGTTAAGAGACCAGTGTTGATCAGTGGCTGTCCAGGCCTTTCAGAGCCACTGACACGCTGACAGCACAATGATGATGTCACTGATTCTACTGCTGGCCACCCTGGGGCTCCTTGTTCAGGGTGAGACTCTCTTCTGAAAACTTTGCTTCAGGATGCAACCAGGTTCACCTCAATGATGTTCTGCTATGATGGAGAAACACTGAAACAAGCAGCATTTACCTTCTTCCATCTGTTCTCCATGTTAAAGACATGATACTCTTCTGTCTGGATGTTGATCATCTTTCTCCAAACTGGATTTGTCTAAATAACCCTTCTGCTCGTTTTCATGTTTTCCAGGTTCATCAGGAGAAATCATCCTGACTCAGTCTCCTGGATCTCAGTCTGTTGTTCCAGGACAGACTGTCTCTATCAGATGTAAAGCCAGTTCAAGTGTTACTAATGACTTGCAGTGGTACCTTCAGAAACCAGGAGAAGCTCCTGAGCTCCTGATTTATAATACTCAATCCCGTCAGTCTGGTATTTCAGATCGTTTTAGTGGGACTCAGTCTGGAACTGATTTCACTCTGACCATCAGTGGAGTTCAGGCTGAAGATGCAGGAGTTTATCACTGTCAGCAGGATAACAGTCTCCCTTTCACACAGTGATACAACGTCGTCCAAAAACCTCCCTCAGCTGGAGAGGAACTGATCTGACACAACAGCTGCACAGAAAGTTTGACCTGCACTGAAGTTCATATAGTACAATAATGTCAGGAAACAGTATTTATACTGTAAAAAGTTATAATAATATTAATGTTTTACAATTCTCCAAATATATATATAAAAATAATCAGTTTATTTACATGAAAGTTGTTCAGTTATCAATAATCCTAAACACGTGATATGTTTTCAATAACAGTGTGTTCATATGAAAATACATTAGTCATGTTATATTTTTAGTTCACACTGCTGACACTGATACTATGATATCCTACTTCATATTCCAAATACAATTTATTCTTCTGAGAATATGTAGTTTACTCAGATTCATTAAGCTTTAAAGACATTTCTAAAATTATTTCCAGATCAGAGTTTCTATCAATGGCACATTGCATTTATAAAATACTTACAGTACATCTGATTTTCCATAAAATATTTACAAAATCAGCTATGATACAGAAAAAAGAGCTTAAAATTAGTATAGTAAAAAACAGTTTCTGCAGTAACAAAAGCTTTAAGGAATCTGTAATAAAGAATGAATTGACTTTGCCATGTGTGGGTCATAATTCGATGATTATCAGATGAATACTTTGTTTTGAAAATATTGTGGCATTACATTCTCTCATATTTTCTTTCTAAAGACACTTCCAAGCAAACTCAGCTGAGATAAATCTTTTAGTATTTTAGGGGACCATTTAAACAGCAAGTCTGTTCTTGTACAAGAACACATGAAAACCAGTGATTTGATGAAAAGGTCTTTATTATTTTTAAATAATAAGTTACAACATGCAGCAAAACTTTATTAATGAAACGTGTTATAAAAGTGTGGGTGATGGGAAAAAGAAAATAGAAAGACTGAATTGCTGAGTGCAGACTGAGAGCAGTATCTGAGTAAAACCAGCAGCAGAGTCCCAGTGAGTCAGGTCAGGACTGGGAACACTGGTGAGATTAATAAGGTTTTTATGAGATAAACTAAACTCTGTCTTTTTGGTTACAGCAGAAGTGACTACTAGTTCTGCTGGTCTCCCTCAGACTGGATGAAACTGGTCTTTAATGTTTCACTTCCCTCTTTGAGCTCAGTAACCTTGGCAACAGACAGGCGTCACTGCTGAACCATGACAGCAGGTTACAGTACTAATAAAAAAAATGGGTGCACTTTTACTCCAGTGTATATCTTCTAATGCAATAACTTCAACCAAATACAAATGATTGTCATTCACTCATCTTTATAATATAATATGAACAAAACCAGTGCAGGCTCATTAATGCTCAATGTTAGAAATATACAGACTCACGTAGGAAAGAAGCAAGCACTCTCAAAATAAATCCCCTCGAAAGGTGCACGGCCAAAAACAGCAAAAGCAAACAGAAAGGGAAAAAATGCAGCACTCACAAATGTCCTTTTGGTAAATTTAGACTTTTTGTCAAAACGTCTGTGTTTCTGGTACTGCCACCCAAGCTGGTTTATGAAATACACAGACACACATGGAGCCTTTGTCCATACTCTGGGTTCATTTCCACCGTATTTGTGCACGTTTTGTTAAAGCTCAAAGATATGGACAAAACACAGCAGTACCACCGGAGATCGGAGGCAGTGTTAGTTCAAGTGAGACATGACTGTAGAAGACGACAAAGACATTTTAAAAATGACGGGACGAAACAAATCAATATAGTGAAAAGAATTCTCTGTCCACCTGTTGCAATGTATTTAATGGCCTCACAGACCTCCGCCATCTACAACGCTCCCTCTGGCCTCCACCGTTGCCTCATTTGTTGTTGTGTGAAGATTTTGAGTTTACCCTCTGGTGCCATCTATTGGCTGTATCGATGTTCAGATTTTGAAATGGACTCAAATGGACACTCAAATGTAGGTGGAAATGTTACCAGAAAGTAACCACATCACTGTCCTGTACAGCTCTCACATCTGCATCTTGTTAATTGTCATTGGAATGGGGTTGCACACCAACATTTTTAAAAACAAAAGGAACAGGCTGGAGAGTAGTGGAGGGCTGTAGTGTTGTCGGAGCACACACATTCTTGTTTTCTCCAAGTAAGGAAAAAGTGGTAAATCAAATCATAATCACAACATATGCCATGCAAAAGAGACAATGAACAGAAATGGAATGGTCAGAGTTATCATATCATATTGGGGTCCCACAAGGGTCAGTTATTGGGCCACTGCTCTTCAATTTGTACATGTTCCCGCTTGATTTTATCATAAAGAAACATAATATTTCCTACCATTCTTATGCTGATGATACACAGTTATACATTTCACTTTCCTCCGATGATCTCAGTCCTATCAACAGATTAATTAATTGTTTTAATGGTATTACTCACTGGATGTCCACGAATTTCTTACAGCTGAATACAGACAAGACTGAGATTCTCCTAGTTGGTCCAAAAAGTCAAAGACAAATAATCTCCTCGCACTTGGAATCACTGTCTCTGAAATGCAGTGAGTAAGTCAGAAACCTTGGCATTATCTTAGACACTGATCTCAATTTCAAAATTCACATCACTAATATCACCAGGACAGCATTCTACCACCTGAAGAATATATCAAAACTTCAAGAATATATCACTCAAACTGGTTCATGCCTTCATCTCAAGCAGATTAGCCTATTGCAATGCTCTATTCACAGGATTATCCAAACAATCAGTAGGACGCCTCCAACTCATTCAAAACGCAGCAGCCAGAATCCTCACACATACTTGTAAATTTGATCATATTACTCCAATACTGAAATCACTTCATTGGCTCCCGGTACAATACAGAATCTCCTTCAAAATCCTGCTAATAGTCTATAAAGCACTTAATGGTTTGGCTCCTCAGTACATCTCTGACTTGCTCACTGCATACAACCCTCAGGCCTCAGGTCATCAGGCAGAGCTCTTCTAGCTGTACACAAAATTAGATCCAGGTCTGGTGAGGGCGCCTTCAGTTACTGTGGTCCTGTTCTCTGGAACAAACTGCCTGATGACGTGAGGTCCACAACTGTGTCCACTTTCAAAACCAAACTCAAAACTTTTCTATTTTCCCAAGCCTATAGTTAAATACTGTGTGTGTGTGTGTGTGTGTGTGGTGGGGGGGGGGGGGGTGCTAATCATATGCCTGCACTTCTTACATGTGTGGCTATGTGACAGGGCAGGGGTTTCTATATAATTGTGTTGATGTTTTTCTGGATTTTAATGTTGTGTGATATATATTTTTGTTTTTAATGTAAAGCACTTTGAGTTTACTTGACATTGACATTGACATTATCATATTGACATTTAAGTTGTGCTGATTGATTCACTTCAACTCATGCACTGAGTAACATGCAAGAAAACATTCCACCTTAAAAGTTGCTGATAGCTGCTGGTAATTTGAGCAACATGATGAATTAAATGATTTTTTTTCTCAGTCTATAGCTGCTAAATGTTAAATAGTAAAGGTAAAAAAGCAGCAAAACAGTCTTTCATTTTAAAGTTACAGCTGACTAATGTATGTAAACTTGCCACTGTAGAAACAGTAGGTACAGTCTGCAAAATAGTCTCCAAATGTTGATTCTCCATTTACCAACTGACGAAAAAACAAAAAAAAAACAGGATTGTATGGAATGGTTCAATGGTACCATCCACAACTTTTTATAATAAAAATGAGATTACCCCACCAGCCGGCCTGACCACCATGGAGTCTAGAGCCTTTAGCTGTACTGCCCCCGGCCTCTGGAACTCCCTCCCACTGGACATTTGTAGCATCAACTCTCTCCACTTTCCTCAAACCAGTCTCTTTCAAAAAGCCTATTCAGTATGACTGCTGTCCATCTAGCCACACACCTTCACTATTTACACAGAATTTACTTACTGTAAACTTGTTTTGCTGAGTATTTATTTGTTGTTATGTTATTATTATTTTATTATGCATAGTTTTCTGTTAGTTTATTTCTTATCTCATTGACTTTTTCAGTTTGGTGTTATTTTCTCTATCTTTGCCTGTACAGCGACCTTTAATGTCGCGAGGGCGCCTACAAATGAAATGTAATGTATTATTATTATTATTATTATTATTGTAATTATCATCATCATCATCATCATCATTATTATTATTATTATTATTATTATTATTATTATTATTATTATTATTATTATTGTCAGACTGCTGGTGAAAACTGGGCTTTTGTAGTCTCATCTGCTTCCTTTAGTTATACTGGATCACTGACAGATATAAAAATTGTCTCTGTGAATTATGAATGCTACAAATTATGTCATGTGCGCAGCATAGTTTAAACAACGATGCGTCACTGTGATCAGTTAGGAACTGAATTATTTTTCTTTCTTTTTTTTTTCTTATTTTAATTAATGAAACGGCAGATTCATCCCCCTCCCCACCCCAATAAGTTTTGTACAGTCCCTAACAAAGTCGCGTCAGAACAGAGACACTCCCTCCTCCCAGTGCGAGGAAAAAGCAGAACAAACAGCTGAGCCGGCTCGGTCCCCTCTTCATCGAAACAAAATGAAAACAATACTTTTGTTTCTTCTTTTGTGTCACGTGTCGTCATCAGGTGAGACTTGCTTCACTTTCTACTCGACTATGTATTTTGTTCTCAGTTTTGTATTTTAGTTTCACTTTTACGTCTACAGTACTTTGTTTCTTTCTGATTTGAGTTTTACAGTGCACATAAAAAGATGTTGCTGTAAATGTGTTAGCCAAGGGATACTTTTCAACTGTTGTCCCTGGACCAGATGTTAAGATAGCCACAAAACAGAAAGATATAAAAGCATTAAGAGAACATAAATACAAAATAAGTGAAACAGTTAGCACATTAAAGGCAGAGGAAGAAGACAATTCTACATGACAGGTCATAAGCAATCAGCCAACAGACATTATGTACGAGATATAAAAATTATCACATAATAAACAGTTATGCACAAGACATTAGCAAACAAGGCATTTATAGACAACAAGACATAAGCATTACCAGAAGGGACACAGTTATGCATAGCATGACAGAAGCATTAGCAGACATCACATAATCAGCAATAAAAGAGTTTGAATCCTTGCGAGACAAAATAAAGACAGGTATTAGAGTGAAGACTACGTAATCAGGACATAAACAGACAGCCGGACTGATGAAGACAGACAGTGAGGGCATATGGAGGCTATGTATGGCACATCTAAGGCCTTTACTACAAAGCCAGTTCATCTTACCCAGGATATCTTCTCGTTATCTGGTTTGACTAATTCTAATATCAGCCATCTGGATAACCAGCACTACAAAACTGGTTATCAACCAGAGGCCTGTACTACGAAGCAGGATTTGAAGTTAGCGAGCTACCTTCAGGGTTAACTCAGCTAACCTGCTGCGGAGCAGGTTAACTTCAGGGTATTGGATCACAGGCTGTCAACACCCCGACCTCTGACTAATCAGATCACTGAAGAAAAAAGTATCCAAAAGTCTAGTGTGACAGGTAAAAAAAAGTAGCCTATTTATTGTTATAGGTCAGAAGAATCATTTAATTGTTCCAGGGCTCTGTTTCTACTGGTTTGAACTAGGGCTGCAAGTAACGATTATTTTCATTGTAGACTAATCTTTTACTTAACTTTAATCGAAAAATGTGTTAAAATGTTGAAAAATGTCGGTCTGTCTCTCCCAAACCCCAAAATTATGTCATCTAATGTCTTGTTTCGTACTCACGCCAAAGGGTTTTAGATCACCATCATGGGAGAGTGTGTAAGTCTGCCAATATTTGAACGTAAGAAGCTGCAATAAGAGTATTTTGGGGCACTTTTATAGTACTTTCCTATGAAAAATGACTCAAACTGATTAATCGACTACTAAAATAGTCACCGATTATTTTAATAGTCGATTAGTCATCGATTAGTTGACTAATCATTGCAGCCCTAGTTTGAACACAGAGCATCTAACAAATGGAGAGATTGTTTACACACTAAGCAAGTGATTTTAGCACTATTTGAAATTATGCAATGTTTATTTCAGTCCGCAGTGACAGTGCTGCTACTTTTACACACTGATTCATCACTGCAGCATCACTGCTGACCTCTGACCTCTAGCTGTCCTTAGCTGCTCACAGCCCGGTCATTACCCATCCATCACCACTGCACTGTGCTGCATCTGTCTGTCTATCACTCACTGTCACCCCTCTCACACCCTGTCTTCTTCCTGCCTTTTCTCTCAGGGCTGTAAGAGCACTGACTACAAACACACCACAAATTCATTCATGCCAACACAAACACACACCCCTTTTATCGTTTTAAATGCATGGACAAATACACACCACTAGTTTTTGATTAAATTCTGACAACAACAAAAAACAATAGTAACATAAACATAAAATGTATTCAAATGTTTCAGCCAATGTTACAATATCAGATGTTCCTGTTAAACAGAGTTTCAAGTAATAAGTTAAATGTATGTTAAAAGTTATCCATGTGAGCAAAAACCTCAGACTTCAGACTGTTCTTAGTACTCTTTTCCAAATGTTTTTTCTTCTAATTCATCTTAATCCCTTTAATGACAGTACCACATGCTTTTATCAGGGAGACATTTTTTATTACTGCAGCTCAACATGCAATCTATATTCTCCCACTTCACCCTCCTCAGGATTGCCCCCCCCCAGCTGTCTCTTAAAAGGCAGGGTTTAAGTTCCACTGTTAGAACAGTGCACACTGCAATCAATACGTCTTGCATTTGAAGTGCTAGGATTAAAGTGAATCAAAAATTAAAGAAAGAAAACGAGTCTGCCCTGAGGGCAACACCCATGTCTTTTTGTCCCTTTACCGGCTCATGTGTCAGGGCGGACTAAGGGAGCAATCACACGGAGATGAAATGCTAGAAACGCAACGTCAGTAAAACCATTGTATTCCTATGATACGGTGCATCTGACCGGCATTCAAGCGTCTTTTTAAACGGGCATTTTTCTGGCGTCTTTTTAGATGCGCGTTTTTGTAGACCCTTCTTTTTAGACGCTTCTTTTTAGACGCGCGTAGACGCTGAAAAGTTAAAATATTTTCAACTTGTTGAGCGTCAGACGGCAGTAGCTAGCACGCATTGAATAAGCGCTTTCAGAGTTTCAAGCGTCTTTGAAGCGTCCGCGTCTCTAGCGTCTCATTTCTGTGTGATCACCCCCTAACTTGCCCACAGAAAGAGCAGCTAATGGATCCCTGATGCTCTGCAGAGATGGATAATCATAAAAAAAACTTAATAACAAAAGATTAAAATGCATAGTGATTAAATGTTAAAAAGCTACATGGCTAGAATTAAAAACACGTTGATCTTTCCGACCGACTACCAGTGCCTTTAACCCAGCAGGGAAGCAGCTCTGAAAAGCATGGAAACAATAAATGTGACAAACATTCAAACTCAACAGAATAACACATTACACACAGATAACAGCTCACAGTCTACCAGTTTGTCTGCATTTCACTGCCGCTGTCCTCCCAAACCGCCAGCATGGGATGAGATGTGCACCTGTCTCATCCCAACGGCCTGAACCAACATCACAGCCTTCGTTCCACCTCTTCCCTATATTAAAGGTGTCACTGCCACATATATCATATTTATGACAGGTGATGATGATGTGTATATTTAAACTGAATGTTCCTCATTTGTCCTGCAGTAAAACACTCCCTGAAGTTTTTCTTCACTGCATCTTCTGGAGTCCCAAACTTCCCACAGCTTGTGGGTGCTGCAGTGGTTGATGACATTCTAGCTGGTTATTGCGACACCAATATAAAGGTCGTAGAACCAAAACAGGACTGGGTGAAATCAGCATTTGAAAACAATCCGCAGCATTTGGAGTGGTACACTCAACGCTGTCTTGAGAACCTGCCACATGCCTACAAAGCCAGGATGGACAGCTTGAAGCAGCGCTTCAACCAAAGTGGAGGTACAGCTTGTATTTCACTCTTACTGTTAAAGTGCTCTGTATCGTAGCTGTAAAGTAAAGTGACCCAAACTCATTCCCACCAACATTAATAGTCAAACCACAAAAGTGCACAAAGTTGAGCACAGGTTCTCAACCAACCATTAGGGGATGCCAAAGCATGACGGGGGGCCGTGAGGCCTTCTTGATTTAAAGGGGTGTTAAGTCGAAACAGGCAACTACATGCAATGCACCATTATGCAACGTTCTAAAAACCTGTCAGTTCACACCAATGCAACTACTGTAGATGAGACATATCCTTTCACCCACAAAATTACCATGTGTGAATCAATTAATCTCGACCTGTTACATGGAATTTGTGAAGAAAACTTCATTGTTCTCACATGCCACCATGGAAAACAGTGAACATATTGATGAACACATTTAACAACAGCAAACGATATCATCTTAAAATTTACAGTTACCATTGTAACGTTTAAACTTTGAAATAGAAATTGGGTTTCATCACTTATGTAAAGAAAAAGTGCACTGATGATCTGCTTTTGAATCAAAAACATACCACAAGACTGGAAGGATAACAGAGCATCACACAATGTACATCATCTTCCTAGTGGAGGTATTATCTGTACACCATTGTTCAATACAGTCTCTGTTTCTTAGATATCCACATTTTCCAGATGATGAGTGGCTGTGAGTGGGATGATGAAACTGGAGAGATTAATGGTTTTATGCAGTATGGTTATGATGGAGAAGACTTCATATCATTGGACCTGAAGACACTGACATGGATCGCTCCAAAACCCCAAGCTGTCGTCACCAAACTGAGATGGAATGCTGACAAAGTCAGACTAAAACACCATGAGAACTACTTCGCATACATTTGTCCTGAGTGGCTGAAGGTTTATGTGGCCTTTGGAAAGAGCTCTCTGCTGAGAAAAGGTAGAATCACATGACCTGATGTAGTTTCATTAACATAACAATGTTCATACAACCTGCTCAGAATGAACTGCTGCTGTATTTTCACTCCAAACTGTCTGTCTGATAGTTAGTGCACAGTTAGCATGAGTTAAGTAAGTTTACAGTGTTTCAGAATAGACATATTGCTGTTTCATTGAACACTGCTGTGAACTGCTTTGTTGTAATCCACAAAAACAGGCGGATCCTTCTTCACTGACTGTAGTGAGTTTTTTAAGTTGTGGTGTAATTTCCTTTTCTGTCTATATACAGACAGTGTGGAGGTAGCTAAGGTAGGTGTAGCTGATGGGTTGTTTAATATACTTATTCATTTATTTTGTTCAGAAGAATTTTCACACCATCTGTTGTTGATTGAGATCAATTTTCGATTGACCAGCAACAATTATCCTCCAATGGTATGGACAAGCATTGAAATGTACTTTGCAAAAAAAGGTATAACTCACATATTCTGTACTTGGTTCTCTCTGTGCAGACCTTCCCTCAGTGTCTCTCCTCCAGAAGTCTCCCTCCTCTCCAGTCAGCTGCCACGCTACAGGTTTCTACCCTGACAGAGCCATGATGTTCTGGAGGAAAGATGGAGAGGAGATTCATGAGGACGTGGAGCTCGGAGAGATCCTCCCCAACCACGATGGATCCTTCCAGATGAGTGTTGACCTGAACCTTTCATCAGTCCCACCTGAAGACTGGAGGAGGTACGACTGTGTGTTTCATCTCTCTGGTGTGAAGGACCACATCGTCACCACACTGGACAAAGCAGTGATCAGGACCAACATGGGTAAGAGTGACAGATGTGAGAAAGATGTATTTAGTTTACATTAGTTGTCCTGCAGTTCATGATTCATTGATTTTTCACTGTTTTTGGTGCTGGATGGGTCTGTTAATGTGTTCATGCTACCACATGGACAAAAAGCCTAACCTGTCAGTGAGCGTGTTAGCTACCTCAGCATTAGGTAGTTTAGCTTTTGTCCTCCAGTTTAGCTGGGAAGCCATCTTCAAAAAATAATAATAAACCAATGCACATTGTTCACCCTCTGATCTCTGGTCAGATCCTGTGAGCTTAACAAGATCATTTTAAAGTCTGCGGCTCCCTGCTCTTGGGGTCTGGGCGCTCCTGCGGTCTTGGGGTGCCATACCGCCCCCCTTCCCCCGCAGGGCTGGCCCTGGACCCTGGTGATGGTTTTCATAAACACATTGGGAGGGTTCAAATACACGCATGCATGTTCGATACTTCAGCTCCGTGACGCATCGCAAAGAACCGATGGGATCACTCCAAAGGGGCCCACTTGCTTCTCAAACCTACCACACCGCGCTGGCAACTCTTCTCTGCAATCGGGCTTTCCCCCTCCACCAAGACTCTCACATTTTTGGTGTTCAGTATAGACTTCTCTTTTGTTTTTGTTTTTCAGTACAGTATAGTAGACATGTATATGTTTATTTTTGATAATCTGCATGGAGCACAACCACCTCAAGGCCACAATACATCAGCTACACTGCCTGTTTCTCCCCTGTTTTTTTTTTCGTTTGTTTGTTTATTTGTTTGTTTGTTTTTCCTCCTTCTTCTCCGCATGCACTGTCACTATATAACTCAGGACTTAACCACCTGCCCCCTCCCCCTTGCTTGTTTCCTTACTTTCCCCTTGACACACTTTGGTGTATGACGGCCCTCTCTGACTCATATTAGGAAGTTTTTCCAATAAAGGCTGTTAGGCTAGTCTCCAGTGAGGGTGGGTGACGGTCACAACCACGCATTATGGGTAAAAAAAAAAAAGAGAAATAAAAAAAATAAATAAATAAATAAAGTCAAAGAAAGTTTAAAGCATTTTATAGACCACATTGTTTTTACCACACAAATAACAGCTTTGTTCTATGTGTCCATTCTTTACTGAACTCAGAATAATACAATACATGGCCGAATACATGGCTGAACTCTCTACAACATGATTTTTTCCCATTGTATCTAATTTGCTAAACTGAAGACAACTTTAACTTTGATCATTTCAGTTTAGATTTATTTATTTTCTTATATTATGATTCCTGTATTATTACGCCTCTGCTCTGCTCCAGTGATAACTGTGGCAGGAGGCATTGTGCTTTCAGGTTGTCCGTCTGTGCCATACTCGTGAATGTGATACCTTAAGAGCACCTCAAAGGAGTTTCCTCAAATTTGGCACAAATGTTCACCTGGTCTCAAGAAATAACTGATTAGATTTTGGTGGTCAAAGGCCATGGTCACTGTGACCTTATATCTGTCTCATTTTCATGAACGCAATATTTTGATAAGGTCACTGTGACCTCACACAACATGCTTTTGGTCGCAACTCAAGAATCCATACTCTAATTATGACAAAATTTCACACAACTGTCTGATAGGATAAAAAGGTCAAAGGTCCACTTCACCGTGACATCATAATGTTCTGCAAAAACACTTCCCTGGCCATTATTCAGCGTCATAACTCAGGAACAGAAGGTGAGACATTTGGTCAGATACTGAATTGGTGACACTAATCTTGGGTGTCCACCTTGAAACTGTGCTGATTGTTTAGATCCTCTGTGCTGTCGGGGGGAGGATGTGTGTGAAGCATCCATGTTTTCACAGACATGGATATAAACTACGAGAACGAACAACCATTGAGGGTAATTCTAGTTTTTGCCAAAATGTGCCACAGTGTCTGTCTTTTCAAATCCAACACGTCTCATATTTAAGTCCTTTGTGCAAAAGTGATCATTGTGTTTTCTGTCATCTGTTGTACAAAAGCGGTTTTTTTTTCTTGTTTTTTTTTTTTAAAAAGGAGACTAATTAAGACTAAGCTGAATGAAGTGGAGGATAAGTTTGTAGCTTGTGGTAAAATCCTAAAAATCAGGGCTTATGATAAGAATAAAAAACAAAACTTTCCCCTAGACAACTTTACGAAAATTAATGAAAAAAATATCCTTGCAAGAAAGGCAGTAAGCAGTAAAAACCCAGAGGTACAACAGGAGTATTGCAGTTAGAAACTTTGTGAAAATGAGAACACGGAATTTAAGAAAGAATTATGAAGAAGATTTAGTAAGGCAATCTAAGCAGAGTCCAAAGGTTATCTGGAATTGAAGGACAGAAATTAGGACTTCAGTTGGAGATTTGTATACTGACCAGAATAACGTTAAATTCCCTAAAACGGACAAAGGTAATGAAAAGGTGTCCGAATACTTCAGCAGTGTATTTGTGAAGGAACCTGAAGGGCAATTTCCTGAACTGCCAGGATTGGAAGTCCAGTAAACAGAACCTTTTATGATAACTACTGAGGACACCAGTGGCGGCTCCTGCCAAATTTCTCAGGGGGGGGCAATTGTTGTGATGATGGCTGAGGTGACCCGTTCAATGGGTAAATTTGAATTAATTTGGCTCTGCAATGACTGAACAATCTACTGTGGTCATCAACAGACTAATTTTCATCAGTTTGCCCACACAAATACCTTTGAATGTAAACAGAGACCTGTTTTACCATTAATCAAATTGAGTAAGGTATTCACTGAGTCACTGTCAGTCTTAATCCGAAAACATTTTATTATAGCTAAGTGGAAATTAATTTTGTGTTCTGATTAAAGAAATAAATGCAGGTGTCATGAACTTAGCACAGAAACGGCAGGACTCAAATGCACTACTCAGACCGGTTAAAAGCAGCAAAACAAGGTTTATTCCAGGCAGGGGTCGGTACACGAGAAAGCAGACAAACCAGGCAAAGGTATCCACGGCGTGAGGCAAAAGGCAAGGTCAAAAAACAGGCAAGGTTCAAACACAATTAAGCTATGACTGAGGCTGTAGAAAAATGCTGGAACGTGAGCTGTGAACATCAACGAACTGGCGATGAGACAAGACACAAGGGGGAATATTTGCAGGACTGATGGGGAGTGATTAGACACAGGTGCAATCAGGGATCAGGTGCACACAGACGGGGAGGGGGCAGGGCAGACAGGAACCTGGAACAGAGACAGCGGTGAGTGATCACAAAATAAAACAGGAAGACAAGACATGAAACATGAGGGAGAAAAATAAAATACTTAACAAACAGTGGAACATGACAGCAGGCATATCCTACAACTTAATATAATGCACATCACATAGTATCACTGTTCTTTGACCTGACCTGAACATTTTTTGTTGTTGTTTTTCAGTTTCAGTTATATATTGGAGGGACATTTTGGGAATTGGGGGGGGGGGGGGGGGGCACATGTCCCCCTCAATGTATATGGTGACTACTGCCCTGTCATGCATGCATAATTAGGCTGCAGTTGTCTGGGTGGCAAAGGTGAAGTGGCTGGTCTTGTCATACAAAGTTTGATGGAGTGTCAACTGGACAATATGGAGATATTTGCATCTTGAAAGACTACAAATGTGGATAGACAGGGAAAAACACACGCAAGCCTAAGACGTGTCGTGCTGATCCTCTTGGATCAGCTGGAAACGTTAGCCATGTTGATCTTGAATGTGACAGCTGTGCAGTGGCGCTGCCTGATGTGATGTCGGAATAATCGGAAAAATTAGTTTCCAACTGTAAAGCAATATTTCAGTGAAAATGGTTGACGAGGTGTTTTTTAAACATTTTGAGTGATAAAATACAAAACATCTTCGTTGTAATGTCCATGTTGTCTCCACATTACCACCTAAACACTCATGAACACATAATGAAGTAAGAACGACGTCCCAACATGGGAGATCGGACCATCCGAGGAGCACATGAATGATACTTGGTGGTTTACGTATATGACGAAAACACGTTGGGGCAAGCCCTCCCGGAACCCATAGAGATTGCATTGGAGTGCCTGCATTTAGAAAAAAAAGCATTTTACATGAAAGTCTATGAGAGTGAGTCGGGGCGATTTCCAGCCAGGCTGATATCACCCCAAAGGGCCGGAATGTGACTTCATACTGCATCTGATTGGATATTCAGAGGCAGAACGAGCTGTTTCAAGTGAAAATTTTCAGAATAATTAATATATTGTGTGTATATATTACAATAATGATTATGATAATCATACATTTATTATCATCTTTCTTTTCTTTTGTGGCTCGTGGAGGGGCTGCGCCCTATCGCCCTCTATTGGCCAGCCGCCCCTGGAGGACACTATACAGCTTCTACAGAATATTATCATCTACAAATCACCAGGACCAGATGCAATACATCCTAGTACTTTAAAGGAACTGGCTTGTAGGATTGCTGAACCTCTAACAATATTATATAATCAATCATTAGAATCAAAGTTACCACCTTGTGAATGTAAAGAGGCACAAATCAGTGCAACTTTCAAAAAAGGAAATAAATCATTAGCAGGATACTACAGGCCAGGTAGTTTGACATCCATAGTATGTAAGACAATGGAAAAGCTAATCAGGACGTATATTGTTGATCATGTGAAATCAAATAGTCTTCTCAGCAATAAGCAGTATGGATTTATATCTGGAAGATCAACTACACTTCAGCTTCTCTCAGTTCTTGACAAGTGGGCTGCAGCTTTGGATAGAGGACAGTCTGTTGATTGCATTTATATGGACTTTCAAAAAGCTTTTGATACAGTTCCCCATAAAAGACTACTGTCAAACTAAAATCCTATTGTATAGATGACAGAGTTACAGACTGGATACAGGGCTTTTTAAGTAATAGGAAACAACAGGTGGTGGTAAATGGTGCCACTTCTGTCTGGAAACCAGTGACCTCTGGAGTTCCACATGGATCTGTGTTGGGGCCTGTACTGTTTGTTGTTTCAATTTCAATTCAATCAGTCAATTTTATTTATAAAGCCCAATATCACAAATCACAGTTTGCCTCACAGGGCTTTACAGCATACGACATCCCTCTGTCCTTAGGACCCTCACAGCTGATCAGGAAAAACTCCCCAAAAAACCCCCTTTAACAGGGGAAAAAAACGGTAGAAACCTCAGGAAGAGCAACTGAGGAGGGATTCCTCTTCCAGGATGACAGACGTGCAATAGATGTCGTACAGAACAGATCAACATAATAAATTAACAGTAATCCGTATGACAGAATGAGACAGAAAGAGAGAGAGAGAGAGAGAGAGAGAGAGAGAGAGAGAGAGATGCACGACAGGCGGTAACCGTAATAGCTTACAACAACATTAATGAAAGTAATGAAATTATAATTATGATTCTGGCTATTGTGGTACAATATGTTGAAAGTATAGTATGTATAGTAAGTATGTTTATATAAATGATTTACCAGATATGTTACAATCTGATGTGTATCTTTTTGCGGACAATACTAGTGTTTAGAATAATTACTAAGGACACCGACACAGCCTATCTTCAGTAAGATCTCCATAGCATGAGTAACCGGTGTGATGAGTGGTTATTGAAATTAAATTCAGAAAGTGTAAACATTTACACACTGGGAAATCTAATGACAATAAAATTAATTACACTATTGGAGAACTGGTGGTCCAGCATGTGATTGAGGAAAAGGACATAGGTGTAGTGGTCGATAGTTCACTTGAATTCCACACACATTTCAGAAAAAGTTAAAAAGGCAAACTCCATGCTGGTGATTATAAGAAGAACCTTTCAAAATGTATGTAGGGAAATATTTTTGCCATTATACAAATCCCTGGTGAGATCACATCTTGAATTTGCAAGCTCGGTCTGGTGTCCTTATAAATTAAAATACATAGAAAAGATTGAGAAGGTTCAAAGGAGAGCTACTAAATTAGTCCCAGGTCTCAAAGAGATGTCATGTGAAGAGAGGTTAAGAAAATTGCAACTACCAACTTTAGTATACAGGAGACATAGAGAAGACATGATCGAGGTTTATAAGTTTGTTCATGGAATATATGATACCACAGTTGAGCCTGTTGTAAACTTTTGGTATAGTCAGTATGAGTTAAGAGGGAACTCCCTAAAATTATTCCGGTATTTTTCTGAAAAGAGAAAAAACTTTTTCACACTTCGTGCTGTAAAGGCATGGAATGAGCTCCCAGAGGATGTGGTGCAGGCTCCTTCAGTTAACTCTTTTAAACACAGGCTGGATAGATTCTGGTCAACAAAGGCTGTTTTGTATGATTATAGAGCTGATTTGTGATTATGAACTAATGTGATTTCATTAAGTGTATTTTGGTACTGTATTGTATGATTTTGTTTTGTGTGTGGAGTCTGGTGGAGCAAGTCAGTCTTAGTTTATAGCAGCAAACCCACATGTATGTATGTATGGATGTATGGATGGATGGATGGACTTCTGCTCAAACCTGCTTTATCTGTACCGGGCCCATGTTTTATTTTTGTTTTTGTTGTTGTTATCAGAGAAGCCCAGTGACATCACCGTCCCCATCACTGCAGCAGTGGTTGTTCTCGTCCTCGTCGCTGCCACTGGATTCATTGTTTACAAAAAGAGGAAAGGTGCTGTTTAACTGGCTTTTCTAGTTCTTTGATTTTGGTCTTTGAGTTGATGCTTTTCTCCTGGTTGCATTTGAATTGAACTGAAACAAACATCAGTTCCCTGTAATTCAATTTTATACAACCAACAGTAAGTGCTGTCAGGCTCAGAGCCTGTCAGTCACAATAATACGACTAAACCACAATGATGTAGGAGAAAAGAGATAAGTAAATAAATGAAGGAATCAGAAGGATGGAATGGATTTATATATCCTGGCATTTCCAACTGTAACTGAAATTATCATCTTTTTTTTTTCATTTCAGCCAAACTTCCCCCATCTCGTAAGTAAAACTTACTTATATTCTATTTCTACTGATCTGATACACACTTAATGCTGCAGATTAAAACAGGTTTCACATTATTGTGCTGATTATTTCAAGTGTGTTTCTGTATTTACTGTTTATAAAAGTTCAGAGCAGGATGAGTGGACTTCACAGTTTCACACTAACAGTTTGTTTCTGACCTCACAGCTCCTGACAGCAGCTCTGAGCTCTCTGAGGAACTCAATCCAGAAACCTGACTGACAAAAAGAGTAAACACTCTGATATCTGTTATATCATAACTTTACAAAGCTTTACAAAAAGAGACTGAAAGATGGCTTCTTGCAATCAGAATGGAATGGTTATGATTCATATGCTTGATATTCAAACATTAAATGTAATAAATTTATTCCAGATCACAAATTTTTAATGTTTTACATACAGTATGTCAGATTTTTCTATTAATCTTTATTTTCTCACTTATTTTACTGTGATGCAACAAAGTGTTTCCTGTTTCTAAGAATGCTAAATAAATGTTTTTGATTATATTGTAATATTTTATGGCTTCAGAATAAATGAATTGCAGGTTTCTGTCAACATGTAGAGACTGAATGCAGTGATTAAAATCACCTCTTGTGGTGGATTAGACAGGACAGGGGAAGGGATATGATTCATGAAAAGTTTACCACAGGGGTTGCTAACTAGTAGCTACTGGTATGACTGGAGGAACCACATAGATAGAGATGGTGGCTGGACAGATGAGCGGACCACGGCAGTCATGAAGTTACCTGTTGAGTCAGTTGGGCCAGCTACTGTAGTTTAGCCTGAGCAGATATGATAAAGAGAAGAGTTTCAGCTCTTTGCTTGGGTGAGTGAAGGATTTAAAGGCAGCTTAAAGATACATTAGGTCAGGGTTAGAAAATGGTGTCGCCTGTCAGAGAGCTCAGATTTATAACGCCACAGCTAACCTAGGACCTAATGAAAGGTCAGTCATGATTTAACATGAATACTGGGCTTCCATAGGAATCCACACAACCTCTGGCACATAGTCCTGTGTACTGATAACCATAAATGAATGTGAAAATCAAATGTATTGCTCTTTCTTTTGGTGCTGATGTTTTGCTTTTCAATAAAGTCAACAATTTTCAAAAGTTTGTCTTGAGTCTACTCATCTGTGACTATAGCTGCAGTAACATGAATATTACCTGAACATTTAGTGTTCTTACAGAAGAGTTGGATTAAAACACTGATATCATATCATATATCAAGCTCCCAGACAAGCTTAGCTTAGTATGAACACAGAGTCAGGAGGAAACAGCTCACCAGTAGCTCTGTGAACTAGAAAAGTCCACTCAGCAGAGAGCAGATATCTGTGTGAAACTTCAGAGTCATGTGGAATTCCTCATTTGCCACATGGTCCATTTCTAAGCTTTTCTATCCTCCACTCAAAGTTCACTGTTTTCATACAGCATAGCTACACTGACAGAACTGAACCTCCGACCTGCCTGTCAAACAGGAATCAAACCATAAACCTGCTTCAGACAGTCCAGACTGAGTGGAGTCCTGTGGGGATCAACAGATGTGAAGTCTGGCAGCTGGCGGTTGCTCGCTCTGCTGCAGTTCCAACCTGATCTCACAGAAATACGTGAAATGACCACGACCTCTTAACACCGCATTCCGTGGTGGCAGCACGTAATGGGTTGAAATTACGTGCTGCCACCACGAAAACAATGCCAATGTAAAGTCAATTAGGATCCTCTCCTGTGGTGGACACACGGATTCCCTGATTCAATCACGTCACGTCAACCTCGTTTTCCTAAATGATATCTTTAACATTCCTGTATACACACAAAAACGCGGAAGTGTCCTTGATAACTCAACAATATGACAGGTTAATGTCAAGGCCATAAAATAAAATAAATGTATTTTGCCAGCTTTTGATAGCGTGGGGCTTTAAGAGCATTGTGCTGTGGGCAGATGGGGCGCGTTCCACTACTGTTTTGTAGCTGCTCTTGGCCGTCTGTGGGCTTCATTCCATTTCAGATTGCCATCCGTCTGCCGTAACTGAATCCAAACGCCAGTAATAAATAAATAAATAAGAAGATAAAAATAAGGCTGAGCACGGAAGAACCAGAGAAGAAACACCATCACATGGAGCCGTCTGCCCCTGGCAACCCGGCCACCCTCCACTCCACCAGGGGAGAGTGGACCCCAAGCCAGCGCCACAGAACCAGCGGCTGCCCCGCTGGTTATACGTCCGACCGTGGCAGCTGTCACACAAACCGCTGCTGAAAATTATACATTTTGATACAGGTAGGCTATATACATATTGCAAAACTCTGTAAAAGTACACCAAAGCATATTTTCGTTTCCAAATATTTATTTGAAAACGAAACCATTCATACGGTCAATATAAAACATTTTGTTAGTAATAAAAAACAAATGTAATCTCAATGTGACCGCGCCAGCCGGCGGGACTGCGGCTGAACCGCTTCCAATGTTCATTCATTCATTCATTCATTCATTCAATCGCGTGTTCAATGTGTGTGTGTGTGTGTCAGAGAGGAGTATCAATTAAAAAAAAGTAATTATTTCTGTGTTTATTTCTTTTATTCTTACGTTTTTTTTAATTAAAATGCGTAATATAGCCAACAATATTATAGACCAAATGTTAATCTAATTATTATTGTAGAATGTATTTAGCAAATCACCACTCTCAACTGGAGACAGCAGCAAAAAACAACAACAAAGGCATTATAAAAAGCCGACAAATCGTGTTAATTAATTGACGTGAGACACTGAAGAGGTTGACTCCTATAGTCTGTAATTTTTTATTTTTTTTTATCATAACTTCTCGGAAATTACTCAAAAGTAGAACATGCTAAAAGTAAATACAATAATAGGCTAAATAGTATCTAAGCAATAATAAAGTGTCTAAACAATAATAAATATTATCTAAGTTATCTATTAGGCTACCATTCCACTCTGTAAATAGATTTTAACATTTCAATATGATTTTAATATTATTTTTGCTTATTTCATTATTGTTATTATTGGTTTTACTTTTTAGTAGTATTGTATTGTCTGAGGATGACTCATTTTAGTAACTATCTACAGTAAAAAAGATAAAAACAAGCAAAAAAACAAACAAAACTCATTTTATACATTGGGCCTTCAAAGTGCTCTCTGGAACTACACCTTGCATGGCTTGTGTCCAAAAAATGAAAAAATCTAAACTTCGTCGTAGAGCTAAACCAAATACATCATTGGAAAGGTCTCAACCTGGAGAGTGACATATGTCAGTATGATGATTCTACATGGCTCCTGCTTTCAGCCATTGACCTTTGAACCTTGACCTCAGTGCATGTTTGAGGGCTTATAACTCAGCAATTAAAGGGGGTACAGACATGGGACCAACTGTTATAGAGAGCTCTTGACCTCAGCTATCATGTGAGTGTAGTCAACAACTGTGGGTGCTGTCAGATATGGATAAAATATGGATAAAATTAATTTTCACCCATTTAGAAATTAGATATTTAAAATCTGATTTCACAAATGTGTTTACCATCCACTTAAAGTCCACAGTGTACTCTCAATTCAATATTTACAACTTCCAAATCTGGGAAAAACGCTTAGATTTTTAAAAAACTACAATTCCCTGGGACCGCGCCATGCAGTTTGATACATATCAGCAACATAGTTGTAGTTCTTCTGATTTGCAAAGTAGGGCTCTAAATAGGGTTGTAAAAAGATATATCTACTGAATATATCTAATATCAAGTAAAGCCGAACTAGTTATTACACTCCACCTAGATGAACTATGGTAAGAAAAAGTAAAGATGTCCGCTAATTTTCGATATTTTAGCTAATACACTAGAAACGGCATTTTTGGGACAGTAGGTTCGTTTAAAGCTTGTAAAATAGGGTTGTAAAAAGCTAGATCTACTGAATAAATTTAATATCTAGTAAAGCCGAAGTAGTTATTACACTGCACCTAGATGAACTATGTTAAGAAAAAAAGCAAGGATATTGGCTAATTGTAGTTATTTTAGATAGTACTCTAAAAACGGCGTTTTTGGGACGGTAGGTTTTTTGCGGCTTGTTGTAAAACAGGGTCGTAAAAAGATACATCTACCGAGTATATCAAATGTCTAGTAAAGCTGAACTGGTAATGACACTGCACCTAGATGAAATATGTTAAGAAAAAGTAGGCATGATGGTTCATTTCAGATATTTTAGCAAGTTCTCTAGAAACTGCGTTTTTGTGATTGAATATTTGAATAGGCTATAACAAATATCTAGAACAGCCGAACTATCACATTATTATCATTATTATTATTATTGGTGGGAAATTATAACAGGGGAATATATTTGCCGTTTTAATATCAAGGACACTTCCGCGTTTTTGTGTGTATACAGGAATGTTAAAGATATCATTGAGGAAAACGTGTCACGGTTGACGTGACGTGATTGAATCAGGGAATCCGTGTGTCCACCACAGGAGAGGATCCTAATTGACTTTACATTGGCATTGTTTTCGTGGTGGCAGCACGTAATTTCAACCCATTACGTGCTGCCACCACGGAATGCGGTGTTAAGAGGTCGTGGTCATTTCACGTATTTCTGTGAGATCAGGTTGTGCAGTTCAGTGGCTAACAACCAGAGCTAGCTGCTAATAGCCAACGCTACATCTAAAAAGCTCCAAAAATCTATTCAACAACTCCATCCTCCACAGTCAGACACACATGCTGCTTATTTACTGACGAATTACAGCTCACATCTCGTGCTAACAGCTGACACTCTTGTGTGAGAGTTTGGCAGGTTAGCAAAACATCCTGGTGCTGACTGTTTACTGGTTACCACTTTTCAATCAATCAATCAATTTTATTTATAAAGCCCAATATCACAAATCACAGTTTGCCTCACAGGGCTTTACAGCATACAACATCCCTCTGTCCTTTGGACCCTCACAGCGGATAAGGAAAAACTCCCCAAAAAAACTCCCTTTAATGGGGAAAAAAAACGGTAGAAACCTCAGGAAGAGCAACTGAGGAGGGATCCCTATTCCAGGACGGACAGACGTGCAATAGATGTCATACAGAACAAATCAGCATAATAAATTAACAGTAATCCACATGACACAATGAGACAGAGAGAGAGAGAGAAAGAGATGCAGGTAATGACAGTAGCTTACAACAACATTAATGAAAGTAATAATATTATAGTTATAGTTCTGGCAACTGTGGTACAATATGTTGAAAGTATGTATTAGTATCTGGCAGTATACATGTGTGATAATAATCATATGTGTATAATAACAGTAGAAGTATGACTAATGACTAATGATGGCAGCAGCAGCAGGAGGCATCTGGCAGGACCACGGCAGCAGCACAACCACACACGTCACGCTATCCAGGCACCGCTGCGATATGAGTTAATCTGAGAGACAGTGGAGCACAAAGGTGCCCGGTGTATTATAGGGGGGTCCTCCGGCAGATTAGGCCTAAGTCAGCCTAACTAGGGGCTGGTACAGGGCAAGCCTGAGCCAGCCCTAACTATAAGCTTTATCAAAGAGGAAAGTCTTAAGTCTAGTCTTAAATGTGGAGACGGTGTCTGCCGTAACAGGAAGATGATTCCACAGGAGAGGAGCCTGATAGCTGAAGGCTCTAGCTCCTGATCTGCTTTTGGAGACTTTAGGGACCACGAGTAACCCTGCGTTCTCAGAGCGCAGTGTTCTGGTGGGATAATATGGCACTATGAGCTCACTAAGATATGACGGAGCCTGACCATTTAGAGCTTTATAAGTTAACAGTAGGATTTTAAATTCAATTCTGGATTTTACAGGGAGCCAGTGCAGAGGAACTAAAACAGGAGAAATATGATTTCTTAGTTCCTGTTAGTACACGTGCTGCTGCATTCTGAATTAGCTGGAGAGTTTTTAAACACTTACTAGAGCTACCTGATAATAGAGAGTTACAGTAATCCAGCCTTGAGGTAACAAAAACGTGGACCAATTTTTCTGCTTCTTTTCGGGTCAGGATAGGCCTAATTTTCGCAATATTACGCAGATGAAAAAATGCAGTCCGTGAGGTTTGTTTTAAATGAGAATTAAAAGACAAATCTTGATCAAATGTCTCTGAGTTGTTTGGGGCCAAGAACAATAATTTCAGTTTTGTCTGAATTTAACATCAGGAAACTGGTGCTCATATATAGGCGCTCTGATCTTGTTCCTCTCATATGGTATCAGAAAATATAATTTCAAGTTTAAATATAATTTCCTAGTTTTAAACCGTTTTCCAATACATTTCATGGGGGATAAATTACTCCAATATAGTGAGTGGCAGTAATGCACCTTAACACTGGTTGCCACCTGCCATAAAACCTAAAAGAAGAAGAAGAAGAAGAAGAAGAAGAAGCAGACACTCCCTCCTCCCAGTGCCAAGAAAAAGCAGAACATATAGCTGATCCAGCTCGGTCACCTCTTTATCAAAACAAGATGAAAAATCTACTTTTGCTGCTTCTCTTGTGTCACATTTCGTCATCAGGTGAGATCACACTGTGAATATGTGCTTCACTTTCCACTGGGCTCTGTATTTTGTTCCTGCGTAGCTCCAGGACACACTTGTTTAGTTCACTTTCACTTCTCCAGTACTTTAGAATTTGGTAAGACTGTAAGTTTAAAATGGATCACACTGAATATATCATAATGAAGGTGATGATGATGTGTATATTTAAACTGAATGTTCCTCATTTGTCCTGCAGTAAAACACTCCCTGAAGTTTTTCTTCACTGCATCTTCTGGAGTCCCAAACTTCCCACAGCTTCTGGGTGCTGCAATGGTTGATGACCTTCTGACGGGTTACTGTGACACCGATATAAAGATAATACAACCAAAACAGGACTGGATGAAAACAGCATTAGAAAACAATCCGCAGCAGTTGGAGTGGTACACTCGACACTGTTTGGAGAACCTGCCACATACTTACAAACACAGGATGGACAACTTAAGGCAGCGCTTCAACCAAAGTGGAGGTACAGCTTGTATTTCATTCTTACTGTTAAAGTGCTCTGTATCTTAGCTGTAAAGTAAAGTGACCCTCACTCATTCCCACAGTATGATATTTCAAAACATCGATAGTCAAACCAGAAAAGTGCACTCAGTAGAGCACTGGTTCCCAGCACTGCGAGGCCTTTATTCTTTCAAATATACAGTCCGCCTATAACTCAGCCTTTCATTTTATGTCTATGAAGAAAAGTAAATTAAATTGTTATTTTTAAAGTTCAGATTATTATTTAAGTTATAAAATCTCCCAGGATAGGTGCATAGTAAAGACCTGAGCATAAGCTATATTCATAGAGCCTTCAGTCTTTGTGAAACAGCCTCATCCTGCCACAGAGCTTGTAGAACAATGGCCAAACATCTGGGAGATGAAAACACTGAATTTGTTCAAAAATGAGCCGATCAAGTATGACTGTTGAAATAAAGATAAGACAGAGAACTGTGTAAAAAAGTTCTAAAAATATCAGGAAAACTCATCTCTGATGTAAAATTCACAGAAATAACGCTGCTCAAAATTCATTTACTCATTTTGCACAACTTCCTGCAATGATTGAGTTCACTATTTGAGTTAATTGTAAAGTTTCAGTTGTTCTTTAATGTTATTGTTATGTATTGAATATAATATGAAATATCCATAACATATGTCACTTAGTCAGGGGTAATGGAAAAGGAGTCCCTTAAGGAAAAAGTTAAGGAACCACTGCAGTAGAGTACAGATCTCCACCAGGCGACCAAGCGGCCACCCGGGCTTCCAGTCTGGACAATTGACCTTTCACTAAGTCCCGCCCCCAGACGCAGACAGGCCAATCATAATGTAGCATTGGGCCGGCTCAGACCAGGGTCCAACAACAATACAGCTGTGCTCCATTGACTCTAATACAGTCATTTTAGACTTCATTTTCAGGCTGGTTGTGTGGATTTGGAGCTAAATGTTGTGCCTGGGGCACGTCGTGTATTAATGATACTCGTTACCTGGAGAGGCTGGGAAAAGATAAACATTTCTTCCCTGTTCCAAAACCCAAATCAAACCCTGAAAAGTGTAGGGTTAGATAGCTAGCTACTGATGACATAGCCTACTGCATGTATACACATGCTGCTTTTGCTTTTTGTTGATTATAACAGTGAAAAAAGACCTACCCTGCTGTGAAGGGAAGCAGGGAAACTTTGCTGATATTCAATCAACTGTGTGTCATTGTGTTGTGCGCAGATCAATGTTGTTTTGACTCCTGGAGATCCCTGCCTGTCCAGCGGTGGAGGTCCAGCCACTGGCAGCAGCACAAGGGCAAAGCCAAACACTGTTAATCTGCACACACTGCGATGCCACACAGCTGGTTCAATATCAGCAACGTTTGCCTTTATATTCATTGTCTTCTGTCGCGATCACCAGTGATGTGGTGGTTTACTGGTGTTTTTAACCTGTTGTTGTTGCTGAGTCAGTTTGACATCCTGGATATATCCTTCAAACACAGACTGTAGACCCCTCTGTCTGCTTCTCTCTGGAATCACTATTTCATTTTTCCAAAAATATGATAACAGAACATCATAAAGGGGCGGGGCTTAGCAAAAGGTCAGTTCTTGTAATTCCAGCAGATGTGCTGCAGCGCCTTTCATCTCATCATACAAAATCATGCTAATAATATCAGAATCTTCACAATTCATTAGAAAATTAAGATTTCTATAACATGTAAACGTTGTAGTCAAACAACTAAGACAATAAACTTTAAGATTAAAGGACAGTCAGGTGTTTCCCATCATGCACTTAAGTTTTACAGTTGGTGGAGAGAAACTGTGTCAATTGGCTCTATAAACTCCAGCTGCCTTGCCCAGTTTGCCCACTTGGTAATCCAAGTAGTTGAAGTTATGCAATAAAGATAATTCAGTGAATTCCTGGAGAACTGTCAGTTGTATTGGTCACTGGAACCTAGGACTGCATCAAAGACTACTTTCTGTCAGATATGACAGGAAGTGAGGGGGAGAGAGATGAGGTCCTCAGCTGGACACCAACCAGTAACACTGCAGCTCATGTTTGGCATCTTAAAGGAATATTTCACCCACAAAATGACCATGTGTAAATCAGTTAGTCTTAACCTGTGAACCTTGAATTTGTGAAGAGCACCTCATTGTTCTCACATGTCTCTATGGAAAACAGTGAACATATTGATTTATTGATTGATTGGGGAACACATTTAACAACAGCAAAACTACATCATCTTAAAATATATGGTTACCTTTGTAACTTTTAAACTGTGAAATAGAAATTGTGTTTCATCACTTATGTGAAGAAAAAGTGCACTGATGATCTGCTCTTGAATCATAAACACACCAAAAGACTGAGCATCACACAATGTACAATATGTTTAAGATCATCTTTCCACTGGAGGTATCATCTGTACATCACTGTTAATTACAGTCTCTGTTTCTCAGGTATCCACATTTTCCAGATGATGAGTGGCTGTGGGTGGGATGATGAAACTGGAGAGGTTAAGGGTTTTATGCAGTATGGTTATGATGGAGAAGACTTCATATCATTGGACCTGAAGACACTGACATGGATCGCTCCGAAACCACAGGCTGTCGTCACCAAACTGAGATGGAATGCTGACAAAGTCAGACTAATAGACCATGAAAACTACTTAACTCATGTTTGTCCTGAGTGGCTGAAGGTTTATGTGGCCTTTGGAAAGAGCTATCTGCAGAGAAAAGGTAGAATCACATGACCTGATGTAGTTTCATTAACATAACAATGTTCATACAACCTGCTCAGAATGAACTGCTGTTGTATTTTCACTCCAAACTGTCTGACATTAATTTCTGTTTGATTGTTTTTTGTGGCAGTAAAATTTGATTTAGCTCTCACCAATCAGTAGAGACTGACATGTTGGAATGCTCTGACGTTTCTGTCCATCAAAGCGGAGACTTGGGGTGTGTCTCAAAATCGCATACTTTCATTACTACACTTCAATTTAATACACTGTGTTCTAGGAGTGAGTGAGATCATAAACGAAAAACTTTTTTTCCGGACGGACGGACGAGCCACGTATCTTGGTGTCGCTTAAAAACAGGTAATACATCTGGCTACATCTTTCCCACATCAAATATCTGTGATCGCCTATATGCCATGCTTTTTAATAAAATTACCAGAGGAGTTTGCTGAAAAACAGGTTAGTTAGTTTCTTTTATTCCCATGTCATGCACCACATGCACAGGTAATGTCAGCCTGAATTACTCGCGTGCGTCCCCGATGAAAATCGCTGACATGCGTGGGAAATACGGCGTCTACAGGCTCGCCATAGCTTACTGTCAGGACTCAGGGACCAGAATTCGGGATGTCGGAATGGCGATATTTCGGAGTGGCGGCCTGTAACCGTTAAATGGCCCATTCGGTTGGTATTCGGATAACTGGGGCTTTACTAGTATAATGCAATAGCACCACCCAGCGGAGAAACCCGTGTACACGTTTACACATAAAAAAAATTACCCACTCTAAATATTAAGAGATTTTTGTACACGAACTCACCCCTACTCTGTACTACGTACTTCTTGCGTGGTGCACTAATTTCAACAGGCCAGTGTTGTCTCAAATCGCAAACTACCATTTTGCACTCACTGGAAATGACGACGGCTTTTTAACCACCTCTACTTCTTCATCTTTGTTTTCTTCTTAAATGACAAATTGCAAACAGACAGTGGAGCATTATTGCCAACATTTGACTGCTATCTCCACCCACACTTAAACCAAACCTACGTCACAACATCAGTGCTGATTAATATGTGCTGCCTTAGCTAGGAGCAAGTTAGCTACCCAGCAAATGCTAACATTAGCTAGCAAACTAATGTTAGCACTCGCATTACTGTTAACGGTACCAAATCATTACAGACCCAACAAACATCACTGACACCTTTTATTCAACAACAGTACTGGTACTTAGTGCAAAAAACATGTATAACCAACATGCTCTGTGTTATCCCTGCCATGTCAAAAGTTGAGAAGTTTGCTACATTACAAAGATGGTGACAGTTGAGGGTGAGAGGTGTCCATCATTCTACACTCAACTTTTGGACCGTTTTGTTTGCGCCAGTAGTACACTGCATTTTCCTGTACTATGCAGTGTGAATGCACTTAGCACACTTGTGTGAAGAATTTTCACACTTTGGATTGTTGTTGATTGAGATTACTTTTAGATTGACCAGCAACAATTATCCTCCAATGGTATGAACAAGCATTCAAATTTACTGTGCAAAAAAGGTAGAACTCACATATGTCTTTACCTGCCTCTCTGTCTGCAGACCTTCCCTCAGTGTCTCTCCTCCAGAAGTCTCCCTCCTCTCCAGTCAGCTGCCACGCTACAGGTTTCTACCCTGACAGAGCCATGATGTTCTGGAGGAAAGATGGAGAGGAGATTCATGAGGACGTGGAGCTCGGAGAGATCCTCCCCAACCACGATGGATCCTTCCAGATGAGTGTTGACCTGAACCTGTCATCAGTCCCACCTGAAGACTGGAGGAGGTACGACTGTGTGTTTCATCTCTCTGGTGTGAAGGACCACATCGTCACCAAACTGGACAAAGCAGTGATCAGGACCAACATGGGTAAGAGTGACAGATGTGAGAAAGATGTATTTAGTTTACGTTAGTTGTCCTGCAGTTCATGATTCATTGATTTTTCACTGTTTTTGGTGCTGTATGGGTCTGTTAATGTGTTCGGCCTACCACATGGACAAAAAGCCTAACCTGTCAGTGAGCGTGTTAGCTACCTCAGCATTAGGTAGTTTAGCTTTTGTCCTCCAGTTTAGCTGGGAAGTCATCTTCAAAAAATAATAATAAACCAATGCACATTGCTCACCCTCTGATCTCTGGTCAGGTCCTGTGAGCTTAACAAGATCATTTTAAAGTCAAAGAAAGATTAAAGCATTTTATAGACCACATTGTTTTTACCACACAAATAACAGCTTTGTTCTGCGTGTCCATTCTTTACTGAACTCAGAATCATACAGTACATGGCCGATGTTGAACTCTCCACAACATGATTTCATTCCATTGTATCTAATTTCTAACTGAAGACAACTTTAACTTTGATCATTTCAGTTTAGATATATTTATTTTCTTATATTATGATTCATGTATTATTATGCCTCTGCTCTGCTCCAGTGATAACTGTGGCAGGAGGCATTGTGCTTTCAGGTTGTCCGTCTGTGCCATACTCGTGAATGTGACATCTGAAGAGCACCTTGAAGGAGTTTCCTCAAATTTGGCACAAATGTTCACCTGGTCTCAAGAAATAACTGATTAGATTTTGGTGGTCAAAGGCCATGGTCACTGTGACCTTATATCTGACTCATTTTCATGAACGCAATATTTTTATAAGGTCACTGTGACCTCACACAACATGCTTTTGGTCACAACTCAAGAATCCATACTCTAATTATGACAAAATTTCAGACAACTGTCTGATAGGATAAAAAGTTCAAGGTCAACTTCACTGTGACATCATAATGTTCTGAATACAACACTTCCCTGGCCATTATTCAGCGTCATAACTCAGGAACAGAAGGTGAGACATTTGGTCAGATACTGAATTGGTGACACTAATCTTGGGTGTCCACCTTGAAACTGTGCTGATTGTTTAGATCCTCTGTGCTGTCGGGGTTGAAGATGTGTGTGAAGCATCCATGTTGTCACAGACAAGGATATAAACTGTGAGTGCAAATAAACTGTTTCAAAGGGGGCACACAACCGTGAAGAGGGAATTCTAGTTTTTAACAAAATGTGCCACAGTGTCTGTCTTTTTAAATCTAACACATATGATGCTTAAAATGGTTTTACAGACACACACTTTTAAGATAACAGCCCATTATACTGTATTAACTCAAGTCCAAGTCAGATGGATGGATGGATGGAGGGAGGGAGGGATGGACTTCTGCTCAAACCTGCTTTATCTGTACCGGTCCTATGTTTTATTTTTGTTGTTGTTGTTATCAGAGAAGCCCCGTGACATCACCGTCCCCATCACTGCAGCAGTGGTTGTTCTCGTCCTCGTCGCTGCCTCTGGATTCATCGTTTACAAAAAGAGGAAAGGTGCTGTTTAACTGGCTTTTCTAGTTCTTTGATTTTGGTCTTTGAGTTGATGCTTTTATCCTGGTTGCATTTGAATTGAATTGAAACAAACATCAGTTCCCTGCAACTCAATTTTATACAACCAACAGTAAGTGCTGTCAGGCTCAAAGCCTATCCGTCATCAGTTTCAATTTTCAATTAATTTTATTTCTAAAGCCCAATATCACAAATCACAATTTGCCTCACAGGGCTTTATCCCCCCCCCCCCCCAGAACAGATCGACATCATAAATTTACAGTAATCCGTTTGACAAAATGATACATGAAGAGAGACAGAGAGAGATGCAGGACAGACAGTAGTAACAGTAGCTTACAACAACATTATTTAAGTAATGATATTATAATAAATACAGCTACTGTGGTACAATATGTTGAAAGTATATATTAATAGCTGACAGTATACATATGTGACAATAATCATATGTGTATAATAACAGTAGTAGTATGACTAATGATAACAGCAGCAGCAGGAGGCATCTGGCAGGACCACGGCAGCAGCACAAGCACACACGTCACACTATCCAGGCACCGCTGTGATATAAGTTAACCTGCGAGTCAGTGGAGCACAAAGGCACTAGAGAAGAAGCCGAGTTAGTGACATGCAGTACGGCCGAGTTAGTGACCTGCAGAAGACGCGAGTTAGCAAGATGCAGTAACAGGACATGAGTGTTAGCAAAGGAGAGAGAGAGAGAGAAGGAGAGAAGGTGCCCGGTGTATTATAGGAGGTCCCCCGGCAGATTAGGCCTAAGTCAGCCTAACTAGGGGCTGGTACAGGGCAAGCCTGAGCCGGCCCTAACTATAAGCTTTATCAAAAAGGAAAGTCTTAAGTATGGTCTTAAATGTGGAGACGGTGTCTGCCTCCCGGACCGTAACAGGAAGATGATTCACAGGAGAGGAGCCTGATAGCTGAAGGCTCTAGCTCCTGATCTACTTTTGGAGTCATGATAATACGACTAAACCACAATAAGGTAGGAGAGAAGAGATAAGTAAATAAAGTAAGGATTAATCAGAAGGCTGGAATGGATTTATATATTCTGGCATTAGCGACTGTAACTGAAATTATCATCTTTTTTTTTTTATTTCAGCCAAACTTCCCCCATCTTGTAAGTAAAACTTACTCTTATTCTATTTCTACTGATCTGATACACACTTTATACTTTAGATTAAAACAGGTTTCACATTTATTGTGCAGATGAACTTTTTCCAAGACTGTTTCCTGTATTTACTGTTTATAAATGTTCAGAGCAGGATGAGTGGACTTCACAGTTTCACACTAACAGTTTGTTTCTGACCTCACAGCTCCTGACAGCAGCTCTGAGCTCTCTGAGAAACTCAATCCAGAAACCTGACTGACAAAAAGAGTAAACACTCTGATATCTGTTATATCATAACTTTACAATGCTTTACAAATAACGACTGAAAGATGGCTTCCTGCAATCAGAATGAAGTGGTTATGATTCATATGCTTGATATTCAAACATTTAATATAATAGATTTATTCCAGATCACAAATTTTTAATGTTTTTGTCAGATTTTTCTATTATTCTTTATTTTCTCACTTATTTTACTGTGATGCAACAAAGTGTTTCCTGTTTCTAAGAATGCTAAATAAATGTTTTTGATTATATTGTAATATTTTATGGCTTCAGAACAAATGAATTACAGGTTTCTGTCAACATGTAGAGACTGAATGCAGTGATTAAAATCACCTCTTGTGGTGGATTAGACAGGACAGGTGAAGAGACATGATTCATGAAAAGTTTACCACAAGGGTTGCTAACTAGTAGCTACTGGTAAGACTGGAGGAACCACATAGACAGAGATGGTGGTTGGACAGCTGAGCGGACCATGGCAGTCATGAAGTTATTAAGCCAGTTGGGCCAGCTACTGTAGTTTAGCCTGAGCAGATATGATGGAGATATAAGGCAGCAGAGTTTCAGCTCTTTGCTTGGGTGAGTGAAGGATTTAACGGCAGCTTAAAGATACATTAGGTCAGGGTCAGAGAATGGTGTCGCCTGTCAGATTTATAACGCCACAGCTAACCTAGGACCTAATGAAAGGTCAAACATCATTTAACATGAATAATGGGCTTCTATAGGAATCCACACAACCTCTGGCACATTGTCCTGTGTACTGATAACCATAAATGAATGTGAAAATCAAATGTATTGCTCTTTCTTTTGGTGCTGATTTTTTGCTTTTCAATAAAGTCTCCAATTTTCAAACGTTTGTCTTGAGTCTACTCATCTGTGACTATAGCTGCAGTAATATGAATATTACCTGAGCATTCAGTGTTCTTACAAAAGAGTTGGATTAAAAGACTGATATCATTGTCAGCTCTGAGCAGAGGAAGCTCCCGGACAAGCTTAGCTTAGTATGAACACAGAGTCAGGAGGAAACAGCTCACCAGTAGCTCTGTGGACTAGAAAAGTCCACTCAGCAGAGAGCAGATATCTGTGTGAAACTTCAGGTGTCAGAGTCACGTGGATTTCCTCATTTGCCACCTGCTCCATTTCCCAACTTTTGTTTCCTCCACCCAAAGTTCACACTGTTTTCATACAGCATAGCTACACTGACAGAACTGAACCTCCGACCTGCCTGTCAAACAGGAATCAAACCATAAACCTGCTTCAGACAGTCCAGACTGAGTGGAGTCCTGTGGGGATCAACAGATGTGAAGTCTGGCAGCTGGCGGTTGCTCGCTCTGCCGAAGTTCAGTGGCTAACAACCAGAGCTAGCTGCTAATAGCCAACACTACCAACAAACTCCAAAAATCTATTCAACAACTCCACCCTCCACAGTCAGACACACGCTGCTCATTTACTGACAAACTGCAGCTCACATCTTGTGCTAACAGCTGACACTGCTCTGGTGTGAGCGTTTTGCAGGTTAGCAAAACATCCTGGTGGTTGCCATCTATAGGCGCTCTGATCTCATTCCACTCAAACAGTATCAGAAAATATAATTCAAGCATGACCTGGCTTACTAGTTTTAAACATTTGTCCAAAACATTTCATGAAATAATTTATCATTTCGTTATTTTGAACGTCCGATAGATCAACACTAACATTTTAGTGTACCGTCTCGTTTCGTCAGTGAAAATAACACATACAGTTTGTCCTAGATTTTATCGAATATCTTTCTTTTACCTCCTCAGTGTATCATCTTTTTTTTTTTTTGTCTTCTTTTTTGTCTTTAATGTATAGGACAGAGTGAAATGGGGTGAGAGAGAGAGCGGGGGGTGACATGCAGTAAATGGTTGCAAGCCGGACTCAAACCTGCGACGACTGCGTCGGGGCATTGCCTCTATATATGGGGCGCCGGCACTATCCACTACACTACAGATGTACCATATCATCTTTGTCATGAGAAAAGGGTTGTTGGCAAATATTTGTTGTCATTGTTTTTGTCAACAAAATGAACACTGATGACAGATCATTTTAGTAATAACATATTAAAACAACTGTTCATACATACCATTATTTTTTTTCAGTTTAAAAGAAAACCTTATACCTGCCTATTTCCTTGTTTGCTTTGATCATTGAGGTAAATTTGCATCTCTACAGTCTGTGCATTGTTGTTGTTGTTGTTGTCGTTGTTGTTTTGTCTTGTCAATTCTATTGAGTTTTAGTTCTCATTTTATTTAATTTATTTTATTTTATGTTAAATGAAACGGGAGAATCATCCCCCCTCCCCACCCCAGTAAGTTTCATACAGTCCTTAATTTAGTTGTGTCAGAACAGAGACACTCCCTCCTCCCAGTGCCAGTAAAAAGCAGAACAAACACCTGAGCCAGGTCGGTCACCTGTTGATCAAAACAAGACGAAAAATCTACTATTGCTACTTCTCTGTCACATTTCGTCATCAGGTGAGATCACACTGTGAATATTTGCTTCACTTTCCACTGGGCTCTGTATTTTGTTCCTGCGTAGCTCCAGGACACATTTGTTTAGTTTCACTTTCACTACTACAGTACTTTAGAATTTGGTAAGACTATAACTTTAAAATGGATTATACTGAATATCAGGCACATGCACAGATAGACCCCAGGTGGTGCTCAAGAACCTGCCCTTTTGCCCTCTGACCAAATGAGTGCCATTTTTTGTGAGACATTTATTTTCTATTTCTTTTTCTTATTTAATATTTTACTTTTTTAAAATTGGTCCATGGCATAAATTTTCTATTAAAAGCGTGATGTAAGCCTGACAACCTCATTTGAGATTTAACTGTGCCCTCTTTTTTGCTTGAGCACCCACCCCCAAAAATGAAAAGTGTTTTGCAATCCTGCCCACATATCTTCAAAGCCAGGATGGACAACTTGAAGCAGCACTTCAACCAAAGTGGAGGTACAGCTTGTATTTCACTCTTACTGTTAAAGTGCTCTGTGTCTTAGCTGTAAAGTAAAGTGACCCAAATTCATTCCCACAGTAAAAAACATCAAAAGTCAAACCAAATAAGTGCACTCAGTAGAGTACTGGTTCTCAACCTGGGGGTCGGGGCCCTCATTATGGGACGCCAAAGCTTCACGGGGGTCACGAGGCCTTCTTGATGAACAGGGTTGTAAGAAAACGTTTCTTTTAAATATACAGTAGGCCTTTATCTCAGCATTTCATTCATTTCTGTGAAGAAAAGTAAATTAAATGTTATTTAAAGTTTAGATTATGATTCATGTTATAAACGCACTGTAAAGACCTGAACAGAAGCTACACTGCTTATTAAAATGAAGGGAACACCTAAATCACACATCAGATCTTGATGAACAAATTATTCAAGTTGAAAATCTTTACTGATGTACATTGTTTAATTTGTTGAGAACAAAATGACATAACAACTGAAAACCAAAATGGAAACCAAAATCATCAACCCACTGAGGGTCAAAGTAAAAATTTGGAATCACAGGCTGATCCAACTTCCGAGAATTTTATCACGGCAACTCTGCATGTGACTCAGTAGTGCGTGGCTGTATTAACTTCTGATAACTCTGGGCATGCTCCTGATGAGTCGGAGGATGGTGTCCTGGGGGGGATCTCCTCCCAGACCTGGATCAGGGCATATGAGCCTGGCTGCATCGGATGCACCGATACATAAAGTCCCATAGGTGCTCAGTTGGATTTAGGTCAGGGGAACGAGAGGGCCAGTCAATGGCATCAATACCTTCATCATCCAGGAACTGCCTACATAGTCTGACCACATGAGGCTGGGCATTGTCCTGCGCCAGGAGGAACCCAGGGCCCACTGCAACAGTGTAAGGTCTGACAGTCGCTCTGAGGATTTCATCCCAGCTATGACATAGAGGTCTGTGCGACCCTCTAAGGATATGCCTCCCCAGACCATCACTGACCCACTGCCAAACTGGTCATGCTGGATGATGTTACAGGCAGCATAACGTTCACCATGGTGTCTCAAGACTCTTTCACACCTGTGCTCAGGTCACATGTGCTCAGTATGAACCTGCTCTCATCTGTGAAGAGAACGGGGTACCAATGGGAGCCCTGCCACTTCTGGTGTTCTCTGGTGAATGCCGATCGAGCTACATGTTACTGGGCTGTGAGCACAGGTCCCACTAGAGGACGTCGGCTCTCATGCCACACTCATGGAGTCTATTTCTGACAGTCTGGTCAGAAACATGCACACCAGCAGCCTGCTGGAGGTCATTTTGTAGGGCTCTGACAGTGCTCCTCCTGTTCCTCCTCACACAAAGGAGCAGATACCAGTCCTGCTGCTGGGTTAATGCCCTTCTACAGCCCTGTCCAGCTCTCCTTGTGTCATGGCCGGTCTCCTGGTATGTCCTCCATGCTCCTGAGACTGTGCTGGGAGACACAGCAAACCTCCTTGTAACTGCACGTATGGATGTGCCATCCTGGAGAAACTGGACTACCTGTGCAACCTGACGGGGCTGCAGGTACCGCCTAATGCTGCCAGTAGTAACAAGGACACTAGCAGAACACAAATCTAGAGAAGACTCAGTGAGGAAGGATAAGGAGAGAACAATTGTCTGTGGCCACCACATGTAAAACCATTGCCTTTTTGGGGGTTGTCTTGCTTTTGCCTCTCCATTGCACCTGTCATCACTTTGATTTGCACCAAAGCATTTGAAAGTGACTCACAATCACTTGTGCTTCTTTAAAGCATTGCTATTCCTGAAGTTTAACTGACTTGCTGTTATACTGTGACTGTTGAGTGTTCTCTTAATCTTTTTTTAGCGTAATATGAAATATCCATAACGTCACTTGGTCAGGGTCGTGAGTTAACTCAATGATGGAAAAGGGATCCCTTAAGGAAAAAGGTTGGGAACCACTGCAGGAGTGTACAGATCTCCATCAGGCGACCAAGCGGCCGCCCACGCTCCAGTCTGGACAATTCTTTCCAGCAGATGAAAATAAGTAGTAGTATAAAAATAAGTAGTCACGAGTCGTGCTTCATGTCAGCTGAATAAGAAACAAGCATCCAATACTGAAAAATCTGCTTGGATGCAGATTATTTTATCAGCCTCTCTGGGCTAATGAAAGTTTCAACACTAAGGACTAAATATTCTGTTAATTAAACTCTCATCATACAAAATCAGAGTAATAATATCAAAATCTTCACAATTCATTAGAAAATTAAGATTTCTATAACATGTAAACTTTGTGGTCAAATAACTAAAGCCATAGGCCTCTAGTTTCGCACATCGGACGAGGCGGAGGTGCAGCGCACCTGCGCTTCGCCAACTGGGTGTGGCCAGGCGGATTTTGCAAGTTTGGAACACCGTGCGCCTGGCGCAGCTACTCCTCTTTCCCACCTCTGTCCCTCCTGCCTGTGCAAGTCGGAAAGAGGGAGGAGAGAAGGCGTGGAGTGGGTTTTACACAGCCAATTCACATCACACCAGTCAAATGAACCCCTCTCCTCGCCCTTAAATGCACCGCATGAAGTCGTAATGAGAGTTTACTCAATTCGCCATGGCAGAAGAGAGCAGCAGCATCAGACGGCCAAACTTCTCCCAGGAGGAAACTGATGTTTTGGTCCGGGAGGTCCAAGCTGGCAGTGTCCGAATATACGGAACTGCGAGCAGACCTCCACGGGCTGATGATGCATAGCCTGTAAAATGAACTTGTCTTTCCCAGTTGAATTGTGATCATTTTGGCATGTAAATCACAAAATCAAAGATGTGAAAACGTTTGATAAACTTTATTTTGACACAAACACAACAATAACCAGGCTCTGTGAATTAAAAACGGAAACTTAAAGCCCTACAAGTATAAATGTATATTTAAAAAAAAAAAAAGCTTTTAGAACGTAAAACTGAAGATCATCTTGTGAGGAGGAGGAGGAGGATGAGCCGGGGGGACAGTCGGGGGCACCTGGGGGCAGCTCCGCAGGCCGCGCGCAGCCAGACCAGACAGCCCCGGGTGCAGCCATGGGACCAGCCCTTCCTGGACCTTCGGGGGGGGGTCAGGATGCTGGAGAGGGAGCTGGGCTCTCTAACATCCCGGGTCCAGGGGTTAGAAGCCCAGCTCCAAGGAGTGGAAGACCAGCTCCAGGGCGTGAGTGACAGGCTGTTCCTATACGGAACTGCGAGCAGACCTCCACGGGCTGATGATGCAAAGGTAGCCTGGGAGGAGGTCACCACAATTATAAATCAATGTTGCGTTTCTCTCGTGCACGCACTCTCTCTCTTTCTCTCTCACAGTCTCACTCTGTTTCTTTTCTTTTGACTTTTCTAAGATGACAGATGCTGAATATATACTCCCTATCTGATGCTGTGGCTGTTTGTGGTTGGCTGAGAGGGATGTTAACTTATTAGTTTGCAGCTGTGTTAATCAAATCAGGTTGGGTTTCCATTACATGTGCCAAACGTGCCAAACGGTGCCAATCCCCTTTAATCTGACATCAGATGTGACGGGACAGTCGATATAGAGATACATTTATGTGCTGATTGCAGATAGTTGCACTGAATAGTGGTTTTGTGGCTATTTATTACATTATTAATGTGCCTGATATTCTGGAAACCTGCCTGTGAGGTGTCAGCCAAACTTCCACTTACACCTGCTGCGCTCCACCTGCGCTGACAGTAGACCTGGTTTCAGCTGGCAAGCTTTTAGCGCACCTTCGGCGAAGCCTTTTGGCACGAAACTGTCACTACGCCAAGCTGGATCTGTCGACACCTCCCCCTGCTGCGCCGCCACACCCATCTCAGCGCACCTCGGTCTGCCAAACTACCAAACCGAGCGCTTCTCGGGCTGCGCTGCTCGAAACTTGCTCTGCGCGGGGTTCACCACCCTGCGCTGTGCCGGGAAACTAGAGCCCCAGGTCTACTGTCAGCGCAGCCGGTGTAAGTGAAAGTGTGGCTGTCCAGCGGACAGTGCGCACACGTCACCAAAACCTCACAGGCAGGTTTCCAGAATGTCAGGCACATTAATAATGTAATAAATAGCCACGAAACCACTATTCAATGCAACTATCTGCAATCAGCACATAAATGTATCTCTATATCGACTGTCCCGTCACATCTGATGTCAGATCAAAGGGGTTTGACACCGTTTGGCACGTTCGGCACGCGTAATGGAAACCCAACCTGATTTGATTAACACAGCTGCAAACTAATGAGTTCACATCCCTCTCAACCAACCACAAACAGCCACAGCATCAGATAGGGAGTATATATTCAGCATCTGTCATCTAGAAAAGTCAAAAGAAAAGAAAGAGAGTGAGACTGCAAGAGAGAAAGAGAGAGAGCGCGCGCACGAGAGAAACGCAACATTGATTTATAATTGTGGTGACCTCCTCCCAGGCTACCTTTGCATCATCAGCCCGTGGAGGTCTGCTCGCAGTTCCGTATATTCGGACACTGCGAGCTTGGACCTCCCGGACCAAAACATCAGTTTCCTCCTGTGAGAAGTTTGGCCATCTGACGCTGCTGCTCTCTTCTGCCATGGCGAATTGAGTAAACTCTCATTACGCCTTTGTGCGGCGCATTTAAGGGCGAGGAGAGGGGCTCATTTGATTGGTGTGATGTGTGTAAAACCCACTCCACGCCTTCTATCCTCCCTCTTTCCGACTTGCACAGGTAGGAGGGACGGAGGTGGGAAAGAGGAGTAGCTGCGCCAGGCGCACGGTGTGCCAAACTTGCAAAATCCGCCTGGCCACACCCAGTTGGCGAAGCGCAGGTGCGCTGCGCCTCCGCCTCGCCCGGTCTGCGAAACTAGAGGCCTAAATATTAAATCTAAATCTCAATGTTAAATCTAAATCAAAATATTAAATCTAAATCTAAACATTAAATGTAAATCTAAATTTTAAATCTAAACCTAAATGTTAAATGTTAAATCTAAATGTGCTTGGTGAAACTAAATATTTAGCTAATATGCAAATGCATACTGCCGGTTAGAGGAAGTACCAAAATAGAAGCCCGGGTGGTCAGACTGTGTTTATAGCATCAAATAACGAATTAAAACCAAACTAATCTGAGAAAATGAACACTTGAACATACATCAGCGTGATAAGAATTACCTAAAATGACAGATTTGGTGCTTTTATCACAAAATTGAACAATTATAGAAAAATATTGAGCTATGCCGCCCCACTATCACAGTTTTGTATCATGTTTGCTCATTAATTTGGTATAATAAAATAACAAAATGTTATTAAAGGACTTAATACATATCATTATAACAAGGCCACAGAGTTACATTAGTTTAAAGAAAATCTTTTAAAAAACAGCTTGTGGTTTAAAAAATTGCAATATTTAACCATAGCTACTCATTTTTATGGCATTGTCTTTTATGGTGTTGAACTTCCCTCCAGGTTTTATCACTCCTGAGAGAGAACCCCAGCTTGCGTGTACTGCTTGACATACCAAGAGAGGACAAAGATCTAGCAGCTGATTTTGTTGCTGGTGTTCTCAAACCAAGCTACTCTGTATTGGGGAGTAACAGAGAGGTAGGGAGGAGTTGGTGGTGGTAAAATTTCAGGAATTTCTCCAATGTGTCGGAGGTAAGTTGTAATTCAATAGATAATACAATAAGGCAATCCAGGAAATGTACAGGTTAATTTTATTCTTTACAACTCATGAAGCTGCACTTACCTAATGTTTATGTACCACAAACAAGAATACAGTTGTTGTATGATTGCTTGTAAGTGACAGACATAACAGTAATCCATTAGTCACTCAAATAGTTGACTCAGTCTTTCTTAAACTTGAGTATTTTCCAGTCTCCAAGTCAAGACTAGTTTTCCTTTGCTTTTAGATAAAGAGCTGAGAGACACATTTGGAGACAGGACTCTAACCAAGGGTGAGGAGACATTCCTGAGAACTATGAGCCCCTGTCGCATCCTGGCGTTTGCTACAGGGAGCAGCAAAGTCCAAGCCATTGGTTTTCATCCAACTCCTAAATTAACATTATTCATGATGAAAGCAAACATCTTCCCATTGCACGCACACACATGTGCAAATGAGCTGCAGCTTTTTGTGAATGCAACAACAATGGCTGATGATGATGAATTTTACTACTGCTTCCTAGTAGCACTAATGAATGGATCTTTATTCAGCACCATTTAAACAAATGTCAGGGTTTCACTCTTTAGTTTCTGATATGTGTCGCCATTATTATTTGTGGTGCCTACAACTGGACTACAGCTATTAAAAGTACAAGTAAAGGCTTATTTTTTGCAAGCACAACTCAAGCAAAAGTGTACTATCTTAGTTTGGATTTTTACTGTAAATATACTAACAATTTACTAAAAATCTTTTTATTCGTGAGTAAAAGAAACACTGCAGTGTAATACACTCCTGGTTAGTGCAAGGCTCTCTATTTTTTGTCAAAACAGGCTGCTGTTGTGTGCTGTGCACCATCTGCCCTTCTCATGGTAATAACACCAAAACTTTCCACCACAACCCAGTGGTTAATTGAGTGTCTGTGTTTGTAAGTATGTTTGTTTATCTTGAGCAGGTGATTTCACAGAGGAAATGGTTTATAATGTAATAAAGGCACTGGTTTCAGCTGCAGTACATAAAGGAAGCTGAGAAAGAAAGACCATAGGCCCTAACTTCTCTGTTCCCCATCTTGCGCCACATTCTTTCTTTGCCCTGTTCTTTTCATCTTTTGGTAAAATGTTCTGTTTAGAGCTCTTTTGCAAAGAAAATGCAAAGTTAGGTGATGTGCACATGATATGAACAAATCTTTCACTTCCTGATTTCTGTAGCCGTTAAGTAGCTATGCTTGCACAAGAGTGTGTCATCATAGCCCCTTTGAGTTCATTGTAGTTTAAGAGCTAAGGTTTGGCTGAGTGTATCCCTGGAAAGGACTGATACATCTATGTAGCAAAAATAGCAAAAAAAAATGCTGCTGCGACCACACAGCTTGGTTTACAATGAGTTACCACTGGACATGGGGAAATATGAGAGTGTGACACAATGAAATCCAAGTCTGTGCAGTGTATTACTCTTCTTTCTGTGTGTGAGCTTTATCGGCTCTGGTTTCCATTTTTTCTGTGGTTGGTCAGATTGTATTATTAATGCTCATGCTAAAGACAATATACTCCTGTAAAACAAACTGATGATAATTTGACTGTTTGTAGAAAATCAGTAAATAATATCCTTTTGATCACTGAGAAATAAAAGTAACTTCTACTGCCACCACTCTGTGCCTGTAGCTATTGAGTTTAGGGTGTGTTTTAGGAAGTTTCGATATTTCCAAAACTCAGTGCCTGTTTGAGGATGTTAATTACAAAGAGTGTTTACTTTTGTGAAGACTGTATCTGACCTTTCTATATGATGTTATGATTTGAAGGATATGGAATCAGTCACCTGAGCAATAAATGGCTAGTATTGTTACTGAAACTTTGTGATGTGTGTGTTTTTCTCAAAAGTGCTGCCTATTATGTTTTTTTGAACGATGGCTGATGATGAATTTAACTACTGCTTACCAGTATTATTTATGAAAAGAATCTTAATTCAGCAGCATTTAAACAAAACTAGAGCCAATGTTTTTTATACTCTGCTAACATCAGTGATGGAATGTAACTAAGTACATTTACTCAAGGTACTCAAATTTGAGGTACTTTACTTTTCAGATTAAAATTTTATATTCCCTTCCTGTCCAGTGAAAACCATGTAGGCCTATATCCAGATGTGTTGATGTTAAATGTCTGTGATAAACTGAGGGATGAAGTATTAATGATGTGTTGAGAAAATTCTCCTCCTTCTGAAGCTACATCAACTCTTTAAAAAGTCTCTTGGATTAGCTGGAAAAGTCATTGTCACAAAGCTGATAAAAGCAGGCTGTTTTCCTGACTTTTCAGAGATAGATACAATAGTTATGCATGTCATGTATACAGACATATATGCCATAATTTTACTGCACTATGAGTATGTTTACTTTTCACACTTAAGTACATTTTTCTGATAATACTTACATATTTTTACTTAAGTAAGGTTTTGACAATGTATGTTGACACATATGACACCACATGTGAAGCCCACAGTTACAAATCTGGGTTTGAGGATGGACAGTGATTTTAAACTGGATCGTCAAATTAGTGCAGTCGTGAAGTCCAGCTTTCATCATTTAAGTCTGCAGCTGGTTCAAAATGCTGCTGCACGACTTTTAACTGGAACATGAAAGAGAGAGCACATAACATCCATTCTGGCCTCACTCACTGGATGTCTGTGCATTTTACAGTTATTTAAAAATTCTTTTATTTGTTTTTAAATTTCTAAATGGTGTTGCCCCGCCCTACCTCTCTGATCTGCATCACCCTTGCACTCCTAACTTGTGGAACAGTCTGCCGCTCCACGTTAGACAGGCTCCTTCTCTGTCCATTTTTAAAACCCGCCTTAAAACCCATTATCATTACGATTGGCTGGATAGGAAACTGTGTACCAGTTACCAAAGTGCATCTGTAGCCTTTTTAAAGGGATAGTTCAGATTTTTTGACATGAAGTTGAATGACATACTCATTAGCAGTGTCATGCTTCAACAGTGACTTTTCCCCTACTGTGTCCTGATCTCACAGAAATACGTGAAATGACCACGACCTCTTAACACCGCATTCCGTGGTGGCAGCACGTAATGGGTTGAAATTACGTGCTGCCACCACGAAAACAATGCCAATGTAAAGTCAATTAGGATCCTCTCCCATGGTGGACACACGGATTCCCTGATTCAATCACGTCACGTCAACCTCGTTTTCCTCAATGATATCTTTAACATTCCTGTATACACACAAAAACGCGGAAGTGTTCTTGATAACTCAACAATATGACAGGTTAATGTCAAGGCCATAAAATAAAATAAATGTATTTTGCCAGCTTTTGATAGGGTGGGGCTTTAAGAGCATTGTGCTGTGGGCGGATGGGGCGCGTTCCACTACTGTTTTGTAGCTGCTGTCTGCCATCTGTGGGCTTCATTCCATTTCAGATTGCCATCCGTCTGCCGTAACTGAATCCAAACGCCAGTAATAAATAAATAAATAAATAAGAAGATAAAAATAAGGCTGAGCACGGAAGAACCAGAGAGGAAACACCATCACATGGAGCCGTCTGCCCCTGGCAACCCGGCCACCCTCCACTCCACCAGGGGAGAGTGGACCCCAAGCCAGCGCCACAGAACCAGCGGCTGCCCCGCTGGTTATACCTCCGACCGTGGCAGCTGTCACACAAACCGCTGCTGATAATTATACATTTTGATACAGGTAGGCTATATACATATTGCAAAACTCTGTAAAAGTACACCAAAGCATATTTTCGTTTCCAAATATTTATTTGAAAACGAAACCATTCATACGGTCAATATAAAACATTTTGTTAGTAATAAAAAACAAATGTAATCTCAATGTGAGCCAGCCGGCGGGACTGCGGCTGAACCACTTCCAATGTTCATTCATTCATTCATTCATTCATTCATTCATTCATTCATTCAATCGCGTGTTCAATGTGTGTGTGTGTGTGTGTGTGTGTGTCAGAGAGGAGTATCAATAAAAAAAAAGTAATTATTTCTGTGTTTATTTCTTTTATTCTTACGTTTTTTTTAATTAAAATGCGTAATATAGCCAACAATATTATAGACCAAATGTTAATCTAATTATTATTGTAGAATGTATTTAGCAAATCACCACTCTCAACTGGAGACAGCAGCAAAAAAAAACAACAAAGGCATTATAAAAAGCCGACAAATAGTGTTAATTAATTGACGTGAGACATTGAAGAGGTTGTCTCCTATAGTCTGTAATTTTTTATTTTTTTTTATCATAACTTCTCGGAAATTACTCAAAAGTAGAACATGCTAAAAGTAAATACAATAATAGGCTAAATAGTATCTAAGCAATAATAAGGTGTCTAAACAATAATAAATATTATCTAAGTTATCTATTAGGCTACCATTTCACTCTGTAAATAGATTTTAACATTTCAATATGATTTTAATATTATTTTTGCTTATTTCATTATTGTTATTATTGGTTTTACTTTTTAGTAGTATTGTATTGTCTGAGGATGACTCATTTTAGTAACTATCTACAGTAAAAAAGATAAAAACAAGCAAAGAAACAAACAAAACTCATTTTATACACGGGGCCTTCAAAGTGCTCTCTGAAACTACACCTGGCATGGCTTGTGTCCAAAAAATGAAAAAATCTAAACTTCGTCGTAGAGCTAAACCAAATACATCATTGGAAAGGTCTCAACCTGGAGAGTGACATATGTCAGTATGATGATTCTACATGGCTCCTGCTTTCAGCCATTGACCTTTGAACCTTGACCTCAGTGCATGTTTGAGGGCTTATAACTCAGCAACTAAAGGGGGTACAGACATGGGACCAACTGTTATAGAGAGCTCTTGACCTCAGCTATCATGTGAGTGTAGTCAACAACTGAGGGTGCTGTCAGATATGGATAAAATTAATTTTCTCCCATTTAGAAATTAGATATTTAAAATCTGATTTCACAAATGTGTTTACCATCCCCTTAAAGTCCACAGTGTACTCTCAATTCAGTATTTACAACTTCCAAATCTGGGAAAAACACTTAGATTTTTAAAAAACTACAATTCCCTGGGACCGCGCCATGTAGTTTGATACATATCAGCAACATAGTTGTAGTTCTTCTGATTTGCAAAGTAGGGCTCTAAATAGGGTTGTAAAAATATATATCTACTGAATATATCTAATATCAAGTAAAGCCGAACTAGTTATTACACTCCACCTAGATGAACTATGGTAAGAAAAAGTAAAGATGTCCGCTAATTTTCGATATTTTAGCTAATACACTAGAAACGGCATTTTTGGGACAGTAGGTTCGTTTAAAGCTTGTAAAATAGGGTTGTAAAAAGCTAGATCTACTGAATAAATCTAATATCTAGTAAAGCTGAACTAGTAATGACACTGCACCTAGATGAAATATGTTAAGAAAAAGTAGGCATGATGGTTCATTTCAGATATTTTAGCAAGTTCTCTAGAAACGGCATTTTTGTGATTGAATATTTGAACAGGCTATAACAAATATCTAGAACAGCCGAACTATCACGTTATTATCATTATTATTATTATTGGTGGGAAATTATAACAGAGGAATATATTTGCCATTTTAATATCAAGAACACTTCCGCGTTTTTGTGTGTGTACAGGAATGTTAAAGATATCATTGAGGAAAACGAGGTTGACGTGACGTGATTGAATCAGGGAATCCGTGTGTCCACCACGGGAGAGGATCCTAATTGACTTTACATTGGCATTGTTTTCGTGGTGGCAGCACGTAATTTCAACCCATTACGTGCTGCCACCACGGAATGCGGTGTTAAGAGGTCGTGGTCATTTCACGTATTTCTGTGAGATCAGGTTGGTCCTGTGAGTGGAGGTCTGACCTGGTTCTGGTGTTGAAGTAGGTGGTTCCGGCTAGTTTGCTGAGGTCACAAAAATGAAACGTTTTGCTTTCCAAAACAATATGCGCTCAAAATAGTCTCCCTTCGTATCACTGTGCGGTGCCGCCTGTTGACAGCCAGGCACCCTCTATCAGCTTTTTGACGGTGTTTACGCGCTTGGATGGTGACCGCTGCGACCTGAGAGAGCTAATGTGAGAGCTAGAGAGAGATTTATATTGTTACACAAGAAAATATATAAAAATGGTGCATGATTTTCCAGGCTGTAGCAACAAAAACCTGTCTGATTCGCTGTATATATTTCACCGCTTTCCTGTCACAGACATTGCTATTAGGCAACTTTGGCATCTTGCGGTAGGTTTGAACATTGAAACTAAAGTGGCAATGATAAAAAGCTTTGTGTGTGTAGTGTGCATTTCAACAAGGACGATTATGTTCCTACACATCCAGGACAGAGGAAGAAACATGTTTTGAAGATTGCTGCTGTGCCAGCACCCCAGGTAAGAACAACTAGCTACTAGCTAGCTTAGATGGCGCGTAGCACTTGGTTCGAAGCTAACGGTATTATGTACGAACTGGCTATCAAGAATCAGCTAGTGACGTTATGATCAGCAAATCACTCAGGGTCATCTTACCAGTGAAGCTTCTACATAACATAATGTAATATGATGACATGACTGTTATTATGCAACTATGTGGAAGTGTGGTTGTGATAATAAGGATCACCAAAGTAACCAAAGATGTTAAAAGGTAAAGCAGTTTATTGTAACTTAAATGAAGGAAAACTGGTTAACGATAAAAGGAGAACAAACCAAGGAAGAGGGCCAGTGGGTGCTGTTTTGCATTTTGTTTGTTTTAAAAGATAGATTAGATAATCAGAATTTATTTTCCTTTTATTTTTGACTAGTCAGATCGTAGGTTAAGCTCCTAGTGAGTCCTCTTTTTGTTATATTTTGTTTTTGAGTTAAACAGCACCCACTGGCCCTCTTCCTTGGTTTGTTCTCCTTTTATCGTTAATCAGTTTTCCTTCATTTAAGTTACAATAAACTGCTTTATCTTATAACCTATGGGTTTTTGTGTTGCTTCCCTTTCCCCTGGTTTGTAACATAAGTGGGAGCTCATCCAGGATTTGTACCCGGGACCTCTCGTGTGTGTGTGTGTGTGTGTGTGTGTGGTGTGTGTGTGTGTGTTTGTGTGTGTGTTTGTAAAACACAATTGAGAATCTGTCTTGTAATCTACAACACAATATTTGATTTTATGTTTTCAAAGGCATGCACTCCTGTTGCAATGGCTGCAACAACACAATCTGAGGCCAACATTGATTCAAACCCTCAAGAAGTGGACCAAGTGTTTTCTGGACTCCCTCAGTAAACCCCTCTGAAGTCTAGAGTTGAAATTTAACACTTGAAGGTGGTTCTCACCAGCCCTGCAGAAACTGTTCCAAGAACAAAACCATCATCATCTGGTACATACCTAGCCCTACCTCCCACCTGGACACTGTCACAGGTAAGCATGAATTTACATTTTGTTTTGCATACATTTTTTTCAGAATGAACTGATGCTACAATTTCACAAGGTAAAAATGAGGCCCAGTGCATGTAACTGTCAATCATGAATGCGTTCCACATAATGTAGTAAAAAAAAAAAAAAAACACCACTTCTTCAAAACCTATCCATTTTGCAGCTAAGGACACAAATAAACAATAAACAGTAAGCCACTTTACTTTGTATTTGACTTGACTATTTTTTTTTTCGTTCAAAGTCAGAGAACCCAAGCTCAGCAGCTGCATCTGAGATACTGAATACAAGTGTGAGTTCCATAGAACCACCTTGTGAAAGAGATGACAGCACATTCCTTCCACTGAGTAGTGCATGTACCCCCACAAGAACATCTTCCTCAGACATGAGCATTGCCGCAGCAGAACGGAGCAGTGACTGGTCCGAGATGAAGTGGATTGTAAATGAGTCAGCCCTTATGGAACTTTTTGTAACTTGACACACGTGGTGTAGCTATTGATGAGAAGAACATAACCACTAATGGATCCATGATCAAGATAGAATGGATATGCATCAATGGCCATAAGGGAGCGTGGCGATCTTGTCCTGAGGTCCGTGGAATGCCTGAGAATAACCTGGTATTTTCAGCAGCCATTCTTTTTACTGGGACAACACAGAATGAAACTGCAGAGTGGGCTGATGTTCTAAACTTACAGCTGCCAAAGAAGTCATCATATTATTCACTGCAATCAACCTATCTAATACCTGTTGTTCACAAAGCCTACACTGACATGCAAGAAAAATTTTTGTCAGAACTCCAGGACACAGCATGTGCAGCAGACATTGGTGGTGATGCTAGGTAGATATTGCAGTTATGGATCATACATGCGATAAGTTGTACTCTTATATTATCATCCAATTAAATCATAATTGCCAGCACCCTGCAAGTAACTTATTTTTCAGCTACAGATCTGATTCCCCAGGCCACAGTGCTACATACACTTGCTACAGCTTTTAAGTTTACTCAACAAAGAAGATAAGTCATTTAGTGTGTTAAATCATTATGTTCTGCTTTTATGGGTCATTCTGCATGTGTTTTTTCTTTTCTGCTACAATAAACAATACAAGTATCAGAGACCACAAGTTCACCGGCAGTGGCGTCTGTTGGTTTCCAGAGGGGGCTGAATCGTCTGCTGGACTCTGGAGTTAGTGTTGATGTTGTTACAGTACCACTGGCTCCATCAATACAAAAGATCATGAGGGAGTCCTACCCTGACCTCAGACATCAGTTTGACCCATGGCATGTTGCAAAAGGTAATATTATTTGTTACATTATACAATGTGTTGAATAATTTGTAATCTTCAAGGTTGTGGGAAAAGTATAACTTCTGCTTATAAAAACTGAAATCAGTGAAACAGATGTAGACTTCAGGCTTTACTGTGATTTTATTTGACCTTTGGCGAGGCTTTTCCACAGGGTTTACTTTTTCTTTTTTATCTTGATATATTATTTAGGTGTAAAGAAGAAGACAACTGCAGCAGCAAGGAAGAAAGAAAACCGGGACCTGCAGCCATGGATCAAGTCTCTGGGCAATCACTTCTGGTGGTCGTGCAGCTCTTGTGGTGGAGATGAGAAGGTGATGCTTAGTTTAATTTTAATTTATTTTATCTTTTGTCATATGAACCTTTCAGAATTATAAAACGTAAAACTCTAAACAGGCTCATTTTTATTTCTCTCTTGGAATTGTTTGCCGATACAAAAGACATTTTTTCAAAGCTCACCATCTTTTTTTAGATCTTCGAGTCACAACTGCTGCTTGCCAAGCATAAAGCTGCCAAGCTGTTTCATAGCTATGTTATTCCTCTTAAAAAGTTATGTTCAGAATAACGTTTCTATGGGGTATTATTATTTACTTGCAGCTGTCTTGGTCCTAGGTAAGTGATGGTAATTGAATTGCTGGTGTTTATCATTAGATGAAGCCAAATGAGGATACTTTGAAGTGGCTAACACTTACTTTGTGAAATTTGCTAAACAGTGTCTAAATTTCCTCAAACAATCGGAATTGAGACGCCGGTGGACCTCTATCCTGTATGATGTATGTGGTATCCACCGCTGGGAAGATGATGGGCAGGAGTACAAATGTTACCATGATGACCACAGTGATGAGCAACAAAGAAGGAAGAAATGGCTGGAGAAGGGGTGTGCTGCCTGCAACGCTCTCAAGGCTGTTGTACTAGATAAAAATCTCCTGAGAGACCTAAGTCAAATGACTTTGTTCAAACACACAGGTAAGTTTGGATAAGCTCATGAGCATTAGGTTGACTGCATATATCCCTAAATTTCACACTTATATATTGAGGCTCAGTGACTATTGACTGAAGAAGATGACATCAGTGAATCAGAACACCACTTAGAGAAACATGGATAATGTGATTCTGCAAATGTACAAGTTAAAAAAATATGTACTTTTTCCCTCAAAGCATTAGAAATGAAATGTAATATTGTGAGGCTTTGTTACAGATATATAGAGTTGAAAATATCTAAATGAAATCTTCCTTTTTATTTAGGGGACCTTGAAGTGTTCCACAGCTCTATGCTGAAGTACGCAGAGACATCACCATGCAGGCACAAATCCAAATGAGTGTTATTGATCACAACCACAATGTTGGCCATCAGCATGACTCTACTCAAGCTGTTAAGCATAAAAGATACAGCACGTCAATGGAGATTACCAGCTATGCTGTTACATGCATCCCAGAAACAACATTATCACAGAAACTGTATGCTACTGGAGGTACAATATATTCAAATTAAAACTCGTTTTTTTCAGCAACATCTTGTGCTACTGTATTATGATAGTAACTCATTTATTGACCTACCTTCCCCTCTAAACTGAACTCAACTTGACTATCTTGCTTGAAGTCATAACACATATTTTATTAGTGTCAATACAGTTTACATCTGTACATACTGTATTATATACCTTATGTCATCCCATGCTTTCACTGGATTTATCAGTAGTTCTCAGCCTTTAGGAGTTGTGAGTCCCCAGAGAAACCAAGTCAGAATTCACCACCCCTGTCCAACCACTGGACATTATTATTACACGCAAATAATATCAGTGTTGAAACCAATATAATACATACAATAAATGTGTATAATTTTTTTCCTCAGAATTATGACTTCTTCTGATTTATGAATTTCATCACAGTATTTTGACTTTGTATCTTAGTTATTGCTTTTTTAGGTTATAATTAATGTTTTACTGACTTCATTTCAGAATTTTATTGTAGATCTCAGAATTTACTTATTATTTCAGAATTGTGACATTTTTATCTCATAGCATTGACTTTTCATATCAGAATTATGACTTCTTATGTTAGTGTAGTGGTATGAGATACCACTGCCACACTGAACGCAAGTCGTGGCTTCACCACGCCCTTTCTGGGCTATTAGCCTATCACAGGCGAAGGGGATAAAGGAAGGCCGTGTCCCTCCTCCTGACCTCTTGCTTCCTGCCTCTTCGCCCCGCCCACTTCCAGGTCGTTGCACTCGCCGCTCGCTGCAGAATACAGGTATGCACACCTTAGCATTGTATTTATATTCGGCTGCGTGTTATGTATCTGAAACCGTAACCTTTTCATTAGGTCTGGCGTCTCACCTGCAGTCGAGGCGATTATCCAGGGTGGTCTATCGCTGCCGACCGGAGCGTAGCCTGCTGCACGGGGGATACGCAGTGGCTGCCTTCCCCTGCCGCAGTGACTCTCTTCACTCCTCTCCCTCTTTGGGCGGACGCCGGTTCTACCCAGCTGGCCACCAGAACACACAAACGCTAAGCTAAGTAGGAGCATTGCTGTTTAATTATGGTCTTTTAGCCACGGCTACTGCTGCCGCTGCTACCGCTGCTACTACTCTTAGCCACGGCTACTGCTGCCGCTGCTACCACTGCTACTACTGTTACCGCGGCTATCGCTGCTTCGCTGTTGCTGCTGCTTCGCCGGCTTGGACTGGGCTTCCCGTCGGCTGCGTGTGTGTCAACCTGCTTCCTGCTGTCGGCTTGCTCTCCTGCTTCTGCGGGTGTGGTGCTGCTGGATGCGTGTGGCTGCCGCTCGTGCTGACCGGGCTTCCGATCAGTGGGACGCCACGAGCTCAATCAGGACTTTCAGCACCCATCTGGACTGGGCTGTGTGTGTGTGTGTGTGTGTGTGTGTGTGTGTGTGTGTGTGTATGTGTGAGTGTTAATCAAGGTTTGGCTTAATTGTTTTGTTTATTTTCTTATTTAATCATTGGTCGATTTCCTTGAATTTCTTAGTTTAGTTCCTTGTTTTGTTTTGGGGAACTTATTGTAATTAAGTTTCATTTGGGAGGGGAACTCCTCAGTTTGAGTCCTCAGTTATTTGTGTATATCAGTTATGATGATTAACTGTTGAGTTGATATCTCTGGCCAGAGACTCCTTAGTTTCCTTTGTGTTTCTTTTGTTTGGTTGATTTATTATTGATCTAAATCCATATTTGTCAGTTTATTAATCCATTACAATTTGTTTCCTTATGTTATGGGATATTGTTTGTTTTCTTTTTTTTATACTTGAGTCTTGACTATGTCTCTCCTTTTTCCCCTACAGCTGAAGGCCGACGGTGGTGGTGGTGGTTTCCTTGGGTGGTGGTGATTTGCTTTGTGTGCACTTCACGTTCTTGCTGTGTGTTTGGGGTGCTCTCCCTTTTCTTTTTGGACTTCACTCCCCCTTGTCACCCCCTCCTCCAGCCAGTAAGCCTCAGTCTGTATCCCCTAGTTGGGCTCTCTTCTCCTTTTTTTGGTTATTGTGCCAAACCCCGTTGTTTTAATTAATAAAATATTTTTTTTATGATCATTGAACTCCGTCTCCTGCCTCCCTGAACGAACGAACCTGAGTGTCTTTCTGGTGATAGTTCACCTTTAATATGGGTCCTTGGGCCCTACCCCAAGGTGGCGTTGTCGGTAAAGAGATCCCCTACTATATAAATTAATAATCACCCCCTCGTGTTGCCACAAATCTGGCGTTGTCGGCAGGATCAACTCAGTGGAGACGGAGACGTGTGTTCTGTTTTTTTTCCTTCCTCTTTGTCTTTTGGGTTTTCAGATTGCCTGTGTGATTGTTTGTGTGTGAATAAGCAGCAGCTTAAGGCGAACCAGCGGGGGGGTCCATTGTGTTTTTTTTGTAGCAGCGGTACTCATAGCGTAGTTGCAGAAAATGGAGGGAGAGCTACAAGAGTTGAGGGATTTGGTGGCACAACTGAGGGCGGAGAATGTCAGGTTGCAGCAGGAGCAGGCTGCGACCGTGCCTGGTCCTAGTGCTGCACCTACCATTCCTGCTGAACATCTCCCAGCATCATCCACTTCTACCACTCCTGTCACAGAGCGACTGGTCCTTGTACCCCGAGATAGGAAGTGCCCAGTGTTTAGGGGTAGATCAGGTATAGGGCTAGATGAGTGGATTGAGGAAGCTCAAGCTTGCATGAGGGCTCGCCACCTGTCCCCGTTCGATCAAGCGTACTTTCTTTATGACCATTTAGAGGGAGAGGCGCGTGAAGAAATAAAATATCGCTCGACTGCAGATAGAAGTGATCCAGCTAAAATTATTGCGGTTTTGCGAGAGCTGTATGGTTGTTCTGATTCGTACGTTGCTTTGCAAGAGGCGTTTTTCTTAAGGCGACAGCAAGATGGGGAGACCCTTCAAGAGTTCTCCCTTGCGTTGATGGGTTTGATGTCTGCGGTGAAACAAAGCGCTCCAAGCGAGATGCCAAATGCAGACGTCTTGCTGCGCGATCAGTTTATTGAAAACGTCATCGATGGTTCCCTTCGCCAAGAACTAAAACAACTCGTACGTAGGCAGCCTACTGTCTCCCTGCTGGAGGCTAGGGTGGAGGCAATTAGGTGGGAGCGAGAGGGATTGCCAGGGGGTGTGCGGGGCCGAAGCCACTCAGTTCCTTTGATGATGGGCTTGCAGTGTGGTGTCCAGACTGCTCCTTTAGTGGCTAGTCCACCCCAGGCTGCAGAATTGCAGGAGGTGAAACAGATGCTGAAGCTCCAACAGGAACAGCTTAATCGTCTCACAGAAGCTCTTGCTCAGCTGCCGATCAATCAGCAGCGTAACCATCCTCCTTACCGTGGTCCAGTAATTTGCCGGCGGTGTCAGCAGCCTGGCCATTTCGCCAGGGAGTGCAGACGGGGCCATGCCCCTCTTCCACCTTCTCCTTCCCGGCGGCCAGCCGCTCGGCAAGATACAGGTCAGCATTCGGAAAACTAGCGCCCGTCGAACTGCGGAGCCAAAGTTCGGGGGGAGCTGCCACTGGCTCACCAGTCATGTTGGGGGGTGAGGGAGAAGCTAAGCTAGTCGGCACTTGTCCACACACGGATGTGGTTATGGGCGGAGTAAAGGTTCCTTGCTTGGTGGACACTGGGTCTATGGTGTCCACGGTCAGGGAAGGCTTTTTCCGGCAACATTTTGGGACTTGGGACCAAGAGAAACTCCAGTCTTGCCATTGGCTTCAGCTTCAAGCCGCCAATGGATTGCCCATACCATACCTTGGCTACTTGGAGCTTGATGTCGAGCTCTGTGGTAGGACTTTGCCAGGGTGTGGAATACTGGTTGTCAAGGACCCTCCAGCCGATGCATCTCCTCATGCCCCGGGTGTCTTAGGGATGAACATCTTACGACGATGCTATCGTACCTTGTTTGGGCAACATGGCTCTGCCCTGTTCGATCTTCCCACCGTTACTGAAGCACCACAGTCTGTGGTTCAGGCATTGCAGAGATGTCATCAAGCCTCTCTGACTTCCCCTTCTGATTTCATTGGCAAGGTCAAGCTGCGAGGCAAGAAAGCTTGCCGTATTTTTGGTGGCACTATGCAGCTTGTTCCAGCCACCTGTTCCGCCCAGCACTCTGGGACTTCTGTGCTTTTTGAGCCCTTGGAGCGGGGCCTTCCTGCTGGGCTGCTGGCGTCTCCAGCACTGGTTCAAGTTGAGGGAGGTACTGTGTACATACCCATTGTAAATGTGGGCACTTCTGATGTGTTGCTTTACCCCCGTACAGAGGTTGGTGCTTTGCGTGAGGTTTGTGTGGTGAGCTCAACTTCTGGTGTTACGGAGGTTCCATCTTACCTGGCCACCATTGCATCCCAGGCTGCGGTTCCTACGCTGCAGGATCAAATGGATGCGATTGATCTGTCTGCTCTGTCAGCTGAGGAACAAAAGGAAGCCAAACTCCTTCTCTGGAAGTATGCTTCAGTCTTTTCTTCTCACGATGGCGACCTGGGTTGCACCAACTTAATAACGCATGAGATCCCACTTCTTGACGACACTCCCATCCGTCAGCGTTACCGGCGTATCCCACCGTCGGAGTACGAAGTGGTCAAGGAACACATCAACCAGCTGCTGGGTGCGCAGGTCATCCGGGAGAGTTGCAGTCCGTTTGCTTCACCGATTGTTCTGGTTAAGAAGAAGGACGGTAGCTTACGCCTGTGCGTAGACTACCGACAGCTTAACAACAGGACTAGAAAGGACGCATTCCCTCTCCCTCGGATTGAGGAATCGCTGGATGCACTCACTGGAGCCCGCTGGTTCTCCACTATGGATTTGGCCAGCGGGTACAATCAGGTTCCGGTGGCCGAGGCTGACCGACCCAAGACGGCATTCTGTACTCCCTTCGGACTGTTCGAGTTTAACCGTATGCCCTTTGGGTTGTGGAATGCACCCAGCACTTTTCAGCGACTCATGCAGCGGGTCTTTGGAGATCAACAATGTCAGTCGTTGCTATTGTATCTGGATGACATTGTGGTTTTTTCCTCTACCTTTCGACAACATCTTGAGAGACTGGAAGTGGTGCTGCAGCGGTTACAGCATGAAGGTCTGAAGGCAAAGTTGTCAAAGTGCTCGTTCTTCCGAAAAGAAGTGGGTTATTTGGGCCACGTCATTTCGGCCGAGGGTGTTTCCACTGACCCAAGCAAGGTTGAAGTGGTAGCCAACTGGCAGCCTCCCACCACCATCTTGGCCCTGCGGTCCTTCCTTGGATTTGCTAGTTACTACCGCCGTTTTGTGGAGGGCTTCGCCAAGTTGGCTGCCCCTCTACATCGCCTTGTCGCTGATCTGGTGGGGTCCAAGTCTAGACGGTCAGAACAGCAAGTTTTGGCAAAATGGACCGAAGGACATCAGCAGAGTTTTGACGCTTTAAAATCCAAGCTTACCACAGCTCCGGTCCTTGCATATGCCGACTTTTCCCTCCCATTCATCTTGGAAGTCGACGCAAGCCACGGAGGCCTAGGTGCCGTGCTCTCGCAGGAGCAGGAAGGAAAGGTCCGCCCTATAGCATTTGCCAGCCGAAGTCTGAGACCGACAGAGCGAAATCCAGCCAATTACAGCTCCATGAAGCTGGAGTTCTTGGCGTTGAAGTGGGCTATGACGGACAAATTTCGTGAGTACTTGCTTGGTCACAAAGGCATTGTCTTCACAGACAATAATCCGCTTAGCCACCTGTCCTCGGCTAAACTTGGAGCCCTTGAGCAACGTTGGGCAGCCCAACTTGCGTCGTTCGATTTTGAGATTCGTTACCGCCCTGGCAAGAGTAACACAAATGCGGACGCGCTGTCTCGCTTGCACCCACCAAGAGCTGTAGATCTTGAGACATTTGTCTCCGGCACATCACTTCCTCAGCCCTTGAAACATGCCCTCCAGGTCAGAGGACCTGTAGCCTGTCAGGCTGCTGTCCAGGCCCTGCCGCAGTATTTGCCGGCAGACATTGGGGAACTTCAGTGTGCCGATCCCGTGACCCAGGAAATCTTTGGGTTTTGGCAGCAGAAACGATACCCGAATCACGAAGAACGCAAGCAGTTATCCCCATCAGCTTTGGTGCTTCTCAAACAGTGGGAGCGGTTGACTGAGCGGGCCAGAGTGGTGTACCGGCAAGTCTCTCACCCTGATGGGGGAGAAGTGGTTCTCCAGGTGCTGTTGCCAGCTGCACTTAAGGATAAAGTCCTCATGGAGGTCCATCAAAATCACGGCCACCAGGGGGTGGGCAGGACTTTAGCACTGCTCAGGCAGCGGTGCTATTGGCCGGGGATGTCGTCCGATGTCAAGCGTTGGTGTCAAACGTGTGAGCGGTGCCAATTGGCTAAGGACGCCGGGCCACCAGTTCGCAGCTTCATGGGACACTTGCTTGCTTCGGAGCCTAATGAAATCCTGGCGATGGATTTCACCATGCTCGAACCAACCCATAATGGGCTGGAGAACATCCTTGTGCTGACGGATGTTTTTAGCAAGTACACCTTTGCTATTCCCACCCGTGACCAGCGTGCCTCTACGGTGGCGCGGGTGGGAATAGCACGCATTCATTCCGATCAGGGTCGCAATTTCGAAAGTGCGCTCATTCAACAGCTGTGCAATCTGTACAACATTGAAAAATCCCGCACCACACCGTATCATCCTGCAGGTAACAGTCAGTGTGAGCATTTTAACCGCACCCTTCATGACTTGTTGCGCACTTTGCCAACCTCCCGAAAGCATGATTGGCACTCTTGTCTACCACAACTACTACACGCTTACAACACCACACCGCATCAATCCACTGGGGAATCCCCGTTTTTCCTCATGTTTGGTCGGGAGGCAAGGCTCCCTGTTGATTTCTTGCTGGGAAGAGTGCGGGATCCTGTCGATGGGACAGTGAATGATTGGGTCCGGGAGCATCAGACCCGGTTACACTTGGCTTTCGAGGGTGTCCGGGACAGGCTGAAGGAGGCAGCCCAACGTCGGAAAGAAAATCATGATCAGTCCATCCGGTCACAGCCGCTTGTGGTGGGACAGGCAGTGTTTTTAAAGGAGTTTGGTTGGAAAGGTCGTCATAAGATCCAGGACAGGTGGAATCCTGTAGTGCATCAGGTGATCAAAGCTCCCCCCGGCAACGGTGCAGTGTATACAGTTGCCCCAGAGGACGACCCTGCCAAGGTCAAACGGGTGCACCGAACGCTGCTTAAAGCCATAGTCGGGGTGGCTGCTTCAGGCGACACCCCTGCTCCCCTTCCCATTTCCCTTGACCGGCCTGCAGCGGCTGAGAGCTCATCTGATGACGAGGACTTGATGGTTCTGGTGAGGGACACCATCCCCCCACCAGCTGGGCATCCTGTTGTAGTTCAACAGGCCCCAGCATCGGCAACACCTGTTGCCTCGACAGTTCGTTCGCCCTCAGCTCTTTCAGCCCCCTTGGCCGCTCCTTCTTCTGGGAGTAGTGACACTGCTGTGCTTTGTACGCCATCGTCATCCTCTGTGCTTCCTGCCCACTTGACAGTGCAGCCACCTTCTGTCGGTGCTGCTCCCTTAACAATCCCTCCTCTAAGGAGAGATGAAGCTGTCAGACGACGGACGGCCCGACCTACAGCTGGCCAACACTCAAATCTCCATCATCTACCCAGGCCTGCCCACGAGGTGTCTCAGGCTGTGTCCTCAGCCGTTCAGTCGAATGCTGTGTCTGCTTTCTTTAGACCATGGTCTTAGAGACACGCTCTGTTAGGAGCATCGTCGGGTCGACGATGAAAATGGGGGGGGTGGATTGTAGTGGTATGAGATACCACTGCCACACTGAATGCAAGTTGTGGCTTCACCACGCCCTTTCTGGGCTATTAGCCTATCACCGCTCAGGCGAAGGGGATAAAGGAAGGCCGTGTCCCTCCTCCTGACCTCTCGCTTCCTGCCTCTTCGCCCCGCCCACTTCCAGGTCGTTGCACTCGCCGCTCGCTGCAGAATACAGGTATGCACACCTTAGCATTGTATTTATATTCGGCTGCGTGTTATGTATCTGAAACCGTAACCTTTTCATTAGGTCTGGCGTCTCACCTGCAGTCGAGGCGATTATCCAGGGTGGTCTATCGCTGCCGACCGGAGCGTAGCCTGCTGCACGGGGGATACGCAGTGGCTGCCTTCCCCTGCCGCAGTGACTCTCTTCACCCCTCTCCCTCTTTGGGCGGACGCCGGTTCTACCCAGCTGGCCACCAGAACACACGAACGCTAAGCTAAGTAGGAGCATTGCTGTTTAATTATGGTCTTTTAGCCACGGCTACTGCTGCCGCTGCTACCACTGCTACTACTGTTACTGCGGCTATCGCTGCTTCGCTGTTGCTGCTGCTTCGCCGGCTTGGACTGGGCTTCCCGTCGGCTGCGTGTGTGTCAACCTGCTTCCTGCTGTCGGCTTGCTCTCCTGCTTCTGCGGGTGTGGTGCTGCTGGATGCGTGTGGCTGCTGCTCGTGCTGACCGGGCTTCCGATCAGTGGGACGCCACGAGCTCAATCAGGACTTTCAGCACCCATCTGGACTGGGCTGTGTGTGTGTGTGTGTGTGTGTGTGTGTGTGTGTGTGTATGTGTGAGTGTTAATCAAGGTTTGGCTTAATTGTTTTGTTTATTTTCTTATTTAATCATTGGTCGATTTCCTTGAATTTCTTAGTTTAGTTCCTTGTTTTGTTTTGGGGAACTTATTGTAATTAAGTTTCATTTGGGAGGGGAACTCCTCAGTTTGAGTCCTCAGTTATTTGTGTATATCAGTTATGATGATTAACTGTTGAGTTGATATCTCTGGCCAGAGACTCCTTAGTTTCCTTTGTGTTTCTTTTGTTTGGTTGATTTATTATTGATCTAAATCCATATTTGTCAGTTTATTAATCCATTACAATTTGTTTCCTTATGTTATTGGATATTGTTTGTTTTCTTTTTTTTTATACTTGAGTCTTGACTATGTCTCTCCTTTTTCCCCTACAGCTGAAGGCCGACGGTGGTGGTGGTGGTTTCCTTGGGTGGTGGTGATCCCCTGTGTGCTGTGTGACCCCTGTTCAAGATTTGCTTTGTGTGCACTTCATGTTCTTTCTGTGTGTTTGGGGTGCTCTCCCTTTTCTTTTTGGACTTCACTCCCCCTTGTCACCCCCTCCTCCAGCCGGTAAGCCTCAGTCTGTATCCCCTAGTTGGGCTCTCTTCTCCTTTTTTTGGTTATTGTGCCAAACCCCGTTGTTTTAATTAATAAAATATTTTTTTTATGATCATTGAACTCCGTCTCCTGCCTCCCTGAACGAACGAACCTGAGTGTCTTTCTGGTGATAGTTCACCTTTAATATGGGTCCTTGGGCCCTACCCCAAGGTGGCGTTGTCGGTAAAGAGATCCCCTACTATATAAATTAATAATCACCCCCTCGTGTTGCCACATTAGAATTATGACTTGGAGACCCCTGCCATTTATCTCATGACCCACTAGGGGGTCCTGACCCTCAGGTTGAGAAAGACTGGAATATATCACAGTTTATTCATTTTCATACCAAAGTAATGCACATGTAGCATGCTCATCATCATCTCCTCCTTCCCAGGAAAAGAAAAATACAATGCAATCCACTCCAAGCAATCAAACCAGTGGATTGTAAGGAAGCTCTATGAGTCAACAACTCAGGGTTTTAGAAAAGACTTGGTGCAGCAGGTCATTCAATGGCGGCTTGATAAGAATATCAGGCTTGGAGATCAGCAGTTCCACATCCATCCTCCAGTCAACATACCAGCCAACATTGCTCCCACTCCAAAGCCAAACAAAGACGACTTGGTGGCACAACATGCATCATGTTTTCCAACAAAAGATGCAGGTGATAAACCTGGGGCCTGTATCACGAAGCGAGATCAACCTTTCCTGGGTTACCCAGACCTATCCTGAGTTGACTAACCCTAACAATGGCAATCAGGATAATCGGTATCACGACACTGGATATCAACTCGGTAACTCAACCCAGGGTTGCTTTATCAAGAGCCGTGAACGCGCACGCAGCGGACCAATCACAATCATGAGAGAAGCGCAGCGTCACTGAGCGTCCTCACAGAGCGCCGTATGTGAGGGAAAAAAAAGTATTTCTCGTGAGGATCAGAGATTAATTCTACTAAAATATGAGGAGGAGAAAAGCAACATTACAGAAAAGGCCAACACCGTGGCAGCTGCAGGAGGAGGAAACATGCGTGGCAACGCGTAACGGGATGAATAATGTTTAGTTTTTGTTTAGATTAGTTTATTTGCACATAATGTTAAAAACACAGTATAAAATTTACAAGATTAAAAAAAGAAAAGTGCCGGAGAGGTTAGAAGCCACTAAAAGCTTATCAAAGAAATTCCCCTGTCAAAACATCAATGAAATCACATAATAGAGAAGGAAAAAAAACGGGTCAGGAAAGAAGAAATAGAGGAGGAGAGAGGGAAAAATCAAGACAAGGTAACAAATAAAATTATGTGTAGGTTAAATTACTCATCACTGGTTCAAGTAGCTACAGTACCTGTACCTGTACATCTGACACTGATCACACCCTTGAATCCCATGAAATCAATGCTGCGCAGATGAATTGCGTGTATTACAATTATCGTCTAATATCATTGCGTCTGATAAATTGGTCTTCTTTGTCATAACGTTATATATGCTACAATAAAGCTTAAAGCTGACGCCACAATTAAATCATATCAACACCAAATTGATAGTCTGAATAAAATCATCCTGATATTGAGCTGTGTTAGAAATTAACAGCTGCGCCGAAATATACCTAGTCTCCCTCTTTAAAAAACAAAAAGGAAAATCCCTCAAACACCATGAAGTGTAGACATATAGGCTACTTTCCACATTTCCAGCAGCAAAGCTGTCAATTAGGCCCATTATCTTTAACAGGGATCATTTCCTCCAACAAAAAAAACGTTGGCACTAATTAATGGTACTATTAAGTGTCCGCAAATGATCAGTTTCTTTCTTATGAAGGGGTGGGATGAAATTTCGACTTCTTTCCACTCCTTTTTGAACAATCTTTTCATTGCCTGTTGTTGTTGCTTTCTTTTCTTTTTTAACATTCAAAATAAACTTTCAAATCAAAATCAATCAAATGAATTAAACTTCCCGTCATGACTGGGCTGCATTTCTGTCAGCGGAGTCATTTTTTTCCGAACAGCTGATTGGCCAGTGGGTGGTGCTTTTTATAGGATCTGATTCAACCCTGAACTTACCCTGCTCCAGAGCAGGATAGCCGTTCAGAGTAAGTTACCATGGTGATCTACTCCGATAAGAACTGAACCGGCTTCGTGAGACCGAAAACCCAGGGTTAACCCTGAAGTTACCTCGCTAAGACATTAATCCTGCTTCGTAAGACAGGCCCCTGGTGTCTGAGTCTGAGAAAGTCATAGTTTTGGTTTCCCATGTTTACCAAACATAAAAGCAGAACTGTCTGAGGTGTACTCTTTAGTTACTGTCTAAAACTTTTACATCCAGTGCAAGTTATTTATGCTCTCCTTCCTTATATTTTTGGCAAGATGTCATAATCTCTTGCCTGATTTATTTTGTAGTCAAAATACAAGAAAAAAAGGTGTAAAAGATTTTTTCTGGGCATGTTGGAGTTTTCCACATGTATGTGTAAGCATGCTAAAAAGAGGTCTTTCTGACTGCTGCTGTTTATTATATTATTTTATGAGTAATAATACTATCACATCTGGTGTCTTAGAAAACTTAGTTTTATTATGTCGGCAATAAACAGGACTGAAACAAGTAAACTTACATAGGTGGTGCATTTCTGTTTGTGTTTTGTTTTTGTTTTTACAAAATATTGTTAAAAAATGTATTTTCAATAAAAATGGTCAATGTAACACAAAATGTACAGAATGTCTTCGAAAACTTTTATGTTTAAAACATCTAAAACAAATGCAGTGCTTCCTCAGATTCCCTGAACCCTGCATATTGTCCATTTGGTGGTGGATATGTTTTACTTATGAGGTCCACCACACATGAGGGAAGAACTCTCCTGTTGCCTGGACCGAGCTTCTCTCCTTTTAGGGCCCATTCTATTATGATGCGATAGGCAACCAGCCTGTACTGTCTGAAATACAAAACAGCATAACATGATAAGTCTGTGCATACTGTATATGAACTGCAAAGTGCACAATTGCAAGATAAATTTGATTATGAGTGTAAACAGATCTCCCCGTGCACAGCCGGTGTAATAGTGAGGTGCAGGTAGGAATGCAAAGTCAAATGAGCAAAATAGACCACGGCACACGGACAGACTTTACTGAAACTTTATTGTGAGCGAGAACCTGAAGAACCTACAGGCGAAACGCGTCGCTCACTCACAATAAAATTTCTGTAAAGTCTGTTCGTGTGCGGTGGTCTATTTTGCTCATTTGATTGATTATGACTGTATTTGGATGCTTGATGATATGTAGCCTGTTTGGTGTAGTATTATCTACACTCATATTCTACTAATGAATACAGTATGCCCTAATAGGACATATACAATTGTATAATTGGTCACCACAATGTACCAAGTAATAAAATTCAGCTACCAAAAAACCTGCACAACTTCTAACAAATTCCATAACTTTCTTATAAGAGATAGTCAACACGACAGCTGACCATCAGGTCCAGCTGGCCTGGGTCGCTTTTTCCAGTCGACTTTGGGAATGTGGAAAAAGGTCTGCAAGACACCATCATTCAGGATTGCGGGAAAGTCTTGATGGTGAGTGATGCAGACAGAAGCTAGTACGCTAGCCTCCTCATTGGATATAGAGAGATTTTGCATCTGTGGCATCGCCTACCCTGTCTCTTGCAGCTACCACTGTTGCCCCAACTTCGGCTTGGACCGCTTCTCTGTCCTCCCTCTCTCTCTCTCTCTGCCCATTCTAACTCCATCTGACGAAGTTCGGCATCTGTATATTCAGGTTCATAAAGGTATCCCTTTGGGTCTATGTTAAAAGGAATGTCTTCATCGCTTTCTTCGTAGTCAGACATGTTTACATCAACGATTCGACCGTCAAACAGCTGATAGAAGGTGCGCAGCTGTCAACAGGCAGCAGCGCGCAGTGATACGAAGGGAGAGTAAATAGCGCCAAGTGATTGTGAGGTCTGACTTTTTTACAGACAGCGTTTTTTTGATACAAATGTATTACTATTTTGAGCGCATATTGCTTTTGGAAGCAAAAACTTTTATTTTATTTATTTTTCAACTCACATCAATCAATCCAAAGATCCCAGGACTAAGCCATGAATGAGTGGTACTCACAAAACCAATAGTTTCACGATGATCAAGATCAGGACAGTCTTGCGGCGTCAGTGCTCCCACCAGTCAACAGAGTCACCACAGGCAAACTGAGTCCTGATAAACAGATACCACCATGCAGGAAAGAAAAGGGAACCCAATGTTCTTTTTCCCCTTCAAAAATGTTTGTAAGAGCAGCAGAGCCTTACTAAAAAAAGAAGAAAAAGTATTTAGAGATCAGTGTAGATTTTAACAGGTAATCAGAATCCTCTTTTCTCCATCTCACACTCTGTACTCAAAGTATGAACTTTTACTGTCATGTCAGGCAGAGTGCACTAGCGCAGAGGTGTAAAATGAATCAGTTTAAGAACTCCTTTGTGCCTGTATTAGTTTAACATTTAAATAGCATAAAATTAGCAGAGGTTACAGAGGCTGTGCTGCAGGATAGACAAATGAACTCATTGATTCCTCATGGATGCTTTTTCTGTATTATATATTTCGTGATCTTTCGTGTTCTGTGTGATCTTTGATATAATCTGTTTACTGTTGGGTGCCCATGGATTTCAACAGGTCTAGCTTACTGGAGTCCAAGTCAAAGTTCTCCATGGGAACAATAAAGTATATCTATGTCTAATGCCATCACATGTAAGTCAGACTGTTTGAAAACATGCATGATCACAGTTAAAAACCAAAACTCACTATTTGGAGTTTTATCTAAATGAAGCTGAGTGTTTACATGTCAACACTATTTTGCCATTTGATAAAATTAGTGTCGAAGGAATAGGCTACAATCAACAGTGCAATTACATGTTGAAAAAGGCAGATATTTTTACAGAAGGTAATGTGCACACTCTCTACACATACAAACCTAAATTTATAGAGAAGCCAGTCTTGAGTTTCTGCATGGCCATTGACAAAACATGTCTTTTGACACCTTCGCCAACTGCTGCATCTCCTTGAAAATTAAGATGATCTCAGATGAAAAGTACAATCAACCAGATGATATCCAATATATATTTAAAACACAGTCTGTCTTCTGTGGATTAAGGAACATGCACTCAACTCCCATGATTTAAAGTAAAGAACTGTCTAAATTCATTCCACATGACCATCTATAATTAAAAAAAGGTGCACTTGTTATTAATACCTCTCAGCTTGCACTTCAATGGAGCAGCCCAGTTAACATGATGTTGTTTATAGAATGAAATCAGTGAGATGTCCTGTTCTTCTGCATCAAACATGTCGAGTGACAGAACGAGATGTGGGAATTCGGCCTTACGGTGCAGCAGTTCTTCTCGGAACAACTCACACACTCTCCGGGGGTCTATTTCATTCACCCATGCTGAAAATGTAATTTAAAGAAATAAAGAAGAAAAAGGGGAGGTTGGTGCAAAGGAACCTCCAAATGATATATTCATATCACTGTCACAGAGTTAGACTAAATTTGTTGTCTAAACAGTGATATTTTGGAGGCAGTTATTGTTCAGGATAAATTACCTGCTGACACTGGTGTTGGAAATTGTGGAACTAGAGGTCCCCTGCCTGGTTCACTGTGGTCAGCAACGTCCATTCTTATGACAACAAATGTACATGTTACTTGGAAACAGAGACAAATCATGATCACATGAGTGCTGATTATCTTTTACATAATACCTTCCTGCATATCATGCTCATCAATCAAAACCCAAAATAGTATTTAGCTCTGATAGGATTTCTACTGCAATTACACAGGTACAGCACATGCTCTGATGCAACCACCAGAGCTGAAACATTACAGCATATTATAAAAAAAAAACAGGCAAAAGAGCATTCACAGCACATAACAATACTCTAATTAGGGGTCACACACTTTACACATGTTCTTCACTCCACTCAAAACAGGCTTTACTTTCCATCTTTTACATAAATCTGTTAGTCAAACTTCTTACCCATCACAACATGTAGGCTACTCGCATGAGATGGGAGGACATCAGTAGGAAAAGACTCCAGACAAATTAGGCAAACCTGGAAAAAAGTCAATAATGTAAAAAAAAGAAAAGAAAAAAAAGACGAATAACAAAAAAATGTATTTAAAAGTCTGAACCTGCTCCACCAGCTGACCCTGGATGCTGAGTGGTTGGAAAAGGGGCGATGCTGTTTTGTCTCTGCCCCCGCAGCACAGCTCCTTGGTCTTTGTGATGTTGAGCTCCAGTGAGTACTCAACAAATGTTTGTACCAGGTTGCTGACTGCCTGCTGGTAAAGGGGCAGAGCATCAGTGCCAGGCAGGTGTGCCACCAGGGCCATGTCAACTGTGTATTTAAAAAGTGTCATTCCTTCACTGCTACAGGTGATGCTGTTGGTGTAAACAGAGAAGAGAAGGGGGGATAAAACACAGCCTTGGGGAAGTCTCGTGTTTAAAACCAGCTTACTGGATTTAAAATCATTTAAAAGCAGCTGCTGTGGTCTGCCCAGTAAAAAACTCTTCATCCATAAAATCAGTGTCGGGTGAACCTGAAGGTCAGAGAGGCAATGCTGGAAGTTGTTAGTGTTTACAGTATTAAAAGCAGAAGAGAAATCCATGAATAAAATCCTAGTTTGTGAGTGTGCAGAGTCCAGATTTTTAGCAACAGTGTCCAAAAGTATGAGACTTGCATCCTCTACACTGCGTTTTGGTTTATAGGCAAACTGAAGTGGAATTGTCTTTATGTTCTTTATGTTTTTGTCTTATGTGTTTCTGTGGTTCTTGTTATGGGCACTTAACACCAACGTTATTTCTTTTCAGTTTAAGAGATAACCTTATACCTACCTATTTCCTTGTTGACTTTGATCATCCAGGTTAATTTGCATCTCTACAGTTTGTGCATTGTTTTTTTGTAAGTTCTACTGAGTTTTATTTCTCTCTCTTTTTTTTATGAAACAGGAGATTTAGCGCCCCCCCCAATAAATTTCGTACAGTCCCTAATTTAGTTGCGTCAGAACAGAGATGTTCCAACTTCTTAAGAGAATTTATTCTGTGTGTGTGTGTGTGTGTGTGTGTGTGGATAAATAACTGTGGTTCACACTCCAACACAGTAGGTGGCAGTAATGCACCATAATGCTGGTTGCCACCCTCCATAAAACGTAAAAGAAGAAGGAGAAGACACTCTGTCCTCTATGGAGCTATACTGGGGCCAAGTGTTTTGTAGCCTACTTGAAAAAATTCAAATTCGAAACTGAAAATTCAAGTTTTGGTCTTGAATTTTGAAAAATACATCAGTGTATTCAAAATGAAAATAAGTGTACAATAAGTTTTTTCAGGTTAAATATAATTATGATTCACTTTCCTATATTTAGATATTTGAGATCCTATTTCTTTCAGTTGCACATTTTATCTTTTCAGATTCAGATCTTAGTTTTTACAGTTTCAAATCTTTTTTCACTTTCAGATCTTTCTTTTTCAGTTTCAGACTTTTGGCCCTGATCTAGTGTGGAGGCGTGGCATCAACTGAGAGGGGTGTGGAATCATGACAGACAGCTTAACAAAAAGGCTAGCTACCTTCCCCTATCACGTTGCCTTCAGGGAACGTAGGAACTAAACCAATTCAACTCAACACTTTATATAGGCTACACCGTGTGATTGGCAGTGACAAAACTGATGTCACTGACAAACTTCCATTTGCACGGCATGCACAAATATCCTGCATGGCTAACTCTGTTTTATTGTTGTTGTTAATATTGTTATCTGTGTTATTGTGCACTTCAACAGCCACACTTTAAGTGCTGAAATTTCCGATTTTCACGTAGCACTGTCAACGCAGCGCAGTGTCTGCTCGCAATGATGGAGAGCCATACAGTCTTGCAATGATGGCGCTCGATTCAGCAGGCCCAACTGCTGGAGCCAGCACACATGTTGAGAAATGTTCAAAATGAGAGGTAGTGTTGTGACAACATACAATGTTTCTGACGACTTTAAGTGGTGAATTGGCAAAGCTGGAAGTTAAGCATAGGGCTAACGCACTTGCACTCACACCATGCATCTGTTTGTGATATGAACTCACCAGGACTCGCGAAACTGGTCAACAACTAGCCAGGGCCATACCAGATGGTTTGTTTATCGTTACCACAGAAACCGTGAAAAAAAGTGAAAGTGAAAAAAAGATTTGAAACTGTAAAAAATAAGATCTGAATCTGAAAAGATAAAATGTGCAACTGAAAGAAATAGGATCTCAAATATCTAAATATATAAAGGGGAAAATGAAAATAAATAATTTATTCAAAATAATAAACAGTGTGAATCATAATTATATTTAACCTGAAAAAACTTTTTGTAAACTTATTTCTATTTTGTATTTTTCAAAATTCAAGATCACAACTTGAATTTTCAGTTTCAAATTTTATTTTTTCAAGTACAAAACATTTGGCCCCAATATACCTCCGTACTCCTCCCAGTGCCAGGAAAAAGCAGAATAAACAGCTGATCCAGCTCGGTCACTTCTTCATCAAAACAAGATGAAAAATCTACTTTTGCTGCTTCTCTTGTGTCACGTGTCATCATCAGGTGAGATCACACTGTGAATATTTGCTTCACTTTCCGCTGAGCTCTGTATTTTGTTTTTATTCTGTTACTGCGTAGCTCCAGGACACACTTGTTTAGTTTCACTTTAGGCTGACCAAACGTCCTCTTTTGCCCGGACATGTCCACTTTTCACGTCCCGTTCGGGGCGTCCGGGGGGTTTTTATAAACTGATGATAATGTCCGGTTTTCCGTGTGTGTGTGTGTGTGTGTGTGTGTGTGTGTTAGAGTGCGGCACGGGCCGCATATTTCTGTCCGACCCGAACCGAGCCCGACATTATTTAATGACCAAAGCACTGAGTTTGTGTCACACAGTTGTTATGGTTACAGGCTATTTAACAGGCCGGGCGTGCGCCGTGGGTGCTCAGCTGCGGAGAGGCAGACCTCCGTGTTTGAGACGGGAGCGGGAGGCGGGAGGTCCGACGCTTCTAGCGAGAGGAGAGGGAGAAATAAAACAAAATAAGATAAAATAGGAAAAACCTGTCTCCCTCTTTTATTTTATTTTCAGCGTTTAATCAAGGCGGAGGCGGGCGGCTGGAGCTCCGAGACTTCCAGAGAAGAGAGAGGTAGAAACAATCAGCCAGTGTGTGTCTGTGTGTGTTATGTTCAGGTGTTGTCACATAAATAACAGTGCCCAAGCAATAAACAGGACAGACAATAGGATTTTATTTATTTTTACACTACATTTTCACTGAAAGCTGACCGAATCTGACCCGAGCCCGAATACCCGACCAAACTCGTCGGGTACCGTCGGGCTCGGATCGCGACACTCTAGTGTGTGTATGTGTCCCCTATTGGGGCCTATCTGAATTTCTGTCTTTGAGAGATATTATTTTGTAATATGACTGAATTTTCTATCCATACATATAAATTTTAAATATATTAAAATGATAAGGCATCTTTGAGTAAGCTGCGAGTATCATTTAAGTAGGCTATGTCGTGGCCGGCCGAGTGTCCTCTTTTTTGGAAATCAAAATATGGTCATCCTATTTCACTTTCACTTCTACAGTGCTTTAGAATTTGGTAAGACTGTAAGTTTAAAATGGATCACACTGAATATATCATATTTATAATGAAAGTGATGATGATGTGTATATTTAAACTGAATGTTCCTCATTTGTCCTGCAGTAAAACACTCCCTGAAGTTTTTCCTCACTGCATCTTCTGGAGTCCCAAACTTCCCACAGCTTGTGGGTGCTGCAGTGGTTGATGACCTTCTGGTGGGTTACTGTGACACCGATATAAAGATAATACAACCAAAACAGGACTGGGTGAAAACAGCATTAGAAAACAATCCGCAGCAGTTGGAGTGGTACACTCAACACTGTTTTGAGAACCTGCCACATACTTACAAAGCCAGGATGGACAACTTGAAGCAGCGCTTCAACCAAAGTGGAGGTACATTTGTATTTCACTCTTACTGTTAAAATGCTCTGTGTCTTAGCTGTAAAGTAAAGTGACCCTCACTCATTCCCAACCATCAATCAATCAAAAGTGCACTTAGAACACTGGTTCCCAACCTCAGTTACCCTTATAAGGGGAAGCCAAAGCTTCACAAGGGGCTGCAAGGCCGTCTTGATCTAAAGGGGTGTAAGAAAACTTTTCTTTTAAACATACAGTAGGCCTTTATCTCAGCATTTCATTTATTTTTGTAAAGAAAAGTAAATGACATTGTTATTTTTAAAGTTTATGTGCACGGTAAAGACAGAACAGAAGCTATATTCAGTCTCTGTGAAACGGCCTTGTCCTGCATGAGAAAAGTGAGCAGTTAAAACAACCACAGAGCTGATAGAACAATGGCCGAACATCTGAGAGATGAAAACACTGAATTTGTAAAAAAAAAAAAAAAGTCTCTTAAGCATGAATAACTTTTTTAAAAAATCATAAGACATGAAGAAGTGTTTGAGTTAATTGTACAGTTTCAGTTGTTCTGTACTGCCCCTTGCCAAATTTGCTTGAAGTTATGCAATAAAGATAATTCAGTGAATTCCTGGATAACTGTCAGTTGTATTGGTCACTGGAACCTGGGACTGCATCCAAGACTAAGGGTATAAGATAGCACCAGCTCAGATATGACAGGAAGTGAGGGGGAGAGAGATGAGGTCCTCAGCTGGACACCAACCAGTAACACTGCAGCTCATGTTTGGCATCTTAAAGGAAAGTTTCACCTACAAAATGACCATGTGTAAATCAGTTAGTCATAACCTGTTACCTTGAACTTGTAAAGATCACTTCACTGTTTTCCATGGAGGCATATGAGAACAATGAAGTGATCTTTACAAGTTCAAGGTAACAGGTGACACAGTCAGACTAATAGACCATGAAAACTACTTAACTCATGTTTGTCCTGAGTGGCTGAAGGTTTATGTGGCCATTGGAAAGAGCTCTCTGCTGAGAAAAGGTAGAATCACACTCCTTCTTCTCTGACTGTAGTGAGTTTTTTAAATGGTGGTGTAATTCCCTTTTCGGTCTACATACAGACAGTGTGGAGGTAGCTAAGGTAGGTGTAGCTGATGGGTTGTTATGTAGAGCAGTCGTATGTTTTTAAAGCTCATAAGATTGTATGGGCCTGTACATGTCATGCATTTATCTGACAGAAAAGTTGTTTACATTTTATCAGCCTGACTTATCTGTTGTGTCTTGAGTTCACTTAAAGGAACCGTATGGAGTTTTTGACCTCTAGTGGTGCTGTAGAGCAATCTTATTATAAGTGGATTCCTGTTTGTCTGTATCATGATGGTGTTGTGATTCACATCATGCTGCTGGTGTAACAATGGGTGTAATAAATAATGCATTCAACACATTTGTTAGAACTCAAAGATTCACACAATGCATTATGGTGAGAAACACTGGAAATATAACTGTTGTTTGTTTACAAGGAAACATGGCCCTCAGAGGAAAAACATTTTGGTATGAGTGACATTGTAGTCTGTTTTATTAGCAGCATTGTTGATGAATATTTACTCATTCATTTTTTTTTGCCCAGAAGAATTTTCACACCTTCTGTTGTTGATTGAGATCACTTTTAGATTGACCAGCAACAATTATCTACCACTGGTATGAACAAGCATCCAGGTTTACTGTACAAAAAAAGATGTAACTCACATGTCTTTAATGGCTTCTCTCTCTTCCTGTTTCTCAATTTCCCATCTTTGTTCTTTGCTATTTATTCCAGTTATCCAATTTCTATTTCTTATCTTGATATTTCCCTGTTTAATTTCTTCATCTTCCTCTTTCCTTTGTCCATCTTTTACTGTTGGGTTTTCTGATCTTTCTGTACCCCCTCTCTCGTTCCCTCCATTGTCTCTATCCCTTTCTTCTCTACATTTCCTCTCTGTCTGCAGACCTTCCCTCAGTTTCTCTCCTCCAGAAGTCTCCCTCCTCTCCAGTCAGCTGCCACGCTACAGGTTTCTACCCTGACAGAGCCATGATGTTCTGGAGGAAAGATGGAGAGGAGATTCATGAGGGCGTGGAGCTCGGAGAGATTCTCCCCAACCACGATGGATCCTTCCAGATGAGTGTTGACCTGAACCTTTCATCAGTCCCACCTGAAGACTGGAGGAGGTACGACTGTGTGTTTCATCTCTCTGGTGTGAAGGACCACATCGTCACCAAACTGGACAAAGCAGTGATCAGGACCAACATGGGTAAGAGTGAGATCAGAGGGTGCTGAAAGGGACTGCATGTCTATAGCTCCTTTTGCACCATCTTTTCAAGGCAGGAATTTTACACCATTATGCTGCCTCGCTGTTTTGTATAAAAGGTATAATCGAGGAATGAGGTGACAGAGTTGTCTCACCTTTAAACCAGCAGCAGAGGTAGTAACAGCCTCTAAGCAGCATCTGTGTAAAAGGCACAGCTGGCATGACAGGACCATGGATGGGACGGGTGTGACGTGTATACGTGCGACCCACTGCCAGAAGATTTCAAAAGTAGCTGATAGCAGTTAGCAGCTAACTCAAAGAAGAAGAACAGCAGCTGAAAATGTCCACAAATTGGGAACACAATGAGGTCTGGGAGCTCCTTACCTTCCAAGGGTTAGATCAGCTGCCATGTGACAGGGATGGTAAATGATTGTTACTGTTATGTTATGCTTTTGTTATCTTTTATAAAGCGCTACCTGACGCATATGTTATGTGTCACACTACAAGCTGACATTATCATGTTACATGTCACGCCAGTCATGTTTTTTTTTTATTCCACGATGCCAGGATGCTGTCTAAAATCACACAGTGCAGCAGCATGATGCTGTCGTTGTTTGGTTCTGTGTAAAAATGCAAAGGACGCATAAAGAAACGACTTTGTAGTGGCTCTATTGTGCAGTCTCTGTGTAAAAGGGGCTTATGGTTTGTTTGGTATTTTGCTTTTGTCCCCCTGTGACTGGGAAGTCTTTTTCATAAAGCTAATGATTCTTAAAGCACGTTGCTTGCCCCAGAACCAGTGGTCAGATCATCTGAGCCTAACAAGACTGTTTGATTTTCTTAAGGTCATAGAAAGTTTTCAAGCATTTTACAGGCCACATTGACTACATGTTTACATGGAGAAATTATTCTGGTTTTTACCCTCATTCCAAAAAAGATAATATTTCTCCCAAACTTTTTACATGAATGCATTTAAATGTGAAAGTGTTTATTAATTTGTAATGCATCTGTGCTGGCGATAGCCGTGGCCAAAGGCATTATGTGTCCGGGTTGTCCATCTATCCCATAGCTCATGGACGTCTTGAAAATTTTATTTTTTAAATCTGGTAGAAACATCTTCTTTGGCTCAACAATGAACTGTTTAGATTTTGGTGTTCCAAGGTCAAGCTCACTGTGACCTTGTGTCCATCTCATTCTCATGGACGCGATAATCCCAAGAAGGCCTTGGGGGAATTTTCTCAATTTGGCACAAACATCTACTTAGGCTCAAAGATGAACTGATAAGCATTTGGTGGTCAAAGGTCACTGTGACCTTAAAAAAACATGTTGTCGTCCGTAACTCAATAATTCATATGCTATTTCTCACCAAATTTCACACAAATGTCTAATAGGATAAAATGATTAAGTGATAACATTTTATATCTAAAAGGTCAAAGGTCAACTTCACTGTGACATCATGGTGGAGACTTAAAGTACCTATGTTGAGAGAAAATATATGTTGAGGTGTCTGATGCAGTTAACATCTTTTTACTGATGGTGGAATTAGTTGTGTTACCAGTGATCAGCCAACACCCACGAAGGAGAGAAGATAAAATAAATGAGAAAACTGGCTACAGGTGTCACTCTGTTAGTAGGCAGGGATTCCTGGTCCAGTCTGCAGGGGTTGTGTTGTATTCTGCCTAGCAACAGTGACAGCCTCCTTTTCATCCACAGGTCTTTTGCACAACAGACATGGATGTAAACCGTAACTGCAAGATGACTGGTTCACTGAGGTTTACCCCTGCGAGGTGTTAATTCTATTTTATACATTATTTTCCACAGTGTCGGCTTTTAAATCCAACACGAGGGTTTTCATATATTTTTACAGACACACACTTTTAAGGTAACAGCCAATTATCCTGTATTAACTGGACTCTAATTCAGTCTTAGTTCACAGCAACAAATCCAAATGTATTAATGAAACACTGGATGGATGGATGTGCCTCTGTTCTGACCTGCTTTGTCTGTACTGATCGTAAGTTTTGTTGTTGTTGTTGTTGTTGTTCAACAGAGAAGCCCAGTGACATGACCGTCCCCATCACTGCTGCAGTGATTGTTCTTGCTCTCATCCTCATCGCTGCCACTGGATTTGTCATTTACAAAAAGAAGACAGGTGAGAGATAAAAATGGAAAGACCAACTATTTAATTGTTTTTTTCCAGAACTTTGATTTTAGTTGATGCTTTTATCCAGGTTGTAAATTGAAACATGCATCAGTTAACTGCATCCCATAATTTGAAGCAACTAACAGTAAGTGTTGTTGGGCTTAAAGCCTGTGAGTCAAACTAATATGACTATGCCATGATAATATGGGAGAGGAGATAAGAAAAATAGAAAGTGCAGTCAATAGAGTGCAGATCTCTGCCAGGCAGCCAAGCAGCTGCCTGGCAGAGATTGTGACCACTCTAGATAATTCTGATAGTTCCAGCAGACCTCATTCCTCAGAGGCTAATAAAAATACACGCCTCGTCCATTGTTGACGGTTGTTGATCCATGTCATCCATAACTAGACTTTTCATGGTTTCTACTTTGTGAGCTACAACACAACTAAGTAGGAAATAACAACAATAAACAGGATAAGAATAGACCAAAAAAGAAACAATTTAGCCTTCAACTTAGGTAGAAGCACAATTATCAAGGAAAAATGACCAAATCAAGAAAATCTCAAAGTCTAAAAAATCATGCAGGCAAAAGGCTCTGCATCTAAAAGGCTCCTGGTGTGGTACAACACTGTGCGGTGGATGGAATAAAGCCTGGTATAGAATTAATCTGCAAAATGAGACCAACCGTCTTTATGGATGTCAGTTTATGAGTCACAAAGAAAACCTAAATGTGACCTGCAATAGACGGTAAAGCTTGATTTGTTTTAGGCTGTATTCATATTAAATTAATTGTTGCAGTGAAAGCACCAGCCCTCCCATTCATTTGAATGTGGGTGGTGGATCTAGCCAACTTTTGGAGAAATGCAATCTGACGTCACGCTTTAGTGGCGAGCCACGTAGTCGGCAGTCAGACCAAAAGACACCCGTAGTCCATGGGGAAGGAGTCTCTTTCTGCTATTAAATATTATAGTGAGTAAAATAAACTTTTGTTAACAGCTTGTGTCCTGGTCTACAAAAGGAGAGCACTGGTTTTGTTTGTGTGTGTGTGCACATGTGTGTCTTTTTCTACACCCTCACACAACCATGTGGCTAATCACCACAAATGAATGTAATCTTGGAACCGATCAGTATCAGTCTGATGGGCAACGGTCAATATTTTGAAAGTTCAGATGTAGGAAGTGGATATCAGGGCCAAGATTTCTTCTTCTCTGTGTGGGTCATTGCGGCAGATCTCTGTAAGCAGATATCAGCATATGAATGTAGATACATTTTCAATAAAGCTTACATAAAGCTAACTCGTTAGATGATAGCTGATGGGTTCCTAAGTTGCATTTCAGCTAATGTGTTCTGCCTCTCCACATGGACTGTTTACCTGCCACTCAAACGTGATTGGTCAATACTATACAATATTAGAACTACAAACGGACTACAGATTATGCATACATATGCAGATACCAGTTTTTAGTAATTTCCAGAGAACTTGTGGCTAACAACCAGCTGGTTAAGAGGAGTGAGAAGTCAGCAGTCAGTGACGGTATGAAACAGTCAATAATACAACAACTGAGAACCACTACAAGTATGAGAGGTCCTTCAGTATACAGTCAAAAATGTACTCACAAAATATTAGGCTGATGGGTCCAGTAGTTTTTGAATTTGGCTGTGGACAGACAGATAGACACACTCCCACACAACCAAATGTATGATCCCCTCCAGGTTTATGCCTGGCAGAGATAGCACAGTAAGGACTGAACAGAAGGGTGGTATTAATTGATTTTCAGTTTCAGAGGGGATCATACTCATTGGGGATAAGGTGACAAAAGATATTCTGGCATTTCCAACTGCAACTGAAATTATTTGTCTTTTGTTTTGATTTCAGCCCAATGTCTCCCATCTCGTAAGTAAAACTTACTCTTATTCTATTTCTACTGATCTGATACACACTTTATGCTGCAGATTAAAACAGGATTCACATTTATTGTGCAGATGAACTTTTTCCGAGACTGTTTCCTGTATTTACTGTTCATAAAAGTTCAGAGCAGGATGAGTGGACTTCACACAGTTTCACACTAACATTTTGTTTCTGACCTCACAGCTCCTGACAGCAGCTCTGAGCTCTCTGAGGAACTCAATCCAGAAACCTGACTGACTGATTATTTTGGAATATTTTATGGCTTCAGAATAAATGAATTACAGGTTTCTGTCAACATGTAGAGACTGAATGCAGTGCTGAAAATCACCTCTTGTGGTGGATTAGACAGGACAGGTGAAGAGACATGATTCATGAAAAGTTTATCACAGGGGTTGCTAAGTAGTAGCTACTGGTATGACTGGAGGAACCACATAGACAGTGATGGTGGTTGGACAGTTGAGCGGACCACGGCAGTCATGAAGTTTTTAAGCCAGTTGGGCCAGCTACTGTAGTTTAGCCTGAGCAGATATGATGGAGATATAAGGCAGCAGAGTTTCAGCTCTTTGCTTAGGTGAGTGAAGGATTTAAAGGCAGCTTAAAGATTCGTTAGGGCAGAGTCAGAGAATGGTGTCGCCTGTCAGAGGGCTCAGATTTATAACGCCACAGCTAACCTAGGACCTAATGAAAGGTCAAACATGAATACTGGGCTTCTATAGGAACTGGGCTACTGGGCTTCTATAGGAATCCACACAACCTTTGGCATGTTTTACTGTGTACTGATAACCATGCTCTTTATTTTGGTGCTGATGTTTTGTTTTTCAATAAAGTCCCCAATTTTCAAAAGTTTGTCTTGAGTCTACTCATCTGTGACTATAGCTGCAGTAATATGAATATTACCTGAACATTCAGTGTTCTTACAGAAGAGTTGGATTAAAAGACTGATATGATTGTCAGCTCTGAGTAGAGGAAGGAAGACAAACTTAGCATGAACACTGAAAGTGAGGAGGTAACAGCTCACCAGTGACAACTTCAAACATGGCTGAGGTGTGAAAAGAAATAATGGAATGAATTGTGAAACACAGCAAAGGGTGTTTATGCATTTATTTATTTACATAATCACATAGCTATATTCTTGTGTATAATGTTAATATAAGTTATTTTTTTGTGAGCAAAAACTGCTTATTATGCTCAAAACTGGTTTATAGGTAAAGTGAATAGATGAGTCGGTCGGCCACTCTTCACCTGTGACAAAGTAACTTGTGTTTTTCTGACGTGTCAAAGAGGTGAAGATGTTTTCTTGTTGTGTTGCTAAGCTGTAGTGTGTTTGGCTCTCTCCGGTTCCATAAATGGATCCAAGGGAACTCTGATCTGGTGTGTTGTCACCATAGGAGAAGAATTTGTTTGTTTTTCATGAAAAAAATAATGATTAATAAATTGGTGGCACATCATATAGCTGCCATTGTTGCTGTTCTCTCTTTCAGTTTGAGTCTGTGAGTCAACAATATTTTAGATTGGGTCTAATAATCCTCCCTGCACGCCAGCGAGTACTGAACTTTGATGATAATAATAATAACTTATGATGGATATATGTAGGTCCTTTCAGGATACCCAAGGCTGCTTTACGGGGTAAGAAAACATAAAATCAATAAAATAATAATAGCAATGTTTTTTGGTGATGAGTGAGCTAGAGGCCACAAGCCTCTTCAGCAGTTTTTTGTCAATGTCCAGAGATGGAACTTTGTGGATCTTTGCTGGGAGAGAGCTCCAGATCGTGGGGCCTGCCGCACTGAATGCTCTGTCACCAAAAATTTGCAGGCTGGGTTAGGAGGTGGAGAGCAGACCTAGATTCAAAGACCGTAACGTCTGGGACAGGGTTTAGGGGTGGAGGAGGTCAAACAGATACTCGGGTAAGACTGTGAAGGGATATGTAGCTAAGGAGGAGTTTGTAGTGGATGCGGGATTTGACCTGAAGCCAGTGAAGTTGGAAAAGGGTGAGGGTGATCTGATGCTCGGGCTAGGTATGGGTGAGAACCCCGGCAGCTGAGTTCTGCACATACTGGAGCCTGTTCAGCGCCGTGTTGGGAACCCTGGACAAGACTCCATTGCAATAGTCCAGACCGGATATGACGAAGGCGTGAATGAGGGTGACTGCCATGGAGTCAGAGAGAGATGTCAGGGTCAAGAAATATTTTTCAGGTTGAAGAAAGCAGATTTATTGATGGTCTGGGTTGTAGAACTCATTCCTGGGGCACTCTATTGGCTCTCTGCTGCCATATCCAATTAAAGCCACCAGATGTCACTGTCTGTGAATTTGCCCCACAGTACTGCTGTAATCAGTCTGTGGACTGTCCTGAAGAGCTGTGATACTCTTTGTGACAGTTTTCTGGAGGAAATGTCTCCAACATACCTGGGGTCTCATTTATGAAACAGTGCATAGGATCCATGCTAAAAGTGTATGCACAAAAAAAAGCAGAAAATTGTGTGTGCCAAAAAATATTCTGACTTATAAAGCCATGCCTGGGCCTGACAGTGAGCAATTTCCTTTTATGAATCCCAAATCAGCTTGGAATTGTCCTCAGTTACGAGACACTGTCCTCGAGGGCTTTCTACCAGAAGGGGATGTCCTGGTTAAGGATTCAAATAAATAGATTTCTTGGAGAAAGCCTACAAGAAAATCTTCTCCCATGTGCTCCCATGTCCACATCCAACCATAAAGGGTCAATGCAAGGCACCTTGAGATGCGTAGAAATGAGCCTGCTGATCAACAGGACTTCAAGAGTGAATCACAATAACAACCAAGTGTCACTTCAGTGTTTATATATAATTTACAGCATTTAGACCAATTGCTTCACACCGGACCAAACTGACTGGGACTATCAGTGAATCCTCGATGCTGGGATATTATGGGTTATTATAAGATGAAAGTTTATAGGTGAACACAATTTAGTAGTAATAGCTATATTATGTTTTAGCAGTCACAAAGCAATATACAGTACAGGCCAAAAGTTTGGACACACCTTCTCATTCAATGCGTTTTCTTTATTTTCATGACTATTTACATTGTAGATTCTCACTGAAGGCATCAAAACTATGAATGAACACATGTGGAGTTATGTACTTAACAAAAAAAGATGAAATAACTGAAAACATGTTTTATATTCTAGTTTCTTCAAAATAGCCACCCTTTGCTCTGATTACTGCTTTGCACACTCTTGGCATTCTCTCGATGAGCTTCAAGAGGTAGTCACCTGAAATGGTTTTCCAACAGTCTTGAAGGACTTCCCAGAGGTGTTTAGCACTTGTTGGCCCCTTTGCCTTCACTCTGCGGTCCAGCTCACCCCAAACCATCTCGATTGGGTTCAGGTCCGGTGACTGTGGAGGCCAGGTCATCTGCCGCAGCACTCCATCACTCTCCTTCTTGGTCAAATAGCCCTTACACAGCCTGGAGGTGTGTTTGGGGTCATTGTCCTGTTGAAAAATAAATGATCGTCCAACTAAACGCAAACCGGATGGGATGGCATGTTGCTGCAGGATGCTGTGGTAGCCATGCTGGTTCAGTGTGCCTTCAATTTTGAATAAATCCCCAACAGTGTCACCAGCAAAACACCCCCACACCATCACACCTCCTCCTCCATGCTTCACAGTGGGAACCAGGCATGTGGAATCCATCCCTTCACCTTTTCTGCGTCTCACAAAGACACGGCGGTTGGAACCAAAGATCTCAAATTTGGACTCATCAGACCAAAGCACAGATTTCTACTGGTCTAATGTCCATTCCTTGTGTTTCTTGGCCCAAACAAATCTCTTCTGCTTGTTGCCTCTCCTTAGCAGTGGTTTCCTAGCAGCTATTTGACCATGAAGGCCTGATTCGCGCAGTCTCCTCTTAACAGTTGTTCTAGAGATGGGTCTGCTGCTAGAACTCTGTGTGGCATTCATCTGGTCTCTGATCTGAGCTGCTGTTAACTTGCGATTTCTGAGGCTGGTGACTCGGATGAACTTATCCTCAGAAGCAGAGGTGACTCTTGGTCTTCCTTTCCTGGGTCGGTCCTCATGTGTGCCAGTTTCCTTGTAGCGCTTGATGGTTTTTGCAACTCCACTTGGGGACACATTTAAAGTTTTTGCAATTTTCCGGACTGACTGACCTTCATTTCTTAAAGTAATGATGGCCACTCGTTTTTCTTTAGTTAGCTGATTGGTTCTTGCCATAATATGAATTTTAACAGTTGTCCAATAGGGCTGTCGGCTGTGTATTAACCTGACTTCTGCACAACACAACTGATGGTCCCAACCCCATTGATAAAGCAAGAAATTCCACTAATTAACCCTGATAAGGCACACCTGTGAAGTGGAAACCATTTCAGGTGACTACCTCTTGAAGCTCATGGAGAGAATGCCAAGAGTGTGCAAAGCAGTAATCAGAGCAAAGGGTGGCTATTTTGAAGAAACTAGAATATAAAACATGTTTTCAGTTATTTCATCTTTTTTTGTTAAGTACATAACTCCACATGTGTTCATTCATAGTTTTGATGCCTTCAGTGAGAATCTACAATGTAAATAGTCATGAAAATAAAGAAAACGCATTGAATGAGAAGGTGTGTCCAAACTTTTGGCCTGTACTGTAACTTGTTACCAACAGGATTTTGTGTGTTATTATTACATGTTACAATGTTATCAACTGAAATAAACTGTTTATTGTTTTCATTTTTCATTCATACACACTGATCCACACTGCTCCATAACCCCCGAAGTTTGTTGTGTGTTGTCATGTCATTATGCACTACCTTACAGACCTCAAGGGTGCAGAAGAAAGTTACAGCCTAAGCATGAAAAGGTATTGTCTTCCTGACTGAACTTTGGCTAGAGCTTCATTTGCAGTTTTAATTCTGCGAGTCTGTAAGAGCCCTTGCCCCTTGGATTGAATTTTAAAACATACATTTAATTTTATTTATGAACCAGCAGGAAATGAGGTGTTAGGAATAGAATGATTTTATGTGTTTTACTATAAGTTGTGTTTCACTATATAAGTTTTAGATGTGTGAACAATGAGAATACTGAGATGATTTCAGCTGATCTGAATGTGTTTGCTTTGCAGAAGTGGAGAAGTACAGGAGAGGAAGAGACATGAAGTCTGAGGAGCACATACCGCAATGCTTAGATAATTAGTTTCATATATGGTAAAAAGAATAGAAAGTGATGTACAGATAGTAAGGTACAGCACGTGTAGGGAGTTGTGTTGTTCTCTTGTCTTTCAAAACAGGAACCACGCCCCCACCGCCAGCGGGAAGGAGTCAGATTAACACGAGGCAGGGGCGTGGTGTGGTGAAGGAGGAAGTGGAACTGCCAATGAGAAGAGGACAACGCCTTGCGTGCACAATGACACTGTTACGCTCAAATATACTGGGTCAGGGAAAGGACAGGAGGTCAGACTTCGTGAACTGACACACCTTTGTTGTTCGTCAGGGATGTGAAGTTGAGACCCAGAGCTCTGTAATTTTATTCCTTTACTGCTTAATAAACTACATTAACTGAGACCGAATATCTTCTCCTATTGCTTCATTAAAGAACACGCAGGACTGAGCTCACACATAGCACATTGGAGAGTAGGATGAGACTCTTAGTCCAACAATTTGGTGACCCCGACGTGATGAAGACGGAGAAGTGACGGAATAAAGACAACTATTCAGCGGAGGACGACAGTGTCGTGACAACACTTGGCCGGCCTGAGAAAAAGGTAAGCAGACGCCTGTTTTATCGAAGTCCTGCAATTGGAAATGCTAAAAGATTGTGTTGTCATTTTACTACAGTCTCCTAGTCTAAAATGTAAAGGAATAAAATTAAAACAAAACACAAAAGTGAAATGCCCCGGGGCAGGGTGAAAGGCCCTGGAGCAAATCATAAATTTGACTCCTAAATACGAAACATAGTCAACACCTCGACAGGACAGGGTGAAAGGCCCTGGAGCAAATCATAAATTTGACTCCTAAATATGAAACATAGTCGGGTGAAAACCCCTGAGACTAGGTTTTCCATCTAGTCTCTAAAAAAGAAAAAGACGAGTGTCCTGAGGTTGATAAGCTCGGGGGGGAACCCATAAGGTTGCTCCTTGGACAGCTGAGAATATAGTCTGAAGACACGGGTTGTCTGAGGTTGAAAGACCTTTGTGTAGATTGTTACAACACAAAAAAGAGGTTACAGAGTTCTGCGGGCAGGGGAGCGTTTTCCATGTGATCCCTAACACTGAATACTATCGCTCATGTTGAGACATCTATTCAGTGGTCCGCAGAACCACCCTGATATTGGGAGTGTAAATAAATAAGTCTTTTAAGGGGTTATTGTTTTGTGGGTGGCTTACCGACAACCAGCTATTTTTACGGGGCGAAAGAGTTGTGTAGAGTCTATTAGAGGTGACTCGAATTCCAACTCTTTTCGTGCCTGTGCGGTGGTCGCGTTCTGTGGGAAAAAAAAAAGGAAGTTGTGTAATTTCGCCTTAAGATAGAAGCCATTTGCCGCCGAGCCATAGGCACCCCGCACCCTCCTAGGAGAGCGGTGTAGAAGCTTGGGTGTGTCGGCCTGCATTTGGTGGAACTTAAGCAGCAAAATCACAAAGGTAGAAAGGGGAAAATAAGTCCGCGCGGACTGCGCTGCAGAGCGGTCATGTGGCGCTGAGTATTGTGTGTATTGTTGTAATTGTGTGAAGTTTTGTAACATCGTGACAAGTAGTACCCTCTGAGTAAAATAAGTAAGGACAGAGGAGGGACAGAGAGACATCATGGACGGTGAATTTGACAGGGACTATCGTGAGCAGGGTGGGTGTCCTCCCATCCTAGTAAAAACACAGTGCGGGGAGATTAGGAAACAGTTATTGTCAGGAGTAATAGATAAGCAGAGACAGGCTGTAGGAAAGGAGTTTGATGATTTATGGAAGGCATTACAGGCCCAAAATGAGCTTCCTGGCGATGAGGAGGCAGTAAATGTTACAAAGAAATTGCTGGTTGCAGAGGTAAAGGCGAGAGATGATTTGGAAGAACATACGAAAAAGGAGAATAAACCAAAACTCATAAAAAGACAATGGAAAAAACCAGAAGGAGGATGAGGAACGTAAACGCGCCTTGCTCCATCAGATGGCAGTTACTGCCATGGCTTATTGGAAACACACTGATAAGACTCACAAAAAAACAAAACAGAGACAAACAAACTCCGCCAACTCCTGCGCCAGTTCCTGCGCCGACACCACCAGAGCCCACCCATAATAGATTGTATCCTGAGCTACCTCAGACACCCCCAGCCCCATCTCCACCACCATACTTGGGGAGCAACAGGCAAATGCCTTTGCTGGTGATTAAGGAGGGAGTGATCAATGCAGATGTGGTGGATGAGGAGGAGTATGAGAAAGTTAAACAGGAAGTAACTAGGGAAATAAGACAGGGGTTAGCACATGTAGAGAGACTGAGACAGGAAGTAGCAAACGTTTTGTCTAATGCACAGAGTGTGCATCAGGACCCCCTGAGGTCTTTCAATTGGGGCAAGGAACAGGAAGAGGAGGTGTGCAGCATAGATAGCAGAGGCAGCGGCAGGAGCATAAAACAGGGCCCTCTCTCCACCAGTACACCTAAAGTGGAGGCTGGAGGGGAAGAGTCAAGAGCACTAGCAGAAACAGTGTTCCAAATAAGGGGGAATAGAGAAGATTCAGGGAGGAATAGCAGCAGAAGGAAGAGTGAGAATAAGACGCAAGAACCACGTCAGTATGATGCAGAAGAGGAAGCAGATGACGAGGGAGATCAGATATGGTCAGACACAGACTCAGGGGAAGAATACGAGGAGAGAGCAGTGAAGCTTACAGGATTAATAAAGTCATATACAATGCCATCAGAGAAAGACAGAGAAGGACAGTGCAGAGTCAGCACAGGTTCAGCTGTTGAAACTCCAATTGGAAGATACATGTCGTAAAACCAACGATGCAAAAAAGCAGAGAAAAAATCAACCAATCAGATGGTTCAGCAGCCTCCGCCCTCCCCCATACACACTCCAGATCTATTTCCGACCCCAGAGTGGGTTGATCCTTGCCCTCCCCATTGGAGTGGCTCGAGAGGAGGTACAGGAGGATTCAGAGGCAGGGGTGGGGGTCGTGGCGGCCCAAGAGGGGGTCAGGGCGGTAGAGGGTGTTTTATTTGTGGAGCCACCTTGAATCTCCCTGTGTCTAAACACCAAATATCATCCTCAGCAGTTGAACTAACTGGGTTCTCGGGACAACCACAAAATCTGCCGCTCACCAAACCACTCACTACCACCATACTCCAGGCTGAACAGACATTTTCACGCAGATATGTTTCTTCTTTGTCATGCCCTGTGAATCTATTGGGGAGAGATGTGCTGCTGAAGTGTGGAGCTTCCATACTCTGCACCCAGATGGGCTGATAGTGACCTTCCCAAATGGCTACACTGTGAACTGCTCGTTAACAACTGTGCATTCCTCCTCGCAAATGTTGTTATCAGCGGATACCTCCCCCACGGCTGAAGGACATTGGGCTGATATCTACTGGGGCCTTCTCGAGCCAGAAACCATGGAGACGCCTGGCATTGGCACTCTCTATCAGTCTTGGCGTCCCTGGGTTCAGTCATTAAATCCCTACACGCCTCCTCCCGATCCCCTCCATGTAACTCTTTATTATGACAGGAATGGCGACAAGCTGTATCAACAGGCATTTTATGAGACAGAAGGGAAAATGTAGGAGATAACATCCACCTGCATACTGGTGGGAAATGAGGGAGTGGCTGCAGCTGTTGAACTGACCTCAGAGCAATTGCAGTGGTATGAGGCGGCGGAGGAAGCCTCCCCTCACATATCCTTGGCAGTACATGCAAAACATCAAGCCAAAGACTTAGGCCCTATGTGTAAAAAACACTATTCACAGATGGATGTTGTTTTAGACATCCAATGGAGGGACTCAAAGCAGCATATGCAGTGGTAAGACAGACAGAGACAGGGTTTGAGGAAGTGATTACAGAAAGTGTGACAGGAAAAGAATCATCTCAATTGGCTGAACTCCAAGCAATGATTGCAGCATTAGAATGGTCAGAAGGGAAAAGAGTGAACATCTACACAGACTATGTGTAGACTATGTATGTGTACCTATGTCGTAGGAGCGATCCATGTGGAAATGGCACAGTGGATCAGATCTGGCTTTTTAACAGCAGCAAAGACCCCCATTAAGCATGAGAAGGATATGAGGAGACTACGGGAGGCTCTGATGAAGCCGGTACAGGTAGCAGTGATTAAATGCAAGGGTCATGACAAAACAGGGACAGTTGTCTCCAGAGGGAATGACGCAGCAGATGTGGCAGCCAAAAGAAAGGCAGGATACAGTCAGCAGTATGTAATGCTACAAACAGAGAGAACAGTGCATGACCTCCTGCCGCCCTGTGATGTAAATATGTTAATAGCAGAACAGCAGAAAGCCTCTCCAGAGGAGCTCACAGTCTGGAGAGAAAGAGGAGCAGTAAAGACAGAGGGTATGTGGGGGTCTCCAGATGGGAGACCTGCACTGCCCCCAGGGCTGAGGAGATCAGTCCTTCAAGAAGCTCATGGTGTGACTCACTGTGGGAAAATGCAAATGGCGCGATATCTCACTCATTTGTGGCACCCGTTTGCCAGCAATGATTGAGAATCACGTCCAAGAATGTAAGATATGTACAGAATACAATGTTAGACCCACGGTGAAACCACATCAGGGGGAGATTTCCCCTCCCTAAACTCCCAGGTCAAGAGGTCATTATTGACTATACAGACATGCTAGAGAGAGTGGGAGGGTACAGGTGTCTTCTGGTGGCAGTGGATGCATACACTGGTTGGCCAGAAGCCATACCTGCCAAATCAGAGGATGCAAAGACAGTAATCAAATTTCTGATAAATCAATATATCCCCAGGCACGGGTTCCCCAAACAAATCAGATCTGATAACGGGACTCACTTTAAAAACAAAGACCTACAGCAGGTAGAGAAGGCATTGGGGCCAAAACATACATTTGGCACAGTCTATCATCCACAGTCACAGGGCAGAGTGGAAAGAATGAATCAGTCTATTAAGGGAAAAATAGGCAAGATTTGTGCCCAGACTAAAATGACTTGGGTGGATGCACTACCCCTAGCTCTATTATCCATCAGGAGCTCTGTTAACTCACTGACAGGTTTTACTCCATATGAGCTGAAAACAGGGCAACAGTTCCCGGGACCGGGAGCTGGGATTCAAACTACAGAAGAGGAAGAAAGTCCTCTAAAATATAAACCGTATTATGACCAACTAACAGCATTGGTGTCAGCTTTCTCCAAACAGGTGACAGCAGCTCGGGAGGGAGCAGAAGGAAAGGGGCACCCAACATCAGAGTGGGTCCTGCTCAAGGTGATTAAAAGAAAGTGGTCGGAGCATAGGTGGACTGGCCCCTACAAAGTCGTGGAACGGACGTCCCACACCGTCAAACTACAGGGAAAAGGTGACACATGGTATCACTGGAGTCAGTGTGCAGTGGCAGAGACACCTGCCCGAACACTGGAAGACATAAGAGACAATAAAAAAAAAAAAAAACTCACTCACACCTACATTTACTCTTAGTTCAGCATAAGTGCGGTAAAGATATCCTGTGATCAATGTGAAGGTTAGAAGCAACACTTTGCCCAGAGTACGATTGAATATAGCAGGCCAGGATATACTGAAAGTCTGCTTGCCACATTTTTATATTTACACTCCATATTTACCTTTACTTTTTACATTTACATTCATTTATGCATTATAGAGGAAATGATGAGATTGTTGGGCTCTACTCCCAACAATCTCATCATTCAACGCCACCATAAGTGGTGTTGGCTGGGAGGCTTTGTATTGACCTGTGTTATTGTTTTACCCTTTTTTATATTTTGAGTCTTCCCCCAGAGACAAAGCCACAGAGCAACCACGAAACCGAACGACAGGGGGACAGGGGACACTGTCGGAGCAGTTGGCGGCCACCTCCCTAATGACAATCCAGAACCGAATTGCCTTAGATATGCTTTTGGTGGAGAAAGGGGGTGTCTGCTCTATGTTCCAGGGTCTCTGCTGCACTGTCATCCCAAATAACACAGCTCCAGATGGGTCAGTCACTAAAGCACTGGAAGGGCTACGTACACTCTCCGAAGAGATGCATGAGCATTCAGGTATCGATAACCCCATAGGCGGAGTGTTCAAACAATGGTTTGGTAAGTGGAAGAATCTAGTGGTATCGGTATTTTTGTCTGCGGTGGGAATGCTCGGGGTGTTAGCATTGTGTGGCTGTTGTTGCATCCCATGCATCAGGTCTCTCTGTGAAAGGATCATAGTGTCAGCAGTGGAGAGAAAACATCCACAACCCTCACCGTATCAGATGACTCAAATGGAGACGGCCACCCTATTGGGGGAACCGCCGACAGATTCAGATTCAGATTCAGAAGAAGACAAAGTATGAGTGGTCTCATGTGTATGAGACCAAAAGGGGGAGTTATAACTTTTTGTTTCAAAAGAAACAAAAAGTGCAGTAATCACAAGACCTAAAAAGGGGGACCTGGATACATTGGGACTGAAAAAAAAGTGGCCTCAGTCCTATGAGGCCAAAAGGGGGACTGTTGGGAATAGAATGATTTTATGTGTTTTACTATAAGTTGTGTTTCACTATATAAGTTTTAGATGTGTGAACAATGAGAATACTGAGATGATTTCAGCTGATCTGAATGTGTTTGCTTTGCAGAAGTGGAGAAGTACAGGAGAGGAAGAGACATGAAGTCTGAGGAGCACATACCGCAATGCTTAGATAATTAGTTTCATATATGGTAAAAAGAATAGAAAGTGATATACAGATAGTAAGGTACAGCACGTGTAGGGAGTTGTGTTGTTCTCTTGTCTTTCAAAACAGGAACCACGCCCCCACCGCCAGTGGGAAGGAGTCAGATTAACACGAGGCAGGGGCGTGGTGTGGTGAAGGAGGAAGTGGAACTGCCAATGAGAAAAGGACAACGCCTTGTGTGCACAATGACACTCTGTTACGCTCAAATATACTGGGTCAGGGAAAGGACAGGAGGTCAGACTTCGTGAACTGACACACCTTTGTTGTTCGTCAGGGACGTGAAGTTGAGACCCAGAGCTCTGTAATTTTATTCCTTTACTGCTTAATAAACTACATTAACTGAGACCGAATATCTTCTCCTATTGCTTCATTAAAGAACACGCAGGACTGAGCTCACACATAGCACATTGGAGAGTAGGATGAAACTCTTAGTCCAACAGAGGCAACAATTGACTTTGTAGTTAAATTAAAGAGTGTTGATGGCAAAGTAACATCACAAGAAAATGTAAAAACAAGCCCTGCCGTAATACATGTACACATGTTTGTAAGAAGCTGAATTTAATGGAATGTCTCCCTCAGCCAAGCCACTGTCCCAAGATGCTTCAAAACCTCTACCATTATCCCTGTGGCCAAAAAAACTGGACGTATCCCGCCTTCACTTCACACTTCACTCGGTCCTGTCTCATCTGGACCGTACAAACACCTTCGCCAGGATCCTGTACATGGACTCAAGTTCAGAGTTTAACACCATAATTCCCCAGAGACTAACAGATAAGCTGCTTCAACTTGGCATCAACACCGCCACCTGTCCCTGGATCCTGGACTTTCTGACTGAGAGACCTCAGTCACTCCAAGTTGGTAACATGACCTCCAACACAATCACGCTGAGCACAGGATCCCCTCAAGGATGTGTACTCAGCCCTTTCCTGTCTACACTGCTTACACATGACTGTGTAGCGAGACACCAGGGGCACCTGATTTTCAAGTTTGCGGATGACACCACAGTTGTTGGGCTCATCCACATGAACAATTAAGACATGTACAGGGACAAGCTTTTTCAGAGCTGATGCAGGAACAGGGCTCTGAGCATCATCAGGGATCCTTCACACCCTCTCCTCAGGCTTTTTGAACTGCTGCCATCAGGCAAACGCTACCGCAGCGTCAAATCTGGGACCAGTACTTCTTAACATCTTCCTCCCACAAGCTGTCAGGGTGCTAAACAGTTAAACTGGCCTCTCTGCTGCATGCACCTTATACATACTGCACAGCACTGCACATGGCCACTGCCAACTGTCACTTTTTCTGAAAATGGTCACTGCTGATATGTGATGTGTGAGTGTCATACTAGACTTTTAGTTTGTGATTTATTGCTGGATAGTTAGGGTTTTAATGTTTTTCATTGATGTGTATTTTATGGTATTCGTATTTATTAATTTTGTGTTGGAACGACCCCCGCAAACACTATTTCGTTTTACCTGCATTACTGTTGTATGTTTGGTGAGATGACAATTAAAGCCTGGTTTGATTTGATACATTTCTGAGAGCAGTACATAATGATGAATGAACATAATTTTTGCTCGACCACCTGTCCTCAAAAATGTCTGTGTACAGCACTGATCGGCACATCTGGGAATTGATAGTATACAGTATGTTGGACGTTTCTATTCACATCCCCCACAACTGCAGAGCAACACCAGCACACAGTCCCGTTCTTATGCATAACTCTCTCTGGTGCTGTTGAAGCTGACCAGCACACCGGGAACCAGCAGGTGTGTGTCCCCCAGCACCGGTGTATTAATTTGTGCTTGTCATAGTTACGGACTCTCACATCTAGGCTAGGTCACCTCCTGCATCTGTTGTTGATGTTTCAGAACAGCATGTCAATCTATGCTTGTATGAAATATACAGTTTCTGCTCATCAGATACATTAAGTCTTTTTCAAAATACACTCACAAAGTCGGTAATGCACCTCGTTTTACATTTATTTCCTTGTGCAACAAAAGCACATGGTTAGGTTGAGAAAAAAATATCATGGTTTGGCTTTAAACTGACACAGAGAGTGAACAGCTGGCTCCCTTGCAAGGTCCAGGGTTTGTTGGACCCATCCACCCCCCCTCCTGTCTTTCCAGCTCTTAGGGCCTGTCCCAGTACCCCCCCTTAGCCCTACCCCTTGGCCCTACCCCTAGATTTGCGCGTTCCCGCGAGGGGTGGGGGTGTCCCAATTCCTTTTTGCGTGTAGGGGTAGGGGGCATAACGAGGGGTAGTGGGTATGAAACTAGCCCTTCGGAGCGAGGGATTTCAGATGCTGACTTGCCAGCGAGGGGTAGATGTCGCCATGGCTACCACCGAGCAAGAGACAGGGAAAAAAGTTCATACATGTACGTATAATTTCACAAATAAACATGGAACTTTTGTAAAAACATTTGCGAATAACTGTGTATTTGTGTAGAGAACGGTATAACGATTTTTTTATTGCTATTCACGATGTCTTGATTGGAGTTGACAGAAAGCTTGTTGTCAGGTTGCTTGTTAGCTAGCTAGCTAGCTCGCACTATCTGGCGTCTGTCATCTGTCCTGTTCTGCAAAATTGTCGGAATTTTCACATTGCGATAACACGCCAGCTAACTATGCTGCCTCGTAATGTTAGCTGGTTAGTTAGCTAGCTAGCAGAAGTCCCCTGTCGAACGAAGCACGATGAATACAGCAAACGCGATCGGTAGGATGAACTCAACTGAAGACTCCATTGTAGATGCCGGTTGGAAATGTAGATGGCTGGCAGCTTCCCGTTTAAAATAGTTACGTATGCGTGAACGTAACCGACATGGTGACGTAGTGAGTGGTGTCCCAATTCCTAGGGAATGATTTCAACCCCTACCCCTTGTTGCTTCATTTCGAGGGCCAAGGGGTAGTGGGCAAGGGCTAGGGGTAGGGCCAAGGGCTAAGGGGTAGTGGGTAAGGGGGGATATTGGGATTTGGCCTTAAAGGCGCTGTATGTAAGAATGTGGCCAAAACGGGTACTGCACTCAAATTCAAAATACTGCTGCGAGTCGTGTCCGCCCCCCCTCCCCTACAGACTCGTGGTTGCCAGATAGGTTGGCGCATCCGTCAAGCAATGAGCGAGGAGCGACCATGGCAAGCGACGAGTCCTACACTTTAAGTTGTAAGTAAATAAAGTTTCTAGTCAATACTGAACAACATGGTGGTTTTAGCAGTATGGCGCTCCCAAGCTGACGCTAAGCTAACGTTAGATAAAGTTACAATTTCCCGTTTATTTTGACTTGTTACAGCCTGATACAGAGCTAACGCTAGATAACATTAGCATTTCATGTTTATTTTGACTTGTTTCAGCCTGATACAGACCCTAGCTATTCACTACCAAGTGAGGCTGATGATGAGCCAGGTGACCGGTGCAGACAGAGGAAGAGAAGTGCGAGAGGTGGAAGAGGAGGAGAAGGAGGAGGAGGAGAAGAAGAGCGAGCAGCTCCTGTTCCAGGGGGCAGAGGACAGCGAGGTGGAAGAGGAGGAGGAGGAGGAGGAGGAGGAAGAGGAGAGCGGGCAGCTCCTGGTCCAGGGGGCAGATGACAGAGAGGTGGAAGAGGAGGAGAAAGTGCCGGTCCCAGTGACAGAGGAGGTGGCAGAGGAAGCAGAGGATGAGGAAAGAATCCAGGGAATCCAAAATGACAGAAGGGTTCAAACAGAGGTTAGTGTTTTCCACAAGAGGTTTTCATAGAGTATGCTAAAACTGTGCTAAATGAATACTGCAGTGACATCATGGCTATAAGTAAGACCTTTAGTGTAGACCATCTGAATTATATGGGTCGGAGGCAGTGTTATATGGATGTCAGGTTTTTTTTTAATAAGTTGAAATGCATAACATTGTTTCTTTTGTGATGTGTTTACCTAGGCATTCATTCAGCAGATGAGGGAAGTGAAGCTAAGACTGCTTGCCACCCAGCTTTTTTCTCGGGAGCCAGGGTTGGTTTTTGATGCCCTAGAGATCTTCAGGGACACCCCTACTCCTCCACCAGCGGCCGCTCTTCCTTGGTGCACCTGTGGCAACTGCAGGGAGATGGCCACATATGCAGAGAGAAAATGCTGTGGCCAGGGTCCTATCCACTGCATCAGCCAACTGCCACACTTCACCCTGTACTGTCTGGACCTTCACAGACGGCACAGGAATGATGTGTTGGTGGATGGTGATGCTAGAGAGCCAGGGGAGGACAGGAGGGAGTACCGATATGCTGCCTATCGGCAGTATATATTTTGGCAGCATGGGTCATTGGGCCAGGGTAACCGTTGTGTAATCCCTAGCTGCTGGGTATGGAGAATTAGGGACAAATACCCTGATCCTCAGGGCCAGTACACAGGCTTTATGCCCACTATTTGATTCAATTTGACCCTATATTGTGTTCCTGCATGTTTGCATTACTGTTCATATTTCCGTTATTTATTGTTACAATTGTTATTTGTTATTTATTGTTAATTGTTATTTTTTGTTGTCACAATATATTGTACATACAATTGGATTTTAGTGTGATTGTAATGACTCTTTGTTTTTGTTTTTCAATAAAAAAAAAACGTCTATTCACAATAGCACTGCTATGTCTTTGACCATGATAGCATACCAGAAATGCTGAAATCAGAATATTATCATATGTTGTGAAAGTTCATTATGTCCAATTCTAAAAAACAAACCAAAAAACTCAGAACATTGTCATTACCAAAAAATATAAAATTTGGTATAGTAGTGAAGATCTAACTAAAATATAAATGTAGAAGTAAAGATTTAGCTATTCTGTCCTCTTTCAGTCATTTCAGTTTGAAAATAGTGCAATAAACCTCAAGATGAAGTATAAATAACACACACTACAGATCATATGGCGACTTCATTTTACTGAGCAGATAGTTTTTGCAAAATAACATCCCTAAATTTACAATAAACACCAATAACAAAAGAGAGTAAACACATAGTAAACACAGAGTAAATAAAATTTACAATATGTCTAATGACAATGTGTTGAAAGTATTGAGGCTCCATACTGCTCTTGCTGCTCTTTAGCCACTCTGGAATGCTGAGGAGAAAAACAAATAAAATGAAAAATCCATGGATTAAAACATTGGCACAGAGATATGTAAAAATACAGATTTCTTGTCTGTGCATGAAGTTATGTTACACATGAGATCTAACTTGTAGAGTGTCTTATGTAGCCCGATGGGTAAGAAGTGAAGACATTCCACCTACCAAGACCTCTCCTGACTTTGGTGTGCAGGAGTTCCTCCACAGTTGGTGCCGGCACAGGGGGAAGCACTCCAAGTGATACAGCTGAGGAGGAGCCGGCTGCTAATGCTATGTACCGGGACACTGCTAATGCTGCTTGCCGTGCAGCTAACATTTGTTTCTCAAAAAAATCCACCTGCACATGGGCTACAATGTATGATCGAAAATGAATAACAGTTGAAAGTATTCGAAATGTCCATCCCTGTCTAGCTATGATGCTAGTTAGCCAACTTTGGCTATAGCTTACCTGTCGAGGAGAAGAGTAGCCACTTCGACATCCGTTTTCAAATTCTTCTCCGCTTTCAACCGTCTCCACCATTCAAACACATCTCCTATATAGACCCTTGCTTTGCCTCGACTTTTGTCTTGGCGTTTTTGGGACTCATAACGAGGTCGTTTGGTTTTAGTCGCACCGTCAGCCATTGTAGCTCAGTCGTAACTGGCAACCTGGATGCTGAGACTCTACTGACTGCATGATTGGTCGACGGCGGTGGGTGGCGCAACAGGCCAAAACACAAATTCAAAACATAAACATGATTTGCAGACTGCAAAAAAAATTTTTTAAATGCAAATATTCTGGCTGTACTATTGTTGTCGGTGAGATCAGTATGTTATATGAACATTATTCCTTAGTCTCTGTGACACATTAGTATTATTTTACAACTATTTGCTTTAGATTTCTTACATATAGCTCCTTTAATATTACTTTGTTACCGGTGGCATTACAAAGTTACGTTGCTTGGTGGGATTACTCGGTGATGCCACCCAGTGGCATTACAAACTGACACCCCCCAGGTACAGATCATATTGCCATAAAAGGTGTCTTTGCACGTCAGCATCTGATGCTGAAATCACTGAATAAGCATAGGTATTTGATAAGTTCATAATGAGAACAGGCTGGACTTAACCCTGATGTATGTCTGGTTAAAATGTTCTTCTATAGTTTTGTCTGCTTTAATGAACTTTGTCAACACTGCCCATATTTAGACCATTTTAATAGTTATTATTCAGGTCAGGTTTTTACAAAGATTCATATGTAACAAGGGTTTGATCTGTTCCTAGAAATGATCCCAAATCTTTACATGAATAGAAATAAGTTGGAAAGGGGATTTTTAGAATAAGATATATAAAGCAGCATATCATCTGCATTTCAAGATGGCAAAAAAAGATGGCAGCATGCACTTGTGCAGCAGTTCTTGGCTCTCTAGTCTGGTGCATATTTTGTGTGTTTGATTATAATGGAAACATGGCTACATTTGCTCATTCCCAAAGCCACATTACAGCTAGCGGGCTACACTAGCTACCGACAGGACAGGAGCAGGGAGTCAGGTAAGAACAAAGGAGGGGGACTCTGTATCTATATTCACCATGACCGGTGTACTGACAGCAGGATTGTTTCCCGACACTGCTGCCCTGATCTTGATGCCCTCTCGGTGTCATGTAGATCCTTCTATCTACCCTGAGAGAGGCAGAACTGACAGCACTGCGTCCACTAATGGTGCACTGGCTGAGGAGCTAAACCGCTTCTTTGTCAGGTTTGAGGTTAATATGACAACTGAAGTCTGCAACCATCATCCCGGTCCCCAAAAAGGCAGTCTCAGGGGATTTGAACAAATATAGACCGGTTGCACTCACTCCTGTGAAAGTGAAGTATTTTGAAAAACTGGTCCTCCATCACATCAAAACCAACCTTCCACCCTCCTTCAACCTGCATCAGTTTGCCTATGAAGCCAAAAGGTCAACTGAGGATGCTATAGCTATCACTATCCACACTGTGCTGAGTCACTTGGAACACCAAGAGAGCTATGTGAGGATACTCCTCCTTGACTTCAGCTTGGCATTCAATACAATCCCACCAGACATCCTGGTTGGCAAACTGCTGGACTTGGGTCTCTCCTCCTTCATCTGTGCCTGGATCAAGGAATTCTCTCAGCACTGGCTCCCCACAGTGCTGTGTGCTGAGCCCTCTCCTTTACTCTCTGTATACTTACGACTGCTCACTAGCCCACTCGTCCAATAACATCTTTGAATTCGCAAAGGACACAACCATCATCTCGGAGGAGGATGAGTCCCTGTACAGGAAGGACGTACAGAGACTGTCAGAGGGGTGCTCAGTGAACAACCTTACACTGAACATCACAAAAACAAAGGAGATGATACTGGACTTCAGGAAGAAGCGTGACACAGACCAGTGTACAGTTCTTTGTTTGATGTCACAGCTAATTTTGCTGTATTCCCTTGTGATGACAACAAAAGCTTTCTATTCTGTTCTAACAAATGATATACAATATCTTTCATCTGGGATTCCATTCTACAAGAACATTAATATTTATTTTCTTTTTTTTTTAACAATATTTTTGAGGGCTTCTTTGCCTTTAATCGATAGGACAGGTTATTAGTGTGAAAAGGGGATAGAGAGAGGGGATGACATACAGCAAAGGGTCATGGGTTGGAATTGAACCCCCGGCCGCTGCGGCAAGGACATGGGTCGCCTGCTCTCCCGGGTCAGCTAATGGGTACCCGAACATTACTATTTCAAAGTACTATTTCATCAAAACATTCAATGAGAGTTAATATTTAAAATACAAAGACGGATTCATCAAACAGTCATGTCCATGTTTGGTACTATAAAAATAACTGCTGTCATATGTTGCTATCTGAAATGGTCGCAGTTGAATGGAATGTGTTTTCATGAAAGATTGTTATCAACTAATGTTTCACTAGCACTTAGTCCCTCAGTCATTCCTAATTTGTTCCTTAGTGAGTACTCAAAATAGTTTGTCCCTTATTGTGAAGTATCACCTGGCAGACTGACATGTTAAACTAAGAAAACAACATGGTAAACATTAAACTTACTTGTTTAATCTACATACATCCTTGTGTTGAAAATGTGTTATCAGTGGGCCTACAGGGAACCTGCATCTGCGAAATTTCAGTGGCAACTCCATAGTTCTCCCATTTGATTTAAAATAAATACATTAAAATTAATGCATTTACATTTTTCTTAATTTATTATTGTATTACATCACAAGAAAAACAAACAACCAAAAAACGTCAGCTAAATTCTGCAGATTTTCATTCATGATCACTGTAACAGTAAATAAATTGGTTCTAGTCATCAGGAAGAAAGGAACATCTGACCTCATTTCTTGCTGGACTTGTTATCTGAAACTGTTTTATCATGCAATCTATGAGGAAATAACGTGCAAGTCAATCATGGGTTTTTTGTTTTGTTTTTACAAGAGGGCTGTGAAGACAGACACAGAGGTACAAAACAAACTGAAACAACTTTAGTTTGTGTGTAATTTGACAGACCTTTATAATCCACAGTTCTGGTATTATCAGGAGAATATTAACAAGTTGTCACTGAAACTACTGCTGTGCTGCAGACAGTGCCCTTTGTAAAGCATGCTGTACTCACTGACAAGTGCTTTATAAATAAAGCTTTACAGGTGAATTGCATCAAGTCCAATGGGTCAAATTTTGTGTGTTATATGATACACTGCCTGCTTCTTCTAAAGGTCTCTGTCTGTGCTTGTCTGCTGCTAAAGACACATGAACACATAACAGAGGCTCAAATTACCACACAGAGCCAGGACAAGGAACAAGTCTCTGTTGAACACACTGTGGAGAAAATATGCTGTCATGCTACTGATAACATCTGTGTGTGTGTGTGTGTGTGTGTGTGTGTGTGTGTGTGTGTGTGTGTAAAGGGGATTTTTTTTAGTGATTACCTGTAGGGAGTCATTCACAGGTGAACATGCCTTAAGATATTCAGAGAACGCAAACACAGCCAACAAATGTCCTTTGACTGAACGAAAACATAAACCGACAGACTCTTCTCAGACACACAGCTCTTCTCCTCTCTAAATAAGATGAAGATGATGATGATGCTTCTCCTCTGTCATGCTGCATTTGCAGGTAAGGTCATGATACATGCTAAGATCAAAAACTATATTTTCTAATTTGTTTTATTGGTATGGCTATAATTACTGTATATGTGCAGGAGGGTACTGTATGTGTTCACAGATACTTGTGTGTTGGTTGTCAGGTGAAATTAAATAAATGTATGAGCTAAAGATAGCCTACATGATGTATTCATTAAGATTTGGTTACATTAAATGGATTTATCAAAATTATGTACAATAGCATTTACAATATTTTCCTTGGGTGTCTTGTACTGATAATAACTGTAGGCTATTTATACACTAACACTCTGAATGTGGGTTGCTGGAAGTGCACGAGTATCTGCTATGTGCTTGCAATTCAGTTCAAGTTTAAGGAATACCATTTAAGGTGTGTAGTCTACTTCTATTGCTACCTTTTTATAAAGGTCTTGGAAGGCAACAACATAATACAGATAACAGGCACAAATTTACAGTGGAACTAAAAGGTATAGGGCTAATATGTATTCTGTCTGTCTCGGCACATAGTGGACAGAAAAAAAAGATTCTCTGGTCTTCAGGAGAGGTGACAACCATTCAAACATGTCAAAAATAAATGTAATACATTTAAATTACTTTTTGTCTTACAGTGAAACACTCCCTTAGGGGTTACCAAATGGTATTTTCTGGAGTTCCAAACATCCCAGACTATGTGGCTGTCGCAAATGTTGAAGGAGTCCCTCTGTCTTACTATGACGGCAGCATGACAACACCAGAACCAAGGCAAGACTGGGTAAGAAAATTAATCAAAGAAGAACCACAACTCTGGGAAAGGATCACTCAGAGCGCCGTGGATTATCAGCAGTTCTTCAAAGCTCAAACCGACAGTTTCAGGCAACACCTCAACCAAACTGGAGGTATGTTAAAGGAAGTGATGGCCATATGAAGCCTCATGAGACATTTTCTTTATTTTATGAGCCCACTAGATCGCACTTTCTGTTCAACAAAAGGTTGAAAGCACACTGAATTGCCATTCTTTGAGCCTCTCTCTACAAACCAAGAGCGCCATCTATTGGGCTCATAAAATAAAGAATATGCTTCACGAGGCTTCATTTGGCCATCACTAGTTAAAGGAACAGTGTGTAAGATTTAGGGGGATTTAGTGGCATCTGAGAATGATGATTGCAGATTGCAACCATCTGAAACTGTCCTAGTAAAATTTCCTTCAGTGTTCATTGATCAGGGGGGCTTGCTGATGGACAATTTATCCGCAGACGTCTCCACTGCTCAAAAAACAAACGGACCAGATGATTTAAACCAGCAAAAACAGTGAAAAAATCAGTTTCACATTCAAAATTAGTGTTTTTCCAACACTATTAGGGAGGGGCTGATAACCACAGTGGCTGACATGAAAACAACAATGTCCCTATCTAGAGCCAGTGTTTCGTTTGTCCATTCTGGGCCACTGTAGAAACATGGCAGTGCAACATGGCCATCCCCATAGACAAGGACATGCTGCCCATATAGATATAAACAGATTATTTTAAGGTAACAAATGTGTGATATTTGTTATTTCCAGGTGATTATACACTAAAGTAAACATATCTTAAGTGCTATATCGTAGTCAGCTGGACTTGCTTGAGTTTCTTGAAGACCTCGCAACCAAGAGACTTCTTCAGTTCTTTAAACAGTATGTGGGTGTGTGCCCTTGCAGAGTCGTCGAGGTCACATGTGAGTCACTGACCCATCAGGCCATCATGAGTGTTGTTATGGTTAGATGGGTCCAGGTGTGAATGGGTGTTAAGTTGTCTGGGGAGGGATCCCAAGACTGCATTTTAGGTGGGTGTTATAGGCCACCTCTTCTGTTTAAGGTGGTTGTTCCAGTTTGATATAGATGGCTTCTTTCACGCCTCTTTCAAATCATCTTTCTTCCCTGGCCAAGATGTGCACATTGCTGTCCTCAAAGGAGTGTAAGGAGCTGGCTCTCCTGTGCTGTGCCATGCGCTTGTGGAATGATTGTTTTGTTTCACCAGTGTACACATTTGTGCATTCCTGGCTGCATTGAACTGTATACACTACATTACTCTGCTTCTGCCTGTGAACGAGCTTCTGCCTTAGTGTGTAATGTAGTGTGTGCAAATGCACAAGTATATAAAGTGCTGTAATAAGATGTAATATCAACTACAGCTGACTGTGTTGGGACCTCAAGGCAGTTTCTCTCTATCTCTGTCTCTTAGGTGTACACATTCACCAGCAGATTGTCGGTTGTGACTGGGATGACGAGACTGAAAAGGTAGATGGTTTGGTCAGGTATGGTTATAATGGAGAGGACTTCCTCACATTTGACGCGGAGACAGAGACATGGATCGCCAATAACCCGCAGGCTGAAATCATTAAACAAGAGTGGGGTGGAAATAAAGCTAATAATGAGTTTTGGAAGAACTTCCTCATCAACGAGTTTCCTGCATGGCTTAAGATGTTTTGGACCTATGGGAAGAGTCTTCTACAGAGAACAGGTACAGTCACAACCACTGATGCTTTTTAAATGACACAAAAGTGTTCATTCAGCTTTCCTGTTTTTAGTGTATTATAAATATGAACAGCCCATTTTCACTCCCAGGACATCAAACACTGACCCTTTTTACACCCCTTAGGTTATGATATTGATGCCAAAGGCAACCCTTGTCATTTCTATGAGATGCGCCAGGCTTAGATAACTGTATTGTAAACCCATCTGCAGCAATACTTGATGCTGAGACCAACTGATGTAGATTGTAGAGCAAGAAAGCTCATGTACGGTGGAGGAGGAGTGGGTCACACAAAACCCTTTCACCAGGGGACCGCAGTTTGTGTCCCATGTGAAACCAGAAGTCAACTAGCACCTACAAATGACGTTATGTACTTTAAATGAAGTTATGCTCTTAACTTAAAGTTACTGAGGTTAGGGTTAGAAGAAGAAACATGGCAAGGACATACCTTGCCATAACCTTGATATAAGTTCACATGGTTCTGAGTACAGGTGTCCCGGGGAAAGTCCTGGGTTTTGTGACCCATCCACCTCTCCAGCCTTCCCCCTTATGGATCCGATCCTTTATTCTTTACGCTTGTCAGCACTTTGGTCACATAATTGCATCCTTGAATTATTGGCTCATAATTACGAAGGATATGTACATATTGGTGCATTACTTATTTCAGGAAAACATGAAACAGTGTAGAAGAACAGCCTGATACACTCAAGGGTGCCCTGTGTGTCCCTATCAGACGCTGAGGGGCATGGCAAAGTGTCGGTATTTGTTGACCTGGGAATGGGAACGGACTGATATGAACATACTGTCCCTCACCTCTTTTTATTTCTTTATTCTCACTCTCCTCTCCCTTTTTCTCATAAATCTCATTTTAGTGATAGTATTCACATCTGTGTCTGCTACTAATACGTTTAATTCACAGTACCTCATATTGGGATAATAGTATTGACAATAAGGGCTGATTTATTGATTTATTGATAGATTATTGATGTTAATGGTAATTTTGTGCATAGAAAATGAGTGGTTATTAACAGTAACAGATATATTTACATTAAAAAACATAAGCTTATAAAACACAATGCATTGTAAATTTTACAATTTTTGGTTTACAACTTATTACAAAACAGCTGTTACTCTTGTTCGGGGCCCCCATCTCTTTTCAGAAGTCTGTCAGACAAAGATACATTTCCTCTATAAGATTCGATCAAATTATGACGCGTTGCGCTCTGTCTCTATGGCATCATGTAATGGACCTGGAAGTTGTAGTTTCATGGTTTGGCCACTATGTCAAATTGGCTTCAAGCGTGGTGGCGGAGGCCTGCCTAAACGTCAAATGATGTCATTTATATGTAAACTCTTAAAGTTAAACAACAACAACAACAACAACAACAACAAAAAACTATTCATGGCTGTAAGAGGTAAAATTATCCAATATTTAATGAAAAAGCACAGATTAGAAAACAGTCAGAGTTAATACAGATTTGTGTCACAGAAGTCCATTTTTCCTCTTTCCTCTCTATTATGTCCATCATCGCATGATCCCCCAGATTTATGTCATGACCCTGTAAATGGGGGCCAACCCTCTGGTCTGGAACCACTGGACTAAACTACCTAACTAAATAGAGGCATCAGTTCTGACTACAGCACTTTTACATGAGATGGAGTATCTTTACATTATTGTAACTGAGTAATGCTGATGTAGTACAGTACCTCTCTGAATATTCAGTGAGTGCAGTGTCATGCAGGTAAACTGCATGCTGTGCATTTGAATTGATGCACAAGATATGTTCACTGTTAGATTTAGTGTGACTTCATGTTTTTTAATACATAACAACTCACCCTCATGATCATATAAACTGTTCTGTCTGTCTCTGCAGACCTTCCCTCAGTGTCTCTCCTCCAGAAGTCTCCCTCCTCTCCAGTCAGCTGCCACGCTACAGGTTTCTACCCTGACAGAGCCATGATGTTCTGGAGGAAAGATGGAGAGGAGATTCATGAGGGCGTGGACCACGGAGAGATCCTCCCCAACCACGATGGATCCTTCCAGATGAGTGTTGACCTGAACCTGTCATCAGTCCCACCTGAAGACTGGAGGAGGTACGACTGTGTGTTTCATCTCTCTGGTGTGAAGGACCACATCGTCACCAAACTGGACAAAGCAGTGATCAGGACCAACTGGGGCAAAATTGCATTCACAAATGACCAAGGTGAGGGTTTTTTTTAATTTCTTGCTGTTTTTGTATGCTGAATGATGTCATTGTTTGGCTCTCTTGTCACTTTTGCTTTTATCATCTGCTCGAGATTTGTTAATAATTTTAAGATCAGTATTATATTAATTTATCTTCCTTTTCCAGGATCACGGGTCAGACCATGTGACCTTCACAGTGACATGAAGACTTTATGCGTAATTTACAAATACAGTACACTTCCTAATTACCAATTCTTAATATATAGTAAAGTCACAGAAATGCTACCTTAAAGGGACATTCTAGTGACTTATGACGCATTTTCATCATGCAGTCTAACTTATGAAAGGCATAGCAGTAAAGTCCAGTATATCCTGACCTTTAGGGCCCTAGCTAAACAATCTACAGCACATGGTCTAAGGTGCATGGGACAAGTGCATCAAGGGTGTGTCCAACTTCTCTTTGCTGGTTAACCAGTGCATAATCTAACTGCAAACTAAGATTCAGTGGGCAAAGGGATTACATTTTGCCCCTTAAATAACTGTAGGTGTGTTTTGGGCCCAACATCAATTGAACCAATTGAAATGTAATCTCCCCATTCCCTTTTAAAGCCAGGTGTACCTGCAGCTGGTGCTATTTACATGGTAAATTCATTAAACTGAGGAAGCAAGCTGTTTTCTGCTGAGAGTGATGAAGTAAGAGCAGTAATGTCACTGCAGCAAATATAGTGGCATATTAAAGCAGCAAAACTAAAACCTAATTAGGGTAAAAGAGCTAAACTTTTAGCTCAAAATCATCAGCCAAGTTACTCTGCTCCTCATGAGTAAATGCACACATCATCTCTCTTAATGTGGAGTCAGACAGCAGCTCTGCAGCTCTGTTGTTCTGTTCACATTGTACAAAATGTCATTAATACTTTCCTCATTCATGATGTATTATGTCACCCACCTGCCCTGTGTGTGTCACCAGCAGAGTGTACATGTGTTGTGAATCTGCCTATGTAGGTGCATCTTGATATCCAAATTTTATCTAAGTAGTAGGAAAATACTGCGTCATTCTTACTTTACACCAGGTTTTTGTCACTTAATGCCACAAATAAGAAATATGCTAACAATGCACCTAACCGCACCTCAGACCTGCATGCCCGTTGGCATCCAGATGGGCGGAGGTACATTTGCTACTTACACAACGTGGGTGCTGGCTGACAGTTGCGTTGCAATGTGTGCCACTATGCACTGGGTCACCGGGTGTAAGATAGGCCCCCCTGTCTTCAAAATCCCCCAAAAGACTGGGTCCTGCATTTCCCATAATGCATCTCAACAGTGTCTTTAGTTAGACCATCACTGCTTAGTGTTACTTCTTTTGATAAACTCCCTTTGTTTAGTTTGTATTGTAGGCCTTCAGCAAAAATATTGTAACCTTCGAGTCCAGCTTGAGGTGCTTGTTTTTAAATGTTGTTTTTTTTTCACCACATAATGACAGGTGTCTTTAATGCTGCCTGTCCACTCTTTAAATACATCAAAGTCAGTAACATGTACAGTATCTACTTAGCTTAACTTATATGTGGTGCCCTTTAAGTACTGTATATCTCTGCAGACACACACACACACACACACACACACACACACACACTGATGCCTATTGTCATTACACTGTATTCACCACCTGTATGTGTGATGAACAAATGGATGGATGTACTTCTGTTTTAAATGCGTCTGCACATGTTGTGATCTTTTTTCTTTGTTCATTTCTAATTTCTATATATGGTCTGAGCAGAGGAGCCCAGTAACATGACCGTCCCGATCACTGCTGCAGTGGTTGTTCTTGCTGCCGTCCTCATTGCTGCTGTTGGATTTACAGTTTATAAAAAGAAGAAAGGTGAGAGACTCAGAGCAGCTGAGCTGATGCTCATATTCAGACTGCTAAACTGAAGCAACATTTAATAGTGCAGCAATCAGCCTTAGCTCTGTAAGCCACAGAGTATCTAATGCACAAAATATAAAGAGATCTAAAAAGACAAGGAAACAGGTTTTATTCATTGATTTATATGAAAGACATGAGAATAAAAATGTTTTGGCATTTTAAACTGTGACAACTAAAATTTCTCTTTTCCTCATATTTCAGCCAGTCGCCCTGCACCTCGTAAGTAGAACTTATTTATATTGTATTGTCTCTGATCTGACTCACACTCTGTAGATTAAGAAGGGTTTTGATTGTAATAGTATTTCAGTGTGAGTTGACGTACTTCAGTGCAGGATAAAGGACTAACAGTGTGTTTCTGACCTCACAGCTCCTGTCAACAGCTCTGAGCTCTCTGAGAGACTGAATCCAGAAACATAATTGACAAACACACCATTCTGCACACAGTGACATCATGTAGGACTACACAACAGTCAATGCTGTGACATTAAGTATTCACACCTCCAGTTAAACAAGCTGCCTGAAGCTAAAAGCTTCTAAAATTGTTTTACCATTTAATGTAAAACTTCTGTTACGTTACATTTAAAAAAAAGAAAAAAAGAAAAAAAAGACCAGCGATGGTAATTGTAGATAAAAATAAGTGATGTTTACTCTAATAGGAACCAGAAGAATTTGTGAGCTCATTTATTTTTATTTGCTCTGGCACATACAGCTGGTCCACCTCCCTGTCAGACAGATTTAGACTGATGAAATTAGCCTTGTGCTGGTTTTTAAATTATCATCCAGTGGACAAAAAGACAAATGGTACGTTAAGACAGAAACTTGTATGTCAGGTAAATATGATTAAAGCAAATAAAGTGTTTCAAAGATGCATTCAGATTGTATGTGTTTTTCTTCTTTTTTTTGTTGGGTAAATCAGAAAAACAGATTCCCATTCCTATAAAAAATATTGAATTATCAACAGCAATGAAAACAGTAATAATTTGGTTGCACAGTATGATTTTTTTTTTTTTTCAAAATGGACATAGATGTGAATTTTAGCTTAGTGAAATTACCCCCCTTCCTGTCCTAGTAAGTTTTGTACAATCCCTAATTTAGTCGAGTCAGAACTTGTGATGGGCGGATGAATCCTTATGAAGCTTTGGGGCCTCAAATGCAGCAGCACAGTGACATCTGGTGGCTTCCAAAACTCACAGCATTCCTTCAAGACTGAAGTCAAAACACCTTTAATGGTTTTGGTCCCACATGTGCAATAAAAGTCTCAGATATATGCATGTTATTATCATAAATGCTTTTCTTCAGAAGTGCTGCATTAAAGTGGGGTAGCTGTAGCTCAGTCTATAGGGAACTGGGTTGGAAACTGGAGGGCAGCAGGCTCAAGTCCCCATCCAGACCAAATATGGACTGTGGACTGGTAGCTGGAAAGATGCTAGTTCACCTCCTGGGCACGGCTAAGGTTCCCCTGAGCAAGGCACTGAAGAATCATCGTGGAAGGACAAGCCCCTGTGCTGCATGTACCACTGACAGATTGAAAAAGTGGCCGACATCAAGAAATCCTCCCAGTGACTGGAAAAGGCTGGACTGAAAGACAGCACAGAAGCACTTATCATAGCAGCACAGGAACAGGCACTTAGTACAAGATCAATAGAATCAGGGGTCTGCCACAGCAGACACAACCCCAGGTGCAGGCTGCGCAAAGATGCTCCTGAGGCAGTTCAACACATAATAGCAGGGTGTAAGATGTAGGCAGGAACAGCATACATGGAACGCCATAACTAAGTGGCTGGCATAGTGTACAGGAACATCTGCACTGGCTGGAAGTCCCAAGGTCACAATGGAAGACACCTTCTAAGGTGGTTGAGAATGACTTAGCTTGACTTAGATCCTGTGGGACTTCCAGATCCAGACTGACAAACTGGTGATGGCTAACCAAAGTGGCATTGTGTTGATGGACAAACAACAGAAGAAGGCAGTGGTGACAGATAAAACAATCCTGAGCGCCAGCAACATCAGGAAGAAGGAACACAAGAAGCCTGAAAAATACCAAGGGCTGAAAGAGGAGCTAGAAAAGATGTGGGGAGTAAAGGCAACAGTGGTGCCAGTGGTAATCAGAGCACTGGTGGCTGTGACCTCCAAACTGGGAGAGTGGGTCCAACTGATTTCAGGTACAACATCTGAGTTCTCTGCCCAGAAGAGCACAGTCCCAGGAACAGCTAAAATACTGGACAGAGCCCTCAAACTCCCAGGCCTCCAGTAGAGGGCACCCAATTTGTGGCGACTGTGACAACAATGGAAGTCAAAGAGGGAGGGGCAGGGGCTCCTGCAGTCTCACAGAATTAAAACTCAAATGCAACACACTTTTAACTGGGAATCAATACCATGGGCTAAACTTAAAAACTACAATATAAAACTAAACAAAGAAATGCAAAAAATAAAACAGGCACTTATCTAGTCAGAGACCAAAAGGGCAGGTGCCTGAGCACCGCCTCGGGTCTATGTGTGCATGTGCCTGAAAAATAGCGACACAAAAATTAAATAGCAGCTAAAAGGAGAATATAAAGATAAATGTGTGTACACTTTCAGAATTTCAAAGCTGTTCCAGAAGATCTAAGAGGCCCAGCACTGTAATATTGTACAAGCAGGTCAGTGATATATCTCGGGACTAAGCCCTTCTGTGATTTATGTACAAGCACTAAGATTTAGTATTTTATTTTGTGACACAATGGAAAGACAAACGTTTACAGCTGTGGCTTAGTGCAGACTCTTTATTACTGTGTTTCAAAAGTGGAAAATCCAAAAGAAGTCCATGATGTGACAGATAAAGGGCTGGACTACCTAATAATCACCACAAAAAAACAAATGACTGCCTAGTGCCTAAAAATATAGCCCACATAAGGTCCCAGATTAGTGACCTAGAAAGAGTCTGCAGAAATAGCTGGACAGCAGCATCAGCTTTCTCCAGATGTTGTTACTCCTGAAGGATTATCCACCACAGCAGTGTTTCTGTCAGCTCTGACTATGTTTACATGCAAACTAATACTTCACTATTATTCTCTTAGTCTTATAAACAGCATAATTCTGTTCAGATATTATTCCAAATGTAGCATTTTCTTATTAAGATGTGGGATATGCTAATAGTATTCAGATTTCAGGAGCATTCTTTGGACCTGAATGCAGTGCATTGAGAATATTCACCTCAATTGGTGTTTTTACCGCAGTTTACAGTCTCTTGTCTGTTGACAGTCAGCTCTGTGTGTTTTCATGGATACCTTGTACACAAACCAGCTCAACAACAGTTTAGAAGGCTGCAGATGCATGCCCCCCTACATTTTTGGTTGGAAGGAGAAACACACCTACTTTTACACATTATGAAAGACTTGGATATTAACAGGTTTTTAAATATGCACAAATATTGCAACATTGATCTTTTCAAGAAGGTGTTTGAAGGAGTGAACGAGGGAGGCTGTGTTCGCACGGCCCAACAAGCCCGCCACCTGTGGAAAACTCTGAAAGAATCTTATACTGATGCCAAGAAGGACAATGGCACAAGTGACAGCTGTTTCATTTTTCCATATTTGACATGATTAACAACATATTAGGGCATGTTAATAGGAGTATGCACTGCTGCATGTAGGGGTCATTATTAGTAGAACATTTGTTTTAAGTCATGTTAATGGAGGCTGCGTTGTAGATAACAGTGGTCTGTAAGGGCCATTAAATACATTGTGACATGTTAACAAAGAATTCTTTTCACTATGTTACTGGTTTGTTCCATTTTTTTAAACGTCTTTGTTGCTTTCTACAGTCGTATTGCACATGACACTGCCCCCAAAATCTCTAGTGGTACTGCTGTTTCATCGGCACAACGAAACATGTACAAACACAGACAAAACGAAGGCAGGGTACGGCCAGAAGGCTCCATCCGTGTCTGTATATGTTTCTAATATTGAGCAGAAATGAGCCCAAGGAGTAGTGTCTGTGGTGGAAACACTAAAAAGAGCTAACGTTTATGTAGGCTACCTGTTGTACAAGTTCTTAAGTGAACAGGAAGTGTCTGGTGGAAATGTGGCTATACGCACATCTGATGCCTGTGAGACTAGGAAGAAATATTTAGATCCTTTTCTTAAGTAAAAGTGTCATTGTGTGGAGCAGGTGGACCCCAGCGCAGGAGACTGCAGGCAACAGGAACTTAAATGAAACACTTTTATTTCAAGGGTTGAGCAGGAAAACACAAAACTGATCACATAAGAAAACCAAGGAACCAACAAAGACTGGACTTAAACCAGAACTTAAAATCAAACTAATGTGACGAGGGGATGAAGTAAACAACAGGCTCCTCTGAAATGTACTGAAGAAGAAATATGATGTAGCAGGAAATAGAAATTCTCACGTAAACTACAGGTACCTCAGAATTGCACCTACAGTCCAGAAACAGATAAACTGCTTCCATATGAAAGTTTAATAATAAGTCATCTATGAAGTCTAGTAAGTGTTGGTCAGTTATTCAACCTGTCCTTTTGTGAATCCGTCACAACAGGCTACTGCTGAAGATTAGAGGATGACTCCAGTGAAGTTATTGCGGCATCAAAATTTGTTTTCTTTTGTAAGAAGCACTTGATTCTTATTGCACACCTTTTTAAAAAAATATATTTTGTATCAAAATGTGTTATGTGTATTTATGAATGAAGCTTTCAGAACGTCAGAGAAGTCAGACTGTTGAAGTGTGAATACATGTACAAAATATTCTGTTGTTTTTTTTGCTTATTCTGAAAAAGACATTATTTCTGTTTATAGAGTGAAATCAAACAGAACGTCATGTGCTTCCTCTTTAGCTTCCACTTTAGTTTGGTGTGGTGATGCCAGCATTACTACACAGCAGTGGAAGTGAATGGAAAAATGCACATGTAATGACAGTGAGCATAAGACTGACTGAATGTGGAAAAACTGAGACATATTGTTGAAGTTGCACTTACTTTCCTTAAGACATCTCAGACTGCTCATCATTTGGAGGTGTTGTTATTTATAGATTATTGTGCAATGGTTTAACTGCTCCGGCTCATTGGGGATCTAATTGGGCTGTGTGTGACCAATGAACTTACATGAATTTTACACTGCTGGTTTAAAATGTACTGAAGCGTGTCCACAAAACATCTGACTTGCGCCAAAGTTTGACTAATAATTTTAAAATCTTATTCATAATTCAGAAGATGTAACGTTTACCTTTTCTGACGAAAAGAAAAAATACAGGCATCAATCTATTTAAGATTTGGAGTAATTTTATTTGAAATAATGACTCTAAACTAAAATACAATGTATTAGGCTATCAAACACACATCCTTACACACTTGGTGTTAGCTGAGATTCCAGCAAAAGTATTACAACACTTCAAAGAAATATACAGACTGAATATTAACACATTAACATTTTTTTATCAGGACATGGCAGTCAAGTTTTCAAACAAAGTAAATTATATTTACTTTATTGGCAGAAAATTTTACAGTGGTATATCTCAAACCCTCTGCACATAAGAGCCAAACTATAGACATGTCTAGATAGAGTACAGATAGAGTGAAGTGGGTGGGTACCTTGAACTGACTGTGTGTGCACAAACCTAAAATACAGAAAGGATAACCACACATATACACTAACAACATATAGTCATGCTGCTCTGAAAGTGCCATTCTTTGTTTTAATTCTGTGTTCAGCATTTTATTTAGTATTATTTATTTATTATCAAGTAGTATCTGTGCCTCAAACATCTTGTTTTTTCTCCTAATCACCTCTCTTTATTTAAAGGCCCTGAAAACATGGGTAAAGTCCACATATACTGGGGTAATTTTCAAAAGAGGCGTTTCTATGTGCTGTGGCCTTTTGTCTACATGCAAACTGGGTTTGAGGTCATTGAAAACAGATTTTTGCTAAACTCTGTCCAAGGTGAAGAGTTTCAGAGATTCTGTTTCCAGTGTTGACATGTAGAAACAGGGAAAACAGAGTTTTTGGCTTGTGACATCAGTGTTCACCAGTGATGTTGTGGAGGGCATACGCAGGTCAACGGGGTATAACCATCTGTTTTTCTGGCTGTTTACAGTATAGCCATTTATCAGCCAAAAAAACATTGGAATATACAGGAGAGTATACCCACTTCATTCATTCATTCATTCATCTTCTAACTGCTTCATCCTCTTGAGGGTCGCGGGGGGCTGGAGCCTATCCCAGCTGACATCGGGCGAGAGGCAGAGTACACCCTGGACAGGTCGCCAGACTATCGCAGGACTGACACATAGAGACAAACAACCATTCACGCTCACATTCACACCTACGGACAATTTAGAGTTATCAATTAACCTAGTCCCCAATCTGCATGTCTTTGGACTGTGAGAGGAAGCCGGAGAGAACCCACGCTGACACAGGGAGAACATGCAAACTCCGCACAGAAGGGCTCCCATGCCCGGGATCGAACCAGCAACCCTCTTGCTATGAGGCGAGAGTGCTAACCACCACACCACCGTGCCGCCCACTTCCTCCTTGTTAACCTACACATCTACCAAGTAATACACCCACCACTTAAACCGCCACTAAACCACTGGGGTACGTCTCTTTTGTGAGGCATCACACAATAGTTGTTGCTCTAACCTTGCTAACCGGACTTTTTACACGTTCGCAAAAGACATTCTCACTCCGACCTCGTCACATATCATCGCTTGGTCGTGGACTTTCCATGTCTACATATGACTTACATTGTAGTCTGGGTGCATCTGTTGTTGATGTTCTGGGACGCCATGTCAACTTCTGCCTGTTACATGCATTGTGTCTTTTCAAAATACACTAACTTTTTCACAGGAAAAGTATAGTTTGTATGCACTCTCTTAAAATAAATGTACTACATTGGTACAACACCGAGAATTGATGTTTTGTTTCCTTCAACAACAAATGCATGTAGTTCAGTTTAGGCAACAAATGCACATGAGTTTAACAAAAAATAACAGGGTTTGGCTGTACATTCATGTGAGAAGAGAACACTGGCCTCCCAGGTGAAAGTCTGTGATTCTTGTTGCCCCCTGAAGCCGTCAGGGGCCATTACACACTGATGGCACCAATGTCCTCTTTGCGTGATTGGCCAATATGGCTTTAGGGTTATAGTTATATTGCAACCTCTTGGTTTGGCTCAGGACAGCACTGGACATTTGGAAATTTTCTTTTTTTTCTTCTTTTGCAAACTTCCAATTTTCAAAAAGAGACAAGGCCTCATCTCCTTACTCATCTTATCACTATAAGTAATGAAGTGGGCAGAGCTAAAAAGCAAAAAGGAGCTGACACATATTTCCCTGCACCAATTTGGATTCCCAGCCAGTTCTCATTTCAAACTCATCAAATACCACATGCTTTGTGGCATCAGACACCGACACAGAAAGGCACTTTTCGCGATGGTATGATATGCTGCCAGGTGGTGTCAGTGGTGTCAGTCCCTATAGGAATGGCGGGAGGGGAGGTGGATGGGTCCAATAAACCCTGGATGTTCACCTGGGAGCCCGCTGTTCACTTTACGTGTAAATGTTACCAAACCATGATGTTTTTTTTTTTTAAATCTCACCATCAGTTTTTGTTGCCTAACCCTAACCACGTGCTTTGGTTGCACAAGGAAATAAACGTAAAAACGAGGCGTTTTACCTACGCTATAAGTTTATTTTGTTTAAGACAGTATATATATATATGTGTGTGTATATATGTGATATGTATCACACCAACAAAGTCCTGATGAAACAGATAATATTATCATGAGATGCTTTAAAGTTAATTGTTGCTTTGTGTCATGACTGTAATCTTATAGAGGAAAAACAGTTTGAACTGAAGATTTGAAAGCAAGCTTTCAGTGGCTTTATTATATAAAGGTTAGATGTAGGAAGCTTAAGGTGATGTTTAACTGGAGATGTGAATAGTCACAGCAATTACTGCTTTGCCCTCCCATTAGAAGTAATTCATTGTGTGCAGAATGAGTCTGTGAATCAAGTTTATGGACTCAGTCTTTCAGAGAGCTCAGAGCTGTTTTCAGGAGCTGTAAGACAAAAGACACTGTTATTCCACTCATCCTGCACTAAACTGCCTTCAATAAACAGCTGCTACAACCTGTTGCAGAGGCTGGTCATTCAGAATGGAGAATGCTCTGTTGTATATAAAGTTTGTGTTTTATGTGTCTGCAAACTACAGATATGATCCATTTTGTTTGTTTCATATGTATGCTGTTGTTTATACTAAATGTGTATGAGCTCCCATCAGGAGGAGGATGGGATGGGTGTTGTGACACCTAGGATGGCTGCCACAGACCACTGTTCAAGACCAACGTAAGTGGGTATTGTTTTCACAAGACGGCGTGACATTTCCAGCCGTGTTTACATTGACCAAACTGGGTATTTCAAGCAAAAACGTGATGTTTTCCTAACCCTAACTAAGTGGTTTTTGTGCTTAAACCTAACCACACATTAACCACAGAGTTGTCACAGCTGAAATGTAAAGAAACATTGTTTCAATATTTTTGCAACATATGAAATGTACAAATGCAACATATTCGAGGTTTGCAGACATGCACAATGCCAAAGTTCATTCTGGTGAATAGGTTAATGTCAGATAAAATAGCATGAAAACAAAGTCTACTTACGGCATGGAGATTGTGCGTCTGCAGAGAGGAAGAAGAGACGACAAATCATTTTAGTTGTCACCTTTTCCCCATTGACTCTGATCCCCCTTTTTTTTATTTATTTAACTCAAGTTAAATAGATATCTTTTATTTTTCTACCCTTTGTCTAATCATCATCATGCTAAAAGTATTTCTGTTGGTTGCTTCATAACAGTGATTGATGCCCTTTTTTACCTTTTTAACCCACAGTGGAAAAAAAAACTAAACCACTTCAAAAAAAACTCACTTTTCTTCTTTTTGCAAATGATGAATCCAATGACAGCGATGAGGATGAGAGCAAGAACAGCCACCGCAGCAGTGATGGAAATGGTCGGGTCAGAGGGCTCCTCTGTTAAACCAAAACAACAACATGTCTAAGACCATATAGCCATAGCAGGTTAGAGCAGAAGTACATCCATCCATCCATTTATTAATACCTACTGTACACATGTTCATCTACAAAACTAAGGGAACACTTAATGATCACAGTATAACACCCAGTGAGATAAACTTAACTGGTGCAAATGAAAGTGACAACAGGTTCAATGGAGAGGCAAAAGCAAGACAACCCCTAAAAAAGCAGTGGTTTTACATGTGGTGGCCGCAGACAGTTGCTCTCTCCTTATCCTTCCTCACTGAGTCTTCTCTCATTTTGTGTTCTGCTAGTGTCCTTGTTACTACTGGCAGCATTAGGCGGTACCTGCTGCCCCGTCAGGTTGCACAGGGAGTCCAGCTCCTCCAGAGTGGCACATCCGTACGTGTGGTTGAATGAAGGTCTGCTGTGTCTCCCAGCACAGTCTCAAGAGCATGGAGGAGATACCAGGAGACCGGCCATTACACAAGGAGAGCTCGACTGGCGTCACCAGAGAACACCAGAATTGTCAGGTCCGCCAATGGCGTCCCATTCTCTTCACAGATGAGAGCAGGTTCACACTGAGCACATGTGACAGGTGTAAAAGAGTCTTGAGATGCTATGGTGAACGTTTTGCTGTCTGTAACATCATCCAGTATGACCAGTTTTGGTAGTGGGTCAGTGATGGTCTGGGGAGGCACACACACCTCCATGTCATAGCCCTTACTGCTGTACCGGGATGAAATCCTCAGAGCGATTGTCAGACCTTATGCTGGTGCAGTGGGCCCTGGGTTCCTCGTGGTGCAGTGGGCCCTGGGTTCCTCCTGGTGCAGGACAATGCCCGGCTTCATGTGGTCAGACTGTGTAGGCAGTTCCTGGATGATGAAGGCATTGATGCCATTGACTGGCCCTCTCGTTCCCCTGACCTTAATCCAATTGAGTACCTTTGGGACATTATGTATGGGTGCATCTGACACAGACTGTCCAGGAGCTCACTGATGCCCTGATCCAGGTCGGGGAGGAGATGCCCCAGGACATCATCTGTCGACTCATCAGGAGCATGGCCACAATTATCAGTTCATATAGGCATGCGGGGGCCATACACACCACTGAGTCACATTATGAGTTACTCTGATAAAATTCACACAAGTTGGATCAGCCTGTGAATGTATTTTTTGTACTTTGATTTCCAGTGTGACTTTAAATCCAGCTGTCAATGTCAAACCATTGTTTGGTTTCCATTGGCCGCTGTTCCGTAATTTTGTTCTCAACAAATTAAACAATGTTCATTAGTCAAGATTTTCAACTTGAATCATTTGTTCATCAAGATCTGATGTGTGATTTAAGTGTTCCCTTAATTTTTTGAGCAGTGTAGTTATGATCTCATTACATGTGATGTTGGTGTAATCTACAACAGTTTGTATGCATTGGTTTGACACTGAAATTAAACAAAAGCTGAAAAAAGACTGATGAATGTCAAACTGAGCTGGATGATAAAAGCTAAACCAACATAAATCTCTTGTCTAGAGCTCCATGGAGTGAAAAAATGGAAGAAGTTATCCCACTTTCTTCATCTGCTCTATGAAAAAGTATAGTTTGCAATCTGTAACTTATTATCAGGTTAGCGACAGAGGGAGACAGCCTGCTAACTGGCAGTTAAGGATATTGCTTCTGTGTCTGCTCCAGCATGAAAAAGGTGAATAATCAATGAATAATGAACTGCAGGACAACTGAAGTCAATTAAATGTTTCACATCTGTCACTCCTGATCTCACTCTTACCCATGTTGGTCCTGATCACTGCTTTGTCCAGTTTGGTGACGATGTGGTCCTTCACACCAGAGAATTGAAACACACAGTCGTACCTCCTCCAGTCTTCAGGTGGGACTGATGACAGGTTCAGGTCAGCACTCATCTGGAAGGATCCATCGTGGTTGGGGAGAATCTCTCCGAGCTCCACGCCCTCATGAATCTCCTCTCCATCTTTCCTCCAGAACATCATGGCTCTGTCAGGGTAGAAACCTGTAGCGTGGCAGCTGACTGGAGAGGAGGGAGACTTCTGGAGGAGAGACACTGAGGGAAGGTCTGCACAGAGAGAAGCAAATAAAGACATATGTGAGTTATACCTTTTTTGCACAGTACATTTCAATGCTTGTTCATACCAGTGGTAGATAATTGTTTCTGGTCAATCTAAAAGTGATCTCAATCAACAACAGATAGTGTGAAAATTCTTCTGGGCAAAATAACTGAATAAGTAAATATTCAACAACCCATCAGCTACACCTACCTTAGCTACCTCCACACTGTCTGTATATAGATGAAATAAAGGGAATTGCAGCACCACTTAAAAAACTCACTACAGTCAGAGAAGACTGTTTTTGTGGATTACAACAAAGCAGTTCATAGCAGTGTTCAATGAAACAGCAATATGTCTATTCTGAAACTGAACTTACTTAACTCATGCTGTGCACTAACTACCACAGTCTCAGCTTTGATGGACAGAAACGTCACAGCACTCCAACATGTCAGTCTCTACTGATTGGTGAGAGCTAAATCAAACTTTACCGCCACAGAAAACAGTCAAACAGAAGTTAATGTCAGACAGTTTGGAGTGAAAATACAGCAGCAGTTCATTCTGAGCAGGTTGTATGAACATTGTTATGTTAATGAAACTACATCAGGTCATGTGATTCTACCTTTTCTCTGCAGATAGCTCTTTCCAAAGGCCACATAAGTCTTCAGCCACTCAGGACAAACATGAGTTAAGAAGTTTTCATGGTCTTTTAGTCTGACTTTGTCAGCATCCCATGTCAGTTTGGTGACGACAGCTTGGGGTTTCAGAGCGATCCATGTCAGTGTCTTCAGGTCTAATGATATGAAGTCTTCTCCATCATAACCATACTGCATAAAACCATTAACCTCTCCAGTTTCATCATCCCACTCACAGCCACTCACCCTCTGGAAAATGTGGATACCTGAGAAACAGAGACTGTAATTAACAGTGATGTACAGATGATACCTCCAGTGGAAAGATGATCTTAAACATATTGTACATTGTGTGATGCTCTGCTATCCTCCCAGTCAAATTACACTGGCCAGATATTTGGCCCTTTCACACAGACCACAGGCTCTATATAGACTGCTCGAAAAATTAAGGGAACACTTTCTGGTCATCGTATAACAGCAAGTGAGTTAAACTTCAGGGATATCAATTTGTCAAGTGATTGTGAATCAGTTTCATCTGCTTTGGTGCAAATGAAAGTGACAACAGGTTCAATGAAGAGGCAAAAGCAAGACTCTCCTTATCCTTCCTGACTGACTCCTCTCTAGATTTGTGTTCTGCTAGTGTCTTTGTTACTACTGGTAGCAATAGGCGGTACCTGCAGCCCAATCAGTTTGTTCAGCAGCTCCTCCAGGATGGCACATCCATACATGAGGTCACAAGAAGGTTTTCTGTGTCTCCCAGCACAGTCTCAGGAGCATGGAGGACATACCAGGAGACCGGCCATGACACAAGGAGAGCTGGACAGGGCTGTAGAAGGGCATTAACCCAGCAGCAGGACTGGTATCTGCTCCTTTGTGTGAGGAGGAACAGGAGGAGCGCTGCCAGAGCCCTACAAAATGACCTCCAGCAGACTACTGGTGTGCATGTTTCTGACCAGACTGTTAGGAACAGACTCCATGAGGGTGACATAAGGGCCCGACATCCTCTAGTGGGATCTGTGCTCACAGCCCAGCACTGTGCAGCTCGGTTGGCATTCGCTATGGAACACCAAAATTGGCAGGTCTGCCACTGGTGCCCCATTCTCTTCACAGACGAGAGCAGGTTCGCACTGGGCACATGTGACAGGCAAGATGCCTGCTGCCAGTAACATCATCCAGCATGACCAGTTTGGTGGTGGATCAGTAATGGTGAGGGGAGGCATATCCTTAGAGGGTTGCACAGACCTCAATGTCATAGCCAGCAGTACCCTGATTGCTGTTAGCTACCGGGATGAAGAGCAATAATCAGACCTTACGCTGTTGCAGTGGGCCCTGGGTTCCCCCAGGTGCAGGACGCCCTGATCCATGTCTGGAAGGAGATTCCCCAGGACACTTTGCACCGACTCAACAGCATGCCCAGACGTTATCAGGAGTTCATACGGGCATGCGGGGGCCGTACGCACTACTGAGTCACATTATGAGTTGCTCTGATAAAATTCACACAAGTTGGATCAGCCTGTGATTTCAGTTTTGACTTTAGCCCCTTTTCCACCACAGGAAGTTTTCTCATTTATCTGAGATTTTGAAAAACCTCTGCACGTTTCCACCGAAATTACCCAGATAAAAAAACTTTCCCTCCAGACTTTCCCTGAAAAAAGTACCTAGTAGGGAGGTAGGACTTTTCAGATTACCTGGAATTCTTGAGGGGCGGGGCTGTGTGCTGAAGAACGCTGATTGGTGGAACACACACTCGCAGCGTTCCGCACTTCCGTGTCAGTGTGTCTGCAAACTTTAGTTCATTTCTTCAAGCTTCACTTCGTTTGTGCTTTTTTTTTATTGAGGATTGGTACAGAAACCCGGTACTAAATTAGCCCCGGGGCTAAATTATTAAAGACCGTAGTATTGATAAGCACTAACCGGCATGTGCCTTCGCTGATCTCCACACACACACACACACATCCACACATACACTGACGCAACACGGTAACCGGTGAACAGCCGAGCAGCCGCAGTGGAAATGAAGTGAAGATAACTCGAAAATGACTCGAGTTGACGGCTGCTACACTCGTTACTCTAAGTGACATTAACCCTTAGTGAGTAAGCAGCCAATACTTTATCAATACATGTGTTCAGCGAGCATGAACATGTAAACATGTCATTTTCAGTGCGACTTTAAATCCAGCCCTCAGTGGGTTGATGATTTTGGTTTCCACTGACAGTTGTTACGTCATGAATCATTTGTTCATCAAGATCTGATGTGTGATTTAAGTGTCCCCTTAATATAACAATAATAACATAACATTAACATTAATCATAATCTAAACTTTAAAAAATACCAATTAATTTACTTTTCCTCACAGAAATAAATGAAATGCTGAGATAAAGGCCTACTGTATATTTAAAAGAATAGTTTTCTTACACCCCTTTACATCATGAAGGCCTCGTGACCCTGTGTGAAGCTTTGGCTTCCCTGAATGAGGGCCCCGACCCCCAGGCTGGGAACCAGTGCTGAAATGAGTGCACTTTTCTGGTTTGACTTTTGGGAATGAGTTTGGGTCACTTTACTTTTCAACTACGATACAAACTAAAATACAAACTGTACCTCCACTTTGGTTGAAGCGCTGCTTCAATCTGTAAATTTCAGCTTTGGAGACGTCTGGCAGGATCACAAGACAGCGTTGAGTGTACCACTCCAGCTGATACGGATTGTTTTCTAATGCTGTTTTCACCCAGTCCTGTTTCACTTCTATGACCTTTATATTGGTGTCGCAGTAACCCGCCAGAAGGTCATCAACCACTGCAGCACCCACAAGCTGTGGGAAGTTTGGGATTCCAGAAGATGCAGTGAAGAAAAACTTCAGGGAGTGTTTTACTGCAGGACAAATGAGGAACATTCAGTTTAAATATACACATCATCATCACCCATCATAAATATGATATATGTGGCAGGCCCGTGCACAGATATTTTTGGGGGGGCCGGTGCTCATGCAAAAAAAGGGCACCTCTCTAATAATTATTAATTGAAAAAATACCCCAGACCCAGGAAACTCTTTATTTTCCACGTTCTGGTAACGTTGTCTGCATTGACTTATAGTGGAAATGTATTTATTTATGAAAAAAAAAACAAAATTCAGGTGGCAGGCGACAATTCAAAATAAAAAATATGATAGAATATAAGACAGTAACACTCTCAGGCATTCTGTACTGCTTTCAAATATTTATTCTCCTGTAGATCAACTTGTCCTATGTCATGTTGTGTGCTGAGTCAACACATTTTACTGTGTGTAAATGACGGAGCGTGTTCTGCAGAGAGGTTTCAGTGGTTCTGGATGTACAGAGTAGAAACTGCTCTGACACAGCGACACACTGAGGATGATTTCTGCCTCAAAGTTTTTAAATATGAAGTTAACAGAGTGCTGAAGAGAAAAGACTCTGTTGAGGTAGTAGTTTGGTTTATTTACATCAAATTCAGCTTCCTACAAACATGGTTCTTTTCCTTAGGCTTATATTATTTTATTTTATTTTTTATTTTTTGTTGTTGTTACGTTCCCATCAGAACCCTTTAATTTAACCTGCGATCCATCTAAATGCTTTATTTCCTGTTGGTTCAGAAATAAGAATAAATTCATGTTTTTTAAAATTCAGTCCACCCCCCGAAGAACTTGTAAACAACAAAGTTTTGAATTTACAAGGAAACCGCTGTGATTTCTTTAAATCATAATAGCCACTAATTCTTATAATTATCTTATAAAAACACTTCAAGTATTAATAAAGAATCCTAGAGAACAGACGCCTGCAGGGACTGCACCTTTGGGCTCCTCCTCTCCTCTCTGTGCTCTTAGCACAAGACATGTGCAGCACCAAGCCGCATTTCAGATTTTTTTTTTATATAAATAAGAGCCACAGTGTGGGAGATCATAACATTATTTTGACTGGAGTTTTGGTTTTTATAGACATGTGGAAGTGAGAAAGTAATCTGGTGTTTTACTCTGCTCGTTGTGGGTAAATATTACATTAGAAAAAGAAACAAACAAAATGTCTCACAAAAAAGGGCACTTAGGCTACCTGGTCAGAGGGCAAAAGGGCAGGTGCTTGAACACCACCTGGGGTCTATGTGTGCATGTGCCTGATATTCATTGTGGTCAACTTTAAACTTATAGTCTTACTAAATTCTAAAGTACTGTAGAAGTAAAAGTGAAACTAAACAAGTGTTTCCTGGAGCTACGCAGGAACAAAATACAAACAAAATACAGAGCCCAGTGGAAAGTGAAGCAAATATTCACAGTGTGATCTCACCTGATGATGACACGTGACACAAGAGAAGCAGCAAAAGTAGATTTTTCATCTTGTTTTGATGAAGAGGTCATCGAGCTGGGGCAGCTGCTTGTTCTGCTTTTTCTTGCCAGTTGGCACTAGGAGGAGGGAGTAGGCTCGTTCGAGATAAACTGCGTCTCGCCTGGAAAGTAGCAGAGAGCAGGCGGCCGCAGCGGGGGGCAGTGACAAAAAGCTGCGGTGAAGTCGGACGGTTTCCCGACAGTTTCCAGCAGCCTTCAGTCCGTGCAGGAAGTCACAGACACACTAACATCCTGTCTGGAATGATGTCAATTCATTAAAAAAATGATCAGACCCATATATCAGTTTGTTCTCAGTCTCCAGTTGTTTTAATTATGATAGATTAATTTATTAAAATGCTTTACAGGCGACCTGTAGTTTATGTTCATGGTTTATCCTCCATTTGACAGCCCAGTGTTAATATACAGTAGACTCTGTATAGTTTATGGTGAATGTATTCAGTCTCTGATGACTACACTTCACTATCAGTCACACATGTTTTCTGTTCACAGAATAAACCTTCAAATCAGACAAATACAATCTAAATCTCTAAAATTCTACAAAAAAAATCTGCTGTTGCATTAAAAGGAAAAAACAGGAAGGAGCAGACAGAAAAACAATGCAAAGACTGTAGAGATGCAAATCTACCTCAATGATCAAAGCAAACAAGGGAACAGGCAGGTAGGGGAGAACGGGGTTGGTTCAAACACAGTGCCTGTTGACAGGAGAAACCAAACTGCTCTGCCAAATATGCTGCAGCTCTGTCAACAATAGATGAAGAGTGTATTTTTATTAGCTTCTGAAATGCTTCTGAAACTTGCTGCAGCACATCTGCTGTCTACAGTGACCACAATCAGCTCAGGTGACTGCCTGGTGGATATCTCCTACTGAGTGGACTTTTTTAGTTCACAGAGCTACTGGTGAGCTGTTTCCTCCTGACTCTGTGTTCATACTAAGCTAAGCTTGTCTGGGAGCTTCCTCTGCTCAGAGCTGACAATCATATCAGTCTTTTAATCCAACTCTTCTGTAAGAACACTGAATGTAATATTCATATTACTGCAGCTATAGTCACAGATGAGTCAATCTGGAAATCCATCTGTGAAAAACAAAAAACAAAAAAAACCCTTTTTTTTCCCTTCCTTTACCCCTGGAGACACTGTCTCTTAGGGCTGCATCCCAAGTCTCTTAAAATTACTGCTAACCACCTTACCTAACTGTTTAGTCCCTCCCACTTAGGAAAACATGTAAGGAGTCAGGAGTTAGGAGTGAGGAGCGAGGATTGCTTATTAAGAGACATGAGACGGCCTTACTCTGAAGCGTCACGCACCTAACAGATCCCTCCTAACTCCTAACGCTAACTCCTTACTGGAAGGAATAAGAGACATGAGACAGCCTTAAAGATGGCGGACCCCGAATGACTTCCAGTTCAAGCCAGGAGTTAGGAGTTAGCAGTATACAATTAAGAGACTTGGGATGCAGCCCCAGAGTTTTTCGACTAACTGAAGTGCAGGGGCCTCGGCGATCGCTCACGCCCTTCATTTCCGGCGGTGCCCCCAGGGAATTGCCTTGTTGTTTACAAATACTTCTGGGTAGAAAACCAGCAGAGTTGAGCTATATATCTATATATAGATATATATCTCACATTTTTCACGTCACTATATCACTGTTTAGACTAATCTGATGTTTGTAAAGTCTATAAACACAATGACTGAACAATTACTATTTCTGTGTGCACATTTTGTAATTAATAGCATGGTTATCGTAGATTAGCTGGGGTAACTGTTAGCCCCGTTAGCAGTGTCTGTAGTAACTCAGTAACTCAATAAACGGTCCGTGAATAAAATATTTTTCCCAGCGGATATCTTAGTTACAACATGACTGAGCTAGCAAAGCAGTTTTGTGTTGCTATGTGTGGTATTTATTCAGTTTTGGGAAATCACGATGTCTAGAAAGCATCAGACTGCAGCTGACAGGGACAGCTAACAGCAGCAGCAAAGCTAACATCAGGACGTCATCTGTTAAAAGCCTCCCGTTGTCGGATACGACATTAAACTACTCCAGTTAGCTTAATCATGTTGTAACTAAGACATCCACTGGAAAAAAAATATTTTTTTCACGTTGACGAGACGGCGTTTTGGGTGGAGCAGTCGACATGGACGCGGAGCTTGCTGTTTCTGTAGATACATATTTCCTGGGGACACCTGCACGTCTCGGCCCCGCCCCCTCCATTGTGATTGGCTAAAGAGCAGCATCATTCAAACTCAACTCAAAGATTTTCACAGTCATTTATGGTTATCAGTACACAGGAAAATGTGCCAAAGGTTGTGTGGATTCCTACAGAAGCTCAGTATTCACGATAAATAATGATTTACCTTTCATTAGGTCCTAGGTTAGCTGTGGCGTTATAAATCTACTGAGCCCTCTGACAGGCGACACCATTCTCTGACCCTGACCTAATGTATGTTTAAGCTGCCTTTAAATCCTTCACTCACCCAAGCAAAGAGCTGAAACTCTTCTCTTTATCATATCTGCTCAGGCTAAACTACAGTGACTGGCCCAACTGACACAACAGATAATTTCATAAATGCCATGGTCCGCTCAGCGGTGCAACCACCATAATAATAATACATTTTATTTAAAAGCGCCTTTCTTGACACCCAAGGACACTTTACAATCAAAGACAATTGTTACGCCCTGGTCTAGGGGTGTGGGTGCGTAACATAAGGACACACAGCAACACGAGTATAAATGTACAGGTGAGCAATTTATTGCTACACACTTTAAAAAAACACACGGTACAATATGGCACACAAATGGAGCGATTGCGTCAGGGTGAACCCAGGCCAAAACAACAAACAAAAAGCAACCTGTCTACCGACCGGCGATATACCTAATTCCTAACGAAAACAAAAGAAACAAAAGTACAATACTAGGCCTAACTCCCTAGGCTAAAGAAAAACAGGAGAAAACAGATCCAACAGAAATAGCAGCTCACCCCTACGCTCCATGCAAACAATGTGGTAGTGACTATTTACAATACATACAAACGACTCAGTTGGCCCTAAGGCACAGGTCTTAACAAAAAGATACAATATTTAGCAAGACAACCTAAATACGAACATACACACTATGGTCACACACGAGAAATCACTTATCACCAGATCAGAGAAACGATGCGCTGCTGCCATGTCAGAAAGTGGTCTCGCGGCTTCTTCTTCTTCTTCTTCTTCTTCTTCTTTTTTTAATGGCGGGTCGCAAACAACTTTTAGGTGCATACCGCCACCTACTGTACAAGACTGTGCATCATCATGTCACTTACCTATTTTTATATTTTAGCCGCCAGCCCTGTGTCCCTTAGGAACACAAGCAGCGCCCTCCTCCCCTTCCTTATCTCTTCTCCCTCTCCTTCTGTTCCCAGAATTCCATTTAGGCCCCACTCCCTACCTGCCTCTTTAATTTTTTCTTCAAATCTTTTCCTTTTTATTTTATACTTCATACACTGAAGCAACACATGTTCTGCATTTTCCTTTACTCTGCACATATCACACAAATCATCTATCCTTTTCCCCAGTAACCACATGGTGTCATTCAGTCCGGTGTGTCCTACTCTAAGACGTGAAATGAGGATTTCCTCCCTCCTGTTCCTCTCTCTGTAGATCTTAGTTATTACTGACTTTCGTATTTTATGAAATCCTCTTCCTTTCTGATCCTCATCCCACTTTTCCTGCCATTTTTCCATTCCTTTTTTCTTGATTATTGTTTTTCCTTCTCCTTTACCTAGCTGAATAGGTATTGTAATTTCTTTTCTTAGTGATGCTTTTGCTAACTTGTCAGCCGTCTCATTCCCTTTCACCCCCTCGTGTGCTGGTACCCAGCAGAACTGTACATCCACACCACCCCGGTGAAGCCTTAATAGGCTATGTTGTAGTTCTATTAGTAAATATTCTCTGTCTGATTTAGTTGACTGTATACTTTCTAAAGTTGCTGCTGAATCTGTGCACACCACCACCCGATCTGGTCTGACCTCCTCCACCCACTGCAGGCATACAGTGACAGCCACCACCTCTGCTGTGTAAACTGACAGTTGATTTTAAATTCTCTTAGAGATATGTACATTGAATTCTGGAATGAAAACACCAATACCCACACACTCATGTTCATTTTTAGAGTCATCTGTGAATATTTTTAGGTATCTATAATATTTTTGTCTCAGATATACATTTGTTTTAACTCCAGTTTCTGTCAAGCGCCATTCTCTTTTCTTTTCTAGAATGCTCATGTCAACTTTTGTTTCTGGGTACAGCCATGGAGGAACATTACTTGTAGGATTAGCTTTTGTAAACTCCAAGTTCTCCATGCCAAACTGTTTCACCTTATCTCCTATCTCCCATCCAAAGCCTCTTCTCTGAAATGTAGAGTATTCCCAACACGGTTTTAATGTATTAGTTGAGGGGTTTTCATCACCATTTCCTTTCAGTTTAACCCAGTATGTTAGTGAAAATTTGTCCCTCCTCATCTCCAATGGTGTTTCTCCTGCCTCTATTAGGACTGCATTAATTGGTGTTGTTTTCATGAGTCCTGTGCATATTCTTAAAGCCCTGTATTGTAATCTGTCTATTTTTTGTAGAGTAGTTTTTGCTGCTGCTCCATATATTATACAGCCATAGTCTATTGCTGACCTCATCAGTGCTTTATATATGTCCATTAGAGCTTGTTTGTCTGCCCCCCAGTAGCATCCAGCAACAGCTCGTAAAAGATTTATTACTTTTTTACATTTTGTTTCTAAATGTTGGATATGGGTTTTCCATGTGTGTTTATTGTCCAACCAAAGGCCAAGGTATTTAAACTCCGATACTTTCTGCAGTGGTTGACCATACAGTGTTAAGTTTACATTATTAACCTTCCGTTTGTTATTATCATGTAGCAGGATTTACTGACTGAAAGTTTGAACCCCCACTCATATGACCACCTCTCCACTTCCTGTATAGCGCTTGCAATATTCCTGATAACATGCGTCATTTCTGCTTCTCATCCATATGGTACCATCATCCACATAAAGGGCTGAATTAATACTCCCATTTAGTTTTGAAAAAATATCATTAATCATGATATTAAACAAAAGTGGACTAATGGCACTTCCCTGGGGAATACCATTTTCTACCTCTAAATCCTGAGATAATGCTATTCCTACTTTAACTTTGATTTTTCTGCCTGTTAAGAAATTCATTATCCAATTAAAGACTCTTCCACCAATACCCATTTGATTTAGTTTTATAAGAAGACCATCTCTGCACATTGAGTCATAAGTCTTCTCAATGTCAAAAAACACAATAACCATTACCTCTTTCATTTTAAAAGTCTTTTCAATTTCATTGCTCACTCTTACTAAGGCATCCACTGTTGAGCGCCCTTTTCTGAAACCACACTGATTATTATTTAGCAGCCCTTTCTGCTCCAGAAAAAAACGCTAATCTATTTACAATGACTTTCTCCATCCATTTGCAAATGTGAGATGTTAACGCAATAGGTCTGTAATTGTTTGGGTTTCCAGGATCTTTCCCCGGTTTGCTGAATGGCAGTATTACTGCCTCCTTCCAGCTCCTGGGTATCTGTCCCTCTCTCCATATTTTATTAAAAAGATTCAATATTATCTGTAACGTTACTTCAGGAAGCTGTCGGAGCATTGCATAACAAATCTGATCCTGTCCTGGAGCCGTATTTCCTGTGCCTTGTAAGGCTGTTTTAAGTTCTTTCATTGTGAACTCCATATCTAATGTTGAACTACAATTCTCTTTTTTCTCCCAGATGTTTTTATGTTCCCTAAGAACCTGCTCTCTCTTTTTCCTGTGTAAATCATCAAGGTGATCACCACTATGAGTGGCAATAAATGTTTTCCCAAGTAGCTCTGCTTTTCCTTTGTCTGAAGTTACCAATTCATCCTCATTAATCAAAGCTGGAGTTTTACCTGATTTTCTATTACCATTCATTTGTCTAAACATAGACCATACATGAGCTAATTTTGTTTCTCTGCCAATGGTGGAACAGAAATCTCTCCATGATCTCTTCTTTGCGTCTTTAATTATTTTCCGAGCAAGAGCCCTTTTTCTTTTGAACTCTATAAGGTTCTCTTGTATCATGTTTTTCATTAGCTTTCTAAAAGCCCTGTTTCTCTCTTTAATGGCTTTACTGCATTCCTCATTCCACCAAGGAACTACCCTCCTCCTACTCCCTGTTGTTTTCTTAGCAACAGTCAGATTTGCAGCATCTAGAATATGGTCTGTTACCTGTTTTGCATAGTCCTCAATATCTCCTTCAAGACTAATAGAGCCTACTGAGGCTTCACAATAGTGTTTAAATTTCTTCCAGTCAGCTTTATCAAAGCACCATCTTGTAAACGTGCAACCCTCTTGTTTAGATACCTCTTTATTCATTTTAATTAGTATTGGAAAATGATCACTACCTACCAGAGAGTCATTCCTAACATTCCATTCACAAGCATTAACTAAAGAGTCAGACACTAGCGTGAGATCTATACATGAAAATGTACCTCCATTTATATCGAATCTTGTCCCTTGTCCATCATTAAGACATACAAGTGATCTTTCATCTAAAATGTCTTCTATTATAGAACCATTACTGTCTGTGTGATTGCTGCCCCATAAAGTATTATGTGCATTGAAATCTCCACACCATATTTCTCCTCTGTGTGGACTTCCAGCCACTTCTTTTAACACTTCTACATCCAGATTTTTACATGGATTATAGAAATTTATTACCTTAATATTTCCCTTAATTCTTCCACTGCATATCTCAAGAATTACACACTCAATATCAATAGGTGAAGCAATCTCTCTATAAGCTAACCCATCTTTAATAAATGTAGCACACCCTCCACCATTCTGATTATTGGCTCTATCATGCCTAACTGAACTGAATCCAGGGATTATAAAATCTAAGTGAGGTCTCAGCCAGGTTTCCTGAATACATATTACATCTGGGACAGTTTCTAGAGAGTAAATATATTTTTTGAGTTCTTGACCATTAGCTATAAGACTCCTTGCATTCCATTGGAGAATAAGGAGGACCATAATTAATGTTTTAACTGACAGTTTGTACATTTCCAACTGATTCATCCGTTGACAATAGAGCATGGATTTGGTCAGCTTTTAGATCTTTCATTTCAAGGAACTTTCCTGCTGCCTCCACAATAGTTTTGATTTTATCACTTTTCCTCGTCATTTGAGTGGCTACATTAACGGTATGGCAGATAAAGGCCACAAACTGGATTTTGTTGATAGCTATGGTGTTTTCTCCAGTCTTACATTTGTGACTGCAGACACTCTGTACAGGGTTCTGCACCTGGCTTTCTCTTGTATGGGCTTTATCTTGCAGTACTTTTCTTTGAGCCTGCTCACTTACAATGACTTGGTGTGTTCCCTCCACTCTGACTTTCTTGAGTGCTTCTGCATATGATACCTTTTCCGTTATCTTAACCCTCTGAGCTTCTCTGGCTTCTTTTTGCACCACACAGCCTTCATATGCTGCACTGTGATCTCCACCACAATTACAACATTTAACTTTAGCGTCTTTTTCACATTTTCCATATTCATGCTGTCCTCCACATCTTGCACATCTAAGTTTTCCATTACACTGTTTGGCAATGTGCCCCATTCTTTGACAAGCAAAGCACCTGAGGGGTTTTGGGATATACTCCCTTACATTGAAATTTATGTAACCCATTTGCACTGATCTGGGGAGAACTTTCTCAAACTGAAGTATCACAGCCGTGGTATCTTTTAGTACCCCATCCCTTTTATTTTTGATTCTTGAGGCCTTAATCACTTTACCACCTTTAATTTCTTTTTTGATGTCTTCCATAGTCATACTTAAAGGTATTCCAGAAATGACACCTCGAACACTTGCTAAGTCCCCGGGTACGTGAGCCTTCATTCTCTCTCCAAGCAAGGTAGACATACCGAGAATTTTCTCTTGTTGTTGCTTGCTGTTTGCATGTATCATTACTCGTTTATTTTTCATAAACTTCGCAAACTTGATTTTACCAATCTCATCTTCGATTGCTTTAGTAAGCTTTATCGGGTGGTAATGCCCTCCGTCTTGATTAAACTCAATCACTACCTTCCAGTCGTTTGTTTGACCATGTTGGTCCTGCTTCTGAGGACTGTGTCTTGATTTTTTCCTCTTAGTGGGTTCGACTTCGCTGCCATCTGACCAGTTTAACTCCCGTTCTTTCCTATTCCTCTCTCTAGCCGCCCTTTTCTGTCTTGTAGATCTGGATATCATCCACTCCATTTCATTCTCACTGAAACCATCTGAGGTAGTTGACATGATGATACAGTCAAAGTACAGTTTATGCAACCCGCCAAACAGTTTTCAATCCTACCACTCTCCAACTCACGCGATCCTGACGTTAGCTTCGTGACCCCTCCTCTCTCCTCCCGAGCCTCTGGTCTCGAGGCTTCCGTGTGGCTGGCATTATGAAGGTCGAGCCCCTTGCCCAACCAATCCGGCAGCGGTGACGTCACGCTCGTTACCCATTAGGCGACCGTTGACACTTAAGGCCGAGCCCCTTGTTCAGCCAATCCAGCCGGCGCAACGTCACAATCGTCTAGCGAAACAACTGCACACCTGTTAACATAAAACACAAGATCTCTGGAAAAAGGAGAGGTCTAACTCTCCACTAAACATGCTGGTCAAATGTATATACCTACATAGACATAAACACATACACATAATAAACACACAGGCGGCCGGGGGACGTAACAACAATAAAACATCAAAAACATCAAACAGTCAAAAAAACAGTGTTCAATCGAGATAACAACATAACAGCACAAAATAAATGTATAAAACACTGAGTTAACAATAAAATTACAAAACAGGGAAGGCTAATTTAAAAAGGTACGATTTCAGTTGACGTTTAAAAGAAACCAGGGAAGTGCACTGGCGCAGGACAAGGGGCAGAGCATTCCAGAGATGGGGGCCAGAATCATTGTCTATGTGGTTCCTCCAGTCTTAGGCGTGATTTATACTTGTGCGTCAGCTCTGTGCAGACCCCACTCCGTAGCCTAGCCATGTAACCTATGCATCTGCCTTTGCCATTGTGAGCATTTTTTCTTGTGCGGTGGTGTGTCTGTGTCACTCTACAGTTACACCTCCAAAACACTAGTTGGCGGCGGGGTTTCTATGAAGTGCTGTTAAGTTTAGTTGATTCAAAACACACCCAAAACACACATTAAACATGGCTTAATAGCAACAATAGTTGCACAACTACACAAATTGGCTTGACTGAAGCAAACACTTATATTTTGCTGACACATTTTCCCCACAAATACAACAGGCTTTTGTTAATAGCACAAGCCTATGGCATTTTACATTGTATAAATTAGCCTACTGGCTAGCAGAGATTTTCTCTACTCATATGAAGCCAGGTTCAACAGCAACATTTAACAAAGGTAAACTTTTGGCTCTATTGCAACTCACAAGGTTCATGGACAAAATAACTGTGATACTCAACACGTTTTCCAAGCAGATACAACATGCTAACGTTATTAACACAAGCCTATGCCATTTTACATTGTATAAATTAGCCTAGCAACCTTTATTGTTTTCACAATGTATTGCTTCTTGTCTGTGAAATTAACATAAATAAAAGCTTTATTTCTACTGAGGGAAATGGTTTAAGCTTCCACGAATAGACAGGAGGTCTGCGTTGCGGCGACATGCAGTGACATTTATGTGGAGGTGCATGTAGGGCTATGGTGTAGGGTACTGGGTAGGCTCCATGTCGACGCAGAGCCTACATCGTAAGTACGGCAGACAGAAGTATAAATCCCACATTACAAATAACTACTAGTTAGCAATCCCTGTGGTAAACTTTTCATGAATCATGTCTCTTCACTTGTCCTGTCTAATCCACCACAAGAGGTGATTTTCAGCACTGCATTCAGTCTCTACATGTTGACAGAAACCTGCAATTCATTTGTTCTGAAGCCATAAAATATTCCAATATAATCAGTCAGTCAGGTTTCTGGATTGAGTTCCTCAGAGAGCTCAGAGCTGCCGTCAGGAGCTGTGTGGTCAGAAACAAACTGTTAGTGTGAAACTGTGAAGTCCACTCATCCTGCTCTGAACTTTTATAAACAGCAAATACAGAAAACACACTTGAAATAATCAGCACAATAATGTGAAACCTGTTTTAATCTGATTTGATCAGTAGAAATAGAATAAGAGTAAGTTTTACTTACGAGATGAGGGAAGTTTGGCTGAAATAAAAAAAAAAGAAATTATAATTTAAGTTACAGTCGGAAATGCCAGAATATATAAATCCATTCCATCCTTCTGATTAGTCCTTACTTTATTTACTTATCTCTTCTCTCCTACATCATTGTGGTTTAGTCGTATTATGACAGGCTCTGAGCCTGACAGCACTTACTGTTGGTTGTATAAAATTGAGTTGCAGGGAACTGATGTTTGTTTCAATTAACTTCAAATGCAACCAGGATAAAAGCATCAACTCAAAGGCCAAAATCAAAGAACTAGAAAAGCCAGTTAAACAGCACCTTTCCTCTTTTTGTAAACGATGAATCCAGAGGCAGCGACGAGGACGAGAACAACCACTGCTGTAGTGATGGAGACGGTGATGTCACTGGGCTTCTCTGATAACAACAACAAAAACAACAATGAAAAATGAGACTGGTACAAAAGCAGGTCAGAGCATCCATCCATCCAACATTTCATTCACACATACATATGGATTTGTTGCTGTGAACTAAGACTGACTTGGACTTGAGTTAATAGAGTATAACGGGCTCTTATCTTAAAAAAAAATGTAATCATATGTGTTGGATTTAAAATGACAGACACTGTGGCACATTTTGTTAAAAACTAGAATTACCTCTTCATGGTTGTGTGCCCCCTTTGAAACAGTTTATTTTTATATCCTTGTCTGTGACAACACGGATGCTTCACACACATCTTCCCCCCGACAGCACAGAGGATCTAAACAATCAGCACAGTTTCAAGGTGGACACCCAAGATTAGTGTCACCAATTCAGTATCTGAGCAAATGTCTCTCCTTCTGTTTCTGAGTTATGATGCTGAATAATTTTTGCAGAACATTATGATGTCACAGTGAGGTGACCTTTGACCTTTTTTTCCTATCATCCTAACACTTGTGTGAAATTTGTCACAATTACTGTATGAATTAATTAGTTATGACCAAAAGCAAGTTGTGTGAGGTCATAATGACCTTTGACCTTCAACCACCAAATTCTAATCAATTTATTCTTGAGTCCAAGTGGACGTTTGTGTCAAAGTTGAGCAAATTCCTTCAAGGTGCTCTTGAGATATCACATTCACGAGAATGGTACAGACGGACAACCAGAAAGCATAATGCCTCATGCCACAGTTATCACTGGCGCAGAGGCATAATAATACAGGAATCAATGTATAAGAAAATAATCTAAAACTGGAATAATCAAGGTTAAAGTTGTCTTCAGTTTAGCAAACCTTTCATCCTCCAGCTCTCTTGGGTGTCACTGGCTTTGCAGAGTGATATGTAGGAGTTCATTTTTGCTAGGATTATAGCTGTGTGCATTCTCTTGTAGAGACCCTGGCAAATTGTTTGGCCGGTATTCGGCCACCTCTACCTGTCAAAATAGCAGGGTGGATCCCTGCTGTTTTGTCTCCCTTCTGTTTGACTTCCAGCTTTTTGGGTTTGATCAATATTCTCCCTTAATTTGCTGGTTTGGCTTGCCGATGTGGCTCTCCAGGAATGTCCTGATAGGCAGCGGCTTATAGCTGTCTGGGCCCACGCTTAAAAGGACATTCCGCTGTTTTAAAACATTTCATTTGTGTTAAATTTAACATTTGGTTAATATGTATTTTGTATGTTATAATTTAGTGTTGTTTATTGTTCTTTGTGCTTTATTTCTTTTGTTTGTTTCACTTAATTACTTGTGTTTGTCCACATCAGTATAGCTTGACATGTTTTAAAGCGACACTTACCTTTCTGGAAATGTTACGCTTTTCTTTGTTTTGGTTAAAATGCTATTAATAAGCTGTTGGCACACTAAAATGTAAGTGAATTCCACCAGAGATACAAACTCATAATTATACCATTCTCATATGGTTCTAAGAAAAATCATTGGCCGAGCGTCCTGTCTGTCTTCCCCACATGGAGGCCTCCAAATGACGTAACCGCTCGCGGCTCTGCTTTCTGCTTTTGAGCGATGGCGAATACTGATGCAGCTTCATCCTGGGCTAAAAAGGGACGAGATGGTGGCAGAGTTTCTGCTGGACAGGTATTTTTAGTTTGCCTCTGATGTAACATAGGCTATAACGTTATATATGACAACACAGCATCCAGTTGCTAATGGCTAATGTTAGTCTACTGTAGCGTACCCTCTGAAACATTAACGTTATCTTCCTTGTGCGTTTCCACTTACTAGTAAAGTTAACGCTACTATCTAACGTTAGCACTGTAACCTTATTCTAAAACTCATCAGTCATCACTGACTCCGGTTAAGTTTTAAAACTCCAGGGTTGCGTTTGACTGTCTTGATTGTAATGTTAACGTTATAGTAACCAGACCTAGTTTAGCATATTTCTTCTTCTCTTGGCATGTTAAACTCGCGGGGAAAGCAAAATTCTCCGAAAAGGAGCAATGGTCACAATTTTGGTCTTAACCACTTTATTTCATCATAAACAACCCAGAAATGGGGCTCAAACTGCAAAATACTGGACTTCTCCTTTAACTTAAGGACTTATGCCATGTTCTCATACCCTTGAGCCACCTGGTGCTAATTCTATCTTATCGTAATGGTGAGTGAGACTTGATTTTCTTCTTTTCAATAGTTCATTTAGTTTTGTTAAACAAAGTTTCCCTCCTGTTTAATTTGAAAACAGCCTCTTCCCCCGTGGTATTTTTGAACCTGTGGGACCTTACTCCTTAAAATCTTGGCTCAGAATTTCCTGGTGGTGAAATTCCCCCAGGTGGCATTTTCGCAACCACCATAGATATCCTCTCTCTCTCGCCACATAAATACATCTTTCTCACATCTGTCACTCTTACCCATGTTGGTCCTGATCACTGCTTTGTCCAGTGTGGTGACGATGTGGTCCTTCACACCAGAGAGATGAAACACACAGTCGTACCTCCTCCAGTCTTCAGGTGGGACTGATGAAAGGTTCAGGTCAACACTCATCTGGAAGGATCCATCGTGGTTGGGGAGGATCTCTCCGAGCTCCACGCCCTCATGAATCTCCTCTCCATCTTTCCTCCAGAACATCATGGCTCTGTCAGGGTAGAAACCTGTAGCGTGGCAGCTGAGTGGAGAGGAGGGAGACTTCTGGAGGAGAGACACTGAGGGAAGGTCTGCACAGAGAGAAGCAAGTGAAGACATATGTGCACAGTAAACCTGGATGCTTGTTCATACCAGTGGAAGATAATTGTTCCTGGTCAATCTAAAAGTGATCTCAATCAACAACAGGAGGCATGAAAATTCTTCTGGGCAAAATTAAAAAAAAAAAAAGAATGAGTAAATATTCATCAACAATGCTGCTAATAAAACAGACTATGATGTAAATCATACTGAAATGTTTTTCCTCTGGGGGCCATGTTTCCTTGTAAACAAACAACAGTTATATTTCCAGTGTTTCTCACTATAATGCATTGTGTGAATCTTTGAGTTCTAACAAATGTGTTGAATGCATTATTTATTACACCCATTGTTACACCAGCAGCATGATGTGAATCACAACACCATCATGATACAGACAAACAGGAATCCACTTATAATAAGATTGCTCTACAGCACCACTAGAGGTCAAACACTCCATACGGTTCCTTTAAGTGAACTCAAGACACAACAGATAAGTCAGGCTGATAAAATGTAAACAACTTTTCTGTCAGATACATGCATGACATGTATAAGCCCATACAATCTTATGAGCATTAAAATATACGACTGCTACATAACAACCCATCAGCTACACCTACCTTAGCTACCTCCACACTGTCTGTATGTAGACCGAAAAGGGAATTCCACCACCATTTAAAAAACTCACTACAGTCAGAGAAGAAGGATCCGCCTGTTTTTGTGGATTACAGCAAAACAGTTCACAGCAATGTTCAATGAAACAGCAATATGTCTATTTTCAAACTTACTTAACTCATGCTAACTGTGCACTAACTACCACAGTCTCAGCTTTGATGGACAGAAACGTCACAGCACTCCAACATGTCAGTCTCTACTGATTGGTGAGAGCTAAATCAAACTTTACCGCCACAGAAAACAGTCAAACAGAAGTTAATGTCAGACAGTTTGGAGTGAAAATACAGCAGCAGTTCATTCTGAGCAGGTTGTATGAACATTGTTATGTTAATGAAACTACATCAGGTCATGTGATTCTACCTTTTCTCTGCAGAGAGCTCTTTCCAAAGGCCACATAAGTCTTCAGCCACTCAGGACAAACATGAGTTAAGAAGTTTTCATGGTCTTTTAGTCTGACTTTGTCAGCATCCCATGTCAGTTTGGTGACGACAGCCTGTGGTTTCGGAGCGATCCATGTCAGTGTCTTCAGGTCTAATGATATGAGGTCTTCTCCATCATAACCATACTGCATAAAACCATTAACCTCTCCAGTTTCATCATCCCACTCACAGCCACTCACCCTCTGGAAAATGTGGATACCTGAGAAACAGAGACTGTAATTACCAGTGATGTACAGATGATACCTCCAGTGGAAAGATGATCTTAAACATATTGTACATTGTGTGATGCTCTGCTATCCTCTCAATCAAATTACATTGGCCAGATGTTTGGCCCTTTCACACAGACCATAGGCTCTGTACATATAGACTGCTCGAAAAATTAAGGGAACACTTTCTGGTCATCGTATAACAGCAAGTGAGTTAAACTTCAGGGATATCAATTTGTCAAGTGATTGTGAATCAGTTTCATCTGCTTTGGTGCAAATGAAAGTGACAACAGGTTCAATGAAGAGGCAAAAGCAAGACTCTCCTTATCCTTCCTGACTGACTCCTCTCTAGATCTGTGTTCTGCTAGTGTCCTTGGAGAGCTGGACAGGGCTGTAGAAGGGCATCGACCCAGCAGCAGGACTACAAAATGACCTCCAGCAGGCTGCTGGTGTGCATGTTTCTGACCAAACTGTCAAACACTCGTTACTTCATCAATACGTGTGTTCAGCGAGCATGAACATATAAACATGTAGACAGTGATATTCAATATGCTCCGCCCACAGTCTCTCATCCACCGACACTAACATTATGTCTCACACAAGGACAGCATGCTAGTTCAGCTGATAGCGAACTGTAACTAATAAGCTCAAATGACAGCTGTCTGTCTGTAGACTAACTTAGTTTGACACTTATCTTAAAATACTTTTAAACTGAGCTGCAGGCTGAGACAAACAGCCCCAACTCTCTACACCAGCATGTAACCAGCCAAGCTGGCGAAGCCAAATACAGGACACACGCTGAATCATCTACGTCATCACGCTAATTTGAATCAATTTTCCAGAACTTTGAGGTGCGGTGGAAACGCAAACCACACAGATTACCAGGAATTATTTTACCCAGGTAAATACATTCCTGGTAATAAAAGTTCCTGGAAATGTTGGTGGAAAAGGGGCTTTTGATTTTCAGTGTGACTTTAAATCCAGCCCTCAGTGGGTTGATGATTTTGGTTTCCACTGACAGTTGTTACGTCATTTTGTTCTCAACAAATTAAACAATGTACATCAGTAAAGATTTTCAACTTGAATCATTTGTTCATCAAGATCTGATGTGTGATTTAAGTGTTCCCTTAATTTTAATAAGCAGTGTAGCTTCTGTTCAGGTCTTTACCGTGCCCTTATCCTGGGAGAGTTTATAACATTATAACATTTATAACATTTATAACATTAACATTAATCATAATCTAAACTTTAAAAAATACCAATTAATTTACTTTTCCTCACAGAAATGAATGAAATGCTGAGATAAAGGCCTACTGTATATTTAAAAGAAAAGTTTTCTTACACCCCTTTACATCATGAAGGCCTCGTGACCCTGTGTGAAGCTTTGGCTTCCCCGAATGAGGGCCCCGACCCCCAGGCTGGGAACCAGTGCTGAAATGAGTGCACTTTTCTGGTTTGACTTTTGGGAATGAGTTTGGGTCACTTTACTTTTCAACTAAGATACAGAGCATTAAAATACAAACTGTACCTCCACTTTGGTTGAAGCGCTGCTTCAATCTGTCAGTTTCGGCTTTGGAGACGTTTGGCAGGATCACAAGACACTGTACAGTGTACCACTCCAGCTGCTGTGGATTGTCTTCTAATGCTGTTTTCACCCAGTCCTGTTTCACTTCTACGACCTTTATATTGGTGTCGCAGTAACCCGCCAGAAGGTCATCAACCACTGCAGCACCCACAAGCTGTGGGTATTTTAGGATTCCAGAAGATGCAGTGAAGAAAAACTTCAGGGAGTGTTTTACTGCAGGACAAATGAGGAACATTCAGTTTAAATATACACATCATCATCACCCATCATAAATATGATATATGTGGCAGGCCCGTGCACAGATATTTTTGGGGGGGCCAGTGCTCATGCAAAAAAAGGGCACCTCTCTAATAATTATTAATTGAAAAAATACCCCAGACCCAGGAAACTCTTTATTTTCCACGTTCTGGTAACGTTGTCTGCATTGACTTATAGTGGAAATGTATTTATTTATGAAAAAAAAAAAAACTAAATTCAGGTGGCAGGCGACAATTCAAAATAAAAAATATGATAGAATATAAGACAGTAACACTCTCAGGCATTCTGTACTGCTTTCAAATATTTATTCTCCTGTAGATCAACTTGTCCTATGTCATGTTGTGTGCTGAGTCAACACATTTTACTGTGTGTAAATGACGGAGCGTGTTCTGCAGAGAGGTTTCAGTGGTTCTGGATGTACAGAGTAGAAACTGCTCTGACACAGCGACACACTGAGGATGATTTCTGCCTCAAAGTTTTTAAATATGAAGTTAACAGAGTGCTGAAGAGAAAAGACTCTGTTGAGGTAGTAGTAGTTTGGTTTTGGCTATTTACATCAATTTTTCTCTTGTTGTTACGTTCCCATCAGAACCCTTTAATTTAACCTGCGATCCATCTAAATGCTTTATTTCCTGTTGCTTCAGAAATAAGAATAAAGTCACATTTTTAAAAATTCAATCCACCCCCCGAAGACCTTGTAAACAAAATTTTGAATTTACAAGGAAACTGCTGTGATTTCATTAAATAGTCATAATAGCCACTAATTCTTATAATTATCTTATAACACTTTAAATATTAATAAAGAATCCTAGAGAACAGGCGCCTGCAGCTTTGCTCTCCTTCTCTATGCAAGGCATGTGCAGCAACAAATTGCATTCAGATTTATTTAAATTAAGTATCACAGCTGCAGCATGGGGGATCTAAACATTATTTCAAGTTCAGTTTTGGTTTATAACGACACGTGGACATGGGAATGTAATTTGGTGTCTTACTCTGCTCACCGGGCAGCTGTGAGGTGGGGGGACAGGAACACGTGGGCCAAATTTAAAATAAGACAAAATAAATAATAAATGTCCAACAAAAAAGGGCATTTATCTAGTCAGAGCGCAAAAGGGCAGGTATTCATTGTGGTCAACTTTAAACTTACAGTCTTACCAAATTCTAAAGTACTGTAGAAGTAAAAGTGAAACTAAACAAGTGTTTCCTGGAGCTACGCAGGAACAAAATACAAACAAAATACAGAGCTCAATGGAAAGTGAAGCAAATATTCACAGTGTGATCTCACCTGATGATGACACGTGACACAAGAGAAGCAGCAAATGTAAAATTTTCATCTTGTTTTGATGAAGAAGTGACCGTGCTGGGGCAGCTGCTTGTTCCGCATTTTCTTGGTAGTTGGCACTGGGGGGGGGGGGGTCCTCCTCCTCTTCCTCTTCCTCTTCCTCTTCTTCTTCTTCTTCTTCTTCTTCTTTCATTTAATGGCGGATTACAACCAACTTTTTCAGGTGCATACCGCCACCTACTGTACTGGAGTGTGTAGTGTCATGGTGTGTACTTCAGGTTACATTCTAAACAGGAAAAAGAAAAAACAAAACACGGGTAAAACTCCCTTATACTTTATTTTCTAATACTGTGTCTTTGAGGAAACTAAATACTGCCCTGTAACATTCCCTCATTTTCCCACTCATCCCTAAAATTCCTTCCAAGCTCCATTCCTGTTCCAGCTCATACATCCTATCACACAACCTGTTCCTTTCTAACTCATACTTACTACATTTCAAAATGACATGCTCAACACTCTCTGGAACATCGCACCCATCACATTTATCAGACGCAGACTTTGCCATTAGATACAGAGTTGATTTTAAACTAGTGTGTCCTAGTCTTAACCTGGAAATGATTACTTCTTCTCTTCTGCATTTTCCTTTAAAAACCTTTGTGTTAACGGACTTTTGTATTTTATAGTAGTGTCTTCTTCTGCCACGAATCTATCACTGCCTTTCTGATTATTGATTTTGCCTCACCTTTTCCGAAGGGAATTTTCATTATCTCTTCATTACTTAATCTTAAAGTTCTTTTGGCAATATTGTCTGCTTTTTATTACCACTAACACCTACATGTGCAGGAACCCAACAAAATTGTACAAAAATTCCACTTCTGTGTAATCTCCACATTATCACATGGGGCAGCAGTAGCTCAGTCCATAGGGACTTGGGTTGGGAACCCGGAGGGTCGCCTGTTTGAGTCCCCGTCCGGACCAAATATGGAGCGTGGACTGGTGGCTGGAGAGGTGCCAGTGGTGCTGTGGCAGTTCTGACCTCTCATTGTTCCGACCTCTCATTAGACCAACGTTTCGATATGTGATTATACTGTACTATACTGTATTTGTGTACCATAGAGGATCAGCAACGAAACAAAAGTAGGCTACTGGTCGAGATACAAGTGTCATAGAGAGGAGAGAATGAAACACCATAACCTCCTGTTATTAACTCTGGGGTCGGGGTTGTGTGGGGTGCTCTCCGCGGTGCTGAACGGCTCCCGGTGGGCGTATTTCAGCCTTGATGGTGCGCCGCGACCGGCTCTGGGTCAGCTGGGAAAGGCTTGAGGCGAAGCAGGCTCACAGCTTATGTGTTTGCCACTTTCTTTTTCATTTTAACCCACACCATGATCTTTTCCTGACCCTAACCAAGTGGTTTTTGTGCCTAAACCTAACCAGACCTTAACCACAGGGCATCATGATGATTTCGGAACAAAGGGACTTCGGAACAATGGGTTTAATATGGTCGGACCAATGGGATGTCGGACCAATGGGCTGTCAGACCAATGGGCAGACCCCCCTGCCAGGTCACCTCCTGGGCACTGCCGAGGTGCCCTTGAGCAAGGCACCGAACCCCCCAACCGCCCAGGGTGCGTCACCAAGCCAGCCCCCTCACTCTGATATCTCTCCACTTTGTGCATGTATAGGTCCTGTTTGTGCATGTGTGTGTGTCTTTCAGACCTGTGTGTAATTGACAGCAAGAGTGAAAAAACTGCATTTCCCCTCAGGGGATTAATAAAGTATATAAAATTAAATGAAATTAATTAAATTAAAAAAAATCATTAATATTTCCATCACTAGATCCTCTCTTATTGATTCATTTGTATTTAAGCTCTGAAGAACTGCAGTGGAATCTGAGCAAATGACCACTCTCTCAGGCCTAACCTCTTCTATCCATTGTAATGCTAGTATTATGGCTGCTATTTCTGCAGTAAATACAGACAATCTATTATTGATTATTTTACAAATACTTACATTAAACTCTGGTATGTATATTCCTGTTCCTACTTGTTCACTCTCTGGATCTTTAGACCCATCTGTAAAAATGGGGAGAAAGTTGTAATAATTTCTCTTCAAATAATCCTCAACATAATGATGTTATCCATATTCATCTTGCTCCACTCGCTCTTCTGTTCTACAAGTTGTAAATTTACAGTGGGTACTGGGAGTATCCAAGGAGGAACATTGCCCCATACAACACCAGGGCCAAATTCCAAATTATTTAATCCATATTTTCCTGCTATAGACTTGATATTCCATCCAAACCCTCTCCTTATATGCTGTTGTGTATACTCCCAGCAATCAGAAAGTACCGCTTTTGCAGATTGATTTTCTCCATATCCATTTAGTTTAACCCAATAAGCTAAAGACAACTTTAATCATCTTAGGTGTAATGGTAATTCATCTGCTTCCACCAGTAATGCATTAGTTGGAGTTGTTCTGACTGCACCAATACTGATTCTTATAGCTCTGAACTGAATTCTATCTAACTTTTCCAAAACACTCTTAGCTCCATACACCATACACCATACAACCATAATCAAAGCTAGATCGTATTAAGGCCATATATATCCATTAAAGATTGCTTATCTGCTCCCCATGCATATCCCGCCACTGATCTCATGAGATTCAACACTTTTTTACATTTAGTCTCCACCTGTTTAACATGATTTCTCCATATACATTTCTCATCAAACCACAATCCTAAGTATTTGAACTCACTTACCCTTTCCATGTTTTGCCCATATAATTTAAGCTGTATATCTCTTAGCTTTCTTTTCCTGGTAAAGAGCATGTAGCAAGACTTTGTATCAGACATCTTGAACCCCCAATTATAAGACCATCTCTCTACCTGTTGTATAGCCCTCTGAATGCAATTAATCACATGGATGATATTTCTCCCTCTTTTCCATATCGCCCCGTCATCTGCATAAAGTGATGACTCAATATCTCCACCAACATTTTGAAAGATATCATTTATCATTACGTTAAACAGGATTGGGCTAATAGCACTACCTTGGGGAATGCCATTTACTATTTCAAACTCCTCTGAAATAGCATCCCCAACTTTAACTCGGAATGTCCTATTGGATAGGAAGACTAGAATCCAGTTATACATTCTTCTGCCAATACTCATTTTAAACATTTTGATTAGCAGTCCCTCTCTCCACATAGAGTCGTATGCCTTCTCAATGTCAAAATACACTATAGCCATGACCTCTTTCATACTAACTGCTTTTTCCGCCTCATTACTAACGTTCACCAAAGCATCAACTGTAGATCTTCCTTTACGGAATCCACTTTGGCATGAGCTAAGCAGTCCTCTTTGTTCTAAATAATATGATAATCTCCTAACAATGATTTTTTCCATCAGTTTACACAAGTGTGATGTTAAAGCTATTGGTCGATAGCTTCCTGCACTAGCTGGGTCTTTACCAGGTTTAACAAAGGGTAGGACTAGAGCATTTTTCCAGCTGCTAGGCGTTACACCTTCTCTCCATATCTTATTAAACAGATTTAATATTATTTTCAGACCTTCATCTGGCAGTTGTCTGAACATAGCGTAGCATAACTGATCTTGACCTGGAGCTGTATATCCTGTTCCTTTTAAGGCCATTTCCAGCTCATGAAATGTCAGGTCCATGTCAAGTACAGATCTATTGCTATCCTTCTTCTTTGTTACATCATTATTAGTTCTTAATATTTCTATTTTCCGCTGTTTATGTTTCTCATCCAAATGATTTCCACTATGTACACCTGCAAACATTTTCCCCAGATCTGCCTTTTCCTTATTTTTAATTGCTACATGATCTTCCTCTATCAACACTGGGATTTTAGCAGATTTCCTTTTCCCACTCATCATTTTAATCATTGTCCAGATGTCACCCAATTTTACTTCTTTGCCTATGGTGGAACAGTATTTCATACATTCATTCCTCTTGGTTGACTTAATTATCTTCCGTGCCTTAGCTTCGGTAATCGATCAAGTTTTCTTGACTTGATGATTTCTTAATATTCTGAATGCTATAGCATTTTTGCATTCATCACTCCACCAGGGAACCATTTTCTTTTGCCCGCTCACTGTACTCTTATGAATACATGGTGATGCAGCATCTGTAATTACAGATGTCACTGCTGCTGCACAACTATCTATGTCATCTTCAATCAATATTCTTTCAGCAGACTCACTACAGCATTTCCTGAATTCTTCCCAGTCAGCTTTAGTGAAACACCATCTTTTAATTACATAGCTTTCCTGCATATAAACATCAAAATTTATAGAACACCATATTGGGAAGTGATCACTCCCTATGTTGTTCTCATTCTTTACATTCCATTCACACAAATTACTCATATTACCAGAAACCAGAGTAAGCTCTATGCATGTTACTGAGTTTCTTGTAACATCCACCCGGGTATCTCTACCATCACTGAGGCAAACCAATGATCTCTCCTCCATGAGTTCTTCAACTACTTCTCCATTTATGTCTGTATGTTCACTTCCCCAGAGAGTGCTATGAGCATTAAAGTCTCCACACCAAATTTCTCTCCTACCAACATATTCTGAGATTTCATGGAATGTCTGCATTGACAATTTCTTACAAGGATTGTAGAAATGGACTAACTTAATGTCTCCTCTGGGACTACACATTTCTATCGCTACACATTCATGTTCATTTGTTACCTCAACTCTTCTATATGCTATAGCATCCTTAATAAATGTCACACATCCCCCAACTTGTTTGTTGATTCTGTCATATCTAACCGAGCTGTAACCTGGCATAATAAAGTCCAAGTGTGGCTTTAACCATCTTTCCTGAATGCAACATCAGGTTTAACTTCCAGATCAGCTACAGCCTTCTTAAATTCTTGCCCATTAGAAATTAAACTTCTGGCATTCCAGTGGAGGATATGTATTACCATAAGGATACTAATCACCTTGAGACAATCCATCATAGTTTGCAGGACTCAAAACCTCATGTATCAGTTCAGCTGTGACTTCTTTTATCTCCAATATCTCTATCGCTGCCTCTACAATTGTCTTAACTCTGTCACTTTTTTTCTTTTGTTGCATTGCCATATTAACCACTTTGCAGATAAAAGCAACAAAATTGATTTTATCCACAATCATTGTGTCCTGATTAATCCTCTTTAAATATGGATTTGTCTCCATTTGGCTGTGTTTTGGTGTGGTAGACGGTGTATCCATTACATGTCTCAGACTTCCTACCGCTGTGTACCACATGTGTATTGCTGGATCTGATTAGCTCCCCTTCCTTCACCTTTTTAACTGCATCAGCATGAGATACCTGATTAGTTACTTTATATTTCTGCACTTCTCTGGCTTGCCTTTGAACAGGACATCCTCCATAAGCAGCACTATGATCACCGCCACAGTTACAGCATTTAATCTTTGCATCTTTATCACACCTTCTATATTCATGTTCATACCAACTACACTGAACCCAGGCAGGCCAAGGCTATCCAAAATGCAAGAAATAGCCCCAAAACCACTGCTAGACCCAGGGCCAGAAAAAACTATGCTAACTCCACACCTGAGAAGCCAAGGGCCAGGAGAAGTATCGCTAACACCACACCTGATCAGCCAGATACCATCCTGATCGGAGACTCAATAACCAAGCATGTAAGAATGGCAAAGACTGAAAATCTAACAGTGTCTGACACGTCTGTCAGGGAGCTAACTGAGCTGTTGCCAGTGATCCTCTCTACACACCCCAGTAACATGAGGATCATCATCCATGCTGGGTCTTTTGACATTCTACGAGGAAAAACTGGCTCTGAGATCCTGAAAAAAGACTTTTCCCTGCTCCTGGAGAAACTGAGTGACTGTCAGTCACAAAATGTGTTCATTTCTGGCCCCATTCCAACCCTGGGGAAAGGAATCGAGTCTTTTACCAGACTCCTTGCCCTGAATACATGGCTGACATCGGCATGCTTCACTCATGGGATAAAGTTCATTGACAATTTTAACATCTAAGGATCGTTTTCAGCGTGATGGGATTCATCCGAACATCACTGGATGCAGACTACTCGGGGCCAACCTACGTCATGCTCTTGGAAGGCCATACCAAAACAAGAATGGACAGATAAGAGCCAAGGACAAGTACGTGGCACAGAGACAGACAGCCTGCATCCCTCCCCCTTCACCTGACCCTTTGCTCCACATCACCCAAGGCATTCAGAGGATGTCCCTGTCCCAGTCAGGGATCCAACAACCCCCCTCCTGCCCTTCACCACAACCACCAAGGAGCCAACGTCGCCCCCCCCCCCCCCCCCCCCCCAGCACCGGTGCAAACACTAAGGAGCCAACGTCGACCCTCCCCACCACCACCACAATCACCACGGAGCCAGCGTCAACCCCCCCTCCACCACGCTCACCAATCAAGGGGTTAGTTAAAGCTGCCACTCTAAAGCTCAGTCAAATTGATGAACTCTTAAATAGTAGCCCTAGACATCATCACTCAGGTGCCTGTCAGAGATGAGACAGACCCCATGCCGCTTCCTTAAACATACCGGCAATCTTAAATAGCCGGTGGCATGGTCAAACACATCTTGAAATTGAAAAGCATCAGCCAGAGTCATCTCCAAGGTCTGTCATTCCTGTTTTGACTAGCATCAGGAAAAACAATGTGTACTCGAAGCGCACAGCTACTCTATCTAATCTTACTCCAGTTATGCGTCAACCACAGACTGTGTCAGACAATGTTAGTACACTAAACTTAGCTTTATTAAATATCAGATCTCTGGCTGGCAAGTCACTATTAATTAATGATTTTATTATCAAGAGAAACCTTGATTTTATGTTTTTAACTGAAACTTGGTTAAATGAAAACAACAATGCAGCAGTATTTATTGAATCAGCCCCTCCAAACTTCCATTTTATCAGCTCAGTTAGAGAACTCAGGAAAGGAGGTGGAGTAGCCACTTTATTTAAGGATGTTTACCAGTGCAAACAGTTGTCATATGGGAAGTTTGAGTCTTTTGAATATGTTGCACTGCAGTTGAGATCCTCCTGTCAAGCAGTATTAGTAACCATTTACAGGCCCCCAAAATATAGTGCACACTTTGTTGATGACTTTTCTAAACCATTGTCTGTTGTCTGTATTGATTTTGACTGTGTTGTTATAGTGGGTGATTTTAATATTCATATTGATAATCCCAAAGATGGCAGTGCGAAAGAACTTTTCTACATCCTGGACAACTTTGAACTTTCCCAGCATGTAACAGAGCCAACACACAATAAGGGACATATTTTAGATCTAATTATCTCCAAAGGGCTCAACATTTCTGAGGTTGTGGTGACTGATGTTGGCTTTTCTGATCATTACTGTGTTTTCTTTAAAATGGCCATCTCCGCTGACACCAGTAAAAGTACAACAGGGGTAATCAGAAAACGATATATCAACGAAAAGACCTGTACACTATTCACCCAGGATTTTATACCCACACCAGCTCTGCCCTCAGTCTCTGTCAATGATCTGGTTCATAGTTTCAGCTCTAAAGCTATGAATATTATGGACAATATTGCCCCCATGAAGGTCAAAGTTGTCTCTGGTAAGAAAAAAACACCATGGAGGAACACCACACAGGTAAAAGCTCAAAAAAGAGAATGTAGAAAAGCAGAACGCAGGTGGCGAAAAACCAAACTCCAGGTTCATTATAACATCTATAAGGAAAGTCTGCACATCTATAACTTGGAGCTAAAAAGGGCGCGGCAGTCCTTTTTCTCTGAGATTATCAACAAAAATAACAACAATGCACGGACTTTATTTACTGTTGTTGACAGACTGACAAACCCATCAGCGTCAGTCCCTCCTGAACTGCTATCCACCAAGGCATGCAATGACTTTGCTTCTTTTTTCACAGACAAGATTTTAAAGATAAGACAGACAGTCTGTAACTCCAACACAGTGGCTATTTCACCTGTGCCTCATAAGACTACTCCAGTTAATTTGGCACTTTTTCACCCATTAAATTATGCTACTTTGACAGACATAGTTAGAAACCTTAGGTCCACTACCTGCTGCCTTGACCTACAAGCTTTTTTAAAGATGTTTTTAACTGCATAGCATCAGATATACTACAGATAGTCAACTGTTCTCTTCAGTCAGGCCTTTTTCCAACGCCCCTGAAGACTGCAGTCATTAAACCTCTCTTAAAAAAGCCTAATCTGGATGCCTCAGTAATAAATAACTACAGGCCCATATCAAACCTACCATTTTTAGGAAAGATCATTGAAAAGGTTGTTTTTCAGCAACTTAACACCTTCTTGGAGCAAAACAATATCTTTGATGCCTTTCAGTCTGGATTTCGAGCACATCACAGCACTGAGACTGCACTTGTAAAAGTTTTAAATGACATTCATCTGAGCCGTGATGCATCAAAGATTTCGGTTCTGGTATTACTGGACCTCAGTGCTGCATTCGACACAGTTGACCATAAGATACTGCTCAACAGACTAGAAAAGTTTGTGGGACTTTCTGGCACTGTGCTAAATTGGTTTAAATCTTATTTACAAGACAGGGATTTCTTTGTGTCACTTGGCAATTATGAATCTGTGTGAACAAAGTTTACATGTGGAGTTCCTCAAGGGTCCATTCTTGGGCCTCTTCTGTTCAACATCTATATGCTCCCTCTTGCTCAGATTATGGAATATCATAACATCTCCTACCATACTTATGCAGATGACACACAACTTTACATAACAGTGTCACCAGATGACTACAGTCCCCTACATCTGCTAAATAAGTGCATTGACGAAATCAATACGTGGATGTGCCAGAATTTTCTACAACTGAACGCAGAAAAAACTGAGATAGTTGTTTTTGGCCCCAAAGAACAAAGATCAATAGTCAGTGCTCAACTTGACGCCATGACACTAAAACCTACAAATCAAGCCAGAAATCTTGGTGTAGTTCTGGACTCAGACCTAAATTTCAATAGTCACATTAAGACAATTACTAAATCAGCCTACTACCACCTTAAAAACATAGCAAGAACAAAAGAATTTCTGTCTAAACCAGATACAGAAAAACTTGTTCATGCTTTCATTTTCAGCAGGCTGGACTATTGTAACGGTGTCTTCACAGGCCTGAGTAAAAAATCAATCAGACAACTGCAGCTCGTCCAGAACGCTGCTGCCAGAGTCCTCACCAACACCAAGAGAGTGGAGCACATTACACCAGTGCTTAAATCACTGCACTGGCTTCCTGTGTGTCAAAGGATAGACTTTAAAATCTTGTTACTTGTCTATAAAGCACTAAATGGTCTCCGGCCTAAATACATCTCTGATATACTTGTACGTTATGAAGCATCCAGACCCCTCAGATCATCTGGAACAGGTTTACTCAGTGTTCCCAGGATCAAAACCAAACAAGGTGAAGCAGCCTTTAGTTTCTATGCTCCCCGCCTGTGGAACAAACTTCCAGAATATCTGAGGTCGGCTGAAACTGTCAGCTCATTTAAATCAGGGCTTAAAACATTACTATTTACTGCAGCTTACCAGTGAACTAGATATGTAACTTATTGTTAGGATAATCTGTAGCTATTGTTTTTATATTTGTCTGCTGTTGCTTTTGCTTTATGTTTGCTTTTTAAATGCATTTTCTGCACTGTTTTTCTTGCTTTTAGCTTTTGTTTTTAATGATCTATTGTTTCTTTAATGTTTTATCTTAACGTATTTCCCTTGTAAAGCACATTGAATTGCCTTGTGTATGAATGGTGCTATATAAATAAAATTGCCTTGCCTTGCCTTGCCTTGCCTCCACATCTTGCACATCTTAGTTTTCCTTTATCTTGTCCTGCAGTGTGTCCCATTCTCTGACACTTGAAGCAACGCATTGGTGCTGATATAAACTCCCTGACATCATAGCTCAAATATCCCATTCTTACTCTTTTGGGCATCATATTTTCAAACTCAAGGAGTACTGATAAACTGTCCGTTTTCACACCATTTCTTTGTGTTTTCATTCTTGTCGCTTTCACAACTTTACCTCCTTTCACTTCCTGGATTATCTCATCCATCTTCATTTCCAATGGGACATTATAAATCACTCCTCTAAGTTTTGCTGCTACTCCAGGGATATGAGCACTGATCCTTTCTCCATTCAGTGTTTCAGCTTTAAGAAATCTATCTCTTTGCAGTTTATCTTTAGCAAATATCAGTAGTCTTTTGTTGCTTCAGAATTTAGCAAACTTGATTTTACCCATTTCTTTTTCAATTGCTTTCATAATTTTAACTGGGTGAAAGCGTCCTCCTTCTTTTTTGAGAGTCACTATTATTTCCATTCAACTTCATCCACTCTTCTCAGACTGGCCGACTTAACTTTCTTGTTCATATCATCTCCCTCCAAGCTAGAAGTCGCACTGCCAGAGCTGTTGCTCCTATCTTTCCTCTTTCTGGTTATCTCCTGCCATGCCATACTTTCACTGTCATTATCTCAATCCGTACTATCACCCATGATGGCTACATTCACGGTACAGTTGTTGCAAATCCGCCAAAAATAGCCCTCCGCTCCTTTACCTCGTATCTTCAAACAATTCAAACTCGTGCTCTCACCCACTCCGACCGCTCTCGCGTCCTCGCAGCTCTCGTCGAACCGTGTCCTCCTCCTCTTCTTCTTCTTCTTCTTCTTCAATGATCAAAGCAAACAAGGAAATAGGCAGGTAGGGGAGAACGGGGTTGGTTGTCACACTCATTATAACTCGCCCACCAGAGAGCGCTGTCACACAATATTGGTATTGAAATGATCAGAATTGGGAACAGAGTTAATCTACATAGTCCTTGCTGGAGTGTGTTGCTTGACCTTGAGGTGAGAGGATATGACTTTTTTTCATGTCAATTTGTAAATATTACACTCTTCACTATTTTTCTTCTGGGCTTTTACACAATGGGTTTCTAACAAAGAAATTGTTACCATTAAAAAGTATGAAGGGAAAGCTATAGTTTTGGTTGTCATTTGCTAGCCAGGTAGTTGTTGGATGGTTGCTAGCTTTCTTGATAGCCAAAAATTCCATTTGGGGTTGGTTGTTCACAGGAGATAGCTGTTTTTCATGTCAGTTTGTAAATATTAAGCTTGTCAGTATTTTTCTTCTGGGCTTGTTTTATAACAAAATATTGTTACCATTAAAAAAATAAATTAAAATTAATTAAGATCAGTTGGGTTTATAACAAAACAACTGTTACTATTGAAAAGTATGATGTAGTATAAAGTATTAATTAAAATTAATATTGAATTCTGTCTTTTATGTAAAGGAACATGGGGAGAAATTTTGTTAAAAAGACAGACAAGGGCCAGACTCCACCAGATGTGATGATGATGGCAGTCAGGGAGCTGAAATTAAAGCAGAAGACTATCCGGAGCACTGCCAAGATGTTTGGGATAAATTATAGAACACTGGCAAGATATTGCTCCAAGACAGATGTGCAAGAGATCGCAGGGAGGGACGCCTGCCCATCGGTGCCAGTGGGCTATGTGAAGAACTGTATGGTTCTGAGTCAGTACGTTTACATGCACAGCTTAATCGAGCTATGCTCAAAATTCAATTTTGGCATCTAATCGGCCTTCTGTCCTTGTCCCAGTTTACATACAACTGACAAAATCGAGTTACTGACAGGAACGTGTCCTCCTCCTCAACACTAGGTGGTGATATGCGTCATTTCAGCGGGTTAATACGGCCCCCTTTCCGGTTGAGCTATTACGTCACTTAATAATAAACAACTGGAGTCAGGCGGCAGACCGGCATTTTCAAACAACAGCAAGATGGATAATCGTACAGCTTTGTTCATCTTGTACATAAGTACGCGTTACTGATTGTGCAGATAAGGTGCACGCTATCCCTCGTGGTCATGGTGATTTCGAGAGGCAGACAAGAACGCCGTATGCTGTTGGAGGGCTACAACAATAGCATGTCTTTGATTCTTCCGGGGTCATACGCCAGCACAGGGGGTGTGGAGCATGCGCACATGCATTGTCTAGTTTAACTCCAATTAAAGTGTATACATGCAGGAGAAAATTGAATTCCGATCGCATTATCTGGGTGTCTTAATCGGATTTGGAGAACTCCGATATTAGTCGGAGTAACGCGTTTACATGCACTTCAGTTGTCCAGTTATAGTCAGATTAAGGCAATAATTCGTTTTTTTCAAGTGTCATGTAAACATACTGAGTGAGGAGCAGGAACATCAGCTGGAGGAATATATAAAAAAAGCCTCCGACATCTATTTTGGCCTCTCTCCAACTGAAGTCCGCAAACTGGCGTACAACTTTGCAGTGCACAATGATATTGCTGTCTGCACTAACTGGGCAGAAAATGGTATGGCAGGGCCAGATTGGTTCTCTGGGTTTCTGAAGAGACACCCGTCACTTTCAATCAGGACCCCCGAGGCCACCAGCCTAGCACATGCCAGTGGTTTTAATAAGCACAACGTGGACCACTTCTTTGCTAACTTGGAGAAAGTTATGGCAAGATATAAGTTTGAGCCACAGTCCATTTGGAATATGGATGAAACAGGCATTACCACGGTCCATAAGCCAAATAAGGTGGGAGCCAGGAAAGGCTTCAAACAGGTGGGATCTTTGACCTCTGCTGAGACAGGAACCCTTGTAACTCTCTCCTGTGCCATCTCTGCCACTGGGAATAGCATACCCCCATTCTTCATCTTTCCCAGGGTGAACTTCCGCAGTCACTTTTTACTGTCGGCCCCCACCGGAATCCAAGTGGTTGGATAAAGGAGGAGCATTTTGCAGAATATCTGCAGCATTTTTTGGCGCATACAAGATGCAGCAGGGAGAAGCCATGCCTCCTGCTCCTTGATAATCATAGCTCCCACCTGTCTGTGGAGGGGCTGGAGTATGCCAAGAACAATGGAGTTGTGATGTTGTCCTTCTCTCCACATTGCTCCCATCGCTTGCAGCCCCTGGATGTGTCTGTCTATGGCCCATTGAAGAGGCAAATCAACTCCGCCTCCTCCGCCTGAATGCTGAACAACCCTGGGAAAACCATGAGTATCTATGAAATCCCCCAAATTGTGGCTACAGCCTTCCCTCTCACATTTACTCCAAGCAACATCCTGGCAGGTTTCCGGGCAACAGGAATATATCCATTTAACAGAGAGGTGTTCCCAGAGACAGAATTTGCACCAGCTACCACAACAGACCGTCCCACCCCAGCTGCCGAGACTTGTGCACCCCAGCCCAACCCAGCCACCGAGCCCTGTGCACCTCATCCCACCCCAGCTGCCGAGCCCAGTGCACCCCAGCCCATCCCTGCTGCTAATTCCAGTGCACCCCAGTCCACCCCACTACTCCTCCACAACCATCCACTAGCTCTGGACAGAGAGGAGTGACTCCAGAAGAGCTGAGGCTCCAGCCAGGAAAAGAGCCCAGAAGGAAAAACTCTGTCAAGCTCCATCCTCACTGACAGCCCAATGAAGCAACAAATAGAACAGGAAAAAGCAGAGAGAGCACAAAAGAAGAAGAAATGTCTATACCCAAAGGCAACAACATCAAGAAAGCAACAGAAGACAAAGAAGAAACGTGAAAAGGATTCTTCATCAGATGAAGAGGGATCTTTCTGTGTTGTTTGTGTGGAACCATTCTCCAACAGCTGTTCAAAGGAGGTCTGGGAGCAGTGTGTGATGTGCAAGCAGTGGGCACACGAGCTCTGCATATTTGGAGAGCGCAGACCCTTCATCTGTCATCACTGACAGATGAAACCCCACGATGGGGTTGGTTGTCACACACTATGGGGTTGGTTGTCACACACTATGGGGTTGGTTGTCACACACTATGGGGTTGGTTGTCACAATGTGTCAGAGTGTCTTTGATGATTAATAAATCACTGATAAAATAAGTTAAAAGAATGAAAGGGATACCCATTGCAACACAAGACTTTAAGCTTTCCTGCAATGTAGGAATGACTATTCTAAGATGTGTTGTTGAGGATATATTCACACAAGAGTAAAAATTGTGACAGCCAATCCCGTTCTCCCCTATAAGGTTTTCTTTTAAACTGAAAAGAAATAATGGTATGTATGAATAGTTGTTTTAATATGTGTTATTACTAAAATGATCCACCATCAGTGTTCATTTTGTTGATGAAAACAATGACAACAAATATTTGCCAACAACCTTTTTCTCATGACAAAGATGATACACTGAGGAGCTAAAAGAAAGATCTTTGATCAAATCTAGGACAAACTGTATGTGTTATTTTCACTGACGAAACGAGACGGTACACTAAAATGTTAGTGTTGAGCTATTGGAAGTTCAAAATAACAAAATGATAAATTATTTCATGGAATGTTTCTGACAAATATTTAAAACTAGTAAGCCAGGTCATGCTTGAAATCATTTTCTGATTCTGTATGAGTAGAACAAGATCAGAGCACATAAAGAGGGTAACTGCCAGTAAACAGTCAGCACCAGGATGTTTTGCAAATCTGCAAAACACTCACACCAGAGCAGTGTCAGCTGTTAGCACAAGATGTGAGCTGTAATTCATCAGTAAATAAGCAGCATGTGTGTCTGACTGTGGAGGGTGGAGTTGTTGAATAGATAATTGGAGTTTGTTGTACTGTATGTAGCGTTGGCTATTAGCAGCTAGCTCTGGTTGTTAGCCGCTGAACTGCAGCAGAGCGAGCAACCGCCAGCTGCCAGACTTCACATCTGTTGATCCCCACAGGACTCCACTCAGTCTGGACTGTCTGAAGCAGGTTTATGGTTTGATTCCTGTTTGACAGGCAGCTCGGAGGTTCAATTCTGTCAGTGTAGCTATGCTGTGTAAAAACAGTGTGAACTTTGGGTGGAGGACACAAAAGTTGGGAAATGGAGCAGGTGACAAATGAGGAAATCTCTTTATTTAACTCTATAAAAAGGCAACACCGTTCAGCATTATATTTTTCTTTGGACCCTCTTATGAAAAAACTGCAACACTCTCCCCTAATTTATGACAACAATCTATTTATAACAAACCAGACAAAATGGTGAAAATACAGCCACTCTATTTTTGAATAAAGAGCTGTTTGATAAATGGTTTTGAAAGTTTTGTGGCTAATAATGAACTTGTGCACCCCAGTATTTTCAAAATGACATCCATGTCATTAACTGACTCTGCTCCCACTGACTGCCCTCCCATCAGCAGATTCACTCCACCTGCTAATCATCACTCAGCTCTTCCTCATCCTCTCATTAGCTCCCTTCTATATTTACTGGGACACTTTCACTGTCAGTCTGCCAGATTGTCTTTGTACCATGTGCCTTAGCTTTCCACTGTTTGATATCTGTTTTGTGATTCTTATCTGGATTTTGACCTTGCCTGTATTCTTTCATATTCACCCTCATCCCAACCCCTTGATACTTTGCTGACTGCCTGGATTTTTGTATCCCTGTATTTTGCCTCGTAAAGTAGGCCTACCATGCTCATCTGCCTTCTGAGTCGTGCTGTTGGGATTTTGTCTTTGAACTGTGAAACATGGAGCATTTTACCTGCCTGATTTCGTAGACTGGAAAATACCATGATTTAGTCGTTTTTCCTTTCTGTTTGTGCTTTTACCACAAGGAAGTAGGCTGTATTGTTAAACGCTGATACTGTTCAAAGTCTAGTTATGAACGACATGGATCAAAGATTTCTGGCTGTGTTTAGTTATTAAAATCATTCATAATAATAAATTATCTTACCTATAATTCACACACAGTGCCTGTTGACAGGAGAAACCAAACTGCTCTGCCAAATACGCTGCAGCTCTGTCAACAACAGATGAAGAGTGTATTTTTATTAGCTTCTGAGAGCTTCTGAAACATGCTGCAACACATCTGCTGTCTACAGTGACCACAATCAGCTCAGGTGACCACCTGGTGGATATCTCCTACTGAGTGGACTTTTTTAGTTCACAGAGCTACTGGTGAGCTGTTTCCTCCTGACTCTGTGTTCATACTAAGCTAAGCTTGTCTGGGAGCTTCCTCTGCTCAGAGCTGACAATGATATCAGTCTTTTAATCCAACTCTTCTGTAAGAACACTGAATGTTCAGGTAATATTCATGTTACTGCAGCTACAGTCACAGATGAGTAGACTCAAGACATGTGAAAATTGGGGACTTTATTGAAAAGCAAAACATCAGCACCAAAAGAAAGAGCAATACATTTGATTTTCACATTCATTTATGGTTATCAGTACACAGGAAAATGTGCCAGAGGTTGTGTGGATTCCTATTGTTGGGAATAGAATGATGTTATGTGTTTTACTATAAGTTGTGTTTCACTATATAAGTTTTAGATGTGTGAACAATGAGAATACTGAGATGATTTCAGCTGATCTGAATGTGTTTGCTTTGCAGAAGTGGAGAAGTACAGGAGAGGAAGAGACATGAAGTCTGAGGAGCACATACCGCAATGCTTAGATAATTAGTTTCATATATGGTAAAAAGAATAGAAAGTGATATACAGATAGTAAGGTACAGCACGTGTAGGGAGTTGTGTTGTTCTCTTGTCTTTCAAAACAGGAACCACGCCCCCACCGCCAGCGGGAAGGAGTCAGATTAACACGAGGCAGGGGCGTGGTGTGGTGAAGGAGGAAGTGGAACTGCCAATGAGAAGAGGACAACGCCTTGCATGCACAATGACACTCTGTTACGCTCAAATATACTGGGTCAGGGAAAGGACAGGAGGTCAGACTTTATGAACTGACACACCTTTGTTGTTCGTCAGGGACGTGAAGTTGAGACCCAGAGCTCTGTAATTTTATTCCTTTACTGCTTAATAAACTACATTAACTGAGACCGAATATCTTCTCCTATTGCTTCATTAAAGAACACGCAGGACTGAGCTCACACATAGCACATTGGAGAGTAGGATGAGACTCTCAGTCCATCACTATAGAAGCTCATTATTCATGTTAAATCATGACTGACCTTTCATTAGGTCCTAGGTTAGCTGTGGCGTTATAAATCTGAGCCCTCTGACAGGCGACACCATTCTCTGACCCTGACCTAATGTATCTTTAAGCTTAAGCTTTTATCTTCTATTATATCTGTTCTATGTTATCTATCTTTATCTAATCCACCACAAGGGGTGATTTTCAGCACTGTTTTCAGTCTCCACATGTTTATGCATTTATTCTGAAGCCATAAAATATAACACAATATTAAAGAAAACATTAATTTAGAATGCTTTGTTGCATCATAGTATATTAAGTGAGAAAACAAAAATTCATGGAAAAATATGACATTAAACATACCATAGATATTATAAACCACTTTATACCACTTACCACTAAGCCATCCATAAGCCAACTGTCAAGCTATAATGTGACACATATCAAAGTGTTTATTATTTTTGTCAGTCAGGTTTCTGGATTGAGTTCCTCAGAGAGCTCAGAGCTGCTGTCAGGAGCTGTGAGGTCAGAAACAAACTGTTAGGGTGAAACTGTGAAGTCCACTCATCCTGCTCTGAACTTTTATAAACAGTAAATACAAGAAACATTCTTGAAAAAGTTCATGTGCACGATAATGTGAAACCTGTTTTAATCTGCAGCATTAAGTGTGAATCAGATCAGTAGAAATAGAATAAGAGTAAGTTTTACTTACGAGATGGGAGACATTGGGCTGAAATCAAAACAAAAGACAAATCATTTCAGTTGCAGTTGGAAATGCCAGAATATTTTTTGTCACCTTATCCCCAATGAGTATGACCTCTCCTGCTCACTACAACTGAAAAATCAATTAATCCCACTCTTCTGTTCAGTCTTTATTGTGCTATCTCTGCCAGGCATAAACCTAGAGGGGATCATGCATTTGGTTGTGTGTGGGTGTGTCTGTCTGTCCAGAGCCAAACTCACAAACTACTGAACCCATCAGCCTAATATTTTGTGAGCACATTTCTGACAGTATACTGAAGGACCTCTCATAGCTGTAGTGATTCACAGTTGTTGGAAAACTTATGTCTGTTATTGTCTGTTTCATACCATCACTGACTGCTGACTTCTAGTCATGGGGGAGTGAAGGGTGAAGTCGAACTGTAGAAAAGGCAATCTCACCATCTCAGTGGCTAATTATTTGACGTAACTAAGTGTGTTAATGTTGGCTTAAAAGATCTGTTGAATTCCTGTTGATTATCATCACTGGAGCATCTTTACTGCCAGAAAAGACACCTGTGTGCACACACGCAAACAAAACCCGTGCTTTTCCTTTTGTAGATTGTAGACATGCTGTTAACAAAAGTTTTATTCACTATAATATTTAACAATAGAAAGAGACTTATGGGGCGTCGGTAGCGTAGTGGATAGTGCCGGCGCCCCAAGTACAGAGGCATTGCCTCGCTGCAGCGGCCGCGAGTTCAAATCCGGCTTGCAGCCCTTTACTGTATGTCAGTCCCCACTCTCTCTGTCTGCCCATTTCACCTTCTGTCCTGTCATTAAAGGCAAAAAAAGCCAACAAAAATAATCTAAAAGAAAGAGACTTATTCTTGTGAACTGTGGGCATCTTTCAGTCTGATTGCCGATTATGTGACTGGCCACCGAAGCGTGACATCTGAATGCATTTCTCCAAAAGTTGATTCTATTTAAATTTTTTGCTGCAGGCCACTGCTTTTTTTTGTTTTTGGCATCCCCTGTGACCCCACCACCGCAGCCTAGACACACCACCCACATTCAAATGAATGGGAGGGCTGGTGCTTTCACTGCAACACCTGCTTTTATATGAATGCAGCCTAAAACAAATCAAGCTTTACTGTCTATTGCAGGTCACATTTTGGCTTTCGCTGTGACTCATAAACTGACATCCATAGAGAAGGTTGGTCTCATTTTGAACTGGAGCATCTATGGAATAATTCCATACCAGGCTTTGTTCCATCCACCGCATGGTGTTGTTTCCAACGCAGAGCATTTGCCTGCACAGATTTTCAGACTTTGAGATTTTGTTGATTTGATCACTTCCCTTGTTAATTATGCTTCTACAGTAAGAAAGTAGGTAGAAAGCTAAATGGTTTCCTTTTTGAGCTATTTTAATCGTTTATTATTTATTGTTGTTATTTCCTCCTTAGTTGTGCTGTAGCCAACAAACAAAGTAAAAACTATAAATAGTCTAGTTATGCACGACATGTAAAGATTTATGCTCTACTCTGTGCAACGCACCACACCTCAGCCAACAACGGACGAGGCATGTATTTATATTAGCTTCTGAGGCACAATGCAGTGCATCTGCTGGAATTATCAAAATTATCTAGAGTGGTCACAATCCCCTTGGGCAACTGCTTGGCTGATGCATGTTTCAATTTTGCAACCTGCATAAAAAACATCAACTCAGAGACTAAAATCAAAGTACCAGAAAGCCATTAAGTAGATTATCATTCCATTTTTAACTCTCACCTGTCTTCTTTTTGTAAATGACAAATCCAGTGGCAGCGATGAGGATGAGAGCAAGAACAATCACTGCAGCAGTGATGGGGACGGTCATGTCACTGGGCTTCTCTGTTGAACAACAACAACAACAAAACTTACGATCAGTACAGACAAACCAGGTCAGAACAAAAGCAGATCCATACATCCAGTGTTTCATTCTTACATACATGTGGGCTTGTTGCTGTGAACTAACTGAATTAGAGTCCAGTTAATACAGGATAATTGGCTGTTGTCTTAAAATTGTGTGTCTGTAAAACTATATTAAAACTCTCATGTGTTTGATTTAAAACTCAACACTGTGGTGTCTTCTGTGTGCAAATGTGGTTCAATTCAGTATCTGACCAAATGTCTCCCCTTCTGTTCCTGAGATATGCCGTTGAGTAATGGCCAGAAAAATGTTTTTGAATAACTTTATGATGTCACAGTGTAGCTGACCATTGACCTTTTGGATATAAAAGGTTATAACTTAATCATTTTATCCTATTAGACATTTGTGTGAAATTTGGTAAGAATCAGCATATGAATTATTAAGTTATGACCAAAAACATGTTTTTTTAAGTCACAGTGACCTTTGACCACCAAATGCTAATCAACTCATCTTTGAGCCCAGGTGGATGTTTTTGCCAAATATAAGAAAATTCCCTCAAGGCCTTCTTGGATGACTGCAATCATGAGAATGAGACAGACGCAAGGTCAAAGTGATTCAGTGTAGAAGGATTTCTTTTTTTCAGACAATGAGTTTTTAAGGAGATGTAGTTTACCTTGACATGTTTCGACTGTCACTGCAGTCTTCTTCAGAAGCGTCATCTGACGTGCGTCATGACATGTCTTTATTAGCTGGTAGTATCCCGGAGGTGTGACACCGGGCGGCGGGGGGCGTGACCAGCCTGGCAATCCGATTTGCCAGGCTGGTCACACCTCCGGGATACTACCAGCTAATAAAGACACATCATGACGCACGTCAGATGACGCTTCTGAAGAAGACTGCAGTGACAGTCGAAACATGTCAAGCTGCTGTTCTGCTTCCTTGCTAGCTGTCCCTTTTACACAGATGCTGCTTTGATGCTGTCACTACTTCCACTGCTGGCTTGAAGGCGTGACAACTCTGTCACCCCATTCCTCCATTATACCTTTCATACAAAACAGTGAGGCAGCATAATGGTGTAAAATTCTTGCCTTGAAAAGGCAGTGTAAAAGGAGCTATAGACATACAGTCCCTTTCAGCACCCTCTGATCTCACTCTTACCCATGTTGGTCCTGATCACTGCTTTGTCCAGTTTGGTGACGATGTGGTCCTTCACACCAGAGAGATGAAACACACAGTCGTACCTCCTCCAGTCTTCAGGTGGGACTGATGACAGGTTCAGGTCAACACTCATCTGGAAGGATCCATCGTGGTTGGGGAGGATCTCTCCGAGCTCCACGTCCTCATGAATCTCCTCTCCATCTTTCCTCCAGAACATCATGGCTCTGTCAGGGTAGAAACCTGTAGCGTGGCAGCTGAGTGGAGAGGAGGGAGACTTCTGGAGGAGAGACACTGAGGGAAGGTCTGCACAGAGAGAAGCAAATAAAGACATATGTGAGTTATACCTTTTTTTGCACAGTAAACCTGGATGCTTGTTCATACCAGTGGTAGATAATTGTTGCTGGTCAATCTAAAAGTGATCTCAATCAACAACAGAAGGTGTGAAAATTCTTCCGGGCAAAATAAATGAATAAGTAAGTTATAAGTTAATATAGGTAAGTAAATAAGTTTCCTTGTAAACAAACAACAGTTATATTTCCAGTGTTTCTCACCATAATGCATTGTGTGAATCTTTGAGTTCTAACAAATGTGTTGAATGCATTATTTATTACACCCATTGTTAATCCAGCAGCATGATGTGAATCACAACACCATCATGATACAGACAAACAGGAATCCACTTATAATAAGATTGCTCTACAGCACCACTAGAGGTCAAACACTCCATACGGTTCCTTTAAGTGAACTCAAGACACAACAGATAAGTCAGGCTGATAAAATGTAAACAACTTTTCTTTCAGGTAATTGCACATCATGTACAGGCCCATACAATCTTATGATCTTTAAAATATATGACTGTGCTACAACCCATCACCTACACCTACCTTAGCTACCTCCACACTGAGCTAAATCAAACTTTACCACCACAGAAAACAGTCAAACAGAAGTTAATGTCAGACAGTTTGGAGAGAAAATACAACAGCAGTTCATTCTGGGCAGGTTGTATGAACATTGTTATGTTAATGAAACTACATCAGGTCATGTGATTCTACCTTTTCTCTGCAGATAGCTCTTTCCAAAGGTCACATAAGTCTTCAGCCACTCAGGAAAAACATAAGTTAAGTAGTTTTCATGGTCTATTAGTCTGACTTCATCAGCATTCCATCTCAGTTTGGTGACGACAGCCTGTGGTTTCGGAGCGATCCATGTCAGTGTCTTCAGGTCCAACGCTAGGAGGTCTTCCCCATCATAACCATACTGCATAAAACCATTCATCTCTCCAGTTTCATCATCCCACCCACAGCCACTGATAATCTGGAAAATGTGGATACCTGAGAAACAGAGACTGTAATTAACAGTGATGTACAGATGATACCTCCAGTGGAAAGATGATCTTAAACATATTGTACATTGTGTGATGCTCAGTCTTTTGGTGTGTTTATGATTCAAGAGCAGATCATCAGTGCACTTTTTCTTTACATAAGTGATGAAACACAATTTCTATTTCACAGTAAAAAAAAAAAAAAGTTACAATAGTAACCATAAATTTTAAGATGATGTAGTTTTGCTGTTGTTTAATGTGTTCAATCAGTAAATCAATATGTTCACTGTTTTCCATGGAGACATGCGAGAACAATGAAGTTTCCTTCACAAATTCAAGATAACAGGGTGAGACTAACTGATTTACACATGGTCATTTTGTGGGTGAAACATTCCTTTAAGATGCCAAACATGAGCTGCAGTGTTACTGGTTGGTGTCCAGCTGACGACCTCATCTCTCTCCCCCTAATTTTCTAAGAGTTTCATTAACAGTATTTATTCCTTAGTGTTGAAACTTAATTAGCTGAGAGAGGCTGATAAAATTAATCAGCATGCAAGCAGATTTTTTAGTATTTGGATGCTTGTTTTTTATTCAATTGACATAAAGCAAAACTCATGACTACTTATTTTTATTAGCTTCTGAAAGGCGCTGCAGGACATCTGCTGAAACTACTAGAATTGTCCAGACTTGAAACCCAGGCAGCTGCTTGGTCGCCTGGTGGAGATCTGTACTCTACTGCAGTGATTCCTAACCTTTATCGTTAAGTGACTTTAAAAAATTCACACCATTTTTTTAAACGTTGTTTGAAGCTAAATGTAGCAAAATGTTGCTGTGCAAGCCACTTTACAAACAGCACCCCATACTGTACTGCGGTACTGGGTATGGTTAACATTACCATGTGCATTAGCCAATGTGGAAATTACTATGTCTTCATTGCTTAAAATTGCTGCCACTATGTCTCTCGCCAACTCACTCATATTCACTGTGTTCTTGCTGCAGCATCCAATACAGAGGAATACAGAGGAAACACAAGATGGTGCTAGTTCCTTGATGACGTCAGATTTCATTCCATATATTCTGACTTTCGTTTAATATATTCAAGGTTCATTTAATATATTTGGGCTTTCATTCCATATATTCAGACATTCATTCATCCATAACTTCATATTATATAATAAATTCCTGAACGACGTAGTATATATATATATATACATTTATATATATATGTATATATCCATATATGTATATATATATATATATATATATATATATATACACATACATATAAACACACACATATATATGTATATATACTTTTTTTCTTAGCAGACAGAGAGTTGAATGTTGTTGATAAGGTCAAATATCTTGGTCACGTCATGAGGGACGACCTTTGTGATGATGATATTCAAAGGCAATATTGTAAACTGTATGCACAAGCTAATATGTTGGCATGTAAATTTTTTATGTGTACTGAAGATGTTAAAATTGCTTTGTTTAAAGCCTATTGTACTCCACTGTACACTGCCCACCTGTGGTGCAGCTACAGTAGGGCTAAATATCGTAAGCTACGGGTGGCATACAATGATGCACTTCGAATTTTACTGAAGGTCCTTCGGTGGACGAGTGCCAGTCAGCTGTTTGTGTGTAGTGGTGTTCCCACCTTAGATGCTGTCCTCAGGAATTTTATGTTTAATTTTATGGCAAGGCTGAATGACTCTAAAAATGAAATTATTATGGCTTTAACCATGCCTAAAAAGAGCATTACCAAATATTATTCTAGTTTCTGGAGACACTGGCGAGCGTGTTTGTATGTTTTCTATGTGTGTTTTTTATCCTGTCTTGTATGTTGTGTGTATGTCGTCTATTTTTTATATTTTATAGGCTATGGACCTATTTCTGAGTCTGAAATAAAGATTGATTGATTGATATTTATGTATACTTTATTTTACCAGATAAAAGCCTCATTGAGATTTTTTTCATCTTTTTACAAACATGGCCATTTAGAAGTAGCGTATAGAGTACAGTGGTGTGGGGCGTCAGTGGCTTAGTGGTAGAGCAGGCGCCCCATGTACAAGGCTGTTGCCGCAGCGGCCCGGGTTCGAGTCCAGCCTGTGGCCCTTTGCTGCATATCATCTCCTCTCTCTCTCTCTCTCCCCCTTTCACACTCACCTGTCCTGTCAATTAAAGGCTAAAATGCCCAGAAAAATATCTAAATAAAAAAAGTTAATAAAAAAAAGAGTACAGTGGTGTATACGATTTCCGCAACTAGTAATAAAGTGCAAATCACAATGGTACACAGTGTTTAACTTCTTTAGGCACTGGTCAGGGGCATTCATGAAAAGCAAATCACCATAATCCAGCAGAGATAAAAAAAAAAAAAAAAAAGTTACAGATATCAAATGTTTCCTTGCCTGAAGGGACAAATTAGATTTGTTTCTAAAAAAGAAACTCAATTTAACTTTCAGCTTGGAGACAAGGCTTTCTTACACCCCTTTAAATCAAGAAGGCCTCGCAAACCCTCGTGAAACTTTGGTGTCCCCTAATGGGGGCCCCAACCCCCAAGTTGGGAACCAGTGCTCTACTGAGTACACTTTCCTGGTTCAACTATTGATGGTTGGGAATGAGTGAGGGTCACTTTACTTTACAGCTAAGATACAGAGCACTTTAACAGTAAGAATGAAATACAAGCTGTACCTCCACTCTGGTTGAAGCGCTGCTTCAAGTTGTCCATCCTGGCTTTCAAGACATGTGGCAGGATCTCAAAACACCGTTGAGTGTACCACTCCAAATGCTGCGGATTGTTTTCTAATGCTGTTTTCATCCAGTCGTATTTTGGTTCCACTATCTTTATATCGGTGTCGCAGTGACCCACCAGAAGGTCATCAACCACTGCAGCAACCACAAGCTGTGGGAAGTTTGGGACTCCAGAAGATGCAGTGAAGAAAAACTTAAGGGAGTGTTTTACTGCAGGACAAATGAGGAACTTTCAGTTTAAATATACACATAAACATCACCTTCATTATGATATATTCAGTGTGATCCATTTTAAACTTACAGTCTTACCAAATTCTAAAGTAGCCTACTGTAGAAGTGAAAATGAACTTAAAAGTGTGTCCTGGAGCTACGCAGGAACAAAATACAGAGCCCAGCAGAAAGTGAAGCAAATATTCACAGTGTGATCTCACCTGATGATGACACGTGACACAAGAGAAGAAGCAAAAGTAAATTTTTCATCTTGTTTTGATAAAGAAGTGACCGAGCTGGATCAGCTGTTTGTTCTGCTTTTGCTTGGCACTGGGAGGAGGGAGTGTCTGCTTCTTCTTCTTCTTCTTCTTCTTCTTCTTCTTCTTCTTTTAGGTTTTATGACGGGTGGCAACCAGTGTTAAGGTGCATTACTGCCATTCACTATATTGGAGTTATTTATCCCCTCAAAAATAAATAAATAACTAAATTAGCTTAATAGAAGGGAGTGTCTCTGTTCTGATGCAACTAAATTAGGGACTGTATGAAACTTATTGGGCTGGGTAGGGGGATGAATCTCCTGTTTCATTACAATAAATAAATAAATAACATTAAGCAAAATGAAAAATAAGACCCAGTAAAACTGAGAGACTGCAACTGCAAAGACTGTAGAGATGCAAATTTACCTGAATAATCAAAGTCAACAAGGAAATAGGCAGGTATAAGGTTTTCTTTTAATTTGAAAATAAATAATGGTATGTATAAATAGTTGTTTTAATATGTGTTATTACTAAAATGATCCGCCATCAGGGATCACTTTGTAAACAAAAACAATGACAACAAATATTTGCCAACAACCTTTTTCATGATAAAGATGATACGTTGAGGAGCTAAAAGAAAGATAAAATCTAGGACAAGATGTATGTGTTATTTTCACTGACGAGACTAAAATGTTAGTGTTGAATTATCGGACATTCAAAATGAGAGAAGAGGAAAAAAGTGATAAATCATTTCATGAAATGTATTGGACAAATGTTTAAAATGTTTTAAACTTAGAAGGCCAGTCATGCTTGAAATTCTTTTCTGATACCATATAAGTGGAACAAGATCAGAGCGCCTATAGGGGGTAACCACCAATAAATAGTCAGTACCAGGATGTTCCACTAACTGGCAAGACATTAACACCAAAGCAGCGTTGAGCTGTAATTAGGCAGTAAATAAGTAGCCCTGTCTATCTGACTGTGGAGGGTAGAGTTGTTGAATAGATTTTTGGAGTTGGATGTTGCATTGGCTATTAGCAATTACTTATGTGACTGCATGATCGGGAATGGGTGAGCAAATGGGCAGCAGAGTTCGGGATGTATTGGAGTTTATTCAGGAGTTTGGATGGTGTTCCATAAAGAATGCTGTTACAGTAGTCAATTCTGGACGTGATGAAAGCATGGATGAGAGGTTCAGCAGCAGAGAGGGAGAGTGATGGCCAGAGGCGAGCTATGGCTTTTTAGGTGGAAGAAGGAAGTACTGGTGATGTGATTAACATGTTTTTCTAAAGAGAGGTTGTTGTTGAAAATGACTCCAAGGTTGCGGATGTGTGGGGACAAATGCAGAGTGGAACTGTCAATGGTGAGGCAAAAGTTGTGAGAGGTTTTGGTGAGGGATTTGGTATCAACAGGGGCGGACTGGCCATCTGGTAGTCTCGCCACCAGACAATCAGATATCTCTGCCTTCTGATAGTCTGGGGACACTCCTTTCTAAAGTGTGTTTAACACACCGGCGAAAACAGCCGGCAACAAAGCAACGCCTCTTGCATTTTTGAAAAGGACACGTCTTCTCGGAAATGTGCGCTCCCCCTTTTCTCATCCGCAAGGAAACAAACACACAGAGAGCTTGAAAATGGATGCCGAGAGATTTAACTCTGTTTTATCAAACGTGTGCTCATCCGTAAAGAAAATATTTTTTCCAGCGGATGTCTTAGTTACAACATGATTGAGCTAACTGGAGTAGTGTCATGTCGTATCCGACAACGGGAGGCTTTTAACAGATGACGTCCTGTTGTTAGCTTTGCTGCTAGTGTTAGCTGTCCCTGTCAGCTGCAGCCACTGATGCTTTCTAGACATCATGATTTCCCAAAACTGAATAAATACCACACATAGCAACACAAAACTGCTTTGCTAGCTCAATCATGTTGTAACTAAGATATCCTCTGGAAAAGATATTTTTTTCACGGACCGTTTAATGAGTTATTACCTACTACAGACACTGCTAACGGCTAACAGGGCTAACAGCTAACAGTTAGCCCAGCTAAACATGCACACAGAAATAGTAATGTTTGTTCAATCATTGTGTTTATAGACTTTACAAACATCGGATTAGTCTAAACGGTGATACAGTGATGTGAAAAATGTGATATATAGGCTATATAGCTAAAAGCTCTGCTGGTTTTCTACCCCGAAGTATTTGTAAACAACAAGGCGATTCCCTCTATAGTCCGGCTGGACGGATGAGTCATGGCCTTGTAAAAGATTATGTTTGTTTCTTTTAGTTGGTGAGAATGTGTCGCCGCAAACGCGACAAACATCCACTAACTTTGACGGCGTTTTCTGCGAGCACGGCTGAGCCATTTTGTACCACTACACGTGTTTCTAGTGGGACTATGTTTACAAGCACAAGAGTTCAGCGAGCCACTGAAGGACCGCCCTGCAGATTTACTATTGGTTCTGCAACGTAGGGAGTTTTTTTAAACTCTGAAATTGTATCCGCCCATCTAAACACAAAATCAGGGAGAAAGTCATCAGTCTTTAGTTAAGCAAAGCGTCTAAAGACTGACTTGTGAGTCTAGCCATCTGGAGGTTCTGGAGAATCACAGAACGGCCGGTACTCCAGGACAGCCGGTGGCCGCCACGCAGTCATCACCATTTTTTTTTTTTTTTGATTTTTTAATTCTTTTTCTCCCTGATAATCTACTGTTCCACATCCAGTCCGCTAGGTGGCAGCCTTTAAATTGGATGCCAGCCGGCCCATAGATATCTATGAGCCAGCCGGCCGCCAATCAAATTGAAGAAAAAGGAAGCGCATACCGTATGCGCACCAGTTATTGTGGGCTGGGTCGAGTCAAAGTCCAGGGTTGTTTTTTAGTCCCAGTCCGCCCCTGGGTATCAATGATGATCATGTCCGATTTTTCACAGTTCAGTTTGAGGAAGTTGGCTTGTGTCCAGGGGCGATATTCACAAAGCTTCCTAGTGCTAAGAGTTGCTCCTAGTAACACAATTCTAAGGAAATTCTTAGAAAATTCTTAGAATTGTGACGTTTTTCCTAGAATTTCCCCTTAAAATTAAGACTAGTAAAGATAAAAGTTATTCACAGAGCATCTTAGACCTTAAAAGAGCTCCCAAGGTGAAAAACTGTTAGGAGCAGGGAGGAGTACTTTTAAGAGGCTTAAGAGTTTCTTAAGGTTGTAAAAATATTCCCCAAACCCTAGATGACAGTGAATATGAATGAATGAATGAATGAATGAAATTTTTATTTACAGATTAGATCTTGCAAGGATGATATTTGTAGTTGATCTCGTTGGGGATACGCACACAGAAAGAAAGAAAGAAAGAAAGAAAGAAACACAAGACATAAGAGACTTAACTGTCATTGAAAAAAATACAACGAAACTTCACTGGTGACTGTCAGTCCAGCAGCAATAAGAACGATAAAGGATAAAAAAATAGAACTATGATAAAAAACTAGAACTATAGCTAAGAGTATAAAGTATAAACAAATGTAAACAAAGTAAAACAACACACAGTGTTGAAAATATAGAGGATGTCTGTAAATAAATAAGGGTGGGTATTGGGTATTGCAAACGTATATGAACTTGTGTAATGTATATAAATAAAAGTGCATATAGATGTACAAAATTAAGGCAGTTATTGCACAGGTGTCCATATTGCAGCAGATTTAAAGTGCACTGGTGCTATAGTGTATGGCCGAGCCCTTACTAAAAATGTTTCTGAGAGGATTCTCAGAATGTTTGTGAATTTGACCCCAGGACTTCAGGACTGGGTTTAAAGGACAACATTGGTATTTTTCAACCTGGGCCCTATTTCCCCATGTGTATGTGTGCGTATGATTCATAGGTACCGCTCGTTCTAAAATTGGTTCAGTATTGAGGCGCAAAATGAGCTAAAACGGTAATGAGGGCAAATGCATCCCGTATAAAGGTGCTTTTTTTCGCCACTGACCGGTTCAGATCGCCATTGCTATCTCTGTAGATAGCATATTGTAGCGGCCCTGGGGCAGTGGTGAATGTGAATGAGTGGAGTCAGCTCTCAGTCAGTGTTGGAGCGGAGAGGTCCCCGCTAGGTACTGTAAGTGAGTATGTGTGTTACGCTAGAAGAGTCAGAGGACGGAGTCTTTTACGTGCTACCCCCTGGAGTGTTACAGATTGTTTGGAGTGCTCAAATAAATGGGCCTTTTTCCCGAACGCAAGAACAGGATGTCGCGCAACACCCCGTACAGCTTTCATAGGCTGCCTTTGTCGGACGGCGAAATGCTGAAGTTGTGGCTAGTTGTGCTACAAATGGATGCTAACACTCCTCTGCAGACACTGCGCCTTGCAGACCATCGGGTCTGCATTGCTCACTTCTCCTAAGATGACTACTGCCAGCCGAAGAAGAGAAGACATCCAATCCCGAAACACCTCTTCCTCAAGAAAACGGCTGTCCCACGAGTAGTGAGAGCTACAGACACAGTGGAGCAAAGCTCGTCACATCACACAGCCCAGAGGTAAGGGAAAGGCTAAGTTAGTATGCTATTTACAGAGATAGCACTGGCGATCTGAACCAGTCAGTGGCGAAAAAAAGCACTTTTTTATACGGGACGCATTTGCCCCCATTACCGTTTTAGCTCGTTTCGCGCCTCAATACTGAACCAATTTTAGAACGAGTGGTACCCATGAATCATACGCACACATACACATGGGGAAATAGAGCCCAGGTTGAAAAATACCGAAGTTGTCCTTTAAGTGGTGATGGATTGATGGATGTAGTGGAGATGTAGTGCTAGATGTCATCAGCGTAGCAATGGAAGTGGAGTCTGTGGCTGCAAATGATGTTGCCAAGGGGGAGCATGTAAAGGATGAATAGAGGGGGACAGAGGAGCAAGGGAGGAAGTGCAGTTTTTAATACTGATGAACAGTTGTTGGTTTGTGATGTATGACCTTAGCCAGGAGAGGGCAGTACTGGTGATGCTGAGGGAAGATTCGAGGCGGGAAATAAGAACTGTGTGGTTGATTGTGTCAAAGGCTGCTGTAAGGTCAAGAAGAATACCACAGGACTCTAACGTCTTAAGTTCCACGTTGCTGGTGCTTCAGAAAATGTTTCATTTAATTTGATAATTTAAACTGAACTGCATAAGGGATTGTACAAATTCACTGGGGTGGGATGGGGGTGAATTTGTTATTTAATTTTATGACAAGAAAACACCATTCAGCATTATATTTTTCTTCGGACCCTCCTATGAAAAAACTGCAACACTCTCCCCTAATTTATGACAACAATCTATTTATAACAAACATGAAAAAATGGTGAAAATGCAGCCACTATTTTTGACTAAAGAGCTAATGGTTAATGGTTATTACAGTTTTGTGGCTAATAATGAAATGACATCCATAGAAAAGTTTGGTCTCATTTTGAACATCTGCAGATTCATTCCAAAACCCAACATGTTATGATCCACTAAAGTTAGGCATGATACTCGATGAATAAATCCTCATTTTTTACTATCTTTGCTGTCTTGACTGTAAGGGAGCCAGGAGGGACAATTCTACCAGGTGCGGCTCTCCACGGTCGGGCTGCCACCTGGTTTTGTTCCACCCTGCACATGGCGTTGTACCATGCCAGGAGCAAGGTGTCATAGTTTTGAATTACACTTTATTTATCATTCATTTATTCATTTGGGATGTTTATACATTAACTGACTCTGCTCCCACTGACTGCCCTCCCATCAGTAGATTCACTCCACCTGCTAATCATCACTCAGCTCTTCCTCATCCTCTCATTAGCTCCCTTCTATATTTACTGGGACACTTTCACTGTCAGTCTGCCAGATTGTCTTTGTACCATGTGCCTTAGCTTTCCACTGTTTGATATCTGTTTTGTGATTCTTATATAGCTTTTGACTTGCCTATATTTTTTCTTTGCTAACTGCCTCCACAGCAGAGTTTATTATTGAGTTCTACAAGAGAGCAAAAAACAACAAACTTGAGCCTGGTCCCGGGGGCAGACTGACTTACAATGAACACAGCGCACTCTTTTATACAGTTTTCAGGGGGCTGGAGGGCCCCTCCTTCCCTTTGACCACTCTTTCCCTGGCCGATTGTAATGGTGTCTTGTAAATCATGGAGACTACGTGCGCGCATAATGATTCGAACCTGGGCTCGTCCGCCACCATTATCTTTGGAAATAATGCTGAGCAAATTTTTAAAAAAAGGCTGTATTAAGTTAAAAAGGTCTCATACAGTTAGGTACATACTTGGTAGAATAGAGGTGAAAAGTAGACAGAAGTCACATTAAAAACTTCATTAAGGCTTCGGTTTGCCAGGCAATGGAGAGCTTTAATCCGGTCAGACAAAGGCTTCCATGACACCAAGATGTAATGGCTAGCGTTAGGTGGAGTGGTCAGAGGGGTGGAGAAGCACGCTCCCATCAGGAAGGGAAACAGTTGTTCTTTGTCTTTCACCCAAATACTCAGGAACCACAAGCTATTTGTCTTTTCTTATGTCAACATTCAAGGCCAAGGAGGTGCTGCAACACACACACACACACACACACACACACTGCTGTGTGACCAACAGTTCTATTGTAGGCTGAAAGGCCATTTTTGCTGAGGTAATGAACATGCACTGGGCACTGAACATATCAATATTATATAAGAGTAGTCATACGAGAAGCATTCAATTATATGGCACACATGCTCGGTACAAGACATACAAATAAATATAAATCACACACTTAATATGTTGGATATGAGGTTTATTAGGACGAGGTATATCAGAAGAATATGAGGTATATTATGGGTTAAGAATTTTAAAGCATAACTATAAGTTGATATGCTAACAACCAATAATAGTAAAATAAAACATGTTGTGGATATTTACAGACTAAAGATTAATGATGATCGATATAGTGGATATTAGGGATTACATTTCTATTCCACTGTAGGTTATGTTGTTAAAAGTTGATACTGTTCAAAGTCTAGTTATGAATGACATGGATCAAAGATTTCTGGCTGTGTTTAGTTATTAAAATCATTCATCCTAATAACTATTTAACCTATAATTCACACACAGTGCCTGTTGACAGGAGAAACCAAACTGCTCTACCAAATACGCTGCAGCTCTGTCAACAACAGATGAAGAGTGTATTTTTATTGACTTCTGAGAGCTTCTGAAACATGCTGCAGCACATCTGCTGTCTACAGTGACCACAATCAGCTCAGGTGACTGCCTGGTGGATATCTCCTACTGAGTGGACTTTTTTAGTTCACAGAGCTACTGGTGAGCTGTTTCCTCCTGACTCTGTGTCCATACTAAGCTAAGCTTGTCTGGGAGCTTCCTCTGCTCAGAGCTTCATGTTACTGCAGCTATAGTCACAGATGAGTAGACTCAAGACAAACTTTTGAAAATTGTTGACTTTATTGAAAAGCAAAACATCAGCACCAAAAGAAAGAGCAATACATTTGATTTTCACATTCATTTATGGTTATCAGTACACAGGACAATGTGCCAAAGGTTGTGTGGATTCCTATGGAAGCCCATTATTCATGTTAAATGATGTTTGACCTTTCATTAGGTCCTAGGTTAGCTGTGGCGTTATAAATCTGAGCCCTCTGACAGGCGACACCATTTTCTGACCCTGACCTAATGTATCTTTAAGCTGCCTTTAAATCCTTCACTCACCCAAGCAAAGAGCTGAAACTCTTCTCTTTATCATATCTGCTCAGGCTAAACTACAGTGGCTGGCCCAACTGACACAACAGATAATTTCATAAATGCCATGGTCCGCTCAGCGGTGCAACCACCATCACTGTCTATGTGGTTCCTCCAGTCTTAGACGTGATTTATACTTGTCCGTCAGCTCTGTGCAGACCCCACTCTGTACCCTTGGCACGTTGCCTACGCACCTGCCTTTACCATTGTGAGCATTTATTCTTGTGCTGTGTCTGTGTCATTCTGCAGTTACACCTCCAAAACACTAGTTGGCGGTGGGGTTTCTATGAAGTGCTGTTAAGTTTAGTTGATTCAAAACACACCCAAAACACACATTAAACATGGCATAATAGCAACAATTTCAAACACAAGTACACAGATCGGCTTCACTGAAGCAAACACTTTGCTGACACATTTTCCCCACAAATACAACAGGCTTTTGTTAATAGCACAAGCCTATGGCATTTTACATTGTATAAATTAGCCTACTGGCTAGCAGAGATTTTCTCTACTCATATGAAGCCAGGTTCAACAGCAACATTTAACAAAGGTAAAGTTTTGGCTCTATTGCAACTCACAAGGTTCACGGACAAAATAACTTTGTTTTCCAAACAAATACAACATGCTAACGTTATTAACACAAGCCTATGGCATTTTACATTGTATAAATTAGTCCCACAATCTTTATTGTTTTCACAATTTATTGTTTCTTGTCTGTGAAATTAAAATAAATAAAAGCTTTATTTCTACTGAGGGAAATGGTTTAAGCTTCCACGAATAGACAGGAGGTCTGCATCGCCGTGACATGCAGTGACATTTATGTGGAGGTGCATGTAGGGCTATGGTGTAGGGTACTGGGTAGGCTCCACGTCGACGCAGAGCCTACATCGTAAGTACGGCAGGCAGAAGTATAAATCCCACATTACAAATAACTACTAGTTAGCAATCCCTGTGGTAAACTTTTCATGAATCATGTCTCTTCACCTGTCCTGTCTAATCCACCACAAGAGGTGATTTTCAGCACTGCATTCAGTCTCTACATGTTGACAAAAACCTGCAATTCATTTGTTCTGAAGCCATAAAATATTCCAATATAATCAGTCAGTCAGGTTTCTAGACTGGGTTTTCACGGAGAGCTCAGAGCTGCCGTCAGGAGCTGTGAGGTCAGAAACAAACTGTTAGTGTGAAACTGTGTGAAGTCCACTCATCCTGCTCTGAACTTTTATGAACAGTAAATACAGAAAACACACTTGAAATAATCAGTCAGGAATCCCCAATCTCATAAGTTTTACTTACGAGATGGGGGACGTTTGGCTGAAATAAAAACAAGAGATGATAATTTAAGTTACAGTCGAAAATGCCAGGATATAAAAATCCATTCCATCCTTCTGATTCTTTCATTTATTTACTTATCTCTTCTCTCCTACATTATTGTGGTTTAGTCGTATTATTGTGACTGACAGGCTCTGAGCCTGACAGCACTTACTGTTGGTTGTATAAAATTGAGTTGCAGGGAACTGATGTTTGTTTCAATTCAATTCAAATGCAACCAGGAGAAAAGCATCAACTCAAAGACCAAAATCAAAGAACTAGAAAAGCCAGTTAAACAGCACCTTTCCTCTTTTTGTAAACGATGAATCCAGAGGCAGCGACGAGGACGAGAACAACCACTGCTGCAGTGATGGAGACGGTGATGTCACGGGGCTTCTCTGATAACAACAAAAAAATAAGACTGGTACAGATCAAGCAGGTTAGAGCAGAAGTCCATCCATCCATCCATCCAGTGTTTCATTCACACATACAGTACAGGCCAAAAGTTTGGACACACCTTCTCATTCAATGCGTTTTCTTTATTTTCATGACTATTTACATTGTAGATTCTCACTGAAGGCATCAAAACTATGAATGAACACATGTGGAGTTATGTACTTAACAAAAAAAGGTGAAATAACTGAAAACATGTTTTATATTCTAGTTTCTTCAAAATAGCCACCCTTTGCTCTGATTACTGCTTTGCACACTCTTGGCATTCTCTCCATGAGCTTCAAGAGGTAGTCACCTGAAATGGTTTCCACTTCACAGGTGTGCCTTATCAGGGTTAATTAGTGGAATTTCTTGCTTTATCAATGGGGTTGGGACCATCAGTTGTGTTGTGCAGAAGTCAGGTTAATACACAGCCGACAGCCCTATTGGACAACTGTTAAAATTCATATTATGGCAAGAACCAATCAGCTAACTAAAGAAAAACCAGTGGCCATCATTACTTTAAGAAATGAAGGTCAGTCAGTCCGGAAAATTGCAAAAACTTTAAATGTGTCCCCAAGTGGAGTCGCAAAAACCATCAAGCGCTACAACGAAACTGGCACACATGAGGACCGACCCAGGAAAGGAAGACCAAGAGTCACCTCTGCTTCTGAGGATAAGTTCATCCGAGTCACCAGCCTCAGAAATCGTAAGTTAACAGCAGCTCAGATCAGAGACCAGATGAATGCCACACAGAGTTCTAGCAGCAGACCCATCTCTAGAACAACTGTTAAGAGGAGACTGCGCCAATCAGGCCTTCATGGTCAAATAGCTGCTAGGAAACCACTGCTAAGGAGAGGCAACAAGCAGAAGAGATTTGTTTGGGCCAAGAAACACAAGGAATGAACATTAGACCAGTGGAAATCTGTGCTTTGGTCTGATGAGTCCAAATTTGAGATCTTTGGTTCCAACCGCCGTGTCTTTGTGAGACGCAGAAAAGGTGAACGGATGGATTCCACATGCCTGGTTCCCACTGTGAAGCATGGAGGAGCAGGTGTGATGGTGTGGGGGTGTTTTGCTGGTGACACTGTTGGGGATTTATTCAAAATTGAAGGCACACTGAACCAGCATGGCTACCACAGCATCCTGCAGCGACATGCCATCCCATCCGGTTTGTGTTTAGTTGGACGATCATTTATTTTTCAACAGGACAATGACCCCAAACACACCTCCAGGCTGTGTAAGAGCTATTTGACCAAGAAGGAGAGTGATGGAGTGCTGCGGCAGATGACCTGGCCTCCACAGTCACCGGACCTGAACCCAATCCAGATGGTTTGGGGTGAGCTGGACCGCAGAGTGAAGGCAAAGGAGCCAACAAGTGCTAAACACCTCTGGGAACTCCTTCAAGACTGTTGGAAAACCATTTCAGGTGACTACCTCTTGAAGCTCATGGAGAGAATGCCAAGAGTGTGCAAAGCAGTAATCAGAGCAAAGGGTGGCTATTTTGAAGAAACTAGAATATAAAACATGTTTTCAGTTATTTCACCTTTTTTTGTTAAGTACATAACTCCATATGTGTTCATTCATAGTTTTGATGCCTTCAGTGAGAATCTACAATGTAAATAGTCATGAAAATAAAGAAAACACATTGAATGAGAAGGTGTGTCCAAACTTTTGGCCTGTACTGTACATGTGGGTTTGTTGCTGTGAACTAAGACTGACTTGGACTTGAGTTAATACAGTAAAATGCGTTGTTATCTTAAAAGTGTGTGTCTGTAAAAAATATTTTATACATATGTGTTAGATTTAAAAAGATAGACACTGTGGCACATTTTGTTAAAAACTAGAATTACCTCTTCATGGTTGTGTGCCTCTGTGAAACAGTTTATTTGCACTCACAGTTTATATCCATGTCTGTGACAACACAGATGCTTCACACACATCCTCCCCCCGACAGCACAGAGGATCTAAACAATCAGCACAGTTTCAAGGTGGACACCCAAGATTAGTGTCACCAATTCAGTATCTGACCAAATGTCTCACCTTCTGTTCCTGAGTTATGACGCTGAATAATGGCCAGGGAAGTGTTGTATTCAGAACATTATGAAGTCACAGTGAAGTTGACCTTTGACCTTTTGAATATACAATGTCATAACTAATTTTATCCTATTAGACAAAAGTATGAAATTTTTGTCATATAAGTAGTGTATGAAATCTTGAGTTATGACCAAAAACATGCTGTGTCAGGTCACAGTGACCTTTGACCTTCAACCACCAAATTCTAATCGATTAATTCTTGAGTTCAAGTGGATGTTTGTGCCAAATTTGAGGAAACTCCTTCAAGGTGCTCTTCAGATGTCACATTCACGAGTATGGTACAGATGGACAACCTGAAAGCACAATGCCTCCTGCCACAGTTATCACTGGAGCAGAGGCATAATAATACATGAATCATAATATAAAAAAATAAATAAATCAAAACTGAAATGATCAAAGTTAAAGTTGTCTTCAGTTTAGCAAATTAGATACAATGGAAAAAAATCATGCTGTGGAGAGTTCAACATCGGCCATATTATTATGAGTTCAGTAAAGAATGGACACACAGAACAAAGCTGTTATTTGTGTGGTAAAAACAATGTGGTCTATAAAATGTTTTAAACTTTCTTTGACTTTAAAATGATCTTGTTAAGCTCACAGGACCTGACCAGAGATCAGAGGGTGAGCAATGTGCATTGGTTTATCATTATTTTTTGAAGATGACTTCCCAGCTAAACTGGAGGACAAAAGCTAAGCTACCCAATGCTGAGGTAGCTAACACGCTCACTGACAGGTTAGGCTTTTTGTCCATGTGGTAGGCCGAACACATTAACAGACCCATACAGCACCAAAAACAGTGAAAAATCAATGAATCATGAACTGCAGGACAACTAACGTAAACTAAATACATCTTTCTCACATCTGTCACTCTTACCCATGTTGGTCCTGATCACTGCTTTGTCCAGTGTGGTGACGATGTGGTCCTTCACACCAGAGAGATGAAACACACAGTCGTACCTCCTCCAGTCTTCAGGTGGGACTGATGAAAGGTTCAGGTCAACACTCATCTGGAAAGATCCATCGTGGTTGGGGAGGATCTCTCCGAGCTCCACGTCCTCATGAATCTCCTCTCCATCTTTCCTCCAGAACATCATGGCTCTGTCAGGGTAGAAACCTGTAGTGTGGCAGCTGAGTGGAGAGGAGGGAGACTTCTGGAGGAGAGACACTGAGGGAAGGTCTGCAGACAGAGAGGAGATGTAGAGGAGAAAGGGATAGAGACAATGGAGGGAGCAGGAGAGGGAGTAGAGAATGATCAGAAACAGTAAAACAAAGCAGGAGGGATGAGGAAGATGAAGAAATTAAATAGGGAAATATCAAGACAAGAAATAGAAAATGGATTACTGGGATAAAAAGAAAAGAAGAAAGATTAGAAATTGAGAAACAGGAAGAGAGAGAAGCCATCAAAGACATGTGAGTTACATCAGTTTTATGCACAGTGAATCTGAAATGAGAAAGTTTTTGACCCGGCCACCATGTTGGAAATAACGGAGCTAAAAAAGAAGAAGCACCGTCCATCGGCAGGAGCAAACTCTATCATTTTACAGCTATAGCTCACTAACATGTTTCTCAAAACATCTAGTTTGGACATTCAGAGGCTCTGTAGTGAGAATATGATTACGCTATCACATTCTGTATCATTGATTCACCAAGGAAACCAAGGTAGTTTAGTCCTCTGAGCCAAACAGCTATGGTTGTGAATGCTTAGTCTCACCCCGTGTTCTGATTGGTTCAAAATTTTGCAGTGGTGGCCCAAGGCTTCATCCACTCCACCAATCAACTTTGGTTTCGGTATTGGGTTGTTGTTTTTTCGGAAATGTTAACCAACACGGAGGGAAACTGAGACAAAGTAGGTGTGTTTGCGTGCATGAAAACATACACAAAAATAACAGAATTGCACGACTGAGCACACAGCAAAACCAAGGTGGCAAAATGTTGATGCACAGCTGAGGAAACAAAATATAGGACTACTCCTGTTTTTCACTCAAATACACATAGGATAATCTTATAATAAATGGCTGTGACTTGCTTAGGGAAGGTTAGGTGTAGACCAAAATTCATTTGGAAGTCCAAAATATCTAACTACAACTTTCAAAATAAATAAATACTAAAAAACTAAAAAAACTCTATAAGGTTCCTTGTTCATAGAAAAAAAGATGAATAAATAAATAAATAATAATAATAATAATAATAATAATAATAATAATAATAATAATAATAAAAAAAACACCAAATATTTACTGGTGCATTTTAAAAAAATCTGTTAAATTCATCCATTATCAGACAAAGCGAATGTAAAATTGTCACTTTAAATGAGCTTGACTGAAACATGAGGTTCTCCTGAGTAAAACAATGTATGGCACTTGATGCTGACAGCTTGAATCAGTAAGAAAATCAAAATAAATACAGGAAAGTCAGGCGACTCCAAAATTGCTCTAGGTCTTTTAGCCTTAACCGTTCATCGTTCATGTGATTGTACCTTTTCTCAGCAGGGAGCTCTTTCCAAAGGCCACATAAACCTTCAACCACTCGGGACACGTCTGAGTGAGGTAAATCTCATTGTATATTATTCTGTCTTTGTCAGCATCCCATAACAGTTTGGTGATGACAGCCTGTGGCTTTGGAGCGATGTATGTCAGTGTCGTCAGGTCGATTGATATGAAGTCCTCTCCATCATAACCATACTGACTAAAACCATTAACCTCCCCAGTCTCACCGTCCCACTCACAGCCATAGATTTCCTGTAATATGTGGACACCTGAGAGACAGAGACAGAAACAGACTGTTATTAACAATAATGTACAGATAGAATATCTCCAGTGGAAACATTCAAAAGCAGATATTCGGTGCACTTTTTCTTGATGTGAGTGATCAAACCAAATTTCTATTTCACAGTTTAAAAGTTACAACGGTAACTGTAATATTCTAGATAACAGCCAATGGCGATGGCAGTTTGAATGCAGTGATACAGTGATGAGACCCACTGTCATGCTATTCATGCGCAGCTCTGACCTCATCTTGCAGCATGATGATGCACAGCACCGTGTTGTTAGTTTCTTCTACCTAGTTAATAAATCACTTTATTCGTTACTTTACCCCTGTGTCTCCCTTTTTTAGTCCAGCCTAAGAGCCAGGTTGTGACACTAGTCATGTGAAATCCTTATAAACCTCTTTTTCCAAGATAAAACTTCACATTTTAGTGTGGTCTGTTATTGTGACAAACCCAAGGTAGTAGTAATGATGCTGTTTAATCAGCATCTTGATATGCCACACCTGTCAGGTGGATGGATTTTCTTGAAAAAGAAGAAGTGCTTACTGACATGAATTTAAGCAAACTGGTAACCAACATTTGAGAAAATGTTATCTATTAAAAGCCTAAAGAAGTCTTAGATCTTTAACTTAAACCTGTGAGAAAATGGCAGCAAAAATAATAGTGTTCAGTTTAAATTATGGTTCAGTGTTTATTTTACATACAGTGCCTGTGAGCAGGAGAACTCGATCTACTCTGAGTAACACACCGTGACTCTGTCAAAAACAGGAAGCGCATATTTTTATTAACTTCTGGGAGCCTCTAAAGGAGGGCTGGATCACAGGGGGTGTCACTGAAAATGGTGCCCCACAAATGTTGAATAGGTGATTACGCCCTTGCTGAACTCTTCTGAGTGTACTTTGCTAGTTTGACCATTTATGTTTTTAATTTTATAATCTCATGCTTTACAGATACACAACATGAGAGTGAAATACAAACTGTTACCTCCACTTTGGTTGAAGCGCTGCTTCAGGTTGTCCATGTCAGCTTTGAAGACGTGAGGCAGGTTCTCCAAACACTGCTGAGTGTACCACTCCTGCTGCTGAGGGTTGTGTTCAAATACTGTTTTCACCCAGTCCTGTTTTAGTTCTACTGTCTTTTTATCGGTGTCGCAGGAACCAAGTAAAAGGTCATCAACCACTGCAGCAACCACAAACTCTGACAGATTCGGGACTCCAGATGACGCAGTTAAGAAAAACGTCAGGGAGTGTTTCACTGCGGGACAGACAAGGTTTATACACATCATCATCACCCTCATTATAAATGTGATGAATGAAGTATGATCCATTGTCAACAGTCGTACAAAGTACCTACTGCAGAAGTAAAAGTGAATCTAAACTAAAAGTGTGTCCTGGAGCTACGCAGGAACAAAATACACAGCCGAGTGGAAAGTGAGGCAAAGTCAAATTGTGATCTCACCTGATGATGAAACGTGACAGATAAAAAGCAGTAAAAGTAACGTGTTCATCTCGTTTTCATGAAGACGTGTTTGTAAACCAGTGAGAAGGTTCGGCTGTTCTGTCCCGGTGGAGGGAGGTGGGGGTGCCTCTGTTCTGACGCAGCTAGGGACTGTAAGAAAGTTATTTTGGGATAAGTGACGGTGGGGTGAATCTCCTGTTTCATTAAATACATACAGCAAGTTTATTTTACTTATGATTCTCTTTGGATCTTCAAAAAAAAAAAAGAACAATAACCACCCCTAATATTTAAAAACAATACATTTATGACAGACATGACAAAGGGTAAAAAATACATCTACCCTACTTTTGAATCAAGAGCCAAGACATGTTTTTGTTTTTTTTCTATTTAAGGGTTCAAGCCTGAAGGGCTGTCATAATCAACGACAGAGATTTGTACGAAAATCGGTTTGCACTATCTCCGGTCATGTCTCAGTTGATGCATACAATTTGGAAATGATTGCTTATAGGGGGCGTGGCTTATTACAATAAATCTAAATTGCGAGATATTTCACATTCAAACTTCAAAAATCATAATTAGGCTAATCACCAGTGTGTCCAACAGAGCTGAATTTCTTTTATAGCACATAAACTGAGTGGTGACAGAAGTCGGTCACTCGATGTTTTTCGGAATATGCTAAATTAATCAACATCTACATCTCCAAAAGTCTTCATTCAAATGCAACCAAAATTGACACACTTTTTTTTTTGTACCAGATATCCCGTTTCAAATGGTTCAGATCGGTTTAACTGTTAGCTCACAGTGATATGCATTACCTTGTTGTAATTTGTACTGTCTGTGCAGCATTTTCTATTTCATCTCATTTTTAACCAACAGTCACCAAAATATTTGACAATATACCTGAAATCAGCAGAATGATGAGATTTTTTTTCAGGATTTTATCACCTGTTATTGATATCTCACTGTGTTTTGAAGACATTCACCAATGAACTTTTAAGGAGGCATGGCTTAGCACATGACTCCACAACCTTTGGGCCAACCATCACAAACCTTGCAAGCAATGTCGTATGAGGTACCAGGAACATATCCTGAAGGTTTTATTCAAATTGACCACTAGGGGGCACCACATGTACAAAAAATGGGCGTGGGATAATACAAATCAGACTAGACATCAGAAACTGTTTTTCAATCACCACAAAACTTAATTAATAATGATGAACCACGTGTGTTATTTTTTTTCAAAATTGGTCAATAGGGGGCGCCACAAGCACCAAACAAGTGCAATGGCCTTTAGCAAAATTTGACCATAAATTAACAAGGGTTTTTCCAAACATCACCAGAGTTGGACTTCTATAACTAAGCCATTGAAGCATATATTTTAGGTTTTAAATCTGGCCAATGGCATCAATTCTTAAACGTGTGGAAAATATGGCATTATTTTCTTAGTTGTTTCCTGTTATAAATAAATGATAAAAGTGTATGTGTAGTAGCTGCTACGTGTATATAGAATTTTTTTTTAAAACTCATATGTAAGGTAGGCAGACAATTCCCCTGTTCATTACTGTGCAGTAATGTGCTGTATGTACTCAGGCCTCAAGAAAAAAACATTGGGAGGAAGGATGCCCTTTTGTCCCACTTGAGCACCTGCCCTGCAAAATGTCTGTACACAGCATTGTCAAGAGCTATTAAATAAATGGTCATTCATGGGCTGGACTTGGCCCAGAAAATTAAACATGAATTAGATCCGGTGGCTGATCTTCCTATAGGCAACATAGGCGGTTGCCTAGAATGCCTCATCTGTGACCCCCAACCCTGGTGTATTTTTACTTTCTTTAGAATTATTATTTTAAAAAATATACATAAATTAAAGCTGCAAACAGCAATAAACAGGCCCTTGCACCTCTGCACAACCTGGGAGTCCTGGCAGGATGTTGGCTGAGGCAGCAGTTCATTCCTGTAAAAGTCAGACACTCTATGCAGGAGTGACATAGCATATCCTCCATGGAGTGTGGGCACTGGAACTACGTATTTTAGATTTTGTACCACCTCTTGTTTCCACTATGTGGCGCTGCAGAGGACATACCATGTAAATCGTAAGATATGTCTCTGACAAGTCTTACTTCCTGTTGCTAGTGGGTGGCGCAATCACTATGACATTCAATGTGTTTGCAGATGGCTTTAGGACTGGAGCCTCATAAAACATTTGAAGTTTAGGACGAACTGGACCATGTATGCTGGAGTTACAAACCACTTCCTGTTTGGTGGCACAACATGGAAGACTGACACCTCGCCATGGCCACACGGTTTGACGAAAACTAAAGCTTTGAGCATCTTTTAATGTCAAATGTCTTGAGATGGTACATACAAAATTTAAGGTTGATCTGATCTAATCTGCAGAAGGAGTTTGGTAAAGTACGACCCCTATAAAAGGCCAAAATGCACAATTTTTTTTTTTACATTAAATTCAAACTGGCTGACTTCCTGTTGGGTTTAGGGTATGGCTCGAAGAAACTTTTTTGTAAGTCTTGGGACGTTACATATGCCTACTAATTTCCATACATGTGGGTCAAACCAGTTTCCTGGGCTGCTTCTTAGAAATTTTGTAGGGGGCACTATTGAGCCATTTATTGGAACCCAAGCATGTTTTGCAAGATGTGATGTGTGTGCAGAGTTTCATGAGTTTTTGAGCATGTTAAGCCCCCCAAAAATGCGATTCATTTGGAGGAAGAAGACAAAGAAGAATTCCTTGGATTACAATAGGGTCCTTGCACTGTGTGGTGCTCAGGCCCGAATAATAAACAGAGCAATTTTAATAGGGCCTTGCAACCACCTGTGGTCGGTGCTTGGGCCCTAATAACAGAAAAAAATAATCCAAAGATCTAATGTGTACAGTCAGTCTGTAGTAGGGGTACCATCTCTAGTCCTGACAATGTGCTTCACCTTAATGGATTCACCAGTGATCATCAGAGTCAGAACATGCTAGAGCACTGGAGTGTATGTGGAGAGTGTTAAATGAGAGAACATGAAAAGGCAAAAGCCATCAAGGGTGCAGTGCCAAAAAACAAACAAACAAAAAAAAACAGGAAAAGAACAATGATGTTAGTTGTTTATTTGTATTGATTTCTCATTGGCTCTTGTTCTTGCTGTTATTATCATAGTTATTATTATTGTCATTGTTTATTTTATTTTATTTTTTGAGCTGGGGCAGCCAGGAGAAGCTTGCTAGGTCCAGCAATGATTAGATCAATTAATGTTTGTTTGCAGGCTGATATGTTTGAATTTAGCTGTTCATTGTAATTACACCAGTTTGTAGTTCAACAAATATAGCCTATATAAGACAAGGGGTTATTAAATTATTAAAACACAATTTTCTTTTTACTCTTTTTATATATATTGATTTTGTGCCTCTTGATGAATATCATGTGATGCCGATGCAGTTAATAAAAACCTCAGGGTGTGTTTCACTGCAGGACAAACAAGGTTTATACATTCAGTACAAATGCACAGACATTATCACCACTCTTATCAAAAATGTGATTAAGGTAAAATACAGTCTTATCAAGTTGAGGTAAAAATAAAAGTCTATCACAGGTGTGTCCTTGGAGCAAAATGTGGACCTGAGTGAAAACACAGCAACTCTACTTGTGAATCAAGAGCTTTTAAATGAATGGTTATTAATGGACTAAACTTGTGCACTATAATATTTTTGCTCCAAAAATCAAACAACCTATAGTTTATGGTTTAAGTAACCAAGAGATGACATACGTTCAAGAGCAGCATTTTAAAATCAGACAGGCTGGCAGATGAACAATGTCTCATCACAACAAATGGTACTAATATTTATATGTAATAGTGCTTTAACATTATAGTTGTAAGGATTACATCTGCACTCATGTATCATTACAGCAGTCATACATTTACACAGCTGATTTTGTCCGTCCTATAGTTCCACAGGTTGGGGTCACATTCATTTGGTGTCTATGAATAATCGTGAATATTCATGTCACTGTAACTACAGACACTGGTCGTGAACTTATGTGTCTTTACATAAAAAGCCAGGCACCGGTTGCAAAAATACCTTAAATTATCTCCTTTAGGCTTAATTTTCCTTAGCTGAGGGACAGTTGCACAGAATCCCTTAAAAGGTCTCCTTAGTTAAGGATATACGTTAACTCACCTACTGCACTGAAAGAGATTTTAAGCTGTGAAAGTTTCCATGGAGATTGTTTGCTTGGACTCACGCTTGTGTTATCGTCGCACAAAGTTGGCCAATAGATGGTGAAAAAATGGCGGAGGAAAAGAAACATATTGTTCAGAGGAGGAAAAGATTATACCACTGGAGAAATATAATCATAGAAAACACATCCTACAAAGTAAATTTGATCCCCAAACACCAGAAAATGATTGTAGGAAGAAACTGCCCTGAAAATGAATTCTGTCAAATCTATAGTGGAAAATCAAAGGCGTATCCACTGGGCGCGTGGTCGCAGAACAGTCTTCTTGGGGTGTGTTAGTTTTTTGCATTTATCATGTTGCAGATAAGATGGAGTCACTGGTACCTTAAGTTTTTGGGTTTTTTTTGCTTGCTTTAGTTGCTAAGGTCTTCAGTGCAACAGTCTAGGGATTCCATTAGTATAAGACCAAAACAAGGAGAAAACCATGAATACTTCATTGAACATTTTAATGAGAAAATTTAAAGGTGTTTTGTCCAACCAATTTTATTCTGAGGAAACCTTAACGAGGACTTAAAGTAATATTTTAACTTAAGGTGTTTTGTCCAACTGGCCTCAGACCTTTTGACTGAAGGAAAAACATAAGTACAAAATGAATGAAACAGCAGTGCAAATGAATGAGACATCCAAAGAGAGTCCATGCCTTATTCAGCTTGTTTTTTCCTCTTAAAGCTGGGGTAGGCCGTTTTATTTTGGCATCATTTAGCAGAAATACCATGCTTAACTTGGAGCATGTTGTAATTTAAGTGGACCGAGAGAAACAAGACTTTTGCACCTTCTCTTGGTTCTGGTTTTGGGCTTTAGAAAATCTAGCCTGTTACAGGAGACTTTGGACTATTGGCTGTTCTACAGATGCAGATGTGTGTGTATTGTCCCTTCTGTGAAAGCCTGATTCAACGGTGGAGAATCCTGCAGAAAAAGCTGCTATTCCAGCATTGGCTACACTGCCTACACTGCAAAGTAACCCAAAAAAAGGAGAATAAATTTAACAAAGAGAGTCTTAAAAATGAGTCTGACAGTATATGAAACAAAACATAACATTATTGGCAGTGTGTTACAGAGATGGAGAGAAAATGTTTCTAATTGCTTAGCCCTCTGATAAGTGGAGCCAGACGCTCTCAGCTGCGGCTTCATGTTCATATAGGCAGTATGTTGCCAAGTAAGCTGGAGTCTCAAATCCCTGTGTCCCCTCCTCCTCATTTTCCGCTACTACAGACCACCTCACCCCGAAGAGAGTAGGCAGCAGCTCCACAGATAGACCCCCATTCAGTGGCCGCAGCAATCCAAATCCAGCCAAAGCAAACCAAAGCTCCCTCCTGGATAAGCAAAATTTCTGTTGCTGCAGTTACACAGGTCAGACCGGCCACTGTTGCGGGCCACTAGCCTGCTGTGACAGCCACCAGCCGAATTCAAGCCACTACAGTTTTACATTAAATGGTAAAACAACTGGAGGTGTGAATACTTAATGTCACAGCACTGACTGTTCTGTAGTCCTACATGATGTCACTGTGTGCAGGATGGTGTGTTTGTCAGTCATGTTTCTGGATTCAGTCTCTCAGAGAGCTCAGAGCTGTTGACAGGAGCTGTGAGGTCAGAAACACACTGTTAGTCCTTTATCCTGCACTGAAGTACGTCAACTCACACTGAAATACTATTACAATCAAAACCCTTCTTAATCTACAGAGTGTGAGTCAGATCAGAGACAATACAATATAAATAAGTTCTACTTACGAGGTGCAGGGCGACTGGCTGAAATATGAGGAAAAGAGAAATTTCAATTGTCACAGTTTAAAATGGCAAAACATTTATTTATACATCACTGAATAAAACCTGTTTCCTTGTCTTTTTAGATCTCTTTATATTTTGTGCATTAGATACTCTGTGGCTTACAGAGCTAAGGCTGATTGCTGCACTATTAAATGTTGCTTCAGTTTAGCAGTCTGAATAAGAGCATCAGCTCAGCTGCTCTGAGTCTCTCACCTTTCTTCTTTTTGTAAACTGTAAATCCAACAGCAGCAATGAGGACAGCAGCAAGAACAACCACTGCAGCAGTGATCGGGACAGTCATGTTATCTGCTCAGACAAAAAATAGATTTCAAAAATGAAAGAAAAATTATTACAACCCCTGCATACAAAGCAGTTCAGAACAGAAGAACATCCAACCATCTGATCATCACACATACAGGTGGTGGACCTCCAGGGGTCCCCAGAAAAATGATGAGTTATTTACAGTAACTGTTATAGTCACTATAGAAGTGAGCCCAATGTGAGTAAGAATCACAAGACAGACTATTCTGATCTCATAGATTTCACTTCCTCCATGGTTTTTCCCTCAACTGTTTTTTCCCTAACTGACATCTGTCAGTCTTGATCATATTTAACAGCCAAAATCTTTTCAGATGTCAACCCAGTGTCACTCCGAAGTTGTCGAAATCTGGCACTTGGGCAGTGACTTGCGGCATCACATGCTGATGAAAAAAGCCATCCTTTAATGCTGGCATGGTACGCAGTCGGTCGCTGTTATAGTTTAACAGCGCCAGGCGGCATCAGGGTGAAACGCGGCGGGGCAAGAACGAAAGTTAAGGCAGCAAGAGTCCAAGAAGGGCAAGTGGGAGGGGTGGTGGAGGGGTCCAACAAACACCGACCTTTACCCTGGAGAGCGGTGTTCACGTCCTTTAAGATTATAAAGCCAAACCTTGTTCTTTTTTTCCTAAACCTAACCACGTATGTTGATGCCTAAACCCAACCACATGCATTAGGTGTTGGAGGGGGAAAAAAAACGTCAATTTGTGTTGTTGTAACGACGTAGTGCGTTTATTTTGAAAGAGACAGTATGTAATTCGCAAATTTCCTGTGAAAATGGAAGTGTATTTTGAAAGAAGTCCTTGAGATGAAAAAGTTAGGGAGGAAAACAAAGACTGGTCTAGCAAAAGACACTATTGACACATATGGGAAACAAAGGATCCAGTCTTTTGGAGGATTTTAAGACCAAAGAAATCAAAGAAATTATGAAATCTGTCTTTGCTGCTATTTCTCTCACAACTCAGGCAGTATGATGGGAATGCAATACTAAGTTGCTTTAAATGTTGTTAAATGTCTAAGTTTGAACTTTCTGTGAATTTATTATATATCAAGAATGAGTCATTAGGGACTGTACTGTATTTGCTATTTTTGTACATCAAAAATATGCGATGACACTGTCAGGGTCACATGGTCTGAGCAGTGACCCTGGAAAAGGACAATAAATTAGTTTAATACTGATCTTAAAATCATCAACGAATCTTTAACAGATGATAAAAGTTGAACTGACAAGAAAGTCAAACATGAGACTGCTCAACATGAAAAAACTCACCTTTGCTATTTCTCAGCGCAGTTTTGCCCCAGTTGGTCCTGATCGCTGCTTTGTCCAGTGTGGTGACGATGTGGTCCTTCACACCAGAGAGATGAAACACACAGTCGTACCTCCTCCAGTCTTCAGGTGGGACTGATGAAAGGTTCAGGTCAACACTCATCTGGAAGGATCCATCGTGGTTGGGGAGAATCTCTCCGAGCTCCACGTCCTCATGAATCTCTTCTCCATCTTTCCTCCAGAACATCATGGCTCTGTCAGGGTAGAAACCTGTAGCGTGGCAGCTGACTGGAGAGGAGGGAGACTTCTGGAGGAGAGACACTGAGGGAAGGTCTGCACAGTTTAAAAAAAGAAAGTTTATATGACAACGGGGCTGGGATGTTATGTATTAAACACTAACATTAGGTCAGGCTAAAACTAACTGGAAACAGTGCACATATCTTGTACATTGATTCAAAAGCACAGCATTCAGTTTGCAGCACCAGAGTCCTGTTCATGATAATAATTCTGCAGTTAATGAATCATGATTATTACCATGATGTATGATTACACTGCAGCCTGTTTTCATTCCAAAGCTGTCAAATACCACCGCTTTGTCAGTGATTTTGGCGGCAGATACCTGATGCCTTAAGTCACCTTTCGCGGCGATATGATATGCCATTGGATGACATCAGGTTGAAATGCTGTCAGTAATGACATAATATAAGGAGCTGGAAAGTCTTTCTGGGGGATGGGGTCCAACAAATCCTGTACTTTCACACAGGAGCCCGCTGTTTGCTTTGCACATGAATGTAGAGCCATAGACCCTTTTACTGTTACTAAAAGAGATGTGACGAGTGGTGCACTAGCAAATACACATTCCCAGTGCTGGAGCGCACTCTGGTAGCCTGGAAATCCAGAATCAAATCTAGAAAGATTTAGGGTCTGGCTATGAGTAATGCAAATGGCCCAACTGGAGGGGCAGCACCAAGCATGCATTTGAAAATATCACTGCAATTGGATAACACTACGACCAATCAGAACAATAGATTAGACTCTTGCCGTATCCGGTCATCAAACAGCAAAAACGTCCTTCTTGCAAAGGAAAGACTCGAGTGCCGTCTTCTGTTCCTCTTTTAGAGAAAAAGTCTAACTCGTTCATTGTAGCGGCCAAAGCTGTTTCAAACAACTGGTGTTCATCCGTAGCCATCTTGCAGTGTTTACTGACTGATTCCGGACTTCGTCGTCGCAGCACTGTCGTCATCTGTTTAGCTCACCTGTGGCCCGCCTATGTCAGACTGGTGTTATTGGTGCAGCTCACCTCCAAGGGCATGGGTAATGAGCATCATTACTGATTGCCAGTGTGACTCGCTGAGCAAATTCAAATTGTGCTCTCGCGAGAACTCTTGATTTCCAGAGATGGGGACTCGAGTCATTGTGACTTGGACTCAAGTCGACTCGAGTCGCTGTTTTGATGACTTGTGACTTGACTTGACAAAAAATAAAAGACTTGAGACTTGACTCGGACTTGGAAGTTAAAGACTCGGGACTTGACTTGACTTGAGACACGATGACTTGAATGACTTGAGTGTTATTCACATCATGTTTTCGGTTAGAATATAAAATTAATAAATTAATTTAAAAAATAATGTTGATTACCCGGTAGGAGCGCAGGCTGAGAATGGCGTCATGATTGGATCACTCCCCTCTCAATCAGTCATGCCCTTTCTACATACCTTACGAGTTTATTGGAGAAACAGGCCCTCTTATATCAGATAGGCATCAACATGTCAGCGGGAGGGGTACCAAGAGTCATCGTCTTCGGCTTTCGGAATTACCATTATGACGGCAAAAGACGAACAGCACAGTGCAAGACATGCGGCATAAACATCTCAGACAGCCAGGCGACAACTTCAAACTTTGTTTGTCATTTGAAGAGTCATTCTGCCCAGTAAGTGCTTGTCAATTAGCTAATATTATCTGGTTAGTCGGTAGTTAGCTAACGTTATCTTGATACGATGAGGGGGTGGGGTGGGGTGGGGGGTGGGTCGGTTTGGTGGAACTTGTTTTTAATTTATTTGTTAACATTAACCCCAGAAAACGTGAGCGAACATTCCGACCGGTTCATCACAAGACCGGCTGTACATTTTATGAACGAGCAACACAGGGTTAAATGAGCTAAATGGGTGATTTTGGCCACTGCCTTGGTTAGTGTGTGTGTGTGTGTGTGTGTGTGTGTGGGCGTGTGTGCGCGCGCATGGGGGTCGTCCCTGCAAAGTAAACATTGCAGCGATGAAGTCAATGTTTACTGACAGTTACTTATATCTTGTCTTTTCACTTTATTAAGATCAGATTCTGCAGGTAAAATTACAATAATAAGGTGACTTGACTTGGACTTGACTTGACTTGCCCAAGAAAAAATGACTTGGGACTTACTTGAGACTTGAAGGTTAAGACTTGAGACTTACTTGAGACTTGCACATGTGTGACTTGGTCCCATCTCTGTGGATTTCCAGGGTAGCACTCTGGCACAAACTGGACCATTGGTAAATTTGTCACGCATTCTGAATGTACTGTTCGGTTATCCAGAGCACCACACTCTCAGTGGCAGAGTGCACTCTGGCCAGTGAAGAGGAGGACGACATGTTCCCTCCAGTTTGTTTTGCTATCAAAGGCTGATGTTAGCTAATGTGCCAAAAAGTTAGCATTATGGTGAAATCCAATATTCCTCTTAATACCCTCCCAGTTTCTGATGAGGTGGACATGATACCCCTTAATACACATAATGTTATTCATTCCTACAACAGTATATACTTTTTCCCTAATCTGATATGAAGTGTGCACTGCACATACAAGCATTTTTGATCATCGCCTCAGTCCAGTCCTTGGGTCTTATTGCATTTAACCATAATTGTCTTCATTTTTGTTGGTGGTTGGTATGTGATAAAATTCAAGTTTTGAGTCATGACCCCTTCTACTCTTGCTCCCAGTAACACAACAAGATGACATTTTAAGACTCCTATGTCACCTGCAACCCAGTGGTGGCGAGTTATGTTTTGCCTCCAGCTAATAAACTGATGTCATTGTGATGTCAGCCCTTTATTTCTAAACCTAACCAGGTCCTTTTGTTGACATCCTGGCGTTGGTTACTGCGTCCCAGAACATCAACAGCAGACGCATGGGGATACGTAGCGGGTAATTTGTTGACGTGAAAGTCCACTGACAAAGTGGCAATAGGTGATGACTTGGGATGAGAACATGTTATCATGTGACTTCACCTGTTCTCTGCAGAAAACTCTTCTCATAGTTCAAATATGTCTTCAGCCACGCAGGACACTCGCTGGTGAGGAAGTTCTTCTTTTTTGCGATATCAAATTTATTTCCATCCCACTCTTGTTTAATCATTTCAGCTTGTGGGTTCTCAGCGATCCATGTCTCTGTCTCCATGGCAAATGTGAGAAAGTCCTCTCCATTATAACCATACTTGTTAAAACCATGTACCTTTTCAGTCTCATCATCCCAGTCACAACCCGAAATCTGCTGGTGAATGTGTACACCTAAGAGACAGAAAAGAGACTGCAGTGAAATTCTAGTACAATCAACTGTTGATATTACGTCTTTACCAGAGATTAGAGTCTTCACAGGTCCACAACAATGGACCCAAACCTGAATTAACCTGCAAAATTATTTTAGAAATCCAATTTGACCCAGCTAATTTAAAAATATTCATAAGCCAATCCCTTTGTGTCTTAGATATAACAGACCAGACGTGGTTCATGTCCAAGGCAAGAGGGACCATGCTCATTCAAATTGCTACTAAAAATGCAGTTCTCTTTGTTGTTGTTGTTGCTATGATCTGCACCAGTTTAATAAACCAGGTTGTATCAGCTGTAAAACTGTTGTTATAATTGGGTTTCCACTGAAGAGTTATTCTGATCTAATCAAATGGGAAAAAATGAATGAACTAGCAATCCAGGAAAAACATTTATTTTAACATACCTTCAGTTTGGTTTAAGTGCTGCTTGAAACTGTCAGTTTGAGCTTTAAAGAGCTCCTGATAATTCATGCACGCTTCAACGCTCCTTTGCCAGTATTGTGGTTCTTCTTTCCTTAATTTTCTCACCCAGTCTTGTCTGGGTTCGTGTGTTGCCATGTTGCTGTCAGAGTAAGCCATAATCACTTCATCAATGTCTGCCATGACCAAATAATCTGGGATGTTTGGGACTCCAGAGGACACCATGAGGTAAAACGTTAGGGAGTGTTTCACTGTGGGACAAACAGACAAACGGACAGAGAAACAAATCTTAAGTCATTTAAATGTATTGTATTTATCTTTAACATTATTTTAATAGCTGTGAATTTGGAAGTGTATCTGTGTTCCCATAGTTCTTCTTCTTTTAATTTATTGGGCTGCGATTACTTTAGGAACTGATCTTCTAATGAAAAGAGCATCTATATTTAGACAAAGAGCTGTGCCAGAACAATTTTAGACTCCTTTCCTAACACGTTAATTAAACAAACTAGTCCATAGCCATTGGTAGCTTTGTCACCTTCTACCTATGCCAATCCTCAATGCCTATGTGCAGTTTCACATACATTGACCACGTCAGTGAGTAGAAAAACGTGGGACAGACAGAATGACTGACTGACAGAATGACACACTGACAGTTTCCGTGATTATGTACAGCATACCATACCATGACTTAGTCATACCAAAAATTAGGAAAAAAAACAACAACATTGGGCCACAGTGGGAGCCACAGCGATCGGTCACATTTTAGCCATTTTTAAGCATTTTTCTGTTGTTATAGCGCCACCCAGTTGCCAATTAGAGTTAAATTTCTCCAGTCACCTCGAGGCGTCCTGTTCTACATATCTACCAAGTTTAGTAAAAATCGATATGGCGGTTAGGCCTAGATAAGAAATTAGCTCTCTAGCGCCCCCATTTTGTTTGATCGGGTCAATAATGGAGGGGTCCCCTCAGATTATGTGTAGTCATATGCCTACAAAGTTGCGTGGTGATCAGTGAAACCCTTGAGATGTTATACACCTTTATGTGATGAGCCACGCCCTCCGCAATATTCATTGCCTTATAGAAGCTCAGTTTTAGTAAGTTTTCCAACTTTTGCCAAGAGGGAACTTTAGATATTGGTCCCTAGATTACGTTCACCGAGTTTCATGCATATCGGTCAAACTTTCTAGGAAGAGATCGATTTTAAGTGTTTTTCAAAAAATTCAAAATGGCGAAAAATCTATATAACCGGAAGTTATGGGTTCTTGAGTCAAATTTGTTCCTCATGAGGAGAGGCATCTCTGTGCAAAGTTTCATGTCTCTACAACATAGAGGGCATGAGATATGCCCATTCAAAGTTTGCAATTTCAATTGGTTGCTATAGCGCCCCCCTTTGGCCAATTGATGTAATATTGCTTCATTCGCATCCTCCCATGACCCTCTACCACTGTGCCAAATTTCACATGGATTGACCAAGTCAGTGAGGAGAAAAACGTGGAACAGACACACAGATGGACACACAGACAGAATTTTTGTCATTATATAGTTATATAGTAAGATACAAAGCTAGGAAACATCTTTGTTAGGTTCCCATTATGTGCTATATAGAGCTGAGGAACATAGGACTCAGGGAAGATAGGGCCCTGGAAACACTGGGCTGAGGGAACACAGGGCTGTGGGAACATAGGACCCTAGAAACATAGAGCCCTAGGAACACGACCCTGGGAGACTTCTTTTGTAGAATTTGGGAACATAGGACATAGGGAACATAGAATCTGGGGAACATAGGACTAAGGGAACACAGAACCCTGGAAATAGAGGACTGAGTGAACATTGGACCCAGGGAAAATAGAGCCAAGTGAACATAGGACCTGCTGGGAACATTGGACCCTAATAACACAGGATCCTGAGAAAAATGGACTAGGGAACAAAGGACCCAGGAAACATAGAACCCTGGGAACATAGGACTGAGCGAACACTGGACCCAGGGAAAATAGAGCCGAGGGAACATAGGATGCTTGGAAGATAGAATCAAGGGAACATAGGACTGAGAGAACAGAGGACCTGAATATAGGACCCTGAAAACATAGAACCCTTGGAACATAGGAACCAGTGAACATAGGACCAAGAGAACCTAGGACCCTTGGAACATAGGATCCAGGCAACATAGTACCCTAGGAATGTAGGATCAAGGAAATATTGGTCCCTGGGAACATCTGACCCTGGGATCATAGAATCCTGGAAGAACACATATGAGAACTGGGGAACATAGGACCCTTGAAGTATAGGAATGACCCCATCACTTCCCTGAACACATTTTTTTCAATATGGGACAAAACAGTAAGAATGTATTATAACACTGTTCCTACTGGTTTTATAGAATTTGTGCCCAGTAATGAATACTATGTGTCGCTGATGCAGCAAAGAAAAATCTTTGGGTGTATTTCAGTGCAGGACAAACAAGATTTCAACATTATATTCATAATGTCTGTATAGTCTCATCAAGATGAGGTAAGGGGGAAACTAAATCCCAGGTGTGTCCCTGAAGCAAAATGCAAAGCTGAGTGAAAAGTGAAGTATACATTTTAAATGTGATCTTACCTGGAGATGAGACATGACAGCAGAGAAGCAACAAAAGTAACTTTATCATCTTGTTGTATTTAGGATGTGTGGGTTAGGGACCGAGCTGGTTTAGCTGTTTTGTTCTCGGTCCAGTGCTATTTCCTTGTGGGGGAGGTGGGAGTGTCTCTGTTCTGATGATACAGAAATTCGGGAACTTGTTTCACTTCTGTAATGATCACTGTTTCAACACATCTGAGCATGTTTTCAAATGAAGAAGAACATGACTGATGAAATCTGAAGCTTCACCACTGGTATTTCAGAAAATCTTCCCTTTACAGTTCTGAAGGTTTTGCAGTTAAACTTTGTGATTGACAGATAAGTTGGATAAGAAGAGAGGAAAATAATTAAACTAGAACACAAGCCCACAGAATCGCTTTGCTCTACATCAATATTTTAGCAAAAATGTTTTATATGTAGGATTTCTGGATGATGCATTCATAATATAAAAGAGGAAGAAGAAGATTTACTTTTATTAATCCCAGAGGAGAAATTCACTCTATTGTCATACACACAGGCCCAAAATACGCACACATGCACAAACAGGACCTATACATGCATTAAATGGAGAGATGTCAGGGTGAAGGGCTCCCTTGGTTGGGTGCCCCGAGCAGTTGGGGCTTCAGTGCCTTGCTCAGGGGAACCTTAGCCGTGCCCAGGAGGTGAACTGACATCTCTCCAGCTACCAGTCCACAGTCCATATTTGGTCTGGATGGGGACTTGAGCCTGCTGCCCTCCAGTTTCCAACCCAGGTCCCTATGGACTGAGCTACAGCTACCCCACTTTAATGCAGCACTTCTGAAGAAAAGCATTTATGATAATAACATGCATATATCTGAGACTTTTATTGCACATGTGGGACCAAAACTATTAAAATAAGATGGAGGTGTTTTGACTTCAGTCTTGAAGGAATGCTGTGAGTTTTGGAAGCCACCAGATGTCACTGTGCTGCTGCATTTGAGGCCCCAAAGCTTCATAAGGATTCATCCGCCCATCACAAGTTCTGACTCGACTAAATTAGGGACTGTACAAAACTTACTAGGACAGGAAGGGGGTGAATACTGTTTAATTTTATCTAAAAAAACATCTTAAATTCACATCTATGTTCATTTTGAAAGAAAAATCATACTGTGCAACCAAATTATTATTGTTTTCATTGCTGGTGATAATTTTAATCATATTGAGAAATTAAATCACTATTCCTATTTTTTATAGGAATGGGAATCTGTTTTTCTGATTTACCCAACACACATACTGTACTCAAAAAACAAAACAAAAAAAAAAACATACAATCTGAATGCATCTTTGAAACACTTTATTTGCTTTAATCATATTTACCTGACATACAAGTTTCTGTCTTAACGTACCATTTGTCTTTTTGTCCACTGGATGATAATTTAAAAACCAGCACAAGGCTAATTTCATCAGTCTAAATCTGTCTGACAGGGAGGTGGACCAGCTGTATGTGCCAGAGCAAATAAAAATAAATGAGCTCACAAATTCTTCTGGTTCCTATTAGAGTAAACATCACTTATTTTTATCTACAATTACCATCGCTGGTCTTTTTTTTTTCTTTTTCTTTTTTTAAATGTAATGTAACAGAAGTTTTACATTAAATGGTAAAACAATTTTAGAAGCTTGTAGCTTTAGGCAGCTTGTTTAACTGGAGGTGTGAATACTTAATGTCACAGCACGAACTGCTCTGTAGTCCTACATGATGTCACTGTGTGCAGTGAGCTCAGAGAGCTCAGAGCTGTTGACAGGAGCTGTGAGGTCAGAAACACACTGTTAGTCCTTTATCCTGCACTGAACTACATCAGCTCACACTGAAATACTATTACAATTAAAACCCTTTTAAATCTACAGAGTGTGAGTCAGATCAGAGACAATCCAATATAAATAAGTTCTACTTACGAGGTGCATGGCGACTGGCTGAAATATGAGGAAAAGAGAAATTTCAGTTGTCACAGTTTAAAATGCCAAAACATTTTTATTCTCACGTCTTTCATATAAATCAATGAATAAAACCTGTTTCCTTGTCTTTTTAGATCTCTTTATATTTTGTGTATTAGATACTCTGTGGCTTACAGAGCTAAGGCTGATTGCTGCACTATTAAATGTTGCTTCAGTTTAGCAGTCTGAATATGAGCATCAGCTCAGCTGCTCTGAGTCTCTCACCTTTCTTCTTTTTATAAACTGTAAATCCAACAGCAGCAATGAGGACAGCAGCAAGAACAACCACTGCAGCAGTGATCGGGACGGTCATGTTACTGGGCTCCTCTGCTCAGACCATATATAGAAAATAGAAATGAACAAAGAAAAAAGATCATAACATGTGCAGACGCATTTAAAACAGAAGTACATCCATCTATTTGTTCATCACACATACAGGTGGTGAATACAGACAGTGTAATCTATACGACAGGAGCCATCAGTGTGTGTGTGTGTGTGTGTGTGTGTGTGTGTGCAGAGATATACAGTACTTAAAGGGCACCACATACATCAGGTAAGCTAAACTGATACATGTTAGTGACTTTGTTGTTTTTAATCAGAGATATTTAAAGAGTGGACAGGCAGCATTAAAGACACCTGTCATTATGTGGTGAGAAAAAAACAACATTTAAAAACAAGCACCTCAAGCTGGACTCGAAGGTTATTATTTTATTAATATTATTAATATTTTTGCTGAAGGCCTACAATACAACCTAACCAAAGGGAGTTTATCAAAAGAAGTAACACTAAGCAGTGATGGTCTAACTAAAGACACTGTTGAGATGCATTATGGGAAATGCAGGACCCAGTCTTTTGGGGGATTTTGAAGACAGGGGGGCCTATCTTACACCCGGTGCGTAGTGGCACACATTGCAATGCAACTGTCAACCAGCACCCACGTTGTGTAAGTAGCAAATGTATAATTGATAGCGTATTGCTAATTTGCGGCATTAACTGACAAAACCTGGTGTAAAGTAAGAATGACGCAGTATTTTCCTGCTACTTAAAGGCTGTACTATTCAGATATCAAGATGCACCTACATAGGCAGATTCACAACACATGTACACTCTGCTGGTGACACACACAGGGCAGGTGGGTGAAATAATACATCATGAACAAGGAAAATATTAATGATATTCTGTACAATGTGAACAGAACAACAGAGCTGCAGAGCTGCTGTCTGACTCCACATTAAGAGAGATGATGTGTGCATTTACTCATGAGGAGCAGAGTAACTTGGCTGATTATTTCAGAAGCTAAAAGTTTAGTTCTTTTACCCTAATTAGGTTTTAGTTTTGCTGCTTTAGTGTGCTACAATATTTGCTGCAGTGACATTACTGCTCTTACTTCATCACTCTCAGCAGAAAACAGCTCGCTTCCTCAGTTTAATGTGCCGTTTAACCAGCAAAGTGAAGTTGGACACACCCTTGATGCACTTGTGCCATGCACCTTAGACACTGTAGTTTGTTTAACTAGGGCCCTAAAGGTCAGGATATACTGGACTTTACTGCTATGCCTTTCATAAGTTAGACTGCATGATGAAAATGCGTCATGTGGTATACGATGTGAGCCACCCCCGAGGATTAACCGGGTCAGATAAATAACGTATACATAGCCCCGGGTGTCTGCAAAAAATACATTTGTATTATGTTTTAGTAATGCAGAGCACTAATACACATACACATGTGGATACATAAATAGCTGTAGTGCCTCCTTCACCATGAGTCCTTTAGATCGGTAAAATATGGTTGATGTTCAGTATGTTTTCCAGAAATCAGTGTTGATTGACTTCTCCTTTTTTCAGATGCACCCCTGTATTTTGAGTGAATCAGTCTGGGGCACACAACTCTTTTACCATCCGAGTTTGGGTGTCCTCTCTGCCCCAAATTTAAAACCAAAAATGAGAACGCGATCCAGGGGCACTTGAAAAACCATATGGAAAATGCAGTTCATTTCTATGGTATACTGATGAGAAGTATCTGTTTGAGATGATATACTTCTACATTTAACAGTAATGTTTAATGATATTTGTTTGGGACAAGACAAGACATTTTAGGCTGCATCTTGGGATCCTGTGATTTGTGGAACAGTGGTTGACATTTTATACCATTTTCTTACATTTTATAGATCAAACAAATAAATTCTTTTACTCTTTTTCCATTTTTTCTGGAATAAAAACTTGTTCACAAAAAAGAGAACTCCAAGTCTACTTCTTTATTTTGCTAGTACAATAGTGTAATATTGTGTTTACATGTGCTCCTGAAATATAGAATACATCTGACAATATGACAATCTAATTATTACGTTCATTTAATAGTTAAATAGTTACCATTAACCATACTGATGTAAGAGTAAGTATGACATTTGCTGTGTCCATGGTTTTCAGTTGTTTTGAATGACCTGATTGTAATCTGCATGTTGCAACTGTAGCCCAATAAATGAAAGTGCTCACCTTATTTAATCTTTGTTAAAAATTAAACCAGATAAAATTCATTTGTTTGCTGATTTTCTGCAATTTTTGTAGGTTTAACTTGTTGGGGTCAATGTTATTCCAAACAAAACATGATTGTATTTAAAATAATTGTTGAAATAATTGTATTATTATTATTATTTATTTTATAATATATATATATTTAGAATTGTTGACTGCTTCAAATTTTGGAAATGTATTGCTAAAATAAATAATATAAAAAAGACAGACTTAAAAACCGACTTCTTGTGAAAAAAACAAAACAAAAAACTGACTTCCAGTATGTACTGTATACAACTTCCGGTATAGACTTCCAGTATGTATACACAAAGAATATTAACCTCCGGTATGGACTTGCGGTATGTATTGGATATATGACGGCGCCCTTGTCCGCCATCTTGCCTGCAGCTGGATACCCTTGAAAATGACGAGAGAGTCAAACAATGACATCATTTGTCATTAAAAAACAGCAACAACAACAACAAAAACAATTCACCTTTCCTATTTCTAAACGCAGTTTTGCCCCTGTTGGTCCTGATCACTGCTTTGTCCAGTGTGGTGACGATGTGGTCCTTCACACCAGAGAGATGAAACACACAGTCGTACCTCCTCCAGTCTTCAGGTGGGACTGATGAAAGGATCAGGTCAACACTCATCTGGAAGGATCCATCGTGGTTGGGGAGGATCTCTCCGAGCTCCACGTCCTCATGAATCTCCTCTCCATCTTTCCTCCAGAACATCATGGCTCTGTCAGGGTAGAAACCTGTAGCGTGGCAGCTGACTGGAGAGGAGGGAGACTTCTGGAGGAGAGACACTGAGGGAAGGTCTGCAGAGACAGACAGAACAGTTTATATGATCATGAGGGTGAGCTGTTATGTATTAAAAAACATGAAGTCACACTAAATCTAACTAGAAACAGTGAACATATCTTGTGCATCAATTCAATGCACAGCATGCAGTTTACCTGCATGACACTGCACTCACTGAATTATCAGAGAGGTAGTGTACTACATCAGCATTACTCAGTTACTACAATGTAAAAAATACTCCATTACATGCAAAAGTGCTGTAGTCAGAACTGATGCCTCTATTTAGTTAGGTAGTTTAGTCCAGTGGTTCCAGACCAGAGGGTTGGCCCCCGTTTACAGGGTCATAACATAAATCTGGGGGATCATGCGAGTTCTGTGACACAAATCTGTATTAAGTGAGACTCAATCAAGTCTATTGCCAGTGATTAGCACCTCACTATAATTCTTGGAGTGCATTACTTTTATATTTTAAATGAGAATGGGCTGTTCATATTTATAATACATTAAAAACAGGAGAGCTGAATGAACACTTTTGTGTCATTTAAAAAGCATCAGTGGTTGTGACTGTACCTATTCTCTGTAGAAGACTCTTCCCATAGGTCCAAAACGTCTTCAGCCAAGCAATACACTCGTTGGTGAGGAAGTTCTTCCAAAACTCATTATTAGCTTTATTTCCATCCCACTCTTGTTTAATGATTTCAGCCTGCGGGTTATCTGCAATCCATGTCTCTGTCTCCATGTCTAATGTGAGGAAGTCCTCTCCATTATAACCATACTTGTTAAAACCATGTACCTTTTCAGTCTCATCATCCCAGTCACAACCTGAAATCTGCTGGTTAACGTGAACACCTAAGAGAGGGAGAGAAAAGACTGCAGTGAGATTCCAGCTCAGTCAGCTGTATTTGATATTACATCTTTACCAGAGATATACCGTCATTGCCTAATTATTGGACTACATTTCCACTTTATTAGTGCTCCAGTTTCAGTAGAGGGAGCATTTGTTTTTGTGCTGATCAATTAATAGTGAGTGACACATTCAGCATCTCTGGCATCATTTTAAATGAAGCAGCATGACAGTCAGCAAGTTTACAGAGAAGAACAATCAGGGGTCAGGTCAGGTCAAGTTGTCTGCAGCTGGTGACTTTCGATTTAAGATCAGATGATCGCCAGGATTCATCCTCCAACAACCATAAGTGCTTGTACAAAATTTGGAAATCCATCCAGTAGTTATTGCAATATTTCAGTCTGGACCAAGAATCTTGACTGTGGCTTAATAGTAAAGGAAAGAGATGGACTTTTTCATACCTCCAATAGCTGTGGCCGGAGGCATTGTTATCAGGTTGTCCAATTCTTTTAAATGCAATGTGTCAAGAACGCCTTTAAGAGATTTCTTCAAATTTGGCACAAATGTACAGTTAAAGTCGGTAATACACTAATTAGATTTTAGTGCTCAGAGGTCAAGGTTCAAGGTCACTATGACCTAGTCTGTCTCATTCTTGTGACTGTGATATCTCAAGAAAACTTTAAGCGACTTTCTTCAAATTTGGCACAAACATTCACTTTGACTCAAGGATGAACAAATTAGATTTTGGTGGTGAAAAGTCAAGGGCATTGTGACCTTGTGTCTGTCTCATTCTCGTGAACGTGATATCTCAAGAAGGTCTTGAGGGAATTTCCTCAAATTTCACACAAACATTCACTTGGACTCAAGGATGAACTTATTAGAATTTGGTAATGAAAGGTCGAAGGTCAAGGTCACTGTAACCTCACAAAACATAGATATGCCTATAACTCAAGAATCCATACACTAATTACCAGAGATGGGACCAAGTCACACATGTGCAAGTCTCAAGTACAGTCAAGTCAAGTCCTGTAATAGGTCAAGTCAAGTCCAAGTCAAGTCACCTTATTATTGTAATTTTATCTGCAGAATCTGATCTTAATAAAGTGAAAAGACAAGATATAAGTAACTGTCAGTAAACACTGACTTCATTGCTGCAGTGTTTACTTTGCAGCGATTACCCATTTAGCTCATTTAACCCTGTGTCACTCGTTCATAAAATGTACAGCCGGTCTTGTGATGAACCGGTTGGAATGTTCGCTCACGTTTTCTGGGGTTAATGTTAGCAAATAAATTAAAAACAAGTTCCACCAAACCGACCCACCCCCCACCCCACCCCCTCATCGTATCAAGATAACGTTAGCTAACTACCGACTAACCAGATAATATTAATTGACAAGCACTTACTGGGCAGAATGGCTCTTCAAATGAAGAACAAAGCCTGAAGTTGTTGCCTGGCTGTCTGAGATGTTTATGCCGCATGTCTTGCACTGTGCTGTTCGTCTTTTGCCGTCATAATGGTAATTCCGAAAGCCGAAGACGATGACTCTCGGTACCCCTCCCGCTGACATGTTGATGCCTATCTGATATAAGAGGGCCCGTTTCTCCAATAAACACGTAAGGTATGTAGAGAGGGCATGACTGATTGACAGGGTAGTGATCCAATCATGACAATGCCATTCTCAGCCTGCGCTCCTACCGGGTAATCGACATTATTTTTTAAATTAATTTATTAATTTTATATTCTAACCGAAAACATGATGTGAATAACACTCAAGTCATTCAAGTCATCGTGTCTCAAGTCAAGTCAAGTCCCGAGTCTTTAACTTCCAAGTCCGAGTCAAGTCTCAAGTCTTTTATTTTTTGTCAAGTCAAGTCACAAGTCATCAAAACAGCGACTCGAGTCAACTCGAGTCCAAGTCACAATGACTCGAGTCCCCATCTCTGCTAATTACAACAAAGTTTGCACAAATGTCTAATAGGATAAAATGATGAAGAGGGGACTTTTTATATCCAAAAGGTCAAAAGTCAACTTCACTGTGACATCATAATGTCCTGCAAAAACACTTTTCTGGCCATTATTCAGCATCATATCTCAGGAAAAGAAGGGGAGACATTTGGTCAGACACTGAATTGGTGACACTTATCTTGGGTGCCCACCTTGAAACTGTACTGATTGTTTAGATGTATAGCTGTTGGCGCAAGATGTGTTTGGAGCATGCATGTTTTCACAGACATTGATTTAATCTGTAAGAGAAACTTGGTTCGCAGAGGCATACAACTACGAGGTGGTTATTTTAGTTTATTAGTTTTGTTATTTTTTTGTTATTTTTTCTTGCATTGATCCAGCTGATGTAAGTATCATACTAAAACAGTATTGGTAGTATCAATACTGTCTTGAGTATTGGTGATATCAATACTGAAAACTGTCTTGTCCTGTTGCTCCTGCTCTATAGTTTAAGAAACCTCAATCTCATCTAGTGTGTAGGACTTACAGGAATATATTGGCAGGCATGAAATACAATATAATAAGTATGTTGTCTTCAATGTATTGTCACCTCAAAATAAGAAATGTTGCATTTTTGTTAACCTCAGAATGAGCCATTGATATGTACATAGGGAACTTGTCCATGTATATGGGGATCGCCATGTTGCACCACCATGTTTCTACAGTATCCCAGAGTGGACAAACCAAAACATTACTCTAGAAGTTCTCTCTCTGTTCAGTCGCTACCATCTAGTGAACATTTTGGTAGTGTTGCTTTTCTTAGTTTCTTTTTCCTTAAGTTTCACTTTGCATTGTTAATGTTGTTTTCAGCTGAACAAAGAGTAGCCTACAGTGTGCATTTAAACCAGTGTCCTCCTCATGTTTAAGCCTGGGAGTGGATATGTCCATAAGTACAGATGTGAAATATTGTTTAAAACAATGCTTTTAGGATGAAATAGTTCAGTGACAGGAACATTTTTGTTCCATTGTCTGTGCAGAGTTTGCATGTTCTCCCTGTGTCAGTGTAGGTTTTCTCCTAGTTTTCTAGCTTCCACCCACAGTCCAAAGACATGTAGGTTAGATTACTTGATGACTCTAAATTGGCTGTAGGTGTGAATGTGTGCATGAATGGTTGTCTGTCCCTGTGGGTTAGCCCTGTGATAGTCTGGCAACCTATCCAGGGTGAACCCAGCCTCTTGCCCAATGTCAGCTGGGATAGGATCCAATCCAACTGTGAGGGCAGAATGGTTGGCCATTGTAATAATAATAATATACTTTAGTTGTACTATAGCACTTTTCGAAACACAGTTACAAAGTGCTGAGTTAACAGCCCCTCTGCAATGAGAGTGTTGAAAAAACACAGATTTGTTTTTAATGTGAAACTGCATTATTCAGTGTTTTTGCTGGTTTTAATCACCTGGTCCATTTGTTTTGGAGAGAAAGAGACCTCTGCGAATAATCAGGCTCCTGGTAAAAACCTCCTGAACAATGAACACTAAAGGAAATTTAACCAGGAGTTACAGATGGTTGCAATCTGCAATCCTCACTGCTAGATGCCACTAAATCCCCCTAAATCTTACACACTGTTCCTTTAACATACCTCCAGTTTGGTTTAAGTGTTGCTTGAAACTGTCGGTTTGAGCTTTGAAGAGCTGTTGATAATCCACGGTGTCCTGAGCACTCCTTCCCCAGCGTTGTGGTTCTTCTTTGATTAATTTTCATAACCAGTCTTGCCTTGGTTCTGGTGTTGTCATGCTGCTGTCGTAGCAACACATAATGACTCCCTCAACGTTTGCAACAGCCACATAGTCTGGGATGTTCGGTACTCCAGAAGATGCCATGAGGTAAACTGTCAGGGAGTGTTTCACTGTAGGACAAACAGGATGTAAGTGATTTAAATGTATTACATTTACGTGAAGACAACAATTTGATCTATTGATGGTTTATTGTGATTTTTTCTAATTATATTTGTTATATTCTCATTGTTTGCCTACTGGCCCTATAATGCAGGTTTCTATTTATGAGTGCATTGTGTACAGGGAGTTTTGCTTATATGCCTGGAGTTTGTTGATTGGCTCCACCCATGTCTGAGTAGGGCCTCATTTAGGCCACCTGTGAACCCTGCAGCTTTATGCCCTGATGAAGGCCAGTGAGCATGGCCGAAACATGTTGGTGTTTTTAATGTTCATCATGAACTATCCATTTAATAAAGGCCTTTTAACTTTTGCACCAGAGAAGAGTTGCCTTGGATTTTGTTTTTTCAAGATGTATTCCATTTACTTTTGACATTTTTTTTGGATAGTTGTCGCTTTGCTCAATGTCTAGAGAATCTTTTTTTTTTTTCCATCCAGTATTTGCCAAGACAGGAAGAAACTACAGTTGTGTGCAAAAGTTTGGGAACCCATTGTCAAAATTTTGCTTCCTGCAATTAGTTAATTAAGTGGAAGATTAACTGATTTCCAGGCATGAAATTAAAGATTTCTGCAATATTTTAAGCAAGATTACGTTTTCATTTCAATCTTTTACATTTTCAAAATAACAAAAATGAAAAAGGCCTGAAGCAAAAGTTTGAGTACCCTGCATAGTCAGTGCTTAGTCGCACAGATATCACAGCTTCTAAACCGAGTTCTTCCTGCAAAAGGCTTGTGGTTCTGTGAGATTCTGTGAGGCTGTCTTACATGCACTGCTCTTTTGAGGTCTGTCCACAGATTTTTAATGATGTTTAGGTCGGGGGACTGTGAGGGGCATGGCAAAACCTTCAGTTTTAGGATCATTGTCCTGTTGTAGGAGCCATCCTCTCTTCATCTTCAGCTTCTTTAACAGATGCTGTGATGTTTGCTTCCAGAATTTGCTGGAAGTGAATTGAATCTATTCTTCCCTCTACCTGTGAAATGTTCCCTGTGCCACTGGCTGCAACACAAGCCCAAAGCATGATCGATCCACCCCCGTGTTTAACAGCTGGACAGGTGTCTCTTTTATGAAATTCTGCACCCTTTTTTCTCCAAACATACCTTTGCTCATTGTGTCCAAAAAGTTCTATGTTAACTTCATCAGTCCACAGGACTTGTTTTGAAAAAGCATCAGGATTGTTCAGATGTGTTTTTGCAAATTCCTGCTGCTGAATTTTGTGGTGAGGACACAGGGGAGGTTTCCTTCTGATGACTCTCCGATTAAGATCAAATTTGTACAGGTGTTGTTGCACAGTAGAACAGTGCACCACCACTCCAGAGTCTGCCAAATCTTTCTGCAGGTTTTTTCAGTCAAACAGGGGTTTTTGATTTGCCTTTCCAACAATCCTACGAACTGCCCTCTGTGAAAGTTTTTTGGTTGTCTAGAACTCAACTTGACCTCCACAGTTCCTGTTAACTGCCATTTCTTTATTACATTAAGAACTGGAAACAGCTACCTGAAAACACTTTGATATTGTCTTATAGTCTTCTCCTGCTTTGTGGGCATCAGTTATTTTAGTTTTCAGAGTGCTAGGCAGCTGTTTAGAGGAGCCCATCGCTGCTGATTGTTGGGACAAGGTTTCAGGAGTCAAAGTATTTATAAAGCTTCGAAATTTGCATCACCTGGCTTTTCCTAACCATGATCGTGAGCAAGTCAGAGCCCTAACAAGCTAATTAAGAATTTGGAGATCAGCTCATCTTCTGCTCATGGAACTATTCACAGTAAACTTAATTGTGATTGGGGACGCCCAAACTTTTCCATGCCATTGTAAATTAGCCCTATACTTTTTAGTTCCACTGTAAATTTGTGCCTGTTATCTGTATTATGTTGTCACCTTCCAAGACCTTTATAAAAAGGTAGCAATACCAGTAGGCTACACACCTTAAATGGTATTCCTTAAACTTGAACTGAATTGCAAACACATAGCAGATACTCGTGCACTTCCAGCAACCCACATTCAGAGTTTTAGTGTATAAATAGCCTACAGTTATTATCAGTACAAGACACCCAAGGAAAACATTGTAAATGCTGTTTGATATAATTTTGATAAATCCATTTAATGTAACCAAATCTCAATGAACACATCATGTAGGCTATCTTTAGCTCATACATTTATTTAATTTCACCTGACAACCAACACACATCTGTGAACACATACAGTACCCTCCTGCACATATACAGTAATTATAGCCATACCAATAAAACAAATTAGAAAATATAGTTTTTGATCTTAGCATGTATCATGACCTTACCTGCAAATGCAGCATGACAGAGGAGAAGCATCATCATCATCTTCTTCATCTTGTTTAGAGAGGAGAAGAGCTGTGTGTCTGAGAAGAGTCTGTCGGTTTTATTTTTTTACTCAGTCAAAAGACATTTCCTGGTTGTGTGTTCGTTCTCTGAATATTTTAATGCGTGTTCACCTGTGAATGACTTCCTACAGGTAACACACACACACACACACACACACACACACAGATGTTATAAACAGCATGACAGCATATTTTCTCCACAGTTTATTCAACAGAGACTTGTTCCTTGTCCTGACTCTGTGTGGTAGTTTGAGCCTCTGTTATGTGTTCATGTGTCTTTAGCAGCAGACAAGCACAGACAGAGACCTTTAGAAGAAGCAGGCAGTGTATCATATAACACACAAAATTTGACCCATTGGACTTGATGCAATTCACCTGTAAAGCTTTATTTATAAAGGACTTGTCAGTGAGTACAGCATGCTTTACAAAGGGCACTGTCTGCAGCACAGCAGTAGTTTCAGTGACAACTTGTTAATATTCTCCTGATAATACCAGAACTGTGGATTATAAAGGTCTGTCAAATTACACACAAACTAAAGTTGTTTCAGTTCGATTTGTACTTCTGTGTTCTGTTTTTATCTCCCTCTCTGATTCCGTCACTGTAAAAACAAAACAAAAAAACCTGCACAACCAGCTTTTATTTTGATTCACATTTCATCTTCCTTGTAGATCGTAAGACAAAACAGTTTAAGATAACACGTTTAGCAAGAAATGAGGTCAGATGTTCCTTTCTTCCTGATGACTAGAACCAATGTTTTTTTACTGTTACAGTGATAAATAATGAAAATCTGCAGAATGTAGCTGATTTTTGGTTTGTTTTTTAGTTTTGCTTGTCACGTGATAAACAATAATCATTTAAGAAATAGGTGTATGCATTTAATTATACGTATATATTTTAAATCAAGTGGGAGAACTATGGAGTTGCCACTAGACTTCTGCAGGCGCAGGTTCCCTGTGGGCCCACTGATAACACATGTTTAACACAAGGTATCTGTCACTGCAGCTGTCTTGGCCAAAGATCCCATAATAAATAGATTACTCATCACAAGAACAAACCTGCTTGCACAGGTGGAATAAAAGAAAATCAGCTGACAAAAGAACATCTTGATGAGTACAATGGACATAATACATTATATGTTTTGCATGGACGTCGGGCTATGTATGTAAATTAAACAAGTTTAGCATGTCAGCCTGACAGGTGATACTTCACAATAAGGGACACATTTTGAGTACTTACTTAGGAACAAATTAGGAATGACTGAGGGACTAACTGCGTGAACCATTAGTTGATAAATAACCATCTGTCCCTGAGGTTGGTATTCTAACATTCATACTATTATTTCCCAATTATAAATACTTGCCTGAGTTAATCCTGATGTGTTGTTGGAGTGTATATCCTGTACCCGAAGAAGAATCCGAGAGAGCGTAGTCTGGCAGCTCATGTCGTCATGTATGCCACACTCCTTGAACTGTAAAGTTTTCTGACAGAACCTGAAATGTTGTGGACATTCCATTTCAGTTAAGATGCAACACCATTTTGGCGACGAGTCAGTTAGCAGTTGCTAAAGCTAACGCCATGCTGCGGTGTATGACTCAAAAAATCAAACCTGGAAAGAGTATTGTGAAATAATAGTGATGTTTATGGCAGCCAATGACATTGACAACAGAGACAAGCGGAGAGCCATACTGATCAGTGCCGTCGGAGCACCAATATACAGCTTGATGTGGAACCTTCTCAGCCAAGCCAAAGACAAGACCTTCTTGGAACTGGTGAGCCTGTTAAAAAAACACTTTGATCCCAAGCCAGGCAAAACTGTGCAAAGGTAGAAGTTTGATTCCAGAAATCGAAAGGCTAATGAATCCGTAATGGAGTATGCGGCAGAATTGCATTGGCTGGCACAGGACTGTAACTATGGTGACACCTTACAGCAGATGTTGAGAGACAGGATTGTCTGTGGGATTAATGATGACCGGATTCAAAGACGGCTCCTGGCAGAATTGGATTTGACTTTTGATTAAGCACTGTCAAATTGCTGCAGCAGTGGAGACAGTGAACAACAATGCCCAGGATCTGCAAAACCCGAGTGCAAAAGCAAAGTGCTTTAAGGTAAACAAAGGCTCACATGAGGCTGGAGAGTTCAAGGGAGCTACAAAGGAGTGTTACCGTTGTAAAGGACATCACACAGCATCTGAATGTGTCATGCATGTGGAAAAGTGGGGCACATTGCCAGAGCATGTTGTAAGAAGACAATGCAAAACAAAGGGAATACATAATGAGCTAATGTTAAGAGTAAAAAGGGGCGGAGCTCAAACTACCGTTCCCACAAAGTGCAAGAGAAGCAGGAGGACAGTAATACTGATAGTTCAGAAGAAGGCACATTAACACTGAAGTGCATGAAGCGCAAACTGGGTCACGTGCGTGAAGTGCTTCTGAGAAAAATAGACCCATATACTGTGAGTATGAAAATGAATGGGAAAAGCTCCTCAGGTGAGGCCAGTCAGGATTAAGCTGGAGACTTATACAGGAGACCCTGGTTAGGTGATTGGTGCAGCTCTTGTCAGAGTCAAATACAAGCAGCAAAGTGCTAAGCTGCCCATTGTTGTGGTCAAAGGGGATGGCCCTGCCTTACTGGGGCAAGGCTGGCAAGTAACTGTGGTCCAGAATTCATGTGGACTATGCAGGCCCCCTCCAAGGAGAAATGTTCCTACTGATAGTGGATGCGCACTCAAAGTGGATGGACAAATACCCCATAAAGACATCCACATCACAGGATAGAGAAGCTACCTCAGAGTTTCAGTGTTTTTGGCCTACCAAAAATGTTAGTGACTGACAACGGTACCTGTTGCACAAGTGCAGAGTTTGAGTCATTTATGAAGAAAAATGGCATTCGTTATGTGAGGTCGGCACCGTTCCACCCATCCTCTTATGGGTTGGTGGAGAGGGCGATCCAAACCTTCAAAAAGGGGATGAAAAAGATGAAAGGAGAGACTGTGCCAACAAAACTGTCTAGGTTTCTGTTCAGTTATCGCATCACCTGCAGAGCTGATGATGTCACAGAGACTCAGATCTGTTCTGGATTTTGTTGTGCTTGATGCTAAAACTTAAGAGCAGCAAAAACAACTGAAGCAGAAACAGGATCAGAATTTCTTTATTGTCATTGTACGAGTACAACGAAATTGAGGTAGCAGCTCTCAGATTCAGTGCAATAAAGGTATAAGTTAAAAACAAGGCAGCAAAACAAAAGCTATAGAAATATGATAAAAGAAACTATAAATAAGAAATATCACTAAAGGAATATTACACAGACAGCATAATATTGCACAGATGGCTGTATATTGCACAGTAGAGTATTTAGTGAATATTCAAGTGTTTTCAGGATTGTGCAGAGTTTAGTGCGATGACAGCTCTGGGGTCGAAGCTGTTTTTCAGTCTGCTTGTTTTTGCTTTGATGGTCCTAAAGTGCCTCCCTGAGGGCAACAGTTCAATAGACCTCTACACAAAAAAAGGCCACGAGATACACACAAAAACTCACATTTATATCACCTCATGGATGTTCAACTCCCAGATGAGCCCCCATTTGTTACGCCCCACCCTCAGATGGCCCTATGGGGCGAACAAAACTCCAAACACTGACCCAAAATAATCACATGAACACCTTTAAAACATTCAAATCCATGGGATTTATCAGAATTAAAACAGGCAAACAAGACAACAAACTCCCCATGCTGAGAGGCAGCAGGACCAGCAATCCCCACACCAGAGCCAAAGAGCATGGATACCAAGAGGCGAAGCTCAATAGAACGCCCCATAGCAACAGACTCGCCCATGGTTTCGTCCTACCGCTGCCATTTTGGACTGTCAGCAGACCGCAGCAGACCCGCTTGCATACAAATACACCCAGACAAACTGAAGTATATTGCTATTAATTATGCTTACAATGCTACTCACCTCGTGATAGCTTGGTCACAGCTGCTTTTTCACGTTTTTGTAAAGCAAAATATAGACTTTAAAAAAAAAAATGAAGAAAAACGGCCTAGATGGCATCTCTACATATTACATCCACTTATGAGAAGATTAACTTAATTACTCCTTCAAAATCACCCCATAAGCCAATCTACCAAAAAATTTAAAAAATAAAAAAATAAATCAATATTTTAACTAGAAACACATTAATGGCGACGTCACATAGTCAGGAATAAAGATTTATTTACAGTTTGTACAGTAAGGGGACAGTAATAATAGTAATAATAATATATAGGCTATTTTAATATGATATATTTTAATGCTAAAGCAGTAATCAGTTCTGATATAAATGGTCCAGGAGGCCATATATGTATACATATATATGTGTATATATATATATATATATATATATATATATATATATATATATATATATATATATATACATACATATATATAACAAAAGTAACAGTATAACAGGAGTTCTTACCTGAAAACAGTGGAAGGCCAGCTGCGGGGTGTTCCACTGATAGTTGTTGCAGTTAATTGCACTACACTGTTTTCTTTTACTTTTTTCCTCCTCTCTCCTTGACATCTTGCATGTTGTCTGGGCGCAACAGTCCAAGCTCAACAGTCCAAAATGGCGGCAGCGCCCCTAGTGGCTGTTGGCAAAAATTGGAAAAACCTAACTCGCTTTTTTATAACACCAAAAATAAAATCTAGGCAACTCGCTGTACAACAAAACTGCTGGAGACTATGTGGGAGTGTGGAGGCAGACCATGCACACATCTTGTGGAACTGTACAAAAATGAGGATATACTGGAAAAATGTTAATTTAGTTGTAAAAAATGTCTTGGGATATGAAATCCCAAATACTTGTCCAGTGATGTATCTTGGGAATATTGAGAAGGTTGTAATGAAAGACGATCTGTACTTGACTAAAATATTACTCGCAGCAAGTAAGAAAGCAGTCACAAGAAACTGGCTCAATGTAAATATCCCAAGACAGGAACAGTGGTTGGAAATTGTCCAGGAAATCTTCGTTATGGAAAAATTGACATACCTTTTGGGAGTCAAAGAGAATGTATTTGAAAAGAACTGGGAAAAATGGAACATTTATATGAGACGTGACACCAACTGAAAAAATGCCAAATGGAACAGTGGACTCAATAGTGGCTCATCTCCAGACAGTTTGTTAGTGTTATTACTATTGTTATTTTAATTTGTACCTTGTTTGCTGTATTGTTTTGTCTATATGCATGTGAAAACTCAATAAAAATTTAAGTTATAAAATAAGACATTGAAAGGCAGCAAGAACAAATAATTGACTTACTAACTGAAAGCAATACCAAATAAAAATGTTGAATAAAATGTATGTGTCTGTCTTTTTGATATGTTGGGAAGAAACTGAAAAAAATATTTGTAAACTGAAACATTCCACAAAGGAAGCAGTGGTTGGCTCGTTCAAATTCACAACCATGAAATGACTGCCTCTGGGGACCACTGATACTCCGAGATCCCCTGCTGATTTCGCCTGGGTTCTTAACACCCAGTTGCCATGAGCTGCCACTTGGAGGCACAGCAGAAGTCTTGATGATGTAGAGGCACTTCAGTCAAAGGGTAACTAACTTAATGTCTTAGGACATTGTGACATTTGTAGTATTTGATTTCTATGATAAACTTGGCATTTGATCTGAGGTGCCTCACATCACCCTGTGGCATACTGCACACAGCTCATAAAAACTTGTAAAGAAAAGACTGCAAAGAAAAGGGGATGAATGTAAAAGTGTATCCTGTCTTTAAATGAGTGCACAAATCCTGTCTCTATAATGAGATGCATTTTGGTTGTTGGGCTGTGGTGGGGGTACATCATCAATGCCTACTCCGACTTGAAGAAGACCTTACTCCTCTTCATCTAGTTGGTCACCAGAATTCAAACAGATATTATGGAGAATGCAGCATGTTGTGACAGTTGCACTGATGTGTGCCACTGTTTCATGTGCAGACACTTGAGCCTCCTGAACTTTGATTTCATAATTCCAAATGCATGCTCAACTGCCACACAAGCTGCATTCAGCTTCCTGTTGAAGTGCCTCTGCCCGGCCGTTAGGTGCCCATTATCCCTGTAGGGCTTCATTAGATGTTGCAATAGAGGGTACGCTGAATCGCCAATGATGTGCATTCCCTGTGGGACCAGGGCCTGGGGATCTTCCTCTAGTAGCCGCCCAACATCTGTGTGTTGAAATGCTCTCACATTATGCCAACTCCTGGGGTGACCTACATTAACATGGCAAAAATGCTGCTCACATCACAGAAGCCGGTGAGGATGACTGAATAGAACTGTTTCCTGTTATAATAGGCTATGGGGTTGTTGCAGTGGGGTTTTATGATGGGAATGTGACATCCATTGACAGCACAGATTGGATTTGGAAATCTGGCTGACTGAAACTGTTAGTGAGATAAGCGTATTGCTTCTCCTTTGGACCATGAATTACAGATGTGTATTCACCAGGGAGCAAACCCGATAGAGATGGGTTAACATTGTCGATTTAGAGATGTTGAATCTGTCTGCCACACCCTTATATGACTCTTGGTTGGATAGAGTGCATAGACAGGCAAGAACACTGGTTGACACGGGTAATTTTGTTTGTTGTGTGTTTGAATAGAAAGGTCCCAATGTGGTCATCAGGTCCTGGTTAACAGAGAAAATTATTCAAAAAACATGCAACTATCAGTGATGATACTTTGGCCTTCACATGCTTTAGATAAGCCTACCTCCACTTGTCCCCTTGAAAGTCTGAAATGACTTTTGAAGTCAGTCACACTGTACAAGGTTACAACCTCCTCGACGAAATGTGGTAGGCTACTTTGGGAACCAGTCTAGGAGAAATATAATGCGTATTATTCTATACAGAACTCTAAAGAACTCATTGGGCTTGCAGAAAGCAGTTATTAAATGAAGATCATTGCTGACCAAAGAAAATCATGTAGGCCTGTCTCCACAATGGCACCTTTACATGAAATAATAAAAATACAACCTTGTTTTCAAGTTTGGACAATAAAGTTGCCAGATTGTTTGATTTTTTCATTAGTGTGTTAATTTGCCTAAAATGTAGGAGAATTTCTGAACCCATTACCTGATAACTTGACAAAATGTGGTTTTCAACATGTGCCGATTATAAAAAATGCAAAGCACTAGACTAAATGACCTGTAGCCTAACAGTGGCCATCAGCTCTGGTTTGTTTTAAATATTAAGACAAAACAAATAACCTTCTCCGTTCAAGTCGATCTTCGTGGAAACGTAACTCCTCTGCTTCAATTTCATCCGCTGTGATGAACGTGTATGTGATATCTTCAGCCATGCTGAAAAGTATCTGATTGTTGTCTGAAAACTACAAGTAGCCTACAGATCTGTTCAACAGGATGTACGTATTTCTGTGACTTCCTGTATATTCTCTCAAGGCTGCTGGAAACTGTTCAACTTGACCGCAGTCTTTGTCACCGCCCCCACTGCTGCAGCCGCCTGCTCTCGTCTACTTTCCAGGTGAGGCGCTGTTCATCTCGAACAAGCCTATTTTCTAGAAGTAACAAGTTGTTGACTTAAAGGTGGAGGAGATGTGGTATCCTAACATTAACACTGTTATTTCCTAATGATAAATACTTGCCTGAGTTAATCCTGATGTTGACTATGATATGGGTTATGCCTAAAAGGTCCACTAGGTAGCGATCATGTGTGTATAATCTGTACCAGAAGAAGAATCAGAGCGAGCATAGTCTGAAAGCTCATGTGCTAGAATGTTATGGGACTTGTAAATGCCATGTATGCCACACTCCTGAATGGTAAAGTGTTCTGACAGAACCTGAGATGTTGTGGACATTCCATTTGTTTGAGTTAAAATGCAACACAACAACTTTTTTGTCAAAATTTAACGAAATGGCTAAAATGCTAGCTCACTTTTAAACTTAATTTTCTGGCTCACAACATGCTACACGATGCCAGAGGGCCGGGACATCGTGCCAGCAGTGCTCTTGCGCTACGCTCGAGACCAACTCCTGCTGTCCCACCCCAGCTACCGACATCCGGTGGAGAGCTGTGGGGGACTGATGCAAATGAGAGGAAGACGCAGCGAAGTAAGACGGTAGCCATTTCTCAGTATGCGCTCTTGTGCGGACTTGTGTTCTTGTGGACTTGTGACACATCATCAGTCACAGCCCATGTACTGTTCCAATTCAGAGTTCACATCTAACCAAGTTCAGTCCAAATGCCTGGATGTGTTCCTGCCATGCCCCTTTTACTGGGGATGCATCGGAGCAGACGTGTGTGGACTTCAGACAGCCAGGTATCCCACCATGCATTTCGCCACTATCACTGGAAATGGCGAGTGAGGGAAAGGCGCACAATTGTAAGTCGTAATTACCGATATTTTACTGTTCTGTCATGGAATGTAGTGTTTTTATGTGTAGTTTAAACTTCAAACTCGTGGTCGATGTATAGAGCCCACTTGAATGTAAGGTCCCGCTAGATGACAGCAGTGTCAGAGCTCATAGATAATAAACACGTGTTCATGAGCGCTCAGGCTGCCCCACTGAGAGCAGCCTCTCTCAGGTAGTCTTTTCAAAATTCGTTGCTGATATCTCTGTAGTGGTTAAATATGAAATGTAATTTGTTTGGGGTATGTCTAATGGGCAATATTCAGTCTCAGTGTATAAGATATATTATTTGTTCCTGGTTAAATAGTTTTTGTTAATGGCAAAGGTGCATAACTTATTTTGTCTGTTCAATTTGCAAGCCAGTAAACTGTCACCAGCACCTCCACCTCATGGCTCCATCCATGGGCCATGAGCATCTGGATGAGCATGTTGATGCTCTCCCTGGAGAGCCTGAAGGCTGGCTTCAGGTCAGCCCCAGAGAAGAATGCGGCAAGGATAAGCACATCTTCATGCAATTGTGCATATTGCCGCATGGGACTTTGGCCCTGTTCCTATTTTTAAAAGTAAAAAAAAATTAAAAACATGACTCTCTTTTTAGAAATGTTGTAACATTTAAGGGTTGTTCTTTGTATGTATTTTTTTGCTTATTTATGTCTTTTTACCATACAATAATAAATAAATTAATTAATTAATTTTAATTTAAGAATTTATTGTAGTTTATTTATTGTATTTAAAGATTAATTGTATTTATGGTAGTATTTATTCAACAGCATTTTTAATATTGATTATCTGATATGAATTGTATACCTGATGTCTGAAGTGTGGCTGAATAAAATTTTCCTCTTCACATCTGACCTGTTTGATCCCATTTTTATTGGTGAGGATCGACTAAATGAGAAACTGCTGTCAGTGTAATCCAGTACAGTTCAACAGCACCACAATCTACAATTCAACACTTCAATAAAATGTTAGACTGAATATTAAACTGCTGTTGTTTTTTCTAAGTGTACCAAGTAAACTGTCAAGTCTACATAAAAATGTAGACTGAAAGCATAATGATGAGACAAATGCAGTGATGGACAGTAACTAAGTATGTTTACTCAAGTAGCTACTGTACTTAAGTACAAATATGATGTACTTGTACTTTGGGTATTTCCATTTTGTGCTACTTTATACTTAGAGGGAAATACTGTACATTCTACTCAAGCTACATTTATTTGATAGCTATACTTTTCAGATAGTTTGTTTTATATGTTGTAAGTTATTGATTTCCAACTCACCAGTGCTCACCATCACACTAACCACCAGCTCTCCACAAAGGTGGTGCGGGAATTGGATGTAGATTAAATATGATCAAAAGCCAGTTGCGGGGAAAAGGTTTTATAAGACATTTTATGAAAATGTTTTGGCTATTTATATGTTTTTGTGTGTCAGTTATATATGTTGAAACGTTATATATATATTAATTTCTTACAATGACAATGAAAAGCCGCAGGGCTGGGCTGTGTTTAAATTGTTTTATTCTAAATGCATGTATACAACACAGTACAACAGCCAAGGCGAGCAGAGGTGGTGACATCATCAAGTTCGCTGCTGTTCCAAAAGCAGAAATGACTGTACTCCCGTCCTTCGGTTCTTGGGAAGTCCGGACTCTCGCGTGAACTTGCCAAGTCCGAACTTGCCAAGTCCACAAGTCCGAACTGCTGAACTTGAGTATTGAGAAATGCCTAAACTTCGGAGAAGTGCAGACAGACCACCTCTGCCTTCCATGCTTCTCTGTAACATCCGCTTCTTAAAGAGTAAAGTTGAGGAGCTCAGAGTCAACACCAGAGTTCGACATACGGGTGGGTGATATGGCCCTTAAATAATATCACGATAGTTTAGGGTATTTTTGTGACAACAATATTCTTAAAATAAATAAATAAAAATAATAATAAATATATATATACAGTACAGGCCAAAAGTTTGGACACACCTTCTCATTCAATGCGTTTTCTTTATTTTCATGACTATTTACATTGTAGATTCTCACTGAAGGCATCAAAACTATGAATGAACACATGTGGAGTTATGTACTTAACAAAAAAAGGTGAAATAACTGAAAACATGTTTTATATTCTAGTTTCTTCAAAATAGCCACCCTTTGCTCTGATTACTGCTTTGCACACTCTTGGCATTCTCTCCATGAGCTTCAAGAGGTAGTCACCTGAAATGGTTTTCCAACAGTCTTGAAGGAGTTCCCAGAGGTGTTTAGCACTTGTTGGCTCCTTTGCCTTCACTCTGCGGTCCAGCTCACCCCAAACCATCTCGATTGGGTTCAGGTCCGGTGACTGTGGAGGCCAGGTCATCTGCCGCAGCACTCCATCACTCTCCTTCTTGGTCAAATAGCCCTTACACAGCCTGGAGGTGTGTTTGGGGTCATTGTCCTGTTGAAAAATAAATGATCGTCCAACTAAACGCAAACCGGATGGGATGGCATGTCGCTGCAGGATGCTGTGGTAGCCATGCTGGTTCAGTGTGCCTTCAATTTTGAATAAATCCCCAACAGTGTCACCAGCAAAACACCCCCACACCATCACACCTCCTCCTCCATGCTTCACAGTGGGAACCAGGCATGTGGAATCCATCCCTTCACCTTTTCTGCGTCTCACAAAGACACGGCGGTTGGAACCAAAGATCTCAAATTTGGACTCATCAGACCAAAGCACAGATTTCCACTGGTCTAATGTTCATTCCTTGTGTTTCTTGGCCCAAACAAATCTCTTCTGCTTGTTGCCTCTCCTTAGCAGTGGTTTCCTAGCAGCTATTTGACCATGAAGGCCTGATTCGCGCAGTCTCCTCTTAACAGTTGTTCTAGAGATGGGTCTGCTGCTAGAACTCTGTGTGGCATTCATCTGGTCTCTGATCTGAGCTGCTGTTAACTTGGGATTTCTGAGGCTGGTGACTCGGATGAACTTATCCTCAGAAGCAGAGGTGACTCTTGGTCTTCCTTTCCTGGGTCGGTCCTCATGTGTGCCAGTTTCGTTGTAGTGCTTGATGGTTTTTGCGACTCCACTTGGGGACACATTTAAAGTTTTTGCAATTTTCCGGACTAACTGACCTTCATTTCTTAAAGTAATGATGGCCACTGGTTTTTCTTTAGTTAGCTGATTGGTTCTTGCCATAATATGAATTTTAACAGTTGTCCAATAGGGCTGTCGGCTGTGTATTAACCTGACTTCTGCACAACACAACTGATGGTCCCAACCCCATTGATAAAGCAAGAAATTCCACTAATTAACCCTGATAAGGCACACCTGTGAAGTGGAAACCATTTCAGGTGACTACCTCTTGAAGCTCATGGAGAGAATGCCAAGAGTGTGCAAAGCAGTAATCAGAGCAAAGGGTGGCTATTTTGAAGAAACTAGAATATAAAACATGTTTTCAGTTATTTCACCTTTTTTTGTTAAGTACATAACTCCACATGTGTTCATTCATAGTTTTGATGCCTTCAGTGAGAATCTACAATGTAAATAGTCATGAAAATAAAGAAAACGCATTGAATGAGAAGGTGTGTCCAAACTTTTGGCCTGTACTGTATATATATATATGTATATGTATATATATATATATATATATATATATTAGGCCTTTAAATACATATATATATATATATATATATATATATATATATATATATATATATATAGTTTATAGTTTGCATGTTCTCCCCGTGTCAGTGTGGGTTCTCTCCGGGCACTCCGGCTTCCTCCCACAGTCCAAAGACATGCAGATTGGGGATTAGGTTAATAGGTAACTCTAAATTGTCCATAGGTGTGAATGTGAGCGTGAATGATTGTCTGTCTCTATGTGTCAGCCCTGCGATAGTCTGGTGACCTGTCCAGGGTGTACCCTGCCTCTTGCCCGATGTCAGCTGGGATAGGGTCCAGCCCCCCCGGGACCCTCAAGAGGATGAAGCGGTTAGAAGATGAATGAATGAGTATTGCAACAAAATAAGTGATATAGTTTTACATGTCAACCTGACAGTTTAGCTTCAAATATTCATTAACTCTGAGTGAGATTCAGATTCTGTATATAGATTATTTATAGTTCAACAAAATAAAATCTGCCTCTAATTACACATTTAAACAGCTCCCCAATACAAAAAATATACCCTGGGATCCACATATATAAATGAACAGGTGAGGCCTTTATACTTTGCCATTTCTCCTCTAATCATCACGCTGTAACCTGTGACAGGCTGTTATGATACCAGAACTACTGCACATTCACATATATGTAGCTTTTTTTTGTCGAGCCAAAGGTTTATGATCAAATTACTTCACGACACAGATTCCCATATGTGCACGGCGAGAGAGGAGAGGGAGATATGCTGAGTTCCGTGTGAGCGGTAACTCGCTGCAAGAGAAGTCTGGAGCTGTTCATAAACATTCATGATGCCTAACGACGCCACAGTTTATTCCACACTGCTGAAGCTGCTCCTCTTTGTTTTATTCTAAATGCATGTATACAACACAGTCCAACAGCCAAGGCGAAGCTGCTCCTCTTTTTGGAACCACCGCGGAGTTTGTAATAGAGCAAGAGCAAAGGTGGGGCTACCTCAAGGCTGTAGCCATGGAGTCAACATTGTGGGGGGGGGGGCAATCTGCATTTCGGATGGTGGTATGTGGTTGCCTATTGTAGAATAGCAATGAAAAAAAAGTTGTTTTTTTGTTGTTGTTGTTGTTTTTCATTTTCAGGGGACATTTTGAGCATATCTGAACATTGGGGGGGACTTGTCCCCCAATGTATATGATGACTTCTGCCCTGGGTTATACCTGCACTCATGTCTCTCTGTAATCATCAGATCATGCCACTACTCTACTACATTTATCTGACAGCTTACAAATTAAGATTTGGTACTCAAAACATGTGAAAATATTCAAGTACAGTTGGACTGTGAGGTGTTGAATGTCACTTTGTTTTTGCTGCTTTTTATTTAATCATTTTTATGATGAGGTTTGAACTGTTGGTTGCACAAAACAAACACTATGAAGGTGTCACTTTGGGCTCTGGTGAAGTGTGACGCTATCTCTCACTATTTCTAGAATTTTTACAAACCAAACAATCAATCGATTAATGGAGAAAATAATCAGCAGATTAACCCATAATGAAAATTGGGTCAGCGCAAATGTAACGATGGTGACAAGGATTCCTTTAGGAGGACAATCTTCTACCCCATTGTGGACACCATACTTGGAGAGTTAGACAGGCGCTTCTCCAAAGACAATTGTGATATAATAAGAGGAATACAAGCTTTGGACCCCAAAAGCACAAGTTTCCTTCAAGAGGAAGCAGTCTTTCGCCTGGGAGAAATTTATGAAAGTGACTCTGAAGAGCTCAGTCATGAACTCCACCAGACAAGGAGGCTTTTGCAAAGGAAACAGCAAAGTGGAATGCTGAACTTGTCTGGTATTGTTGAACTTGCAGTGTTCCTTGAACCACATAAGGATGTTTCTCACGAGCTCTTTCGTCTGTGCAAGATAGCCATAGCCCTCCCTCAGCTCTTAAACTCATCAAGACCCATTTGCGCACAACAATGGCAGATGACAGACTGAGCAACCTGGGTGTCCTCAGCATTGAGGCTAGAAGAGCAAAGTCACTTGACATGGACAAGTTTATTAAACTTTTTGCTACCAATCACCAAAACAGGAGAATTCATGTGATGTAAGATGGATGAACACAGAATTTGTCTTGTGGTCTTATTTTTTGTTGTTAATGTTTGTTTGGTTTGTTACTATTGCACTTTTGTTGCTTTGCACTTTGTTAGTATTATTAGAATCCTCTATTGTTCATGAGAGTTTGAAGGTTTACATAACATTACTTTATAGTATATACTTTGTTTAGAGTTAGGATTTGTTTGGTTTATGTTACAATTGTTTATGTACATTTCTCATAAGTTAATTTATGAAGAAGCATCTTAACCCTTTAGGATTATAATCCTGATTTGTTTGCCCACGGGCAGTTAGGGCCGCGTCTCCGCGTCCTTGATCTTCGGTTTTCCAGCGGACCGTTCGAGCAAGTTCAGCTTCTCTGCTGCTATCGCTGCTGCCAGGATACAGCTGAGGAGAAGCCGGCTGCTAATGCTATGTACCGGGACACTGCTAATGCTGCTTGCCGTGCTGCTATCGCTCAGTCGTAACTGTAACTGATGCTGAGACTCTACTGACTGCGTGACTGGTAGACGGCGGTGGGTGGCACAACAGGCCAAAACACAAATTCAAAACATAAGCATGATTTGCGGACTGTAAAAATGTTTTTTAAATGCAAATATTCTGGCTGTACTATTGTTGTCGGTGAGATCAGTATGTTATATGAACATTATTCCTCAGTCTCTGTGACATATTAGGAGGATTTTACAACTATTGGCTTTAGATTTCTTACATATAGCTCCTTTAAGGCAGACTGTTGCTGAAAAGGGATGACACTTATGACTGTTTACAACTTCTTCCAGCTCTGTTCTAATATCTGTTTATCACTATCACCTACTCTTTTTTCATTATATCTACACAACTGATGATTATTCATTCAAAAACTTAATTTGAAATTCTAAAAACATTTTAGTTAATATTTTACAAATTGCCAATAATCATCCCTACAATATTGTTAAAACAAAGGTGTTAATTGACTAAATCAATTATGTAACATGACACTTTTAAAGGACTACAATCCACCAGAACACTGGTTCCTTGGACCTGGCCAAAATGTCAATCACCGTGACAGATTTCCTACGAGATCAGGGGGTCCCAGAGGAGGCTGTCACACTCATGGAGGAGCAAAAGGTGTGTTGTGGCAACTGAGATGCAGAGGTCCAGTTAACAGGCTAGTCAGCAACATACCCTGCTTGTACCTGTGCCTGATAGCTTGCTGAATTGCTGCTTCCCCCACACAGACAGTGTTTCAGTTGCAGAAGAGTATTGAAGAGGAAAAAAGAGTTGTAACCAAAAAACAGTATGAGTTTTCACCTTGTTCAAAGAGAGAGAGAGGCAGACAGACAGATAGACAGCACTTAACAGCTGGAGTGTGGCTTACATGCAAGTGACACACGTTCATCCAGAGATTCAGGTTCATGCATACGCATTGAAAATGATGTGTTGACAATCACATCAACATTGTCAGAAATATGACACCTCCCACTGCAGTTTTACTCTTTCACTCTCTGTCTATGAAACTCTTTGGAAACTCAATGTAAAAAGATAAGGTTGGCAGGAACAGTAGACAGCAGAAGATAAGATAAGCTAGAACTTTATTAATCCCTTTGGGCAGGTTCCCTGAGGGAAATTAGGGAAATACTGTCTTTTCAACACCACAGGCAAGCAAGCCACAGCAATTCAGCAAGTCACCACACACAGATACAAGCAGCCAGTATGGCCTGAGCATAAAGTATTGTGCATATGAAAGAATTATTGAGAAAATAAAAAATATTACTTTATGAATATAATATTAAATAGGGAAACATAAACAAAAAGGGCTGCTGTTTTTAGCTGATGATTCTACATGCATGAAATTAAAGTGATGGCAGTTGCACTTTAACGACAAAGTTATTGTGTCATTTTACTTTCAAAGTAATAAGATAGAGCTAAAATACTAAACAGTGTTTACAGGGCTGCCCCTGACCAAATTGGGACCCTAAGCAAAATTTAACTGTTGTAACAGGGGGAGTTATTGCAATGCGGAGGGCAATCCAGAGATTTGGATACACTTCCTGCAAATAATTTTCATGGAGAAAAGACAACATCTCCAGAGCAGTTGTTTGTGGTAGCAGCTCTGGAAGGTTCCTGATCTCCTGGGCCATATCTGCGCCATCAATATCAGACTCTCCCGCTGCAGTCAATGTCTTCTCTACGTTGGTGCAGTGTTTCTGCAAGGTCTCCTTGGGCATCCCTTTAAGCTGGCTGAAATCAAGCAGCACACCAAATTTCTCCTTAACCTGACTAAATGTCTCAAATCTGTCTTGCAGTGATGTGAGAGCAGAGTCCACAACAGTGTTGAAAAATGTCACTTCAAGCTTTTTCAGAGCATCACTCATGGGCTCATCTGCAGCGTCATAGGCAAACTGCCTTTTAGTACTCCTCAGCCTCTTCTGTCTAAGTTCTGGCTCTGTGTTAAGGGTCTCACAGAGTTCCTTGGCAGATGTCTGAGCATCAGCAAACCCAGACTGTCTGTATGCGGAGAGAGAGGTTTTTGCACTTTCAATGAGTTTGACAGCAATGTCAAGTTGCATTGAACTTGACTGAAGCAGCTTGTTCACCTGGTTTATGGTGGTCAGAATGTCAAACCATACAACTGAGCAGATCAAAAACCTGTAGGAAGCCACTTCTTCTGCCAGAGCCTGAGCCTCTACCTTAGCAGCTGGGTCATTCACAGTTTGCCTAACCTCAAGGAGAGCATCCCGGATTTCTTTGGCTTGATGTCTGACAGCTGCGATACTCTGAAGTCTGCTCTCCCATCTAACATCACTCCAGGACTTCAGTGTCACGTTGACATGCTTAGTCAAGATGCTCCATCGCTGTGTGGCTCCTGAGAAGAATGTAAACAGCTTCTGCACATAGCCGAAATAACCTACAGCATCCTTGGAGGACTTTGCTGAATCTGCTATTACAAGATTCATGGTATGTGCTCCACAAGGGACAAACAGGGCTCTTGTTTTTTTTTTTGAGCAGTCTTGCTTGTACACCTTGGTTCTTTCTTTTCATGTTTGCCCCATTGTCGTAGGCCTGACCTCTGCAATTTTCAAACGGAATCTGCAGTTCTTCAAGTTTGTCCAGTATGACATTTGATAGGTTAAGGCCAGTAGTTTCCTCAACTACCAGATATCCTAAGAAGTATTCCTAAACTCCTGGCTTGGGTTTCAATGACACATTGCGCAGTATGACATCTGTTCCTTGTGACTTGCATCTGGGGTGCAGTCAAGGATAATTGAATAGTATTTTGCCTCTTGCACACAGGAGACAGTGGTTTGCTGGAATCTGTCACCAATTATCTGTTTCAGTTCATTTTGTATTCTCTGGCCAAGATAGTGAGTGCGGGTGCTCTCATCTTTTATTCTGGCAAGGTGATTTTCCATCACAAGATCGAACTTTGCTAGCAGCTCAACTTCCTTCAAGAGCCATTATCTGGCTCATTAAGGTGTTGTGAAGAGCCCCTGAAAGCCAGATTTCTTGAGGCAAGCGACAGTGTAATATCAATAAGACGTGTGAGGACATTTCACCAGCTGTTCCTCTCTGCCTCTAGTAGAGTTAGTTCCTGATGGTCAATTGTCTGGCCCTTCCTCAGACGAAGCTCAAGTTCCCTCCATTTAAGCATTGACTTTGTGTGTTCTGGGTTGTTGTCATGACTCTTGAGAGCAGCATTAATATTAGACCAATCACTAAGGCCCTCTGTAGTCAGTTTTATGTCTGGAGCACTAACAAGTTTGCAAGCGAAACAAAACACAGAGTTGTTGTGCTTTGAATACACAAGCCAACTTCTTGTTACCTTGTCTCCATTTGCAAGTGACCGGTAGGACAGACTACTATGAAAACTTCCATCTGTCTTAGGGAAAGTGAAATCTGACACTACCTTAAAAGGCCCTCGCTGCACAAATTCAACCCATTCGGTATCTGATAAATGTGCTGGCCAAAGAGCAGGATCAAATGGTTGTGCACTTGGAGTAGTGATAGTAGCATCTGTACCTGTAGAGATTACTTGATGGCCCTGGTGATGTGCTGGGTGCAGCTGCATCTGTAGAGATGCTGCCTGATGGCCCTGATGATGTGCTGGGTGCTGCCTTGGTGACAAATTTCAGCATTGACCCTGTTATGGTAAGAAATCCAGACAAGAAATCCATCATACAAGCAGATTAAGATATGTTTTGGTCTTAATGGTAAACTACATAATGGAATTAATGTAAAAACTAGCCTCAATAAGATTAAAATGCAATTAATGCAAATACTACTAGAACTAATAATAATAATAATAATAATAATAATCATGATAAAAAAAAAACTACTACTGTTACTATTATACTACTATCTATTATTATAGACTATAATGCAAATACTACTACTACCACTACTATTAGTACTGGTCTGGTAGTAGTACTACTACTTCTACTAATATTAACAAAAAACTACTACTATTGCTATCTATTATTACATTATTATTATTATTATTATTATTATGTCTTATAAGTGCTCATTAACTGTTGGTTAATTGGTGCTTATTAAGCATTAACGCTTATTACAGTACCTTAATATAAAGTGTTACCGAAGTTTGGCATAATGGTGGGAGTGTCTCTGTTCTTACTGGAATTGAGTGATGATTTCACTTCTGTTAACATCAGGGTTTTTTTAGTAATGCATTGGTCAGATGTATTAAATAACTGTGAAACTGACACTCTGTCATCCTCATCAGGTATTAAAAACAAAAATTCAGGTATGAAATCGGAGTTTCCAAATTCTTATTTTATAGAAATTCCACATATGTTCATTTGAAGCCAACTGGTTCACTGTTAATCTGCACACACTGCAATGCCACACAGCTGGTTCAATATCTGCAACATTTCCCTCAATATTCATTGTCTTCTGTGACGATCACCAGTGATGTGGTGGTTCACATTTACACTGTGATCTGTAGCCTTTACAGTAGTTTGGCTTTAGCCTCTAACTATCTTTGTCTTTTTAACCTGTTGTTGCTGCTCAGTCAGTTTGACATCCTGGATATATCCTTCAAACACATTTTGCAGACCCCTCTGTCTGCTTCTCTCTGGAATCACTATTTCATTTTTACAAAAATATGATAATATTTCTTCAGGGAGTGCAGTTAGCTACAGTGTGGGCTCCATGCTTACTCTGACAGCTTGTTGGACCATCACAAAGGGGCGGGGCTTAGCGTCAGGTCACTTTAGAATGATTCTGATTCACCAACATACACACAATGTGAGAAGAAAATTGGCCAGTGCGCGAGCGGGACTGTCATGAATCTGACAGTGAGTTTGCATGCACACTTATTTAATGCAAAGAGTAAAAACATTTCTCCTTGCATGGACATCACCAAACGCTGGGTTTCCTCCTTTGTGATGCTTCGCCAGGCCTTTACTGCAGCTTTCTTCAGTTGTGGCTTGTTTGTGGGTCTTTCTGCCTTAAGGTTTGTCTTAAGCAAGTGAAATGCGTGCTGCCATGCAGCACATGATAAAGCTTTTGAGTTAATTGTCCAATTACCTTTGGTCCTTTGAAAAAGAGGTGGCTACATATGAAAGAGCTGTTATTCCTAAACCCGTCTTCCAATTTGGATGTGAATACCCTCAAATTAAAGCTGAGAGTCTGTACTTTAAGCCCATTTTGACTATATGTCTTGAATATGTTTTGGTAAACAGCTAAAATAACAAAACTTGTGTCAGTGTTCAAATATATATGGACCTGACTGTATGAGAAAATGGTCATAATCTTACTGATGCCATATTGAGCTACGTGATGTCCAGGAGAAATACGATGGACAAATAAGAGATCTTATTTTGCATTTTTCCTCACTTTGCGATATCATGTGACTTTGACATCTGAAGCATTTGAAGTTTTAAGTCATGGCTCATGCAAATAGGGAAGTTCAATGACAAGATCCAAAAAGTGATTTGAAAAAGTCACAGATTTTTTACTTAAACCTGTGAAAAATAGGAGATAAAAACAAAAGTGCTGCCATTAAATTTTTGTTCAGTGTATATTGCCTGGATGTTTGGGACCTCAGAGGATGCAGTGAAGAAAGCCCTTTGAGGGTCTTTCACTGTTGTACAAACAGATTTTCAAGTCATGGATTATGCTGAATAACTGTTGTCAGCTTAAGCACAGGATTTTATTTTGTCTTTAAACAGTAAAGAATAGGAGTATACTGAAGTCCTATTCCTGTTATTAGTTTTAGTGTCTTGAGGAATGAGCACAATGTGGCCAGTTTCCAATAGCTATAAAAGAACAGCACTTACAGGTCACACCACATTATGGTTTTCCTGATATTATTATATATGGTTACATATGAATCATATATAATACCAGCCCGTTCTCATTCTGAAGTCATCAAATACCACAGCTTTGTCAGTGTAAGATGGGCAGCATCAGTTTAGTGTCAGGTTGAAACACTGCTGGTAACAACATAAGATGAAATGGTGGTGGAGGGGTCCAACAAACCCTAGACTTTCACCCAGGAGCCTGCTGTTCACTTCTCCTATGAATGTAGAACCAAACTATGATTATTTTTTTTAACCTAACTGCATGCTTTTTTTCATTTTTCTTTTTGAAGTTCTTGTGTTTGTAGTGGCATACCAGATATCTAATGTGTAACAGGTAGACATGACAGGCCCACTGACAAAGCAGCAACATGTGGAGACTTGGGATGAGTTGCATGTTGCAAATACCTATTTTAAGTTACTTTACGTAGTTTTTGAAAGGTGTTAGTAACACAAACATCCTATGTTTAATAAAGCGAAATCAAACAGAACTTCATGTGCTTCCTCTATAGCTTCCACTTTAGTTTGGTGTGGTGATGCCAGCATTACTACACAGCAGTGGAAGTGAATGGAAAAATGCACATGTAATGACAGTGAGCATAAGACTGACTGAATGTGGAAAAACTGAGACATATTGTTGAAGTTGCACTTACTTTCCTTAAGACATGTCAGACTGCTCATCATTTGGAGGTGTTGTTATTTATAGATTATTGTGCAATGGTTTAACTGCTCCGGCTCATTGGGGATCTAATTGGGCTGTGTGTGACCAATGAACTTACATGAATTTTACACTGCTGGTTTAAAATGTACTGAAGCGTGTCCACAAAACATCTGACTTGCGCCAAAGTTTGACTAGTAATTTTAAAATCTTATTCATAATTCAGAAGATGTAACGTTTACCTTTTCTGACGAAAAGAAAAAATACAGGCATCAATCTATTTAAGATTTGGAGTAATTTTATTTGAAATAATGACTCTAAACTAAAATACAATATGTTAGGCTATCAAACACACATCCTTACACACTTAGTGTTAGCTGAGATTCCAGCAAAAGTATTACAACACTTCAAAGAAATATACAGACTGAATATTAACACATTAACATTTTTTTATCAGGACATGGCAGTCAAGTTTTCAAACAAAGCAAATTATATTTACTTTATTGGCAGAAATTTTTTACAGTGGTATATCTCAAACCCTCTGCACATAAGAGCCAAACTATAGACATGTCTAGATAGAGTACAGATAGAGTGAAGTGGGTGGGTACCTTGAACTGACTGTGTGTGCACAAACCTAAAATACAGAAAGGATGACCACACATATACACTAACAGCATATTAACCAACCAAAAACCATAAATATTTTAATTCCATATAGCCACATCCTCAAGATTAGGCCGAGGATGTCAGCTGCTCTGAAAGTGCCATTCTTTGTTTTAATTCTGTGTTCAGCATTTTATTTATTATTATTTATTTATTATCAAGTAGTATCTGTGCCTCAAACATCTTGTTTTTTCTCCTAATCACCTCTCTTTATTTAAAGGCCCTGAAAACTTGGGTAAAGTCCACATATATTGGGGTAATTTTCAAAAGAGGCGTTTCTCTGTGCTGTGGCCTTTTGTCCACATTCAAACTGGGTTTGAGGTCATTGAAAACAGATTTTTGTTAAACTCTGTCCAAGGTGAAGAGTTTCAGAGATTCTGTTTCCAGTGTTGACATGTAGAAACAGGGAAAACAGAGTTTTTGGCTTGTGACATCAGTGTTCACCAGTGATGTTGTGGAGGGCATACGCAGGTCAACGGGGTATAACCATCTGTTTTTCTGGCTGTTTACAGTATAGCCATTTATCAGCCAAAGAAACACTGGAATATACAGGAGAGTACACCCACTTCCTCCTTGTTAACCTACACATCTATAAAGTTAATTTTAAAGTTAATTGTTGCTTTGTGTCATGACAGTGTAATGTTATAGAGGAAAAACTGAAGATTTGAAAGCAAGCTTTCAATGGCTTTATTATATAAAGGTTTGTTATAGGAAGCTTAAAAATTTAAGGTGATGTTTAACTGGAGATGTGAATAGTCACAGCAATGACTGCTTTGCCCTCCCATCTGGACTCAGTCTGTCAGAGAGCTCAGAGCGGTTTTCAGGAGCTGTAAGACAAAAGACACTGTTATTCCACTCATCCTGCATTGAACTGCCTTCAATAAACAACTGCTACAACCTGTTCAACCTGATCTCACAGAAACACGTGAAATGACCACGACCTCTTAACACTGCATTCCATGGTGGCAGCACGTAATGGGCTGAAATTCCGTGCCGGCTCTAAGAGCATTGTGCTGTGGGCGGATGGGGCGCGTTCGACTACTGTTTTGTAGCTACTGTCTGCCATCTGTGGGCTTCATTCCATTTCAAATTGCCGTCCATCTGCCGTAACCGAATCCAAACGCCACTAATAAATAAATAAATAAATAAGAAGAGAAAAATAAGGCTCAGCACATAAGAACCAGAGAGGAAACACCATCACATGGAGGGAGGCGTCAGCCCCCAGCAACCCGGCCACCCTCCACTCCACCAAGGGAGAACGGACCCCAAGCCAGCGCCACAGAACCATATTATTTGTGCTTATTTCATTATTGTTATTATTGGTTTTACTTTTTAGTAGTATTGTATTGTCTGAGGATGACTCATTTTAGTAACTATCTACAGTAAAAAAGAAAAAAACAAGCAAAGAAACAAACAAAACTCATTTTATACACTGGGCCATCAAAGTGCTCTCTGAAACTACACCTGGCATGGCTTGTGTCCAAAAAATGAAAAAATCTGAACTTTGTCATAGAGCTAAACCAAATACATCATTGGAAAGGTCTCAACCTGGAGAGTGACATATGTCAGTATGAAGATTCTACATGGCTCCTGCTTTCAGCCATTGACCTTTGAACCTTGACCTCAGTGCATGTTTGAGGGCTTATAACTCAGCAACTAAAGGGGGTACAGACATGGGACCAACTGTTATAGAGAGCTCTTGACCTCAGCTATCATGTGAGTGTAGTCAACAACTGAGGGTGCTGTCAGATATGGGTAAAATATGGATAAAATAAATGTTCACCCATTTAGAAATTAGATGTTTAAAATCTGATTACACAAGTGTGTTTACCATCCACTTAAAGTCCACAGTGTACTCTCAATTCAGTATTTACAACTTCCAAATCTATGAAAAACACTTATATTTTTCAAAAACTACAATTCCCTAGGACCGCGCCATGCAGTTTGATACATATCAGAAACATAGTTGTAGTTCTTCTAAATTTGCAAAGTAGGGTTCTAAATAGGGTTGTAAAAAGATATATCTACCCAATATATCTAATATCTAGTAAAGCCGAACTAGTTATTACACTGCACCTAGATGAACTATGTTAAGAAAAAGTAAAGATGTCGGCTAATTTTCCATATTTTAGCTAATATGCTAGAAACAGCGTTTTTGAGACAGTAAGATTTTGCGGTTTGTAAAATAGAGTTGTAAAATAGGGTCGTAAAAAGATACATCTACTGAATATATGAACTGTCTAGTGAAGCCGAGCTAGTAATGACACTGCACCTAGATGAAATATGTTAAGAATGGTTAATTTCAGATATTTTAACAAGTTCTCTAGAAACAGTTTTTGGGACTCCGGTTTTAGAGTTGTCAAATAGTGTCGAAAAAACAGTAAATCTACTGAATATATCAAATATCTAGTACAGCTGAACTATCATATTATTATTATTATTATTATTATTATTATTATTGGTGGGAAATTATAACAGAGGAATATATTTGCCGTTTTAATATCAAGAACACTTCCGTGTTTTTGTGTGTATACAGGACGTTGTTGAATCAGGGACTCCATGTGTCCACCACGACAATGGATCCTAATTGACTTTACATTGGCATTGTTTCCGTGGTACCAGCATGTAATTTCAACCCATTACGTGCTGCCACCACGGAATGCGGTGTTAAGAGGTCGTGGGCATTTCATGTATTTCTGTGAGATCAGGTTGAAACTGTTGCAGAGGCTGGTCATTCAGAATGGAGAATGCTCTGTTGTATATAAAGTTTGTGTTTTATGTGTCTGCAAACTACGGATATGATCCATTTTGTTTGTTTCATATGTATGCTGTTGTTTATATTACATGTGTATGAACTGAGTTTCCCATCAGGAGGAGGATGGGATGGGTGTTGTGACACCTAGGATGGCTGCCACAGACCACTGTTAAAGACCAACATAAGTGGGTATTGTTTTAACAAGACGGCGTGACATTTCCCGCCGTGTTTACATTGACCAAACTGGGTATTTCAAGCAAAAACATGATGTTTTCCTAACCTTAACTAAGTGGTTTTTGTGCTTAAACCTAACCACACATTAACCACAGAGTTGTCACAGCTGAAATGTAAAGAAACATTGTTTCAATATTTTTGCAACATATGAAATGTACAAATGCAACATATTCGAGGTTTGCAGACATGTACAATGCCAAAGTTCATTCTGGTGAATAGGTTAATGTCAGATAAAATAGAAATAAAATAAAAACAAAGTCTACTTACGGCGTGGAGACTGTGCTTCTGCAGAGAGGAAGAAGAGACGACAAATCATTTTAGTTGTCACCTTTTCCCCACTGACTCTTTTTTTACCTTTTTAACCCATAGGGCTCTAGTTTCCCGGCGCAGCGCAGGGTGGCGAACCCCGCGCAGAGCTAGTTTTGAGCAGCGCAACCTGAGGCGCGCTCAGTTTGGTAGTTTGGCAGACCGAGGTGCGCTGAGATGGGTGTGGCGGTGCAGCAGGGGGAGGTGTCGACAGATGCAGCTTGGCGCGGTGACAGTTTCGTACCAAAAGGCTCCGCCGAAAGTGTGCTAAAAGCTCGCCAACTGAAACCACGTCTAGCTGAAGTTTGGCTGACCGGCGGACAGTGCGTACATGTCACAAAAAAACCTCACAGGCAGGTTTCCAGAATATCAGGCACATTAACGATGCAATAAATAGCCACAAAACCACTATTCAATGCAACTATCTGCAATCAGCACATAAATGTATCTCTATATCGACTGTCCCGTCACATCTGATGTCAGATCAAAGGGGATTGGCACCGTTTGGCGCGTTTGGCACGCGTAATGGAAACCCAACCTGATTTGATTAACACAGCTGCAAACTAATGAGTTCACATCCCTCTCAGCCAACCACAAACAGCCACAGCATCAGATAGGGAGTATATATTCAGCATCTGTCATCTTAGAAAACTCAAAAGAAAAGAAACAGAGAGAGACTGCGAGAGAGAAAGAGAGAGAGCACGCGCACGAGAGAAACGCAACATTGATTTACAATTGTGGTGACCTCCTCCCAGGCTACCTTTGCATCATCAGCCCGTGGAGGTCTGCTCGCAGTTCTGTATATTCAGACACTGTAAGCTTGGACCTCCCGGACCAAAACATCAGTTTCCTCCTGTGAGAAGTTTGGCCATCTGACGCTGCTGCTCTCTTCTGCCATGGCGAATTGAGTAAACTCTCATTACGCCTTCACGCGGCGCATTTAAGGGCGAGGAGAGGGGCTCATTTGATTGGTGTGATGTGTGTAAAACCCACTCCACGCCTTCTATCCTCCCTCTTTCCGACTTGCGCCGGTAGGAGGGACGGAGGTGGGAAAGAGGAGTAGCTGCGCCAGGCGCACGGTGTGCCAAACTTACAAAATCCGCCTGGCCACACCCAGTTGGCGAAGCGAAGGTGCGCTGCGCCTTCGCCTCGCCCGGTCTGCGAAACTAGAGCCCATAGTGAAAAAAAATAAATAAACCACTTCAAAAAAACTCACTTTTCTTCTTTTTGCAAACGATGAATCCAGTGGCAGTGGTGACGATGAGAGCAAGAACAGCCACCGCAGCAGTGATGGGAATGGTCAGGTCAGAAGGCTCCTCTGTTAAACCAAAACAACAACATGTCTAAGACCATATAGCCATGGCAGGTTAGAGCAGAAGTACATCCATCCATCCATTTATTAATACCTACTGTACACATGTTCATCTACAAAATTAAGGGAACACTTAATGATCACAGTATAACACCAAGGGCCCTATTTAGATGGTCTAAAACGCAAAGCGCCAGGCGTGCAGTGCATGGGCGTGTCCCAGTCACTTGCTAGTTAGACAGCACCTTTTCAGACTGTGCGCCATGGCAGAGAGTCTAAAAGGGTTGGACTTACTCTGTGAATTAGTCATGGGTGTGTTTTGGGTGTATCATTCAATAAGCCAATCAGAGTGTCACCTCTCATTCCCTTTAAAAGAGGCGCGATTGGAGCGCACAGCGGAGAGCTAGTTAGATGGCGGACCTACCAACTGGAAAGAGTGAGCGTTTTACAGCTGAGGAGACGATAAATGTATCTCTATATCTACTGTCCCGTCACTTCTGATGTCAGATCAAAGGGGATTGGCACCGTTTGGCACCGTTTGGCACGCGTAATGGAAACCCAACCTGATTTGATTAACACAGCTGCAATCTAATAAGTTCACATCCCTCTCAGCCAACCACAAACAGCCACAGCATCAGATAGGGAGTATATATTCAGCATCTGTCATCTTAGAAAAGCCAAAAGAAAAGAAACAGAGTGAGACTGCGAGAGAGAAAGAGAGAGTGCGCACGCACGAAAGAGAAACGCTGTCAACAAATTGTAAGTTATTCAATTTATTTTAACCCGGGAGGTTAGAGAGCCCAGCTCCCTCTCCAGCATCCTGAACACCCCTGCCCCCCCATACAAGTACATTTGTACTTGTAGGGCTATAAGTTTACGTTTTTAGTCCACAGAAGCTGGTTATTGTTGTGTTTATGTCAAAACGTTTTCACATCTTTGATTTTGTGATTTACATGCCAAAATGATCTCAATTCAATTGGGAAAGACAAGTTCATTTTACAGGCTATGCATCATCAGCCTGTGGAGGTCTGCTCGCAGTTCCATATATTCGGACACTGCAGCTTGGACCTCCCGGATTATGATGATCATTATTACTGCGATTAGATCGTTCTGATTAATGACTGACCATTAAGACGTGTTTCTGATAAATATTTTAATGTGGACAATAATAACCTTTCACATTGTAATCATATTTTTATTTGTTATCTTTTGCATATGTGTGGCTGCTCCGTGTGTGTCTGAGCAGAGTGCACGTGCGTTGTGCACCCGCCTAGAGACACATATTACCAACTTGTTTAACAGCTAAATACTGCACCGTTGACTTAAGACCAGGTTTTTGTTGGTCACTGGCGCAATTGCTTTTTACGTCATCTAACTAGCAACGCGCCATGACTGCGCCTGACCACTCCTCATTTTTAGACCAACACACCCAGAGAAGCGCAAGTTCATTTGCTAGTTAGATGACGAGGGCGCAGGGCGTGAAAATGACAACTGCGCCTGCATCTAAATAGCAATGACACTTGCGACATGGATTATGCGCCCTCCGCCGTCCACTTTAGACCATCTAAATAGGGCCCCAAGTGAGTTAACCTTAACTGGTGCAAATGAAAGTGACAACAGGTTCAATGGAGAGGCAAAAGCAAGACAACCCCTAAAAAAGCAGTGGTTTTACATGTGGTAGCCACAGACAGTTGCTCTCTCCTTATCCTTCCTAACTGAGTCTTCTCTCATTTTGTGTTCTGTTAGTGTCCTTGTCACTACTGGCAGCATTAGGCGGTACCTGCTGCCCAATCAGGTTGCACAGGTAGTCCAGTTCCTCCAGAGTGGCACATCCGTATGTGCAGTTGCAAGAAGGTTTGCTGTGTCTCCCAGCACAGTCTCAAGAGCATGGAGGACATACCAGGAGACCGGCCATTACACAAGGAGAGCTCGACTGGCGTCACCAGAGAACACCAGAATTGTCAGGTCCGCCAATGGTGTCCCATTCTCTTCACAGATGAGAGCAGGTTCACACTGAGCACATGTGACAGGCGTGAAAATGTCTTGAGATGCCGTGGTGAACGTTTTGCTGTCAGTAACATCATCCAGTATGACCAGTTTTGGTAGTGGGTCAGTGATGGTCTGGGGAGGCATATCTTTGGAGGGTCCCACACACCTCCATGTCATAGCCCTTACTGCTGTACCGGGATGAAATCCTCAGAGCGACTGTCAGACCTTATGCTGGTGCAGTGGGCCCTGGGTTCCTAATGGTGCAGGACAATGCCTGGCCTCATGTGGCCCGAGTGTCGAGGCAGTTCCTGGATGATGAAGGCATTGATGCCATTGACTGGCCCTCTCGTTCCCCTGACCTTAATCCAATTGAGTACCTTTGGGACATTATGTATGGGTGCATCTGACACAAACTGTCTAGGAGCTCACTGATGCCCTGATCCAGGTCGGGGAGGAGATGCCCCAAGACATTATCCGTCGACTCATCAGGAGCATGGCCACACTTATCACTTCACATAGGCATGCAGGAGCCATACACACCACTGAGTCACATTATGAGCTGCTCTGATAAAATTCACACAAGCTGGATCAGCCTGTGAATGTAATTTTTTTTTACTTTGATTTTCAGTGTGTCCAGCATGAAAAAGGTGAATAATAATGAATAATGAACTGCAGGACAACTGAAGTCAATTAAATGTATCCTTTTCACATCTGTCACTCCTGATTTCATTCTTACCCATGTTGACCTGTGATCCTGGAAAAGGAAGATAAATTAATATAATACAGATGATTAACAAATCTCGAGCAGATGATAAAAGCTAAAGTGACAAGAGAGTCAAACAATGACATCATTCAGCAAACAGAAACAACAAAAAAATTTGAATAAAAAACCCTTACCTTCAGTTTTGCCCCAGTTGGTCCTGATCACTGCTTTGTCCAGTTTGGTGACGATGTGGTCCTTCACACCAGAGAGATGAAACACACAGTCGTACCTCCTCCAGTCTTCAGGTGGGACTGATGAAAGGTTCAGGTCAACACTCATCTGGAAGGATCCATCGTGGTTGGGGAGGATCTCTCCGAGCTCCACGCCCTCATGAATCTCCTCTCCATCTTTCCTCCAGAACATCATGGCTCTGTCAGGGTAGAAACCTGTAGCGTGGCAGCTGAGTGGAGAGGAGGGAGACTTCTGGAGGAGAGACACTGAGGGAAGGTCTGCACAGAGAGAAGCAAATAAAGGCGTGTGCACAGTAAACCTGGATGCTTGTTCATACCAGTGGTAGATAATTGTTGCTGGTCAATCTAAAAGTGATCTCAATCAACAACAGAAGGTATGAAAATTCTTCTGGGCAAAATAAAAAATGAAGAAGAAAATATTCATCAACAATGCTGCTAATAAAACAGACTATGACGTCAATCATACTGAAATGTTTTTCCTCTGGGGGCCATGTTTCTTTGTAAACAAACAACAGTTATATTTCCAGTGTTTCTCACCATAATGCATTGTGTGAATCTTTGAGTTCTAACAAATGTGTTGAATGCATTATTTATTACACCCATTGTTAAACCAGCAGCATGATGTGACTCACAACGACAACATGATACAAACGTAAGATTGCTCTACAGCACGACTAGAGGTCAAACACTCTGTAGAGTTCCTTTAATTTAAAGGGGCAATAAGCAGAAATTCATCATTTCTAGATTGAAGGAATTAAAAAATTGCTATGTGAGGAACTAGAGGTGTAATTTCATCTGGAGTATAGCATGAAGCCACACACCCTCTCTCTCTGTTGATCTCCAGCCCCTTGTTTACAAGCCGGTCCGGCTGCGCGTTCATGTAAGTTCATGTGAATCGTCGCCTCTTCCCTCCTCTCTGAGCCCTTGGCCCTCCCTCCTTATAAAAGGCTACAGCCAGTGAGCAATGGCAGCATGTATTTTCAAAGCAAAATGGCGGAGAGCAGAACGAAACGTTCACCTGAAGACGACCAGGATCTGATATTACTTCTAAAGAAACAATGGTCGTTGGCGAAGAAGTTGTCGGATAAAGAAAGGAACAGAACCCGGATTAACATTGGCCTTGCATTTCCAAGGTGGAGAGCACTGCAAGAGCTAAAGGGGCTACAATCTGACTCGGAGCTAGCTCTTCTTCTCCTGGACAGGTACAACATAAAGTCAAATGTCTGTTTTAATTAGTGTTACAGTAACGTTAGGCACATGTCGCTATGTCGATTCAATTAAATTTAATGTTACAATCGTAGCATGGGTTAATGTCCGGAGCTTGAGTTAATAGCGGCTCTGTCCCAGCAATGGGTCAGGCGTTACGATTGTGTTAGGTGAGTAGCTCGGCAGCCCAGCTAACATTTGCAATAGGGATGCACTGAATATTCGGTAACCGAATATATTCGGCCAAATATTGCAAAAAAACACACATTCGGTATTCGCTGGAATAAGTGAAAAGCACGGCCGAATAATAGCGGCATGTTTTGATAACGCAATCAAACAGCGTGCGGTGACGGACAGATTAAAATGTCGGCAGTGTGGAGATATTTTACTCCGTCCGTCACTGCACTCGCATTTGCGACTAAAAATAGTTTTGTTCGAGCAAAATAAATCATTCAGCACACTGTGCAAGTACAGATTTCAACCAGCAGCAGAAATCTCGCCGGTTGTGGGTTGAACGGGGGTCACAGACACAGACAGGAATGTATTCCTGTCAAATACGGCGGCCATAGGCTTACCGGAAACGGAGAAGTCCGGCTCCAATAATGTCCTCTTCTTGGAGTCATGACTGCCCAAAAGTACCTGGACAGCCGAGCCGTGGCGGCACACAGGTATGTGATGTGTCAGAGGAGAAACAAGCCGTTCACATTTCTCTCTTTGTGGCAGGTAACGGTCCACAAACCTCACCACACTTTAGGGACTGTTCTTTACTTATGAAGGTACTGTTCTTTACTTGTCAAGGGAGGAGGGTGGCTGGTTGACTTTTATTTTATTTATATCTTTTATTTTGATCCCCCCTATGTTAATCACTTATTGATGCTGTTTTTGAAGTATGAATAAGTCAATAAGTAATTCATTCCTTTGAAATATCATTGATGTATTATAGAAAAGTGATTTATCTTTTTATAAATGACAAAAGGCACATCTGCCTCATTTTCGCTGTGGTATCGTGATACTACTCAGAACCATGATATTTTCACTGGTATCATACCGTGGGTCCTAATTTTGGTACCATGACAACACTAATCTGGAGGGGGTTCATCTGCAAAAACTAATGAAAAACTAAACAACGGTATTCAGTATTCGGTACTTGGCCAAGCGTTTAATTTTATTCGGCTTCGGCTTTGGCTACAAATTTTCATTTCGGTGCATCCCTAATTTGCAATTAGCATTGTAAAATGTAGCCAGGCTAAAACATCACTCTCACTCACGGAGAAGAGGAACGTTAGCGTTAGCTCCCGGTGTGAGCACTAGCCGGGATCCGGCGATGGCTCTAGCCGAGTCGGCTGCCACCGGCTACTGGAGTAACTTACAGCTATGGAGCGCTTCTACCAGCTCTTCCAGTCACTGAGCCTCGCCTCCATCTCAGCAAATATATTACTTTTATTACAGGGACCAACATCATTGAAGTAGGCTGGGGAATAGCTAAACACAGCAGAGTCCGAGAGTGAGTGAAAGACGTCACTAACTGCTAAACTAAGTTTAGACGAGGTGAGTGGGGAGTGGGGGGGTGGAGGTGGAGAGCAGAGGTACAGGCAGTGCACAACAGCAAACCTAGCGGTAAAATGATTTCGCTTTTTGCCCCTTTAACTAAAGACACAACAGATTAGTCGGGCTGATAAAATGTAAACAACTTTTCTGTCAGAAAAAATCCCTGACATGTATAAGCCCATACAATCTTATGAGCATTAAAATATACGACTGTGCTACATAACAACCCATCAGCTACACCTACCTTAGCTACCTCCACACTGTCTGTATATAGACAGAAAAGGGAATTCCACCACCATTTAAAAAACTCACTACAGTCAGAGAAGAAGGATCCGCCTGTTTTTGTGGATTACAACAAAGCAGTTCATAGCAATGTTCAATGAAACAACAATAGGCTATGTCTATTCTGAAACTTACTTAACTCATGCTGTGCACTAACTACCACAGTCTCAGCTTTGATGGACAGAAACGTCAGAGCACTCCAACATGTCAGTCTCTACTGATTGGTGAGAGCTAAATCAAACTTTACTGCCACAGAAAACAGTCAAAAAGAAGTTAATGTCAGACAGTTTGGAGTGAAAATACAACAGCAGTTCATTCTGAGCAGGTTGTATGAACATTGTTATGTTAATGAAACTACATCAGGTCATGTGATTCTACCTTTTCTCAGCAGAGAGCTCTTTCCAAAGGCCACATAAGTCTTCAGCCACTCAGGACAAACATGAGTTAAGTAGTTTTCATGGTGTTTTAGTCTGACTTTGTCAGCATCCCATCTCAGTTTGGTGATGAAAGCCTGTGGTTTCAGAGCGATCCATGTCAGTGTCTTCAGGTCTAATGATATGAAGTCTTCTCCATCATAACCATACTGCATAAAACCATTAACCTCTCCAGTTTCATCATCCCACTCACAGCCACTCATCATCTGGAAAATGTGGATACCTGAGAAACAGAGACTGTCATTAACAGTGATGTACAGATGATACCTCCAGTGGAAAGATGATCTTAAACATATTGTACATTGTGTGACGCTCTGCTATCCTCCCAGTCAAATTACATTGGCCAGATGTTTGGCCCTTTCACACAGACCATAGGCTCTGTACATATAGACTGCTCGAAAAATTAAGGGAACACTTTCTGGTCATTGTAAAACACCAAGTGAGTTAAACTTCAGGGATATCAATTTGTCAAGTGATTGTGAATCAGTTTCATCTGCTTTGGTGCAAATGAAAGTGACAACAGGTTCAATGAAGAGGCAAAAGCAAGACTCTCCTTATCCTTCCTGACTGACTCCTCTCTAGATCTGTGTTCTGCTAGTGTCCTTGTTACTACTGGTAGCAATAGGCGGTACCTGCAGCCCAATCAGGTTGCTCAGCAGCTCCTCCAGGATGGCACATCCATACATGAGGTCACAAGAAGGTTTTCTGTGTCTCCCAGCACAGTCTCAGGAGCATGGAGGACATACCAGGAGACCGGCCATGACACAAGGAGAGCTGGACAGGGCTGTAGAAGGGCATTAACCCAGCAGCAGGACTGGTATCTGCTCTTTTGTGTGAGGAGGAACAGGAGGAGCACTGCCAGAGCCCTACAAAATTACCTCCAGCAGGCTGCTGGTGTGCATGTTTCTGACCAGACTGTTAGGAACAGACTCCATGAGGGTGACATAAGGGCCCGACATCCTCTAGTGGGATCTGTGCTCACAGCCCAGCACTGTGCAGCTCGGTTGGCATTCGCTATGGAACACCAAAATTGGCAGGTCTGCCATTGGTGCCCCATTCTCTTCACAGACGAGAGCAGGTTCGCACTGGGCACATGTGACAGGCAAGATGCCTGCTGCCAGTAACATCATCCAGCATGACCAGTTTGGTGGTGGATCAGTAAAGGCCCTGACACACCAAGCCGATGGTCAGCCGTCGACCAAAGTCGGACTGTCGGTGAGTGTCTGTTGGCCTAGTTTTTGCGGTGTGTCCCGCACCGTCGGCACTTTGGCATCGGCAGGTTTTCGGCCGATTGAGCATATTGAATTGGCGGTGGGGCTTCTCGGTGAGAAAGATCACTCTGGTTGGCTGTTCAGGTTTTATTTCCTCGCCCCTGTAGCGAGTGAATCTGCCTGTCGTGAAACTGGGGCTAACCGGTGCTTCCTCCTCAAGCTCCACTTAACTCAGCTGCCCACAGACCCGCTGCTTCTTCCCACTTTAACCTGAATAACAAACCGGAGCTAGCTGGGAGGGGCTAGCGGAGCATTAGCCGCAGCATGACCGGAGGGAAGCAGCCAGTTAGCCTCCGCTAGTCTCTGAGCTAGCCCCGGCTCTCTGTTAGAAACCAAACGGAGAGCTGGGGCTAGCTGGGAGGAGCTAGCGGAGCATTAGCCGCAGCATGACCGGAGGGAAGCAGCCAGTTAGCCTCCGCTAGTCTCTGAGCTAGCCCCGGCTCTCTGTTAGAAACCAAACGGAGAGCTGGGGCTAGCTGGGAGCGGCTAGCGGAGCGTTAGCCGCAGCATGACCGGCGGGAAGCACAACTAGTTAGCCTCTGCTAGTCTCTGAGCTAGCCCCGGCTCTCCGTTTGGATCCAACCGGAGCACCGAGCCCTGGCTTGTTATTCAGGTTAAAGTGGGAAGAAGCAGCGGGTTTATTGGACAGCTGAGTGAAGTTGAGAAAACACCGGGACTGTCTGGATGTAATAGTCCATGGAGGTGCTGCGGTGCTCGGCTGTACAGATAGGAAACCCCTCGGCTGTCAGGATGTACCACTCTCTCACTCTGCTCTCTCTCATGCAGGCGCAGAACGTACGTGCCACTTGGCCGTCGGATCTAGTCCGTGTAGTGTGTTCAAATGCAACTGACACAGGGCGACGTAGACGACGCAACAGTTGGCTTTCGTCGCCGCTAGTTCTTTGATGTCGGTTTGGTGTGTCCGCACCTTAAAGGTCAGGGGAGGCATATCCTTAGAGGGTCGCACAGACCTCATTGTCATAGCCAGCAGTACCCTGACTGCTGTTAGCTACCGGGATGAAGAGCGATAGTCAGACCTTACGCTAGTGCAGTGGGCCCTGGGTTCCTCTGGGTGCAGGACGCCCTGATCCAGTGTCTGGAAAGAGATTCCCCAGGACACTTGTCGCACCGACTCATCAGGAGCATGCCCAGACATTGTCAGGAGTTCATACAGGCATGCGGGGGCCGTACACACTACTGAGTCACATTATGAGTTGCTCTGATAAAATTCACAAATTGGATCGGCCTGTGATTTCAGTTTTTGACTTTAGCCCCTTTTCCACCGCAGGAACTTTTCTCATTTACCCGAGATTTTGAAAAACCTCTGCACGTTTCCACTGAAATTACCCAGGTAAAAAACTTTCCCTCGACCCCAGACTTTCCCTGAAAAAAGTACCTAGTAGGGGGGTAGGACTTTTCAGATTACCCGGAATTCTTGAGGGGCGGGGCTGTGTGCTGAAGAACGCTGATTGGTGGAACAAACACTCGCAGCATTCCGCAATTCCGTGTCAGTGTGTCTGCAAACTTTATTTCATTTCTACAAGCTTCTCTTCGTTTGTGTTTTTTTTTTAAATTTTGGATGGGTACTGAAACCAGGTACTAAATCAGCCCAGGGACTAAATTATCAAAGACCGTAGTATTGATAAGCGCTAACCGGCATGTGCCTTCGCTGAACACATTCATCTCATTCTCCTCTTTCCAAAACACACACCCAACAATAATCTGTGATTGTTGCACATGTTTTTAACTTCTCTGGACCAGCGCTAGACTCACAAGTCAGTCTTTAGACGCTTTGCTTAACTAAAGACTGATGACTTTCTCCCTGATTTTGTGTTTAGATGGGCGGATACAATTTCAGAGTTTAAAAAAACTCCCTACGTAGCAGAACCAATAGTAAATCCACAGGGCGGTCCTTTGGTGGCTCGCTGAACTCTTGTGCTCGTAAACATAGTCCGACTAGAAACACGTGTAGCAGTACAAAATGGCTTTGTCCTGCGTTAAAAGTTTTAAACAAAGTTGCTGTAAGTCCTTCATTTCCACAATCTTGTGGTTAAATCTCTCTGCATCCATTTTCAAGCTCCTTGCGGACGAGAGAAGGGAGAGCGCACATTTCCAGGAGGGCATGTCCTTTTCAAAAATGCAAGAGGCGTTGCTTTGTTGCCGGACATTTTCTCCAGTGTGTTAAACAAACTTTAGAAAGGAGTGTCCCCAGACTATCAGAAGGTGGAGATCTCTGACTGTCTGGTGGCGAGACTAGACCAGCGCTACCACTTTTAGCTCATACTTTTGTTATGTATTGTGTGTTTTTTTATATACTGTGTCCGATTGATTTTCTTTCACTGTGATTGAATGTGTCTGACTCTCTGTGCTGCCTCTTGCCCAGGTCGTCATTGTAAATGAGAAATTGTTCTCAACTGACTTGTATAGTTAAATACCTGGTTAAATAAAGGTTAAATAAATAAAATAAATAAATCTACACACACACACACACACACACATCCACACATACACTGACGCGTCATGGTAACTGGTGAACAGCCGAGCGGCCGTGGTGGAAACAAAGTGAAGATAACTCGAAAATGACTCGAGTTGCTTTATCAATACATGTGTTCACCAAGCATGAACATGTTAACATGTAGACAGTGATATTCAATATGCTCCGCCCACAGTCTCTCATCCACCGACACTAATGTCTCACACAAGGACAGCACGCTAGTTCAGCTGATAGCGAACTGTAACTAATAAGCTCAAATGACAGCTGTCTGTCTGTAGACTAACTTAGTTTGACACTTATCTTAAAATACTTTTAAACTGAGCTGCAGGCTGAGACAAACAGCCCCAACTCTCTACACCAGCATGTAACCAGCCAAGCTGGCGAAGCCAAATACAGGACACACGCTGAATCATATATGTCATCATGCCAATTTGAATCAATTTTCCAGAACTTTGAGGTGCGGTGGAAACGCAAACCACACAGATTACCAGGAATTATTTTACCCAGGTAAATAAATTCCTGGTAATAAAAGTTCCTGGAAATGTTGGTGGAAAAGGGGCTTTTGATTTTCAGTGTGACTTTAAATCCAGCCCTCAGTGGGTTGATGATTTTAGTTTTTCACTGACAGTTGTTATGTCACAAATCATTTGTTCATCACGATCTGATGTGTGATTTAAGTGTTCCCTTCATTTTAATGAGCAGTGTAGCTTCTGTTCAGGTCTTTACCATACCCTTATCCTGGGAGAGTTTATAACATGAATCATAATCTAAACTTTAAAAATACTAGTTAATTTACTTTTCCTCACAGAAATGAATGAAATGCTGAGATAAAGGCCTACTGTATATTCAAAAGAAAAGTTTTCTTACACCCCTTTAGATCAAGAAGGCCTCGTGACCCTGTGTGAAGCTTTGGCTTCCCCGAATGAGGGCCCCGACCCCCAGGCTGGGAACCAGTGCTGAAATGAGTGGACTTTTCTGGTTTGACTTTTGGGAATGAGTTTGGGTCACTTTACTTTTCAATTATGATACAGAGCATTAAAATACAAACTGTACCTCCACTTTGGTTGAAGTGCTGCTTCAAGCTGTCAATCCTGGCTTTGTAGGCGTGTGGCAATTGCTCAAGACACTGTTGAGTGTACCACTCCAAATGCTGCGGATTGTTTTCTAATGCTGTTTTCACCCAGTCCTGTTTTGGTTCTATGACCTTTATATTGGTGTCGCAGTAACCCGCTGGAAGGTCATCAACCACTGCAGCACCCACAAGCTGTGGGAAGTTTGGGACTCCAGAAGATGCAGTGAAGAAAAACTTCAGGGAGTGTTTTACTGCAGGACAAATGAGGAACATTTAGTTTAAATATACACATCATCATCACCCATCATAAATATGAATAAATATTTCCTCTCCCAGGAAATTTTGAGCCTCAAACTCTTTATTTTCCACGTTCTGGTAACATTGTCTGCACTGATTTATAGTGGAAATGTATTGATTTATGAAAAAGAAAACAAAATTCAGGTGGAAGACAACAAATCAAAATAAAAATATGCATTACAGATTTATTTAAATTAATGATCACAGCTGCAGCATGGGAGATCTAAACATGATTTCAAGTTCGGTTTTGGTTTATAATGACACGGGACGTGGGAATGTAATTTGGTGTCTTACTCTGCTCACAGGGCAGTTGGGGGGTGGGGGAACCGGAGCACATGCCATGGGCCAAATTTAAAATAAGACAAAATAAATAATAAATGTCCAACAAAAAAGGGCACTTATCTAGTCAGAGGGCAAAAGGGCAGGTGCTTGAACACCACCTGGGGTCTATGTGTGCATGTGTCTGATATTCACTGTCAGTGACGGACTGGGACCAAAAAGAGGCCCTGGCATTTTTGACACAGAGGCCCCATGGCGGCGCATCGGCCAGCCAGGGGTGAAAAAATTTTCATATTATTTTACAAAAAAATATGCATTTTTACGTCATTTTAGATCATCAGTTCCTTATTTGTGAAAGAACAGGCGTGGTGTCTCATATCCCCCCTCCCACATATTACTAGGTACTATGATTGATGATTTTACACATACTTACATAAAAAACACAACCATTGGCGGAATGTTTCAGAGCGCCACAGAGACACAGACTGTTCCACAACTACCATAGAAACTCACACACTCACTCACTGCCTTGATGCACAATAGAAGAGGAGATATACAGACACAGTCATTATGAATGATAAAATTGATTTGTGGCTTGCATGGGAGCATGTGGAAAGCTAACCGTATGATGAGAATGCAGAAATTCAGAACACACACCACGCAATCAACTCACTACAATCGCACTGGTACAGTAGACAACAATGCACAGCACACAAGATAATAAGGCAGCAGCAGAACCCCCATAAATTCAGGCACGTTCAAGGGCCGGACTAATAACCTCAGTTAATAATACTAGCTCTATGTCTACCAAAACACGAAAATCTGAAATCAAACACCACACAACTTCATCCTAAAGGCTTAAGCCTGATTTATGGTCCTGTGGCGTACCTACGACGTACCTACGTCATTGCCGTGACGCCGTCGTGAACCCTTCAAACTTCTCCGTCACTCCATTTCGTCGCGGTGCAATTCACCGCCAGTGCGGTAGGAGGCTGCGTTCCTTCCCTGAATGGTTATCGTCGTCTCTAGTTGAGTCTTTGTTTAGCTTCCGGCTTTTCCGGTCACAGAGAAATGAACGCGGAGCACGGAGAGACAACTCCGTCCGTATCCGTATCCGTATTCAACGTTGAGCATAAATGGGCCTTAATACTGCAACATCTACATCACAACAGAAGATGTTTAAAGATGGCAGGGATGGCGCAATCTGGAAATACAGAACCGGAAATGCGTTGCTACCAAGCAAACCAATCACAGCCCTCTCGGTCTGCGCTGGGTCTGTGTTGCCTCGACGTGTAGTTACATTTTTGGGGAGGTGCACTTCAGGCTATGGCGTGCCTTCTGCGTAGCCACGTACCCTACGACGTAGCGACGTCGTTGATTTAATGCAGGACCATAAATCAGGCTTAGCCTATTTCCACCATTAACCATAGGCGCCCCCTCTTGGACAGAATACAACACAACCAAATTATAACAACAGAAACCTAAATCTTACACCAACCACAATGCATATTACAATAGCTTCAGCAAAACATGAAAAGAGCACTGCACAGCCACAGTGCACATTTCAATAGCTCTATCAAAAGCACTAGTTAGAACAGAAACAAGAAGGACCCTATGTGTTATAAGCCATAATAAATGTTACAGCAGCCACAATGCATATTACAATAGCTTCACCAAAACATGACAAGAGTACTGCACAGCTAGAGTATAAAAATAACTATGTGTCTCTCAGTGTCTTCTTTTAAATCTCTTCTTACTCACATTTATCGTATGGTCTTTTCTTAATTGATGGTAATTAATTATTGTAACTCTTTAAATTATTTGATGTTTTATTGTTTTATGTACTAATTGTTTTTATTGTGTAACTGTTTTTATTGTTAAGCACGTTGTAACTCCGTTTTGAAAGGTGCTATACAAATTAAGTTATTATTATTATGTCTTACCTTTAAGTAGCCTAGTTGGCAGGCTGCGAAGTTTGCTCTTCTCTGAGGCAGAGGCCGTACTGCTAGCTGCATTTGCTGCAGAGGTGCTCGGTCTGTCGCTGCCAGGTAAACACTTTTATGTAAATAAATCTGATATTTTCGCATACTTTTCACTCTCCACGAGCATAGCTTTCCTTTTTTTCTCTCTTTTTCTCCGCTCCACCCTTCTCCACCCGTCTTTTCGTGCCTCGATCCATTTTCTTTTCTCATTGTGATGTTGTCGTTGACGTTGAGTGCATTACCCATCATTCATTTGTCACTTGTCAGATGTCAAATGTCATCACTCAATGATCGCGGGAAAATGCTTGATGACCAAAAACACTTTATATTACCGGTAGCCCCATTTTACTCATATTTATTTAAAATTATATTTAGGCTACTACTTATATGTATATTGTGGCCGATAAAAATGTTTTGGGCCGCCAAGAGAAGATTTATTTATTTATTCATTTATTTTGCCTGGTGGCCGGCGGCCGCAGGACCATGCGGCCGTTCTGGCATTTGCCCAAATGCTAGATGGCCAGTCTGTCACTGGTTTGTAGGATATCCAATGAATTAGCACCTACAAATGATGTTATGTACTTTACATGAAGTTATGCTCTTAACTTAAAGTTACTGAGGTTAGGGTTAGAAGAAGAAACATGGCAAGGACATACCTTGCCATAACCTTGATATAAGTTCACATGGTTCTGAGCACAGGTGTCCCGGGGAAAGTCCTGGGTTTTCCACCTCTCCAGCCTCCCCCCTTACGGATCCACTCCTTCTTTATTCTTTACTTTTGTCAGCACTTTGGTCACATAACTGCATCCTTGAATTACTGGCTCATAATTACGAAGGATATGTACATATTGGTGCATTACTTTTTTCAGGAAAACATGAAACAGTGTAGAAGAACAGCCTGATACACTCAAGGGTGCCCTGTGTGTCCCTATCAGACGCTGAGGGGCATGGCAAAGTGTCTGTATTTGTTGACCTGGGAATGGGAACGGACTGATATGAACATACTGTCCCTCACCTCTTTTTATTTCTTTATTCTCACTCTCCTCTCCCCTTTTCTCATAAATCTCACTTCAGTGATATTATTCACATCTGTGTCTGCTACTAATACGTTTAATTCACAGTACCTCATATTGGGATAATAGTATTGATAAGTAGAGCTGATTTATTGATTTATTGATAGATTATTGATGTTAATGGTAATTTTGTACATAGAAAATGAGTGGTTATTAACAGTAACAGATATATTTACATTAAAAAACATAAGCTTATAAACCACAATGCACTGTAAATTTTACAATTTTTGGTTTACAACTTTACAAAACAGCTGTTCTTCTTATTCGGGGCCCCCATCACTTTTCAGAAGTCTGTCAGACAAAGATACATTTCCTCTATGGATAAACAGAACTGGATACAGTGCTGGAGGCGGAGCTTGTTTTTCCATTTTACTGTGAAAGTTGCTCAATGATGGCGCATGAAGTCAATAAAGTTTAACTTTCAGGGTATTAAAAATTCTTCCACACTATTTGGCCCAGAGAGCAGGTTCACCAGAGACTTAGAGTCCCAGTGTGGCTCTTGTAGACTTTCAGAATGTTATTGTACCAAATGGATCAATTCCCAACAGTGAAATGAAACGTTTCCCAGGGGTTGAAATGCTCAAAGAAAATGTATGCACTGATTTACAGTGAATACTGTTTTCCCAATTTAAGTCTATGGGAAGTCTTTTTGGGCCTCATGGCATCATGTAATGGACCCAGAAGTTGTAGTTACATGGTTTGGCCACTATGTCAAATTGGCTTCAAAGTGTGGTGCACTTCCTGGAGGCCTGCCTAAACATCTCAAATGACTTAATTTATAGGTAAACTCTTAAAGTTAAACAACAACAACAACAAAATACTATTCATGGCTGTAAGAGGTAAAATTATCCAATATTTAATGAAAAAGCACAGATTAGAAAACAGTCTCATTTAATACAGATTTGTGTCACAGAACTCTATTTTGCCTCTTTCCTCTCTATTATGACCATCATCTCATGATCCCCCAGATTTATGTAATAAACACTGTTGGGTGCATGGGCGGATCTACCGGGGTGGCATAGGGTGCACTGTGCACAAGGATCAGACTGTCAGTCTGTCAGTCTGTTAGAGCAGCTCCGAAATGTTTATTGCACATAATGTGTAGGTCTAATTATTAAAATTTTAAAAATCGGTATGAAGCTTTAGACAGGTAGGGTCCTATTTAGATGGTCTAAAACACAAAGCGCCAGGCGTGCAGTGCATGGGCGTGTCCCAGTCACTTGCTAGTTAGACAGCGCCTTTTCAGACTGTGCGCCATGGCAGAGAGTCTAAAAGGGTTGGACTTACTCTGTGAATTAGTCATGGGTGTGTTTTGGGCGTATCATTCCATAAGCCAATCACAGTGTCACCTCTCATTCCCTTTAAAAGAGGCGATTGGAGCACACGGGGGAGAGCTAGTTAGATGGCGGACCTACCAACTGGAAAGAGTGAGCGTTTTACAGCTGAGGAGACGATAAATGTATCTCTATATCTACTGTCCCGTCACATCTGATGTCAGATCAAAGGGGATTGGCACCGTTTTGCACCGTTTGGCACGTTTGGCATGCGTAATGGAAACCCAACCTGACTTGATTAACACAGCTGCAATCTAATAAGTTCACATCCCTCTCAGCCAACCACAAACAGCCACAGCATCAGATAGGGAGTATATATTCAGCATCTGTCATCTTAGAAAAGTCAAAAGAAAAGAAACAGAGTGAGACTGCGAGAGAGAAAGAGAGAGTGCGCACAGCGCAGAAACGCAATAAATTGTAAGTTATTCAATTTTATTTTAACCCGGGAGGTTAGAGAGCCCAGCTCCCTCTCCAGCATCCTGAACCCCCCCGCCTGAAGGTGCAGGAAGGGCTGGTCCTGTGGCTGCACCCGGGCCGTCTGGTCTGGCTGCGCGCGGGCTGCGGAGCTTCCCCCGGCTGTGCAGCGGGCTGTGCATCCTCCTCCTCCTCCTGACAAGATGATCTACAGTTCTACGTTCTAAAAGCTTTTTTTTTAAAATATACATTTGTACTTGTAGGGCTATACATTTGCCTGGTTATTGTTGTGTTTATGTCAAAATAAAGTTTATCAAACGTTTTCACATCTTTGATTTTGTGATTTACATGCCAAAATGATCACAATTCATTTGGGAAAGACAAGTTCATTTTACAGGCTATGCATCATCAGCCCGTGGAGGTCTGCTCGCAGTTCCGTATATTCGGACACTGCCAGCTTGGACTGCCCGGATTATGATGATCATTATTACTGTGATTAGATCATTCTGATTAATGACTGACCATTAAGACGTGTTTCTGATAAATATTTTAATGTGCACAATAATAACCTTTCACATTGTAATCATATTTTTATTTGTTATCTCTTGCATATGTGTGGCTGCTCCGTGTGTGTCTGAGCAGAGTGCACGTGCGTTGTGCACCCGCCTAGAGACGCATATTACTAACTTGTTTAACAGTGAAATACTGCACCTTGACTTTAGACCAGGTTTTTGTTGGTCACTGGCGCATTTTCTTTTCCTGTCATCTAACTAGCAACGCGCCATGACTGCACCTGACCACTCCTCATTTTTAGACCAACACACCCAGAGAAGCGCAAGTTCATTTGCTAGTTAGATGACGGGGGCGCAGGGCGTGAAAATGACAACTGCGCCGGCATCTAAATAGCTATGACACTTGCAACATGGATTATGCGCCCTCCGCCATCCACTTTAGACCATCTAAACAGGGCCCGAAGTGTCAGTGACCAATGATCTCTATCACTGATGTCATTGGTCGCACTGATGGAACATAATTCCTATAGCCTAATATTGGGGATTATATGTTAATATTTCTGAGTGAGCAATGTTGCAGCGTTTCAGTGTCTTTAAATTTACTACATTTGTGGCTGAAATAAAGTCACTGAATGCTGTTGAGTCAAGATACAAATAGATGTGCAACATTTTAAAATCTACTGTATTTTAACCTCAACATCTTTTCAAGTGCAAATCACCAAACATATTATTACTGGGTCAGACTGTGAGTTTACAGTCATGTCTTTATGTCTTTGATCTATAGCCTAACCTATATGTTTTAAATCTTCCTATTTTTCAGTTGCTGCCTCCTGTGTTTTTCCCCATCAGATTAAATCTGAACAAATATATTATTATATATTATTAATATAATGTAATGTAATACACTGCCTGGCCAAAAAAAAAGTCACCACCAAAAAAAAAGGTCATACACTCTAATATTTCGTTGGACCGTCTTTAGCTTTGATTACGGCACGCATTCGCTGTGGCATTGTTTCGATAAGCTTCTGCAATGTCACAAGATTTATTTCCATCCAGTGTTGCATTGATTTTTCACCAAGATCTTGCATTGATGATGGTAGAGTCTGACCGCTGCGCAAAGCCTTCTCCAGCACATCCCAAAGATTCTCAATGGGGTTAAGGTCTGGACTCTGTGGTGGCCAATCCATGTGTGAAAATGATGTCTCATGCTCCCTGAACCAGTCTTTCACAATTTGAGCCCGATGAATCCTGGCATTGTCATCTTGGAATATGCCCGTGCCATCAGGGAAGAAAAAATCCATTGATGGAATAACCTGGTCATTCAGTATATTCAGGTAGTCAGCTGACCTCATTCTTTGAGCACATACTGTTGCTGAACCTAGACCTGACCAACTGCAGCAACCCCAGATCATAACACTGCCCCCAAAGGCTTGTACAGTAGGCACTAGGCATGATGGGTGCATCACTTCATCTGCCTCTCTTCTTACCCTGATGCGCCCATCACTCTGGAACAGGGTAAATCTGGACTCATCAGACCACATGACCTTCTTCCATTGCTCCAGAGTCCAATCTTTATGCTCCCTAGCAAATTGAAGCCTTTTTTTCCGGTTAGCCTCACTGATTAGTGGTTTTCTTAAGGCTACACAGCTGTTCAGTCCCAATCCCTTGAGTTCCCTTCGCATTGTGCGTGTGGAAATGCTCTTACTTTCACTATTAAACATAGCCCTGAGTTCTACTGTTGTTTTTCTTTGATTTGATCTCACCAAACGTTTAAGTGATCGCCGATCACAATCATTGAGGATTTTTTTCCGGCCACATTTCTTCCTCGAAGACGATGGGTCCCCACTATCCTTCCAGTTTTTAATAATGCGTTGGACAGTTCTTAACCCAATTTTAGTAGTTTCTGCAATCTCCTTAGATGTTTTCTCTGCTTGATGCATGCCAATGATTTGACCCTTCTCAAACAGACTAACATCTTTTCCACGACCACGGGATGTGTCTTTCGACATGGTTGTTTAGGAAATGAGAAGCAACTCATTGCACCAGTTGGGGTTAAATAACTTGTTGCCAGCTGAAAGATAAGCGCCCATGCAGTAATTATCCAATAGGAGGCTCGTACCTATTTGCTTAGTTAAATCCAGGTGGTGACTTTTTTTTTGGCCAGGCAGTGTATATCTACAGCCTGATACACAGTCAGATTCCACCACTTTATCTTCATTAAGGAAATGTAAGTCTGATAAATGATGAATAAACGGACAACACTTAATAAAACTTTTTTTATTAACTTTATGGTTAACTTATTTACACTTTCCTCGCTCTGACTCAGGCTCTTCTTTTAAAGATAAACATGCACCATCTGCTACACATGCATTAATCTTTCTACATCCACTGGATTAAAATGGAGGCGCTGTCTTTTATTTACCTGTTGCCATGGCGAATCGTGGAGTCGTAGCTCCATTAATGATGGCTTTTTATTGTCGGCTTAACTCAGAGTGAACATACTCAGAGTTGACTGAACTAACTCAAATCAGCTGTTCTGGAACCGGTAACTCAGAGTTTCCCATCTCAGGGTAAATCAACTCAGAGGTCAGGGTTAGACTCAGAGTTTGTTGAACCTCCTTCAACACTTATTCCTAATATGAACTGTTTCACATGAAACGTCAAATGCAAGACATTGATTGCATGAGATTAAGTTTGTCTGTATGAGTTTGTAAATGGCAGCCTGTGCCCTTATGTAGTGTGAACATACTATTTCTCATCAAACTGTGACAACTGTGATTAAATTCAGTATATATACATCTGTCATATGTTGCCACCCCTCAAAAATTCCTGCCCCCCTCTTGCCACCCCATAAATATTTTTCTAGATCCGCCCCTGGTTGGGTGTAACGCATTACAGCCAAAAATGGCTTTTTCAGTAACGAGTAGTGTAAGGCACTACTGTCCCTAAATGTAGTAATCACATTACAGTTACTAATCAAACACTTAAGTCGTTACTTGAGTTACATAAATTCATCATTAGATCTTCCCCTTACTTAAAGCAGCTGTGCGGAACTTTTCGTTTTCGTTGATTATAGCGCCCCTTTGGTCGAAGTGGTATGACACCACCAGCCTGGTGTCGTAAAATTCCGACTGCAGCCGGCAATTACCGCATGCATTTGTTTTGGTAAGGTCAGTCCACGTAATTAGTGGAAACAGCAAAATTACTCAGTAAATTCTCCTGTCGTCTTTCTGTTCTGATCTAATCTAATCTGTTGTGTATTTTGAGCTACTAAGGCTACCGTAGTAGTGTGAGCCTCAAGTTATTCTGGGTAATGTAGTAACCGTTGTTGTGCTACTGGAAACAATGAGAAGCAGCCGTGTACGTTCGGTGTAAGGAGGAATAAACAGTTAACAAGTCATCTGCTGAGTCCGCATTATTATGTGGAAAGAATACTCCGACGATTTGGGAGTTATGCCCTTTCTCTATCATTTTTATATTGAGACAGCGGTTAGCATGGCACTTGTAGGGGGTCAGTAGGCTACATCTTGCGCGGAGGGATACACCAGTGAGCAACAGCTGCAGCTTGCTCTGGGACAGGTATGCTAGGTCACTCGATAAAAGCAAACAAAGAGACAACATGGACGATATTACTCACTTGACTGAAAGCTGTCCATCAGCTCCTGCAGGCCTGGGTGTTTTTTCCAGTTCATCTTAGGAACATGAAAAAAAGTTTCAGTCACGCCAGGATTAGTGATTGCTGCAAAGTTTCCATTCCTTGTGATGCACTCTCTGCGGCGCTTTTCCTCCTGATGATATATCTCCCCAACGATGGTAGCACCGAATCCCATTGTGTGCAGCAAAATGGGAGCAGAGGATTCAGCCTCTCTTCTCGCCTGCTCAGCATGCAACACATGGAGTTCCTCATCTGTGTACTCCGGCTCAAACAGGTATGGCTCTGGATCTGTGTCCGCTACAAGAAACTCGCGTTCAAAGTCGTCCATTGCAGCTACTATAGTCCGGAGATATCGCTAGGCTAAATAAACAGCTGAGTTTTGTTTACAAGCTACGTCTGTGCCTGCTCACCGGTGTATCCCTCCGCGGATCACAGCGCAGGACGTACTGATCCCCTACAAGCACAATGCTAGCCGCTGAGACCCAGCCACTGGATGTACAGACACAAAAAAGATATCGATCATGTTGTCTCAATATGAAAATGATAGAGAAAGGGCATAACTCCCAAATCGTCGGAGTATTCTTTTATGTGAAGATACACAGTGAAGACATAACATAATCCTAACACAGCAAAGCTGTTACCTGCAGCCTTTGCTTGCAAAGCTAACGCTACTAATGTTAGGTCAGTCCAAGTAATTAGTGGAAACATGCTAGCATGCTAACGTTACACACAAATTAGTAGTAAAGTAAGACCTGTTCATAAATGTTCTGGTGTAGCTCTGAATTTCTTATAAACTGAGGACAACTGCCTGCTGTATATTTGTGTTCATGGTCACAGTCACAGATAATTTTACATGATGTTCCTTCGTTATCCGCCATGACATCAAAAGTACAACCAAGTCCTCATAGATACATCTCTGATAAAACTGTTAGGTGTTATGTGTTCAGCAATGCCCGCTGCGTACTGCTTACTCGAAGAGCACTGTAAACATGGCTCCTTCTTCTGTGGTTTAATCGCTGCGGGCCGCTGCGGGCGAGCAGAATCACTTCTGCCTCGGGTGCCGTATTCTGGTTTGCTGACTTCCGCTGTGTGTCCGACCCGAGCGAGGCTACGCTAAATAGCCATATAGAGAAAGGCTTTTTTGTCGCTGTTGGGTTCAAATAAATATGCGGATCTTCAAGGGGGGGTGATACAGACTAGGGACAGTTTTATTAATGGTAAAAAGTTCCGCACAGCTGCTTTAAATGGTATTCCTTAAACTTGAACTGAATTGCACGCACACAGCAGATACAGAGTTTTAGTGTATAAATAGCTTACAGTTACTATCAGTACAGGACACCCAAGGAAAAGATTGTAAATGCTGTTTGATATAATTTTTATAAGTCCATTTAATGTAACCAAACCTTAATGAACACATCATCTAGGCTATCTTTAGCTCATACATTTAATTTCACCTGACAGCCAAAAGACAAGTATCTGTGAACACATACAGTACCCTCCTGCACATATACAGTAATTATAGTCATGCAAATAAAGCAAACTAAAACTATAGTTTTTGATCTTAGCATGTATCATGACCTTACCTGCAAATGCAACATGACAGAGGAGAAGCATCGTCATCATCTTCTTCATCTTGTTTAGAGAGGAGAAGAGCTGTGTGTCTGAGAAGAGTCTGTCGGTTTATGTTTTCGTTCAGTCAAAAGACATTTGTTGGTTGTGTTTGCGTTCTCTGAATATGTTAAGGCATGTTGACTTGTGAGTGACTCCCTACAGGTAACCACTAAAAAAAATTCTCACACACACACACACACACACACACACAGATGTTATAAACAGCATGACAGCATATTTTCTCCACAGTTTATTCAACAGAGACTTGTTCCTTGTCCTGGCTCTGTGTGGTAGTTTGAGCCTCTGTTATGTGTTCATGTGTCTTTAGCAGACAAACACAGACAGAGACCTTTAGAAGAAGCAGGCAGTGTATCATATAACACACAAAATTTGACCCATTGGACTTGATGCAATTCACCTGTAAAGCTTTATTTATAAAGCACTTGTCAGTGAGTACAGCATGCTTTACAAAGGGCACTGTCTGCAGCACAGCAGTAGTTTCAGTGACAACTTGTTAATATTCTCCTGATAATACCAGAACTGTGGATTATAAAGGTCTGTCAAATTACACACAAACTAAAGTTGTTTCAGTTCGATTTGTATCTCCCTCTCTGACTCCGCCATTGTAAAAACAAAACAAAAAAACCTGCACAACCAGCTTTTATTTTGACTCACATTTTACAAAACCGTTTAAGATGACAAGTAAGAACAAGCAAGAAATAAGGTCAGATGTTCCCTCTAGCTGATGACTAGAACCAATTTTTCTTTTTACTGTTACAGTGATAAATAATGAAAATCTGCAGAATGTAGCTGATTTTTGGTTTGTTTTTTAGTTTTGCTTGTCATGTCATAAACAATAATAATTTAAGAAATAGGTGTATGCATTTAATTATACGTATATATTTTAAATCAAATGGGAGAACTATGGAGTTGCCACTAGAATTCTGCAGGCGCAGGTTCCCTGTGGGCCCACTGATAACACATGTTTAACACAAGGTATCTGTAACTGCAGCTGTCTTGGCCAAAGATCCCATAATAAATAGATTACTCATCACAAGAACAAACCTGCTTGCACAGGTGGAATAAAAGAAAATCAGCTGACAAAAGAACATCTTGATGAGTACAATGGACATAATACATTATATGTTTTGCATGGACGTCGGGCTATGTATGTAAATTAAACAAGTAAGTTTAATGTTTACCATGTTGTTTTCTTTGTTTTGCATGTCAGCCTGACAGGTGATACTTCACAATAAGGGACACAACATTTTGAGTCCTCACTAAGGAACAAATTAGGAATGACTGAAGGACTAACTGTGTGAACCATTTTGATAAATAACCATTTTGCACTGAGGTTGGTATCCTAACATTCATACTATTATTTCCCAATAGTCTGGCAGCTCATGTCGCTAGAATGTTACAAGAGCAGAAAATGTCATGTATGCCACACTCCTTGAACTGTAAAGTTTCCCGACAGAACCTGAAATGTTGCGGACATTTCATTTCAGTTACGACGAGTCAGTTAGCAGTTGCTAAAGCTAACGCCATGCTGCGGTTAACAGTGGGGCAGAGGACGGCTGTGTTTTTTCCGGCTGGAGAAGGGGGAGAGGAAACAAAGAGTGAAGAAATGGGTACAACTGGCATGCTTGCAGTGTATGACTCAAAAAATCAAACCTGGAAAGAGTATTGTGAAATACTGTATTTCCTCAATTTAAAACCGGGCCCCTATTAGCAGCTGGCCTCTTTTAGTAACCGGGTCATTTTTTTATAGGGTGCCATTTGGACGTCAAAACTACAAAAAAAAAATATTTGATTCACCCAGATTTGAATGTTCCCTTAAAAAAAAGAACACATTTAACTTACTGAAAAACTACATTATAACAACATGTTTTAACAATATGTGACACATGGGATGTGTCCACTCTGTTAAGGACATAGACATACCATTTTAAATGTGTTTTTACTGCATGACTCCTTTTGAAATTATATTTTTAAAGAAAGTGTATGTCCCTCACTTCAGTCAGATAGTTTATTTTACAATCATGTTATTTTAAATAAGCTTTTATTTAGAAAAACAAGTGCGTATTATGATCATGGAACATATTCCTCCAGTTAATTTCATAAGAAAAGTGAATTATGATGCAAATTACTAAAAATTTCTAGCATGTACAATCAAACCCCTCCATATCATTATGTCATTACAAATACAATATTTTTATTTCATGAAACTATGATGGAAAAATATCAACATAACAGAGTGGACAGTATTATAACAGAGTGGACGAAACACAGCCAATGACGAAACCTGCATGTGATTAAATGCATTTTGCAGGCAAATTTCATAGAGCACATTTGAACACAACAAACAGTGCAATGTATCAAATTCATCTTGAAACAAACAAAAGGAGGGAAATGGGGGTTGAACAAGGACAGGAAGGCCAAGGAACAGCTGGAGAATGTCTGTTGGGCAGAACTCAAAGAAACTGAAACATATTGGAATCCCAGCACCAAACCACCTGCAAAAAGTTCAAGAATAAGAACCAATAAAAATGACACTGTGGAACTTCTCACTCTCTAAAAGTGCAACAAAAAACAAATAGAGGTTCAGACACGTCAATCAATTACATCCTTGACACTACCACACTGCACTCAAATCAGGCTAATCGGGCAGATAAGTGAAAACACCTGTGTTGGTGCACAAAGACTATAAGCCACATTTTTAGTCTATGTAGTGGTCCTCCAGATATTTCCATGTAGACTTCTCCAGTTGGACGGAGCGCTTATTGAGTGCTTGTGGTTCTGGTATAAGACAGAGAAGTTGGTCATCTGCATACCAGCTTACATCTTCACGTGGACTTGGCCATTTGAATTTATTCACCCCATTGCTGTGCATGCACTTAACTTTAATGCTGTGCTCTTCAACATCCATGATGATGCCAGGGTACATGTCATTGTCATACTTGACAACACACCACGCTCCAATGTAGTTGCTGTCCACCTCCTCTGGTCGCCATGGAATCTCTCTGTTCGTGGTCGGGGGTGTCTGTGTTGGGGGTGTCTGCACTTGGGGTGTCACTGCTCCATCCAGAGTAGCTACTTTAAGGCCAAAGCAGGCACAATCCAGTCGACTATTCAGCCTTTGACAGAAACAAGTAATGTCCCTGTACTTTATCTGCCCAGGTATGAGGCTGATTACCTGGTGCATCCTCATTGTGCCTTTAATAGCAGTCAGAACAGGGACCTGAGGTGAGAATAGATATGAGATATTTTTTTATTTATTTTTTATTTAACCTTTATTTAACCAGGTTTGTCCCACTGAGATCAAAGATCTCTTTTACAAGAGAGACCTGGCCAAGAATGGCAGCACATAGGAGAGGATATTCTACCAAACACAACAATCAATGCATAGAGAGCCACAAAAGGCTGAGAAGTGACAACAACGCAGGTTGTGAGTGTGAGTATGTGTGCTTGTGTGTGTGTGTGTGTGTGTGTGTGTGTGTGTGTGTGCAAGTGTGCAAGTGTGAGTGTAAGTATGTGTATGTGTGTGCAAGTGTGTGTGTGTGAGAGAGAGATCTTCACCTCCGTCTTTGCTTCCACTTCATCCTCAGTGACAAAGAAGAGCTCCACTGTTGAATCCAGTGCCTTGAGTTTTTGGAATAGTATGAAGGCATCCGGAACATCTTCCCCCAAGTGCACGATCCGGTCAGCTGCCCGCTTCAGTGTCCCTCCGATTCCGTCGGGAGCTCCCTTCCCGTGGCTGGCCTCAAAGAAATTCCATGACAGGTCTTTGAAACCATGCCTGAATGGCTCAGTAGACAAGAGGTAGAAGTTGCCCTTTAGTTTATGCTGTGTGGCAGGGCCATCACTGTAGAAGTGAGGTGTCTCCACCTGTGGATATCTGGTCTTCACTATCTTCAGGACAGGATCTAGGTGGGCCCAGATCGCTGGTGGGTCATGTCGTCTTGAGGGAGAGATTGAACAGAATGAAACTGGTGTCTGGTCACTGGTGTACAGTACACCGGTGTGCAGGGTGGCCTGCTGGTGAGATCCCCCAAAATGCACTGACTGGATCTCATTGTGATACTTGCAGGAGTAATTCTCACTGAAGTCGATGTGTATCATGCACTCGTTGGCTTGGAGGCTTTCGCGCAGTTGTCTGTAAGCAGTGTATTGCCATCTGATGTTAAATAGGTGCTGATGGAATTGGTAAAGATGATCTTGGAAATCATCAACTAGATCTGCTTCTGTGTTCTGCACCATCTTCTTCACAGTTATGACCTTCCTTTCTTCTTCCCCTGTTCTTTCAGCACACCATTGTACCACTTATACAGCTTCTTCTGTGGTGGCTCTCAAAGTTGGGTAAGTGGTGCTGCGGCATTCTTTGCAGTCACCATAGGCACAGACTTTAATTCCTGTGGCGCAAACAGTGCGGTCAGCCATCTCCTCTAGGTTCTTGGAGTCCACAATGCCTTGACTATAAAGGGTGTCAGCCATGAACTGGAGGTTCTCATGGGTTTTGCACTGGCATGTGGCCCGATCAGCATCAGTAGGGGCAACGACCCAAAATGGCCGACATGCACAAAACAGACTATATGAGACATTGTCTGAGTTTTCTGATGCAAATCTCCTATGAAAATTCTTCATAGTGTCAGTAAGCAGTCCCTTCTGCATCCTCCTCTTCCTCACAGTTATGGTCTGCTTGCGCCAAGTTGTCAAACGGCTGACATCATCACGAAGGAAGAAGGTATGGATACTTGCTCTACTCTCTGCTCTCCCTGAAGTCCTCTTTCTCTGAAAAGTGGTCAGCTCTGCATTCCCGAAGGACTTCCCCCTCTTCTTGGAGAATCCAAGAGCACTCCAAGCGAAAGACTGCAGTCTGTACTTTTTTAGTAGTTTACCACATGTGACTCTGGCGATCATTTGCTTCACTTTCTCTCTTCTCGAGGTTTTATAAGACTGAGCAATATCTGCAACTAAGGCAGAGTGGAAAGTAAGTGTCCTGCGGACACGTGGAGTGACGTTCTGATTTCGCAGCATCCTATTCACCATTGTGTGTGGGGATGAGGAGCTGGCCTTGCTTCTTGAGCATCTTTTTTTCCACTTTTCCTTCTCTCTATCTAGTTGGGCTTGTAAAAATGCTATCTGCTGTTTCAGCTTTCTCCTTCCACTTCTTGCTCTGCTTTCACCTTTAAGGCGTTGCCTAAAACAGTGAAAACAAATAATAAAACCTCTACATTCTGGTGTGAAATACATGATTTAACAGCAGACAAAAGACTTTAATCAACCATATTTTCAATGTACAGAATATTTCTTGTCATAAGCTCTAACCTTGAAGGCCATGACACAGTCTCTGGCTGACTCTCTGGAGTTGCAGGGGGGGTGTCCTGTGTCTGCCTTGCTCTGGCTCTGGCCCTGATGACTTTCTTCGGTTCTCTCCATTTCTTTCTCCTTGCCCTTTTCTCTCTCTCAGACAATTCATTTATACCCTTTCTTTTGCCTTCCTCCCTGTCCCTCCTCCATTTTTCTCTTAATTTCTCAAGGTAAAGCCGTCTTCGCTCAGGGTCAGCATCACGGTCAGCATCTCTGTAACGCCGCTGTGTTTCAGCTGGACTTAGTGCGGGTGACATTCCTAAACAAAGGCATGGATTGCATTTAGGTAATATACAGGCTATCCTATTCATATTCATGTACAATATAAAATACACATAATCAGTGCTTCAATCTTTTAACCTCCTGAGACCCAGAAATTCATTTTGCCCACTCGAGAGGACAGGAAGAAAGGAAGGAAGGAAAGAAGGACAGAGGGAGGAAGGATGGAAGGAATGAAGAAAGGAACAGAGGGCGGGAAAGAAGCAAGGAAGGAAGGACAGAGGGAGGAAGGATGGAGGGAACAAAGGAAGGAACGTAGGGAGGGAAAGAGGGAAGGAAAGAATGGGGAGGGAAGGAAGGAAGGAGGAAAGAAGCAAGGAAGGGTGAAAGGAAGGAACAGAGGGAGGGAAAGAAAGAAGTAAAGAATGAGGAAGGAAGGAAGGAAGGAAGGAAGGAAGGAAAAGAAATTAAAACACCTTTTTCCCCCAGGGTCTCAGGAGGTTAAATATCTATAAGTCAACAATACATACAGTATGTCCACTCCGTTAAGTTGGTGTCCACCATGTTACTTGAATAAGGATAACAGAGTGAACACTAACAGAGTGGACATTTTGAGCTAAAGTTAGCCCTCAGCCTGGCTTTGCTAGCATAATAGCTAACGTGACTTTGGATACTTGATGAGAAATCTATAATTTTACACAAAAACCTTTTGAAATGATTCAATTTGATTAATTTCTTTGATATATAGCTAACAGAGTCAGGGCCGCCCCTCCCTAAACGCAGAACACGCGCTGTGCGTAGGGCCTCATCTTCCATGGGGGGCCACATTTTGCGCATATGCGCAATGGATGCACACATGTGCTACCGTGAGGCGCGCGTAGAATCAGCTCGAGGAAGGAGAGAAGAGACCTGACCGCCCATGCGTCGCTGCAATGATTGACAGCACTCGACATCTGAACAATAAGAGGGGTGCGCCGGCAGGCACTTGCAGAGCTGCAGCAGGTGAAGAGTTGTCGACATGTTGTCCAAAAGAGCCTCAGGAGTGTGTGCGGGGACGGGAGGGCGGGCGGGCTCCACGGAGGGGGAGACCCGAGCCTCGGGGGTATGTGCGGGCCGGGAGGTCGGATGCTCCCAGAGAGAGGAGAGGGAGAAATATAGCTAAATAAGATGAAAATAGAAAAGAATGTCTCTGTATTTTATTTCTGTTTTCAGTGTTTAATTAAGGTGGGAGAGGCGAAGGGCTGAGGGAGATCGGACGCCTCCAGAGAGGGGAGAGGGAGAAATATAACAAAATAAGATTAAATAGGAAAAACCTGTCTCCCTCTTTTATTTTATTTTCAGTGTTTAATCAAGGGTGGGGGATTGAGGTGGTGGAAGTTACTTTCTTTAGATGAGTAATTGATGGCTATTTGTGACTCAGATTTGTTTATTTATTTATTTCAGTTTGAAGTTATTTTTATTTAATATTTATTTATTTATTTCAGGTTGAATTTTTTATTTTATTTGACTCATACAGCCAAACTACTGTATCTACAGTACATTTGTTATTGCCAGTAAAGGTTGTCAAGTTAAATGGCAAGTTGTTGTACGGTCATTTTGTACCTATGATACATTTGGGATGGGGGCCTCCAAATAAAATTTCGCTTAGGGCCCCAATTTGGTCAGGGGCAGCCCTGAACAGAGTGGACACGTTATGATCAACCACACTGATCTTACTTCATAAAACTGCAAAATCTGATTTTTAAAGAGGTCAAAAATAAAAAAGCTTACCACAGTTGAATTTCCCGCCACTGGCGTGATGTCTCCTCAGAAGAGTGATGTCATTGATAAATAGGAGAATTTTCTTAAAGGGACACTAAAGCCTGGCTCACACTACAGGATTCTCGGGCTGATTTGACCCAGATTCGGAGAGACGGAAATGGCGACCGCGAAGGAGCAGCAGAGCAGCAGGGTGCGTTGGACAGCGGAGATGGAAGACATTTGTAAGAGGAGTAATGGTTTGAACGAGCTAGCAAAATCGGTTAGCATCCTGACCGTTGAAGCTAACGGTAACGGTAGCTACCGGTAGCCTCATGCTAACGTTACTGTTGATGGATATTAAAACTGACGGATGAATTTAATTTCTCACCTCCAGTTCTCTTTGTAATACTGACAACCCTTGTTGTCCGCGTCTCCCCAACCACTTTCTCATCCAGACACGTTTCTTCCTCTTTCCTTTTTCGCTGCACAGAATGGCTACAGCCAGCAGCACCGCACCACTCGTCTCCATCATCGTTTTGTTTTTGTACTGTTGACTTCCGCTTCCTTGTGAGATGACGTACATCCGCTCTCTGGTCCGATAATCTTGATGAAATCCTGTAGTGTGTGCTGGTCATTATTTTCAAATCTTGTAGTGAGTGCGCAATGAAGATTTTAGATAAGATAATCTGTGAAGATTCTCGTTATGTGTGTGATACAACCTGATTTCAAAATCTTTTAAGATTTTTAAAATCCTGTAGTGTGAACCAGGCTTAACACAACTTAACAGAGTGGACAGTGACACCGGGGACGAATATAAAACCTTATTTTTTTTATTTAAAAAATATATTTTGATTAAAAAACAACACATGATTAAAGATAGTTTATCCAGGACATTAAAATCATAACAATTTTTTTGGATTTTTTTCTACTTTTATTAGTTATTTTCTAGATTGAATTTGAATGAACCGCACTGGGGACATAGCAAAATTCCATAACAACCTTTTAACAAAAGTAAATTAAATTAAAAAAATAGAATTTGGGAGCCTGTACCCTTGAATTTATAATAGATGACAATTGATAATATACAAAAAAACAAGTTAAATAAGTATTTGTCCAACTTTAGTGAAAATACAGCTTAATTTATATTGGGGACACAAATGGCACCCTATAAAAAAAATGACCCAATCGGGTCTAGAACGATTTTTAATAAATAAACACTGGCCTCTTTTATAAACCGGAGGTGTTTATTTGACATTTTGGCATTTGTAGAGCGCTAGAGCTGGATTACACACACATACACAGACACAGAGACGCACATCCACACACACATAAACCCCTTCCAGGCACATGCACAGTTTCCCAGCTGATTGTAAACAGATAAGATGCCGACAAGACGCAAATTCAGTGTTAATTTAAAGCTAGAAGTTTTGAAATATTCCGAACAAATGTCGAGGCATATGACGCCTGGTTGGCAGAGGACGGCAACAAGACCTTCACAAAAGGAGGGAACACGAGAGCAGCTGACAAACGCACCATCGTGAGCTGGGTCCAAGCAGCCTGGGCATCGCTGGACATGGACCTCATAAAGCGATCATTCAGTGTGAGTGTTGTGGGTTTGCCCTGCACTGATATTTTTACTGTAGCCATCTTTATCTATGGAAGCCCATTTTTGCCAGTAATGGAAAAAAATTGCCATTCCTAATCAAAAATGTGAGATAAAAAGTCACAATTATGAATGTAGCCTAGTTTTAAAATTCATATGTGGCATGTTGTCATGTAAGGTGTGTGGCATCACGGTGGCTGCAGATGGGACAGAGGATGAGATGATTCACTGATTCAAGGCAGGACAACTAGTACACTGTGGTGTAGTCAATAGTAAATAGTGGTGATTTACAAAAACACAAAAAACTATTTTTACTGTTAAAGTAAAGTTTGTTACTGTAAATAATACAGTACTTTATTTGTAATACTATATAGAAAATTTACATTTTTACTGTAAAGAAAATTTTACATAAATATTTCTGCTGTTTCAATTTAAAAAAAAATACAGTATTTGTATTTTCAAATTTGGCTGTGATTTTTTTTTTTTTTTTTTTTTTTTTTTTTTTTTAAAAAAAAGCCTCCTTCAAACAGTAGCCTGCCCCTATTTGTAGCCTGGTCCCAAACAAATTTTTTGTTAATAAAAGCCCTGGCTACTATTTGAGGAAATACGGTAATAGTGATGTTTATGGCGGCAAATGACATTGACAACAGAGACAAGCAGAGAGCCGTCCTGATCAGTGCCGTCAGAGCACCAATATACAGCTTGATGTGGAACCTTCTCAGCCAAGCCACAAAAATTGTGCAAAGGTACAAGTTTGATTCCAGAACTCGAAAGGCTAATGAATGAGTAATGGAGTATGCGGCAGAATCGCATTGGCTGGCACAGGACTGTAACTATGGTGACACCTTATAGCAGATGTTGACAGACAGGATCGTCTGTGGGATTAATGATGACCGGATTCAAAGACGGCTCCTGGCAGAAGTGGACTTGACTTTTGATTAAGCACTGTCAAACTGCTGTAGCAGTGGAGACAGTGAACAACAATGCCCAGGATCTGCAAAACCCCAGTGCAAAAGCAAAGTGCTTTAAGGTAAACAAAGGCTCACATGAGGCTGGAGAGTTCAAGGGAGCTACGAAGGAGTGTTACCGTTGCAAAGTACATCTCACAGCATCTGAATGTGTCATGCATGTGGAAAAGTAGGGCACATCACCAGAGCATGTTGTAAGAAGACAATGCAAAACAAAGGCAATACAAAGTCAGCTAATGTTAAGAGTAAAAAGGGACGGAGCTCAAACTACCGTTCCCACAAAGTGCAAGAGCAGCAGGAGGACAGTAACATTGATCGTTCAGAAGAAGGCACATTAACACTGCATGAAGTGCAAACTGGGTCACATGCGTGAAGTGCTTCTGAGAAAAATAGACCCATATACTGTGAGTATGAAAATGAATGGGAAAAGATCCTCAGGTGAGGCCAGTCAGGATTAAGTTGGAGACTTATACAGGAGACCCTGGTTAGGTGGTTGGTGTAGCTCTTGTCAGAGTCAAATACAAGCAGCAAAGTGCTAAGCTGCCCATTGTTGTGGTCAAAGGGGATGGCCCTACCTTACTGGGGCAAGGCTGGTGAGTCGCCCTGGTCCAGAATTCATGTGGACTATTTTTGGCCTACCAAAAATGTTAGTGTCTGACAATGGTACCTGTTTCACAAGTGCAGAGTTTGAGTCATTTATGAAGAAAAATGGCATTCGTCATGTGAGGTCGGCACCGTTCCACCCATCCTCTTATGGGTTGGTGGAGAGGGCGATCCAAACCTTCAAGAAGGGAATGAAAAAGATGAAAGGAAAGACTTTGCCAACCAGACTGTCTAGGTTTCTGTTCAGTTATTGCATCACCTGCAGAGCTGATGATGTCACAGAGACTCAGATCTGTTCTGGATTTTGTTGTGCTTGATGCTAAAACTTAAGAGCAGCAGAAACAACTGAATCAGAAACAGAATCAGAATTTCTTTATTGTCATTGTAGGAGTACAACGAAATTGAGGTAGCAGCTCTCAGATTCAGTGCAATAAAGGTATAAGTTAAAAACAAGGCAGCAAAACAAAAGCTATAGACATATGATAAAAGAAACTATAAATAAGAAATATCACCAAAGGAATACAGACAGCATAACAGACACAGACAGAATAATATTGCACAGAGGCCTGTATATTGCACAGTAGAGTATTTAGCGAATATTCAAGTGTTTTCAGGATTGTGCAGAGTTTAGTGTGATGACAGCTCTGGGGTCGAAGCTGTTTTTCAGTCTGTTTGTTTTTGCTTTGATGGTCCTAAAGTGCCTCCCTGAGGGCAACAGTTCAAATAGGTGGTGACCAGGATGGGATGGGTCCCTGAGGATGCTGTGGGCTCTCCTGAGGCAGCGTGTATTGTAAATGTCCTCAAGAGATGGAAGAGGGCAGCCAGTGAGCTTTTGGGCAGTGTTAATGACCCTCTGCCCTGCTTTCTGTCTGCTGCCGTGCAGCTGGTTTGCCAGCTGCACGGCAGCAGGTGCCTGTGGATATTCTCATTCATCCAGGTCATAGTTACCTTGAGGCAATTGAATCGAACGCAACTGGACTTAGTTTTTGTTTTACAAGACGTTTCACCTCTTATCCAAGAGGCTTTATCAGTTCATGCTTGTCTGACTATGCTGGAAACTAGTCTGACAAACTGTTAAGGTATTCTTCCTGAGTATCCTTAGGAAATATAGTCTCTGTTGTGCCTTCTTCAGCAGTGTTGTGGTGTTTGTTGTCCATGACAGGTCCTCCTTGATGTAAGTGCCCAGGAACCTGAAGTCCGAGACCATCTCCCCTCCGTCCCCATTGATGACAATAGGCTGAATGTCAGATTTCCTCCTCCTGAAGTCGACTATCAGCTCTTTTGTCTTGATGTTGAGGATGAGCTTGTTCATGGAGTACCATACTGACAGCCTTTTCACCCGCTATGGTGGTATCATCCACGAACTTAATGATGGCGTTGTTCAGGTGGCTGGGGGTGCAGACCCATGACACAAACAGGAAACTGAAAAGTTTCACACCCGGACATGACGTTTGTAGTGTAAGATTTAATCTTTAATCAGGTAAAGGTGTTATACTGCATAAGTTGATTAAGAGTAAAGGCTATATAACCATGTTTTATGTATAAGTTCCTATAAAACTGTTTGTTATGCATCTATGTGTGATAAAACACTGTTATACAAGTCTATGTATTCATAACACAAGGTTATGTATTCACATTGAAGAACACACATATACCACACCATGTACTGTTTAATAATAACACACACACACTCTAACGTTTGTATTGCATGACACACATTCTATGAGTTCACATTGCATGAAAGCATAGGGGATTGTATAGAGAAAATCCCCAGGCTTCATATGTTTTTAAAAAATAAAGTGAAACCAGGCTCGAATCTAATGGTGGGAAAATTTGGGGATTTCCAGGCCCAGGGATTACACCATTAGGTCATGTTTGGACAAGGGCCCAAGGGGCCTGCCACCAATAGATTTGGACCAGATGAAAAAGGGCTAAAAAGAAAAAGATCTGCCACCAATAGGTTCGACCGCAGGTAGGAAGGACTAAAGGAAAAGGGTTCTCTCGAATCTTCACCAGCATAAAAGGGAGAGTGCAGAAAGTGAAACTTCAGTCTTGCTCCGGAGCCTGACTCAGAGTTGTATGTGTTGATTGCTTGTGAACACATTAAACTCGGTTGCACCAGATTCTATTTGACTCCAGTGTTTCTCTAAGTGTAGCCAACTGAACCTAAACTGCTAACGTCAACTCAGAGGACAATCTGCAAGAGAAGTAGAAGACGAGGTCGGGAGCCATCTGGCCCACTTCCAGGCACCGATTTTCGCTTCTACACGTTCTCATCACAAACTACTCTCACAGCCCTGAATGGATCCCAGCAGTCATCCAGAGCTCTTCAGGTCTTGTGTCATACACAGTCAGCGTGGGAAGTGGTCAAACCATGAAGAGACATGGGGGTCAAGTTAGAGCTACACTGACAGAAGCAGCGCCAAACTTGGAGCCCAAGAAAGACTTGCTGCTGTTGGAGCACACTGAACAAGGCTCTGTAGGCCTAGTGCCTCTAGTGATGAGCGAGGGAGACGGATCTCCTTCAGCTAAGCCACCTGAGCAGCAGTCTGCCCCAGATGTCCCGGCCAGGACAGACTCACCTGTTCAGTCTATGAAAGACATAAACCTGCTCACCTCAGAGACTTTGTTAGTTAGAGTGTGATCTTTTCCAGGAAGAGAATGTGCTCGGATCTCACTGGAACGATGAACCTTCCAAGTTAAAAAAATCAAAAGAGTTCCAGTTTCATGACTATTGTAACGTTGATGTATATTTTGTGTTAAACAGATATGATTGTTTGACATTAGGCTCATTTGAGATGAGCCAGGCCTGCGCAGATTCGATCACCAGTGATCGGCGCGCAATGCATGCCGGTAAGTCTTGTATCCGACTTCATCCCAACTTGCACTGACGTATTACAAAAGTGGACGGCGATAAAATCGCGAGAGCGAGGCAGCCGCAGTTTTTAGAGCCAGGCACTGCAGTTGCTCTCCACCGACTGCAAGACCCAGGGCATGATGGGAAATGCCTGGCTCTCACCTGGTCTAACAGCTGATTGGTTTAGATGTGGACTCAACAAGATGACGATTCATATAAACTCTCTATTTTTGATGAATGGGAGAGAGTTTGATTTTCAGATCTGAAGGTTTAGTCTGTTAATAGAAAACATGTGGCTGATGGTGACGTTTAATTGAGATTCATATCACAGATCATAAACTGCACATAGTCTATTGCATATTAACACTAAACTATTTTGTGTGTGTCTATCAGAGAAATCACATTATTAAATTTTCTGATGACACCACTATTTTATCTCTATTGGAAGAGAAATGTGACGCATCCGAATATTTTTTGGAAATACAGAGGTATGTCAAATGGTGTGATGACAATCATCTTGTTTTGAATGCCAACAAAACAAAAGAGATTGTGTTTGACCCTCGGGGTATTAGTGACCACAGGCCTGTGGTCATCCACAACCTAACTATTGCCCAGGTTAACTCCTGGGCAATATATATCTTGGTGTCTTTATTGATAACACTAACCTGGAGCACACATGTTGATTGCCTCTGCAGCAAACTGCAACAACACTTGCATTTCTTGCGTCACTTACAAGCTCATGAAGTGGACAAAAAGATCATGCTGATCTTCTATCAGGCAGTTCTGGAGATCCTAATCAGATATGGCATTACGGCTCGGTTTGGCAACCTCTCTGCACATCTGAGAAATAAGCTGTTGCGTTTAATCCACACTGCGTGGAAAATTATGGGCGTCAGAGAACACTGATCCATGCAGAGCATTTACGAACAGGCCACATTGCGCAAGGCAAACATAATAATTGATGATGTGTCTCATGTCCTGCACTCAGAGTATGAGTTGTTACCTTCAGAAAGAAGGTTCAGAGTTCCCCGGTGCACATTCAATAGATTCAAAAACTCCTTTGTCTCTGCTTCTATTAAAATTGTTAGCAGTGGCAGATAAAGCCAAGATACAAGCACTACGGCTGCTGTTTTAAATTGCTGTATGCTGTTTATTTTATAATGTTTCTTTACTGTTTTAATTTCCTATTCATTACTATGTTGTACTATTTATTGCCTGCTGCACTATTTATCTACTTACTATGTTGCACTATTTATTTAGTACCTGTTTTTATGTTGTGTTACCACCAGTGTGTTTTATGGCTGCAGCAGGGGTGAACAGGCCCAAGGCAAATTTCCCACTGGTGGGACAATAAGTTAATCTTGAATCTTGAATCTTGAGATAGGCTACCACCATGACTGGCTCTTAATTGAGACAACAAACACCATCTTTTTCATTAAATCAGACCATTCAGTGTTATTGCAATATTTAACACTGTAGGCCATTAGTCTTATTCTGTGCAATAAAGCTTTAACCCTATGGGCCCGAACGACACAAAGTGCGTCCAGATTCCTTTTCTTACATTTTGGGTCATATGACAATATGACTTCCAAGGCCTACAATCTGCCTAATTTTTCTCTTATTCTCTCCTTAGCAGTTCAAGTTCAAATCCCAAGTTATGATAAACAAACTTGTGACCACTGTGTAAAGTAAATATGTTGTTTTAGGAAATTCCACTTTGTATGACTTCAAAACATTGGGACACTTGTGCTTCTCTTATTTTAACTGAAATTTTCTCCTTTCTTACAGCAAATGGATGAAATATTTAGTGGCTCCTGGGCAGAGTTGGGTATAATGCATTACAAAGTAATTTTGATTAGTTTTTGCAGTAACGAGTAACCTAACGTGTTAGTTTGCTGTTTGAGTAATCAAATATTTGAGTACATTTTCTATAAGCCATCAGTTATTTCCATTACTTTTAGAACACTGGTCCTTCAGCTCCAAAACAGCAATGACTGTCTTTTGGTTCTAATAACGAAGATAATGTCAAACCAATCATTCCGAAAGAAGTCATGAAGCTTGTGGTTAGCTACGTGGTAGAAGAAATGCTGCCGTTAATTAAGATGGAGTCTAAAAACGGTGGAGAAGGACTCGCTGACAGACAGGTCAGACTCAGGACTTGCATTATGCCTGGTACACACTACACGACTTTTCTGCCCGTTCTGAATTACACGATTGTGGAATCATAAAATCGTGCCGTGACTTGGCCGACAGACATGACACACTACACGATGGTACTCACCAATTATCCCCGGTCGTCTTTCACGACGTGTGTGATGTCATCAGGTTATTCTTGTCCTATTTTTATTACTTTTACTATCATCTGAGTCACTGTGTCTGTTCATGTGCCAGCCGACATGTTGTTGTAGTCACCTAAAAGCGTCAGCAGATGGCAGGAGCTACATTTGAAGTACCATACGCAAACATTCAAGCTACTGTATCCTCCACAACCAAGTTCTTACAAATGTTTCACAATAAAAGCCTATTTAGAAAATGGAGGGATTCTCTCAGCCGAGGTTATAAGGGGCTTTTAATATGAAGGAAAATCAGGAAGTGTTGAGGTTGAAATGACAGTGCAATATGTTAACTTTACAAAGACAACGGAGTGGATAAAAAGTAAATATATAAACACACAGAGGGATTAATAAATAACGGACCGTCTATAATGTAGTTTGTTTCAAATGAAGCTGGGAGCCTCTGCAGTTGTGGTGCATAAAAGCCCCGCCGCTATTTGTTAATGTTATTACTTTATGTCCGACCGTGAGGATGTACCATTGTTTGCTAGCTTGATCCTATGACAGTAACGTTAACTCAGCGGGTTGACAAAGTGCCTCTGCTGTTTCACACCATCATTTCCCCCTTTTACTCTGTGTGGTAACATCCCTAGAGGAAATATTAAAAACGCTGGGATGTTGTAGTCATACAGTTGTCTACGGCAGCAGATCGTTCTGTGTTTCTACTGGTCAAAGTGACGGCTGTGATGGGAGAACTGGATCTCAGTGAAGGGCAAGTGGTCCATAACTTTAATTTTGGAGACAAAAACTTTAGGCTAAACGCCCTGTGGTCCATTGCTCAATAGGAAATGTAGAATACTCAAAGGTACTTTAAAAATGATTGAGTTACTTTTCTCAGGGAGTAACGCAGTAAAGTAACTGGCTACTTTGATTACTTTTAAAGTAACCCTTACCCAGCTCTGCTCCTGGGTGGGGAGTGCACCACCAGGCACCATCATTTCCACACTACTTTTTCCAAGTCAAACTTCATCTGAACTCAGTCAGTCAACTCCTGAACAACGTGACTGCCATGCAGACAACAAACCCATCTGCCAAAAAAAGCCCAAAATAAATAATAATTTCAGGACACTTACGAGTCCCATGCTGAGTGGAGGACAGCTGCTCTGGAGTCACTCGTGAGGCCAGAATTGGCAAGATGGAAGAGACTGAAGGAGAGATGAAGAAGAAAGTTTGAGAAAAAAAATATCTCATGCATGGGACAAATACTTACCCAATTAAAAGACACTGGAAGGCAGCAAGAACAAATAATTGACTTACTAAAAGAAAGCAATACCAAATAAAAATGTTGAATAAAATTTATGTGTCTGTGTTTTTGATATGTTGGGAAGAAACTGAAAAAATGTTTGTAAACTGAAACACTCCACAAAGGAAGCAGTGGTTGGCTCGTTCAAATTCACAACCATGAAATGACTGCCTCTGGGGACCACTGATACTCCGAGATCCCCTGCTGATTTCGCCTGGGTTCTTAACACCCAGTTACCATGAGCTGCCACTTGGAGGCACAGCAGAAGTCTTGATGATGTAGAGGCACTTCAGTCAAAGGGTAACTAACTTAATGTCTTAGGACATTGTGACATTTGTAGTATTTGATTTCTATGATAAACTTGGCATTTGATCTGAGGTGCCTCACATCACCCTGTGGCATACTGCACACAGCTCATAACTTGTAAAGAAAAGACTGCAAAGAAAAGGGGATGAATGTAAAAGTGTATCCTGTCTTTAAATGAGTGCACAAATCCTGTCTCTATAATGAGATGCATGTGATTGTTGCGTTGTGGTGGGTGTACATCATCAATGTCCACTCCGACTTGAAGAAGACCTTACTCCTCTTCATCTAGTTGGTCACCAGAATTCAAACAGATATTATTGAGAATGCAGCATGTTGTGACAGTTGCACTGATGTGTGCCACTGTTTCATGTGCAGACACTTGAGCCTCCTGAACTTTGATTTCATAATTCCAAATGCATGCTCAACTGCCACGCGAGCTGCATTTACCTTCCTATTGAAGTGCCTCTGCCCGGCCGTTAGGTGCCCATTATCCCTGTAGGGCTTCATTAGATGTTGCAATAGAGGGTACGCTGAATCGCCAATGATGTGCATTCCCTGTGGGACCAGGGCTTGGGGATCTTCCTCGAGTAGCCGCCCAACATCTGTGTGTTGAAATGCTCTCACATTATGCCAACTCCTGGGGTGACCTACATTAACATGGCAAAAATGCTGCTCACATCACAGAAGCCGGTGAGGATGACTGAATAGAACTGTTTCCTGTTATAATAGGCTATGGGGTTGTTGCAGTGGGGTTTTATGATGGGAATGTGACATCCATCGACAGCACAGATTGGATTTGGAAATCTGGCTGATTGAAACTGTTACTGAGATAAGCGTATTGCTTCTCCTGTGGGCCATGAATTACAGATGTGGATTCACCAGGGAACAAAACTGATTGAGATGGGTTGACATTGTAGATTTACAGATGTTGAATCTGTCTGCCACACCCTTATATGACTCTTGGTTGGACAGAGTGTATAGACAGGCAAGAACACTGGTTGACACGGGTAATTTTGTTTGTTGTGTGTTTGAATAGAAAGGTCCCAATGTGGTCATAAGGTCCTGGTTAACAGAGAAAATTATTCAAAAAACATGCAACTATCAGTGATGATACTTTGGTCTTGACATGCTTTAGATAAGCCTACCTCCACCTGTCCCCTTGAAAGTCTGAAATGACTTTTGAAGTCAGTCACACTGTACAAGATTACAACCTCCTCGACGAAATGCGGTAGGCTACTTTGGGAACCAGTCTAGGAGAAATATAATTACTCTTTTTTCATTAGTGTGTTAATTTGCTTGACAAATGCTGTAGCCATGGAGTCAACATTGTGGGTGGGGGGGGGGGGGCAATCTGCATTTCGGATGGTGGTATGTGGTTGCCTATTGTAGAATTGCAATGAAAAAAAAGAAATGGTTTTTTTTTGTTGTTGTTGTTTTTCAGTTTCAGGGGACATTTTGAGCATATCTGAACATTGGGGGGGACTTGTCCCCCAATGTATATGATGACTTCTGCCCTGGGTTATACCTGCACTCGTGTCTCTCTGTAATCATCAGATCATGCCACTACTCTACTACATTTATGTGACAGTTCACAAATTAAGATTTGGTACTCAAAACGTGAAAATATTCAAGTACAGTTGGACTGTGAGGTGTTGAATGTCACTTTGTTTTTGCTTTTAAAAAAATGATCTAATAATTTTCATGATGAGGTTTGAACTGTTGGTTGGACAAAACAAACACTATGAAGGTGTCACTTTGGGCTCTGGTGAAGTGTGACGCTATCTTTCACTATTTCTAGAATTTTTACAAACCAAACAATCCATCGATTAATGGAGAAAATAATCAGCAGATTAACCCATAATGAAAATAATCATTAGTTAATAGTTCAACATGAGCTAAACCTCAACCAGCTACATCAGTAAAATCTTAATGCACGAGTCAGAATCATCTAATGAGATCATATATATAGTAATAGATTACAACAGTCATAGGGGACATTTTAACTTGTAATGCTTTAACAACATTTTCCTGACTAGACTTACAGCCTACTTTTACTGAAGTAACATTTAAAATGCAGGACTCTGACTTGTAACAGAGTATTTTACAGGGTGGTATTAGTTACTTTTACTAGAGTAAAGAATTGAAATACTTCCTCTCCTGCTCCGAGCCCTCTGGTCAGGGTGAAAGACTCCACTCACATAGCCCTACATGCTGCTGTCAGAGAGCAGGTGAGATAATATCACACTGTTAAAACCCCAAACGTGAGCCAAGCAGGAACGGGAGGCCAAAAGAAGTCACTGTGGAAACTATCTCATGGCACACGGATGCGCACGCAAAGCGCACATACACACACTGACAGGTAATGAACTTGTGTTGGGACAGCAGGCAGGAACAGTTGTTACACACTGTGGCAGTATCTAAAGCTCGTACAAATCAGAGCAGAGCCTGAGCACATAAAGCTGGCAGCGCATGTATCAGCTCTCACAGTGGTGACTGTGTGTGTGTAACGGCCTGGAGCTGACAGTGTGTCGCTGGTTGCAAAGCACCTTCAATACTGAATGACTTATTAAAAACTTAACTCACATGTGTCACGCAGATAGAAGTGAATAAAAGCACACGGTGAAGCTCATGATGCTGCTGTACATACTGCCATTCCTCTGAGGAGCGCTGCAGGCAGGAGGACAGAGCATCAGCTGGCGGCTCCTCTCCCGCTGCCATATGCGTCATCACATTTTACTAACAAAACGTCACCAGTGACGGACTGGCCATCACATTGTCTGGCGACCACCAGGCAAAAACACATAAATAAATAAAAAAATAAATAAATACATCTTCTCTTGGCGGCCCAAAACATTTTTATCGGCCACAATATACATATAAGTAGTATAGCCTAAATATAATTTTAAATAAATATGAGTAAAATGGGGCTACCGGTAATATAAAGTGTTTTTGGTCATCAAGCATTTTCTCGCGATCATTGAGTGATGACATTTGACATCTGACAAGTGACGAATGAATGATGGGTAAATCACTTAACGTCACATCAACATCAACAACAAGAACATCACAACAAGAAAAGAAAATGGATCGAGGCACGAAAAGACGGGTGGAGAAGGGTGGAGCGGAGAAAAGGAGCGAAAAAAGGAAAGCTATGCTCGTGGAGAGTGAAAAGTATTCGAAAATATTTACAAAAAAGTGTTTACCCGGCGGCGACAGACCGAGCACCTCTGCAGCAAATGCAGCTAGCAGTACGGCCTCTGCCTCAGAGAAGAGCAAACTCCTTCGCAGCCTGCCAACTAGGCTACTTAAAGGTAAGACATAATAATAATAGTAATAATAATAATAATGATAATAATAATAATAATAATAATAACTTAATTTGTATAGCACCTTTCAAAACGGAGTTACAACGTGCTTAACAATAAAAACAATTACACAATAAAAACAATTAGTACATAAAACAATAAAACATCAAATAATTTAAAAAGAGTTACAATAATTAATTACCATCAATTAAGAAAAGACCATACGATAAATGTGAGTAAGAAGAGATTTAAAAGAAGACACTGACAGACACATATTTATTTTTATACTCTAGCTGTGCAGTACTCTTGTCATGTTTTCCTGAAGCTATTGTAATATGCATTGTGGCTGCTGTAACATTTATTATGGCTTATAACACATAGGGTTCTTCTTGTTTCTGTTCTAACTAGTGCTTTTGATAGAGCTATTGAAGTGTGCACTGTGGCTGTGCAGTGCTCTTTTCATGTTTTGGTGAAGCTATTGTAATATGCATTGTGGTTGGTGTAAGATTTAGGTTTCTGTTGTTATAATATGGTTGTGCTGTATTCTGTCCAAGAGGGGGCGCCTATGGTTAATGGTGGAAGTAGGCTAAGCCTTTAGGATGAAGTTGTGTGGTGTTTGATTTCAGATTTTCGTGTTTTGGTAGACATAGAGCTAGTATTATTAACTGAGGTTATTAGTCTGGTCTTTGAACTTGCCTGAATTTATGGGGGTTCTGCTGCTGCCTTATTATCTTGTGTGCTGTGCATTGTTGTCTACTGTACCAGTGCAATTGTAGTGAGTTGATTGTGCGGTGTGTGTTCTGAATTTCTGCATTCTCATCATACGGTTAGCTTTCCACATGCTCCCATGCAAGCCACAAATCAATTTTATCATTCATAATGACTGTGTCTGTATATCTCCTCTTCTATTGTGCATCAAGGCAGTGAGTGAGTGTGTGAGTTTCTATGGTAGTTGTGGAACAGTCTGTGTCTCTGTGGCACTCTGAAACGTTCCGCCAGTGGTAGTGTTTTTTGTGTAAAATCATCAGTCATAGTACCTAGTAATATGTGGGAGGGGGGATATGAGACACCACGCCTGCACAAATAAGGAAATGATGATCTAAAATGATGTAAAAATGCATATTTTTTTGTAAAATAATTTGAAATTTTTTCACTCCTGGCTGGCTGATGCGCTGCCATGGGGCCTCTGTGTCAAAAATGCCAGGGCCTCTTTTTGGTCCCAGTCCGTCACTGAACGTCACGTATCAATATCTAACATAAATACAAATATTAGATTAAAAAGTCAAGTCCTTTCAAGTCATCTGTCTCAAGTCATGAATACCAAGTCAAAGTCAAGTTGAGTTTTTCATCAGTGTTAGTCAAGCAAGTCTCAAGTCCTGAAATTACCCTGACTCGTGACTCGAGTCCCCCCTCTGCTCCTATCATAAGCATATCTACTGTAGTAACAGCTCTAGTCCTGGGACTAGACTATCATTTCACTGCTGTGTGTTTTTATTCTTATCTTTCTATTCTTCTTATGTATTTTATGTGTGTGTGTGTGTATGTGTGTGTGTGTGTGTGTGTGTTTTGCAACCCAGAATAGAGCAGCCCAATAAGGGTAGGGGCTGTTTAGAAGTGAGATAGATTTGTTTCCTCCTGTGATCACATGGAAACCAGCAACATTACAGCAGCAGTCTGAAAGGACTTGAGCTAGTTTGACCTGGTCCTTTACTTACCCTCTTACCCCTGACCGTTCTCTGTCTCTCTAAACTGTTCAGGAAAGCAGGGGACCCTGTCTAGACCCCTCCAGCAGTCTGTGGATGATGTCGAGTATGATGACGTCATGGCCCAGCTCCTCTGGCCCCCCATCGATGGTCCTCAGCCTGGCGGTCTCCCACCTGCTGCATTTAAGGCAGTGGTGGAGATGATCATGGCGTGGATGACTGATTTTTGGATTCTCTGTTCGCTCAGAAGGCATGTTAGAGAAACAAAATTCAGTGTAAGGCATGGTGAGTAACTCATATACAAATAGTCATTTTTCAGATGAAGTATTCCTTTAATGCTTTCATTGCTTTAACTTTGTAGTTATGTTTAAAGTCTTCTTTAAAACAAATTTATCTGAATATAAAAGTGATTTTATTGACACTCACTGACACTTAAACTCTAAAAAAAAACCCACCATAGAATATTTTTTCTTTACAAAATAGGTAACAAATAGTTTAAGTATTTAAACTCTTTCTAATAGTAAATCTATTGAGGCTTTAGGAAGGTCTACTGATGATGTTCACCTGGTCTTTGAATCCTGTGTTTCACCAAGTGGGATCTGGAATTGATTAAATCAGTATATTAACTGAACAAGTTATAACATGTATTAGGTGTGTTACATGACAGCATGTTACACTGCTGTCAGCCAACAGAGGGCAGGAGTGCTGAGTTTTAAAGTGATGATGTTAATTTATGAATCTCACAGTCTGCACTTATCAGAGAGATGTTCAAGCCGAGAGTTCATATCTGCTGAACTCCTGGGGCCGAAACTAGTGGAACACTTTGAGTTCGCTGTAGAGTTCCTGGAAATCTTTCACAGGTACAAAATTCAGACGAGTGTAGAAAAGATGAACAATTAATGCAGCACTTGTTGCAGTATAACACAACAGAAGTTTAGATGGAGCATTAGATTTATTCATGAGTAGCAATCTCACTAGTAATATTGGTATCAGCTTAACTAATGCTGTAGTTGTTGCATAACAACAAAATAGCTTTTAAAAGATAGAAAACTCAATAAAATAAAAAATCAAAAAAGATCTTTAAATAGCATGCTACAAAGTGTATTGGATTTAAAAGGTAACACTTGTGTCAGAATCAGGAGTGATCATCAAATTCAAGATTATTTTCAAAATTATTTTGATCAGCCAAAATAGTTCATGTTTCTCTCTTTTGTTTTGACATTGTAGATGAAGGAAAGAGCTTTAAGAGGGTGTGTAGGCAATGTTCCATTCAAATCCTTTTTTTTGCTGTAGTGCAGACATCACAGACTTTGGAAGACATGAAAACTATTTTCTCTTAATGTGTCTGATTGTTACTATGATTATTTGGCTTTGTCTAAACATATATTATGTACAGTTGAAAGCAACTCCCTTCAAATGGGCATTTAATAGCTTGTTAAACATGTGTTATATCATGACATATGTACAATAGGTCACATATTAAATATTTGGATGGAATATTGTTGAGGGTTAGGGTTAGGGAGGGACCCTCTTAAAGACCTTTTCCTTCTATTATAACGAGTTGAACACAGACAAACTGATTATACCACGACACAAAAAGTTAAGGTGATATGTTTCATTCATTCAGGAGGAGAAGAGGTATGTAGTAATATTTGTGTCAGCTTTAAAAATACTGTTTTTGCAATCTCACAAAATGTATTAAAATCTAAAAACAATAGTCTAATAAAGATCTTAAAATGCATCTCACAGTTATTGAATTTTGACATCAGCAGCAGTCATAGACTTTAGAAGATGTGAAAACTATTCTCTCATAATGTTTCTAATTAGTAGCGTAATTATTTGTGTTAAACATATTATATATATAATAATATATAAAACAATTCCTGAAATGAGTTGTTTATTATCTTGTTAAACTAATGTCTTGTTATATCATGACTTTGCAACATATATTTGGATAAAACTTTGCCAAAGGGTCAGGATTAGTGAGGGTTAGACCCTGTTAAAGACCATTCCTTCTGTTATTAAGAGTTCAGTACAGGCGGACTTTCTTGTAACACGACACAAAAAGTTCAGATGATACATTTCATTCATTCATGAGTAGACGTAGTATGTAGTAATATTTGTATCAGCTTTGATAATACTGTTGTTGCTGCATAAGCAACAGCAGCACTAACCTCATTATAACACAATACAAAAAGTTAAGATGTACGACTGACTACTTCTACTTGCGATTTATGTGAGTAGAAGTAGTATGTCATAATATTTGTATCAGCTTTATTAATACTGTGTCAGGTGCATTAACAACAGCAGTACTAGAGAGCTTTTAAGGAAAGTAAAAAAATTTTTTACATCCATGTCCACAATGTTTGGCTGCGTTGTGTTCTGGTTGAGCTCCTGCTCCATCATGTTTTGAGTGCCCACAGGAAACATTTTAGAAGTAGAGCATCTGTTCCTCAGCAGCCACAAATCAAATGTAGTTTGCAGATGTTTTGTCGAAGTTTTTGTTGCTTTACAAGTAGCTGTTTCTATCTCGAGATGTGTTAACAGACACTGTGTGGCTGGACGGTACTGTTAAATTTCTGGACAACCTCACTGTCTTCTATCTGAATTCCCTGAATAATGTCCATAGTCTTTGTCTAAAAGAACATGTAAAATTCATTAGCACACTTTCTTCTCAGTTTGTGGCCTCCGTCTTTATTAGGCTGGAATTTTCCTCACCCTGAACTGAACTTTTGAAAACTAGGGTAGAGCAGTTCGTTGAGGTTCTATGCAGTTTAACACCAGGAAAGCTTTTGTTACTTCCTGTGATTACTCTTTTTTTTACTTGTACTATGATCATTTCTGATGATCTGATTATGTTATTTCATGGATCCAAAAGCCTGAGCTCACTTAATCAAAGTCTAATACAAGCATTCATATCTAGTTGTTAGTCAGAAGGATGTGAATGTCATCAGGATAGTGAGCCATATAACAGAGTCACAGGCAGAACTAGCAAACCTAAACCTTTCCAAACCACTCATCATTACTGTCAGGAATGCTAATGCTCATTTTGATACAGAGATTTATGTAGAAAGTCTGACCATAGACTGTGCACTCTTGAACTCTTGTAGCTCAAACTAGTAGAAGATTTTTTAATCAGATTTTTCACTGGTTAATACAAATGAAAAAATAAATGAAATAATGCAACATTCAGACTGATACTAGCTCTCAGCCATAACATTGTAATATAAACAATAGGAAACATAAACTGTATTTTGATGATACATTGCCAAAGGGTTAGGGAGGGTGAGACTCTCCTAAAGACCTTTTCTTCCACAAATTTTGGTAGTACGTTGGATCCTAGCCTCCCTTTAGATCAGAGCGTCAAAGATATCTCAAAGACCACCTTCTTTTACTTAGAAATTCTGTAAGATTCTGATCCAGTAGCTTTTTTAAAATTCTGTAAATATCTCCTCACAGTCCCGTTGTGGTTCATTTTGTGTGTGCGCTGACAAAAAAACAGGTGGTCAGAGAAGAACCTGTCACACACACTGACAGGTGTCTAAATGCATCTCAATAAACTGAAAGTGTACTGCAGACACAGACAGGAGGAACACACCTGAGTACAGTAGCTTAAGGCCAGTGTTTATGATTCGATTCGATTCCAGGGCTAGAAATCGATTCAGTAACTTTTTTTGTTTTGCCAAAAACTGAACAAGTGTGACTGTGAAATACATACCTGAGTACTGTGGACAGTGCAGGGGAGTTTTTTCTTGAAAGAGAATCAGGGATTAAATAATTTTGGATATAAATAAGTAAACACAACGATTAATGGCAAAAACATTCACCTTAACGTTAAAGTTACCTTGTGCCGCTTCTGCTGCTGCGTCGTTTATAATCCCATGCTGCCTTGCTAAGTGGTTGGAGAGGTTTGTTGTGTTGCCACTATATTTGATTTGGCCTTTACACATTCGACAGACAGCCACCGACTTGTCCAGAACACCTCCTTTTTTGCAGAAACCAAAGTGTTTCCACACACTGGACTTCAAATTTGGCTTGAAAATCTCCAGCTCGTCCGCCTCCTCTTTGCTGTTAGCCATGCTTCGTTTTGTTTTGAGTCGGCACTACCAGCACATGCCAATGACGTCACAATCAGGGAGAGTGAAGTGAATCGAGCGACTTTACGATTAGAAGTGATAAAAATACATGTATATAAACGTTGTCGTGCTTAAATACAACACACAAATGCTTAGTAATCGATATAATCGATTTTTGACCTTGTAAATCGATTTCACAGTGATATCGTCATCAGTGAGGGACAACTTGCCAAGGCTCTATCAATGCAGTTAGATTGTAGGAAAATAAATCGATGCATCGATGTAATCGATGAATCTTTACACCCCTAATCGTCATTCTTCTCCTCTGCCTAAGCCTCTTTCATATTGTGACACACAGATGAATTATAGCGCAGAGACTAGGTCAGGCACTTATCTATCTCATCCAACAATGCAACACACCCCAACCCACAGCTATTACTGTTCAGCTGGAACCGCTGCCACGGTCCACATCTCCTACTGCTGATGCAATAATAACAATGAATACTGTGTTGCACAGGACGTAGAATTCTTTAGCAAAAGACAGAATTGTTGAGTTTTTGTATTGTTAGTCACACAAGCATGGAGAAATGGAGGGATGCTTCATGTTATAATTAATATAACATCAACAGGATCGTTCAACAAACAAACGCTGTCTGTGTCAAAGATGCACATTTAAGTAAAAATTGTGTCATGCAGAAATGCCATAGTCGACCAGTTTGGATAGATGCATACATTTCACACTCACTTGTTAATTAAACCTATCCTTGTTTGCCTGTGACAGCACAAAGCAATGAAACATGATTAGATACCAAAACAAAAGATGAGCTTTGAAAATGTTCCTGTGTAAAATGGCATTAGCTCTGGTCTCATGCTGCACCAGTGAGACGGCATACATAATTAGGATTAACTTTAGCATGATAACAGAGGAAAGAGAGCGAGAGGAGAGGGTCATGGGAAGACAGAATTTACCCTCAAAGTCACTCATCCTGGTGACAGATAACAGCACTGTAGTAGTGATCACCCTGTACTGAATGCAAGAGAAGCACTCTTGTTTGTTATGATACATAGAATTGTTTTCAGTTCTGTCCAAACCCCAAAGGATTTCCTTTTATCAGATGTGTAGCCGTGAAAATCCAGTTAAAAATAGATTTCTGAATACTGCATAATGTATGCAGAAGATTTTATGTGATAAGCTTTAAAATTCTAGTTTCCGTATCTATGGTATGAAATCCCTGATAAACTATCTTCCAGTTTCAGTGCGGGAGGTAGACACCATCTTCAGATTTAAGAGTAGGGTTTAGTCTTTCCTCTTTGATAAAGCTTATAGTTAGGACTGGCTCATTCTTGCTTTGGATCATCTCCCAGTTAGGCTGCTATAGGCCTATGCTGCGTTCAAATGGGGTTCACTTTGTTGAACGCCCCCATCTTGTGGTTTTAATGATCTCGTAAATGGAAATTTACGAGAGCTCCGAGTTCACATCTTCCTGTACATGATTGTAAACACAATCTCACAAGTTCCATCTGAACGCAGCACTAGTTTGCCCAGCTGAGCTCCTCTGACGTCCTCTGTTTCTCCATCTGCAGATGTTCATATTCCACTAATGCACGTTACTAACTCGGCCTCCTCCCTGGAGTCTTTGTGCTTTCTCACCATACAGGTTTCTTGGATCATAATGACACCTGGATTGTGGTAGCGCCTGCTGCTGTGGTCCTGCTTGGTGACCACTGTCATTGTTATTATTATTAGTCATATTTCTATTGACTGTTATTATTGCTACTATTGATATCATTCTATTATTGATATTATTCATCATATCTTTTTTTATATCAAAGGTTATTGCTATTATTATTGATTGCTGTGCATCCCTGTCCCTCTGTCTCAGTCTCTTTCAACCCAGCCGGTCCAGGCAGGTGGCCACCCACATAGAGTCTGGTTCTGTTTGAGGTTTCAGCGTCTTAAAAGGAACCCTTCCTTGCTGCCATCATCACGCTGCTTGCTCTTGGTTGGAATAGTTGCGTAAATTAAAAGAGTGCTGTCTTGACCTGCTGTGTATAAAAATAAACTAAAAATTGACTTGGGATTGTTAATGATATGTCCTACTTTTTATTGCATGTGCAACATATATATGTACATGGATATGGAGCATTGTTTCTCTGGTGACATTACCTTTTCTGGAGCTATCATCATACATCATGAACTGTGGTGTCTGGTTTTTAGCTCCCTCTGTAGTCTGTTTAACAGCATAACACTTATAGGTCATGAATCACATCACTCAGTGAAGCCCTTTTGGAAAACAAAGCTGTGGATGTAGATTTTTCCTCCTGTAGCACCCCTAATGTCCTCAAGACGCATGACTAGGCTTTAATGCTTGTGCAGAATAACAGCTTTTCTTTGAGGGGCCAAACAATTTGTTTTAACAGTAAACAAATAGGCTATGAAGTTGAAATTATCTTGGACAATTAAAAGTCAATCTTTCAAAAATCTAGCTAATGCTAAAACATGGGGAGTAGAATTTTATATTTTTTTCTTAGACTGCATTATTAAATCTAAATCCTTTTGGTAATTAACCGAAAGGCCCTCACATTTAACATCATGAAGATGGGGATAGCAGAACCAACAGCACACATACACATTTCGTGCACCCAATGAAATGACAAAAATTTTTGGAGGTAAAACGAATGCATTTGAATACATTTGTTGTATGATGACTGTTTTTTGTGAGTTCCACTTTAGAAAAGGATAAAATATTTCAACGTTGGAAATACATCATCTAACTTTTAACTTGACCCAAAAAAAAAGTAACGTTTTATCTTAAATTAAATGGGCAACATGTCCCTAACCCCAAGTCACTGATGTTCATGATTTTTTTTTCTTTGAATTTTGGTTAAATGTAATTTTGAGTGACATTAAAAAAAAAGTCTTAAATCTAACTCGCCTTAAGCTGTAGGAACCCTGATGGTAAAATTAATGGACTGCATTTATACAGCATGTCTCAAAGCACCATTCACCCATTCACACATACATTCATACACTTGTGACAGAGGCTACCACACAAGGTCCCACCTGCTCATCAGATAAACATTCAAATACACCCAGTTTGAGGTTCAGTGTCGGGCCCAAGGACACTTCAACATGTAGACTACAAGGGCCAGAGATCAAACCACAGACCTCCTGAGCCACAACTGCTCAGTGGTATACCCTGCAAAATATCAGCCTATGGAAAACACAAACTGTGATAATGAGGCCACCTTGTGGCTGCTGTCTATCAATACCAAGGGACTGAACATTTCCTAGTCTGTTGTAGTAAAGTCAGGTCAAGTCAGATTTATTTATAGAGCACATTTCAAACAAGAAGCACTGACCAAAGTGCTTCACACATGAATGATCAAATAAAAATAGTCATAGATAAGAGAATGTAAGGAAAATTAATAAGAGCATGCAATGTTTCGACGTAATCATAGCAAAAACAGCATTGCACAAACAACAAAATAAAATACATGTGTTAAGCAGTGTGGTCGGGTATGTCATCATAATGATGATCAGGGAGCTGTAGAAAATAGATCTTTAGATGGGTTTTAAATGCATGAATGAATGGGGAATATCCAACTGTACGTGGGAGACTATTTCACAGTTTAGGACCAATAACAAATAAATGCTCCCTCACCTTTAGTTTTTATCTGGTTACATGGAACGGAGAGCAGTGATTGGTCACCAGATCTGAGGTAGTTGCTTCCTTTAGAGCAAGACAGCATCCAAGTGTATCAGTGCAGACTACTAATGCCTACTAAAACAAGGGATTGTATTTTCTGGTCATCTCTCTGTTGAACAAGTAATACAGTATTGTTCAGCTGCAGTATCGCACAACAGATTGTGGAGGATACATTTGTGACATTACTCTGGGAATGAACAGCAACAAAAGTATCTCACAGAAAGGCACATTAAGAGCATTATCAAGTGCAGTGACAGTACCATGAAACAAAAAACCTCCAATGAGGCTGTGATGATCCATATTAGTTTATCATTGTGCAAAGAATCAGATAAGGGTACACAAACAAACAAACACAATAATGCAGGGCCCACTGCCCCTTATAATCTCATGAGATATCTATCAATTATCAGATCTCCCACTCCCAAAAAAAGAAAAGAAAAAAAATCAATATTTTGTCTAAACTTGAGACAAATACCCAGGTTGATTATTTGTTACAGTGAACCTGAGACTTTTGAAAGTTACCATTACAGCATCTCAACTATAAAGTTACCACAGTCACTGATCTGTATTACATGCATTTACTGTTGAGGCCACACTGAAGAGCGTCGCTGCACCTGTCACGTGATGATGAGAGCTCGAGCTCATCTAACGGCTCTACAGCTTTATCCAGATGTTTCATGGAGCAACAGCTGGTTATCTTGTGTTTCCTGAGCTCTACTATCCAACACCAAAGTAAAGATAAAGGTAACAGATGTGCTGCACTGAAACAGCTACCAGGTAAACCTGCTTTATAGGCTATTCTGTTTACAAATATGGAAGTTTGACCTCCATTGACTCAGTTTGACCAGATGTTATTACAGTAGTGATATAAAGTATGCTAGCCGACAGTCGTATAACACACCGTTTAAATCGAATGTGTTCACTAAGCAGTGTCCTTTTAGTGATGACGTATGAAGCTGGTTGCCATGGAATCCGACCAAAACTGTATAAATACAAGACACTTCTCAAATTGATCATTTCACTCTGAGACTTTAGAGGAGAAACATTCACTCGACGACTTATACAAAACTGAGCAAGTGACCACCAAAAAGAGGACACCAGTGGAGCTAGTTTTCTGGTTCATCGTGGAGACTGTAAGAATATTTAACTGTTTTTAAAATTGCTTTTGTTTAGGTCATTTTCTTCGACGCCTCAACTGAATTTCATCCATTAGAAACTTCGAGAGCCTCAAAAACTGACTTTCATGGCTTAAATTCAGTTGAAGCGTCGATTAAAATACTTTTTCCTTTATAATAGTCATTTTATTTGACGATTTAACCAAATTTAAGCCCTGAGCCGTCGAAAACTTGACCTGACAGCCCAACAGACTTTAGTGGCTTAAACTCAGTTGAGGCTTTACTTAAAATTGTTACTTCAAGTCATTTTTTAAGCCTCAACTGAATTTCAGCTTTGAGAAAGCTCCAGAGCCCCAAAAGCTGACTTTCAAACGAAGTGTGCAATAAAAATACATTTTTCAAGTAATTTTATTTGACGACTTCACGAAATACAAGCCTTGAGGCAGCGAAAGTTGACTTTCATGCAGTACCAGGTAAACATGCTTTATGTAAAGTTATTCTGTTTACAAATATCGCAGTTTGGCCTCCTTTGACTCAGTTTGACCAGGTGTTATTAACTAGCTGACACTCATGTAACACACCGTTTAAATTAAATGTGTTCACTAAGCAGGTGACATAGGTCCGGTGTCTCTGAAACATATTTACAGTAATGTTAAGGCCTAATTGAAACATGGCGGCTAACCACAAAACAACCGAGCTAGCTGCAGCTAACAACTTTGCCAGCTAACTTAGCTAACGTTACTGCATTTTAAACATAAACACAGATGCTGTTTTTGAAAAATTGTTATTTTTCAAAAATGTCAATAGTAATGTAGTTAGCAGTGGTCTGTGAGTGATGACGTAGGAAGCTGGTTGCCATGGAGTCCGACCAAAACTGTATAAATACAAGACACTTCTCAAATTGATCATTTCACTCTGAGACTTCAGAGGAGAAACATTCACTCGACGACTTCTACGAAACTGAGCAAGTGACCACCGAAAAAGAGGACACCAGTGGAGTTTGTTGACTGGTTCATCATGGAGACTGTAAGAAAATAACATTTTTTTAAGACTTGTTTTTCCAAGTCATTTTCTTCAACACCTCAATTGAATTTCAGCCTAGAAAGTTCAAGAGCCCCAAACATTGACTTTCATGGCTTAAATTCAGTTGAAGCATCGATTAAAATGCTTTCTACTTTCTAATAGTCATTTTATTTGACGACTTAACCAAATTTACGTTAAGCCTTGAGCCATCAAAAACTTGACCTGACAGCCCCACAGATTTTCATGGCTTAAATTTAATCGAGGCGCCTAATAAAAGTACTTTTTTCAAGTCACTTTATTCGACGACTTCACGAAATATAAACCTTGAGGCGCCGAAAGCTGACTTTCATGCAGCGTCGAGTTGGTTCAGTAAAATATAATAAAATATTAAATATACAATAAACATTTAAGTTGTTGGTATAAATAACTGAAATGTGAGAACAGAGGTAACAATGCCAAATGCTGAACTGACTGCTGATTTCAAGCAAATGGTGACAATGTTTAAGACTTGTTTGCACAGCTTAAGGAAAATATAATCTTGCATATTACACAGTGTATTGTTGTTTTAAAGACACCATAGAGGTTCCTCTTTCAGTCTGTTTTCTCAGGATGTAGCCCTCATTCATGCTTCATTTGATGATTTTAAAGTTATCCATTTTTTGGTGAAGTTAGTTTTCCTCATGTCACATAAAGGTAAAGACAAAAACACCCTGACTCCACGACCACCTCTACTGGCGGAGAGAGCCCCGTAGGAGCCCCCAGGAGGAGCACCCTGCTCCCAGCACCAGTGCCAGCACCTCTGAGGTAAAACTCATGGCTTTTGCTCTCTGGGATTCACGCGGTTAAAGTGTGTGTCCTTTTAGATTTGTTATGAGTGTTTGCTTATTTGAAATATCTTGAAATGTATTTTAAATGTGTAGTTTAGTAGTGTAGTGTAGTTTGCTACCTAATAAGTATAAATGATAATTGTAATTGCCCATACCATCTGTGAATATATGCATTTGTCTACATATTATAAAAGTTCAATGTATGTTTAATGGAAAGTCAACACTTACATCTGTGATGTTTGTGACACTGCAACAACCATGACATAATGTGTGCCACATGTTGAAAAATGTCATCATTTATTATTCAAGCTCTAAACTAATGCCTCACACGGTTACTCTTGTCTTGACTTATAACCCTCTCTTGAATAACAAAATGTTTGAAAAGAATTTAAGAAAAAAAAAAATCTTTCTGTTGTAATTCTACATAAAGCAGCTGATTTGCAATTAGTATGACGGTCAATGGAGACCTTTGATAGTAGTTCTCAATGCCTCACACTTCAATTCTACTGCATGTGCTTAACTGAGTTAAACTGTAAATGCGAGTCTCCCCCTGCTGGGGACATGGTGGGAGAAAGTTAGTCTCTGTGTCCCATCCTGGGACAATACAGAGGCCTACAGCTCCTGCCAGGAAGGCTGTATCTGTGAAAATAGAAGTCTCTGCTGAAGTGTGGGACAGATGGACATCTTAGCTGGCTGTCCTACACCTCAAACAGAAGTCTCTGCTGAAGTGTGGGACAGATGGACATCTCAGCTGGCTGTCCTGCACCTGGTTCAGCAGAGATAGCGTGTAAAGGTAAGACGTATGTCACCCTACGGTCCAAGCATCACCCAGGACAAGACGTCTGTCTGCCCAGGAGATTCAGCTGCATTCCCACATATCCTGCCGGTGTAACTTCCTCCTCTCCAGTGTTGCAATGACAGCCAGTCACATCATAGCTGCACGTTGCTGCGATTTGGTTTTGCCTCTCGTTCCTCATATCGGCCCATGACCCTCTCCTGGAAGCTGCAGTAACATCTGTCTTGCGGGCAGGTGACCCACTGATTGTTTATCCTCCTGCAGGTCTTCATGCGCTGCCCGGATGACGATGTTCTGCCGACTGCGTGTGTGTTTCTCTAAGTGATCAGTAAGTTTGATGTGTCGCTCGCTTACTCAGAGACCAGTGGGATTTGCTGTGTGATGAGTGTGGAGTGGAAGTGTGTGCTGGAGCATTACATGTCTGATTTCTGTTATTATTGCCATCAGCAAAGGCCTGCTGATTGCTCTCTGGCAAGTTCACCAGTAAATAGTTTAGCTGAGGTGGTTAGCCACCCTGATCCTGACACATCTTATCTGATCACTTGGGTTCATCTTGATGGCCTAAACAGTGGTCATGCTTATTAAACATGTGGCATTAGCTGTGTGAAATTTTAATGTTTTAGTTTATAAAGTGTTTTCAATGATGAAACAGGCGTTACCTTTGATTCAGATGAGGTGGCACACCACATCCATAAAACACTATGAAACCCTGCAGCTGTTGAATTTCCACTAGGTGGCACTAATGAGTTAGTTAGGTAATTATGGGATTTGTTGCAGTGTTCCCTGCTGTTGCAAGGTGACTTATTACAAATAAATCTGACCTGAAGAGTTTATATCTCTCTATACTCAGTTAATGTTCGTCAGACCAGACTGAAGTCATGATGCTGTGTTCATGTCTCATCTAAATAATGTGAAATCCGAAAGCTGCTGATTCTGTTTTTTCATGTAAACATTGTATATAAAACATTTACAGCACAAGTGATGTGTTAAGTTAACTTGTTACATCAAAGGAGTAACTTGGACTTTGTGCCAGTATTTATTATAGAGTTATAGTATTCCTATAATGATAATGTTTGGTATAGTAACTCTAAGAAGTGTTTACCCTTTCATGGTACCATTTTGTAATAAAGCAGAGCAGGTGGATAAAATACAATGATCCATTCAGTTACACAGGAAACACAGATGGAAACCAATGACATACCAGCAGCAGTCTGAAAAGACTATAACTGAACTAGTTTGACCTGGTCCCTTACTTTTTGCTTCTGGTCATGGCTTTAACAGGTTGCAGGAGGCAGGAAGAGGCAGAGGGAGGAGAGCCGCTCCAGAAGCACCGAGGAGCCTCCGGAGAGACGCCGCCGCAGCCACAGCCCGCAGCCATCCACCTCTACGCCACAGGCCAGGCCGGAGGATGTCCAGCTGGAGGTGAGTACTCCAAATATATATACTGGGTCAAAACCACTGTATCCTAGCTCTGAGGTCACCATACACATTTATCCCACACTACTGCATCTAACTTAAAGGGTGTACATGAACCAGTCTGACCCCTGACCCCTCTCCCTGGATTTCTAAATGGTTCAGGAAAGGACGACCCAGCCTGGACCCCTCCAGCAGCCTGTGGATGACGTAGACTATGATGACGTCATGGCCCTGCCCCTCTGGCCCTCCGTCTATGGTCCCCAGCCTAGTGGTCTCCCACCTACTGCTTTCAACACAGTGACGGCAATGATCATGGCGTGGATGACCGACTCTCCCTACAACCGCGAGATGTGACAGTACCACACTACCACCACTCAAACATACTCACAGCCACTCACACACACACTCAAACACTCTCATGCACTCTCACACACTACAGACCTTTCCTTCCAACTTACTTTCATTTCCTTCTAAAAAAAAAACAAAAAAACAAAAAAAAACTTCCTTTCCTTTTAGTTTGGAGATAAGTTTCCTTTAAGTTTTTAGATAAGTTTTAAGGCCCTGTTCACACAGAAAACGTTTTAGCAGTTGGAGGCACCTTCTTGTAATTGATTTTCATGTGAATGAAGCCTTTTAATTGCGTTTTTTGCACTGCGATGCTTTTAAGCACCTAGCGTTTTTGCCAGAGTGCTCTGAATTCCTTGAGTTGAAAAAAAAAAACACTTCAATTCAGAGTGGAAAAATGCCCCACGTCATCTCTTTTTGCGTCAAGGTCAAGACAACAAGTTTACAATGGTAAACAATGGAGGAGAAACTGGTGGTAGCGGTTGCTGGATACCCTGAGCTATATGGCCTGACGATAGACAGTAGGTTATCAAACTCCCTGAGTCCTCCTGAAATATGTCTGGAAACGGCCATCATAGAGGCAAAACTCCTGGACCAACTAGTGGTGATCGTGATCCACCCTCTTTTTTGGGGTCTCATGTACCCACACAGTTCTCTGTTTCTCACCCTCAGCCACAGACAGAGCAAGTACCCTCTGCCTGTCCGTTTTAGGAACTAGATACTAATTACTGGGACAAAAAATGGTACATTGATTACATGGGAAGGTTAGTGTAAGGATGTGTTAGTGTGGTTACCTGGCAACAATAAAAGGCATAGCAAGCATTTTTTTGTTTTGTTTTTACTTTTTTTTTACTTAAAAAAAAAAGGCAGTGAGGTGCATAGATATCATGTACAGTAGATACCTCGTTGACGGCTTCGGCCCGTTTCAGCGATGCGTCAACGTCGCCGCCATCTTGGGGAGGTCACTGCTGGCTGGCTAGTACTGTTGTGTATGGGGATAAGTCTTCAGCAAACTTGGCGTGCTCACTCAAAAGTCTCAAAGTGTAATTGGGTGCCGGTCCAAAAAATTACAGCAAAACAGAAAAACCCGACAGCACTCACTAATAAGTATAATACTTTTTAATATAGTGGACTGAACAGCAGCAGTTGAACGGGCGCGTTTCAGCTCATAGCCGTCCTCAGCATTAGGAAATGTCCAATTTAGAATGAAAATACAGACAGTACTTATTGACCCTCATGCCGACAAGAAGTCCAATGTAGTTTTTAATCCACAAAACTCATTCGGGGTTGGGTTAGCTAGCCGGAATAACAGCTACACTTGAAATGCACGGAACCCACATTTTGAAAATGTAAAAAAACTCTGCTAATGTGTTTCAAAAACGCCAGAACGGCTCGTCTGTTGTAATCCAAGTGCCCTGAAGCCGTGGCATGCAAAATTGACTTGAAAAGACATAATTTACTCCACTTTAATAGCATCATTTCTCACCATGGTCAGTTAGCCTGCCCCGCAGACTGCTGTGTTTACATGGCAACTCACGCGAGACTTTGATTTCTGTCTTAAAAAAACAACAAAAAAACAACTTCCTTTGCAAGTCCTTTAGATAAGTTTCTAACGCTTTTATTGCTTTTACGTCACAGGTAAGTTTCCCTTCACCTATAAATTTTATTCTGTCTTCAAAAAACAAAGAAAAAAAAAACAACCTTCCTTTGCATGCATGTATTGTTTTTTAGTTTGGAGATAAGTTTCCTCCGAGTTTCTACATAAGTTTTAACCGTTCACTCCTTCTAGTTTAGAAATAAGTTTCCCTCCAGCTTTCAACTTTCATTTCTGTGTTAAAAAAAAAACAAAAACAAAACATCCTTTGCATGAACTTTAGATAAGTTTTTTTTTGATTTAGGTCACAGGTAAGTTTCCCTCCATCTTTAAATTTCATTCTGTCTTACAAAAAAAACCAAAAAAACCCCAACAACCTTCGTTTGCATGTACTTTAGATAAGTTTTAGTTTGGAGATAAGTTTCTAGATAAATAAATAGAAACAAATAAAGAGTTATGGTCAGTATTCATATACACTGAAACTTGATAAAACACATCTTAAAAAACAAATTATTTTCCATAAACAATAAGCAATTTTGATCAATTAAGAATATCCAAAATATTTAGGTAACAAGTTCTTTAAGCATTTAAAATCTTTCTATTATTAAATCTAGTGAGGCCAAGTTATAATGACTTCATTACAGTGGTAAAATGCTGTATGAGAGTCTAGTTTAGGAGGCTTTTTCCTCTGTGCTAATTTTCCAAATGTTTCACCAAGTGGAATCTTGAGTTGCTAAATTTAGTGTATAAACTGAGCGAGTTAAAACATGTATTAGAAGGTATTACATGACAGCATGTTACACTGACTTCAGCCAACAGAAGTCAGGAGTGCAGAGTTATTTTAATTTAAATGTTATTTAATTTTTAGTTTTATAGTTTTTTTTTATAGTTTTGTATATTATTAAAAAGTTTTGTGTAGTATAACACAACAAACGTTTAGATAGAACAATTAATATATTCAGGGTAGTAGTTGTACTAATATTGGCTGCGTTTCCCAGATCCAGTTAAGAAGATCTTAGCACTAAGAGCTTCTTAAGAACACTCTTAAGCCTCCCGTGAAAGAAAAACGCGTTTCCCAGATTCGCTCCCAGCTTAAATAATACTGTGGTTGTTGCATAATAACAACAGCAGTACTAAAAGATCTTTTGAAAGAAACCTACAAAACTAAATAACAATTTAAATATAAAAATCTTAAAAAGCATGCAGCAGTTACAAAGGGTTTTGTATTTAAACAGCAGTTTAGTCAGAATCAGGAGTAAACTGGAATTACTAACAGCTCTGAGATGGACGAGTAGTTACACTTAAAAGTGTCTTTGAAACAAATTTAACTTGTTTAAACTATTTTGATAAGAAAGAATAATTCACATTTCTCTTTTTCTAACTTTTGACTTTGTAGAAGAAGGAAAGAGCCTTCAGAGGGTTTGTAGGCAATGTTCCATTCAAGTCCTTTTACTGCTGTAGTGCAGATGTCACAAACTTTAGAAGATGTGAAAACTGTTCCCTCATAATGTTCCTAAATAATACCATAATACTTTGGCTTTGTCTAAACATATCAGATTATTAACAGTTGAAAACAATTCCTAAAATGATCGTGTCTTGTTTTATACATATGAACAATAGGAAACAGATATTTGGATGAAGCATTGCCTAAGGGTTAGGGTTAGAGAGGGACCCTCTTAAAGACCTTTCCTTCTATTATAACAAGTTCAGCACAGACAAACTGAGTAAAACACAACACATAAAGTTAAGCTGGTACGTTTCATTCAATGTTGAATGAAAAGTAGCACGTTGTATTACTTGTATTGGCTTTAATTACACTGTGGCAGTTGCATTAACAACAGCAGTGCTAAGAGAGCTTTTAAAAGGAAACTAAAAAACATTTTAACATTTATGTCCACAAAGTTCAGCTGCGTTGCATTCTTGTTGAGTTCAGACTCATTAACAGCTTCATTGTGTTTTCAGTGCCAACAAGAAACATTTCAGAAGTGGAGCGGCTAATGAAGTTTACGGTATTTTTTTCAACATTTTTGATGCTTCACAAGCAAAAATACATATTTGTAGCTCGAGATGTGGCAAGGCTGAGTTGCTTTCCTTGACTGCAGATAACTTTAAAATGCTTGATTCCTTCTCAGTATGTAGACAAGTAATGTAAGCCTTTAAACTCTGACACCTTCCTTGAAAAACACAAGTCGCAAGTGTCATTGCTATTTAGATGCAAGCGCAGTTGTCATTTTCATGCCCTGCGCTCCCGTTGTCTAACTAGCCTAGCCTGTCTAAAAATGAGGAGTGGTCAGGCGCAGTCATGGCACGTTGCTAGTTAGATGACGTAAAAAGCAAATGCGCCAGTGACCAACAAAAACCTGGTCTAAAGTCAACGGCGCAGTATTTCGTTGTTAAACAAGTTAGTAATATGCGTCTCTAGGCGGGTGCACAACACGCGTGCACTCTGCTCAGACACACACGGAGCAGCCACATATATGCAAAAGATAACAAATAACAATATGATTACAGTGTGAAAGGTTATTATTGTGCACTCCGTCTCTCTCGCCAGGCTGTGGCGGAAATATGCCATCTCCTGTCAGCTGATCTGGAGACGCATGCCAACACTCCCTATACCCAATATACCAAGTGGGTCATTTCAGCATCCGCTGAGTTCAACATCTGTCGTTAGTTGTTAAGCCATTTCTCATTACAGACATTCACTGTATATCCACTGAGAGACAAAGGATCCATTCCACACACCTGAGCCAGAGAAAAAAGAGGGAGAAAAGGAGAGAGATCGAGTTTCTGTCTTTGATGAATGAAGCCTTATTGTTTTGCTGCTATTAAACAATGAGAGACATGTTTTCTCCATTTACTTAGTAGCATAAATATTCACACTACTGCGCACGGGGAGACAGAGAGAAGATTAAAATGTCAAATTGTGGTAAAAGATGCTGTATAAAAGACAGGCTACAACTTTTTTCCTTGTCCCCCCTGGAATTATTCTTGAAAATTTTACTGTTCATTGTCCCCTCCAACTATGAAATGGGTTTTTCGCCCCTGTCCCCAGCTGTAAAACGCTCACTCTTTCCAGTTGGTAGGTCCGCCGTCTAACTAGCTCTCCGCCATGCGCTCCAATCGCGCCTTGTTTAAAGGGAATGAGAGGTGACACTCTGATTTGCTTACTGAATGATACGCCCAAAACACACCCATGACTCATTCACAGAGTAAGTCCATCCCTTTTAGACTCTCCGCCATGGCGCACAGTCTGAAAACGCGCTGTCTAACTAGCAAGTGACTGCGACACGCCCATGCACCGCGCGCCTGGCGCTTTGCGTTTTGGATCATCTAAATAAGACCCATAGAGAGAATTCATCTGTGATCAGTTCCCTACTTTAATTTAAACATTTTTTGCTGCTGGTCTCCACCTTTCACCTCTTCTCCTCCTGTCTCTTGTTCATGTTGCTGGTCTACCCCTGTCACCTCTCCTCTGACCTCTTGTTCATGTTGTGGTCTCGCCCTGTCACCTCTCCTCCTGTCTCTTCTTCATGTTGCTTGTCTCCCCCTGTCACCTCTCTTCCTCCTGTCTCTTGTTCATGTTGCTGATCTCCCCCTGTCACCTCTCCTCCTCCTGTACTTTGGCCAGGTTGCTGGTCTCCCCCTGCCACCTCTCCTCCTGTCTCTTGTCCATGTTGTAGTCTCGCCCTGTCACATCTCCTCCTGTCTCTTCTTCATGTTGCTAGTCCCCCCATCACCTCTCATCCTCCTGTCTTTTGTCCATGCTGCTGGTCTCCCCCTGACACCTCTTCTCCTCCTGTCTCTTGTTCATGTTGCTGGTCTCCCCCTGTCACATTTTCTGTCTCTTGTCCAGGTTGCTGGTCTTGCCCTGTCACATGTCCTCCTTCTGTGTCTTGTCCATGTTGCTGGTCTCCTCCTGTCACCTCTCCTCCTCTTGTCTCTTGTCCATGTTGTGGTCTCCCCCTGTCACCTGTCCTCCTCCTGTGTCTTATCCTTGTTGCTGGTCTCCCCCCTGTCACCTCTCCTCCTCCTGTCTCTTGTCCAGGTTGCTGGTCTCCTTCTGTCACCTCTTCTCCTCCTGTCTCTTGTTCATGTTGCTGGTCTCCCCCTGTCACCTCTCCTCCTCCTGTCTCTTGCCCATGTTGTGGTCTCCACCTGTCACCTCTCCTCCTCCTGTCTCTTGTCCAGGTTGCTTGTCTCCCCCTGTCACCTCTCCTCCTCCTGTCTTTTCTTCATGTTGCTGGTCCCCCCCTTTCACCTCTCCTCCTGTCACTTGTCCATGTTGCTCGTCTCCCCCTGTCACCTTTCCTCCTCCTGTCTCCTGCTGGGTTGCTGGTCTCCCCCTGTCACCCCTCCTCCTCATGTCTCTTGTCCAGGTTGTGTTCTCCTCCTGTCACCTCTCCTCCTCCTGTCTCTTGTTAATGTTGCTGATCTCCCCCTGTCACCTCTCATCCTCCTGTTTCTTCTCCAGGATGCTGGTCTCCCCCTGTCACATCTCCTCCTGTCTCTTGTCCATGTTACTGGTCTCGCCTTGTCACATCTACTCCTTCTGTCTCTTGTCTTTGTTGCTGGTCTCCCCCTGTCACCTCTCCTCCTCCTGTCTCTTGTCCATGTTGTGGTCTACCCCTGTCACCTCTACTCCTCCTGTCTCTTGTCCAAATTGCTGGTCTCCTCCTGTCACCTCTCCTCCTCCTGTCTCTTGTTCATGTTGCTGGTCTCCCCCTGTCACCTCTCCTCCTCCTGTCTCTTGTCCAGGTCGCTGGTCTCCCCCTGTCACATCTCCTCCTGTCTCTTGTCCAGGTTGCTGGTCTCACCCTGTCAAATCTCCTTCTTCTGTCTCTTGTCCTTGTTGCTGGTCTCCCCCTGCCACCTCTCCTCCTGTCTCTTGTCCATGTTGTGGTCTCCCTCTGTCAACTCTCCTCCTCCTGTCTCTTGTTCATGTTGCTGGTCTCCCCCTGTCACCTCTTCTCCTCCTGTGTCTTGTCCATATTGCTGGTCTACCCCTGTCACCCCTCCTCCTCATGTCTCTTTTCCAGGTTGTGTTCTCCTCCTGTCACCTCTCCTCCTCCTGTCTCTTGTCTATGTTGCTGGTCTCCCCCTGTCACCTCTCCTCCTCCTGTCTGTTGTCCATGTTGCTGGCCTCCCCTGTCACCTCTCCTCCTCCTGTCTCTTGTCTGTGTTGCTGGTCTACCCCTGTCACCTTTCCTCTTCTTGTGTCTTGTCCATGCTACTAGTCTCCCCCTGTCACCTCTCCTCCTCCTGTCTCTTGTCTGTGCTGCTGGTCTACCCCTGTCACCTCTCCTCTTCTTGTGTCTTGTCCATGCTACTAGTCTCCCCCTGTCACCTCTCCTCCTCCTGTCTCTTGTTCATGTTGCTGGTCTCCCCCTGCCACCTCTCCTCCTGTCTCTTGTCCATGTTATGGTCTCCCATTGTCACTTCTCCTCCTCCTGTCTCTTGTCCATGTTCCTGGTCTTCCCCTGTCACCTCTCCTCCCCCTGTCTCTTATCCATGTTGCTGGTCTCGCCCTGTCAAATCTCCTCCTCCTGTCTCTTATCCATGTTGCTGGGTCTCGCCCTGTCAAATCTCCTCCTTCTGTCTCTTGTCCTTGTTGCTGGTCTCCGTCTGCCACCTTTCCTCCTGTCTCTTGTCCATGTTGCTGGTCTCCCCCTGTCACCTCTTCTCCTCCTATCTTTTGTCTGTGTTGCTGTTCTCCCCCTGTCACCTCTCCTCCTCCTGTCTCTTGTCCATGCTGCTAATCTCCCCCTGTCACCTCTCCTCCTCCTGTCTCTTGTCCATGTTGTGGTCTCCCCCTGTCAACTCTCCTCCTCCTGTCTCTTGTTCATGTTGCTGGTCTCCCCCTGTCACCTCTCCTCCTCCTGTGTCTTGTCCATATTGCTGGTCTACCCCTGTCACCCCTCCTCCTCATGTCTCTTTTCCAGGTTGTGTTCTCCTCCTGTCACCTCTCCTCCTCCTGTCTCTTGTCTATGTTGCTGGTCTCCCCCTGTCACCTCTCCTCCTCCTGTCTGTTGTCCATGTTGCTGGCCTCTCCTGTCACCTCTCCTCCTCCTGTCTCTTGTCTGTGTTGCTGGTCTACCCCTGTCACCTTTCCTCTTCTTGTGTCTTGTCCATGCTACTAGTCTCCCCCTGTCACCTCTCCTCCTCCTGTCTCTTGTCTGTGCTGCTGGTCTACCCCTGTCACCTCTCCTCTTCTTGTGTCTTGTCCATGCTACTAGTCTCCCCCTGTCACCTCTCCTCCTCCTGTCTCTTGTTCATGTTGCTGGTCTCCCCCTGCCACCTCTCCTCCTGTCTCTTGTCCATGTTATGGTCTCCCATTGTCACTTCTCCTCCTCCTGTCTCTTGTCCATGTTCCTGGTCTCCCCCTGTCACCTCTCCTCCCCCTGTCTCTTATCCATGTTGCTGGTCTCGCCCTGTCAAATCTCCTCCTCCTGTCTCTTATCCATGTTGCTGGGTCTCACCCAGTCAAATCTCCTCCTTCTGTCTCTTGTCCTTGTTGCTGGTCTCCGTCTGCCACCTCTCCTCCTGTCTCTTGTCCATGTTGCTGGTCTCCCCCTGTCACCTCTTCTCCTCCTATCTTTTGTCTGTGTTGCTGTTCTCCCCCTGTCACCTCTCCTCCTCCTGTCTCTTGTCCATACTGCTAATCTCCCCTTGTCACCTCTCCTCCTCCTGTCTCTTGTTCATGTTGCTGGTCTCCCCCTGTCACCTCACCTCCCCCTGTGTCTTCTTAATGTTGCTGGTCCCCCCCTATCACCTCTCCTCCTCCTGTCTTTTCTCTGTGCTGCTGGTCTCCCCCTGTCACCTCTTCTCCTCCTGTCTCTTGTCCAGGTTGCTGGTCTCCCCCTGTCACCTCTCCTCCTGTCTCTTCTCCAGCTTCCTGGTCTCGCTCTGTCACATCTCCTCCTTCTGTCTCTTGTCCATGTTGTGGTCTCCCCCTGTCACCTCTGCTCCTCCTGTCTCTTGTCCAGGTTGCTGTTCTCCCCCGTCACATCTCCTCCTGTCTCTTGTCCAGCTTCCTGGTCTCGCTCTGTCACATCTCCTCCTTCTGTCTCTTGTCCTTGTTGCTGGCCTCCCCCTGTCACCTCTCCTCCTCCTCCTGTCTCTTGTCCATGTTGTGGTCTCCCCCTATCACCTCTGCTCCTCCTGTCTTTGGTCCATGTTGCTGGTCTCCTCCTGTCACCTCTCATTGTCTTGTCTCTTGTTCATGTTGCAGGTCTCCCCCATCACCTCTCCTCCTCCTGGCTCTTGCTCATGTTACTGGTTCCTCACTGTCACCTCTCCTCCTCCTGTCTCTTGTCAATGTTGCTGGTCTACCCCTGTCACCACTCGTCCTCCTGTCTCTTGTCCAGGTTGTGGTCTCCCCCCCATCACCTCTCCTCCTCCTGTCTCTTGTTCATGTTGCTGGTCTCCCCCTGTCACTTCTCCTCCTCCTGTCTCTTGTCCAGGTTGCTGGTCTCCCCCTGTCACATCTCCTCCTGTCTTTTGTCCAGGTTGCTGGTCTCACCCTGTCAAATCTCCTCCTTCTGTCTCTTGTCCTTGTTGCTGGTCTCCCCCTGCCACCTCTCCTCCTGTCTCTTGTCCATATTGTGGTCTCGCCCTGTCAACTCTCCTCCTCCTGTCTCTTGTTCATGTTGCTTGTCTCCCCCTGTCACCTCTCCTCCTCCTGTTACTTGTCCATGTTGCTGGTCTCCCCCGTCACCTCTCCTCCTCCTGTCTCTTGTCCATCTTGCTCGTCTACCCCTGTCACCTCTCCTCCTCTTGGCTCTTGTCCATGTTGCTGGTCTACCCCTGTCACCCCTCCTCCTCATGTCTCTTTTCCAGGTTGCGTTCTCCTCCTGTCACCTCTCCTCCTCCTCTCTCATGTCTATGTTGCTGGTCTGCCCCTGTCACCTCTCCTCCTCCTGTCTCTTGTTCATGTTGCTGGACTCCCCCTGTCACCTCTCCTCCTCCTGTCTCTCGTTCATGTTGCTGGTCTCCCCCTGCCACCTCTCCTCCTCTCTCTTGTCTATGTTGCTGGTCTCCCCCTGTCACCTCTCCTCCTCCTGTCTCTTATCCATGTTGCTGGTCTCGCCCTGTCAAATCTCCTTCTTCTGTCTCTTGTCCTTGTTGCTGGTCTCCCCCTGCCACCTCTCCTCCTGTCTCTTGTCCATGTTGCTGGTCTCCCCCTGTCACCTCTTCTCCTCCTATCTTTTGTCTGTGTTGCTGTTCTCCCCCTGTCACCTCTCCTCCTCCTGTCTCTTGTTCATGCTGCTGGTCTCCCCCTGTCACCTCTCCTCCTCCTGTGTCTTCTTAATGTTGCTTGTCCCCCCCCTATCACCTCTCCTCCTCCTGTCTTTTGTCTGTGCTGCTGGTCTCCCCTTGTCACCTCTTCTCCTCCTGTCTCTTGTCCAGGTTGCTGGTCTCCCTCTGTCACCTCTCCTCCTGTCTCTTGTCCAGCTTCCTGGTCTCGCTCTGTCACATCTCCTTCTTCTGTCTCTTGTCCATGTTGTGGTCTCCCCGTCACCTCTGCTCCTCCTGTCTTTTGTCCATGTTGCTGGTCTCCTCCTGTCACCTCTCATCGTCTTGTCTCTTGTTCATCTTGCTGGTCTTCCCCTGCCACCTCTCTTCCTGTCTCTTGTCCATGTTGTGGTCTCCAGCTGTCACCTCTCCTCCTCCTGTCTCTTGTCCAGGTTGCTGGTCTCCCCCTGCCACCTCTCCTCCTGTCTCTTGTCCATGATGCTGGTCCCCCCCATCATCTCTCTTCCTCCTGTCTCTTCTCCATGTTGCTGGTCTCCCCCTGTCACCTCTCCTCCTGTTTCTTCTTCATGTTGCTGGTCACCCCCGTCACCTCTCCTCCTCCTGTCTCTTGTTCATGTTGCTGGTCCCCCCCGTCACCGCTCCTCCTCCTGTCTCTTGTTCATGTTGCTGGTCTCCCCGTCACCGCTCCTCCTCCTGTCTCTTGTTCATGTTGCTGGTCTCCTCCTGTCACCTCTCCTCCTCCTGTTTCTTGCTCATGTTGCTGGTCTCTTCCTGTCACCTCTCCTCCTCCTGTCTCTTGTTCATGTTGCAGGTCTCCCCCGTCACCTCTCCTCCTCCTGGCTCTTCTTCATGTTACTGGTCCCTCACTGTCACCTCTCCTCCTCCTGTCTCTTGTCCATGTTGCTGGTCTACCCCTGTCACCACTCGTCCTCCTGTCTCTTGTCCAGGTTGTAGTCCCCCCCCGTCACCTCTCCTCCTCCTGTCTCTTGTCCATGTTGCTGGTCTCCCCCTGTCACCTCTCCTCCTCCTGTCTTTTGTCCATGTTGTGGTCTCCCCCTGTCACCTCTCCTCCTCCTGTCTTTTGTCCATGTTGCTGGTCTACTCCTGTCACCTCTCATCGTCTTGTCTCTTGTTCATCTTGCTGGTCTCCCCCTGTCACATCTCCTCCTGTCTCTTGTTCATGTTGCTCGTCTCCCCCTGTCACCTCTCCTCCTCCTGTGTCTTCTCCTTGTTGCTGGTCTCCCCCTGTCACCTCTCGTCCTCCTGTCTCTTCTCCATGCTGCTGGTCTCCCCCTGTCACCTCTCCTCCTCCTGTCTCTTGTTCATGTTGCTGGTCTCCCCCTGTCACCTCTCTTCCTTCTGTCTCTTGTCCATGCTGCTGGTCTCCCCCTGTCACCTCTCCTCCTCCTGTCTCTTTTTCATGTTGCTGGTCTCCCCCTGTCACCTCTCCTCCTCCTGTCTCTTGGTCATGTTGCTGGTCTCCCCCTGTCACCTCTCCTCCTGTCTCTTCTTCTTGTTGCTTGTCTCCCCCTGTCACCTCTCCTCCTCCTCTCCGTTTCCGGTGAGTGTGAGCGTGAGTCGTGGTGGTGGACGTGCGAGTGGCGCGGAGTTTGAATGGTTTTCTAATCCTGTTTTTTCCGGATTTCCCTCTGATTTTTTCATCTGTTCTAATTACGTGATCAGGTAAGCTTTTTTTCCAGTTTTTGTTGAGTGTTGGCAGAGTGATCAGTGGTTTTGTCCGGTGGTTTGTCGGGAGGAATGGCGTCCTCCGAGACGCCACCTCCGTCTATCCGGCAGGGAGTGCGGATAGCGCCGCCGGATAGTCATGTTACCGTGGAAGAGGTTCTGCTGGCTGTCGGTGAGCAGGTAGGACATGACAATCTTTCATTTGCATCGCGAATGAACAAAGCTGTGGTTGTGTTTTTGAAAGAGGAGGCTCATGTCTATCAGCTGATAGAGAGCGGCGTGTTTATCAGGGACGCTTTTGTGCAGGTATCCCCGCTGTCAGTTCCCTCCACGCGGATCACCGTGTCCGGTGTTCCGCCGTTTATTCCTAACGAGTCGTTAGAGAGCGAGCTCCGTAGGTTCGGCAAGTTCGCTAGTGGATTTAAGACAGTGAGTTTAGGATGTAAGGATCCAAAGCTGAAGCATGTGCAGTCTCTGAGACGGCAGGTGTTCATGTTTTTGGATTCGCCTTCTCAGACACTGGAGGTGTCTTTCAGAGTGAAGCACGGTGATGGGTCTTACATGGTGTATGCTAGCTCAGGACAGCTGAAATGTTTTGAGTGTGGGGATGTGGGACACAAACGTGTTGCGTGTCCGCATAAGGGGCAGGGGGCTGCGGGCGGTTCACCTGTTGCCCGCGCGGCTCACCCCGAAGCGGCTGATGCCGCGGTGGCGGCTGACGCTGCGCGAGGTAAGGAGGCAGCTGATGCTGTAGTGCTGGGTGCCGCGGTGGCGGATGACGCCGCGAGCGTTACCGCGGCTGTGCTGAACGCCGCGCCTGACACCGCGTCCAATGCCGCTGCGGCTCTTGAGCCCGAGTTTGGGCCTGTGGCCGCGAGTGCGGCGGTGGCGGAGCGCGGTGATGTGCGTACAGCAGCTAGTAGATCTCATGACAGGGAGGAATATATCCAGTCTGAGCAGCAGGCTCCCGCGGACGCAGGGAACCTGGGCAGTTCTCAGTCTGCAGGCACTGAGATGCAGTCTCAGGCTGCAGAGGAAGCAGCTTCTACAAGCTCTGCAGGCATAGGAAATGTTATTAGCAATGAAGTGCTCAATAGCCAGGCATCATATGAAGATGACATGGACTTTGGCTCAGAGTCAGACACTGTATCTGTGTGTGAAAGCAACAGAAATGCAGAAAATCTCTATTCTTTAGAGGACATTAATAATTTCCTTGATGTGACTTTTAAAAAGTCTGTTAAAGTGAGTGATTACTTTAGTGACACTGAAAAGTTCATCAAATCTGTGGACATACTGAAAAGACTGGTTGGTTTTGATTTGTTGGATGAGAAGAAACGTTTCCATCTTAAAAAGCACATTACCACTCTGAGAAAGGCAAAAACTGGTAGACCTGCTAAAAAAGCAAAAAAAGTGACATGATCATGTATCACTCGGTGTTTTCCTCTTTTTACTGTTCTCTGCTTGTTTCTTCATGCCTGTTTCTCTGCTTTCGTCTCTCAATGCAAAACCTTAAAATTGGGTCTTTGAACATTAATGGAGGGAGGGACAGACAGAAAAGGGCTTTAATTTCTGAGGTTTCTACTCAGAAAAGGGTAGATGTGCTTTTTTTGCAGGAGACACATACTAATCCAGCAGATGAGGTAGACTGGGGTTTATGGTGGGAGGGTTCATATACGCTTAGCCACGGCACCAACTTCAGTGCAGGGGTTGCTGTTCTGCTTAGACCCACTGCAAATGCAACAGTTTTATCTACTACTGAAGTGGTGAAGGGTCGTTTGTTGATTGTTAGGGCTGAAATACAGAGTTCTGTATTTTGTTTTGTTAATGTGTACGCCCCAAATCACGGTCCAGAAAGAGCTGTTTTTTTTACCCTGCTAAAAAATGAGCTGTTTAAGTACTATCAAGATCAGTTGATTATTGGTGGGGATTTTAACTGTACATTAGATTTTACTATGGACAGGACAGGCGAGGAGCCCCACCCTCAGTCATCTCAGAGCCTTAGCAGTGTCGTCACACAGTTGGACCTGTTAGACACATGGAGGGTTAAACATCCACAGTCCAGACAGTACACATGGGTGAGGGTCGGTAATGGCAGGGTCAGTGCAGCCAGATTGGACAGGTTTTACATTTCCCTGAATCTCAGCTCGAGATTAATTCAAAGTAACATATATCCAGTTGGTTTCACTGACCACCATTTTGTCAGCATAGATTTGGTCAGCTCGCCAGGGGAAAGGGTTAGCTCCCACTGGTTCTTTAATAACAAACTTCTTCAGGACAGTGCTTTTTGTCAGAGTTTTGAGCACTTCTGGCAGCAATGGAAAAGGCAAAAAGGTGATTTTAGTTCCTTGAAGCAGTGGTGGGAGGTTGGTAAAGCACAAATTCGTGTTTTTTGTCAGCAGTACACCTCCCATTCCACTGCTAAAATCAAGGCAGCAGTGAAGGAACTTGAAGTCAGTATTAAAAACATTGAGGAAGGGTTACGTAGGGACTCTGATCCCACTATGGGTCATATGCTGCAGGAGAAGAAGTTGGAATTAAGTTCTTTCCTGCAGGAGAGAGTGAAGGGGGCCCTTGTCAGGTCTCGCTTCCTCCAGCTGAAGGACATGGATGCCCCGACTTCTTTCTTCTTCAATCTGGAGAGATCGGTGGCGCAGAGGAAGCAGATGACCTGCCTTAAGCTGCCAGGGGGCAGGGTGACCACAAGCCCGGACGAGATGAGGAGCCATGCAGTGGATTTCTATGCTGAACTCTTCAGGGCAGAGCAGTGCAGCATGGCGTGTCGAGAGAAGCTCTTAGAGGGGCTTCCGCAGCTCAGCCTGGAGGAGAAAGCTGTGCTGGATTGTGAGCTGACTCTGGAGGAGTTGACAGTTGCTGTCAACCAGTTGGCATCAGGGCGAGCACCTGGTCTCTCTGCTGACTTTTTTCAGCGTTTCTGGAATACTCTTGGACCTGACTTGCATGCTGTCTTCTTAGAGTGCTTCAGAGCAGGATCTCTTCCTGTCTCCTGTCGACGAGCAGTACTTTCCCTGCTGCCCAAGAAAGGGGACTTGGCCTTACTTAAGAACTGGAGGCCAGTTGCTCTCCTCTGTACAGACTATAAGGTGCTTTCCAGAGCCTTATCGAACAGACTTGAGATCATCCTGGAATTAATTGTTCACACAGATCAAACATATTGTGTACCTGACAGGACAATTATGGACAACATTTTCCTCATTCGTGATGTTATTGATGTTTGCAGATGTTATGATAATGTCAATTTTGGTATTATGTGTTTGGATCAGGAGAAGGCTTTCGACAGGGTGGATCACTCTTATTTATTTTCTGCACTTAGAGCTTTGGTTTTGGTGATGGGTTTCTGGCCTGGATTGGTTTATTGTACAGTGGTGCTCAATGTTTGGTGAAGACGGGAGCGGGGCTGAGTCGGCCAGTCCCTGTGCAGCGAGGGATAAGGCAAGGCTGTCCTATCTCAGGTCAGCTATATAGTCTAGCTATCGAGCCCTTGCTGCACAGGCTGAGGGGTCAGCTCCGTGGTCTTTCACTGCCTGGGTCCTCGGATCTTGCTCAACCTCCTACTGTATCGGCCTATGCGGATGATGTTTGTATCTTCATCACCAGCCAGAGGGATGTTCAATATTTGCAGGACACCCTGTCCCTGTGTGAAGGGGCCACATCTGCACGGGTGAATTGGGCAAAAAGTGAAGCTTTGTTGGTGGGACAGTGGAGGGATCAGGCAGTGCCCATTCTGCCTGGAGGTCTTGAGTGGGGGAAGGAGGGTCTGAAAGTGCTGGGGGTGTTCTTGGGCACAGAAGGTTTTCAGGCAAAGAACTGGGAGGGTATTAGGGAGAAGGTGTGCGCGAGGTTGTCTAAATGGAAATGGTTGCTACCCCAGTTGTCATATAGGGGACGAGTTCTGGTTGCCAATAACTTGGTTGCCTCGGCCCTTTGGCACAAGTTCAACGTTTTAACACCACCAAAAAGCCTGATAGAAGACATTCAGAGAGCCATCGTGGATTTCTTCTGGTCTGGCAAACACTGGGTCCGGGCAGCAGCCCTTTATCTGCCTGCGGCGGAAGGGGGACAGGGTCTGATAAACATCCAGTCTAAAATTGCTTCCTTTTGACTCCAGACTGCACAAAGACTCCTGTATACCTCTGGCCCAGGTTGGCTCGATACAGCTAGACTGCTGCTGAGGAGAGCTGGGCGCCTGGGCTATGACAAACAACTGTTCCTTCTACAACCTGAAGCTGTGGTTCTTGCTGGACTGACACCGTTTTACAGCTCTGTGTTGCAGGCATGGCAGATTTTCCAGCTTGTACGTACCACAGATGAGACACCAGGTATGTGGCTGTTTGAGGAGCCTTTGTTTTTTAACAACCTTCTAAAGACTCAGACATTACAGTCTCCCAGTCTGCGAGCTAGCCTCAGAGAGGCTGGCTGCACCAAACTGGGTCATCTGATGAAGATGACAGCAAGTTCTGTGGACACCCTGAGTGCGAGGACCAACATCACCTCTATCAGGCTCATCACCAGAGTGGTGGAGGAAGTCTATGCCGCCCTGCCACAATCTCTGAGAGCTTTTGCAGAGAACTGTGCTTTATGTGATCAGTGGTCTGAGAACAGTGAATACAGCTTCCCCTCTCTGCTCATTTCCCCAGCAGTGGGGGAGTGGCAGGAGGGAGGTGGTCAGCTGCTGTCTTTTACAACCCCTCACCTGGACACTTTTAAGGATGTAAGGAAGAAAGCACTTTACCATGTCTGCGTGAAGATGCTGAACCTGCACTCTTTGGCAGGGCTGAAGGAGTCGAGGTGGGCTGAGTTTTTTGGCAAAGACGTGTCCCCGAAAGGCAGCTGGCGGTCCCTGTACAAGCTGCCCGTTGAAAAGCGGACAGCAGACCTCCAGTGGAGGGTTGTACATGGTGCAATAGCCACGAACAGATACAGAGCGCACCTGGATCCAGGGGTTGGGGAGGAGTGCACTTTCTGTACACAGACAGAGACTTTGTTTCATTTATTTGTACAGTGTCCCCGGCTGTCAGCATTGTTTGAGCTGTTAAAAAGATGGTTTCAGGGTTTCGGGGAGGTTTTTTCTTTCAGCTTGTTCATCTTTGGCCCAAAGTACAGTGCACGGAGGAAGAGTGCTCACACACTGATTAACTTCATATCTGGTTCTGCCAAGTTGGCCATTTGGTTGACGCGCAAGAACCAGGCGCAGGGTATCACCAGTGTGGAGCCAGTGCCGGTTCTGGAGGGCTTGTTAAAAGCCAGACTGAGAGTGGAACACGCCTATTATAGGATGACGGACAACATATTGACATTTCGTCAAATATGGGCTGTTGGCGGGGTTCTGTGCTCTGTGGGGGAGGATGAGGAGTTGATTGTAAATTTCTGATTGGAGAGAGTTCTTTTCTTGTTTTGATGGTGCTTGTTATTGTTGTACATTAGGTCTGGCAATGGTTCAATAAAGAGATTTTGAAAACCTAAAACCTCCTGGCTCTTGTTCATGTTGCTGGTCTCCTCCTGTTTCTTGTCCAGGTTGCTGGTCTCCCCCCTGTCACCTGTCCTCCTCCTATCTCTTGGTCATGTTGCTGGTCTCCCCCTGTCACCTCTCCTCCTGTCTCTTCTTCATGTTGCTTGTCTCCCCCTGTCACCTCTCCTCCTCCTGTCTCTTGTTTATGTTGCTGTTCTCACCCTGTCACCTTGTCACCTCTCCTCCTTCTGTTTCTTGTTCACGTTGCTGGTCTCACCCTGTCACCTTTCCTTCTCCCGTCTCTTGTCCAGGTTGATGGTCTCCCCCTCTCACCTCTCCTCCTGTCTCTTCTTCATGTTGCTTGTCTCCCTCTCTCACCTCTCCTCCTCCTGTCTGTTGTCCATGCTACTGGTCTCCCCCTGTCACCTCTCCTCCTCCTGTCTCTTGTTCATGCTGCTGGTCTCCCCCTGTCACCTCTCCTCCTCCTGGCTCTTGTTCCTGTTGCTGCTCTCCCCCTGTCACCTCTCCTCCTCCTGTCTCTTGTTCATGTTGTTGGTCTCCCCCTGTCACCTCTCCTCCTGTCTCTTCTTCATGTTGCTTGTCTCCACCTTTCATCTCTCCTCCTCCTGTCTGTTGTTCATGTTACTGGTCCCGCCCTGTCACCTCTCCTCCTCCTGTCTCTTCTTCATGTTGCTTGTTTCCCCCTGTCACCGCTCCTGTCTCTTGTCCATGTTGCTGGTCTCCTCCTGTCACCTCTCCTCCTCCTGTCTCTTGTTCATGTTGCTGGTCTTCCCCTGTCACCTCTCCTCCTCCTGGCTCTTGTTCATGTTGCTGGTCTCCTCCTGTTTCTTGTCCAGGTTGCTGGGCTCCCTCTGTCACCTCTCCTCCTCCTGTCTCTTGTCCATGTTGCTGGTCTCCCCCTGTCACCTCTCCTCCTCCTGTCACCTCTCGTCCTCCTGTCTCTTCTCCATGCTGCTGGTCTCCCCCTGTCACCTCTCCTCCTCCTGTCTCTTGTTCATGTTGCTGGTCTCCCCCTGTCACCTCTCCTCCTTCTGTCTCTTGTCCATGCTGCTGGTCTCCCCCTGTCACCTCTCCTCCTCCTGTCTCTTTTTCATGTTGCTGGTCTCCCCCTGTCACCTCTCCTCCTCCTGTCTCTTGGTCATGTTGCTGGTCTCCCCCTGTCACCTCTCCTCCTGTCTCTTCTTCATGTTGCTGGTCTCCCCCTGTCACCTCTCCTCCTCCTGTCTGTTGTTCATGTTACTGGTCCCGCCCTGTCACCTCTCCTCCTCCTGTCTCTTGTTCATGTTGCTTGTTTCCCCCTGTCACCTCTCCTGTCTCTTGTCCATGTTGCTGGTCTTCCCCTGTCACCTCTCCTCCTCCTGTCTCTTGTTCATGTTGCTGGTCTCCTCCTGTTTCCTGTCCAGGTTGCTGGTCTCCCCCTGTCACATCTCCTTCTGTCTCTTGTCCAGGTTGCTGGTCTCGCCCTGTCACATCTCCTCCTGTCTCTTCTTCATGTTGCTTGTCTCCACCTTTCATCTCTCCTCCTCCTGTTTTTTGTTCATGTTATTGGTCCCCACCGTCACCTCTCCTCCTCCTGTCTCTTCTTCATTTTGCTTGTTTCCACCTGTCACCTCTCCTCCTTCTGTCCATTGTTCATGTTGTTGGTCCCCCCCTGTCACCTCTCCTCCTGTTTCTTCTTCATGTTGCTTGTCTCTCCCTGTCACCTCTCCTCCTCCTGGCTCTTGCTCATGTTACTGGTCCCTCACTGTCACCTCTCCTCCTCCTGTCTCTTGTCCATGTTGTGGTCTCCCCCTGTCACCTCTCCTCCTGTCTCTTCTTCATGTTGCTTGTCTTCCCCTGTCACCTCTCCTCCTCCTGTCTCTTGTCCATGTTGCTGGTCTCCCCCTGTCACCTCTCCTCCTCCTGTCTCTTGTCCATGTTGCTGGTCTCCCCCTGTCACCTCTCCTCCTCCTGTCTCTTGTCCAGGTTGCTGGTCTCGCCCTGTCAAATCTCCTCCTGTCACTTGTCCATGTTGCTGGCCCCCCCCCCGTCACCTCTCCTCCTCCTGTCTCTTCTCCATGTTGCTGGTCTCCCATGTCACCTCTCCTCCTCCTGTCTCTTGTCCATGTTGCTGGTCTCCCCCTGTCACCTCTCCTCCTCCTGTCTCTTGTCCTTGTTGCTGGTCTCCCCCTGCCACCTCTCCTCCTGTCACTTGTCCATGTTGCTGGCCCCCCCCCTGTCACCTCTCCTCCTCCTGTCTCTTCTCCATGTTGCTGGTCTCCCATGTCACCTCTCCTCCTGTCTCTTGTCTATGTTGCTGTTCTTGCCCTGTCACATCTCCTCTTTCTGTCTCTTGTCCTTGTTGCTGGTCTACCCCTGCCACCTCTCCTCCTGTCTCTTGTCCATGCTGCTGGTCTCACCCTGTCCAGTCTCCTTCTCCTGTCTCTTGTTCATGTTGCTGGTTTCACCCTGTCACCTCTCCTCCTTCTGTCTCTTCTTCATGTTGCTTGTCTCCCCCTGTCACCTCCCCTCCTCCTGTCTGTTGTCCATGCTGCTGGTCTCCCCCTGTCACCTCTCCTCCTCCTGTCTCTTCTTCATGTTGCTGGTCCTCCCTATCACCTCTCCTCCTCCTGTCTTTTGTCCATGCTGCCGGTCTCCCCCTGTCACCTCTCGTCCTCCTGTCTCTTCTTCGTGTTGCTGGTCTCCCCCTGTCACGTCTCCTCCTCCTGCCTCTTGTCCAGGTTGCTGGTCTCCCCCTGTCACATCTCCTCCTGTCTCTTGTCAGGTTGCTGGTCTCGCCCCGTCACATCTCCTCCTGTCTCTTCTTCATGTTGCTGGTCTACCCCTGTCACCTCTCCTCCTCCTGTCTGTTGTCCATGCTGCTGGTCTCCCCCTGTCACCTCTCCTCCTCCTGTCTCTTGTTCATGCTGCTGGTCTCCCCCTGTCACCTCTCCTCCTCCTGTCTCTTGTTCCTGTTGCTGGTCTCCCCGTGTCACTCCTCCTCCTCCTGTCTCTTGTTCATGTTGCTGGTCTCCTCCTGTCACCTGTCCTCCTCCTGTCTCTTGTCCATGTTGCTGGTCTACCCCTGTCACCTCTCCTCCTCCTGTCCCTTGTCCATGCTGCTATTCTCCCCCTGTCACCTGTCCTCCTCCTGTCTCTTGTTCATGCTGCTGGTCTCCCCCTGTCACCTCTCCTCCTTCTGTCTCTTGTCCATGCCGCTGGTCTCCCCCTGTCACCTCTCCTCCTCCTGTCTCTTGTTCATGTTGCTGGTCTCCTCCGTCACCTCTCCTCCTCCTGTCTCTTGTCCATGCCGCTGGTCTCCCCCTGTCACCTCTCCTCCTCCTGTCTCTTGTTCATGTTGCTGGTCTCCTCCGTCACCTCTCCTCCTCCTGTCTCTTGTTCATGTTGCTGGTCTCGCCCGTCACCTCTCCTCCTCCTGTCTCTTGTCCATGCTGCTGGTCTCACCCTGTCACCTCTCCTCCTCCTGTCTCTTGTTCATGTTGCTGGTCTCACCCTGTCACCTCTCCTCCTTCTGTCTCTTGTTCACGTTGCTGGTCTCACCCTGTCACCTTTCCTCCTCCCGTCTCTTGTCCAGGTTGCTGATCTCCCCCTGCCACCTCTCCTCCTGTCTCTTCTTCATGTTGCTTGTCTCCCCCTGTCACCTCTCCTCCTCCTGTCTGTTGTCCATGCTGCTGGTCTCCCCCTGTCACCTCTCCTCCTCCTGTCTCTTGTTCCTGTTGATGGTCTCCCCCTGTCACCTCTCCTCCTTCTGTCTCTTCTTCATGTTGTTGGTCTCCCCCTGTCACCTCTCCTCCTGTCTCTTCTTCATGTTGCTTGTCTCCCCCTGTCACCTCTCCTCCTCTTGTCTCTTGTCCATGTTGCTGGTCCCCCCCGTCACCTCTCCTCCTCCTGTCTCTTGTCCATGTTGCTGGCCTCCCCTGTCACCTCTCCTCTTCTTGTCTCTTGTCTGTGTTGCTGGTCTACCCCTGTCATCTCTCCTCTTCTTGTCTCTTGTCCATGCTACTGGTCTCCCCCTGTCACCTCTCCTCCTCCTGTCTCTTGTTCATGTTGCTGGTCTCCCCCTGTCACCTCTCCTCCTCCTGTCTTTTGTCCATGCTGCTGGCCTCCCCCTTACACCCCTTCTCCTCCTGTCTCTTCTTCATGTTGCTGGTCTCCCCCTGTCACTTCTCCTCCTCCTGTCTCTTGTCCAGATTGCTGTTCTTCCCCTGTGACATCTCCTCCAGTCTCTTGTCAGGTTGCTGGTCTCGCCCTGTCACATTTCCTCCTGTCTCCTCTTCATGTTGCTTGTCTCCACCTTTCACCTCTCCTCCTCCCGTCTCTTGTTCATGTCACTGGTCCCCCCCTGTCACCTTTCCTCCTGCTGTCTCTTCTTCATTTTGCTTGTTTCCCCCTGTCACCTCTCCTCCTCCTGTCTCTTGTCTATGTTGCTGGTCCCCCCCGTCACCTCTCCTTCTCCTGTCTCTTGTCCATGTTGCTGGTCTCCCCCTGTCACATCTCCTCCTGTCTCTTGTCAGGTTGCTGGTCTCGCCCTGTCACATCTCCTCCTGTCTCCTCTTCATGTTGCTTGTCTCCACCTTTCACCTCTCCTCCTCCCGTCTCTTGTTCATGTCACTTTTCCCCACCTGTCACCTCTCCTCCTGCTGTCTCTTCTTCATTTTGCTTGTTTCCCCCTGTCACCTCTCCTCCTCCTGTCTCTTGTCTATGTTGCTGGTCCCCCCCTGTCACCTCTCCTCCTGTCTCTTGTCCATGTTGCTGGTCTCGCCCTGTCACATCTCCTCCTGTCTCTTCTTCATGTTGCTTGTCTCCACCTTTCACCTCTCCTCCTCCTGTCTGTTGTCCATGCTGCTGGTCTCCCCCTGTCACCTCACCTCTCCTTAAATATTTCAGCCAGAAATGGAGGGCTGTGGAACCACAAGAAAAAATGTTGAGTTTGAGTTTGATTTGATATGAGGCGAAAAAGACAAACAGGTACTTATGATCAAGTCCCAGTGAACGACACTTTTGTTTACATTCCAATTTTGGAAATCATAAAATTCATGGTTCGCAATTCTGTTATATGTAAACTTTTTGGGCAATCTTGTATATCAAGAGCTGACAGATATGAAGACTTTTGTGATGGAACTAACTCTAAGACACATCCATTGTTCTCTAAACAATAGACTTCTTTACATATTCAGTTGTGCTATGATGACTTTGAAACTGCTAACCCACTGGGTTCAAAACACGGTGTTCACAAAATAGGTGCTCTCTGTTTTGTCCTCAGAAATTTGCCACCAAAGTTTAACTCTGCTGTGATGAATATTCATTTGGTTGCACTGTGTCACACTGAAGGTGTGAAAATATGGCTTTGATCCTATTCTACAGCCACTGATTAATGACATCAAAACACTGGTGAGTCATGGCCTTGATTTACCTTTCTCCACTGAAAAAGTCTGTGGCACTATTTGTCAGATAACTGGGGACAACTTGGGGATGCACGCAATTCTGGGTTTTACAGAGTCTGTTAATGGACGTTATCTCTGTCTGTTTGTATTTGATTGAAAGAGATGATGCTCAGAATGTTTACAGTGAGGATGACCCCAAGAGAATCTTGCGTGGAAAAGAGCTATTTGAAATGCACTGCAGTGAGTTGCACTCAGACCCACAGAAGGTATCTGTGTTTGGTTTAAAAAAGAACCCCACTCTTAACAGCCTACAGTTCTTTCATGTTTGCTACAATTTTACTTTGGACACTATGCATGACATTTTTGAAGGGGTGGCTCAGTATGAGCTAAAGTTACTGTTGGAGTATCTGTCAGAAAATGTTTTGTCGAAACCTGATCTGTTGTCTGGAACTGATGCCTTTGACTATGGGTACACGGAGCGCAAAAATCATCCTACAAGGATTAACTTGGACAGTAGTGGCAATAATGTAGGATTCAATTCCATTCAGACTCTTTGTCTTAAGACATTCCTTTGCTTTTTGGTGACATTGTGTCAGAAGGAAACCAAAACTGGATTTTGCTGCGAGTATGAACCCTTGAAATCATTTAATGTGGACAATCAGGACAATATGTCCTGTGTTTGCCCAAGCCCTGCATGTTGAGTCTGTACCGCAAGACATCTACTCTACTAACCGGGTAACTATCAGTGGGACAGAGTACAAGACAGGACTTATCATTTGCAGGGAGATTAAACATGAAATGTCTATGTTTTGCAGAATAAAAACGATACTTGTTGTCGACAGTGTTATCCACTTCCTGGTGAACAAGCTTGTGGTTGATCATTTCAGTGAGCATTTTCATGCCAACCAAGTATTTGAAAGTGATGAGAAAGATGTTATCAAAGCAGACAGTCTTGAAATGTAGAAGCCTTTTGACTTACAAAGTGCTGATGGTGGAGATGAGAGCCTCTATTGTACCATTGTTTTCTTTGTAAATGTGCACATAGAGTTAAGTTGTGCCCAATCCCCATGGTGCTGGGAAGTTTTTTGATTTTTTTTTTTGTCCTGAATAAATAAAAAAAGATTAACTGCAGCATTGTAATTATTCATTAGGCTTTTCAAATGCTCATAGTGAACTTGAAGTTTGCAGGACTTCCATTTACGCTCTATTTTGCGTACCTCTCTTTAAGGAGAGGGTATGGTCATTAAACCATGGAGAGAATGAGGAAGTGATTTTGGTTCTGGTTTTGACTGCGGCTACTGAGTCCATTGTATTCAGGCAGAGGTTTTTGAATGAATTCACCAGGAGGTTGGTATCATGCGAGAGAGGTAGTTTGGAAAAGAGGCATGAAAAAGCATGTGAAGGGCAGTCTGAAGAAGGGCACCTGTGGCCCGAAACGTCACTCCATGATTATGGAATAAATGGACCTAAAAAGGGAGCTGAAGTGTGCAGACTTTTCTTTGTTTGTTTAGTTTAATTCTTTTAGTCCACCACCTTCTTCACTTTTTGGATGTGCGCAGCTGCTCTTTTTATATTCAATGAAAAGGCATGTGAAAATTTAGCTGCTGTTGTTGAGTTAATGATGCGAGAGCGGGTGGGGGCAGGTGAGACTTTAGGCGAAGGAGAGGAGTACAAGTTTAAAACAATACCAAAATGATCGGATATACAGGTGTTAATAAGTTCCACATTATCGATCTTTAGACCATATGAAATAACAAGATCTAAGATATGCCTTTCTCATGGGTGGGCCCTGTGGAATGTAAAACAAAATTAAATGATTTCTAAAAGATTAAGAAATTCCCCCGCAAGAGAATCACCAGGACAACAAACATGAATGTTGAAGTCACCGATTATGCAGACCCGGTCATAATTAGGTAAAAGCAGAGAGAGTAGGTCAGAGAATTCAGAGACAAAAGTGCCATTGGGCTTAGGAGGGCGGTAAACTAAAAGGAATAAAATCGGCTGGTGCTTATTAACAGAAAATGTTAAGTTTTCGAAGGAGGAGAATTCCCCACAGGGAGCAGGCTGAGAAAAGAAATTGTCTCTGTAGATGACAGCGACCCCTCCGCCGCGGCCAGATAGCCGGGGCTTCTGCGCATATAAGAATACTGGAGGTGTAGCTTCATTTAGGGTGTTGTATTCATCTGGTTTTGACCATGTTTCAGTCATACAAAAAATATCAATGTCATTGGAGGTAATAAAATCATTGCAAATAAGATTTGTTATTTAAGGACTTTACATTTAAAAGGCTAATCTTTACAGGTATGCTTGGTGGAACAGAAGGGCCTGATTGTGTATGAATGGAAATCAAGTTATTCAGGTTTCGGCCAGCAGAGGGCAGGGTGTGTTTTTTTGGTCTGTTGTTGGTAATTCTGACAGTAGGGACAAGACCACTTTGGACAGGCCGGGAGAGGTTGTTGTCTATTGAGGTTAGTGACAGCTGGAGTCTGTAGGGGGAGTAGTTACGGGAGACAATGTCCATGGAGGGCTCCGTAGAAGAAGAGGAAGGCACTGAGGAGGGGGTGTGGCATGTAAACAGTCACGCATGTGTATGTGGTATGGTGTGTACAGTGTGCTGTATATTGGCAGCTAACATGCGGCTACCTAGCTTGCTCGGGTGAAGTCCGTCGTGTCGATAAAAGGAGAGGCGATTCCAAAATAAGTTAAAATTGTCTACAAAATAAAAACCGTGGCTAGTACAGGCGGCACGGAGCCAAGAATGGAGCTGGAGGAGCCGACTGAACTGCTCTGCGCCAAGGCCGAGTGTGGGAAGAGGGCCACTGATGAAGATTGACATCCCGCAGTTTTTTAGGGCAGTGAACAGACTGTTAAAATCATTCTTTAGACCCCGGACCACATCGTTGGTTACAATGTGTAAGACCAGACGTTTAATTGAGTGTGGAAATGTTTGCAGCAAGTCCGGGAGTTTATCTCTGATTTTTGTGATGGTGGCTCCTGGAAAACAGTGGGTGGTGGAATTAAAAAAGCGAATGTTCCTGGTTATGGAATCACCCACTATGGCGGTAGTTGGGGGGAACAAGGGACGTGGACAAGGAGGCGAGCACCGCTGCTCTGTGGGGACTGTTGGCAGAGTGTGAGGTGGGGTCACAACTTTATTGCCCAAAGAAGGATGTGCCAATGTAGATGTCACAAGTATGCTAATCCCCACTTTTAAATTCTTGCAGCTATTCTCTTTTTTATGGCCATTAACCTACCTAAAAAAAGGTTTAAAATTTGCTCACCTAAATATCTGTAGCTTAAAAAATAAAGTCCATGATCTTTGCTCTGTTGTGCATGGAAATAATATCCATATAATGGCTGTCTCAGAGACGCATTTAGATGACACTATAGATGATGCAGTTATATCAATTCAAGGATACAATGTTTTCAGGCTGGACAGAGACAGGTTTGGAGGTGGGATTGCTTTCTTTATACAAGATCAGATTCCAGTAAAAATTAGAAATGATCTTGGCATGACAGGAGTGGAAGCCCTTTGGCTCCAAGTTTATATTTCACATCAGAGGCCTATACTAGCATGCTGCTGCTATAGACCACCAAGTTCGAATATTGAATATTTGAATAATATATGCACTATGCTCCATAATGCGACAGACACTAGTAATTACATTTTTTTTCTTGCTGATATGAATATTGACTGGTTTTCTGATAATTGTTCATTGAAAAGGACTTTGAGTGATGCAGCTAATGTATGCAATCTATCTCAAGTTATTAACCTACCCACTAGAATAAGTATTAATAGTGACGGCTCAATCACATCAACATGCACTGATCACTTTTTTACTAACTGTGAGCAAAGATGCTCAAAAGCTTTATCAGTACCTGTGGGTTTCAGTGACCACAACTTTATTGCCTTAGCTATAAAAACGAAGGCTCCCAAAGCAGGGCCTAAGATTATTTCCAAGAGCATTTACAAAACTTTTTCTGAAAGTGACTTTGTTTCTAGCGTGGAAAATATACAGTGGGATGATATACTTGAGAAATTGCATGCAGAACCTGCATTGGACTCCTTCATGAAGTTGTTTTCTACAGTGTGTGACCGACATGCTCCAATTAAGAGGCTCTCTGTAAGATCGAAAAAAGCATCATGGCTGGATGATGAATTAAGAAATTGCATGAAAAGAAGGGACCAACTGAAAAAGCATGCGATTACCTCTGGTTGTTTAGCAGACTGGAAAGCTTATTGCTTGCTAAGAAACAAGGTAACTAAATTAAATAGACAGAAGAGAAAACAATACTATAAATCCAAATTTGAGGAGTGCAATGGTAACAGTAAAAAACTGTGGAGAATACTTAATGAAGTTATGGGTAGAAGTAAAAATGGTAAAACTCCTTCTTTTATAGAACATAATGGGATATTAATTACCAAACCTTATGATATAGCTAACTATTTCAACAAATATTTCTTACAAAAAGTAAATTCAATTAGGGATCAGTTGCTGCCAGGATGTTACAGGCCATCTATAGCTAATATAAGGAATCACATTATGGTTAATAACGATTGTTGCTTTGAATTTAAAACTCTTAGAGAGGAGGATATGGAAAAACTTCTTCTGACAATTAAGTGTGACAAACCTTGTGGGTTGGATAATTTAAATGGCAAACTTCTAAAGCTTGCAGCAAGAGTAATAGCAAAACCACTGTGTCACATTTTCAATCTATGTTTTAAAGAATCGATTTATCCAAATGTATGGAAGATTGCAAAAGTCACTCCTCTGCCAAAAAACTGTAGAGAGCAACTTACAGGGCACAACAGCAGGCCAATAAGTATATTACCTGTACTAAGTAAACTATTAGAAGGAATTATGTTTAAGCAAATTCAACATTACTTTGAAGTAAATAATATGAACTCTGATTTCCAGCATGCATATAAGGAAGGCTACTCCACTAGCACTGCACTGGCATGTCTCACTGATGACCTGCTGACAGATAGATAGGAAGTCAGTTGTAGGTGTTGTATTTCTGGACTTCAGTGCAGCCTTTGATCTGTTTGACCATGAACTGTTACTCTTGAAGCTGTCAGCCTATGGTTTTAAAAACTCTGTGATTAATTTCATGAGAAGCTATATGACTGACAGGAGACAGTGTGTTATGTTTAATGGTGCTTTTTCAGATATAGAGACGCTTCAGTGTGGTATTCCCCAGGGAAGCTGCCTCGGACCTCTTCTCTATTCTATTTTTGTAAATGATATGCCTTACGTATTGAGAAATGCGGGTATGACAATGTATGCGGATGATACAACCATCTTTGCATCCGCTAGCAGTACTGAGCAAGTTAATAAGACACTTCAACATGAGCTAACACTGATATCTGATTGAGTTACAGCAAACAAGCTAAAATTGACTACTATTATTAATTAATATTAATTGACTATTCACTTCGGTCTGATCAGAAGTTGGTCCTATCATTACATGGTGCAGCTACTGAGCAAGTTAGAGAAGCCAAATTGCTGGACATTACCATAGATGAAACATTACCTTGGTCTACACATAAAGAACATAGTCAGCAAAATGAGTAAAAGTATTTCAAACATGAGAAGATGTGTATGTTTTTTAACTGACACAACGATTAAACTTGTTATTCAATCATTAGTCTTGTCCCACCTTGACTACTGCCCAGCAATCTGGTCTGGCACGTCAAAAAAAGAACTTGTTAAACTCCAGGTTGCTCAGAATAGAGCTGCACGACTGGCACTTCACTGTTCTATTAAGAATAATGTAAATGCTATGCATGACAAACTCTCCAGGATGAAAGTGGAGGAGAGATTAGCATGCAGCCTTATTTTGTATTTAAATAATATTTGTAATTCACGTAAACCCAGTAGCCTGTTTTCTCTACTAGTACCTACCAAGTTCACATATGATTATAATACCAGACAAGCCTTAAGCTGTCGTTTTAGACTACCTCGACCTAGAACAAATGCACTGAAAAGAACTGTATTATACAGAGCTATTGTATACTGGAATGGACTTCCGTACTATCTCATACTCAAGGGTACGAAATCAGGATTTAAAAGGGAATTGAAAAAAGCTGTTTTGAGTAAAGAAATTAGGTCAAGTTCAGTTCGATTGATTTCTGTAAAGCTGCAGAGTGTCTTATTTTGTGTTTTTAGTTTTAACTTGTAGAGACAGCTCTTAATGAGCTGGTCCCTGAATATGCGTTTGTGTATATGTGGGCGTATACGTGCGTATGTATGTATATGTATGTGCTTGTACTATGTATGTATATACATGCACTATGTGTGTGTATGCATGGTGCATCATATGTGTATATGGGTGTATGTGTGTGTATGCACACGTTATGTACACATACACTGCCTGGCCAAAAAAAAAGTCGCCACCTGGATTTAACTAAGCAAATAGGTACGAGCCTCCTATTGGATAATTACTGCATGGGCGATTATCTTTCAGCTGGCAACAAGTTATTTAACCCCAACTGGTGCAATGAGTTGCTTCTCATTTCCTAAACAACCATGTCGAAAGACACATCCCGTGGTCGTGGAAAAGATGTTAGTCTGTTTGAGAAGGGTCAAATCATTGGCATGTATCAAGCAGAGAAAACATCTAAGGAGATTGCAGAAACTACTAAAATTGGGTTAAGAACTGTCCAACGCATTATTAAAAACTGGAAGGATAGTGGGGACCCATCGTCTTCGAGGAAGAAATGTGGCCGGAAAAAAATCCTCAGTGATCGTGATCGGCGATCACTTAAACGTTTGGTGAGATCAAATCGAAGAAAAACAACAGTAGAACTCAGGGCTATGTTTAATAGTGAAAGTAAGAGCATTTCCACACGCACAATGCGAAGGGAACTCAAGGGATTGGGACTGAACAGCTGTGTAGCCTTAAGAAAATCACTAATCAGTGAGGCTAACCGGAAAAAAAGGCTTCAATTTGCTAGGGAGCATAAAGATTGGACTCTGGAGCAATGGAAGAAGGTCATGTGGTCTGATGAGTCCAGATTTGCCCTGTTCCAGAGTGATGGGCGCATCAGGGTAAGAAGAGAGGCAGATGAAGTGATGCACCCATCATGCCTAGTGCCTACTGTACAAGCCTGTGGGGGCAGTGTTATGATCTGGGGCTGCTGCAGTTGGTCAGGTCTAGGTTCAGCAACAGTATGTGCTCAAAGAATGAGGTCAGCTGACTACCTGAATATACTGAATGACCAGGTTATTCCATCAATGGATTTTTTCTTCCCTGATGGCACGGGCATATTCCAAGATGACAATGCCAGGATTCATCGGGCTCAAATTGTGAAAGACTGGCTCAGGGAGCGTGAGACATCATTTTCACACATGGATTGGCCACCACAGAGTCCAGACCTTAACCCCATTGAGAATCTTTGGGATGTGCTGGAGAAGGCTTTGCGCAGCGGTCAGACTCTACCATCATCAATGCAAGATCTTGGTGAAAAATCAATGCAACACTGGATGGAAATAAATCTTGTGACATTGCAGAAGCTTATCGAAACAATGCCACAGCGAATGCGTGCCGTAATCAAAGCTAAAGACGGCGGTCCAACGAAATATTAGAGTGTATGACCTTTTTTTTGGTGGTGACTTTTTTTTTGGCCAGGCAGTGTATATTCACATTTGTCTATCCATCTAAGTATTTTTTTATTTTATGATCTTAGTTTCTTTATGGGAATAATTTCATTGCTCTTTGTTTTTTTTTTGTGATCTCTATTTTGGGAACACTGTATAGGAACTGTTATTTGTCTTGCTTTTTAGGGACCTCAGGAAGAATAGTCGTCACCATGGTGACAACTAATGGGGATCCATTAAACAATAAACAGCCTCAGTGGTGGCTGGGGCTCACATGACCCTTCATGGCGGGGAAGACCACCGGAGCGTCTCGCCCTGAGAGCAGCCTCCTTCACGATCTTGCGCCGGGAGGAGGAGGTCGCGGACCTGAACGAGGGTCCCGGGGCAGACCCCCCCAACCCCCCGGGCTGCTGGCAGCGGATGAGTCAGGGGGCAAACAGGAGAGGAATGGACAGTCTGGAGCGGAGGGAATTCCTCAACACTCAAGAGGCTATATCTGTTCTCCAGTTGGAGCTCACAAAGTGGAGCAGGTATCGGGCTGGACCTCTCTCACCTTTTACCATGTACTGTGGACCATGGCTCTTGGTTGGGAGTGGAGCTGTTAGCTCTGAGCTTCGGATTAGGACTGAAGGTGAAAGTAGCCTTTGCACTGCTGTTCGCCCATTTTGGCTTGGCCCCCAGTAGTAGCCACGGGTCCTCCTAAGGGGGATGTGGAGCTGGAACTAATGAGGTCAGCCTGGATGTAGCTGTGGCAGCTGTATCATCAATTCGGAGCTGAGTAGCCGAGACTGACAGCTCAGCTGGGGCCAAGTCGGGATCCACTGTAGCCGTGGAGCCGGCACCAAGCTCTGCAACGGTGGAGTCCAGATCTGCAGGGTTACCTATGACAAATATGGGTGGAAATTGGAAATTCGCTGCTCCAGCTCCGCGATCTTCTTGGATTTGTGGAGACAGCTGTCACAGTTATGTGGAGAGGTGAGTGGAGCCATGGGGGGCAGATGGGGTAGCCGGCGCAGGCCCAAACACTGGGCCCATTGAGATGAATGGGTGTCCGGAAAAAATGAGGGAATTTTGCAAGGTAGCTGCAGTCAGTCCGGTGTCCAGAAAACAGCACAGAGGGTGTAAAAATGGGTTCTGGGGTGGCCGAAGTGTTTTGAGAGGGTCTTTCCCTCTCAGGCGAGCAGTATCGTTGTGGTCGATCCAGTTGCAGAATGAAGAAAAACTAGTTTATTGCTAAAAGTTAGCGAAGCGCTAAAGTTGTTTGGGGTGCGGCTATATCAGCACCAGTCACACAAGTGTCCCAAAAGCTTAAAATCCGCCGATCGAAAACACGAGATCAGCCATCCGGCCAACGTACAGACTTTAAAACAAATAAAATCTTAAAAGTAGTCCCATATATGCAGGCATATGGCAGAGCAGGGAGAGATAGTGCACAAGCACATTCTGTTATTCTCTTCCATGGTCGACAGGTGCTGGGGATGGTCAGTAATGAGCAGAGGAAAGCCATCCAGATTCTGTTGGAGGACAAGCGAGAAATGCTAACACAGGAAGGAGTCTATGGAAACCTTTACATTTACTGCACGTCCACTGAAAATAGGGACGTCACATCAGAAATAATTCAAGAAGTCATAAGAGCAAGTCACATTCTGTTCACAGTAGAGGATATTCTCTGCAGTGTACAAGTAGGCAGTCTTGAAGAAGCATGTGCCATTTTGAATGTTTTATCTGAGGTGTTTCAGAGCAGTGAATCTTACTGGGAGGAGGATGATGAGCCATTTTTCCAACTGAGGGCATTTGGGGTGATTGCCCTTTGACTCTTTTAACAAACACAAAGTGTAGCATTAAGACAAGTGGGATGACATTGAGTCAAAAATCAGAGTATCACTGAAAGACCACTGAAATTATCTTTTAAAGCTACAGTATGTAACTTCTGACAGCATCTTGAGGAATCTTTAGGAGTAACTACAATAACACTGTCCAGAAACACAGTCGGCTCATCTAAATGCTGTAAGCATATATGACCTCACACCAACCTCATCCCTCTGCTACCCAGTTGCTAGGACTGTTAATGCTGTGAAACAAAGGATGGAGGAGTGCACAAACTTAGACTCTATCTGAGGATATTCTTTTGCACAGTGTCACCCCCTGATAATTGCTAAGCACTGCCATAACACTGCCATATGGAGAAATACAGAGAGAGTTGTGTTGAACTGCTTAATCAGCTTTGTGTCAACTCATCTGGCAATGGTTTAAAAGTAAATTGGACGAATAAACATAAAAAAGATACACACCTCAACTTTAATTAAGATTGTCACTTTTATTTCTTATTGAACAAATATAAAACACACTGACGGATAACTGTTCTGCTTAGTAGTGCAACATCTTTTGCGTGACCAAAAATTGTTTTTTTGTACTCAAAACTAAAATCCTGAAGGCTTACTATATCATCAGTGCAATAAGTGCTTTGTAGATTTAATAATTATATATATGTTGTTTTTGTCAAGTGTAATGTTCATTCTTTTCATACTGAATAGGAAAATGCAGATTTTAAGAACAGAAACTTGCTTTTTATGTCATATGGCACACTGTCACTACTTGCTTTATAACAAATTAAATTAACAGTAAAGGGTAAAAACTATATACAGTGCAACAGTGCAATATGTTTTAAAGTACACTACAGTGTTCAGAATGTTGTATGTTTTGTCCAAAGAATATGCTTTTGAAGAGAGAACAAAATAACAATTAGCCAAATGTAAACGTGTAGGTAGCCTAATGCAATATGCATGAGGCGAAGTGTCTTTGTTTGATGTGCAATGTAACAGGGTGCATGTTTATTTGTGCATATTATTTGGATTGACCAAACCTGCCTTTTGGCAAATGTTTTATGGTAACAGTTAGATAACACTAACGTAAAGAATGAAAAAATGTTTCACTTTCAATAAACGACACCTTTGTCAGAAATCTGATGCAACTTTCTCTTGTTTTTGTCGATCCAATCCACAAGATCACCTGATTTGAGCCTGTGCAGAGGGTTAGCCTTCTGTTTTGGGAAATGTGTGTAGAATCTCCCTGCCTTGCAAGTAAAGACTTGCTGCTCATGCAGAACCTGAACCATCGTCATAATGTCATTCTGCCAATTAACAGTTGTGTGTCTCCCTGACTCTGGCCGAATGCCACAGTTTTTTTCAAACTTTTCCATCAACTCTTTCTGCTCTCCTATGCATCTTGACACTTGTTGAGCTATGGTGAACTCCACATTTGCTCCAAGACTGCTTATGAGGTCTTTGGTGTATCCAACGTAGTGCTCACAGTTTAAGTCCAGAGCAACATTTCCTCTTCCACCTGGTACATTCACACGAGTCTGTGAGCCACATCTGGTGCCAAAAGTGCTTGCAGGTCAAGTTGTAGTTTCAGGGCTTCCAGGCTGTATTTCAACCGGCCAGCTTGTTGAAAGTGAAGCATCTTAAATTTCCACAGTCGGCACGTCCTCTTTCCATCACCTTCTGCAATAGAATCTTGAAAGTTTCGTTCCAGTAATGATACTTTCAGGAACGCACTATGATAATTGAAGATGTGGTCTGAGACAGCACTGCTTTTATCCTTTGTTCTTGATTTTTGTCCTTGGTTGTCCCGAATGTTGACGTTGTGTTCCTTTTTCTCATGTTGTTTTCTTTGCGTTCCACTTCTGAAGGGTTGGTGATCACAGTCAGGGACATGACATCTGATTAATGGTGTGAGAGTCTGAATGTCAGCCTGAGACGAAACGCGTTGTACATCACTTGCAAGGGTTAAGTCTGTATTGTCGTTCATGATGTATTTGTCTATGATGTTGTACAGATGTTCATCCAACCATGCTTGCTTTTCATTTGCAGATGCTAAGTCTGCTGGGATCTGGTTTGTCTTGGGTGCATCTTGGGCAGAGTCCATGCCGAAATAATTAAGAGCTGCAGTTATAATAGAGGCATCAGTTGCATCGTGAATGAAAACATCACAGGCCCTGTAATGTTGTCCAAGAGCAGATTTTGTTACATTCCATCTGTTCACCAGGTTTCATAGTTGGTATAGTGTACCGATGTCAGCATTTGACTTTGTGTTGTAGAACTCTCTGAATATTAAATCAGTGAAATTCATACAATAGTGGAAGTCAGCCATGGCTGGAACAAGGCCCTGAAGTCTGCCTTTGCTTGTGTCTTCGTTTGTCAGTGTTCTCAATACAGCATCTGCATTTTGTTTTGTCAGTTGGTCTCTCGTCAGAATGACCTGAACAGCTGGCTTCATGTTAGTTTCTCCATTTTCAACAACAGGGTAATAAGGAACATATCTGTCATTGATGTATTTCAGTGCTACAATCAGGTCTTTTCATAGATTTCTTTTCATCAGTCTCTAGTATTCCTAATAGAACTACGTCTGTTTTTTGGGTCATTACTGTTGAGTAGTCATGTTGCAGGTGCCAATTAACATTTTCAGAGAATTTTTGGAATTCTGGTAAATTGGTGACTAACACTCTGCCAACTAACTCCTTGAATTCTGTTCTCAGTTTTTCCCTGTCATCCACATTGGGAATGATGTCACATGCTGTAACCTCCAGGACAGATTTGGTTCGTTCTTGTGGTAAATGGTCAGCACTGGCTACGGTTACATGACGACTTTTCATTCGGAATGAAGTAACCCGATTGAAATCATTCGGAATGAACTTTTTTCCCTCCGAGTTTACATGGGATATAGTCATTCCGAATGGGGGTTTACATGGAAGACGCATTTACGTAAGGTTTGGTGCTGGGAAGGCTTCTGATTGGATAGTGATGTAGTATTATAGTATTATAATACTATACAAGCTGTACACTGACTACTTTAAGTTATATCAAAGTGTCATTTCTATAGTGTTGTCCCATGAAAAGATATAATAAAATATTTCCAAAAATGGGAGGGGTGTACTCACTTATGTGAGATACTGTACATGTTGGGAAGCCACTCACACACGCACACTCACTCTCTCTCTCTCTCTCTCTCTCTCTCTCTCTCTCTCTCGCTCCCTCACTCACTCTCACTCTTACTCTCTATGCTTTGTTAGGCACTCACATCCCAATCCAACCTCCCTCTGATGGGTACAGAGATTTTGTCAATCGCAAAGGCTGGCCCTCTTACGTTCTTCAGGCCCTTGTGGATAGGCTGACCAAACGTCCTCTTTTGCCCGGACATGTCCACTTTTCACGTCCCGTCCGGGGCGTCCGGGGTTTTTTTATAAACTGATGATAATGTCTGGTTTTCCGTGTGTTTGTGTGTGTGTTAGAGTGCGGCACGGGCCGCATATTTCTGTCCGAACCCGAACCGAGCCCGACATTATTTAATGACTAAAGCACTGAGTTTGTGTCACACAGTGGTTACAGGCTATTTAACAGGCCAGGCGTGCACCGTGGGTGCTCAGCGGAGAGGGAGACCTCCGTGTTTGAGACGGGAGCGGGCGGCTGGAGGTCCGACGCTTCCAGCAAGGAGAGAGGTAGAAACAAACAGCCAATGTGTGTCTGTGTGTGTTATGTTCAGGTGTTGTCATGTAAATAGCAGTGCCCAAGCAATAAACAGGACAGACAATAGGATTTTATTTATTTTTACACTACATTTTCACTGAAAGCTGACCGAATCCGACCCGAGCCCGAATACAATTTATAGCTACATTTTTCACCAAACCCGGCCCGACCCGTCAGGTACCGTCGGGCTCGGATCGCCACACTCTAGTGTGTGTATGTGTCCCCTGTTGGGGCCTATCTGAATTTCTGTCTTTGAGAGATATTATTTTGTAATATAACTGAATTTTCTATCCATACATATAAATTTTAAATATATTAAAATGATAAGGCATCTTTGAGTAAACTGCGAGTATCATTTAAGTAGGCTATGTCGCTTTTTTGGAAATCAAAATATGGTCACCCTACTTGTGGACAACCGGTTCATGTAAGTATTCCTTCATGGGTTGTTCATATTCAGTCCAACAAATGTCGTGTCACACTCCAGGCTTCATGCAGTATATTCATATACTGTATTCACCGACGTTTCGGACTGTGGCCTTCATCAGGGTCATCAATGATTCACTGACCCCGATGAAGGCCACAACCCAAAATGTAAATATGCTGCCTGAAGCTTGGAGTTTGCCACAACACCGTTTGTTGGTTAGTTTTAGAGTCATCTCATAAGGTGTGCGCTTACATCAAACTAAAAAAGTAACTTGTTCATTTACAAAACAGGAAGATTACCGGCAATGCTTGTGAAGTGCCTGGAATAGAACGTTCATTTTTCAAAACAGTATGCTGAATATCTTCCCCATCTACTAAGCATTCTGTTGGATAATGCACATCCCTTGAAAAGGCCAATACAAACATTTCAACCAGTATGCCACAAGTACCATCTTGTCACTTCAATGAAATCTTACATGCTGTTTATTATTATTTGTTTCCAAAAGCTTCAGAAGCATCAGCTGCAAGATGCCGGGGTGTGCTCATGATTCATTAGTATTCCAGAACTCAGACCTCTTCATCTGCTGCCACAGGTAAGCATTCAGACACCCGATAGCGTGGGTAGTATACAGCCTGCCCTTTTTAATATCATTCAACTGATTAAACTAAACGTTCATATACAGTTAAGGTCAGAATTAATTGCCCCCTTTAAAAAATCACACTATTCATAGTTATATGTTTTGACCAAATTTTATATGACCAAATCTCCAATAGGTTTGATCATGACATTTTATTGTTAAGCTCAAAAGAAACAAGAAGTTTAAAAACTGACGTGGCCAAAATTATTAGTCCTCAGCAGTATTCTTTATTTAGTGTTTATTTTCTATGTTTAAATGGAAAACAACCTTTTGTGTTTGTTCCCACATCAATTGCTGATGTCCCATCAGAGATCATAGCCCATTCATCCATCAAAATGCCGTTCCAGCTCATTCAAATAGAGGGGTTATCAGTTGTGGGTATGAGTTTTGACTTCCTGCCATAGCTCTTCAATAGGAAGGCATTCCGCACTCTAAAAGGGCCTAGGTGTCCCTCAAACTGTTTTCAACCAATTTGGATGTAATATTGGCTCTTGCTGAGTGGTCCAATGGAAACCCTAGAGGTACTCTTGTACCAGGTGTCTTTGCATCATCCTTCAAAATGTCAACATAATTGTCATTCTACATAAAACCATGCACCTAGTCAACATCCTGTATGCCACAAGTTGCAATACAGCTTGTCAGAGTTACGCTCCTGTCATCATGGTTATCTGTGGAGAGGGGTGAATACAGTAACTCTCCATTTCTTCACCACAAACATGTAATGTGTATGAGCCCAAAAAGTTCAAGTTATGTCTCACAAACTCAGGACAGACTTTCACTGGTCACACAGTAGCACATCGTAGTCAGACTGAAGTGCCCAATTGACCATTTTAAGCATCAGGGTGAAGTGTCAACCATTGGACTAAACCACAGAAATGAATATGCAATATGTTCAACCTGCAAATAACCATCTCTGAAATTGAAAGTTGTATAAATTTCTCTCGTCAGGGTGTCAGGAACATCGAGGGGGAAGAGATTCCCCTCCAAATAGTTGGGGACCCGGCCTACCCTCTCCTGGATTGGCTCATAGAAGAGTCCTTCAACGTGTACCTTAGCTCTGTTGAGTTGGAATTTAACAGACTTACGGCCTCCTGAAGTTGCAAATTTCCGTACTTCAAAAGAAGAGCGAATTCCACTACACATTTGCCCCTATGATGATAGCGACCTCCTGCACAATTTTTGCCAACAGGAGAGAGACTACGGCAACACCAATTGGCTGGACGAAATAGACACCCAACACTATCCTCAGCCTACCCAGGCAGCTTACAGGAATTACCTGGTGCCCAACACCAGGGCAAGGCAGGTATTGAGTGCCTTTATATCTGTGCATTCACAGTCGTTATGCTTGTGTGTGCGTGTGTGTGCACATTGGTACTGCTTTTGATCCCATGATTTTCTCAGAATTGAGTTCAAATTATTCAGAAGGTTAGAAAGGTTTCCATTTCATTTCTGTTTCATTTATTGACCACTACATGTCCCTAGTGTGCAGTGAAGCCTTGATAAATGAACCCTTCTTCAACGTATTTGCCTTGAGGCTTCAGTGCTTTGACAAAGCTTCATCTCACCATCACTAGGTCTACAAAACCAAGTTGAAATTTTTTCTTGTTTTTTTGTAATGTATGGACTTTTTTTTTAAATAAACCCCTTTTTTAACTCTCCACCTTGAAACCTTGCAAAGATACCTTTTCTATACCATTTTTGCAATGTTGCTTTGCTTTTCATATGGGGGAAACGTGTTTGATTTTATTGCCCCCTCCATGTTTCTGAGTGCTAGTTTCAATAAACCCACAACAATTGCACTTGAAGCACAAGTCTGTATTTATTGAATATCCATTCAACACTTCAATGCCAGTAGAAATGTGGGTAGACGTACACTCTGTAACAGTTCAGTGCGTTCTTTTTTGCTATTACGTAAACTTCACATATTTAAACAAAAAATAAAGTAATACAGGCAGCAGTGCAAACTTCAAGTAGCTACAAAAATATAAAGTGCCTGGCTTTGGAATGTAAACCAACAACAATTGCACTGCCTATCTATAACACTACTGTATATGCAGTAAACTCAAACAACAGAGAAATGGGTGGAAAAATACCGGACTTGTCCTTTAACAAGATTTCCTTTTTTTGTAGTGGTCTAGAACTACAATGTATGAAAAGTGGGCTCAGATTCATCATGTGGGTGGTTGTTTGTGGCCTGGGAATATGGGTCCTGGCAATTGTATGTTGGCTGTGTGGGTAAATGTTGGGGTTGAGGGTGGTGTTGCTGGTGTGGATAATTATAGGTATAGGAGGGATACTGGGGAGGTGGACCTGGCTGTGGTAAAAGAGACCTAAGGCCTTCGAACATCATTTCGACTAATTATACTAATTGTACTAATTGTTCAATTATTCTGGCAACCAGGTTTTCCTCATGTTGGTCGCGCTGCTCTTGCAACATTTGTTGTCTTTGGATTCTGGTCTGTTCTTGCTGCTCTGCCCATTGGTGTTCTCTTTCTTGCATGCTCATAATGATGGCCCTCTGTTCTTCTGACCAGGATCGTACAGTCTTGTCATGGCCAGATTTGGATGTCCTCTTTCCTGTAAAACCATTATTTTACTCAGTTGGTAGCACACTGCTGTTGTATATGCAGAACAATACACTTCAAGAAATTGGAGAATTGGTAAGATAAATTTCTCCAAATAATAACCCACACCGGCAATATCAGCAACACCACCCTCAACCCCAACAATTTACCACACAGCCAACATACAACCACCAGGACCCATATTCCTAGGCCACAAACAACCCCCCACATGATGAGTTTGCCATCGTCTAATTATTTTTACAGTAGATTCAAGCTGTTCTGACCTTGTTTTAAAGGTAAAATGTCTTTAAATGAGCACGGCTGCCAGTGCATTTTTTTACTTATCTTATATACCTAACAGTTAACAGGCTTATTTCAAGAGTGATTTCCCTTGAAATAAATGTACTAGATAAGTAGCTGTTGCGAACAACAGCACCAACAGTTAAAAGTTACCTTACCTGATATGATGCTGTCGTTATCAAAACCAGCGTCGACACCATATTGGTCGACGGTGGCCAGAGGTCGCCCTCCCAGCACCCTGTCCACCTCCTCGAAAAATTGGAAGTTAGAGGGATCCGAACCGCTCTTGTTGTTTTGAGCCTTTGCTCGGTTGTATTCTTGCTTTAAAGTTTTCCACCAGTTTTGGACTTGTTTTGCGTTTCTGCCCACAATACCACCTTCTCTCATTTGTCAACCACGGCTTGATATGTTTCGTTGTTTTTATATTTACGTCCATCCATTCGACTCATTATATTTAAATCTTCTAGCGTTGAAATTAAAAAGATAGTTTCTGTTCGGGACCAGCGTTTGCTTTTCGCCTTTGCAGCCATCTTGTATTGTGTAGTGTCATGGGTCATCACACCGGAAGGGAAAGGTAGCAAGCATGCGCAGAAAGATCGGAATGAACTTAAAGAGGAATGAGTATATACATGCACACAAACTTCTTTCATTCGGAATGACAAACGGAATAAACCGCCCCCTTTAATCGGATTTATTTTTCTATCGGAATGACCATTTTTCAATCGGAATGACCATTTACATGACCACTTTTAATCGGAATGGCCTTTCATTCCGAATGAAAGTGGAATTAAACTGTGCATGTAAACATACTGACTGAGTCGTTCTTGGTTACCAAGGTCAAGGTTGTCGATGGTTATTTGATATGGTAAGGCAGGTGTAACCTAAAAAGAGATAATATACAATTATTATATACAAATAAGTATACATTTTCAAAAATGTCTCTGCGTCCGAATCAATTCTGTACCTATATTTAAATTATATACATTATAATTAACTATATCTGCACACAAAAATTAAAAGTAGATAAAATAATAATTAAAATGTAATACCTATCATAAAGAGTCTTAAAATATATATTATGACCATAAATTCCCAAAATCTGTTGGAACCCTGTATAGTTAGATAAAATGTCATGTTGTCCTGTATCTGAGGAGAACATATTCATTTAATCACATAGTGCACCTCATGACACAATTTACATAGAGTTACCTGATGGACATCACACATCTCCTCTTCAGGACCCATCTCTCTGGCTTCTGCAGGACTCATCATTATGTCTTCTTCAAAATTCATGGTCCTGTTTTCCTCAGTGCCTGCCTGGCACGCTCTTTGCTTCCACCGGACTACCTTGCTGTCCCATGTTTTGCTCATGTCCTTTAGTCTCACTAAAGTCCTGCGGTTTGACATACAAAGGCCCAGGCTGGTGAGTCGTTGGATGCACCTTTTCTTGGCCCCACCCTGTCGCAGTATCATCGAGTTAATGTACATGGGTGCACTCATTTTTGCTGCTCTTAAGAGTAAAGTTCCACCCATGACCATTTTTAATGACTTAGGTGTTGGAGACAGGTTTGTTGTTGTGTTTTCAGGGACTGCGCTTGCATTTGTAGGAACTTTAGAAATACAGGTGCGGTTGACTTCCACTTATTCATGACTTTCGCCCACTTAAATTCTTTTAAAGCAACAGGGTTGGTCTTTTGAAGAACTGAATAAAATGTTTGACTGGTGAGAATCTTACACTCATTGTCCAACAGTTTCAGCACCTCTGCAACTGTAGCATCTTTTAAGCCAGGCACACCCATCATCACTTTGGGCAGATGTGTGAATCTTCCTCGTTAAATGTTGTTGCCATTTTTTTTCCAGGGGCTATGAAGTACCCTGCTGCTATGTAGAGGTCCAACAACCTAAAAACAAAAGAGGAAAAAAAAATCCATTCATATTTCTCATGAATATGCCTAAATGGATATACAAGATTTTATCTCTATCTCACTTTTCACCCTTCTGTTTCTATAGGCTACTATGTCTATATGTGTATATACACTTGTACATAACACAGAAGATATGCTGCAAGTGTACAAGATGCATTAAATTGATGTAAGAGCTAGTGACTGACCTTGGCTGTGCGTGGCGACTGTGCCACAGTGGACTTAGAAGGCATGCAAGCAGCACCTACCTGTGATGCCTCGGGTACAGCTGGACTGGGCTGGGTCTTGTGGACATCAGATCTGCAGCACTCTGTGTTGAAAACACAGCAGGAAGGGGTTTGCTTTCACAAAATAGTGACAGTGTAATAATCATGGCTAGGTAACTGTCAGTATTGAAAGTGAAAACCAGGAATTCTCTGTGTAACTGCTTTTAATATAATTTTAGTGAACACTACACAGCCAAAAAACATGGAAACTTGTATGTGCACACTACATGTAAATATATATATGAACATGTACATAACACAGAAGATATGCTGCAAATGTACAAGATGCATTAAATTGACGTAAGCCGACGCTGTACATTCTCGCCGTTTAGTGTCTTGTGTCGGTGTTGAAGGTGCACAGTGTTTTTATCTCTGTATCACAGCATCACAGGGGTTTGGCGTATCTCCGCACACTTCTCCGCACACCACATACACAATACTTTTCGTAGGTGTTTTAACAAACTACATCTCAGCTAATCTCTACAAAGATATCTGCATATAAATGCAGAAATATAAGTAAATATACTGAACCATTGCGATGGATTCAGAGTTTGCAGTGACGCCAACTATGTTCCGCCTCGTTAGTTCACCACACGGACCGTTTAACCTGGCAACAACTGCAGCCGGCTCAAATGTGATTGGTCAATATCACGCAAACTACAAACAGCCTACAACTGGAAACCAGGGCTCTCCCGCTCTACTTCTGGAGGCAAGATTTCCAGGGTTTGCCTACAAACTCTACATTCACTGAATGTAGATCTGTATATAGAGACTACTCTGAAGCAAATGCAATAGTGTTTTTATTGTTCCTTGAAATACTTTAATAAAGGGAATTTTAAAACCTCTCCTCTCCCCTCCTCTCCTCTCCTCTCCTCTCCTCTCCTCTCCTCTCCTCTCCTCTGAACTCTAAATCAGGTTGACGGACAGAAGCACTTCCCTGCAGATTCATCTGTAGGTTTAGCAGCTCTCTTGTGCCAACGGGTGCCAACCTGATATTGTAACTTGAGCAGGCTCTTTGCCTTCTTCACCCACTTTTGCTCAGGTCTTTTTGGGAGGCTTGCTTTCACCACCCCAGCTGGTTCTTGGGGTGGAGGAGAGGAACTCGGTGGGGGAGCAAAGCCATGAAAGGTCAGGAGGACTGGGATGGGGCTGCTCCACAATGGCAATGACTCAGCAGATGAAGTGGGTGTTTTCAGTGGGCTCACTGTTAATGACCACGACGACTCAGTAGATGCCTCAGGTGTGGTAAAGTCACTGGGCTCAGGGTCATAGCCACATGGAGTTGCTGGAATTGGGACCCTACGCAGACTGAGCTGTGGGATACCGTGGCCATCTGGGTTTGGGACGAGGTCACGGATCCAGGTGTGTTGCTCCATCTGAAGGTAAAAACACACACAACCATCAGACCACTGGTCCACAACATGCTACACTGCTGTAGGAGCCAGGGTCAGTGGTGGGTGAGGAGCCAGGGTCAGAGGTGGGTGAGGAGCTAGCCGGCAACACACATTGGGAGGTTGATACTGGGACCCTACTACTGTATATGATTAGTCACCATTTTTAACGATCGTGCATCGTGTCCTCTCCTCTCTCTTAAAGACTAAAAGCAGATAAGGGAGGATAACAGTTAGTTACTTTGTTTTTTATCTTTGATGTTGCCTGTTACTGAATTGTATCACAGCTACTGTCACATGTTTTTACTGGGTGGAAACATTAACAGTACAATAATGCTAGTATATTACCAATTCATGTCATCATGGCACCATATTGTTGTATTTAGAAATGTCTACTGCACCATAAACGTTTTCAGATTGACTGTAAATGACTACTTACCCATTTGTTAACTCTTCCTGATCTGTCAAAGCCAACACTCCCATGGTTTTCTCTCTGTCCACCTCTGGCTGGTCCTGTTAACTGGGAGAGAAGTGCAGGTGGGGTTGATGTCTCCATCGGCCTCTATCTTGCCTGCCTCTGTCTTTTCCTGCTTCTTCTTTCAGCCTGCTCTTTCTCGTTGACCTGCCTGTCTGGTGGATCAGTAGTGTTGTTGGCTTTGACACTGTTCCTCCAGCTGTAGCAGTGGTTTAGAGTTCCAAGTTGTTTTGTACATGGAAAAAAGTTTTCTGTCAAGGGAGCTCCTCCAGCGATCTGGCGTCAGCATGTTGGGAGGAGAGGACCTCGAGCCTGTAGGAGGCACCATCATACCTGCGGGTCCATCAGTCTGAGGAGAAGGTGTGGCGTTCTCCCACTGGCTGGTGGGGGCAAAGGGTGTGGTCAGCTGGGTCCAGCTGTTGAACCCTCTGTAAGGAATGTAGGGGAACTCCTTTGAGCCTGTGATGAGGCTGTGGTACAAGGTGAGGAGGGACCTGCACAAGGAGGTCACGTTGGTGGTGCTCAGTGGATGGTTCCTCAACTTAGTGGCCACCATTTGCAGAACTGGACTTGGCCTCGGTAGTCCAGCTAAATGGAAAGAGGAAAAATGAAAACATTAGTCACAACATGATCGGACTAATTAGAGCTGGATCATTTCTGACTTTAAACAGTTCACTTCACAGCAGGTCTTATTGTGGAAAACCTTATTTACATGTAAGATTATTCATCTGGCTCAAGACCAGAAAAAAGAACTCTTCCTTGTATTCTGAATGCTGAAAGTACATGTATAAAACACAGCATGACATTAAACTGCTTCAAATCCAATCTAAGTTTATTAATTTGTGTTTTGTAAACATGACAAATATTTAAATGTTATTTACAAAAAAATCCAATATGTATTATAACTATTTTTCACATTTTCTTCATCAGAAGAGTTTCACATGAAGGTTCATACATTACTTAATCAAAGTAATGTAACTTATGACATTTGATTACTTCAGATTACATTTCTAACAAATGTTTTAAACTGCTGATAAAGTTAAAGCTGACTTTGTAGTCACCAAAATTTTGATAAGTAACTATAATTTAATTACATATTTTTCTCAGTAACTGTGACTGATTACAATTACATTTATTTTACCATTTAATTACATATAACTGGTTACATGTAACTAGTTACTCCCCAACTCTGAGGATTTAATAAAAGTCTGTCTGCTTCTTTTACAAAGAACTGTTACAGACTGTTTCCAAAAATGAATCAGCTGCATTTGAAGTAAAAACGAAGTGGCTTGAAACAAATCAGCTGTATATTTCTGGGCATATACAAACTGATGTGCTTTGCAGAGACGTTAGAGCATGGATGTAGTGGTTAATGATCACAGTGCTCCATGTTTTGAGCAGCCGTCTGACGTCATGCTAGCTCTAGTTGTGTCGTTACCATAGCACGTGCAATATACACAACTTTTCAACTTTTAGCATTTTTTTTAAAAACGGCCCAGTCGCCATCTTAACTTTCATTAACTCAACGAGCCTGGTGCCAGAAACTCAAAGTGAATGTGTTTTATTAATCACTACATTAATATTCACACATTTTCCAGCTGTCACCAGCAAATTTTTTAACATGTGTAATAACTTTACAGACAAATAACAGGTGGGACTCAGATGTAGCTAGCTAACAGTTTGATGCTAGCCTGACCAAATGTTGTCCACCGAATGAAATGAAATAAGTCATTTATGATTTTTGATTTATAATATATTGTAGTACTGGATTATTCTGTTACATTTAATGACTATAAAGATGAATAAGAGTGTAAAGTTTTACCATAGCGTGTGCTTAACACGCCAATGATGCCAAGGGACAGCAGGTAGGTTAGGCTACTTCTCCCGGCGTAAACCAACAGAGGCCATTTTTCAGTCAAACTTGAACACCTTGTTTCTGAAGATTTCACAGGTTTTATTTATTCGGTGTTTTTCACGGTTTCTCAGTTGGAGAGTCACTTCCCAACACTGCAGCTTCTCAGGTCAGCAGCCAGGTGCAGAATAAAAATTAGAAATGGCGCCTCTGCTTTGATATGTCCGGCTCAACACGTCATTCCTCATCACCATGACTACCACCGATATGTTCAACTTCAAACTTTATTTTTTATTTATTTATTTAACTATTTAATTCAATACCAGTTGGTTATTTATGTTTCACGTGTTGTGATTTGTCATTAATCAGTTAGTTTATGAACAGAAAAATATTCTGATAAATGATTTATCATTTCAGTAATTTTCCCAGAAAGTAGCAAAAGGACTCCCGCACACTGTCCAACTTGCAATAAATCATTTAGCCTATTCGCGACGTTTCGGTACTAGACCTTCATCAGGCAAATGTTGTTGTTTTATAGATGTGCGAAGTGCTTCCGTTGTTAGTAATTTTCCCAGCAAAAATGTCAAACTAGTTCTGGCTTCACAAATGTATGAACTTTCCGCTTTTCCATAAAGTGAATAAATTGGTTTGTTTTTTGTGTCTTTGTTTCTTTGTTTGTTTTAGAGAAAAATAAATAAACAGATAAGCAATTTGAAAACGTAACACTGGATCTCAGATCATTTTTGATGGACACATTTTCCACTATTCTTTTAGGAGGGCAAATAGACCAAATGATTGATTGACTAATTGAGAAAATAATTTGCAGATCGACAAATAATTTAAGTTAACAGTTGTTTGGGGCCTTATAGACCTTCACCTTTTCTTATAGGCTATTTGTTATTTTCACTGTTTTAGAAATCATTTCTTTTTATCGAAAATGATTTTTTTTTTCTCACAGTGAGCAGATGTCCATTTATATATTTATTATGCAACTGCCTAGAAATATAGAGGTACAGAAAAAAATTAATGCAGAGTTCTAGAAAGCAGAAATAATATGAAGACCTTTACTTACTTTGCATTAATACATTTGTTATTATTTCTTCATTCAATGATGCATTTAATAATTTATTAATTACATAATAATCATGTATTTGTGTCTTTTATTATTTATTTATTTATAATAAATAATTCATTTAATAATTAATTAATTCAATTTATTTCAGAGTTTCGTGTTTTTATTCACTTAGTCATTGAGGTTTGACTCGTTTTCTCTTATAGTTTCGTTTATTTCTGTCAGTGCCTAAATCTCTGGTAGAAATCTTAAAATTTATATAAAGAAATAATTTTTTAGATAGGTATTTTTACACGCTTGACCAGAGTCAAGAAATGACATGAGGAGTTTATAGATACTTTATTAATACCGAGGGAAATGAAAGCAGCCAGTAGCTTTTTACACAGCGCATCCAAACACACACACACACACACACACACACACATAGAAGAATAGAAAGATGAGAATAAAAACACACAGCAGTGAAATGATAGTCTAGTCCCGGGACTAGAGCTGTTACTACAGTAGGTGCTTATGATAGGAGCAGAGGGGGGACTCGAGTCACGTGACTTGACTTGTGTCACAAATTTCAGGACTTGAGACTTGCTTGACTAACTCTGATGAAAGACTCGACTTTGACTTGGTATTCATGACTTGAGACAGATGACTTGAAAGGACTTTACCTTTTAATCTAATATTTGTATTTATGTTAGATATTGATACGTGACGTTTTGTTAGTAAAATGTGATGACGCATATGGCAGCGGGAGAGGAGCCGCCAGCTGATGCTCTGTCCTCCTGCCTGCAGCGCTCCTCAGAGGAATGGCAGTATGTACAGCAGCATCATGAGCTTCACCGTGTGCTTTTATTCACTTCTATCTGCATGACACATGTGAGTTAAGTTTTTAATAACTCATTCAGTATTGAAGGTGCTTTGCAACCAGCGACACACTGTCAGCTCCAGGCCGTTACACACACACAGTCACCACTGTGAGAGCTGATACATGCGCTGCCAGCTTTATGTGCTCAGGCTCTGCTCTGATTTGTACGAGCTTTAGATACTGCCACAGTGTGTAACAACTGTTCCTGCCTGCTGTCCCAACACAAGTTCATTACCTGTCAGTGTGTGTATGTGCGCTTTGCGTGCGCATCCGTGTGCCATGAGATAGTTTCCACAGTGACTTCTTTTGGCCTCCCGTTCCTGCTTGGCTCACGTTTGGGGTTTTAACAGTGTGATATTATCTCACCTGCTCTCTGACAGCAGCATGTAGGGCTATGTGAGTGGAGTCTTTCACCCTGACCAGAGGGCTCGGAGTAGGAGAGGAAGTATTTCAATCCTTTACTCTAGTAAAAGTAACTAATACCACCCTGTAAAATACTCTGTTACAAGTCAGAGTCCTGCATTTTAAATGTTACTTCAGTAAAAGTAGGCTGTAAGTCTAGTCAGGAAAATGTTGTTAAAGCATTACAAGTTAAAATGTCCCCTGTGACTGTTGTAATCTATTACTATATATGATCTCATTAGATGATTCTGACTTGTGCATTAATGTAAAAGCAAGATTTTACTGTTGTAGCTGGTTGAGGTGGAGCTCATGTTGAACTATTAACTAATGATTATTTTCATTATGGGTTAATCTGCTGATTATTTTCTCCATTAATCGATGGATTGTTTGGTTTGTAAAAATTCTAGAAATAGTGAAAGATAGCGTCACACTTCACCAGATCACAAAGTGACACCTTCATAGTGTTTGTTTTGTCCAACCAACAGTTCAAACCTCATCATAAAAATGATTAAATAGTAAGCAGCAAAAACAAAGTGACATTCAACACCTCACAGTCCAACTGTACTTGAATATTTTCACGTTTTGAGTACCAAATCTTAATTTGTAAGCTGTCAGATAAATGTAGTAGAGTAGTGTAGTCGCATGATCTGATGATTGCAGAGAGACATGAGTGCAGGTATAGCCCAGGGCAGAAGTCATCATATACATTGGGGGACAAGTCCCCCCCAATGTTCAGATATGCTCAAAATGTCCCCTGAAAATGAAAAACAACAACAACAACAAAAAAACAACAACTTTTTCTTCATTGCTATTCTACAATAGGCAACCACATACCACAATCCGAAATGCAGATTTGGTCCCTCCCAATGTTGACTCCATGGCTACAGCCTTGAGGTAGCCCCACCTTTACTCTTGCTCTATTACAAACTCCGTGGTGGTTCCAAAAAGAAGAGCAGCTTCAGCAGTGTGGAATAAACTGTGGCGTCGTTAGGCATCATGAATGTTTATGAACAGCTCCAGACTTCTCTTGCAGCGAGTTACCGCTCACACGGAACTCAGCATATCTCCCTCTCGCGCCGTGCGCATACGGGAATCGGTTTAAGTCAACAACTCGTTACTTCTAGAGAATAGGCTCATTCAAGATGAACAGCGCCTCACCTGGAAAGTAGACGAGAGCAGGCGGCTGCAGCAGGGGGCGGTGACAAAAGACTGCGGTCAAGTCGAACAGTTTCCAGCAGCCTTGAGAGAATATACAGGAAGTCACAGAAATACGTACATCCTGTTGAACAGATCTGTAGGCTACTTGTAGCTAGATTGGTTCCCAAAGTACCACATTTCGTCGAGGAGGTTGTACCCTTGTACAGTGTGACTGACTTCAAAAGTCATTTCAGACTTTCAAGGGGACAAGTGGAGGTAGGCTTATCTAAAGCATGTGAAGGCCAAAGTATCATCACTGATAGTTGCATGTTTTTTGAATAATTTTCTGTTAACCAGGACCTTATGACCACATTGGGATCTTTCTATTCAAACACACAACAAACAAAATTACCCGTGTCAACCAGTGTTCTTGCCTGTCTATGCACTCTATCCGACCAAGAGTCATATAAGGGTGTGGCAGACAGATTCAACATCTCTAAATCTACATGTCAACCCATCTCAATCGGTTTTGCTCCCTGGTGAATACACATCTGTAATTCATGGTCCAAAGGAGAAGCAATACGCTTATCTCACTAACAGTTTCAATCAGCCAGATTTCCAAATCCAATCTGTGCTGTCGATGGATGTCGCATTCCCATCATAAAACCCCACTGCAACAACCCCATAGCCTATTATAACAGGAAACAGTTCTATTCAGTCATCCCCACCGGCTTCTGTGATGTGAGCAGCATTTTTGCCATGTTAATGTAGGTCACCCCAGGAGCTGTCATAATGTGAGAGCATTTCAACACACAGATGTTGGGCGGCTATTAGAGGAAGATCCCCAGGCCCTGGTCCCACAGGGAATGCACATCATTGGTGATTCAGCGTACCCTCTATTGCAACATCTAATGAAGCCCTACAGGGATAATGGGCACCTAAAGGCTGGGCAGAGGCACTTCAACAGGAAGCTGAATGCAGCTTGTGTGGCAGTTGAGCATGCATTTGGAATTATGAAATCAAAGTTCAGGAGGCTCAAGTGTCTGCACATGAAACAATGGCACACATCAGTGCAACTGTCACAACATGCTGCATTCTCCATAATATCTGTTTGAATTCTGGTGACCAACTAGATGAAGAGGAGCAAGGTCTTCTTCAAGTCAGAGTGGACATTGATGATGTACACCCACCACAGCCCAACAACCAAAATGCATCTCATTATAGAGACAGGATTTGTGCACTCATTTAAAGACAGGATACACCTTTACATTCATCACCTTTTCTTTGCAGTCTTTTCTTTACAAGTTTTTATGAGCTGTGTGCAGTATGCCACAGGGTGATGTGAGGCACCTCAGATCAAATGCCAAGTTTATCATAGAAATCAAATACTACAAATGTCACAATGTCCTAAGACATTAAGTTAGTTACCCTTTGACTGAAGTGCCTCTACATCATCAAGACTTCTGCTGTGCCTCCAAGTGGCAGCTCATGGCAACTGGGTGTTAAGAACCCAGGCAAAATCACCAGGGGATCTCGGAGTATCAGTGGTCCCCAGAGGCAGTCATTTCATGGTTGTGAATTTGAACGAGCCAACCACTGCTTCCTTTGTGGAGTGTTTCAGTTTACAAACATTTTTTCAGTTTCTTCCCAACATATCAAAAAGACAGACACATAAATTTTACACATTTTTATTTGGTATTGCTTTCTTTTAGTAAGTCAGTTATTTGTTCTTGCTGCCTTCCAATGTCTTTTAATTGGGTAAGTATTTGTCCCATGCATGAAATATTTTTTTTCTCATACTTTCTTCTTCATCTCTCCTTCAGTCTCTTCCATCTTGCCAATTCTGGCTTCACAAGTGACTCCAGAGCAGCTGTCCTCCACTCAGCATGGGACTCATAAGTGTCCTGAAATGATTATTTAGTTTTTTTGGGGGGGGGGGTTTTTGGCAGATGGGTGTGTTGTGTGCGTGGACATTGATGGGCCAGGCTGTTGACTGTCACATTGTTCAGGAGTTGACTGACTGAGTTCAGATGAAGTTTGACTTGGAAAGAGTGGTGTTGAAATGATGGTGCCTGGTGGTGTACTCCCCACCCAGGAACAGAGTTGGGTAAGGGTTACTGTAAAAGTAATCAAAGTACTTTACTGCGTTACTTTTTTAAAAAGTAGCCAGTTACTTTACTGCGTTACTCCCTGAGTAAAGTAACTCAAGTACTTATAAAGTACTTCCAACGTTACTCCCTGAGAAAAGTAACTCAATCATTTTTAAAGTACCTTTGAGTATTCTACATTTCCTATTGGGCAATGTATTATTCTTTTCATGGGCTTCCTTTTGCTTTACAAACTATGGAATTCAGAATCAGAATCAGAAAAGCTTTATTGTCTGTCGTGACAGAAAATCGTCTTAGACGTTGCTCATACAACAAACAACACAACACAACACAACACATCACGCTGCAATTAGGTTTCCTTTATGGTCTTCATTTATTGATTTATTTATATAGGCTATGTTTGTAATTATACATAGGCCTATGTCGAAGTATTTTATCTTTTGTTCTTTTTATGTGTGCCTTGTAAAGCACTTTGTAATTGCTTGTTTGATCAACCTATAATAATAATAATAATAATAATAATAATAATAATAATAATGTGTTTGGTATCATCGGAAAGCTCCGGTTCTGCGCTTTCATGTGATACGCGTGGCATTTCTGTGCAGCCCTGCATTCGTGAGTAATCCATCCAAATGTATGAAAGCTTTGTTATACATAATTTTAGTGTAACTTTATCATTTATTTTCCTTGCTATGAAAAATGGTTGTGGAGAAAAGAGGAGAACAGGTGTGAATCTGGACGCACTTTGCGTCGTTCGGGCCCATAGGGTTAAACCTTTACTGCACAGCATAAGACTAATAGCCTACAGTGTTAAATATTGTAATAACACCGAATGGTCTGATTTAATGAAAAAGGTGGTGTTTGTTGTCTCAATTAAGAGCCAGTCATGGTGGTAGCCTATCTCAAGATTCAAGATTCAAGATTCAAGATTAACTTTATTGTCCTACCAGTGGGAAATTTGCCTTGGGCCTGTTCACCCCTGCTGCAGCTATAAAACACGCTGGTGGTAACACAACATAAAAACAGGTACTAAATAAATAGTGCAACTTAGTAAGTAGATAAATAGTGCAGCAGGCAATAAATAGTACAACATAGTAATAAATAGGAAATTAAAACAGTAAAGAAACGTTATAAAACAAACAGCATACAGCAATTTAAAACAGCAGCCGTAGTGCTTGCATCTTGGCTTTATCTGGGACAAAGGAGTTTTTGAATCTATTGAATCTGCACCAGGGAACTCTGAACCTTCTTTCTGAAGGTAACAACTCATACTCTGAGTGCAGGACATGAGACACATCATCATTTATTTTGTTTGCCTTGCGCAATGTGGCCTGTTCGTAAATGCTCTGCATGGATCAGTGTTCTCTGACGCCCATAATTTTCCAAGCATCCTTCATTCATTCATTCATCTTCTAACCGCTTCATCCTCTTGAGGTTCGCGGGGGGCATCGGGCGAGAGGCAGGGTACACCCTGGACAGGTCGCCAGACTATCGCAGGACTGACACATAGAGACAAACAAGCATTCACGCTCACATTCACACCTACGGACAATTTAGAGTTATCAATTAACCTAGTCCCCAATCTGCATGTCTTTGGACTGTGGGAGGAAGCCGGAGTGCCCGGAGAGAACCCACGCTGACACGGGGAGAACATGCAAACTCCGCACAGAAGGGCTCCCGCGCCCAGGATCGAACCAGCAACCCTCTTGCTGTGAGGCGAGAGTGCTAACCACCACACCACCGTGCCGCCTCCAAGCAATGTGGATTAATTGCAACAGCTTATTTCTCAGCTGTGCAGAGAGGTTGCCAAACTGAGATGTAATGCTTTATCTGATTAGGATCTCCAGAACTGCCTGATAGAAGATCAGCATGATCTTTCTGTCCACTTCATGAGCTCGTAAGCGACGCAAGAAATGCAAGTGTTGTTGCAGTTTGCTGCAGAGGCAGTCAACATGTGTGCTCCAGGTTAGTGTTATCAATGAAGACACCAAGATATTTGCAGGAGTTAACCTGGGCAATGTTTAGGTTTTGGATGACCACAGGCCTGTGGTCACTAATACCCCGAGGGTCAAACACAATCTCTTTTGTTTTGTTGGCATTCAAAACAAGATGATTGTCATCACACCATTTGACATACCTCTGTATTTCCAAAAAATATTCGGATGTGTCACATTTCTCTTCCAATAGAGATAAAATAGTGGTGTCATCAGAAAATTTAATCATTTCTCTGTAATTTCTCTGATAGACACACACAAAACAGTTCAGTGTTAATATACAATAGACTATGTGCAGTTTATGATCTGTGATATGAATCTCAATTAAACGTCACCATCAGCCACACGTTTTCTGTTAACAGACTAACCCTTCAGATCTGAAAATCAAACTCTCTCCCATTCATCAAAAATAGAGAGTTTATATGAATTGTCATCTTGTTGAGTCCACATCTAAACCAATCAGCTGTTAGACCAGGTGAGAGCCAGGCATTTCCCATCACGCCCTGGGTCTTGCAGTCGGTGGAGAGCAACTGCAGTGCCTGGCTCTAAAAACTGCGGCTGCCTCGCTCTCGCGATTTTATCGCCGTCCACTTTTGTAATACATCAGAGCAAGTTGGGATGAAGTCGGATACAAGACTTACCGGCATGCATTGTGCGCCGATCACTGGTGATCGAATCTGTGCAGGCCTGGCTCATCTCGAATGAGCCTAATGTCAAACAATCATATCTGTTTAACACAAAATATACATCAACGTTACAATAGTCATGAAACTGGAACTCTTTTGATTTTTTTAACTTGGAAGGTTCATCGTTCCAGTGAGATCCGAGCACATTCTCTTCCTGGAAAAGATCACACTCTAACTAACAAAGTCTCTGAGGTGAGCAGGTTTATATCTTTCATAGATTTAACAGGTGAGACTGTCCTGGCTGGGACATCCGGGGCAGACTGCTGTTCAGGTGGCTTAGCTGAAGGAGATCCGTCTCCCTCGCTCATCACTAGAGGCAGTAGGCCTACAGAGCCTTGTTCAGTGTGCTCCAACAGCAGCAAGTCTTTCTTGGGCTCCAAGTTTGGCGCTGCTTCTGTCAGTCCAGCTCTAACTTGACCCCCATGTCTCTTCATGGTTTGATCACTTTGACACCCACGCTGATTGTGTATGACACAAGACCTGAAGAGCTCTGGATGACTGCTGGCATCCATTCAGGGCTGTGAGAGTAGTTTGTGATGAGCACTGTGAAACTTTTCAGTTTCCTGTTTGTGTCATGGGCCTGCACCCCCACCCACCTGAACAACGCCATCATTAAGTTCGTGGATGATACCACCATAGCGGGGCTCATCTCAGGAGGAGATGAGACTGCATACAGGGAGGAGGTGAAAAGACTGTCAGCATGGTACTCCATGAACAATCTCATCCTCAACACCAAGACAAAGAGCTGGTAGTCGACTTCAGGAGGAGGAAATCTGACATTCAGCCTATTGTCATCAATGGGGACGGAGGGGAGATGGTCTCAGACTTCAGGTTCCTGGGCGCTTACATCAAGGAGGACCTGTCATGGACAACAAACACCACGGCACTCAGGGGCAAAAATCCCATTTCATAGTTGGGGGGGACAATAAACAGTAAAATTTTAGAGAATAATTCCAGGGGGGGACAAGGCAAAAAAGTTGTTGCCTGTCTTTTATACAACATCTTTTACTGCAATTTGACGCTTTAATCTTCTCTCTCTCTCTCCAACAGGCAGGCATAGGACCTTTCTTAGCACTGGCTGAGTCCACCTGCACATGTCCAGATTTAAAACAAAATGATTGAAATCAAATTAACATGTACACATCGACAACAGTCAGGTGCGCCGTGCTGTCCAAGGTGCTGAGTGTGTCTGGAGCAGAGCAGGTCTCTGTCTCCCCGTGTGCAGTAGTGTGAATATTTACGCTATTAAGTAAACGGAGAAAACATGTCTCTCATTGTTTAATAGCAGCAAAACAATAAGGCTTCATTCATCAAAGACCGAAACTCGATCTCTCCTTCTCTCCCTCTTTTTCATCTGGCTCAGGTGTGTGGAATGGATCCTTCGTCTCTTGCTGGCTGCAGGAGCAAACCGTTTTGTTTGTTTTTTCGTTTTTTTACCGGCAGTGAGATAAACCTTTCCTGCAATTAAACTGGTGAACTGGTTTATAAACAGTGTGCTCTGAGATCTGCCGTTGTGCACCTCAAAACCGTGTGTAATAGTCGCGTGTAATGACCGCTCCTCGTCAGTTAAACTGCACGTCTGTCATGTTTTTCTCACTGACAGGTGGAGAGACAGATATTAACTATGAGCCACTCCGTCACTGACTGCTCTTGTCCTGTCCTCTCCCTCTTCTTTCTCTCCTGTCCTCTCTGACTATCACTAAACTCTGGCTTTTGAACAATGCAGGAGAAATGTTGCAGACAGTTTATATTATCAGCCTGGGCCTGGGGCTTGTTGTAACAGTAAATGGGATGTGTTGTAATTTGTGTAAGTTAAACTGTATCTGTGTGAGTGTACATCTTACCCAGCAGGATGTGGGCAGCGGGGTCCAGCCACACGCTGCAACTGCTGCCAAGTACTAACAGCTGCTAGACCCGCCCGTTGGAAGGAGTGTGGGATTTTACACTACTAGGAATGGGAGGGGGGGACGAAATCTTTTAAGACTTAAATAGCACATTATTGCGCAATTATAATGAGCACCGCTTACATTGTGCTTTCAATAAATACTACTGCATTGTTCAAAAATTATTAATTGTGTCTCAAATTATTCTAGGGGGTACAGCTTTATTGAAGGGGGACTCATGTCCCCCCTGTCCCCCCCGGGATTTCCGCCCCTGACGGCACTGCTGAAGAAGGCACAACAGAGACTGTATTTCCTAAGAATACTCAGGAAGAATACCTTAACACAGAAACTGTTAGTGTCCTTCTACCGTTGCACTGAGGAGACAGTGCTGAGCCACTGCATCTTGCTGTGGTTTTCCAGCTGCATGGCAGCAGACAGAAAGGCACTGCAGAGGGTCATTAACACTGCCCAAAAGCTCATTGGCTGCCCTCTTCCATCTCTTGAGGACATTTACAATACACACTGCCTCAGGAGAGCCCACAGCATCCTCAGAGACCCATCGCACCCTGGTCACCACCTATTTGAACTGTTGCCCTCAGGGAGGCACTTTAGGACCATCAAAGCAAAAACAAACAGACTGAAAAACAGCTTCTACCCGAGAGCTGTCATCGCACTGAACACTGCACAATCCTGAAAATACTTAAATATTCACTAAATACTCTACGTAAGGGATAATGTATTCCCCTGAAGGGAGTTTTTTTCCCCAGTATTCACCGGCTCATTATCCCGCTTATTAAACGGCTAATTATTTGAATAGACAGAATATTGATTAATTTTACAATTTTTATTGATTTATAAATTAAATCGGGAAAAGAACAAACTGCCGGCAACGGCTGAGTCTGTGCTATAATAGGAGGGAATCAAGAGAAAATGAAAAGAAAATAGCTTAACAATGCACATAGGCTATAAAGCGGACTTAAAGTTAAGATCTTTTTTTATTCTGGTAAAGGCTAATGTTTAACTTTCCAAGATTATGATTCAACATTTATTATTTACAATCATAGCTATGTACGTTTCCATTTTTCACAACACAATAATCATTTCTCCTGTCACTGACCATTCAATGATTAGGCTATATGTCTTCAACAAAAAGTCAGTGACAACTTAGGCTATCTTCCCTTTATGTCAAAGATCCTTGAGAAAGTAGTCGCAGACCAGCTGTGTGATTTTCTCCATGATAATAATTTATTTGAGGAATTTCAGTCAGGATTTAGAGTGCATCATAGCACTGAGACAGCACTAGTTAAAATTACAAATGACCTTCTGATTGCTTCAGACAAAGGACTTGTCTCTGTACTTGCTTTATTAGATCTTAGTGCAGCGTTTGACACAATTGACCATCAAATTCTACTGCAGAGACTGGATCACTTAATTGGCCTAAAAGGTTCTGCACTAAGCTGGTTTAAATCTTATTTATCTGATCGTTTTCAGTTTTTTGACGTTCATAATGAATCATCCTTACGTACCAAAGTTTGTTTTGGAGTTCCGCAAGGTTCTGTGCTCGGACCAATCCTATTTACTCTATATATGCTTGCTTTAGGTAACATCATTAGAAATCACTCTATAAATTTCCATTGTTATGCGGATGATACTCAGTTGTATATATCGATGAAGCCAGAAGAAAGTAATCAATTAACTAAACTCCATAACTGCCTTAAAGACATAAAAACTTGGATGAGCACCAATTTCCTGATGTTAAATTCAGACAAAACTGAAGTTATTGTTCTTGGCCCCAAACAACTCAGAGACTCTTTATCTGATGACATAGTTTCTCTAGATGGCATTGCTGTGGCCTCTAGCACTACAGTAAGAAACCTCGGAGTAATATTTGATCAAGATTTGTCTTTTAATTCTCATTTAAAACAAACCTCATGGACTGCATTTTTTCATCTGCGTAATATTGCGAAAATTAGGCCTATCCTGACCCGAAAAGATGCAGAAAAATTGGTCCACGCTTTTGTTACCTCAAGGCTGGATTACTGTAACTCTCTATTATCAGGTAGCTCTAGTAAGTGTTTAAAAACTCTCCAACTAATTCAGAATGCAGCAGCATGTGTACTAACAGGAACTAAGAAACAAGATCATATTTCTCCTGTTTTAGCTTCTCTGCACTGGCTCCCTGTAAAATCCAGAATTGAATTTAAAATCCTACTGTTAACTTATAAAGCTCTAAATGGTCAAGCTCCATCATATCTTAGTGAGCTCATAGTGCCATATTATCCCACCAGAACACTGCGCTCTGAGAACGCAGGGTTACTCGTGGTCCCTAAAGTCTCCAAAAGTAGATCAGGAGCTAGAGCCTTCAGCTATCAGGCTCCTCTCCTGTGGAATCATCTTCCTGTTACGGTCCGGGAGGCAGACACCGTCTCCACATTTAAGACTAGACTTAAGACTTTCCTCTTTGATAAAGCTTATAGTTAGGGCTGGCTCAGGCTTGCCCTGTACCAGCCCCTAGTTAGGCTGACTTAGGCCTAGTCTGTCGGAGGACCCCCCTATAATACACCGGGGACCTTCTCTCCTTCTCTCTCTCTCTCTCGTATTCTATTACTGCATCTTGCTAACTCGGCCATTCTGGATGTCACTAACTCGGCTTCTTCTCCGGAGCCTTTGTGCTCCACTGTCTCTCAGATTAACTCATATCGCAGCGGTGCCTGGACAGCGTGACGTGTGTGGTTGTGCTGCTGCCGTGGTCCTGCCAGATGCCTCCTGCTGCTGCTGCCATCATTAGTCATTAGTCATACTTCTACTGTTATTATACACATATGACTATTGTCACACATGTATACTGCCAGATATTAATATATACTTTCAACATATTGTACCACAGTAGCCAGAACTATAACTATAATATTATTACTTTCAATAATGTTGTTGTAAGCTACTGTCATTACCTGCATCTCTTTCTCTGTCTCTCTCTCTGTCTCATTGTGTCATGTGGATTACTGTTAATTTATTATGCTGATCTGTTCTGTACGACATCTATTGCACGTCTGTCCGTCCTGGAAGAGAGATCCCGCCTCAGTTGCTCTTCCTGAGGTTTCTACCGTTTTTTTTCCCTGTTAAAGGGGTTTTTTTGGGGAGTTTTTCCTTATCCGCTGTGAGGGTCATAAGGACAGAGGGATGTCGTATGCTGTAAAGCCCTGTGAGGCAAATTGTGATTTGTGATATTGGGCTTTATAAATAAAATTGATTGATTGATTGATTGATTGATTTCTATTTATAATGTATATTAAATTGGACACTGCCATTGAAAGTGACATTAGACATTGTAAATGGGATGGCTGGGATGTTAAAAATTATAGTCACTGTTGTCATCCGGCTGTGGCTCCGGAGGTGACACACCTGTAAACAAAATGTTTATTGTTACTGTGCGTTCACACCGGACGCGAGTGAAGCGAATTGCACGCGCGTGACGCGAGTAACGCGCCGCGCGTAACGAGTGGGTTTAGACGCCTGACCATTTTGTTAATTTGCGTTATCGCGTCATTCGTGCGGGTAGCGGGGAAGCCGACTGTGCTAACCGGAGCTAAGCTAGTGCTAACGTTCATAGTACAACCATTCTGCAAACTAATAAAAGACACATATTTACAGAACTTACCAAGTAGACCAGTCTCCTCGGCGACTTTCACCCAAGCCTGCTCCTTTTTGTTGCGGCCTCTGTAGAGTAGACACATAGTATCATATAGCTCCGGGTAGCGGCACACCGCAATGATAAGTTTCTCCTCCATCTCAGCATCAACAACTGGACGTCGGGGTGTCAAGACGTCACTGACGACCAGGGGTCTGTATCACGAAGCAGGATTAATGTCTTAGCGAAGTAACTTCAGGGTTAACCCTGGGTTTTTGGTCTCACGAAGCCGGTTCAGTTCTTATCGGGGTAGATCACCATGGTAACTTACTCTGAACGGCTATCCTGCTCTGGAGCAGGGTAAGTTCACGGTTGAATCTAATCCTATAAAAAGCACCACCCACTGGCCAATCAGCTGTTCAGAAAAAAATGACTCCGCTGACAGAAATGCAGCCCAGTCATGACGGGAAGTTTAATTCATTTGATTGATTTTGATTTGAAAGTTTATTTTGAACATTAAAAAAGAAAAGAAAGCAACAACAACAGACAATGAAAAGATTGTTCAAAAAGGAGTGGAAAGAAGTCAAACTTTCATCCCACCCCTTCATAAGAAAGAAACTGATCATTTGCGAACACTTAATATATTAGTGCCAACATTTTGTTTTGTTGGAGGAAATGATCCCTGTTAAAGATAATGGGCCTAATTGACAGCTTTGCTGCTGGAAATGTGGAAAGTAGCCTATATGTCTACACTTCATGGTGTTTGAGGGATTTTCCTTTTTGTTTTTTAAAGAGGGAGACTAGGTATATTTTTGCGCAGCTGTTAATTTCTAACACAGCTCAATATCAGGATGATTTTATTCAGACTATCAATTTGGTGTTGATATGATTTGATTGTGACATCAGCTTTAAGCTTTATTGTAGCATATATAACGTTATGACAAAGAAGACCAATTTATCAGACACAATGATGTTAGACGATAATTGTAATACACGCAATTCATCTGCACAGCATTGATTTCATGGGATTCAAGGATGTGATCAGTGTCAGATGTACAGGTACAGGTACTGTAGCTACTTGAACCAGTGATGAGTAATTTAACTTACACATAATTTTATTTGCTACCTTGTTTTATCTTGATTTTTCCCTCTCTCCTCCTGTTTCTTCTTTCCTGACTCGTTTTTTTTCTTCTCTATCATGTGATTTCATTGATGTTTTGACAGGAGAATTTCTTTGATAAGCTTTTAGTGGCTTCTAACCTCTCCGGTACTTTTCTTTTTTTAATCTTGTAAATTTTATACTGTCTGTTTTTAACATTATGTGCAAATAAACTAATCTAAACTAAAAAAACATTATTCATCCCGTTATGCGTTGCCACGCATGTTTCCTCCTCCTGCAGCTGCCACGGTGTTGGCCTTTTCTGTAATGTTGCTTTTCTTCTCCTCATATTTTAGTAGAATTAATCTCTGATCCTCACGAGAAATACTTCTCCCTCACATACGGCGCTCTGTGAGGACGCTCAGTGACGCTCAGTGACGCTGCGCTTCTCTCATGATTGTGATTGGTCCGCTGCGTGCGCGTTCACAGCTCTTGATAAAGCAACACTGGGTTGAGTTACCGAGTTGATATCCAGCGTCGTGATACCGATTATCCTGATTGCCATTGTTAGGGTTACTCAACCCAGGATAGGTCTGGGTAACCCAGGAAAGGTTGATCTCGCTTTGTGATACAGGCCCCTGATAACCACCATCGCTGCTTTGTTGTTTACCTGCTCTGGAAGTCCCAAATATGTCGGAGGGCCAAACGCCATCGTTTTTGGGTTCACCCTATCCTGCAGAAGCCCATCCAGCTCGGCGAGTTTCACCGCCTCCTCCAGGAACTCCGTCTGGATGATAGCCGCTTTCAGCGGTACTTCAGGCTGACTGGGGCCCAGTTTGAGGACCTGTTGGCGAGGGTTGGCGCCAGGATCTCCCGGCAGGACACCAACTACAGCCGCTCCATTTCAGCTGCGGAGCGCCTGTCCATCTGTCTCCGGTGAGTAGCAGTTTATTGCTATGTCAACACACGGCAGTGACGTTGGGAGAATCTCAACGCTGATTTGCTTTCGCGGCACAGCGTCACGCGCTAGACACCTCTATCGCGTCCATCGCATTCATCGCGTCGCGCTAGACGCGTCCATCACGCCGCCCGGCGTGATTTCGCGTCTAATCGCGTCTTTGCATTGACTTTGTATGTAATCTTGACGCGCAAATTTGCGAATTCGCGTTTGGTGGGAACACAGCATTAGACTACTAGTCGTAAGAAGCTATTATTAGGCTACTATGACTTTATCAAAGCGATCCACTAGACCTACTGTTTCCTGAGGACAGGATCCTGCTCCAATTTGCCCGATCCGAGGTGGACGGAGCCCAGTAGCTCTTGAGGCTGCTTTCACATCTGTGCCCAGTTACAGACATGATCTGACGACTCTCAAGGCCAGCCTGAGAGAGAAGCTGGACAGCGGTGCTTCTCAGGCTGTGATTGGTGTATCGTTGAGAAAGTCCGGCTGCCATGCTGATCTGAGGTAACACCTGCCCAAAGAAATTGTGTCCCATGGGTTCACGAGAAAAAACAAAAGTCTCTTTTCAAGTCTCTGTTGCCCTCTCTCCCTCGTCTTGCCAAATGCAGCTGCACATCAAACCACACTTTTCGGACCAACCCGACAGCTGTGTACGGAGACAGCACCTCTGAGCATCTGAGCAGCTGCATATCTGTAGCTGAGATCGGGGTTGGTGGTGACTCATGTCCTTCCCGTTTTTGCGGAGTTTTTTTTATTACTGATTTAAATACCCCATTGCTAGATTTGAAGGCAGCACTGTTCATAATGTCAAACTTTGAGAAGTGCCGACAAATAGCACCCCTGAGTGAGATATAACTGGCAACGGAGTAGGTTTGACCGTTGGAGTTTTGCACCGATGGATAAAAGGATCACAGCACTTGGTTTAGCTCTTCTGACCCATAACTGTCTAAATCTGTTGTCATTTTCTTCTCATTCAACCAGTCATTAAATACCTTCAAGCCCCATAAAGTGCTCCGTTTGGTGTTTAGTTCATGTCTTTCTTCTTCGATGCGATCAACCTCCCTGTCATCCACAATCTTGTGTCTCCTCTCTTTTCCATGCGCCTCTGAGCATCCCTCTTCTCCGGCATTCTTCTCATCTTCAGCCAGTAACCATGTCTCAAGATTTTCATGCTCACCAAATATATTAAAACTTACATCATGAAAATAGTCCATCTTTGTATTTTGTAAATTATTATTTTGAAGCGGTAACGGCTACGTTAGCCCGATAAAAAAGTAACTGTTGTCAGGGCAGCGTCCCCAGCAACGCTGGGCTACATAGCAACTGTGTAATGACCGTTGCTACTAGCAGCGGTCATTACACAGTAATATCAGACCGCTGAATGCCGCAACTGACCAATCAGAATACAGCATTTAATAGAGCCGTGTAATAATGTGCAATATACAGCCATCTGTGCAATATTATGCTGTCTGTGTAATATTCCTTTAGTGATATTTCTTATTTATAGTTTCTTTTATCATATTTCTATAGCTGTTGTTTTGCTGCCTTGTTTTTAATTTATACCTTTATTGCACTGAATCTGCGAGCTGCTACCTCAATTTAATTGTACTTGTACAATGACAATAAAGAGATTCTGATTCTGATTCTGTTTCTGCTGCATTTTAGCATCAAGCACAACAAAATCCAGAACAGATCTGAGTCTCTGTGACATCATCAGCTCTGCAGGTGATGTGATAACTGAACAGAAACCTAGACAGTCTGGTTGACAAAGTCTTTCCTTTCATCTTTTTCATTCCCTTCTTGAAGGTTTGGATCGCCCTCTCCACCAACCCATAAGAGGATGGGTGGAACGGTGCCGACCTCACATGATGAATGCCATTTTTCTTCATAAATGACTCAAACTCTGCACTTGTGCAACAGGTACCGTTGTCAGACACTAACATTTTTGGTAGGCCAAAAACACTGAAACTCTGAGGTAGCTTCTCTATCCTGTGATGTGGATGTCTTTATGGGATATTTGTCCATCCACTTTGAGTGCGCATCCACTATCAGTAAGAACATTTCTCCTTGGAGGGGGCCTGCATAGTCCACATGAATTCTGGACCATGGCAACTCGCCAGCCTTGCCCCAGTAAGGCAGGGCCATCCCCTTTGACCACAACAATGGGCAGCTTAGCACTTTGCTGCTTGTATTTGACTCTGACAAGAGCTGCACCAATCACCTAACCAGGGTCTCCTGTATAAGTCTCCAGCTTAATCCTGACTGGCCTCACCTGAGGAGCTTTTCCCATTCATTTTCATACTCACAGTATATGGGTCTATTTTTCTCAGAAGCACTTCACGCATGTGACCCAGTTTGCACTTCATGCACTTCAGTGTTAATGTGCCTTCTTCTGAACGATCAATGTTACTGTCCTCCTGCTTCTCTTGCACTTTGTGGGAACGGTAGTTTGAGCTCCGCCCCTTTTTACTCTTAACATTAGCTCATTATGTATTCCCTTTGTTTTGCATTGTCTTCTTACAACATGCTCTGGCAATGTGCCCCACTTTTCCACATGCATGACACATTCAGATGCTGTGAGATGTACTTTGCAACGGTAACACTCCTTTGTAGCTCCCTTGAACTCTCCAGCCTCATGTGAGCCTTTGTTTACCTTAAAGCACTTTGCTTTTGCACTCGGGTTTTGCAGATCCTGGGCATTGTTGTTCACTGTCTCCACTGCTGCAGCAATTTGACAGTGCTTAATCAAAAGTCGAATCCACTTCTGCCAGGAGCCGTCTTTGAATCCGGTCATCATTAATCCCACAGACGATCCTGTCTCTCAACATCTGCTGTAAGGTGTCACCATAGTTACAGTCCTGTGCCAGCCAATGCAATTCTGCTGCATACTCCATTACTGATTCATTAGCCTTTCGATTTCTGGAATCAAACTTCTACCTTTGCACAGTTTTGCCTGGCTTGGGATCAAAGTGTTTTTTTAACAGACTCACCAGTTCCAAGAAGGTCTTGTCTTTGGCTTGGCTGAGAAGGTTCCACATCAAGCTGTATATTGGTGCTCCGACGGCACTGATCAGTATGGCTCTCTGCTTGTCTCTGTTGTCAATGTCATTGGCTGCCATGAACATCACTATTATTTCACAATACTCTTTCCAGGTTTGATTTTTTGAGTCATACACTGCAAGCATACCAGTTGTAGCCATTTCTTCACTCTTTGTTTCCTCTCCCCCTTCTCACACAGCTGTCCTCTGCCCCACTGTTAAGCGCAGCATGGCGTTAGCTTTAGCCACTGCTAACTGACTCGTTGCCAAAATGGTGTTGCATCTTAACTGAAATGGAATGTCCACAACATTTCAGGTTCTGTCGGGAAACTTTACAGTTCAAGGAGTGTGGCATACATGACATTTTCTGCTCTTGTAACATTCTAGGGACAGATTGTTGTTTATCAACTAATGGTCATTCCTGATTTGTTCCTTAGTGAGTACTCAAAATGTTGTGTCCCTTATTGTGAAGTATCACCTGGCAGGCTGACATGCGAAACTTAGAAAAAAACATGGTAAACATTAAACTTACTTGTTTAATCTACATACATAGCCTGAAGTCCATGCAAAACATAATGTATTATGTCCCTTGTACTCATCAAGATGTTCTTTTGTCAGCTGATTTTCTTTTATTCCACCTGTGCAAGCAGGTTTGTTCTTGTGATGAGTAATCTATTTATTATGGGATCTTTGGCCAAGACAGCTGCAGTGACAGATACCTTGTGTTAAACATGTGTTATCAGTGGGCCCACAGGGAACCTGCGCCTGCAGAAGTCTAGTGGCAACTCCATAGTTCTCCCACTTGATTTAAAATATATACGTATAATTAAATGCATACACCTATTTCTTAAATTATTATTGTTTATCACGTGACAAGCAAAACTAAAAAACAAATCAAAAATCAGCTACATTCTGCAGATTTTCATTATTTATCACTGTAACAGTAAAAAAAACATTGGTTCTAGTCATCAGGAAGAAAGGAACATCTGACCTCATTTCTTGCTAAACGTGTTATCTTAAACTGTTTTGTCTTACGATCTACAAGGAAGATGAAATGTGAATCAAAATAAAAGCTGGTTGTGCAGGTTTTTTTGTTTTGTTTTTACAATGACGGAGTCAGAGAGGGAGATAAAAACAGAACACAGAAGTACAAATCGAACTGAAACAACTTTAGTTTGTGTGTAATTTGACAGACCTTTATAATCCACAGTTCTGGTATTATCAGGAGAATATTAACAAGTTGTCACTGAAACTACTGCTGTGCTGCAGACAGTGCCCTTTGTAAAGCATGCTGTACTCACTGACAAGTACTTTATAAATAAAGCTTTACAGGTGAATTGCATCAAGTCCAATGGGTCAAATTTTGTGTGTTATATGATACACTGCCTGCTTCTTCTAAAGGTCTGTCTGTGCTTGTCTGCTGCTAAAGACACATGAACACATAACAGAGGCTCAAATTACCACACAGAGTCAGGACAAGGAACAAGTCTCTGTTGAATGAACTGTGGAGAAAATATGCTGTCATGCTATTGATAACATCTGTGTGTGTGTAAAGGGGAATTTTTTTAGTGGTTACCTGTAGGGAGTCACTCACAGGTGAACTACTTAAAATATTCAGAGAACGTAAACACAACCAGCAAATGTCTTTTGACTGAGTGAAAACATTAAACCGACAGACTCTTCTCAGACACACAGCTCTTCTCCTCTCTAAACAAGATGAAGAAGATGATGACGATGCTTCTCCTCTGTCATGCTGCATTTGCCGGTAAGGTCATGATACATGCTAAGATCAAAAACTATATTTTTATTTTCTAATTTTTGTTGGTATGACTATAATTAATTGTACTGTATGTGTTCACAGATACTTGTATGTTGGTTGTCAGGTGAAATTAAATAAATGTATGAGCTAAAGATAGCCTAGATGATGTGTTCATTGAGATTTGGTTACATTAAATGGACTTATCAAAATTATATCAAACAGCATTTACAATGTTTTCCTTGGGTGTCCTGTACTGATAGTAACTGTAGGCTATTTATACACTAACACTCTGTATCTGCAGTGTGCGTGCAAGTCAGTTCAAGTTTAAGGAATATCATTTAAGGTGTGTAGCCTACTGGTATTGCTAAAAAGGTCTTGGAATATATAGACTTAATTTTCTATGGCATGCAAAAGTTTGGGCATCCCCAGTCACAATTTAGTTTACTGTGAATAGTTAAGTAAGCAGAAGATGAACTGATCAACCTGATCTCACAGAAATACGTGAAACCACGGAAACAATGCCAATGTAAAGTCAATTAGGATCCTTTGTCGTGGTGGACACATGGAGTCCCTGATTCAACAACGTCCTGTATACACACAAAACACAAAAGTGTGCTGTTTAACTCTGTTATAATTCCCTACCAATAATAATAATAATAATAACACGATAGTTCGGCTGTACTAGATATTTGATATATTCAGTAGATTAACTACTTACAGTAGTTTCTAGTGTATTAGCTAAAATATTGAAAATTAGCCGACATCTTTACTTTTTCTTACCATAGTTCATCTAGGTGCAGTGTCATTACTAGTTCGGCTTTATTAGATATTAGATATATTCAGTAGATATATCTTTTTTCAACCCTGTTTAGAACCCTACTTTGCAAATCAGAAGAACTACAACTATGTTGCTGATATGTATCAAACTGCATGGCGCGGTCCAAGGGAATTGTAGTTTTTAAAAAATATCAGTGTTTTTCCCAGATTTGGAAGTTGTAAATACTGAATTGAGAGTACACTGTGGACTTTAAGGGGATGGTAAACACATTTGTGAAATCAGATTTTAAATATCTAATTTCTAAATGGGTGAAAATTAATTTTATCCATATTTTATCCATATCTGACAGCACCCTCAGTTGTTGACTACACTCACATGATAGCTGAGGTCAAGAGCTCTCTATAACAGTTGGTCCCATGTCTGTACCCCCTTTCGTTGCTGAGTTATAAGCCCTCAAACATGCACTGAAGTCAAGGTTCAAAGGTCAATGGCTGAAAGCAGGAGCCATGTAGAATCATCATACTGACATATGTTAATCTCCAGGTTGAGACCTTTCCAATGATGTATTTGGTTTAGCTCTATGACAAGGTTTTGATTTTTTCATTTTTTGGACACAAGCCATGCCAGGTGTAGTTTCAGAGAGCACTTTGAAGGCCCAGTGTATAAAATGAATTTTGTTAGTTTCTTTGCTTGTTTTTATCTTTTTTACTGTAGATAATTACTAAAATAAGTCATCCTCAGACAATACAATACTACTAAAAAGTAAAACCAATAATAACAATAATGAAATAAGCAAAAATTATATTAAAATTATACTGAAATTTTAAAATCTATTTACAGAGTAAATAGATAACTTAGATACAATTTATTATTGTTTAGACACTTCATTATTGCTTAGATACTATTTAGCCTATTATTGTTAGCATGTTCTACTTTTATCTACTGTAGGTTATATGTTTTAATTTATTTAACAACAAATTTATTTTATGTTAGGCCTACATTTTTATATTTTATGTCATTTATCATAGTTTAGTTCTTAACTCCAGTGTTTCCTCAGTGGAGTGGAAGCTTCTGCACCGGGGGGGGTGGCCGCTGGTTCTGTGTAGAGATGTACCTATACCACTTTTTCCTTCCCGATACTGATTCCGATCCCTGAACCTTAGGTATTTCCCTGAACCTTAGGTATCTGCCGATACCAAGTACCGATCTGATACCAGCGTGTAAAATAAAAATGTATGGGATATGAATTGTTGTATGTCTCAACTCCTAAAACTCTGTGTAAAATATTAAGAAATAAATACATAATAGTAGAATGAATGCCATAAAACTTTTTTTTAATTATTATTATCCAGTGTTGACACAGATCAAGACACAGGTTAAAGTGCAGCCACACAATTTGGTAAAAAAGATATTTTAAAGGCTACAGTATGCTTTTTAAACTCCGTTCCGTTTCCGTTTTGTTTGCCTGTAGCATGCGTATGTGTAAAGCTGCGTTCACACCAAATGCGAATTCGCAAATTCGCGCGTCAAGATTACATACAAAGTCAATGCAAAGACGCAATTAGACACGAATTCGTGCCGGGTGGCGCGATGGATGCGTCTAGCGCGACGCGATGGACGCGATAGAGGCGTCTAGCGCAGTGCGCTACACGCGAAATTCGCGTCCATCGCCTCATTGCTCGAGTTGAAAATATTGAACTTTTGAGGCGAACTCGCGTGACGCTGTGCCGCGAAAGCCAATCAATATTGAGATTCTCCCAACGTCACTGGCATGTGTCAACAACGTCAAGTTGTTGACACAACAATAAACTGCTACTCATCGGAGACAGATGGACAGACGCTCCGCAGCTGAAATGGAGCTCCTGTAGTTGGTGTCCTGCCAGGAGATCCTGGCGCCAACCCTCGCCAACAGGTCCTCAAACTGGGCCCCAGTCAGACTAAAGTACCGCTGAAAGCGGCTATCATCCAGACGGAGTTCCTGGAGGAGGTGGTGAAACTCGCCGAGCTGGATGCGCTTCTGCAGGATAGGGTGAACCCAGAAACGATGGCGTTTGGCCCTCCGACGCATCTGGGACTTCCAGAGCAGGTACAAAGCAGCGATGGTGGTTATCTCAGCCATAGTCATCAGTGGCTACCCGGAGCTATATGACACTACGTGTCTACTCTACAGAGACCGCAACAAAAAGGAGCAGGCTTGGGTGAAAGTTGCCGAGGAGACTGGTCTACTTGGTAAGTTCTGTAAATATGTGTCTTTAATTAGTTTGCAGAATGGTTGTACTATGAACGTTAGCACTAGCTTAGCTCCAGTTAGCACAGCCGGCTTCCCCGCTACTCGCGCGAATGACACGATAACGCGAATTAACAAAATGGTCCAGCGTCCAAACTCGGGTGTTACGCGCAGCGCGTTACATGCGAGTAATTCGCTTCACTTGCGCCTGGTGTGAACGCTACATAATGACGTGAGGCATTATGTGGTAGCCTATCGGACAGGTCATGGGCTGTACTCGCCAATACCCGATACCGCATTTTAGGCAGTATTGGAGGCATTTACGATACTGGTATCGGTACAACTCTAGTTCTGTGGCGCTGCCTTGGGGTCCACTCTCCCCTGGTGGAGTGGAGGGGGAGCGGGTTGCCGCCCCCTGATGCGGACGGCTCCATGTGATGGTGTTTCCTCTTTGGTTCTTCCGTGCTCAGCCTTATTTTTTTCTTCTTCTTTATTTATTTATTACTGGCATTTGGATTCGGATACGGTGGACGGACGGCAATCTGAAATGGAATGAAGCCCACAGACGGCAGACAACAGCTACAAAACAGTAGTGGAATGCGCCCCATCCACCCACAGCACAATGCTCTTAAAGCCCCACGCTATCAAAAGCTGGCAAAATACATTTATTTTATTTTATGGCCTTGACATTAACCTGTCATATTGTTGAGTTATCAAGGACACTTCCACGTTTTTGTGTGTGTACAGGAATGTTAAAGATATCATTGAGGAAAACGAGGTTGACGTGACGTGATTGAATCAGGGAATCCGTGTGTCCACCATGGGAGAGGATCCTAATTGACTTTACATTGGCATTGTTTTCGTGGTGGCAGCACGTAATTTCAACCCATTACGTGCTGCCACCCCGGAATGCGGTGTTAAGTGGACGTGGTCATTTCACGTATTTCTGTGAGATGAGGTTGAGTCTGGCAGCTGACGGTTGCTCACTCTGCTGCACTTCAGCAGTTAACAACCAGAGCTAGTTGTTAATAGCCAACACTGCATACAATACAACAAACTCCAATTATCTATTCAACAACTCCACCCTCCACAGTCAGACACACATGCTGCTTATTTACTGAGGAAATGCAGCTCACATCTCGTGCTAACGGCTGACACTGCTCTGGTGTGAGTGTTTTGCAGGTTAGCAAAACATCCTGGTGCTGACTGTTTACTGGAGGTTACCCTCTTAAGGTGCTCTGATCTCATTCCACTCATACAGATCAGAAAATTATTTCAAGCATGACTCGGCTTCCTTGTTTTAAACATTTTTCTAATACAGTTCATAAAATAATTTATCACTTTTTTTCTCTTCTCTCATTTTGAATGTCCAGTAGCTAAGAATTAGTCCCGTCTTGTTTCGTCAGTGAAAATAACACATACATTATACATTATTTTAGCTCAACGTATCATCTTTGTCATGAAATAAGGATGTTGGCAAATGTTTTTTGTCATCGTTTTTGTTTACAAAATGATGGCAGATCATTTTAGTAATAACGCATATTAAAACAACTATTCATACATACCATTATTTCTTTTCAGTTTAAAAGAAAACCTGCCTATTTCCTTGTTGACTTTGATCATTCAGGTAAATTTGCATCTCTACAGTCTGTGCATTGTTTTTCTGTCACTTCTACTGAGTTTTGTTTCTCATTTGGCTTTATGTTATTTCAGTAGAAGCAGGAGATTTATCCCCCCTCCTCGCCTCAATAAGTTTCATACAGTCCCTATTTTAGTTGCATCAGAACAGAGACACTCCCTCCTCACAGTGCAGGAAAAAGCAGAAACAAACACCTGACCAGGTGACCAGCTCGGTCACTTCTTCATCAAAACAAGATGAAAAATCTACTTTTGCTGCTTCTCTTGTGTCACGTGTCATCATCAGGTGAGATCACACTGTGAATATTTGCTTCACTTTCCACTGGGCTCTGTATTTTGTTCCTGCGTAGCGCCAGGACACACTTGTTTAGTTTCACTTTCACTATCAAAGTACTTTAGAATTTCATAAGACTGTAAGTTTAAAATGGATCACACTGAATATATCATATTTATGATGAAGGTGACGATAATGTGTGAATTTAAACTGAATGTTCCTCATTTGTCCTGCAGTAAAACACTCCCTGAAGTTTTTCCTCACTGCATCTTCTGGAGTCCCAAACTTCCCACAGCTTGTGGGTGCTGTAACGGTTGATGACCTTCTGCTGGGTAACTGCGACTCTAATAAAAAGATAATAGAACCAAAACAAAAGTGGGTGAAAACAGCATTAGAAAACAATCCACAGCAGTTGGAGTGGTACACTGAAGAGTGTTTTCAGATCCTGCCACATATCTTCAAAGCCAAGATGGACAGCTTGAAGCAGCGCTTCAACCAAAGTGGAGGTACAGCTTGTATTTCACTCTTACTGTTAAAGTGCTCAGTGTCTTAGCTGTAAAGTAAAGTGACCCTCACTCATTCCCACTGTATGATAATAAAATTCAAAACATCAATAGTCAAACCAGAAAAGTGCACTTTGTAGAGCACTTGTTCTCAACCTTGGGGTCGGGGCCCTCATTAAGGGAGGGCAAAACTTCACAGGAGTCACAAGGCCTTCTTGATCTAAAGGGGTGTAAGAAAACGTTTCTTTTAAATATACAGTAGGCCTTTATCTCAGCATTTCATTCATTTCTGTGAAGAAAAGTAAATTAAATGTTATTTAAAGTTTAGCTTATGATTCATGTTATAAACGCACTGTAAAGACCTGAACAGAAGCTACACTGCTTATTAAAATTAAGGGAACACCTAAATCACACATCAGATCTTGATGAACAAATGATTCAAGTTGAAAATCTTTACTCATGTACATTGTTTAATTTGTTGAGAACAAAATGATGTAACAACGGTCAGTGGAAACCAAAATCATCAACCCACTGAGGGATGGATTCAAAATCACATTGAAAATCAAAGTAAAAAACTGAAATCATAGGCTGATCCAACTTCAGTGAATTTTAGGAGAGCAACTCATAATGTGACTCAGTCTGAGTTGTTCATACAGGCATGCGAGGGCTCCTGATAATGTCTGGGGATGTTCCTGATGAGTTGGTGGACAGTGTCCCGGGGCACTTCCTCCCAGACGTGGATCAGGGCATCAGTGAGCTCCTGGACAGTCTGTAGCAGTAGTTGGTGGCATCAGATGCACCGATACATAAAGTCCCATAGGTGCTCCATTGGATTTATGTCAGGGGAACGAGAGGGCCAGTCAATGGCATCAATGCCTTCATCATCCAGGAACTGCCTACACAGTCTGACCACATGAAGCCAGGCATTGCCCTGCACCATTAGGAACCCAGGGCCCACTGCACCAGCATAAAGTCTGACAATTGCTCTGAGGATTTCATCCCGGTACCTAACAGCAGTCAGGGTACCGTTGGCTATGACGTGGAGGTCAGTGCGACCCTCCAAGGATATGCCTTCCCAGACCATCACTGACCCACCACCAAACTGGTCGGTCACATTGAATTTGAAAAGATCACTTCATTGTTCTCACGTCTCCATGGAAAACAGTGAACATATTGATTTATTGATTGATTGGGGAACACATTTAACATCAGAAAAACTATGTCATTTTAAAATTTACAGTTACAATTGTAACTTTTAAAATGTTAAATAGAAATTGTGTTCATTACTCACGTAAAGAAAAAGTGCACTGATGATCTGCTCTTGAATCAAAAACATACCACAAGACTGGAAGGATAGCAGAGCATCACATAATGTACAATATGTTTAAGATCATCTTTCCACTGGAGGTATCATCTGTACATCACTGTTAATGACAGTCTCTGTTTCTCAGATATCCACATTTTCCAGAGGGTGAGTGGCTGTGAGTGGGATGATGAAACTGGAGAGAGGAATGGTTTTATGCAGTATGGTTATGATGGAGAAGACTTCATATCATTGGACCTGAAGACACTGACATGGATCGCTCCGAAACCACAGGCTGTCGTCACCAAACTGAGATGGAATGCTGACAAAGTCAGACTAATAGACCATGAAAACTTCTTAACTCATGTTTGTCCTGAGTGGCTGAAGACTTATGTGGCCATGGGAAAGAGCTCTCTGCAGAGAAAAGGTAGAATCACATGACCTGATGTAGTTTCATTAACATAACAATGTTCATACAACCTGCTCAGAATGAACTGCTGTTGTATTTTCTCTCCAAACTGTCTGACATTAACTTGACTGACATGTTAAAGTGCTCTGACATTTCTGTCCATCAAAGCTGAGACTGTGATAGTTAGTGCACAGTTAGCATGAGTTAAGTAAGTTCACAGAGTTTCAGAATAGACATATTGCTGTTTCATTGAACATTGCTATAAACTGCTTTGCTGTAATCCGCAAAAACAGGCGGATGTTGGATTGTTGTTGAATACTTATTTATTCATTTATTTTGCCAGGGAGAATTTTCACACCTTCTGTTGTTGATTGAGATCACTTTTAGATTAACCAGCAACAATTATCTACCACTGGTATGAAAAAGCATCCAGATTTACTGTGCACATATGTCTTCACTTGCTTCTCTCTGTGCAGACCTTCCCTCAGTGTCTCTCCTCCAGAAGTCTCCCTCCTCTCCAGTCAGCTGCCACGCTACAGGTTTCTACCCTGACAGAGCCATGATGTTCTGGAGGAAAGATGGAGAGGAGATTCATGAGGGCGTGGAGCTCGGAGAGATCCTCCCCAACCACGATGGATCCTTCCAGATGAGTGTTGACCTGATCCTTTCATCAGTCCCACCTGAAGACTGGAGGAGGTACGACTGTGTGCTTCATCTCTCTGGTGTGAAGGACCACATCGTCACCACACTGGACAAAGCAGTGATCAGGACCAACATGGGTAAGAGTGAGATCAGAGGGTGCTGAAAGGGACTGCATGTCTATAGCTCCTTTTACACTGCCTTTTTAAGGCAGGAATTTTACACCATTATGCTGCCTAACTGTTTTGTATAAAAGGTATAATGGAGGAATGGGGTGACAGAGTTGTCTCGCCTTTAAGCCAGCAGTGGAGGTAATGGCACAAACATCTTCTTTGACTCAACAATGACCTGGCTAGATTTTGATGGTCAAAGGTCAAGGTCACTTTGACTTTGCGTCTGTCCCATTCTCATGGACATACGCTGATTTTCACCAAATTATGTGTGTAAAATAATGTCATCATAACATAATATCCGAAAGAGTCAAAGATCAGCTTATGTTTTATAATTTAAAGCTTCTTTGCAGCAACATCCATATTTGAAGCATCGTCTACTGTCATGATTACACATGAGTCTGGACAGACATGACTGTATACTGTAACTGCAACTTGACTGATTCGCTAAGGTTTACCATCGTGAGGTGCTAATTCAAGTTTTACATAATTTTCCACAGTGTCGGCTTTTAAGTCTAGCACATGAGGGTTTCCATATATTTTTACAGACACACACTTTTAAGATAACAGACAATTATCCTGTATTAACTGGACTCTAATTCAGTCTTAGTTCACAGCAACAAATCCAAATGTAAGTATGAATGAAACACTGGATGGATGGATGTGCCTCTGTTCTGACCTGGGGGCTATTCCATCAACGTAGCTAAGAATATCCAGACTAAGGTGTAATCTTGAAGTTTGACTAAACGCCAACTCCCAATCTAGCGCCAACCCGTTCCATCACGTGAAATCAGCTGGCTTCAACTGACGCTAATTCAAGCCTCACCTGTTAAGTCTCAACTCATGCCGAAAATAAAAAGCCCAAACTAGTTGAGTGCCGAAAATGTTGCAGAATGTCAAAAAGCAAAGGAAAGGAGCGAGCGGAGGCTTTTTCTGTGGCGGAGCAAACGTTCCTTATGAAAGTGTATGAGGACTATAAGGACATGATTACGAAAAAAGGCAATACTGCAGATTAATAAAGAAAGGGAGGTGGCGTGGCAGAATATTGCTGACAGGCTAAATGCATAAGTGACAAAGAAAATTCAGCATTTCAGCATAATATCATGTTATATAAATCCCACATCAAAGGGACAAAATATATGTAGATATTACAGCTATTAAATCTAACAATTCAAGTATGCCTAATGAAATTCACCAAATGTGTAAATTAATATTAGTGACAGACTATTTATCACATTTATCTACTGATTCCTATGTACATTTCAGAAGATGCATTTAATCAAACTGTTTGAGTCATCGCATTTATCACATAATTGATTGTAGATTATGACATTTCTGAAATGATCAGTTAATAGGAAATAATCACATTACATTTATCTGTTGATTGTAGAAAATGACATTTAGCAAATTCATCAATTCAGTGGAGATGAGGAAAACTATTAAGTGAATGCAGGTGATAGTGAATCAATTATCTATTTCTCATCATTTGGGAGTCAATTGTAAGCTCTATCCCTTATTATATCAAAATAAGGAAAATCCCCTTAAATGTATGGAATGTGCTATAGGATGATGAACAGACATACCACAATGGTGTGTGTCCCATTTTAATGTGGTTGCTTTGTGTCATGGTTAATTCATGAATATAAAAGATAACCATATGTTAATGTGAACAAATCAAGCCCTATGCATGATGTATGGTGATGCTAGAAATAATCAAAATGAATAGAAAATACACCCTTTTTACCTCTCTGCAAACAGTTGCCTTGCTTAGCCTCTCAGCATCATCAACACTATACAGGAATGTACCGCTAGCAAAAAACCTCAGTGCAATACAGACTGACTGCACAGTGGTCAGAGACTGGCTGCAGCGTGTGACCTTTACAATGTGTGGTTCCAGCAAACTGCATAGATACACTATGCTTTGCCTGCTGAACCGGTACCTCTCCCACAGATAGGAGTCTGTCTGTATCAATGGGCTGGTCCTGTCCTGGAAGACCCTTCGGGCTGGTGGTGATTGGAGAGCCCTCTGGACAATGTGGGCCTCCTCATCAGCAGGATCCTCAGTGAAGGGGCATGCCATTATTTCCTAATTTCCTTTCCTAGAGTGTGTCCCTCTCGTTCTCTTGGATGCACTCCTTATATGGGCGTTGTCAGTTGACCTTAATTGGCTGTGAATTTACTAGCCAATTGGAAACAGAGTGGGGTGGGGATGGGAGGGCAATCACATATTCATGTGGTTTGGTGTATAAAATATTTTTTTAATGCCTCAGTTTCATTTTATTATAGTTTTGTTTTTATTAGTTTGATTTTGGCTTTATTGTTGTAAGTGGTTTTTTTATTATCTTATTTTTATCACATTTAAATTTGTTTTATAATAGTTAATGTTTTTTTGATTAATTATGTTATATATTTTACGTTCTACATATGATTTTATCAACATGACAGTTCTGAGTGTGTAAAAGCACTAAAAATCATGCCAAAAGCACGCACATCTCACCGTGGGAGGGCAGGTGCTGAGTTGATAGTCGTGGATGAAACAAGGGTGAATGACTCGCAACACTGCAGGACTCATTGCAGAAAAAAAATATAATTTATTGCACCGTGTGCACCGTGTGCACTGTGTGCTCTTCGTCAGACGAAGAACACACAGCTCAAAACGTACGTCACAGTGCAATAAATTATATTTTTTTCTGCAACGAGTCCTGCAGTGTTGTGTAAAAGCACTGGCAGAACTGTCTTTTCGGTGTCTGTTCTTGTCTATTGACATATTTTCATCATAGATGGAGCAAATCCTCACCTTAATCCTGCTACAGACCAGGATTGCCCGGCAGCACAAGTTACCATGGTTACTAGGCTGGGATTCAGGTTAACCACCTTGTTGGAACAGAGTTGTGGCTCAGGTTGATGGAACGGAAACCAGAGTTTATCTTGATGTATCAGGCTTAGCCAGAACCATGGTTTCCATGGTTACTGATGTGAGGCTAATCTTAGCCACTTTGATGGAACAGAACTCTGGCTAACATTAGCCAGACTTGGCCATTTAAGCCTGGATTTGCTTTTAGCCTGCTTGATGGAATACCCCCATGCTTTATCTGTACTGATCGTAAGTTTTGTTGTTGTTGTTGTTGTTCAACAGAGAAGCCCAGTGACATGACCGTCCCCATCACTGCTGCAGTGATTGTTCTTGCTCTCATCGCTGCCACTGGATTTGTCATTTACAAAAAGAAGACAGGTGAGAGAGAAAAATGGAAAGAGCACTCAAGTGTCTTTTTGTGGCAGTCAAGATGCTACAGTGATGATAATCAACAGGAATTCTACAGATCTTTTAAGCCAACATTAACACACTTAGGGGCGGCACGGTGGTGTGGTGGTTAGCACTCTCGCCTCACAGCAAGAGGGTTGCCGGTTCGATCCCGGGCGTGGGAGCCCTTCTGTGCGGAGTTTGCATGTTCTCCCTGTGTCAGCGTGGGTTCTCTCCGGGCACTCTGGCTTCCTCCCACAGTCCAAAGACATGCAGATTGGGGACTAGGTTAATTGATAACTCTAAATTGTCCGTAGGTGTGAATGTGAGCGTGAATGGTTGTTTGTCTCTATGTGTCAGCCCTGTGATAGTCTGGCGACCTGTCCAGGGTGTACCCTGCCTCTCGCCCAATGTCAGCTGGGATAGGCTCCCCCGCGACCCTCAAGAGGATGAAGCGGTTAAAAGATGAATGAATGAATGAATAACACACTTAGTTAAATCAACTCAGCCGCTGAAATGGTTAGATTGGCTTTATATAGTCTCCATCCACCACTTCCACTATTTGATCATTTAAGTGAAACTCCCACACTGCCACACAACCATGTGGTTCATCACCACAACACCTCGTTTGGTCTGAATGTAATCTTGGAACCGATCAGTATCAGTCTGACAGACAATGGCCAATATTTCGAGAGTTCAGATGTAGCAAGTAGGTATCAGGGCCATGACTTCCTCTTCTGTGTGTGGATCATTGCAACCAGTCTCTCTAAACAGATATCAGAATATGATTGCAGAAACATTTTCAATAAAGCTTACATAAAGCTAGGTTGTTGGACGATAGCTGATGGGCTCCTAAGTTGCATTTCAGCTAATGTGTTCTGCCTCTCCACATGGACTGTTTACCTGCCACTCAAACATGATCAGCCAATACCACCCAAACTACAAACAGACTACAGATTCTGCATACATATGCAGATACCCGTTTTTAGTGTGAGTGCTGCCTTAGCTGAGCTGATTTCTGGAAAACTTGTGTCCAATAACCAGCTGGTTAAGAGGATTGAGGAGTCAGCTGTCAGTGATGGTATGAAACAGTCAATAATACAAGTTTTCCAACAACTGTGAATCACTACAGCTATGAGAGGTCCTTCAGTATACAGGCAGAAATGTGCACACAAAATATTAGGCTGATGGGTTCAGTAGTTTGTGAGTTCTCTGGACAGACAGATAGACACACGACCAAATGCATGATCCCCTCTAGGTTTATGCCTGGCAGAGATAGCACAATAAAGACTGAACAGAAGAGTGGATTAATTGATTTTTCAGTGGCAGTGAGCAGGAGAGGTCATACTCATTGGGGATAAGGTGACAAAAAATATTCTGGCATTTCCAACTGCAACTGAAATGATTTGTCTTTTGTTTTGATTTCAGCCAAACTTCCCCCATCTCGTAAGTAAAACTTAATTTTATTTTTTTCTACTGATCTGATTCACACTTAATGCTGCAGATTAAAACAGGTTTCACATTTATTGTGCAGATAAACTTTTCAAGAATGTTTCTTGTATTTACTGTTTATAAAAGTTCAGAGCAGGGTGAGTGGAAATCACACAGTTTCACACTAACAGTTTGTTTCTGACCACACAGCTCCTGACAGCTCTGAGTTTACTGAGGAACTTAATCCAGAAACCTGATGGACAAAAAGAGTAAACACTATGATATGTGTCACTTTATAACTTTACAGAACTTTACAAGACTGAAAGATTGCTTCCTGCAATCAGAATGAAGTGGTTGAAGTCTGTTTTACAAATTTCTGTTTTTTTTTTTTCAGAAACCTTTTTTTCTCATTTATTTCCTGTTTCCTCTGTCTATGCATGCTAAATTAATGTTTTTGATTACTGTGGAATATTTAGGTGGGGGTAAGAGAATGGTGTCACTTGTCAGAGGGCTCAGCAGATTTATAACACCACAGCTAACCCAGGACCTATTGATAGGTCAGACATCATTTAACATGATTACTGGGCTTCTATAGGAATCCATACAGGCTTTGGCACATTTTCCTGTGTACTGATAACCATAAATGAATGTGAAAATCAAATATATTGCTCTCTTTTAGTGCTGATGTTTTGCTTTTCAATAAAGTCCCCAAAAGTTTGTCTGGAGTCCACATACTCATCTTTGACTATAGCTGCAGTAATATGAATATTATGTGAGCATTCAGTGTTCTTAAAAGAGTTGGATGAGAAGATTGATATCAGTGTCAACTCTGAGCAGAGGAAGCTCCCAGACAAGCTTAGCTTAGCATGACCACTAGAATTCTAACAGCTTGCCAGTAGCTCTGTCAAAGATGCTTCTGACAACTTCAAACATGGCTGAGGTGTGAAAAGAAACAATGAAATGTGACTTACCGTAAATTGTGTTTATTTATATATTTATTTAATTTGCATAATCACATAGCTATATTATTGTCTATAATGTAAATATAAGTTATTTTACTGTGAGCAAAAACTGCTTCTCATGCTCAAAACTGTTTTATAGTGATGGCCGAATGAAGACTCATGAATAATTTTCTTTATTTTCTCAGCCCAATAGATGGCGCTTTTTGTTCAACAAAAGGTTTAAATCACACTGAATTGCCATTCTTTGAGCCCCTCTCTTTAAACCAAGAGCACCATCTAGGGGGCTCAGGAAATAAAGAAAAAGCTTCATGAGGCTTCATTCAGCCAATACTAGTTTATAGGTAAAGTTAATAGATGAGTTAAGTCGGTCGGCCACTCTTCACCTGTGACAAAGTAACTTGTGTTTTTCTGACGTGTCAAAGAGGTGAAGATGTTTTCTTGTTGTGTTGCTAAGCTGTAGTGTGTTTGGCTCTCTCCGGTTCCATAAATGGATCCAAGTGAACTATGATCTGATGTGATGTCACCATAGGAGAAGAATTTGTTTTTTTGTTTGTTTTTTATGTAAAATATAATGATTAATAAATTGGTGGCACATCATATTGCTGCCATTGTTGCTGTAGTACTGAACTTTAATAATAATATTAATAACCTATTATGGATATATGTAGTGCCTTTCAGGGTACCCAAGGCTGCTTTATGGGGTAAGAAAACACAAAATGAATAAATCACAAAAAAACAAGAACGGAAATAATGTTAGCAATGTTTTTTGGTGATGAGTGAGCTAGAGGCCACAAGCCTCTTCAGCAGTTTTTTGTAAATGTCGAGAGATGGAGCTTTGTGGATCTTTGCTGGGTTAGGAGGTTGAGAGCAGACCCAGATTCAAAGACCGTAACATCTAGGACAGGGTTTAGGGGTGGAGGAGGTCAAACAGATACTCGGGTAAGACTGTGAAGGGATATGTAGGTAAGCAGGAGTTTGTAGTGGATGCAAGATTTGACCTGAAGCCAGTGAAGTTGGAAAAGGGTGAGGGTGATCTGATGCTCGGGCTAGGTATGGGTGAGAACCCCGGCAGCTGAGTTGTGCACATACTGGAGCCTGTTCAGCACCTTGTTGGGAAGCCTGGACAAGACTCCATTGCAATAGTCCAGTCCAATATCCAATTAAAGCCACCAGATGTCACTGTCTGTGAATTTGCCCCACAGTAGTGCTGTAATCAGTCTGTGGACTGTCCTGAAGAGCTGTGATACTCTTTGTAACAGTTTTCTGGAGGAAATGTCTCCAACATACGTGGGGTCTCATTTATGAAACAGTGCATAGGATCCATGCTAAAAGTGTATGCACAAACAAAAGCAGAAAATGGTGTGCCAAAAAATATTCTCATTTATAAAACCGTGCATAGGCCTGACAGTGTAAAATTTCCTTTTATAAATCCCAGATGAGCTTGGAAATTTTCGCAGTTGGGAGAAACTGTCATTGAGGGCTTTCTACCAGAAAGGGATCTCTTGGTTAAGGTTGAGAATAGAGTCGTGATTTTGGTTCAAATGAATAGATTTCTGTCAGAAAGGGCTTTCCAGGAAAAAACCTTCAAGGAAAACTTCTCCCATGTGCTAATTGTCTGCACATGGCTCTGCCTCATATCCCACCCTCTACATGCCAGCATCCAACCATAAATGGTCAGTGCAAGGCACCTTGTGGGAGTTGATGAAATGAGAAATGAGCCTGCTGATCAACGTGAGGGTGAGTCATGATAACAACTACGTGTCACTGCAGTGTTTATATATTTACAGCATTTAGGCTGATTGCTTCACACTGTGCCAAAATGATCATGACTATCAGTGAATCCCAGATGCTGGGATAGTTTGATAGGTGAAAGTTTTATATTTATTTATTTATTGATCTAAGTTTGTTGTTGCGAGCAATGAATGAATGAATGAATATTTGGGATCAGTAGGACCTGATAAGTATAAAAACCTAAACATTGTTAACAATAATTAAGTCCCAATGTCCTCAAATGGGACAATAATAAAGTCCCAATGTCCCCCAACAAGACAACATTAATAATACTAATGATAAACTTTATTTATATAGCACTTATATAGCATTTTTCTCAACAATGTTACAAAGTGCTTAACAAGAAGAGATAAAACCAAATGAGGTAGTTTTAAAAAAACAGACATGGCAAGTGACTAAAAGACTGATACACAAGAAGCAAAAAACAGTTAAAATGAATAAATACAAACAAAACATATTAAAACAGTGTAAAATAAAAGCAGTCAAACATTCCCAAAAGCTTTTACAAAGAGAAAGGTGTTAAGACGAGAATTAAAAGAGACAAGGGACTTAGTGTTCCTTAGTTCAACAGGCAGAGCATTCCAGAGTGTGGGGGCTCTAACAGCAAAAGCAAGATCTCCCTTCGTCACAAACTGCGACCTGAGAATAACCAGCAGGGCTCCATCCGCGGATCTCAGTGGTCGAGAGGGCACATACTGTGACAATAAGTCTGTAATATATTTTGGCACTGGACCATTTAAGGCCTTAAAAGTGAGTAATAAAATTTTAAAATCAGTTCGAGAACTAACAGGGAGCCAGTGTAGGGAGGCAGGCACAGGGGTGATGTGCTCATGCCTCTTTGTCCCAATAATGAGCCGGGCAGCAGCATTTTGGACCAACTGGAGACAATAGAGGGAGCTCTGACTAATACCTGAGTAAAGTGCATTGCAGTAATCAAGTCATGATCAAATAACAGCATGAACAACTTTTTTTTTAGGTCTGTGAGTGATAAAAATTACCTAATTTTCACAATCATCTTGAGCTGAAAGAAACAAGACTGAACAACACTTTTGACTTTATTATCAAAACAGAGTTTGGCATCAAAAATCACACCTAGATTCCTAGCAGCCTGCTTAATATTCTTTGACAGCTCCACCAGATTAGCGCCAGCGGAGCTGATGAAATTTGGGGGGCCAAACAGAATGACTTCCGATTTCTCATCGTTGAATTTGAGGAAGTTTTGGGACATTCAGGATTTAATGTCAGAGAGGCAAGATGCAAGATTAGATAGGCTGCTAGAATCTGTGGTTTTTAATGGCATGTACAACTTAGGCCCTTAATTCCAACCCAAGTCTCTAGGCAGTGCAGAAGAGTAGTCTACAGTGGTCGACAGTGTCACAAGCGGCACTTCAATCTAAAATAACTAAAAACTGAGGAGTCACCTCTGTCTGCAGCAAGCAAATGGTCATTAGTAACCTGAACAATGGCTGTCTCAGTACTATGAAGTGTTTTAAAACCTGACTGAAATTTCATTCATTCATTCATTCATTCATCTTCTAACCGCTTCATCCTCTTGAGGGTCGCGGGGGGGCTGGAGCCTATCCCAGCTGACATCGGGCGAGAGGCAGGGTACACCCTGGACAGGTCGCCAGACTATCACAGGGCTAACACATAGAGACAAACAACCATTCACGCTCACATTCACACCTACGGACAATTTAGAGTTATCAATTAACCTAGTCCCCAATCTGCATGTCTTTGGACTGTGGGAGGAAGCCAGAGTGCCCGGAGAGAACCCACGCTGACACAGGGAGAACATGCAAACTCCGCACAGAAGGGCTCCCATGCCCGGGATCGAACCGGCAACCCTCTTGCTGTGAGGCGAGAGTGCTAACCACCATACCACCATGCCGCCCCTGACTGAAATTTGTTAAAACAAAAAAAAAAAAACATTGTTATTATTCATAAAAGATACCAGTTGTGAGGAAATTACTTTCTCCAGAACTTTGGACAAGAAGGACAATTTGGAAATTGGCCTATAGTTACTCAAGGACAGGGGATCCAGTTGAGATTTCTTAGTGGGTGAATAATGGCATGCTTAAAGCTGTTATTGAATGAGCCAGAAACCAAGGAACTGTTGAAAATTTGTAAAATAACAGGGCAGACAGTACCTTTCTGAGGAGCTTCTGGGATGGTATCAGGGATACCGGAGGAGGAGTTCATGTGGGAGACTGTATACTCTAACTCAGAGGCTGTAACAGGTTGAAACTGAGTGAAAGGCTGAACTGACATGAGGAAGAAAAATAGAGCAAGGGTCAGGCTGAATTTGAGACCTGATGTTCTCTACTTTATTTACAAAATGGGCAAAAAAATTCTCAGGCAGCTCAGCATCAGGCTGAGCAAAAGAAGAAGGACCAGAACAAATTTAGTAAGCTTATAGAGGACTTTAGGATTATGGCTGTTACTTGAGATTAGATCAGTGAAATAGGCAGTTCTGGCATCTTTAACTGCTTTCTGATAACTGAGCATGTGATTTGTAAGGGTTGTGTTATTTCTGACTTATTGGCCTTCCATTGTCATTCAGACTTTCTACAGAGTCTTTGAAGGGCTCGAGTGTGGTCATTCGGCCAGGGGAGATTATTTGATTTTAGTTTCCTGGATTTAAATGGGGCAATTTGGTCAAGGATGGCTAGGCACTGATCAGTGAATGACTTAAACAGTGCATCGGGATTGGGAGGAGGTAAAGCAGAGTTAAAATGACGAGAGCAAGTTGTAGAGCAGGGAGTGGAAATGGAGAGCTTTAGTGGGACTTTAAAAACAGCAGCTTTATGATCAGTAACAGGTAAGTACACCAAATTAAGACAGTCAAGTGAGAACCCAGATGAGAGTACCAGGTCTAAAGTATGACCTTTAGAATGTGTGGCTCTTGTGACAGATTGCACAAGGTTAAAAGACTCAGGGCCGAATTCACAAAGAATGACTGCAGCCACTGATAGCACCTTGAATTGCACTTCACTTGCACCCGCAGTTTGCTCCGTCTTAACGTCCTATTCACAAAGGATATTGCACTAATGATATACCAGCGCAAACACGCCCACAAAGTTTGGCAGCTGAGTGCAGTTTGCCCCTGATTGCAATTAGCCACAAGTATATGCCATGAACACCGTGGCAGAACAATGGCAGACTTTGTTTGGCAAAGTACTGAATACTGTATACCCTCATGTAGTGATGTCTGCTGGTGAGTCAGTCTAACAGTGTCGGATGGGTTGAGGCTGTGAATTTGACCAAGTTTGACCACTTTATCACTATTCCCTCTCACTTGTAGCTGTTTTTTCGTTATCTTTTGAATTTAATATGAATTATGGAACCGTTTTTGTTCACATTTGTTTCCCCCGTTTCGTAAAATAAATTATTGAAAGTTGCTTTTGAAGTGCGTGACAGAAGTGCGTACTGAGAACGACCGCAGACTGTCACCTGTTCAACGCATCAATATCTTCGGATGCCATTAAAGTAATAATGATTATAATAATAATGTCAAAATATTATTTACAGACTGATTTAACAGACGATCACTGCTGCCACGACCACTGGAAAGTCTGGGCGAGAGGCTTCCACAGAGGAGCGCCCAGTTTGCACCAGCTTTCTAAAGACATTATTTACTTCACTCAAACTGCGTGTGGCTATTAGCGCTGGTGTTAGTGAATTAGACGTTGTTTATCAATGAGGCTCATTTGCCTCATTGATAAAGCATGGGATCTCTGGGTGGCAGGCTCAATGTCATCTACTAGCGCAAGGATCATGCGGCGTGGCAACCGGTTGATTTGAATAGGAGTGTTTGTTCTAAGCTTTATGTGCATACCGGAAGCTTTGGCGACACGTAGTGCGGTTCTGGACCTCCAGATTGGATTCCAGTGATTTATAAATTACCATTAGTTTATGGATTGGTTGAGTTTGTGTTAGTTATTGTAGGCCTAATCCCAAAGTCACAACAGCCTGGAGCGGCTGAATATAAACATATCGTCCGGCCTAGCATAACGTGGACGCCACTATGGCAATGTGTGTGGACTGCAAAAGTGCTTACTCACAGTTAAAGGACGATATCAACCGCCTGAAGTCAGAGCTCCGAAAAAGGGATGAGCTCATGGAAGAATTTCCCTCTGTAGCTGTCGCCCAGTCAAAGCATATTTCATATATGCAGTCGTCAGCTCTCGCTGTCCCAGCAGCCCGATCATCCACCTCCCTGATGTCCCAGATCGTCTCGGAGTCTGCGGCCACAATCCCGTGGCTGGCCTCGATAAACGCTGGCACCGCAGCGGTCCGTCCAGAGGGCCCGGCGGCAGAGGCCGGCCGGTCCCAGGACCCTGAGCCGGACGCAGGGGCAGCGGGCTCCACCGCCGCTGCACCGGACCTGGTCGCTACAACGCCGCCGCCAGCCACAGCGATGCCCCCAGATGATCCGTGGGTGCGCATCGGAGCTAGGCCCAAGGCCCTGATCTTCAGCTCCACACCAAATCGAGCTAATCCAGGGTCCCGAACGTCCTGGACAAAGGTGGTGCGCTGTGGACGCAAGAGGGATTCGGGTGGGACTCTTCCACAACCACCCCTAGGTCTCTCCAACCGCTACACGACCCTGCCGGATGAGGCTCCGGTCCATCCCGACGATGCCCCTGCAGTCCCAACTCCATCTGGCTCGGACTCGGCCGCTGCTCCACCTGGCGCCGCCAGGCCCTCTTCTTCTCCCGCGGCCGCCGAGCCCTCTCCACCTGCGGCCAGCGTTGGTCGCTCCGCTCGCCGCTCCTCTACAGGGAGGGACCGCCGTAGGATGCTGAAGGAGGCTGTTATCATGCACTCAGGGGGTCTCTCACGGGCTTCCACATCTCCGCACACCTGTCCGCCTACGCAGACCGTCCCGGTCCCAACACAGGCGGAGGTGACTGAACGCCCCCTGTCCGCTCCAGGCAGTGCATCGCCACCTTCTCCATGTCCTCTCTTCCCCCCAAACACATTAATTATTGGCGACTCCATAACCAGGAACATCCGCTTCATTAACGCCATCACACAATGTCTCCCTGGTGCCACCGTCCCCGATGTCCTGGACAAACTCCTGTCCCTCCTGCCCTCTCTCCCCAGCTCTGTTAAAAGAGTTGTGGTGCATGTTGGGACCAACGACACAACCCGCCGGGAGTCAGAGTGCACCAAAAAGAGTTTTAACCTCCTCTTCGATGTTTTAAAGGACTGTAGGAAGTCTGTTTTTATTTCAGGGCCAATACCGACTCTCGGTCACGGAGCCAGCCGTTTCAGTCGGCTCCTCAGTCTTAACACTTTCCTCCAGGTCTCCAGCAGGAAATACAACTTTGGTTTTATTGACAATTTTAACTTGTTCTGGGATCGTTCCTCTCTTTTTAACAGTGATGGAGTACATCCCAACAAACGGGGTAGCCAAATGCTGTCGGCTAACTTGCAGCATGCTGTGCAATCCCTCCCACGTGACTGACTGTTTACACCTGACACACACACCCCTTCTTCTTCTACGGTACAACACTCAAATTCCCACGACAGCTCCCCCCACTGGTTCCGCCCGTCATCACACTCAGCTCCCTCAAACAAAATTGACACACCCACTGTTATACCCACCATCATTTCATATCATAGACCCACTGCAACACGCTCATCATCACACCCCTCGGCTGCAAACCACATCAATTTAATTCAGATTCCTCGGCAACCTCTGTTACCCCCCGCCCCTAATTTAAATTTTAATCCTGTAAATTTCGGTCTTTTAAATATACGATCCTTAAATAGTAAATCATTTTTATGCCATGATTTTATTACTTTTAACAAATTGGACTTTTTTTTTATCATAACAGAGACTTGGCTATCTGAGGGAGACTGCACCCCTCTCATTGAAGCAACCCCCCCTGATTTTGCACATCTCCATCAACCCCAGCTGACAGGCAGGGGAGGGGAGGGTTGCTGTTATTTACAGGAAGGCCTTTAAATGCACTCCCATTCCACAGAGCGATTTTACCTCATTTGAATATCTTGGTTTTACAGTAAATTCTAAACACCCAGTGCTAATTTTAATAATTTACAGACCGCCCAGGCCAAGCAATGTTTTTATTCAAGAGTTTGCCGAGTTAGTATCTGGTTTTATAACAAAGTATGACAAAGTTCTTATTTTAGGTGATTTTAACATACATGTTTGTTGCCCTTCTCAAACTTTTATTACGGATTTTATGGCCATTTTGGAATCTTTTAACCTCACCCAGGCTGTACAGGAACCCACCCACTCAAAAGGTCACACCCTTGACCTAGTACTTCATCATGGTCTTAGCCCTGATAACCTGGCAGCGAAGGATATCTGTGTGTCGGACCATAAAGCAGTTTTATTTAGTGTAATTTTATCCCAATCGCGTTTTAATCACAGTATACCCGTCCGTCACCGCGTTTTTAACTCTATGTCTGCCAGCCAGTTTTCTGAGCTTTTTACTGTTGCTTCTTTAACTGCTTTTAATAAAAATTTTAATACAGAGGAGCTGGTCTCCCTTTTTAACCAAACCTGTCACACTGTTCTGGACTCTGTTGCCCCCTACATAGTAGAAAAACTAAATAGTGCACCACAGCCTTGGTTGAACGATTCAATCCATGAATTAAAGAGAGACTGTAGGAAAAAGGAACGAAAATGGAAGAAGACAGGTTTACATGTATTTTATGAAATTTGGAAAGAATCAGTGATGAAATTTCAAGAAACAGTTAAAGAAGCAAGGGCATCATTTTTCTCTAATTTAATTTTAGAAAATCAATCCAACCCCAGAATTTTATTTAAAGTAATAGACTCAGTCACCACCCCCTCCCCCTGTCATTTTACTGATGCCCCTCATGAGAAGTGCGAAGATTTTTTAATTTTTTTTACCAACAAAATTAAGGTTTTAAGACAACAAATCACCCCCCCCCCCCCCCCCCCCCCCCCCCCCCGCAGACCGCGTTTTACATGCCAGTAGGGACATATACAGTTATTTTAGTAATTTTGAACCAGTTTCACTACCGTTTTTATCCGAAATCTTAACCCGCATGAAACCAGCTACCTGCAGTCTTGATGTCATTCCAACAAAATTTCTTAAAGAGGTTATTGACACAGTTGGACCGAGTATTTTATTGATAATTAATAGCTCATTAACAAAAGGCATTTTTCCATCTTCTTTTAAACATGCTGTGGTCCAACCTCTTTTAAAGAAACCAAGCCTTGATCCTTCTGATTTTAACAATTTTAGGCCAATTTCTAAACTCCCGTTTGCGCCAAATATATGCATATTACCTCATTTAAATACGTGCAAATAACACCGAAGCACCGAGACGCAATCTGCTTGGCAGCGCAGTTAGTGGAGCATTTCACCCTCTGCGCGTGCTTTGTGAATTAGACGGTATGTGTTTGCTCCATTTTTACCAGTTTAGCGACCGCAAAATCCACGCAATCCTTATGTGAATTCGGCCCTCAGTAAGATATAAAAAGCTGGAGGTGAGGGAATGGGAGGGACAGCATACATGGATATTAAAATCACCAACAATAAGCACCTTGTCATATCTTGGTGTGACAAGCAACAAAAGTTCGGAAAACTCTGAACTGATGTAGGTGGCCTGTTAATTAAAATGCGGAGTAATATGGGGTGCCATTTGTAAAGTGTCTCACGCTGAAAATAACATCAACATTTGCCACATTTAGCTTCAAACAATGTTTAAAAAAGTGTTGTGAATTTTTTAACGTCACCTTTTACAACATTTACAGTAATATTTGTTAACTTAGAAATATATTAAATAGTTAAATCTAAATATTAAATGTGGCACCTAAATGTTAAATCTAAATCTAAATCTAAATGTTAAATCTAAATGCTAAATCTAAATGTTAAATCCGAATGCTAGATCTAAATCTAAATCTAAATGCTAAATATAAATATAAATGTTAAATCTAAATATTAAATATAAATATAAATGTGAAATCTAAATGTTAAATCTAAATCTAAATGTTAAATGTTAAATCTAAATGTTCTGGGTGAAACTAAATATTTAGCTAATATGCAAAGTCACACTGCCGGTCACCGGAAGTACCAAAATAAAAGCTAGAGATGGTCAGACTGTGTTTATAGAATCAAATAACGAATTAAAACCAACTTATTGGGGGAAATGGACACTTGAACATACATTAGCATGATAATAACTACCTAAAATAACAAGAAACACGTTTGGAGAAATTTTATTTGATGTGTACTTTGAGTTGTTAGTGTCCCAGATAATCTGAGGGGAGCATTATTATTTGATAAACCAAAGATCCGCACTATCGTTAAAAATAACTGTGTTTCTGTTAAAGGGGTAAAGATCTGGAACAACTGTCCTGAAAGTATTAAATCATCTTGTCATCTTTAAAATAAAAACTACATTATTTCTTGTTATGGTAAAGAAAATTAAGTTTACTGACTGTACTATTATTTCCAAATTTGTGCGCTGTGTATTCTATTGTGTGATGGAAAATTTAAGTTTATTGATATGATTAATATCAAATTCTTGCACGTTGCTCATTTGTATTTGTATTGTTATGACATTTATAATTTTGTGAGGTAAAAGGGGTAGGTGTTTATAAGCTTTAGCTTCTACCTACACCCTTTCAGTTACATTGATTATTGAAATGTACTGAAATAAACACATTCATTCATTCAAGGTAGGAGAGAATAACATTAACATTTAGCTTCACAAGCCTAAACAGCAGCAACTTCTTAATACTTACTGTATGTTTGCTGTATAATGTGAAAAATAACATTGACGTCACAGAGCGTTGAGACACAGCCACTGCTAACCCCAGCACATAGACGGCACCCTAAATGAATGAAACGGCTGCTTTACATCTCGTTTTGATCATTTAGCAACAAAAATGTTACAACAAAACAACACTGCTCTGAGGTAACATTTGGACGTTATTTCATATTGATTTTGAGTCTTTGCATCCCCACTAACCCTGGAAGTAGTTGTAAACAGTCAGGAGCAACATTAAAAACAGCATATCACCGTTTTAGCTGGCTTCATATGCTTTAGTGTTGACTACTTGAATAATGTTAGGTTGGTAACAACAAGGTTAATAATACTTACAATTTGAAACACATATCAATTAAGTATGCAGTTGCATAACTTCAGAAACTTACTCTTAATGTTACACTCCATGCTGCAGTGTGCAGCTCTCGGTCACTCTCCTCACTGGATTTACAGAAGAGTATTAGGGATGGACCAGAGGAGACATTTCAACTTTATTCTCTACATTGTATTTTGTCTTTTTTCTGGACATTTTGACTTCTGTAGTGCATGATGAAAATAAAAATCTACCTCCTCTTATTTTTTTTCCCCTCATGAGTGGCCCTAATACTCTTCCATATTCATAGTACAAGGAAGAGTTCATTTTTGGGGCTTGAACCACATTAATAATATTAAATGAAAATAAGGTTTTTCACGATAAGACATGTTGTTTTAAAGTCAGAAATGAACCAGCTTTAATTAGTCCGATCACGTTGTGACTAATGTTTTTCTTTTTCTCTCTCTTTCCTTTCCACTTGCACTTTGAGCACTCTGGATGTTCTGGATAAACTGACATTTTTTGGCACTGATCTCAGCCTGTAAACATCTATATGTCAGTACAGGAGACTCTGGTGGTGAGCAGGTAGGACATGATAAACTATGCTTTGCATCAAGGATGAATAAAGCAGGTGTTGTGTTCTTGAAAGAGGAGCCTCTCGCTCATCAGCTGATACAGAGCGGTGTGTTTATCAGAGATTTGTTTGTGCAGGTCTCCCTGCTGTCAGCTCCCTCCACGTGGATCACTGTTTCCGGTGTTCTGCTGTTTATTCCCAACCAGCTATTGGAGAATGAACTGCGGAGGTTTGAACATCTCGCCAGGTGACAGGGTGAAGTCTTACTGGTCCTTTAATAACAAGCTCCTGCAGGACAGAACTTTTTGCCAGAGTTTTAAGTGTTTTTGGAAACACTGGAAACTCCAGAGAGCAAACTGCAATCTGTGGTGGCAGGTGGGTAAGGCACAGATTTGTGTTGTTTGTCAACAGTACAGCTCCATTCAACTGCTAGGATCAAGGCAGCAGCTCAGGAGCTTGAAGCTAGCATCAAGAGGGGTTACATGGAGACTTGGACTCCTCTATGGGTCACCAGCTGCAGGAGAAGAGGTTGGCTTTGAGCACCTTCCTGCAGGAGAGAGTGAATGGAGCTCTTGTAAGGTCTCACTTCCTTCAGCTAAAGGACATGGATGCTCCAACCTCGTTCTTTTTCAGCCTGGAGCAGTGGCATATCCAGGACATTTTTACTGGGGTGGCCAAGATGGGACACAAAGCTAGTGTGGAGTGGCCGTGGCATAGCGAAGTATAATGCCACGTATGCAGCCAACCCCGGTTCGAATCCTGGCCGGGGGACCTTTGCTGCATGTCACATTCCCTTTCTCTCCCGTGATTGCCTGTCTCGTAACTGTCAAATAAAGGTGTCTATGCTGGTAAAAAAAAAAGTTAAAAAAAAGTCTTTTTTTTTTATTCCATTTCCACCTATCACAGTCCTCAGGAATCTCTGGTTATTTTAACATGTCTATTTTTAATCAGTAATTATGTTCAGGATAGGGTACAAATTTTCTAAGAGCCATTTCCTTATAGTGGATTAAAGTCCTCATCTCTTCACAAGTTAGATTAGGGTAGCAATATTCAACTGCTCTTAACTCATCCTTTAGAATAACATTAATCAGTCATCAGTTCATCATCTGTGTCACCTGTATTGTTACCTGTGTTTGCTCCATAGACTGTATAAAATAAGTAAGGTTTATAATAAATTTGTAATATATAATGTAATATAAATTTATAAATGTATAAATTAAATTAAATTGTATACATTTTTTATATATTTATAAAATTATTATGTAATATAAATTTATAATAAGTTTGTAATAAATAAGTAAGGTTTGCGCTACTAATTGAGGCGCCATCTTGTGGTTACATAAAAAACCCCAGCAATCCAGGCAACAGAACAAACCAAAAAAAAACAAATCAAAGCTTAATACTTAAAGATAGGACTTATTAAAAAGTTTATCTGTAAGCAAAAGATAAACTAAGCTTGTAAGGAAAAAAAAGGAATATATGTTGCTCTTTACATGCTTAGTTCATGGTATTATTTAGCTTAGATATAATTTGTTGGAGATACTGGAATTTGATTATTTTGGTTTGTTCTTTGCCAGGTGTGTTTTTATTTAACCACAAGATGGGGTCTAAATTAGTAAATCAAACATAGGTAACAATACAGGTGACACAGATGATGGCCTGATGACTGAAAAATGTCATTCTATAGGATGCCTTATGATGTATGAAAATGTGCAAAAAGTGGAGACAGTATTCATGTCCAAGGCCCTGATGAAGGCATAAATTGAAACGTTGGCTTTGATTCAGCATAAATTAAGAAGTTTATTCAAATCAAACAGTTAAGAGTTATAATCCTAAAGGGTTAAGATGCTTCTTCATAAATTAAGTTATGAGAAATGTACATAAACAATTGTAACATAAACCAAACAAATCTTAACTCCAAACAAAGTATATACTATTTCAATCAGGAGAGACATGTTTTTTGGTTAGGAAAGAAAAGATTTAATTACAAATGCACATGAGAATGGAATGTGAAAATGTGAAAAGTCTTTGGCGATTAGACCCCTTCGAGATGGTGAGCTGTAAGGAGGGTGATGGATCCGTAGCCAATTAGGGAAGAGATGAGGATCAGATGGATGGGTGCTGATGATCCGGATGAGAAGAGGAATGAGTCTTCGGGTTTATCTTTGACCTTGGACATGATGGCTGGAGGTGAACGGGGTGGAGGAGGGGCGGCGATTCTGCCTAGAATGACAGCTGAAAGCAGCAGAGGAGATAACAGATTTAAAATCTCGTAGTGATGACCTGATTGGCTGATGGAGGCTGTGGCTAATTACGATAGGACATCAAGAAGAGTGCGCGCCCGGTGGCAGCTGATTGGAGGAAGCAGTGGGAGTGAGAGAGGGAGAACTGTGAATGAATGAGCATGGAAAGGTCTTCCTGATTGAACTTACGCTGAGCTTCATAAAGTAATGTTATGTAAACCTTCAAACTCTCATGAACAATAGAGGATTCTAATAATACTAACAAAGTGCAAAGCAACAAAAGTGCAATAGTAACAAACCAAACAAACCTTAACTACAAAAAATAAGACCACAAGACAAATTCTGTGTTCATCCATCTTACATCACATGAATTCTCCTGTTTTGGTGATTGGTAGCAAAAAGTTTAATAAACTTGTCCATGTCAAGTGACTTTGCTCTTCTAGCCTCAATGCTGAGGACACCCAGGTTGCTCAGTCTGTCATCTGCCATTGTTGTGCGCAAATGGGTCTTGATGAGTTTAAGAGCTGAGGGAGGGCTATGGCTATCTTGCACAGACGAAAGAGCTTGTGAGAAACATCCTTATGTGGTTCAAGGAACACTGCAAGTTCAACAATACCAGAGAAGTTCAGCATTCCACTTTGCTGTTTCCTTTGCAAAAGCCTCCTTGTCTGGTGGAGTTCATGACTGAGCTCTTCAGAGTCACTTTCATAAATTTCTCCCAGGCGAAAGACTGCTTCCTCTTGAAGGAAACTTGTGCTTTTGGGGTCCAAAGCTTGTATTCCTCTTATTATATCACAGTTGTCTTTGGAGAAGCGCCTGTCTACATTTGCACTGACCCAATGTAGAGGTTATGACAGACCCGCCAAGTCTGGAATTAACTTTTTGAGACCTCGTTTTCTCTGCATTTTCAATGGCTATGCTGCACTTTGTGGCAGTGTCTACAATACTTTTCAACAGACTGTCAACAAATGTTTCACTTCTGTACTCCTGAAATGCGTCTTTGAGTGCACTTACTAAATCCACTGCCATGGCAAGGTCAAGTGAAGGAGATTGGAGGGTATCAGACAACACCTTTGCATCCCCAAGGAGCCTTCGAAAGGTTGCAAGAAGACTGACAAAGCTTAGGTCTAGCTGACTCAGCAAACCTTGAGCATCTACAAATCTTTCCCCACTATTTTCTGTAGCAATGTCATGCAGAACACAAAGTACAGCAGGTAATCGGTCCATTAGATTCCTGCAGGCCAAGTATTTGCATGCCCTTCTTGTGTCACTGAGCTTCTGCAACTCCCTCGGCTGACCTTCATACATTTCCTTTTGCACATCCAGCCACTTCCAGTGAACACAGGACCCAGACATATACACATAAAGCTTCTGCAGTAGTGCAAAAAAGCAATCAGCCTCTGGGCCTGCCTTCACGGTATCAATGAGTACCAAGTTCAGGCAATGTGCGTTACAGTGTACATAAACTGCATGTTTTGCGTCAGTCTTTATTCTGGCTGCCACTCCAAAGTGTTTCCCACTCATTACTGATGCTCCGTCATAACCTTGTCCAACAAGATTGGATCTGTACTCAAGTCCATATCTTTCCAAACAGTGGATGATTTTGTCCTTCAGTCCTTCTGCATCTAATCGTGTGGCTTGTTGAAAGTCAAGAAAGTTTTTACATAACTTTTAATAACACAATTAACACATATTGCATCTTAAGCATTTGTGGCATTTGAATGCAATTTGCTCTGCCTCTGCCTATTTAAATGTCTAAAAATATGTGAACTGTGAAGATGAGCTAATTGATACAAACAAAATGTCCTTTTTATCCAAGAGAAAAAAGTTTTTAAACAGCCCTGAAATCATTGAGCAAATAAATAAATTGCAGCTTGTTCTTGTGTTATAGCTACTTAAATCTAGACTGTCACACTATATTTCACACTCTGGTTGGTCAAAAATATAACATTAGCTCTATTGAACACACACATCTGCAAAAACACCCTCAGTCTTCAGTCCAGAAAACAGCGTTTCATATTTCATGGCGGTATCCAAATAATAAAAAAACAAAAAGCTAACGTTAAATGCTTAAAGGACAACTTTGGTATTTTTCAACCTGGGCTCTATTTCCCCATGTGTATGTGTGTGTATGATTCATGGGTACCACTCGTTCTAAAATTGGTTCAGTATTGAGGTGCGAAACGAGCTAAAACGGTAATGGGGGCAAATGTGTCCCGTATAAAAAAGTGCTTTTTTTCGCCACTGACCGGTTCAGATCGCCAGTGCTATCTCTGTAGATAGCATATTGTAGCGGCCCTGGGGCAGTGGTGAGTGTGGTATGAGTGGAGTCAGCTGTCAGTCAGTGTAGGAGCAGAGAGTGGGATGGCGTCCCCGCTCGGTACTGTAAGTGAGTATGTGTGTGTGAAGTGTGTGTTTTTTCGCCACTGACCGGTTCAGATCACCAGTGCTATCTCCGTAAATAGCATACTAGCCTTTCCCTTACCTCTGGGCTGTGTGATGTCACAAGCTTTGCTCCACTGTGTCTGTAGCTCTCTCTACTCGTGGGGCAGCCGTTTTCTTGAGGAAGAGGTGTTTTGGGATTGGATGTCTTCTCTTCTTCGGCTGGCAGTAGTCATCTTAGGAGAAGTGAGCACTGCAGACTCGATGGTCTGCAAGGCGCAGTGTCTGCAGAGGAGTGTTAGCATCCATTTGTAGCACAACTACCCACAACTTCAGCATCTCGCCGTCCGACAAAGGCAGCCTATGAAAGCTGTACGGGGTGTTGCGCGACATCCTGTTCTTGCATTCGGGAAAAAGGCCCGATTATTTGAGCACTCCAAAAACTCTGGTAACACTCCAAGGGGTAGCGTGTAAAAGACTCCGTCCTCTGACTCTTCTAGCGTAACACACACTTCACACACACACATACTCATTTACTCTACCAAGCGGGGACGCCCTCCCCCTCTCTGCTCCAACACTGACTGACAGCTGACTCCACTCATTCACAGTCACCACTGCCCCAGGGTCGCTAAAATATGCTATCTACAGAGATAGCACTGGCGATCTGAACTGGTCAGTGGTGAAAAAAAGCACTTTTATACAGGACGCATTTGCCCCCATTACCGTTTTAGCTCATTTCGCGCCTCAATACTGAACCAATTTTAGAACGAGTGGTACCTATGAATCATACGCACACATACACATGGGGAAATAGAGCCCAGGTTGAAAAATACCTAAGTTGTCCTTTAACTTGGTTTGCAGGCTGCTAAGCTTGCTAGTGCAGTGTAGCCTAGTTCATCTTTTAGCTGCTACTTAGTGCTAGATAAAGTTTTTCTACACATTCAGAGGGAACTATGACATAAACATTAAATTACCATACCTCTCAGTCGACAGATTTCAGTGTGCCATTTTTATCAAGCAGTTCTGCAGTTGACGTTGTCACTGTGACCGTCCTCCTGTTTCATTAGCAGCAACAGCAACAGCAGTAGATGTGGCGTGCTCATCTCATGGCTGATGGCTCACCTATCAGACCTGCAAGACCATTGGCCAAACATCCGCTGAGCAGAAATCAGCTCTCACAGCCTAAGTACGACCATTACCGTGTTAGTTAAAAATGTAAAACTGGCCCTAAATCAGCTGTCATTATTGATTGGCAGCATTTCTCGTTTCTTGTGTTGACGGACTTGACCAACTACCCATCAGATCTGGGGTGGCCACAGGGGTGGCCAATGAGTTTTCAGGGGTGGCCCCGGCCACCCCAGGCCACCCCTCAGAACTGCCATTGGCCTAGAGAGGTCGGTGGCACAGAGGAAGCAGATGGCCTGCTGATGGTTTTCTGGCTTGGGTTGGTCTATTGTATAAAGATGCTCAGTATTTGGTGAAGATGGGAGCAGGTCTGAGTCGACTCTGTGGTTGTTTGAGGAACCTTTATTCTTTAACTGCTTCACTCAGACCCAAACTCTGCTTTCTGGGCCAAACTGGGCCATCTGATGAAGGTGACGGCAACATCTGTTGATGCTCTGAGACAACAGCAACATCACCTCTATCAGGTTAATCAACAAAGTGGTGAAGGAAAGAGGTTTATTTTTGGCCCAAAATACTGTGCCAAGAAAAAGACTGTCCACACACTCTTAAACTTTTTATCTGGCCATCTGGCTGAGGTGCAGGAACCAGGCTCAGAGTGTGGGCAGTGTGGAGCCAATGCCCGTTCTGAGGGGGCAGCTGAAGGCCTGACTGCAGGTGGAGCACATTTATTATCAAATCATGGACAATGCGCAGACCTTCATCCGTCTATGGGCTGTTGGGGTGGTTTACGCTCTGTGGGGGAGGCCTCTGAAATACTTGTTGTGTTCCTCTTCTCGCTGTTGTTTGTTTCTTGTCACCTTGAAGCAAATGCAATAGTGGTTTTGTTGTTCCTCGAAGTACTTTAATAAAGGGACTCTCCCCTCCTCTGAACTCTAAATCAGGTTGACAGAAAGTAGTGCTTCCCTGCAGACTCATCTGTAGGTTTAGCAGCTCTCTTGCGCCAACAGTTGCCAACCTGATATTGTAACTTGAGCAGGCTCTTTGCCTTCTTCACCCACTTTTGCTCAGGTCTTTTTGGGAGGCTTGCTTTCACCACCCCAGCTGGTTCTTGGGGTGGAGGAAAGGAACTCGGCGAGGGAGCACAGCCACGAAAGGTCAGGAGGACTGGGATGGGGCTGCTCCACAATGGCAATGACTCAGCAGATGAAGTGGGTGTTTTCAGTGGGCTCACTGTTAATGACCACGACGACTCAGTAGATGCCTCAGGTGTGGTAAAGTCACTGGGCTCAGGGTCATAACCACATGGAGTGGCTGGAATTGGGACCCTACGCAGACTGAGCTGTGGGATACCGTGGCTGTCTGGGTTTGGGATGAGGTCACAGATCTAGGTGTGTTGCTCCATCTGAAGGTAAAAACACACACAACCATCAGACCACTGGTTCACAACATGCTACACTGCGGCAGTTTATAACACTATTTTTCATAAATGTGTACCAACAACAGATCTTTTTTTCTTAACGTTGGACAAGATTACATCAGAAATAGACTGTTCATTATTTTTCCTTCTCTCTGATGTATTTATAAAAATGTGTCAGATGTGTGATGTACAGACTCTGTGGAGTCCTTTAGCTGCTTACAGTGTTTCTCAGTAGACCGCATGTGTCAGAGTCAGACTCAGAGTCAGTGGTGGGTGAGGAACCAGGGTAAGGGGTGGGTGAGGAGTCAGTGTCAGTGGTGGGTGAGGAGCCAGGGTCGTTGGTGGGTGAGGAGCCAGGGTCAGTGGTGGGTGGTGGGTGAGAAGAAAGGATCAGTGGTGGGTGAGGAGCCAGGGTCAGTGGTGGGTGAGAAGAAGGGGTCAGTGGTGGGAGAGGAGCCAGGGTCAGTGGTGGGTGAGGAGCCAGGGTCAGTGGTGGGAGAGGAGCCAGGGTCATTGGTGGGTGAGGAGCCAGGGTCAGTGGCAGGTGAGGAGCCAGGGTCAGTGGTAGGTGGGAAGCCAGGGTCAGTGGTGGGTGGGGAGCCAGGGTCAGTGGTAGGTGGGGAGCCAGGGTCAGTGGTGGGTGGGGAGCCAGGGTCAGTGGTAGGTGAGGAGCCAGGATCAGTGGTGGGAGAGGAGCCAGGGTCAGAGGTGAATGAAGAGCCAGCCAGCGACACGCTCTGGGAGGTTGATATTGGAACTCTAAGTAGTCACCATTTTTAACGATCGTGCATCGTGTCCTCTCCTCTCTCTTAAAGACTAAAAGCAGATAAGGGAGGATAACAGTTAGTTACTTTGTTTTTTATCTTTGATGTTGCCTGTTACTGAATTGTATCACAGCTACGTCACATGTGTTTACTGAGTGGAGACATTAAAGCTATAGTTGGTAATCCTGTTCAGAAACACTTCTTGTTATACTGAGTGAAATGGTCCTTCCATCCTGAGAGTAGTCAATACATAATGTGTTCAGAAAAAGGAATGAAAAAAATCTGACCTCTGTGGCAGCTGCAGACCTGTAAAAACTCTGACCAATCCCTGCCATTCGGTGCAAATGGAAAGAACCAATCAGATGCCTTCATGTCTCGTCCTGCCCGAGTACCCCTCTGTCCCTCCCCCCCTCCTCCCTGCGTGCACTCATCACGTGTCACCGTTCCTGGAAATATTCAGCACACTCCTCAGCAGAAATACAGAGTTATCAGGAGTTTGCTGAACAATGGCAGAGAAAATGCGGCCAAAAGTATCACTTCCAGCGTTACTTGTAACAGCTCACCCCGCTAAACAGGCTGAGAAAAGAAAGTCGGAGGCAGAAAAGGCGGCAACGAAAAAGGCTTTGGATAAAGTGAGAGGACAAACCAGACGTCAACATCGGTGCAGCTTTTGAACGGTGGAGAAAACTGAGGGAGCTGAAGGGCCTGAAAAGTGATGCAGAGGTTGCTGTCTTTCTGTTGGACAGGTAATTATTTTTTTGCTTCGGGGGGATTTGTTATTTTACTTGGCTCTCCTCTGCCCTGCTGAGTCTGACTCCTACTGCAGGATGCGCATTCAAGCTTGTGGGGTCGTGGCTTTGGACGGAGCACTGACGGGAGGGGGAGGAGGGGGTGTAGCTTAGAGCAACTATAGCTTTAACAGTAACACTAGTATATTACCAATTCATGTCATCATCGCACCATATTGTTGTATTTAGAAATGTCTACTACACCATAAACATTTTCATATTGACTGTAAATGACTACTTACCCATTTGTTAACTCTTCCTGATCTGTCAAAGCCAACACTCCCATGGTTTTCTCTCTGTCCACCTCTGGCTGGTCCTGTTAACTGGGAGAGAAGTGCAGGTGGGGTTGATGTCTCCATCAGCCTCTATCTTGCCTGCCTCTGTCTTTTCCTGCTTCTTCTTTCAGCCTGTTTTTTCTCGTAGACCTGCCTGTCTGGTGGATCAGTAGTGTTGTTGGCTTTGACACTGTTCCTCCAGCTGTAGCAGTGGTTTAGAGTTCCAAGTTGTTTTGTACATGGAAAAAAGTTTTCTGTCAAGGGAGCTCCTCCAGCGATCTGGCGTCAGCATGTTGGGAGGAGAGGACCTCGAGCCTGTAGGAGGCACCATCATACCTGCGGGTCCATCAGTCTGAGGAGAAGGTGTGGCGTTCTCCCACTGGCTGGTGGGGGCAAAGGGTGTGGTCAGCTGGGTCCAGCTGTTGAACCCTCTGTAAGGAATGTAGGGGAACTCCTTTGAGCCTGTGATGAGGCTGTGGTACAAGGTGAGGAGGGACCTGCACAAGGAGGTCACGTTGGTGGTGCTCAGTGGATGGTTCCTCAACTTAGTGGCCACCATTTGCAGAACTGGACTTGGCCTCGGTAGTCCAGCTAAATGGAAAGAGGAAAAATGAAAACATTAGTCACAACATGATCGGACTAATTAGAACTGGATCATTTCTGACTTTAAACAGTTCACTTCACAGCAGGTCTTATTGTGGAAAACCTTATTTACATGTAAGATTATTCATCTGGCTCAAGACCAGAAAAAAGAACTCTTCCTTGTATTCTGAATGCTGAAAGTACATGTATAAAACACAGCATGACATTAAACTGCTTCAAATCCAATCTAAGTTTTTTCATTTGTTGTGTTTTGTAAACATGACAAATATTTAAATGTTATTTACAGTGTCGGAGTGGTTACTTTTGGAAAATAAATAGGTCACAGATCAGTAATTATTCTGTAAAAAAAAATCCAATATGTATTATAACTATTTTTCACATTTTCTTCATCAGAAGAGTTTCACATGAAGGTTCATACATTACTTAATCAAAGTACTGTAACCTATGACATTTGATTACTTCAGATTACATTTCTAACAAATGTTTTAAACTGCTGATGAAGTTAAAGCTGACTTTGTAGTCACCGACATTTTGATAAGTAACTGTAATTTAATTACATATTTTTCTCAGTAACTGTGACTGATTACAATTACATTTATTTTACCATTTAATTACATATAACTGGTTACATGTAACTAGTTACTCCCCAACTCTGAGGATTTAATAAAAGTCTGTCTGCTTCTTTTACAAAGAACTGTTACAGACTGTTTCCAAAAGTGTATCAGCTGCATTTGAAGTAAAAACGAAGTGGCTTGAAACAAATCAGCTGTATATTTCTGGGGCATATACAGACTGATGTGCTTTGCAGAGACGTTAGAGCATGGATGTAGTGGTTAATGATCACAGTGCTCCATGTTTTGAGCGGCCGTCTGACGTCATGCTAGCTCTAGTTGTGTCATTACCATAGCACGTGCAATATACACAACTTTTAGCATTTTTTAAAAAACAGCCCAGTCGCCATCTTAACTTTCATCAACTCAACGAGCCTGGTGCCAGAAACTCAGGGACTCAGATGTAGCTAGCTAACAGTTTGATGCTAGCCTGACCAAATGTTGTCACCCAAATGAAATGAAATAAGTCATTTATGATGTTTATGATGAAGTTTTACCATAGCGTGTGCTTAACACGCCAATGATGCCAAGGGACAGCAGGTAAGTTAGGCTACTTCTCCCGGCGTAAACCAACAGAGGCCATTTTTCAGTCAAACTTGAACACCTTGTTTCTGAAGATTATACAGGTTTTATTTATTCGGTGTTTTTCACGGTTTCTCAGTTGGAGAGTCACTTCCCAACACTGCAGCTTCTCAGGTCAGCAGCCAGGTGCAGAATGAAAATTAGAAATGTGGCCTCTGCTTTGATATGTCCGGCTCAACACGTCATTCCTCATCACCATGACTACCACCGACACCTTCAACTTCAAATTATTATTTGAAAATAATTATTTATTTATTTATCAACTTATTCCTCTATTTCCTCTTTTCCATAAAGTGAATAAATTGGTGTGTTTTTTGTGTCTTTGTTTGTTTTAGACAAAAATAAATAAACAGATAAGCAATTTGAAAACGTAACATTGGATCTCAGATCATTTCAATAGGCATTTTTTCCACTATTCTTTTAGGAGGGCAAATAGACTAAATTATTGATTGACTAATTGAGAAAATAATTTGCAGATCAACGAATAATTAAAGTAACAGTTGTTTGGGGCCTTATAGACCTTCACCTTTTCTTCTTCTTATTTTCAATGTTTTGGAAATAATTTCTTTTTATCGAAAATAGATTTTTTTTTCTCACAGTGAGCAGATGTCTATTTATATATTAATTATGCAACTGCCTAGAAAAACAGAGGTAACCTACAGAAAAAAAATAATGAAGAGTTCTAGAAAGCAGAAATAATATGAAGACCTTTACTTACTTTGCATTAACACATTTTATTATTATTATTATTATTATTATTATTAATATTCCTTTATTCAATTATAATTTAATTATTTATTAATTATGTAACAATCATGTATTTGTTTCTTTTGTTATTTATTTATAATAAATAATTAATTTAATAGGCTAATTAATTAATTTTACTCATTTCAGAGTTTCGTGTTCATTTAGGTTTAAGTCGTTTTTTCTTTGCCATAGACCTACAGCTTCGTTTAGTTCTGTCAGTACCTAAATCTCCTGCCTGCAGCGCTCCTCAGAGGAATGGGAGTATGTACATCAGCATCATGAGCTTCACCGTGTGCTTTTATTCACTTCTATCTGCGTGACACATGTGAGTTAAGTTTTTAATAACTCATTCAGTAGTGAAGGTGCTTTGCAACCAGCGACACACTGTCAGCTCCGGGCCGTTACACACACACAGTCACCACTGTGAGAGCTAATACATGCGCTGCCAGCTTTATACAGAAGAGTATTAGGGCCACTCATGCACTTTGAGTATAAAGTCGACCTTTAGAGACTATAATAACCAGCGCATGTGGCTGCTTCTGCAAGTTAGATGAACTGGTGAAACTATACTTCAGAATCGGCTTTAGTAACAAAGAAATTCTTTCTCTTTTAGCTCACAAACACAGTGTAGTTATCAGTATTAGGACTTTGAAGAGACTGTGCCGAAAACTGCGACTGTTCCGAAGGATAAACCACACAAGCTTGGAAGAGGTGGCCTCATTCGTGCTCGCTGAAATAGCGGGAAATGGACAAATGCAAGGCTATCGATGGCTGCACCTGCGCGCAGTTCAGAGGGGATATGTTGTATCACAAGATACAATAAGACATTTGATCAAGTTGTTTGATCCTGAAGGTGTGGAGCTCAGGCCCGGAGTGCCTCACAAGGGTTAACTGCATGGAGATGGGTATGTAGACATAGGTTGGCCTTTACAAGCACAGTATCCTGTGTAAAAACTGAATATAAATAAAAAATATTCATACTACCTGCATGAAACACAAGGCACTGTAAACAAGTAGTGTAACTGTTGTTCATGTGCTTATAACATGAATCATGGGGGAACTAACATTTTTCAGTAACAGTAAAAGATTATGAAAAGAATGTCTTCTTTTTGTAATAGAAGGGGTTTTTTTATCCACATTTTATAAACACTGAGCAATGTACAGCCTCCTTTTTGGGGAGAGTAATAATAATTAATTTCTGAATTCTTTAAAGTAATTGCATATTGCTCAAAGACCAAGAGGCTTTGGTAGATTGATACATTTTGCATGTCCACTGTTCTGTGCAGTGTAGAAAGCAGTTTATATTATCTGCTGCTATTGCAGCATCTCAAAGTGCAGACTGTGGCCATGTGAATCCAGGGGTGATATGGGGTTGCCAGAGACCAATGCTGTCTTCTCTTCCTACATAACTTTGACTCAAATTCGGGTAACAGAACACTACTCTCTCTACTGTCATGGGTCATCACTGCCCCCTCCCTGCCAACATCTTGGTCAGGAAGGACCAGGAGAAAAAAACAGGGTTTGGTTAGTTCATATGTCTTTGTTAAAGGCTCTGTTTTGGGGAAAGACAATAACAGCGCCAAACAGCTGAGCCTAAACTAGCCGACTGCCTACCTGCTTAACAAGCTAGACGCTAGCCAAAATCAATAATGGATATAACGTGATGACCACCACACAACCAATGTCAGTAGAATTTGTCATTGGTGCAGCATGTGAAGCTATCAGTATATTTTAGCTGAATATTTAGTATTGTGTAGGTTTACATTAGGCTACATAATTAACACTTGCAGTAATTTATTTGCTAAATGACAAACAGGCAATTCCCAATTGCCTGCAGAAAAAGTAGCTGTCTGCTTTGTTGTAATGTCACCAAGCAGTCTTATTCATACTGTTGGTCTCTTTTCATTTACCAATTGCAGCATAATGCCTAGCAAGGAAAGGCTGAGAAAAGAAAAAGAAAGGGAGCTACAGCAGGCAGCCCAGGGAAGCAGCTTTCTGCTCTCCTGGATAAAGCCATCTACCAGCAGCAAGGAGGATTAGGAGGCAGATGTACCTCCTCATTCCATTGATGAAGAAGAAAGGTCAGAGTCAAGACCAGAGTCATGTTAACTGTTTAGGGCCTTTTAAAGCTCAGATTTTAAAGTTGAACTGTTCCTCTAATTTTATCGAAATATTCTAAAAGCTGTCCACGATTTATTTTTGGCGGTGTGAAGCTATATTAGCTAACTATATTATTTTGTACCAACCATAAGTTATTTCTATGTTACAACACTTGCAGTAATCTTGTATTAACCTTAACAGGCTATTATTAAAACTTTGACAATGACAAATAGCCTATTAAAATGTATGCTATGTAGTAGGGTATTGAAGTTAGGCCATGGCAGTTACAGTCTGGTGTGGTGAGTCCAAGCAGTCTTACTCAAATAATTTATAAGTGAACATCATATCGTTTTGTTGATCTAGGCAGCTACTACAGCAGGCAGCTCAGGGAAGCAGCTCTCTGCTCTCCCACAAAAGGCCATCTGCCAGCAAGGAGGATGCAGAGGCAGCTGTATTGCCACCTGATACAGAACACATCATCACAGATGATGAAGAAAGGTCAGTGTCAACACCAGAGTCATGATAAGGGACACCTGTCTAGGGCCTTTTCAAGCCCTGATTTGAAGTTTAACTGTTCATCAAATTTTATTGAGACCTTATTATTGGCCTACAATTTATTTTAACAACACTAAGTGGTTTGACTGTTCTAAATCAGATATGAAGGTACTTGCCAAATGACAAATAGCCCATTAAAATTTGTCTGCAAAAAAGTAGCTATGTGGTAGGGTGTTGAATTGTGTCCATGACGGTCAGTTCTGGTGAGTCTTACTGTTGTAATGCATTGACTCTACCTTCAAGCAGTCTTACCCAAATAAACATTATTCTATTCTAGGCAGCTACTGCAGGCAGCTCAGGGAAGCAGCTCTCTGCTGCCCTGCAATAGGCCATCTACCAGCATGGAAGATGAGGGAGATGAATCACCAGAATATATAACAGACACAGATAAAGCAGAAATGTCAGAGTCCAGAGCAGCGACAGGTTCATGGACAGTTACAGAAACAGTGCTCTCTGATGATCAAAATGAGGGAGAGATGGAAGGAAGATCCTCCATAGACCAAGAAAGGCATGAGCAAGAACCAGCTGTTTGTGAAGGAGATGACACAATTGCAAAGATAGCTATTATGCAATATCCGACAGATCATTCGCATGTTGAAGCATTTCACATTAAGTGCAATGACAGCTATATTTCCGTGTGCTGCAATGTAGGCCCTTGTCAATCTGATATGACATAAAGGAGAGATTCATTGAGGTGTGCAATGCTGATACAACCAGGAGGCCAGGAGCTGGAGAACATTGTGTTCTCGCTTCAGCAGAACGGCCTAGAGCTGAAAACTATGTATGGCCTAGGGTACGATGGAGCAGCCAATATGAGTGGCATGTATAAAGGTCTTCAAGCCAGAATATGTGCACACAATGAGAAGGCCCTCTATGTGCACTGCAAATCACACTGTCTCAGTCTGGTCCTATTAATATAAACCCCTCCAATTCAGGACACTAAGTTATAACTACCTCCTCTCCTCGTCTCATCTCCTCCTTCTCTTGTCTCGTCTCCTCGTCTCATCTCCTCTCCTTCTCTCCTCCTCTCCTTGTCTCATCTCTCCATCTCTTCTCGCCTCTCATCATCTCCTCTCCTTGTCTCCACTCCTACTTGTCTCCTCTCCTCCCTCTCCTTGTCTCATATCCTCTCCTCTATCGTCTCATCTCCTCTATCCTCTCCTTGTCTCCTCTACCCTCCCCCTATAGTGGGATGATTATGAAGCCTTGAGTGTGCCAATACAAAGTAAAAAAAAAAAAAAACAAAACAATTTAAGAAGTCTCCTTACTCTGCCTTCACATGACTAATAAGTGAATGCCACAGAGATATCAAATTATGTGAAAAATGGTTATACGTTCTTTACTACTGTTGTGTTTACAAACATGTTTCCCCATCATGTTGAAAATTGTTAGATGCCCCTCAATGGTAAATGGTTTGAAATATCATTGTGTTTATTGATGATAGAATGAGCTCTATGGAGATGGTTGGAAGGTGAGTTTTGAATAACATGACCTTAGGCAGCCATCTTGGCTGCATATATTTTTCAAATTATGTCCAGCTTTGTCTGAGGAATTATTTTTTACATAGAAGCCAAATGCTGTGACCATAGTCTCTACATTTCTGATTTCAACCATCCACCTGAGGGGGCATTCAAAAATTTTAAATATGACTTTAAAAGTAGAGACAGTAAGTTGCTGCAGCAGCCTGGGTTCGACTCCAGCCTGTGGCCCTTTGCTGCATGTCACTCCCTTTCTCTCGCCCACCTTCACGCTTGTCTGTCCTATATATTAAAGACTAAAAAGCCCCAAAAAATATCTTTAAAAAAAAAAGTAGAGACAGTAAAAGTAATTCACTGGCGCACTGTAATGTATTGCATGACACATGTATATTTTTTGTTTTGTTTTTCACTGTCAGATGAGACATGTTACACTACCCTTGTGTTGCTAACACACCTGCTTCTCCTGGTTGTTGCAGTCTAAGATCTGCAATAATGCACTTAATTGACTTTGCACCAGTATGTTTTCAGTCAAGTTCAGATTCTGTTTACTTAATGAAAGCATTTGTCAGTACGCCACTGATCACTTCTGTAAAATGTCTCTCTTTTCATGTTTATCAGCCTGGAACGAGTATTGCATCACTTTGCCAGGATTCTGCAGCATCATCCACAACTCACTGACCCCAGCTGATGTGCATTGGTGATTTGAAAAGTACAACCAGGCAGTACATCATTGTTGCCAAGAATGACAACATAACCATTCCTCTGGATGATTAGTCTCGCCACCAGACAATCAGAGATCTCCGCCTTCTGATAGTCTGGGGACACTCCTTTCTAAAGTGTGTTTAACACACCGGAGAAAATGGCCGGCAACAAAGCAACGCCTCTTGCATTTTTAAAAAGGACACGCCCTCCTGGAAATGTGTGCTCCCCCTTTTCTTGTCCGCAAGGAAACAAACACTGAGAGCTTGAAAATGGATGCCGAGAGATTTAACTCTGTTTTATCAAACGTGTGGTCAGTCCACAAGATTGTGGAAATGAAGGACTTACAGCGACTTTGTTTAAAACTTTTAACGCAGTCGGACTATGTTTACGAGCAAGAGTTCAGTGAGCCACCGAAGGACCGCCCTGCAGATTTACTATTGGTTCTGCAACGTAGGGAGTTTTTTTAAACTGTATCCTGAAATTGTATCTGCCCATCTAAACACAAAATCAGGGAGAAAGACATCAGTCTTTAGTTAAGCAAAGCGTCTACTGGATGATGGACTGATGTGTGCTGTGGACAAACTTGTCAAACTGTACTGGGTCTGTAACCTGGTCTATCCAGCACCACTCAGCCCCGTCTTCACCTTTTTTGAGTATGTCTATGACATGCCATTCTCCACACAGAGAAGAACCAAAGTACTGGAACTGATTTCACAACTTAAAGCTTGTAAGTAAAGCAACATGTTCACCTGTCCAAAATATGGTGAGTCTCGCTTCACAGAGGTGAGAAACCTCATTTGGCATCGTCGTGAGATACATTGCTTATCAGATGGACAAAATGTGAAAATTATATGCAGCCAAGATGGCTGGCCAAGGGCATATCACAATTTAAATTCATTTTCAAAGCATCTCCATAGAACTCATTCTACAGTTTATTCTACACCATCAACGAGCGCTGTGTTCAACCAATTTTCCAGAGAGAGGCATCAAACAATTTAGTTGAAACAGATAATCCCATCACTGATGTTTTAGAGATTTCCAGTGATGCTGTAGATGTAGAATCAGAGTCAAGAAAACATGCTGAACTTAATGATTGTGCAGCCTCTTTTGTGGCACAGATGTGTGCATCATCTAATGTGACTTTAACAGATGTGATAAGAAGTGTAAACTGTACAAAAGAGTTGCTTGAGAGAACTGTCGACAGTTTGCAACAGCCCACAGCTTCTTTGTTGAATAGTTTGGATGTACCACATGGAAGTGAGGCTGTTCAAGCATTAATGAAGGAGTTTGAAAGTGCTAAACACATATTTGAAAACGTGGACACACAATATAAAATGCATAAATACTTCACTGAGAAGTTTTCCCTCATTAAACCACACAAAATTTTCCTGGGTCACAGGTCTGATACTGCAAGAAAGGATGGTCTAATGAAACAGATTTTGATTGCAGATACATGTCAGTACATACCTGTCATTGCAACTTTAAAGTTTCTATTCCAACATGAGTAAATGCAAGACCTCTTTCTTCAGAATAGGAAGAGCACTGATAACAAAATGCATGATTACTGTGACGGGTCTCACTTCTCCTCAAACCTGTTGTTTAAAAAGTACCCTGATGCTCTTCAAATACAACTATACTCTGATGACTTCGAAACGACAAACCCTTTGGGTTCCAAGACAAAAATACATAAGCTCAGAGCTGTCTACTTTACTTTGAAGAATTTTCCACCACAGTGCAACTTCTCTCTTGCAAATATTCACCTTTTTCTTCTGTTTAACTCAGTTGATAGAGAGGTATATGGATTTGACAAGATTTTGCAACCACTTCTGGATGACTTAAGATTTCTTGAAAATTCTGGTCTTACAGTGGAGTTAAAAGGTCAAAGCCATCTGCTGTATGGTATAGTTTGCCTGTTAACAGCAGATAATTTGGCGATGCATTCACTTTGTGGATACCTTGAAAGTTTTTCTGCAAACAAATTCTGTCAGTTTTGTATGATTGACAAAACAAATGCAAAGGTCAAATATGATGAAGGTGAAGTTGAGTTGCGTACCAAAGATAATTATCAGCAACATGTCACTCTAAATGAACCAAGCAAAACGGGTGTGAAAGAGGACTCCTGTCTGAATAAGCTTCAGTATTTCCATGTAACGGAGAACCTAAGTGTCGATATCATGCATCATATACTTGAACGTGAAGCCCCTTTAGAGGTCAAATTAATGCTGCGCCATTTCATTTATGAGGAGAAGCCTCATGACTTTAGCTTTGATGACTTTGGAACAGCTGAATAACCGGATTTCAAGTTTTCACTACGGATATAGTAATTTGAAAAACAAGCCAAGTGTCATTATGAACTTGAGATCTAGTGAAAGTGCAGTAAAACAGACAGCATCTCAAATGTGGTGCCTTTCACTGGTCTTGCCCTTTTTAATAGGAGATCTTTTTGACAGAAAAAATAAACATTGGCGTTTGTTGATTTTACTAAGAGAAATATGCAGCATCATCTTTGCACCAGCTGTTACTGGTGGGCTTGTTGTATTTCTAAAAGAGCTGATGATAGAGCACCATACTCTCTTCAGACAGCTGTATGACACAAGTCTCATCCCAAAACATCATTTTATGATTCATTATCCGAGGATGATGGTTTTGTTTGGTCCTCTGTCTAAACTCTGGTGCATGCGATTTGAAGCTAAGCACAATCCACTTAAAAGACTAGCACATGCAGTTTGTAACTTCAAAAATGTGTCAAAGACATTGGCTTTTAAACATCAGGTTCAACAGATGTATCACTATGAGCATACTGACAATCTGTCTAAGAAAACTGATCTTGTTAGTGTGGGGTCACTTGAGAAAGCAGATGTCTTGTTGGCCAACTTGAGGTTAACCTTTGAAACTGACCTTTCTTTGACTAGTACTCTATTTGTGTCTCATAGTGTTGATGTGTATGGCCAGACTTATAGAACTGGTTCTATACTGCCACTGAAAGCAGACCATAGAGAAGAATCTTTGTTTGGTGAAGTCATCCATATCTTGCCACAGGCAGTAAATGAGTCCATTCTCATGTTTGTGAGGATCCTTAAATTCAAGCACTTTGATGACCATTTTTATGCCTATGCAGTAGAAAGAACAAAAGAGTATGAACTGATTACATTGGCTGAAACTTCTGATTTTCGGCCATTAGATATTATGACTATGGCACCAGAGAGCTGTATTTGAACCCAAGGTACAAAATTGTATAGCTGGGATGTTCACTACACTGTAAATATGTTTTTGGATGCAACTACACAATTGCTGAATGTTGATGCTGGTACTATTTTGGCAGTTAGCCATCACATCTGTTCCATTTAGATGGTTTTGGTGTGAGGTGCTGTTTTGGCTCCTTTAGCTCATTGTTGTTTTTTGTGATCATTTTAAACATAATTTAAGTTGTATTGTTTGCATGTAAAGGAGTCTGTGAAGTAGGGAAGCTAACACATATATTACTTTTAATGTCTATTTGTCTGTGTAAAGTTTTCCTCTAGGTGACCCAGACAGACTGTACCAGTGGACACTCAACATGAGGAGACAGAACTGGACTCCAAACAAGACTTCCTGTCTGTGCAGTGAACACTTTGAGAGTCATCACTTCAGCACTGACTCCAGGATAAAGACACCTTCTTTCATACAGTACCTCACAAAGAGTCAAGAAACTTATTAGTTTAAAATGATGAATTATTGTCCATAATACATTTAAATGCATTACATATATTACTAATTTTCATACATTACTATGTACTCGATTAGGGCACAGCTTGCTCCGTACTATTACTGATAAGATGAAATTACTGACACACCAGTGCAGTTTAGTATTCCCCTGATGCAAAAGGCCAAATGAAGATTGTATCAATCAAGGAACATGACTATTTACCAACTTTTACATTTTAGTGCATTTTATGCAAAGACCCTTTATCATGGTGAGAATTGCTACTTCTTTCCCCACATACAGCCTGTGAAGAACCAATGGAAAAAATATTCTCAAAGTGAGTCAGCCGAACATAGCATGATTCCACAGTGACAGTGAGTTTTGAGAATAGTTCAATTTTCTTTTAATAACAACAATTATTTCAATGTGGATGAATTGCATACTGTTCATTCATACTCCAGTTGCCTTGGTAATACACTGTTAAATTTAAAATCACATTCAAATATAAAGTCGAATATCTACAGAACTTAAACACAAAACTATTTTATGATTGACAGCCACTTAATCAGCAATAAGATCATTTTTAATGTTTCATGTAATTTTTATTAGGGAAGGACATGTCTGAAGGACACTGCTGTGCCTACCATTTTCTCTTTCCCCAATGGCAAAGAGGATCAGCCAGTACGAAAAAGCTCGGTAAGTGAGGAGGTAAGTGACAGCCCTGTTTGTGCTGTAAATATCACTGAGGAGGTTGCAGATGAAGACAATGGGAGTAGTGCCAACAATCTTGCTGCCGATCAAAGCAATGTCATTATGATGGAAGACACACCTGAATGGGCCTTTGTTGCTCATGATGTCATGTATGATGACATTTCTCTGACGGCGAATGTGTGTGACGATGTTGGTTTGGGTAGCAAGACAATCCGAGTGGAAAACAGGCAGACTCAGCATCAGTCTTACATCACTCTTACAGCATGTCAACACAGCAGCCTAGCTGCTCTCTGAGTGATCACAGCTATATTGTTTCAGAGTCTCCAAGAACACTCAAAAGGAAAGCCTCTGCAGGAAATCTATGTGCAGCTCGCAAAAGGTTGAGGTTGCAAAGCCAGCGGACAAGGAGACCGAAGGCAAGAGTTTCTTCCTTGAAAGGTCTGATAAAAGTGCTTCAGAAGAAACTTCTAATTTCAGCTGAGTGTGCCTCTCTTCTTGACGGTCTTGATGATGAGAATACAGAGAATACAAAAGGAGAAAAAATCAGTGTTTTCTGAAAAACTGAAGCAATTCGCTACTACACTACACTTCTACTCTCCAAAGGCCTATGACTACATCAGAGAGAACAAAGACCATACGAAAATGGTACAGTAGCATCTCTGCAGATCCTGGATTTACTGTTGCTTCATTCACAGCTTTAAAGAGCCATGTTGCTGAACAGAAGAAAGAAGGAAAAGACACAGTTTGCTCATTGATGATGGATGAAATGTACATTCATAAGCAGACTGAGTTTGGTGGGACCAAATTCATGGCTATACTGACATCGGTGCTGGTGAAATGGAAAACGTTGTGGCAACACAAGCATTGGTCCTCATGGTTGTTGCAATCAATGAGTCTTGGAAGATCCCCATTTCCTACTTTCTTATAAACAGCATAATGGGAGTAGAGAGAGCAAACATCATCCGAGAGAGCCTGGTAAGGCTTCATGCAATCGGAGTAAGGGTTGTCTCCTTGACGTGTGATGGACCCTCCCAAAACTTTGCAATGGTCAAAGAGCTCGGTGCCAACCTGGACATCATGGACATGAGATCTTACTTTCTCCATCCTGAGGATCACACACAAAAACTCCATGTGCTCTTGGATCCATGTCACATGCTCAAGCTTCTTCGGAATGTGTACTCAACAGCTGAGGTTCTGGCAAGAGAAGATGGTCAGCAGATAAGTTGGCAGTATATTGAGGAGCTCCACAAGCTTCAGGAGAAGGAAGGCCTGCGTCTCAGCAACAAACTAAGAATGGCGCACATTCAGTGGCAAAATCAGAAAATGAAGGTCCATCTTGCAGCCCAGCTCTTCAGCAGCAGTGTGGCTGCTGCCATTGAGTATTGTGATCAGGAGCTAAAGTACCCACAGTTCAGTTCCTGCGCACAATTGATGCAGCCTTTGATGTCCTAAACAGCCACAACCCACTTAGAAAAGGACTCAAAGCACCCATCAAGCCAGCAACTAAACTCTGTGCTAGGGATATTTTAGAAGAAACAGTCACTTCTCCGTGGGCTCAAAATGAAAGGGAGAGACAACAGACTTGTACATATGCATTCCACATAGAAGAAGACACCCATCTATGGTTTCATAGCTTGTTGCAGGAGTGTGATGGGCATCTACGAAGACCTGGTAGAGCAGTCGACTGCCCCATGCCGATACCTTCTGTCCTACAAACTCAGTCAGAACCACTTGGAGCTGTTCTTCTCTGCAATCAGAGCTCGTGGAGGTTACAACAGCAACCCCAATGTAAGGCAGTTTCGAGGGGCATACAAGTGCCTCCTTGTAAGGCACAAAGTGAAAAAGGGCACAGGCAACTGTCTCCTTCATGACAACACAACCATTCTGGACTCAACACCTGCAACTGTGAACATTGCACGCAGGGTGGAAGTGGAGCCTGTCGAAGTGCTTGTGCCTGATGATGACACCCTCTCTGACCTTCCAGATGTTGACAATCTGTCTGAGTACAAGGAGGCAACAATCTCATACATCACAGGCTTCATTGTAAAAAAGGTGAAACAGAAGCTTACTTGCATGCCTTGCTCACACGCACTGACATCAGATGACTTGGTGCATCGATTCCTGACTTTGAAGGACAGAGGTGTCCTACAGAAACCATCACCTGGCATCACCACAGTTTGCCAAGCTACTGAAAGATGCTTCCAGAAGCTTCTAAAAACCAATGAGGGAAAAGCTCCACGGGGAAGAGGAACAACTGCAGCCATTGTCACCCAGGTTCTTTCTGATTTTTCAGAGAAGAATCTCTTCCCACAGCTGCACAGCCACATGTTTGACATGTGTGTTGAAGCTAACCATGTCCATGTTCTGGTGAAGATGGCTTCCGCATGGTACTGCAAAATTCGGTTAAATCATATAGCAAGGCGGGAGACAGATAAAGTAAAAGAAGGCAAGGCAGTCTGCAAAAAACTCACCAAACTTATCCATTTTTATGGAGATTAAGGAAAAGTTGTGAAACTTTTGATCTTGATATAAACTACCCCAGTAGTCTGCTAGTTATCTTGACTATTGACCTATTAGATGTTTACTATATGTACATTAGATCCCAAAATTACATAATTTATAGCATATCATAGTTTTGCCTTTGCAGTCGCTTTAAAAGGAGATATGCTAACATATGCTTCTCAAATGCTAATGATTTCTGAATGAATGGATATTTGTCATTATTTTTGGCATTTGGCAGGGGTTTTCATTAGCCTGGCAGCCCGCCACGCCTGTACAATTATAGAGGAAACACTAGAATGTATACCTGTTGGCCAGAATGTAGCCAACACCTTTTGTAGTTTTCAGACTTAGAACATGGAACATGGCAAGCACAGAGCCTAACTCTCTTTAACATTATAAATGTTACTTTGAGCCTGCATGAAAGGGGCCAAAGTAACTTTCAGTGTCTGCTGCAAATCAAGTACACGTGTTGTCTCAAACTAACTCCAATATAAGTATAAGTAAGTATATACTGAAGAAGCACTTGTATGTAGACAACCCAACCTATTACCAGAATGATTTTCAGTTGGAGCCTGCATGAACGGGGCCCAAATGACCAGGAAATCATAGGACGCTGAGATGCTACACTAAAACATGCGAATATAACATTCTAAGCTGCACAAAGAACCTTTACTTAGGGAGCCTACTGTAAATGACACAGATATTGCTACTCAATGTCATAGTTTGCATGGGGTTCAATATCTCTTAGACCCCCCCTTAACCTCCCTGGTTAGTGTTTCTGTAGATAGTTTTTGGAATTGTATCTCCAAGTTCAGAAGCTACTTAATGCCATAGTTTGCATGGGGTTCAATATCTCTTAGGGTCAGTGATATTGTTAACCATGTATTAAAATACATATGCAACCTCCCTGGTTAGTGTTTCTGTAGATAGTTTTTGGAATTGTATCTCCAAGTCCCGAAACAGGTAAGTGCATATATAAAAAAACATTAGGATAAAAAGCATAAAAAAAGTTAGTGTTTTTCTTATACGATCATTTACTTCAGTTGCACACAAGTTAACGTCCATGGTTTGTTTCATTTTATATCATAGATATTTAAGTTATTGAAGTGTGTTACACAGTAATTTAGTTTTGTAGGTAATGTTATAGATAATAGAATTGTATATTGTATTTGTATTGTTATTGTATATAGGTTCTCCAGTGTTGTATATGTATTGTTTTCTCTGTTTTTCTCCTTATGTCTTGTTCCCGTGCTTTTTAGTTTCTTGTATGTTTGTCCTGGCCTGCACCTTGTCGTGGTGAGTGGGCTTTTAACCAAGACAGACCATAGTCAATGTTTTCTACCTGTGTTTTTAACCTGTCATCTTTCTCTCATGTAGGACACTTGAGGAAAGATAAAACGCCTCGGCCAATGTGATGTTTACTCCACAGTAAAGAGGTTGTTTCACAAGAAATTAAGATTTTGCAAATTATGACACTGGGTTCTAATCCATAGGTTTTATAAATGCTGTTATAAATCTTTTCATTTATTTCATGTGTACTTTTTATGACCTTTTAATACGGATGTTTTCATGAATGCAAGCTTTGACTTTAGCTTGTTAAACTGTTTGTGTAATGGTTACAATTTTTGTTATATAAAATGGATCAGACAAAATTTACTTAAGAGTAAAAGTACATTTTTGAAAGCTGTCATTCATCAGTTTCCTGTGATGATTGGAAATATAGTGGTGATTTAAACCATTAACAAAATATAATAGTTAATAGTTATTAATGGCTTTCATTTATGTCTTAACATTTACCCAAGTTTGCATTGATCTCAGCAGAATGTAAAAAAAAATGAAAAGCTGATATGTGCTGGATTTGTTTGGACATTTCTTTAAGACAAATGAAGAAAATTCACTGAGAAACAAGTCTCCTTTTGTGAAAAACAAGGAATTATCTGCACACTGAACAGTTTAAAGCCCCGTAGGAGGTATCATTTATTTGTGACGTGACATATAAGAAGGTTCTGTGGATATTGCTCAGTACTGAGGCTTATATAGTGAGGCTAAAAATAGTAACACACAATTGGCTGATTATGTTTCTGTTTGCCTCACTATGAAAATGTCACGATACCTTTGCCTGAGGAAGACCCTCTCAGAGCTGGCAACATAGCGAACAAGTGATACCTGCTTGGGGGTTTCAAAACCATTGTGTCCAGCTAATTCTTTGTTTTTCACTTTGAGCCCTTTTATCCAGTCACATTCTTCTGTGTTAAAACTAGACTTCTAACAGAGCAGCAAACAAAGGTTACTCTCCAAAATTTTCTCAGGCTCTGCTGCTGGGTGTAAGGTACTTAGTTATCTTCAAGTACAAAGTTAAAATAATCAGGCCCACACAGAAATGGACTGCTTAGATATTTGTCAATGTCATAATAATAACAATAATTTTATTTATAAAGCACTTTTCAAGCCATGCACAAAGTGCTTTCCAAAATAAAACAAACAAACAAGCAAACACAAAAGACAATAAAAACCATAAAATATAATGTGATTAACTGTAGGCCATAGTGTAGAAGTGGGTTTTGAGAAGGCTTTTGAAAGTTGTGATGGAATCTGTTGATCTTACGCTGAGGGGAGAAAGCAGAGAAAGCACGGTCACTCTTTGTTTTTAATCTTGAGTGAGGAGCCATTAAGAAATTTTGCTCCTCTGATCTCAAAGGTCTGGCTGGTGAGTACCGCATTATATTCTGGGGCCAGATCATGAATTGCCTTATGGGTGATTAATAGAATTTTGAACTGAATTCTAAAATTAACGGGCAGCCAGTGCAAAGATGCTAAGATTGGTGTGATATGACATGACCTTCTTGATTTGGTTAATAATCTAGCTGCTGAATTCTGAATAAGCTGTAGTTGTGAAACTGAGTGAGAGTTTAAGCAGGTAAAGAGCGAGTTACAATAGTCTAGGTGTGATGATATAAAAGCGTGAATAACTTTTTCTGTGTTGTTGTAGCTGAGCATGTGTCTGATTTTTGAAATATTTCTTAACAAATTTGAATTGTCTTTCTGATGTGGTGTTCAAACGATAAGTTACTGCTGAAAATTACACCAAGGTTCTTTGCAACCGGTTTAACATTGTTACTGAGTGAACCAAGAGAAGACTGTATCTGTTGTTTATGACATTCTGGGCCCAAGATCAAGACCTCAGTTTTGCTACTGTTGAACTGAAGAAAGTTAGCTGCCATCCAGTTCTTGACACTTGATAGGCAGGAGGTCAGTGTGGTGAAATTGTTTAGTTCATGTGGCTTTAATGAGAGGTATAACTGTGTATCATCTGCTTAACAGTGGAAAGAGATGAATGATATGTCCAAGGGGTAACATATATAAAGAAAATAAAATTGGTCCCAGAATGGATCCTTGGGGTAGTCCACAGGTGATGTCTGCTGTATTTGAATTGAAGACCTGAATAGACACAAAAAAATTCCTATTTTCCAGATATGAGGTGAACCAATCCAATACAGTGCCAGTGATTCCAGCCCACGACCTTAGTCTCTCTATGGGGATGCTATGCTCTACCATGTCAAAGGCTGCGCTTAAGTCCAGCAGCACAAGGACAGAGCATTGAGTCTGCAGCCTGTAACAGATCATTTGTCACACGAAAAAGAGCAGTTTCTGTGCTGTGTAATTTTCTGAAGCCACTCTGTAATTTTTCAAAAATATTATTGTCTCTTAGACGCTCTAAGAGTTATGTTAGAATTACCTTTTCTAATATTTTTGAGAAGAATGGCAGCTTGGAAATTGGTCTCAAGTTTTTTATGTCTGTAGGGTCCAATGAGGGGCTTTTCAAGAGGGGCTGAACGCATGCCACCTTGAAAGAATCAGGTACACACTCAGAGGAGAGGGAGCTGGGAGCTGCAGGTTGTAATTTTAAGCAAATGAGGTGCTATGGCATCCATTACTTCCTTCAGGAGTTTGGTGGGAAGAGGATCCAGGGGTTGAGTAATTCCATATGAGGACCTTGCATATCCATGTATGACGCAGGGAGGGGTATCTGTGCTCTAATGGTTTTAATTTTATCTATGAAAAAAGTGAGGAACCTTTCACATTCTGCAGAAGATGAAGATGAAGATGTCGGTAGCAGTTGTTTGCGGGGGACTAACCAGATTGTTTATAGTGCTAACCAGATTGTTTATAGTGCTAAATAAAGTGCAAGGATTGTGCTAATTAACAGAAAATAGTTGTGAAAAGTACTGGGTTCGAGCCTCTTTCATCTTATTGTTATATTGTTGTAAATGATGTTTTAATGATTGATAATGTACTTGTAATTTGCTTGATTTCCACTGTCTTTCAGCTCTCCTGCATGTTCTTTTAAATGATCGAATGTCTTCATTTATCCAGGGGCTTCTGTTCACTGTTGATTTTAGCTGGGATTTTAGAGGTGCAACCTTGACCAATGTAGAAGTACACAGATTATTAAAAGTATTTGTAAGGTCGTTAGTATTTGAAGGGCATGTTATAGAGTTCACAGCACGTTTAAAGATGGGAATAAATGTCTGCTGTGTGCTCATTTATAACTCGAAAACACACCTTTTTTTTGTGATTAGTCTCTGCAACATGAACCGCAGTGTCAAATCAGATGCACATATGGTCAGACAGATATAGGTCTGTGATAGAGAGGTTGTCTACATTAATCCCAAGGGTGAACACTAAATCCAGGGTGTGGCCACAATTGTGAGTTCGGCCTTTAACATGCTGAACCAGGTTGAATGATTCAGTGATGTTTAGAAACGCTTTAGATGTGTGGTTTGTGGTATCATCAATATGAAAATTGAAATCACCAATGACAATTAATTTATCATATTCAACCACAATGGATAATAGGAGATCTAAAAATTCTGTTAAAAATGCAGGGTTCAATTTTGGTGGACGATATATGAGAAGGCAGACTATAGGACAGGCACATTTTATTTTAAGCATTAGGGCCTCGAAGCTGGATGGCTTAGCCACAGCAATGGGGCTGCACTTAAATTTATTGTTAAAAATTGCGGCCAGAACACCTCCACTGTCGTCAAATCTGGGATTTGAAAGCGATCTGAAATTAGGTGGGCATAATTCAATCAACTGACTAAATTCACCAGGCCGAAGCCACGTTTCAGTTAAGAACAAGAAGTCTAAGCCTGAGGAGGTAATGTAGTCATTTAATAAGAATGTTTTCCCTGATACTGACCTTATATTGAGCAAGGCACACTGGGCAGGCTCAACATCTTTAGTAGTTTGTTTGATGTATCAAATTTTGTGGATTTGAACGAGTGCTTTTTGGTTTGTAGAGTCTGGGTTTAATCAATATTGGAATATCGACTGGGCTGTGAGATGAGGGGATCATGGACTGGGCGGGGTCTTGTTGGAGAGAGCATCATTTTAACCTGAAGGCAATGAAATGTATAAAGTTGCGCATCAACCTTTCAGTTCCCATCCTGTTCAGGTGTAACCCATCTGGTTTAAATAGGTCATGGTCTGTCCAAAAATAGTCAAAGTTGTTTATGAAGCCTAGCCCAGTGGCAGTTGCAAAGTTTTGCATCCAGCAATGTAAACCAAAGAGGCGGCTGAAGTGTTCGGAGCTTTTTAACATGGTGGGTATTGGGCCAGACAGAACGCAGATTTTCCCGAGGCTTTCCACTGTGTTGACCAGTGATTCTAGATCATTCTGAAATTTAAAGGATTGTCTGGACATTACGTCATTTGTGCTTGTGTGTAGCACAACAGTTTGAGCTGTGGGATGGAGATCGATAATGGACGGAATCAGCTCTAAGAAATCAGTAGTTTTTCCACCAGAGAGGCACTACGTTATGGAACCTGGAAGATGCACATTTCTAATGAAGTCACCGATTATAAGAATTTCAGGAGTTTGATTTTCACAGCCGTTATCATAGACCGCTAATTTAGGCGGCAGGGATGGATGGGTGATGACCGGGTCATCTGGAGTAGTAGAGTCACCTGCGCAGATGACATCATCGCCAACTTTTGAGGAGACCGGCTCCACGTTTGGCTGGGGGAAAGAGGACTGCGGGGCCGGAAGAGAAGGCCAGGATTTTGGGTTGGATAATGAGGGAGGAGATGTGTGTCTGGAACGTTTTTCCTTGGACATCAGTGGACTGGTTGGAGGAGTGCGCCGCTTTCTTTTGTGAGAGGGTGGCAGCGCAAGCTGCTCCAGAGCGGTGTGTGAACAGGTGGCCATTTGCTCAGTTAGCTTCTCCAATGGGGTGAAGAAGTTGGACAACGGGATGCAATCATCGTCATTGTCTTCAGAGTCCGGAGTAAATAAGGGGAGAGAGACCCGTCTCCCCTTCCTGCCAATGGTCGCCCAGGAGGGAGAGTGATTGTTTGACTTGCCTGGAAGAGCAGCGATGTTAAACATTAATGCTTTATCTTTTATCTGTAGTGTATGATTTGCGTGTCCTTTCAATTGACAGTCACATTTGATTATGAAATACAACATTCAGTCAGTGATAAAGACAGAAGGAGTGCAAATGTAAATAGAATTTATTAAAATTTTGGTGACATGTTTAAAACAAACAAACAAAAACCAGACAGACAGACTGGGCCTGTGAACATAGTGAACAGTGTACAGTCTATGTGTAACAGCCATGCCCAGCATGTGGGAAACATGGAAACACAGAGTAACGTTAAATGTCCCACATGCAACAGGCCCAACAAAAATTACCTCGTTGAAGCCGGACTCATTCCGCACTCACTTTCAGAAATCCTTATGACGCCCACATTTGGGAACAAACGAGGTGATGACTATGTTGTACATTTGGATTGCCTGGAAGCTGAAGAGAGGGAGAAAAACGAATAGAAATTATAGCTGCTGTGCAGCAATGGTCAGGGCTGGGCAATTTTAGGCAAAATTAGGCAATTCTGAGCAACCAAGTAGAGTGTAGGAAGATGAAAAAAAGGTGGCATTCTAAGCATTAGAGACTATGCTCTATCTCACTGAGCTAATTAGCAAGAGACAACTCTGCGGTATATATGTTTAAAACTTCTTCTAGCTCATTATAGGAATTCTACAGTTGCAGTGATTAGTCAATAAATCAGTAAGTCAAACATAATTAATCCACAACTATTTCATGATGGATTTATTGTTTCAGGCATCAGTGTTGGAGTTACCTTCGCAGATTTGAGGATATCCTCCTCAAATCTTGCTTTATCATGGTTTTGGACCTTTAGTCAGACAAAGTGAGATGTTTGTGGATGCCAGATTGGAATTGGGGAAAGGTAATATGAATTTTACATAATTTTATAGAGAAACATTTAATATAGAAAATAACTGAAATGCTAATCAATAATGAAATGATTCATAGCAGAGATAGGCCTATTTGTAAAATTGTAAATGCACCATTACAGCTTCATTTTAAAAGGAAATCAACATTACCTTTCAGCAGCAAAACTGCACAAATAAAATAAAATTAGGCTAAGCAGAAAAAACAGGGAACAGAGACAAGGGATAACAGGGAAAAGTGTTGATAAAGAGTATTTGTCTCTCCGCGAAACTGCCTGGATCATAATTATATTAACCTTAGTAGTCTCTAATCCACATAGCATGATGTCTGAACATAGGACTTTCACATTAGAATGTCCATTCTGGCTTAGCTGAGGCTTGAACTCACAACTTCTGAGACTGAGGTCCCTCTTCTATCTCACTGAGTTAATTGGCAACTGACAGTTCATGTGTGGCTTCACAAATTGACTAAGCCAAGCATCAGGGTGCCAGACAGTAGCCATCCATGCCATGGAAAAGCAAAACATCAAAATTTTGAACTTTAGAGGCTTGCTGTAGCGCCACCATCAGGACTATTGTCTTGTGTTTCCAGTTGAGGACATCTGGCATGGGACTGGACCTTTATGAGAAGTTTGGGTAGATTTCTCATATGGAAATGTTGAACGAGCTGAGGCTTGAACTCACAATCTTCAACACCAAGAACCATCCTCTATCTCACTGAGCTAACTGGCAAGACTAAGCCAGTCACCTGTGTGCAAGACAGCAGCTGTTAGTGTGTAAAGGCAGATTTCAAACGGCTGTCAAAAATTCAGTTATTAAGACAAAAATCCAAAAATACACAAATTGCATCTGGACAGCATGGAGATGTTGGTCATTTGTTTTTAACAATGATTTATTGGCTCCATAAGTGAAAAACTGATGTTTAAAAATGCCATTTTTGCATTGACTCCAATTGTTGGCATGAGAGCGAAATTCAAAATGCTGTAAAAAAATTCAGTTTTTGAGATAAAATTCTGATATTTTCCAAACATCATCTACCATGACTCCAAAATTTTGTCATTTTTTTAATGAACATTGAAAATGTATTTAGCAAGAATTTGCAAGTATACGTTTACAATACCGTTTACAGTCAAACATTTTGATGCACTGTAGGCTCAATTTTTGATAAATCAAAAATCTGTGTGGATCGTTTGTGTAGGACAGTCTGAAGATGCTCTGTAGCAAGTTTGGTGTCAATTGAGCAAAAATTGTGGGAGAAGATTTAATAAGTTTTACAGTTTTTGAAAAAACAGAGTGATGGACTTCATAATTTGCAACAGGTTTCAGTGTACAAACGTTTTGTCAGTATTGGGGCTACATTTTGGTGAAAGTTGCAAAGCTGTAGCACATATGGTTGATTTGTTATGAATTTTCAAAATTTTGAACTTTAGAGGCTTGCTGTAGCGCCACCATCAGGACTATTGGCCTGTTTTTGTAGCTGAGGCAATCTGGCATGGGACTGGACCTTTGTGCAAAGTTTGGTGATTTTTCGTGCATGGGAAGTAGGATTTCCTCAGAAGAAGAAGAAGAAGAAGAAGACAACAACAACAACAACAACAACAACAACAACATGCAGTAGAACAATAGGGTCCTGGCAGCTTAGGCTGCCCGGCCCCTAATAAAGGAAGGAGGAACTAGAAAAAAGCAGAGGAGAGAAGAAGGCCAGGAGGGATCCAAAAAATGTCATCCCTTCAGCAGACAATGGCAGTCACTGTGCACTTTGCAGGAAAACAACACCAGAATCAGAGGCTGAAGTTGATGATGCTGTCCTGGAGGGAGAGTGGCTATGTCATAAATGTTGTGTCACTGCATAGAACACCTGCACACACACACACACACACACACACACACATTACTGTACAACCTGATCTCACAGAAATACGTGAAATGACCACGACCTCTTAACACCGCATTTCATGGTGGCAGCACGTAATGGGTTGAAATTACATGCCGGTACCACGGAAACAATGCCAGTGTAAAGTGAATTTGGATCCATTGTCGTAGTCATACCTGTCAAGTCTCACATTTTGGCCGGGAAACTACTGTATTTTACCCCTCTTTCCTGCCCTCTTTCTTTCTGCCTCACCAAACTGAACTCTGTCACTAGCCTCGCGAGAACTGCCACCTGCAGCAGCCTGGGTGGCAGTTGTCGCGAGGTTAGTGTCGACAGCGGGTCTGGTTGACAAGTGGTTATTTTAGATTTCTTGTACACCCAGGGACGGGTTTTGCTATGGGCAATGTGGGCGACCACCCAGGGCACAATCTATGTGAGGGTGCTTGTCCAAAAAAAAAACCAAACCAAACTCGCGGTGGGCGCCGAAAAATTTCCCTTATTTTGAAATCCAAAACTTGACAGGTATGTATCCACACTGTCTTCCTTATTCACGTGCTAAAGGTGCATGTTTACATTCCCTGCCTTTCTAGTTGTTATTAATGCTTTTTGTCTTTCACGTTACCCTTCTCAGACCTCTGATTGTCTCGCATTTAGAGTGGTGTTGTGGAGGGGTAGCATATTTTGATAGTCCAATAACATCCTATCAAATAATGCTCCCACTACTCAATGCATTCATGTAAGACTACTAATCACCTCACTGCCACTGTAGGATTAATGGCAGCATATTTAGACATATCATTTTAACATTTTTAATCAATATTTCAGGGGTAGCATATTATGATAGTCCAATACCACCTTATCAAATAATGCTCCCACTCATACCTGTCAAGTCTCCCGTTTTGGCTGGGAAACTACCGTATTTTACCCCTCTTTCCCGCCGTCCTCCCGTATTAGTATTTTCCCGTAAATCTCCCATATTATAATATAATTTAAAAAAAAAAAAAAAAAACATTACTCTACCTCACCAAACTGAACTCTGTCACTAGCCTCGCGAGAACTGCCACCTGCAGTAGCCTGGGTGGCAGTTGTCGCGAGGTTGGTGTCGACAGCGGGTCTGGTTGACAAGTGGTTATTTTAGATTTCCTGTACGCCCAGGGACGGGTTTTGCTATGGGCAATGTGGGCAATATATGACACTACGTGTCTACTCTACAGAGACCGCAACAAAAAGGAGCAGGCTTGGGTGAAAGTCGCCGAGGAGACTGGTCTACCTGTTAAGTTCTGTAAATATGTGTCTTTTATTAGTTTGCAGAATGGTTGTACTATGAACGTTAGCGCTAGCTTAGCTCCAGTTAGCACAGCCGGCTTCCCCGCCATAACGTACCTGTCTGTTACCCATTGTGTTTTTTGTCAGTGGAACAATGTTGAAAGAAATGGAAGAGCCTCGGGGACACTTATTTAAAGGAAAGGAGGAAGGAGAGAGAAAAAAATAGCGGGCAGGGCCAGTGAAGAGGTGGAAGTACTCTGCGGTCCTTTCTTTCCTCGACCCCTTCATAACCCCAAGGGAGACCAGCGGGAACATGGGTCGGGGGGTCGAGGATAGGGCCGCAGGGTACAGAGAGTCGGAAGCAGGGCCGGTCGAGGACCAGGGAGAGGCAGCAGGCCCCTCAGGGATTGAGTCCGGAGGTTTGTTGACAGATGAAGATGCACACAGATAAAGCATTGCAAACTTATAGAAGAGATTTCTGTATCGATGGATAACAGATTTGTATAGATGTCTCAGCATAGAGATTTCTTTTCACAGCCTGTACTATAAAAACTGACAAAGAAAATTTGAAAATACCCTAAACTAATATGTATTCTCACCTACAAAACCTGCAATTAAAACACTTGAATGGAACAAGCCCATGGAAGAACACAAGTCACTGAATGGGAGAAAACTGCTTCCTTTGAATATTCAGTAGCTAGAATGAACAATACAAAAGGGAAATTAAGTAAGTCAGGGATCATTTCTTTCTTTACATGAAGGGTTCACTACATTAAAGGGTTGTGGAGGCTAGATATTACCATGGCTGGGACTGTATGATGTATTAATATGGGTGCATTTGTAAAATGCTTTATGTGCTGTAATTGACAGTGAAAGCTAGAATGACTGAGACAATTAAAATGTAAACAAAAAACTAAAGACACCTTTGTCACTACTACAGACCACCCAGCACAAGACTCTCCCAGCAGCAGTGACACTGAAGCTGCTCCTGCTGATGGCCCTGCTACTGGCCCTTCTTCTGGCCCTGCCACAGCCCCTGCTGCTGCTGCTGCTGCTGCTGCTGCTGCACCTGCACGAGGGAGAGCACCCAACGGTCTGAGTATAATTTTTGCATGGTGTTTTTCACCATGAAAAGTACCTTTCAAAGTTACTTTCAGTTTGACTCCTATCTTTTTGTCTGTTGCCTGATTTCAATATTTTAACAAATATTCACTGAGATATTGTGTAACTTCGACCTTTTGAATTGATTGAACGCAGCAGTTAATGTTTCCAAAAAATATGTTTCCATTTCACACAGTGACGAGAAGGGCCAGGAAGAGAGGGAGGGAGGACAGAGAGACGCCCAGGCAGAGCCGAATTGAGGAGCTGCTCCTGGAGGCCCTCAAGAGGCAAGTGCAACCAGGTCCACCTGATCCTCCTCGTCAGCCTCCCTCAGAGGATGAAATGTTCCTCCTCAGCCTGGTTCCTTCCCTGCAGAGATTGCAACGAACCAGGCTTTTCAGTTTTTTAAAAAAAATAGGTGTCCCTGAGGCCTCCATTTCAGATTGTTAATCACTCAAGCCTGCTCCTTTTTGTTCTCTGTAGACACGTTATTTGTATATATTTTCATCACTTTTTTATGTTTGTGTTTATATCTATGTATATTTTTATAACTTTTTTGTTTGTTTATATCTACAGTACAGGCCAAAAGTTTGGACACACCTTCTCATTCAATGCGTTTTCTTTATTTTCATGACTATTTACATTGTAGATTCTCACTGAAGGCATCAAAACTATGAATGAACACATGTGGAGTTATGTACTTAACAAAAAAAGGTGAAATAACTGAAAACATGTTTTATATTCTAGTTTCTTCAAAATAGCCACCCTTTGCTCTGATTACTGCTTTGCACACTCTTGGCATTCTCTCCATGAGCTTCAAGAGGTAGTCACCTGAAATGGTTTCCACTTCACAGGTGTGCCTTATCAGGGTTAATTAGTGGAATTTCTTGCTTAATCAATGGGGTTGGGACCATCAGTTGTGTTGTGCAGAAGTCAGGTTAATACACAGCCGACAGCCCTATTGGACAACTGTTAAAATTCATATTATGGCAAGAACCAATCAGCTAACTAAAGAAAAACGAGTGGCCATCATTACTTTAAGAAATGAAGGTCAGTCAGTCCGGAAAACTGCAAAAACTTTAAATGTGTCCCCAAGTGGAGTCGCAAAAACCATCAAGCGCTACAACGAAACTGGCACACATGAGGACCGACCCAGGAAAGGAAGACCAAGAGTCACCTCTGCTTCTGAGGATAAGTTCATCCGAGTCACCAGCCTCAGAAATCGCAAGTTAGCAGAAGAGATTTGTTTGGGCCAAGAAACACAAGGAATGGACATTAGACCAGTGGAAATCTGTGCTTTGGTCTGATGAGTCCAAATTTGAGATCTTTGGTTTCAACCGCCGTGTCTTTGTGAGACGCAGAAAAGGTGAACGGATGGATTCCACATGCCTGGTTCCCACTGTGAAGCATGGAGGAGGAGGTGTGATGGTGTGGGGGTGTTTTGCTGGTGACACTGTTGGGGATTTATTCAAAATTGAAGGCACACTGAACCAGCATGGCTACCACAGCATCCTGCAGCGACATGCCATCCCATCCGGTTTGCGTTTAGTTGGACGATCATTTATTTTTCAACAGGACAATGACCCCAAACACACCTCCAGGCTGTGTAAGGGCTATTTGACCAAGAAGGAGAGTGATGGAGTGCTGCGGCAGATGACCTGGCCTCCACAGTCACCGGACCTGAACCCAATCGAGATGGTTTGGGGTGAGCTGGACCGCAGAGTGAAGGCAAAGGGGCCAACAAGTGCTAAACACCTCTGGGAAGTCCTTCAAGACTGTTGGAAAACCATTTCAGGTGACTACCTCTTGAAGCTCATGGAGAGAATGCCAAGAGTGTGCAAAGCAGTAATCAGAGCAAAGGGTGGCTATTTTGAAGAAACTAGAATATAAAACATGTTTTCAGTTATTTCACCTTTTTTTGTTAAGTACATAACTCCACATGTGTTCATTCATAGTTTTGATGCCTTCAGTGAGAATCTACAATGTAAATAGTCATGACAATAAAGAAAACGCATTGAATGAGAAGGTGTGTCCAAACTTTTGGCCTGTACTGTATATATATAAAAAAAAATCTACCTCAGCTGTCTTTCTTCTTCTTTCCTACAGAAACAATTCTCATCTGCTTTCATATGTTTATTGCACACACAGAACATTGTGTACTGTATTCTGTAGGTTCCAGCTGTGCAGAAGCTTTTAACATAAAGTGCACAAAAGTAAAAAAATATTGCAGGATGTTTGCTCAGTAGTAATGTGTAGGTGGCTCTTAAAAGAGCCGTTTTGTGAGTGCTTGCACACTTGACGTTGGCCTGCCACGAGACCATTCCCTCTGCCGAGAAGTAAGCTGCGAAGGTCTCCCGAACCCTGATGGCCTCTCTTGCCAAGTTGTTCGCAGCCAGTCTTCCCAGACCTGGCAGAGGCTCCACCACACCATCGGAGATGCTCCCCCTCATTGCAGGTGCTGGGGTCGTCTTCCGCAGGAAGTTGTGCAGGACACAGGTCGCCTTCACACACTTCTCTGCAATGTCAGGCTGGAGCTCCATGGCACGCCGGTACATCCGCCACTGGGATGCAAGGATCCCAAAGGCGTTCTCCACCACCAGATGTGCCCGGGACAGACGGTAGTTGTAGATCCGCCAGTCTCTGGTAAGTGTTCCCATCCACAGTGCCACAGCAGAGAGGAAAATTCCACCGCTCCTCAAACCCCTCTGCGATGGACCTCCACTCCTCTGTTGTGGGCACAGCCATGAACTCCTCCACGAGGCAATCCCAAATAGCTGTGACTACAGCTGGAACAATCAGGGAAACAGTGGAGACTCCAACGTGGAAGCTGTTCGCAATGGTCCTGAAGGAGTCACCAGTGGCCAGGTATCTGCAGCATAGAAGAAAACATTAAATTTAGCTGAGTTGAAGTGAATGTAGGTGGCAGTCTATATCAAATCTGTTGTTACTTGTACTATTTTATTGATATGGCTGAACAGGTGAAAGTACTCAAGTATTTATGCTATTACATTATTGCAGTGGATAAAATGAGCTCATTCTTTATTGAAATGCATGACAAGCAGATCAAGATCTAGGATTTACCCATAAATTGTACAAATTGCACATGAATTCAGACTTTTCATAAATTGACATCATGAAGTAGACTAGTAATTTCATCAGCCTTTTACATGCTGTTATCTTGTATACTATACTGTATATGTGAGTGTGTGTGTGTGTAATCTAATATAGATACGTTTTTAACATGTTTTTTTTATTCATTTTATGTCTATTTTTAAAGTGAAGCACACAGTGCATGTAATTTCTTTGTTGTAAAGCACTTTGAGCTGCATTTCGTGTATGACAGGTGCTATACAAATAAAGATTATCATTATATTATGCCATTATTACATTATTATACTTTTGATCCGTTTATTGAAATTGAATCACAGCAAAATGTGGGTTCATACCACTATAGTGTCAGATAAGCCGACGTATGACTTGCTAGATACAGTGAATATTTACTGATTTTGACACAACAATAAACTGCTACTCACCAGAGACAGATGGACAGGCGCTCCGCAGCTGAAATGGAGCTCCTGTAGTTGGTGTCCTGCCGGGAGATCCTGGCGCCAAGCCTCGCCAACAGGTCCTCAAACTGGGCCCCAGTCAGCCTAAAGTACCGCTGAAAGTGGCTATCATCCAGACGGAGTTCCTGGAGGAGGCGGTGAAACTCGCCGAGCTGGATGCGCTTCTGCAGGATAGGGTGAACCCAAAAACGACGGCGTTTGGCCCTCCGACGCATCTGGGACTTCCAGAGCAGGTACAAAGCAGCGACGGTGATTATCTCAGCCATGGTTGAGGAGAGAATGGCGGGCCAGATGTTGTTATCTAGTGAAAATGGGCGGGCTCGTTACTCGCGCGACTGACACCATAACGCAAATTAACAAAATGGTCCGACGTCCAAACTCACGCGTTACGCATGGCGCGTTACTCGCATTACGTGTGAGTAATTCGCTTCACTCGCGCCCGGTATGAACGCACAGTTAAGAGGTCGTGGTCATTTCTCGTATTTCTGTAAAATCAGGTTGAATAGTTTACATACAAATACAAAATTACATGTTTAAGAATTATTATGGTTAACTGTTAATGTTACCTGGGTCATTATACGAAAACGTGCCATTTTGTGTCTCGAACAAAACTGTGCTATAAATGTCAACAATAAATACACTATAATCATTTTAGAATTTATTTTCCATGATATCTCTTGTAACATTAAAGCAATGTAAAATTTTATTTATTTTGTTTTCAAAGAGTTTTAAATGCCAAATTTCAAAAATTGTCACCAAGTGCACAATTTTTTCAATTTCCGTCTCAGCTAGCGATGAAACTTGTAAAACCATGTATATAATGTCTACTATTGGTAAGGAAAGTATATTTTCATGTACTCGTAAAATCATACTTTTGTTAACTCTGTTACATCAACCCTGTTACGCTAGAATGGTAACAGGGTTGACGAAAAATGTTCTTGGCAGCCATTACTAGCCATGTGGTGAAGGTCATGAGACCACATGGTGTGCATTCATTAGAGGCTTATATCATGTTATTTATATACATTAAAAATTTCTAACAAATATCTTTTTAACGTGTCCTTTTGTGGAAACAGGGCTGACACAATAAGCTCGTCCCCCTCTGTCAAACATTATATAACTCTAAGAAAAATCATGAAAAGAAGAAGACACTTACTTGTCTTTTCACCAGCATGTTCACAAAAGGAAGCTGATTTCACTCCCAGGAAATGGTGCAACTTTCAGAGCAGGCCAAACATGTTCATTGGATCAAAGTCCTTTCAATATCCTTCATGTTTTGAAAAATGCTAAAACCTCTCAATAAATGTCTCCAAAATATTCTTTGATTAGTCATGTTGAATTAAAGGTTTATGAATGTCCCATTATCTCCATTACACCCAAAGCTGCAACTTAAACTAGCAGTATGTTAACTGTTGTCAACCCTGTTACTGAGGTGTCAGCCCTGTTACTTGTATAATATTCTAGTATAATTCAAAAAATGAAAAGACAAATGTCAAATCAACTCATTTTATATGTTAAGTAAAAGAAACCAGTAATCTACAGAATGAAATGTGGGTATTATTGTTTTGTTTCCATGTTCTGTTCTTAAAAAGAAAGATGCTGTGAAAGTGTCAATTGCAAGTGAGCATATTCATCCGAATTCACAAAGAATGAACTGCGGCCGCTGATAGCACCTTGAATTGCACTTCACTTGCACCGTTTGCTTTGTGTTAACGTCCTATTCACAAAGGATATTGCGCTAATGATATACCAGCGCAAACACGCCCACAAAGTTTGGCAGCTGAGTGCAGTTTGCCCCTGATTTGCCCCTGATTGCAATTAGCCACATGGCAAAGTATAAATCAACCTGATCTCACAGAAATACGTGAAATGACCACGACCTCTTAACACAGCATTCCGTGGTGGCAGCACGTAATGGGTTGAAATTACGTGCTGCCACCACGAAAACAATGCCAATGTAAAGTCAATTAGGATCCTCTCCCATGGTGGACACACGGATTCCCTGATTCAATCACGTCACGTCAACCTCGTTTTCCTCAATGATATCTTTAACATTTCTGTACACACACAAAAACGTGGAAGTGTCCTTGATAACTCAACAATATGACAGGTTAATGTCAAGGCCATAAAATTAAATGTATTTTGCCAGCTTTTGATAGGGTGGGGCTTTAAGAGCATTGTGCTGTGGGCGGATGGGGCGCGTTCCACTACTGTTTTGTAGCTGCTGTCTGCCATCTGTGGGCTTCATTCCATTTCAGATTGCCATCCGTCTGCCGTAACTGAATCCAAACGCCACTAATAAATAAATAAATAAATAAATAAGAAGATAAAAATAAGGCTGAGCATGGAAGAACCAGAGAGGAAACACCATCACATGGAGCCGTCTGCCCCTGGCAACCCGGCCCCCCTCCACTCCACCAGGGGAGAGTGGACCCCAAGCCAGCGCCACAGAACGGCTGCCCCGCTGGTTATACGTCCGACCGTGGCAGCTGTCACACAAACTGCTGCTGAAAATTATACATTTTGATACAGGTAGGCTATATACATATTGCAAAACTCTGTAAAAGTACCAACATCCTTGCTTTTTTTCTTAACATAGTTCATCTAGGTGCAGTGTAATAACTACTTCGGCTTTACTAGATATTAGATTTATTCAGTAGATCTATCTTTTTACAACCCTATTTTACAAGCCGCAAATGAACCTACTGTCCCAAAAACGCTGTTTCTAGTGTATTAGCTAAAATATCGAAAATTAGCCGATATCTTTACTTTTTCTTACCATAGTTCATCTAGGTGGAGTGTAATAACTAGTTCGGCTTTACTTGATATTAGATATATTCAGTAGATATATCTTTTTACAACCCTATTGAGAACCCTACTTTGCAAATCAGAGGAACTACAACTATGTGGCTGATATGTATCAAACTGTATGGCGCGGTCCCAGGGAATTGTAGTTTTTTTAAAAATCTAAGTGTTTTTCCCAGATTTGGAAGTTGTAAATACTGAATTGAGAGTACACTGTGGACTTTAAGGGGATGGTAAACACATTTGTAAAATCAGATTTTAAATATCTGATTTCTAAATGGGTGAAAATTAATTTTATCCATATCTGACAGCACCCTCAGTTGTTGACTACACTCACATGATAGCTGAGGTCAAGAGCTCTCTATAACAGTTGGTCCCATGTCTGTACCCCCTTTAGTTGCTGAGTTATAAGCCCTCAAACATGCACTGAGGTCAAGGTTCAAAGGTCAATGGCTGAAAGCAGGAGCCATGTAGAATCTTCATACTGACATATGTCACTCTCCAGGTTGAGACCTTTCCAATGATGTATTTGGTTTAGCTCTATGACAAAGTTTAGATTTTTTCATTTTTTGGACACAAGCCATGCAAGGTGTAGTTTCAGAGAGCACTTTGAAGGCCCAGTGTATAAAATGAGTTTTGTTTGTTTCTTTGCTTGTTTTTTTCCTTTTTACTGTAGATAGTTACTAACATGAGTCATTCTCAGACAATACAATATTACTAAAAAGTAAAACCAATAATAACAATAATGAAATAAGCAAAAATAATATTAAAATCATATTGAAATTTTAAAATCTATTTACAGAGTGGAATGGTAGCCTAATAGATAACTTAGATAATATTTATTATTGTTTAGACACTTTATTATTGCTTAGATACTATTTAGCCTATTATTGTATTTACTTTTAGCATGTTCTACTTTTGAGTAATTTCCGAGAAGTTATGATAAAAAAAAAAAAATAAAAAATTACAGACTATAGGAGACAACCTCTTCAGTGTCTCACGTCAATTAATTAACACTATTTGTCGGCTTTTTATAATGCCTTTTTTTTTTTTTTTTTTTTTTGCTGCTGTCTCCAGTTGAGAGTGGTGATTTGCTAAATACATTCTACAATAATAATTAGATTAACATTTGGTCTATAATATTGTTGGCTATATTACGCATTTTAATTTAAAAAAAACGGAAGAATAAAAGAAATAAACACCGAAATAATTACTTTTTTTTATTGATACTCCTCTCTGACACACACACACACACACACATTGAACACGTGATTGAATGAATGAATGAATGAATGAATGAATGAACATTGGAAGTGGTTCAGCCGCAGTCCCGCCGGCTGGCGTGGTCACATTGAGATTACATTTGTTTTTTATTACTAACAAAATGTTTTATATTGACCGTATGAATGGTTTCATTTTCAAATAAATATTTGGAAACGAAAATATGCCTTGGTGTACTTTTACAGAGTTTTGCAATATGTATATAGCCTACCTGTATCAAAATGTATAATTTTCAGCAGCGGTTTGTGTGACAGCTGCCACGGTCGGAGGTATAACCAGCGGGGCAGCCGCTGGTTCTGTGGCGCTGGCTTGGGGTCCACTCTCCCCTGGTGGAGTGGAGGGTGGCCGGGTTGCCAGGGGCAGACGGCTCCATGTGATGGTGTTTCCTCTCTGGTTCTTCCATGCTCAGCCTTATTTTTATCTTCTTATTTATTTATTTATTAGTGGCGTCTGGATTCAGTTACTTTGGAGCTCCATGATGCAAAGGTAGTCTGGGAGGAGGTCACCACAGTTGTAAATCAATGTTGCGTTTCTCTCGTGCGCGCGTGCTCTCTCTTTTTCTCTCGCAGTCTTACTCTGTTTCTTTTCTTTTGACTTTTCTAAGATGGCAGATGCTGAATATATACTCCCTATCTGATGCTGTGGCTGTTTGTGGTTGGCTGAGAGGGATGTGAACTCATTAGTTTGCAGCTGTGTTAATCAAATCAGGTTGGGTTTCCATTACGCGTGCCAAACGGTGCCAGTCCCCTTTGATCTGACATCAGATGTGACGGGACAGTCGATATAGAGATACATTTATGTGCTGATTGCAGATAGTTGCATTGAATAGTGGTTTCTGGGTATTTATTGCATCGTTAATGTGCCTGACATTCTGGAAACCTGCCTGTGTGGTTTTGGTGATGTGTGCGTAATGTCCGCCAGTCAGCCAAACTTCGGCTTATACCGGCTGCGCTCCGCCTGCGCTGAGAGTAGACCTGGTTTCAGCTGGCGAGCTTTTAGCGCACCTTCGGCGAAGCCTTTTGGCACGAAACTGTCACTGCACCAAGCTGGATCTGTCGACACCTCCCCCTGCTGCGCCGCCACACCCATCTCAGCGCACCTCGGTCTGCCAAACTACCAAACTGAGCGCACCTCGGGTTGCGCTACTTGAAACGAGAAAAGAGTGTATGTTACCAGTGTTGTGTAGTTTGGTTTGTAGATATACAAACCAAACTATACAACAGTGCGAGTTGTAGACAGGAGGAGAGCCCTTGCTCTACACCTGTTGCTTCACAGGCATAGGCAGAGAAGAATAATGTGGGTTCACCCAATCAACAGGAGGAGGCAAGATTTTGGTGTTTACCATCATCTTGTGGCCGAATTGCGCCTCGACAGCCATTGCCATCTGAAATATTTCAGAATGTCTGCGGAAAAGATGGATTATCTACTGTCTTTGATTGGGCCAGATCTGACTACGCAGACAACAAACTTCCGCCAACCCATCCAAGCAGAACATCAGCTTGCAGTTACACCAAGGTAATTATTATGGCTTATACTGACATACTAAACCAGGATAACAAAGAAATGTGTGTTTTTAGCACAGTGTATAGTGTCAAACATTTATTAACAATGAAGAAATGTACAAAACTTGGAGAAACTACAATCTAAAACCTACACACAATATTTAGAAAAATTAACAAAATAAGAACCTCTTATTTAAATATTGACATGTAAAAATAAGTATTAAGTATTGTATTTTTCTCCATTACTCAAAATGGTGGAATGATTTGGGGGAGGTGGGGTCTTCCAGCTCTTCCAGCATTGACCTAGACCTCACACCTCCATGTTGACTCTATGTTTGCATTCCATGATACTGTCCATGCTGGTGGTGGGACATTGGGGGTTGTGCAGCTTGTCGATAGGTTATCGGGGGTGGACCTTGTTGATACTGTGATGGGGGTTGTGCAGGTATGTAGTCACTTGGTATGTAGTCAGGGGTGGGGTGTGACCTTGCTGATAATTTGAAGTTGATGAGTACCCCTGAAAACCTGAGCTTTGTGGCTGGGTTGTCTGCTGCCAATGTAGTGGGGTTGGTCTGGTGACCGATGGAGAAGCTTGGGTGAGCTTATCTTGTTCCTCTTTTTCCACGTCTGTGAGATACCATAGGATGTGGATTTGTGCATGTGCCTGGGTGCTACGGGGCAGTCGGTTCAACCTGGGGACAAGACTGAGGGCGTAGGGTTGGGTAGGGGTGGCAGACCTCAGTCCTACATCTGTGGAATGTGGAGAAGAGGATGTGGACCTCAGTGTGGGAGTGGCTGGTGTGCCAGGCCTTGAAGGCAGTCCAGAAGGTCCAGCTGTCAAATCATCTTCCTCACAGATGAGGTCTGCGGTTGTGTCTTTGTTCAGATCTACAGGCCGGAGAGTACTTTTAGAGCTTAAAAAGAAAAGAAAATAATTTGTTATAAAATAGTGGATACAAAAAAATTATGAATAACACAATTATGTAAAAAATGGTTACAATGGAATTGTTATTGTGTCAAATATATGCTAAATGTTGTATGGATAGTTTTGACTATATTTAAAAAGATGTCTATTAAACGGCACTATTACATTTAGAAATTAATAACCTTCTGGGCTGCAGGTGTGGCAGTAAGAAGAACATAATATTACTGTATTTCCAGTCCTTTTGACTGCCACCAGCGGACCCACTTGGTACACTCTTGTTTTTGTTTTTCACAAAACTGTCCGGAAGTTGTTTCCATCTCCGCTTGCATTCTTCCACTGTGACATAGTAACAAACATGAATTAATAAAACACAACACACATTTTTTCATATTCATTTGTATTATTATAACATAATATTAACATTTCTATTATTAATACGACTTAAAGTTTGTGGAGCTGTTTTAAATTCATATAATACTTATTTCTGTACATTCCACACATTTATCATGCACCAATCTTTTCTTGCTTTTATCCCTGTATTAAATATTTATAAATTATTGATAATTAACTTATAACTTTTTTCCTATTTCCACCGATTCCTTGGCACAAGGGAAACCTTCGCCAGCCTGGCATTTCAATATATATTAGGGAAAAGCACTGTGGCCAATTCGGTACACATGACCTGCCGGGCGATAGAGAGGCAGATGATGGAATCCCAGTTCCCCAGGCCCACGGAGCAGTGGTGGAGAGACATTGCTTCCACTTTCTGAAGGAAGTGGAATTTTCCTAACTGCCTTGGGGCCATTGATGGTAAACTCGTTAACATCACGGCACCACCCAAATCCGGAAGCTTGTACTTTAATTACAAGAAGACATTCTCCAGGTGGGGGACTTTGGAAGAGCTAGTGATGGAGGTGTATACAGTGGCTCTGACTTGGGAATCGGCATGGAGGCAAAGACTCTTCAGGTTCCTGCAGACTGTCCTCTACCAGGATCAGGCCACCAAGGGCCAATGCCATATACCATGGTGGGAGATGCTGCTTTCCCACTGAAGACGTATCTAATGAGGTCATTTCCTGGACAATGCCTTGGCGGAAAAATTCAGATCAACAGCAAGATGGAGGAGAAAATAATTATGGCTGTGTCCCTCTATGCCTGAAGTAGACCTGGAAGCGGTCATTATGGAGCTGTATCTCCTGAACGAGCCTGTACTCCCCCAAATCCTGTCTTGCCATGAGGATTTCATGGACCCATACCCTTCTTGCTGCTGCTGCTCGCCTCCTCCTCCTTAGAAGAAGAAGAACTAAAGCCAGGGCTTTTCGTTGAAGCAGGGACAGCCACATGATGAAATCCGGGGCGTCAGACCGGAAAAGGGTGCCAGGAATACTTTTTGGTCGCTTAGCAACTTGCGCCAAATATGTGTGTGCTTGCGCACCTTGCTCTCCGCTTGCTCTGCGCCCTACCCCGCTGTGGGGGCAGCGAAAATCGCCCTCTGTGTGAATGCCGCTTAACAGAGGAGTGCGAGGACCCTATTGTTTTTTGCTGTGTTTATTCTTTCTTCCTTGAACTCCTAAACATGTTCAAAAACTCACCAAATTTGGTACGCTGTCACGACCGAATAATGGACCTGAACCCAAATGCACGGCTCAAGAATCAAAGTTCAAAATCAAAGTTTTATTAAATAATAACACAAAATGAAAATCACTCTTGACAGGGGAAAACCTACACTAAATCTATGATCTAGAAAATAAACGCTATACTGTATCTTAAGAAACTAAAACTCACTGACTAAAGCTAGACTAAGAAAACAAACAGAAAATCACTCTACTGAGGCTGTACTATTACTATGAAAAACCAAACAGAAATCAAACAAAGGACAAGACAAACTGGCACAGGACAAAGGGAGATGCAGACATTATATACACACAAGGTAAGGGCACAGGTGGAAACAATCAGGGGCAAGGCAGACAATCAGACCAGCGGGAAAACGCACAGGGGAAGGAGCAAGTTGCCTGAAACGAGAGGAGAGTTAGCTTTAAAAAAAAACAGGAAATCAGGAGACAACATAGACACAAGACATGAACACTGACATGGACATTGGACATGACACACGCATGTCAGGCCTGGCAAAAAAATTGATAAAATGCAAAAAGTAACCCCTAAAGTGCCAAAATGCACTCTCTAGGGCCACCTAGGCACACACAAATGCCCACTACGGCCCGTAGAAAGATAAAACTAGTGTGACGTCACAAATCACTTCCGTGTCCAAACCCCTGCTGCAAATGTAAACAGCAATGGCTGCAGCCAAGGAACTGGTCACCTTTTTCATGGTGACATCGTATTTTGCCGACTTCCCAAAGTGTGTTAAAAAGGTCTGAACTCCTACAACTTAAACAGAGTTATAAATGTTAGTGTTATGGCAAATGGAAGTCTGAAAGGGAAAGTCCAGGCTTCAATGAAAAAGAGAATCTACGAGGTTGAGGTGAGAAAGTAGCTAGCTAACATAAGGGTGTCAGCAATAAAGCTAACGTTACTGTACCTGGGTAACATTAACTATTTTTTAATTAGCTATGTTAGAATAAGTACCATATGGTTAGTTGACAACATAACTGACAACTGTACACTGGAAATGTCTTACAAGCACCAGACAGGAAGTCAGCTAAGGATGTTACCTAGTTGGTAGCACTACCTAGTTATGTCGCCTAAGGGTCATTATACAAAAACGTGCCATTTTGTGTCTCTCGAACAAAACTGTGCTATAAATGTCAATAAACAATAAATACACTATAATCATTTTAAAATGTATTTTCCATGATATCTCTTGTAACATTAAAACAGTGTAAAATTTTATTTATTTGTTTTCAAAGAGTTTTAAACACCTTTTTGTATGAAGCATCATTCAAAAACTGTAAAAATGGCCTGTCGCTCAATATGATTGTTCTACTTTTACTAGCTATTAAGGCCCAGAAAAGTCAAACTATCATAAAAACATAAACTTATATATAAAGCCTCAAGTGTCCTTTCATCATGTTTTATTCTTGATATATGTATAATGTTGTAAAAAACATCAATTTAGTCGGGTCGCCAGGTAGTCGTCAACCCTGTTACTTTTAATGAAAACACCCCTTCTGAGATAATGGACTGCTCCGAAAGTTGCATCATTTCCTGGGAGTGAAATCAGCTTCCTTTTGTGAACTTGCTGGTGAAAAGACAAGTATGTGTCCTCTTCTTTTCATGATTTTTCTTAGAGTTATATAATGTTTGACAGAGGGGGACAAGCTTATTGTGTCAGCCCTGTTGCCACAAAAGGACACGTTAAAAAGATATTTGTTAGAAATTTTTAATGTACATAAATAACATGATATAAGCCTCTAATGAATGCACACCATGTGATCTCATGACCTTCACCACATGGCTAGTAATGGCTGCCAAGAACATTTTTTTGTCAACCCTGTTACCATTCTAGCGTAACAGGGTTGATGTAACAGAGTTAACAAAAGTATGGTTTTGCAGGTACATGAAAATATACTTTCCTTACCAATAGTAGACATTATATACATGGTTTAACAAGTTTCAGCACTAGCTGAGAGGGAATTGAAAAAACTGCGCACTTGGTGACAAGTTTTTGAAATTTGGCATCCCACACCCATGTTGAACCATCAGGGATTTCAACTGTTGCTGATGGAGTTCCTGATAATTCCACAAAGTGCATTAATTTGGCTTTGTCTGTTTTCACAAGAGAGCCATCAATATTCGCAATTGCTGCAGGCATGGGATCCATACTGTAGACCAGCATTTCCTCTATGTCTATCTTCCTTGCTGTTCCAACCACAATTAGCCTTGCGAAAAGATCTCTGTCTGCTTTGACGACTATCTCCCGGTCTCTCACTTTGGTTACACTTGAGGTTGCTGTGTCCTTAAATGTCTTTAGTTTCATTTTTTTCACTGGAGCATGAAATTCCACCTCATCTGTTTTGAGACGTTGTTGAAAAAAATTAACAAACACCCTCTCACCTCTCTCCTTTGCATTCAATAGATCAACAGAGACAGCTTCTGATGCTACCTGACCTGATATAATATGGTAAAGCTTCTCTTTTTACATTGTTTGATCAAATGGGTTCATCATGTGTTGTATCAGGGGCGATTCTAGGATCAGAGGTTTAGGGGTGCTGAGCACCCAGAGAGCTGCCCGGCCAGGCAAGATAAATTTCACTGTTTTGTACATTTTAACACAATTTCATTCCCACATTTGTGAAAGAAAAGCACAACACTTTTTGGGAAAGTCTGTGACTAAACCATCAAATCTGATAAAGGTTATTTAAATGCTGAGCCACAGCAAAAGAGGAATGGATTGGAATCATGAAAGAAACATATTGTAACCCTAATTTCTGGGGGAAGACAACTCATTTTGATACAGCAGCTCCTCAACATACACATAAACAGTATGTATGTTTCTGGAGTAAACCAGCCCCCTATAGTGAGTACCAAAAATACCAAAAGTGGACATTGGACTTATTTTTTGGACTTTTATTTGAAATGCAATGCACAACATATAACATAAACACATTAAACACATTAACAGTAATTGCTTTTTTTCTGTTTGTCTCTGCTTTTTTCTTTTTTGTCTGTATTATATAATACAAATACATAAATAAAAATACACTTCAAAAAAGAAAAGTGCTTGAAATCTACAAAATAATAATAATAAATACACACAATAGGAGTTATAATGTTAATGGGCATCCAGTCAGTTAGCTAGTCAGTAGCACCTTGGCTTTAATATTAACACATGCACATGACACACACACACACACACACACACACACACACACACACACACAATAGGAGTTATAATGTTAATGGGCATCCAGTCAGTTAGCTAGTCAGTAGCACCTTGGCTTTAATATTAACACATGCACATGACACAACAGCTAGCTTCTCTCATTCCAATTCAAACAGAGGACAGTGGTACTGACCACCTGTAATGTTTCCTAGCTAGAAAAAACGTCAGCTAACTCCTACCTAACAACATAAACAGTGACCTACGATTAAATGCAGCAAAAGTGAGGACTGGTAATGATAATAATGTGTTGGTATTGAGTGGTAGAAGTTAGGAAATGTGCCACATATCTTGGTTTCAGCCAGGTACTTACACCACTACTGCACATCACACACTCTGGAAGGCAACGCATTGCTCTGTGCAGATAGAGCGCTCAGAGCCGGGGTCGGGGATAGGTGGGAGGGATGGGGTGGATCAAACCATTTTTGAGGCAAGGGGGGGGGTGCTGCTGTATTTTTGTTGTTAAAATATTACGTTGCAACCAAGTACTGTATGGTTTTGACACTTTTCTAGCTTGTTAAAAAAGGACATACAGTGTAAACAAAAAAAAAAAAAAAATCTCTCAAATTTTAGGGCTGCTTCAGCACCCCCAAAAATGGGCTAGAAACGCCTATGTGTTATATAGTTGACAGAATGCTCTGAACATCTTTTTCATCCTGGTCCATCCTGATCTCTGTCTTGTTGGCATGCTCTGCCCAGCCATGTCCTTGACCTCCAGTGTAATGACTGCTCTCTCGTGTTGTGTCAGTGTCCACCTGTGGACTGCACCTTTGTTCAACGAAAAATATGTAAGCCCACCTTTAGTCTTTGAGTCCCTGTTTGCTGTCTGTTCTTTTACCTGGTCACATGCAGTGCATGTGAAGGCATATTCCTGCTGCCTCTGTGCAACAAAGTCACCTGTCTGTACCTGTATGTAGATTATTGGATGAGTATCATTTAGGATGTTCATCTCAAGCCAGTATGCTGATATGCATCTACTGTAACTGATTCTGTCATAGGAAAAGAACCATGGCAGCATGATTCGGAGGCTGGAGAGATGCAGACACGATTGCCTCTCATGTGGCCCTGGTGAAGCAAAGGAGGTCTTCCACCATTTCAGTGTAGGAGTTCCAAAATTGGATTGTCTTACTTTCTTGTTGTTTGTGGAAATTTTCATAGCCTTCAAGGATTGTGTTGAGCTCCTGTGATTTAATGATGGCTTGAAATTCTTTTTCAGGGAATGCTCTCTGGAGGTCAGCGGCGACTTTCAAAGCAGTTTCATGGCAGTCCTGAGGTAATGGTGGCCTGTTACAACTCCCCCAACAGACCCAGCAGCAATAACATCAGCCTCAATCAGGATGTCTTGTAAGCCAGCATCCCCAAAACGTTTGCCAATACAGGACAAGAAGGCCATACATGTGTGAAACTCCCCCATTCTGACTTGAAGTCTTTCCTTGTATGTTTCATTCTTCCACCGCACCTCCTGAGCTTTTGCATAGATTGCTTGGTCAAAGACTAGAACTATCTCCTGATGTCCATTTGTTTGCAATTTCTGTTGATCTCTTACGTATGGTTTCTACTGTTCCCCAGTTCTGTAGGACTTGAATCAGTCACTAGAAGGTATCCAATGTTGGTTGGTGGTGGAAGGACTTCACCATGGACTGCAGTCTTCATGAGGAAATAAGCACCATCCAATGTTTGTGCTGTTTTCATGGCATGGATGTGGGTTTCTAAATCTAGTTCGACTTCTTTCCCAAAATGTTCCAGGCCTGTTCTCTTTCCTCTGATGTATGTTTCAAGGTGAGCAGAGGGTGGATCAAGTGACCTCTTTCTTGTTTTCTGGTTTTCAGGGGTAGGTTCGTCACATGAAATTATTTTTTTGGAATGATTATGCCGTTTGTATTTTGTGTAGTCCCCTTACCCGATAGTTTCCTCTCCAAAATTGTTACTGTCCCAAACAAGAGTTGCTTGCATTTGTACATGTATGTTTTGGTGGATGTACGTGTCACCTTGTTGTATTTGCAGATGTGCCAAAGCTGTGTCATGTTCAAGCACCTGTGAGCTCGAGGAACAGTGCCCAAGACCATTCAATAACCCTATCAGCTGAGCTGATCCTGTCATGTGTCTAACAGCCATGGCTAAGGCACAGTGTTTTGGCATGAGCCATCTCCCTTTCATTTTAAGTCTCATAACATCCTGACACATTGATACAACCTTTGCAGATTCCTCCTCTTTAACATTCACTCTTTCATTATCAGTAGAGGGATCAGTTGTCATGGCTGTACTCCAGGCGATGAAATTGAAGAGCTTATTTGGGATCAGATTTGAGGCAGCTGACATTATAAGTTGCTGTGCCGTTGGTGGCCATCTGAGTGTGGAGGTCCTTTTCTACTATTGCATCTTTAAGTATCATGGCTGCATGGTAGAGTCCTGTCTCATTTATGTCATTTGTTTCAGGTGCTCTTGTGTCATCTTCATCTGATGAAGAGGATGATGATGGTGGTGAAAAAAAAGCTGTGGCAACTTCATCTTGGACCACTTCATGTGGTGTCAAATCCTCAACACAGACAAAGTCATGTCTTGATAATTTCTGAAACTTCAGAAAAGGATAGAAAACTTTATTAGTCTCATTTTTAAAGATGATGATTTGTAAGAGGAGATGTCAATTCCTTCTTTTACATGGACACATTTTTTGAACAGTGCATTCAACTTTGAAAGCTTGAATACCTTCTGTTTCTTCAGTTTCTTCTTCCTCTCCTCCATGACTGTTGTACAAAAATGACTGTATCCAGTCTGAAAGTGGTTGTTCCCGGTGCAGTCAGCTTCATCTTTTTTGTGCAGAAATACTGTGTAATTTCTGTAGCATCTGAAATTATACATTGCTTCTGAGGCAACAAGATCTATTCCACGTATTTGTAGCAGCAGGTTTTCATCCTGGTGTTCCTCAGCTGCAAGAAGCAGCTTACCAGCTGTCAATGTTTCACATTGTTGTAAATTCTTTTTAACCCTCTTGCGGTTATGTTTTTGTGTTAAATATTTTTCACATTTGCATATTATGCACTGCCTTGGGAAGTTGCTCTCTTTAGGTGACCTGGAACCTGTGTTGTGGCTGAGCGAAGAACTCTAACCTCTGGTGGCAGATGGTCATTTGCACTTGTGTGTGCGTCAGGATCTTATTGTAATGAGAAACAAAATGGGTTGGGAATTAAATGTATTGAAAACTATGTGATGACTATGGTATTAGTACTTTTACTCAACAAAAGGATCTGAATACTTCACCACTGTATGATATATGAATATTTCTGATATGAAAATTGAAACTGAATGTACTGTCCAAAGTCAAAACCACAATGTTGTACAAACCTTCAATCTGCTGTATTGCCCTTTGTTTCCTCTTGCGAGCTCTCAATGTTTCTTCTGTTGGCATATTGCATATAACATTCTCGGTGGTAGCCAACATTAGCTGGCACACAAAGACATTTTCCTTTAACTCATATTTTTCTACAGCTATTGCTGCAACTTGGCTTTCTTTAGTATCAAAACTGACCCACTCCAGAGAATTTCGTACAAATGCTGCCCAACTTTCGGCTGAAAATCGTATGATCTTAGGAGTTGTGCTGCCTGCTACGTGCATACACCACTCAATATTTTCCAGGTTGCATCCTTAGCTAAAGATGTGCTAGGTGAGGTAAACATGTGTTTGGGTTTATGCAAATGAGATGACATTTAAAAAGAAAAATTAAATTAAGTGAAGAAAATGACTCAGACTCATTACTTATTGTATATTGTAGTTTATTAGGTCATTCATTAGACTCTAGAAGCTTATAAACTAGTCAGTTTAGGGTCTATTATGAAGAAATATATACATATATATTAAAATTACTCTTTAATATTAGAACAATATGAGAAGGTTAATATGAGCGTCCTTTCCCTTTATTTTATTCTTTCTGCAGGTGCTAACAAAATGTACACTTGATTCTGACTGCTCGTAGAGCTTGTATAAATAAGGACTGCACATAAATGTTGCTTGACATATTAAAAATTGCAATTTTAATTTGCATTGTGCTTTTATGTCCACAATTGGCAGACTTCTTTGAAACACGTAAGTTAAATATGACAACGATATGTAAAACCAATTTGTTGGTATTTAGCAGATGTAAGCTTCAGATTAGGTGTCTTAAAAACATGAATAAATTATTTAAATCGACTTAATACAATACTGGAGAAAGCTGTTCTCTGAATAAATAATAGCAAGCCAACCCACAAGTGATCTTGTGCCGTTACTGAAACCGTTAGACTATTTAATCTTGTGCCTTTGAGTTTGTCAGTTGGCCTTGGCAGCAGACAGTTCAGTCAGATGATCCTGCTCAATCGCTGCTTTAAATTTGGACTATATTTTGTCAAGTAGGAAAATGTCACCTAAGTACTGTAATATTTTCTTAATAGCAGAGTGTATCCATAATATGTCACTCTTACACCATAGCCTTTGTATGTGCTTGATTAGCTACACTGTTTGAGGGAAATGTTAGGGTTATGTGCTCAACCATTAATGTAAGGCTAACAAAAGTCCTCCGGGAGTTCAGCTGTTATTTTGAAAATCTGACAATCTGACAATTACCTGTGGACACACATTGATTAAGTGTTTAAGGCCCATGGTTGTTGCTAGGTTTTGTTGATTTTAGTGTAATTTTTATGGGTGATTGTTGAGATAAACTAGCTAATGTATGCTAGTAACAGTAAATATTTTAGCCTTGGACTCATGCATGAACGTCTTGAAAACGAACCCCGTTTTTCATTTGGGGGTTCCCGGTCTAGACCGATTCACGTCTCCATAAATGTTCAAATGAAACATGTAATGTACTCACCTCATAGCCACAGATGTTAGGAAGGTTTATGAGGGGTTGCCATGTGTTTGTATATCCATTATTGTTCAATAAACGTGCATTTTATCTTGGATGTCTGAAATTTTCTTCACCCCTTCTTCGTCCTGCAATGAATGAGTGCACCGGCTTTCTACTGCGCCACAGTGCACTATCCATCACGCCGCCCGGCGCGAATTCGTGTCTAATCGCGTCTTTGCATTGACTTTGTATGTAATCTCGACGTGCGAATTTGTGAATTCGCGTTTGGTGGGAATGCAGCTTTATGTAGCGTTCACACCGGGCGCGAGTGAAGCGAATTACTCGCGTGTGACGCGAGTAATGCGCCACGCGTAATGCGTGAGTTTAGACGCCTGACCATTTTGTTAATTCGCGTTATCGCGTCAGTCGCGCGAGTAACGAGCCCGCCCATTTTCACTAGATAACATCTTGCCCGCCATTCTCTCCTCAACCATGGCTGAAATAACCACCATCACTGCGTTGTACCTGCTCTGTCCCATCTGTCCCAGATGCTTCGGAGGGCCAAACGCCATCGTTTTTGGGTTCACCCTATCCTGCAGAAGCGCATCCAGCTCGGTGAGTTTCACCACCTCCTCCAGGAACTCCGTCTGGATGATAGCTGCTTTCTGGCTGACTGGGGCCCAGTTTGAGGACCTGTTGGCGAGGCTTGGCGCCAGGATCTCCCGGCAGGACACCAAGTACAGGTGCTCCATTTCAGCTGCGGAGCGCCTGTCCATTTGTCTCTGGTGAGTAGCAGTTTATTGTTGTGTCAAAATCAGTAAATATTCACTGTATCTAGCAAGTCATACGTCGTCTTATCTGACACTATAGTGGTATGAACCCACATTTTGCTGTGATTCAATTTCAATAAATGGATCAAAAGTATAATAATGTAATAATGGCATAATATAATGATAATCTTTATTTGTATAGCACCTGTCATACGCGAAATGCAGCTCAAAGTGCTTTACAACAAAGAAATTACATGCACTATGTGCTTCACTTTAAAAATAGACATAAAATGAACAAAAAAACATGATAAAACGTAATGTTACATAAAATTACACACACACATACATATACAGTATATAAGATAACAGCATGTAAAAGGCTGATGAAATTACTAGTCTACTTCATGATGTCGATTTATGAAAAGTCTGAATTCATGTGCAATTTGTACAGTTTATGGGTAAATCCTAGATCTTGATCTGCTTGTCATGCATTTCAATAAAAAATGAGCTCATTTTATCCACTGCAATAATGTAATAGCATAAATACTTGAGTACTTTCACCTGTTTAGCCACATCAATAAAACAGTGCAAGTAACAACAGATTTGATATAGACTGCCACCTACATTCACTTCAACTCAGCTAAATTTAATGTTTTCTTCTATGCTGCAGATACCTGGCCACTGGTGACACCTTCAGGACCATTGCGAACAGCTTCCACATTGGAGTCTCCACTGTTTCCCTGATTGTTCCAGCTGTAGTCACAGCTATTTGGGATTGCCTCGTGGAGGAGTTCATGGCTGTGCCCACCACAGAGGAGCGGTTTGAGGAGCGGTGGAATTTTCCTCTCTGCTGTGGCACTGTGGATGGGAAGCATGTAATCCTGAAAGCCCCTGCACATTTGGGATCCCAGTACTACAACTACAAGGGGACATTCTCGATAGTCCTCCTTGCTGTTGTGGATTCCCGGTATTGCTTCAGGGTGATTGATGTCGGGGGCTACGGCAGGACCAGTGATGGCGGCATCCTGGCCAACTCAACCTTTGGCCGAGCGCTTCGCTCCGGCACCCTCCAGCTGCCTGCTGACCGGCTGTTACCAGGAGCTGACCACAGGGGACCCCAGCCACATGTGTTTGTCGCGGATGAGGCCTTTCCACTCCGGAGAAACCTCATGAGGCCATTCCCTGGACACACACTTACCAGAGACCGGCAGATCTACAACTACCGTCTGTCCCAAGCACGGCTGGTGGTGGAGAACGCCTTTGGGATCCTTGCATCCCAGTGGCGGATGTACCGGCGTGCCATGGAGCTCCAGCCTGACATTGCAGAGAAGTGTGTGAAGGCGACCTGTGTTCTGCACAACTTCCTGCGGAAGATGACCCCAGCGCCTGCAATGAGGGGGAGCATTTCCGATGGTGTGGTGGAGCCTCTGCCAGGTCTGGGAAGACTAGCTGCGAACAACTTGGCAAGAGAGGCCATCAGGGTTCGGGAGACCTTCGCAGCTTACTTCTCGGCAGAGGGAACGGTCCCGTGGCAGGCCAACGTCTAGTGTGCAAGCACTCACAAAACGGCTCTTTTAAGAGCCACCTACACATTACTACTGAGCAAACATCCTGCAATATTTATTTACTTTTGTGCACTTTATGTTAAAAGCTTCTGCACAGCTGGAACCTACAGAATACAGTACACAATGTTCTGTGTGTGCAATAAACATATGAAAGCAGATGAGAATTGTTTCTGTAGGAAAGAAGAAGAAAGACAGCTGAGGTAGATTTTTTTTATATATATACAGTACAGGCCAAAAGTTTGGACACACCTTCTCATTCAATGCGTTTTCTTTATTTTCATGACTATTTACATTGTAGATTCTCACTGAAGGCATCAAAACTATGAATGAACACATGTGGAGTTATGTACTTAACAAAAAAAGATGAAATAACTGAAAACATGTTTTATATTCTAGTTTCTTCAAAATAGCCACCCTTTGCTCTGATTACTGCTTTGCACACTCTTGGCATTCTCTCCATGAGCTTCAAGAGGTAGTCACCTGAAATGGTTTTCCAACAGTCTTGAAGGACTTCCCAGAGGTGTTTAGCACTTGTTGGCCCCTTTGCCTTCACTCTGCGGTCCAGCTCACCCCAAACCATCTCGATTGGGTTCAGGTCCAGTAACTGTGGAGGCCAGGTCATCTGCCGCAGCACTCCATCACTCTCCTTCTTGGTCAAATAGCCCTTACACAGCCTGGAGGTGTGTTTGGGGTCATTGTCCTGTTGAAAAATAAATGATGGTCCAACTAAACGCAAACCGGATGGGATGGCATGTCGCTGCAGGATGCTGTGGTAGCCATGCTGGTTCAGTGTGCCTTCAATTTTGAATAAATCCCCAACAGCGTCACCAGCAAAACACCCCCACACCATCACACCTCCTCCTCCATGCTTCACAGTGGGAACCAGGCATGTGGAATCCATCCGTTCACCTTTTCTGCGTCTCACAAAGACACGGCGGTTGGAACCAAAGATCTCAAATTTGGACTCATCAGACCAAAGCACAGATTTCCACTGGTCTAACGTCCATTCCTTGTGTTTCTTGGCCCAAACAAATCTCTTCTGCTTGTTGCCTCTCCTTAGCAGTGGTTTCCTAGCAGCTATTTGACCATGAAGGCCTGATTTGCGCAGTCTCCTCTTAACAGTTGTTCTAGAGATGGGTCTGCTGCTAGAACTCTGTGTGGCATTCATCTGGTCTCTGATCTGAGCTGCTGTTAACTTGCGATTTCTGAGGCTGGTGACTCGGATGAACTTATCCTCAGAAGCAGAGGTGACTCTTGGTCTTCCTTTCCTGGGTCAGTCCTCATGTGTGCCAGTTTTATTGTAGCGCTTGATGGTTTTTGCGACTCCACTTGGGGACACATTTAAAGTTTTTGCAATTTTCCGGACTGACTGACCTTCATTTCTTAAAGTAATGATGGCCACTGGTTTTTCTTTAGTTAGCTGATTGGTTCTTGCCATAATATGAATTTTAACAGTTGTCCAATAGGGCTGTCGGCTGTGTATTAACCTGACTTCTGCACAACACAACTGATGGTCCCAACCCCACTGATAAAGCAAGAAATTCCACTAATTAACCCTGATAAGGCACACCTGTGAAGTGGAAACCATTTCAGGTGACTACCTCTTGAAGCTCATCTAGAGAATGCCAAGAGTGTGCAAAGCAGTAATCAGAGCAAAGGGTGGCTATTTTGAAGAAACTAGAATATAAAACATGTTTTCAGTTATTTCACCTTTTTTTGTTAAGTACATAACTCCACATGTGTTCATTCATAGTTTTGATGCCTTCAGTGAGAATCTACAATGTAAATAGTCATGAAAATAAAGAAAACGCATTGAATGAGAAGGTGTGTCCAAAGTTTTGGCCTGTACTGTATATATATAAATCTTCAAATATAAAACATATAAAGTGAACATATATACAAATAACGTGTCTACTCTACAGAGAACAAAAAGGAGCAGGCTTGGGTGATGAACAATTTGAAATGGAGGCCTCAAGGACACCTATTTTTAAAAAATGGAAAAGCGTGGTTCGTTCCCTACAGAGATTGTTGCGCCATTAGCTAAAAAGCTACTCACTTTGTTCAAAATTTAGCACAACAGGGCTGGCTTCAAAAATTAATTTGTGTATGTGAAATTTCACATACTCCTTCCGCTGGGGCGACAATCTCTGCAGGGAAGGAACCATGCTGAGGAGGAACATTTCATCCTCTGAGGGAGGCTGACAAGAAGGATCAGGTGGAGCAGGTGGACCTGGTTGCACTTGCCTCTTGAGGGCCTCCAGGAGCAGCTCCTCAATTCGGCTCTGCCTGGGCGTCTCTCTGTCCTCCCTCCCTCTCTTCCTGGCCCTTCTCGTCACTGTGTGAAATGGAAACATATTTTTTGGAAACACAAACTGCTGCGTCCAATCACTTCAAAAGGTCTAAGTTACACAATATCTAAGTGAATATTTGTTAAAATATTGAAATCAGGCAACAGACAAAAAGATAGGAGTCAAACTGAAAGTAACTTTGAAAGGTACTTTTCATAGTGAAAAACACCATGCAAAAATTATACTCAGACCGTTAGGTGCTCTCCCTCGTGCAGGTGCAGCTGCAGCAGCAGCAGCAGCAGCAGCAGCAGCAGGGGCTGTGGCAGGGCCAGAAGAAGGGCCAGTAGCAGGGCCATCAGCAGGAGCAGCTTCAGTGTCACTGCTGCTGGGAGAGTCTTGTGCTGGGTGGTCTGTAGTAGTGACAAAGGTGTCTTTAGTTTTTTGTTTACATTTTAATTGTCTCAATCATTCCAGCTTTCACTGTCAATTACAGCACAAAAATTATTTTACAAATGCACCCATATTAATACATCATACAGTCCCAGCCATGGTAATATCTAGCCTCCACAACCCTTTAATGCAGTGAACCCTTCATGTAAAGAAAGAAATGATCCTTGACTTACTTAATTTCCCTTTTGTATTGTTCGCTCTAGCTACTGAATATTCAAAGGAAGTAGTTTCTCCCATTCAGTGACTTCTGGTGTTTTTGTGTTCTTCCATGGGCTTGTTCCATTCAATATCCAAGTGTTTTAATTTCAGGTTTTGTAGGTGAGAATACATATTAGTTTAGGGTATTTTCAAATTGTCTTTGTCAGTTTTTATAGTACAGGCTGTGAAAAGAAATCTCTATGCTGAGACATCTATACAAGTCTGTTATCCATCGATACAGAAATCTCTTTTATAAGTTTGCAATGCTTTATCTGTGTGCATCTTCATCTGTCAACAAACCTCCGGACTCAATCCCTGAGGGGCCTGTTGCCTAAGTACGTTATGGCGGGGAAGCCGGCTATGCTAACTGGAGCTAAGCTAGTTAACCTTCATTGTACAACCATTCTGCAAACTAATAAAAGACACATATTTACAGAACTTACCAGGTACACCAGTCTCCTCGGCGACTTTCACCCAAGCCTGCTCGTTTTTGTTGCGGTCTCTGTAGAGTAGACACGTTGTATCGTAGAGCTCCGGGTAGCCGCACAAAGCAATCACTATCTTCTCCTCCATCTTGGCATCAACAACTGGACGTCAGGGCGTCAAGACATCACACAAATTCGCCTCAAAAGATCAATATTTTCAACTCGAGCGATGAGGCGTTGGACGCAAATTTCGCCACGCTAGACACCTTTATCGCGTCCATCGCTCCCCCGGCGAGAATTCGCATCTAATCGCGCGTCTTTGCATGACTTTGTATGTAATTTTGACGCGCGAATTTGCGTTTGGTGAGAACGCAGCTTTACAGTCTCCGTCCTCTGGTGTCCAGATGATGAGGCACTGAAGGACTGCACTTCCCAGTGGAAATAAATTGTTAACAAAAGCCTTGACTGGACCTTGTTGCTATGGTAACCCATATTAGACACATGCCAATACCATTAAATAGCCAGCGCAGTAAGAACAGACTTCACTATAACTACGTAGTAGGTTTTCTATGACTATGCTGTTTCAAGCGATGTTAATGCCTGCCCTACAGGAGACGACAGCAACCCGAATCGTCAGTGCCATGGGCGCTACGGAGTGTGAGGGAAAGCCTGGCACTCTGGAGGAGGAGGACAAAGTATTTGAGATTACAAAAGCCCTTTATGACAGACAGGACCAGGACACTAAAATGTATAAAATCGATGCAGCGATTTAAAAAGTTGTAGTTGTATTTATTGATTTATTAAGTTTTATTTCTTAATTGATGTTTACTTGATGCTGAATATAAATTTTACTTGATAGCCTAGTTACAGCCTATTGAATTTTTACTTCTTACTTAACTGAATTTTCACAATAGCCTACTTGATTGAATGTTTACTTAATATTAAATGTAAGTTTTACTTGACAGGCTTTTTACTTCACATTTTTACTTGACTCAACTGAACTTTCATTTCTTAACTGAATTTTTACTTGATGATTATATTGAATTTTAACTTCCTGATTTTTACTTGATACTTGATTGAATGTTTAGTTGATGTTAATCACATTTTTATCTGATGCTGAATTTAAAATAATTTTATTTGTTTTTTATTTGGATAGTTATGTTGAATTTTCATTCAATGACCTCACCCTTTTGTAATTTAAAAGTGATCATATGTTTAAAAAAAAATCCTTTGTTTCAAATGTCTTACATTACAAATATATACATGCTCTTGACATGAAAAATATAAATTTAACATTTAGGTTAATTATTTAGATTTAATGAGATATGATATTCATAGATTTGACACTGATTTAGATTTAAAATTTAGATTTAACATTTAGATTTAACACTTTAATTCAGATATAATACTGACATTTAATATTTAGATGTAATATTAAGATTTAACAGTGTTTAATCAAAATATTAAATCTGAATTAAAATATTAAATCTAAATGAAAGTAATGCATCTAAATATTAAATCTGAATGGGCCTATATAATTTCCCCTCAAACATTTATCCTAATAAATCATTTTCAGTGTTTAAAAGATATAATCATATTCTGGATAATAAATAATCAATAAATACAGATGCAAAATAATGAATAAATCATCATCATCAACGCATTCTGTGAGTCTGAGCAGCACACAGGACTTGGCATAAATACAGAAGGCAGGCTGTTACATGTAGGTGCTTGTTAAACAGAGAGAAAAAACTGTTCTGCTGCTGATAACTGTATCTTTATTGTATAGGCCTATTATGTAGGTCTGCATATTAGTCTACCTTTTATGTGTGCAGACACAAACTTCATCAAAAGTCTCTACAGCTGTGGGTGGAGGGTGGAGCTAAGACACGAGAAAGAAATGAAAGAAAGTGAGGGAAATGTGGATGTAAAGAGTTTTTTTGGGCTTAGTGACTTAGATGACAGAATTACCTAATTCATGTGTTAAATCACCTGAACACATCGAACCAACAAATCCAACTGTGCAAGCGAAAAGTAGGATGTCATACATTTTGTCAGTTAATTTCTGTTAACTGACACAAAAACGGTTCATTTCATTTAAGCTAAGAAATGTACAAAGCAAACTGATGATGTTGACAGCATTAAACCTTTTTCCAGCTAATGTCTGAAGGCATGTAAACATGGACAGTGGGCTGAAATGTAGATTTATACTCAGACGACTGCAAACAGCAGTTCCAGTGATGTTACTGTTAGCAGTGGTAACTCTCATACTCCTCAGATATGTAACGGTAATGGTATTTAGGCGATGCAGCAGTGCAAAGACGTGTTTCTGGCTAACTGGCCCACATGTGCGTTACTCTGCACTCAACCATATAGTGGTTTCAATATTTTAGTATTTTATAATCTTTCCACATTTGTAATTGTTCTTACCACTTCTTATTCTGCTTTATACTTACATACATTTTATATTGCTATATATTTGTGTCATTCTTTTAATTTGTACAACACTGGTCAGCTGCAGTTGTTTTTAAATGTGCTATATAATTAAACATGATTTGATTTGATTTAAATATGCTTACTGTGAACTTTTAAATGCTGAAGTCAATATCTGTCATGATCCTGGGTTTTGGTTTCATATTCTGTTATCTTTTGGACTTCTGTCTCTGAGTTTTCTGTCTGTGTTCCTTGTTTCATGTTGTTTAGCTCATATTTAACCTGCTTCCTGTTTTATTTTGTAGGTTCTCTCCTCATGTGTCATGTCTGGTTTTACTTCCTGTCTTTGTGTATTTTCCCGCCTGTTTTCTGCCACACCTGTCTCGTTAATCCTTGCTTGTTCCCTTCACACCTGTTTTGTATTAGTCTTGTCTGCTCCACCCTTGTCATCAGCCAATCCCTGTTTCACTTCTTTTGCCCATGTCTTCCTTCTCCAGCTGTGTCTCGTCCTTGTGATTAGTCTTCCGTGCATGTGTGTTTCCCTTTGTCCTTGGTGAGAGGCCGTTTACACGTTGTCGGTTATTTTCATAAACGTCTCCGTTTTCAAAAAGATCTTCGTTTACACTTACCCGTGTATATATACACAAGAGCATGCCAAACCTGTAGGTGGCAGTGTAAAGAGAAGCTCAAGCCTTCCATGTATCCATTGTCACCTTAGCAACATAGGTCGCACTTTTGACACAGGCGCAAGTTCCAGCGCATACTGTGACGTCAATTGCCTATAACTCCATTTATCTCAGTTTACATGCAAACGCGCAACCGGAGTTTTCCAAAATCTCCACTCTGGCCGGAGTTTTTAGAAAGACTCGTTTTCAGAGGAGAAATCTCCGTTTGCGTGTAAACGAAGGGCACAAACGAAGGAAGATGTCTCCGTTTATCAAAATCACCGTGTACGTGTAAACGGCCTCATACACAGCCGTAACACCTGCCATACAAGTTAAGAGAGGATGACCATCCCATCTACCCTGCAGATGTCCAGGATGGAAGGGCCATAAGAGACATAATTTGCTTTTCTGATTGAAACCACCAGTCAAATAAAGACAAATAATTCACATTTCATTAGGTCTTCTTTATTCCCTATAAGTACAAATGCAACAGTCAGTATTTGTAATATTGCTCAAACAATTAACAAATTTCACCTTTGACAATGCACCCCCCGCCAACAAGCATTTGTACCTCCATTTTTGAGTGTGTAGTGCAGTGAATTTGAGAAAAACATTGAATGAATGATAAAATGAATTAATTAAAATTTCAACTAAATTAAATAAAAAAATAAATAATTAAAATCAAAATTAAAAAGACAGATAAAAATACAAAAAAAATGTAATTATTTAAAAAATAAAATAAAAAATAAATAAAGTTGTATTTTGCCATAGAAAGTGGTTGTACGGTCAAGCTTTTCTGTTGTCAAAAAAAGGACACTGTCTCTCTTAAAGCAGGGATGCACATCACATCAACAATGAATATGATTTGGTCTGTTCCAGTTGTTGTAAAACCATATGTACATGCAAGGAGACGTTTAGTTTGACAACATCACATCGGGTACAGCTTTGCATGCAACTGCTGCCCCAACCCCCACAGCAAGTTGTCCGCCAGCTTTGTTTTGTGTTACAGCCGACTGTTAGGTTCGTGGAACTGCGTTATATTAAAGTAAAAGAGAAATGCTAACATAAATGTTTGTGGCTGTATTTATTTGGTTTCTGTGCAGTTTGAATGAAATGTGTTGTAAAATGCTTAATGAAGGAAAATTACTGTTTTTTTAAATGGAGTTTGGACTAATTATGGTTGAATTTTGACAAAACAGAACTGGTCATTGTGGACCAGTGAAAAACTGACAAATACTGTTGTGGTGATTTTGTTTGTTTGTTTATGTTGATTTTGAATTAAGTGTGTTTTATTGCATTAAGCAGGCAACTAACAGTTAAGTTTCTTGGTCTACATTTGATGAAACAAAGGGACAAGAAGGTGCATGGTTATCTATGTGCTGCATAAAGAAAAGTGGTGTAACAGTGTCGCCTGTTCACAATGTGACATTAATGTCTTTATTTACATGTCACATTCCATTTTTAAAAAATACACTCCCTTCTTGTGGCAGTCATGTATCTAAATGTGAGTTTAACCTGTAGTGGAATATTTTCATAGTGTGGTATTAGTAGTTTTACTTAAAGAGACAGTTGTAGTTGTATGAGGTATTATCCAAAATCAGTGTAAACGAGTTGGTTAACATTACTGTATCAATCTACAAATTGTGTATGCGTGCACCAGGCCGTGAGGGTTTGGAAGAAACACACAAATTGTCGCAACCCTGTTACTGACACATGCTAAGTGGTAAATTAATTTGATGAAGAACTTACTTGTGTAGCAGTCTATGCTAACGTTACACACAGTCAGCTAACAATATATCACAAGAAACAGACTGGGCATGCAGTATACAATCATACCAGGACAAAAGCACAAAAATCACAGCTTCTCTTTCAGCACAGCCTAACATGAGAGAAGGATGAGGGAATGGGGACACACGAGAGCTTCACTCAGTCAAACTAACGTTAGCCAAAAACCAGTAGTTTAGCCCGCTAAAACCCCTTAATGTTAGAGAGTCCTCATTAAAACAATGGCACTTTGTTGGCTCCACTATGAATTTAATTACTTAATTTACATCTTTCGATTAACTTAATCAACCCTAATATATTTAATGGACAAGCAAACTTGTGTAAGCTCACCTTTCTGCCAAAACTGTGTAACATTTCAAACTGAGGAGAGATAAAACAGTCTACAAATAAAATTTCGTTTTTTATGCAGGGACACTGCATTTGTGGCACAACCACTCCTCCTCGGGGACCTCTTCAAGGTCGTCCACACAGGCTACATGGAACCAGAGTTCACAAAGATTGCGCTGGACCCACTCGATAATATTATCATCTGCCCCTGGTGGTGTCATGCTGCGGCAGGTGGCACAGTGGCTGCCACTGTCAATGACAGCGTTGGCTTTTTGTGCCCTCTCCTGCCTTGCTTTCTTCTCTCCTTTCTGTTTTTCTTGCTCTGCCTTCCTCTTTTTCTTCTGCTCCTCTTTTTCTTTTTCTTCAGCTTCCAGTCTGTCAAGATGCACCACATACTCGTCGCTCATGATGACCCTGGCCTGTAGTGGCACCCGATGCCGTACCCCTCCTACTTTGGTGGAAAATGTGGGTGTCATTAGAATGTTGGTGAGTGCAGGGGGAATCAGGTCAGCTTCCACAAGGTAGTTCTTTTTGCTTTTATTGCATGTTGGGCAACATTGTGGGCTGGTTTCCTGTGGGCTGGATGTGTTTGAAACAGATGCTGGAGGAGAGGCAGAGGTGGGCACAGTGGAGGAGGTCGGAGCAACACTGCAGGAGGGGGAGGTGGACACAGTGGTCGGAGCAGCACTGCAGGAGGAAGAGGTGGACACAGCAGAGGTCAGAGCAACACTGCAGGAGGAGGTCGGAGCAGCAGAGGAGGTGGGAGCAGCAGCTGCACTGGGCACAAGCTTTACAATCTAAATAGAGTTTGATCAGGTTAGAAACTAAGTATTGTTCACACAAAGTTAGACTTAAGTTGCGTAACACAATACGAATAATTATAGGGAATATATAAAGAACCTAACCTGTGTCATGTCCACTGCCTCTCTTGACACAGGATAGGTGCCTGTCATGATGTTGGTGGGTGTGATGGCCTTCTCATGGGCGTGCAGCACTGAGGAGAAGTGCTTCTTCCCCACCATCATGTTGCCTCTCACCAGGCCCATGCGGCTGGCCAGGGTGCTGAAGACGGCCTTCAGGGGGTTGAAGACACTGATGTCCAGTGGCTGCAGCATGTGAGTAGTGTGAGGGGGGAGGAGGAGAATCTCATTTTTGTTTGCCCTGCAAACATCAATGACCTGGCGGCCACAGTGCGTCTCATGCTGGTCCATGATTAAGACCAAGGGACGCTCTGATGGGGCGTGTTTTATATATATATATATATATATATATATATATATATATATATATACGTGTATATATATATATATATATATATATATATATATATATATATATATACATATACATATCGCCTAGGGACAAAGGATGGAAATTAGCCACTGGCTATAATCCTGCATATTTACATGAAAGTGTTTATTAATATGTACTGTCCCTGATTATTTAAATGCAAACCTTTTTCAGAGCAATCCAAGGCGTATGCCACGCTGGGAAGGCATCAAGGATATATGACGAAGGGAGGGACACTTGCACCTGCTGCACTGACCGCTAGGTGCACAGTTATGTGCTCCCTTGTCGTGGTCTGCTGACGGTACATGTCTCTTCCCTCGTTGGCACATCACCTTTTCTTTCGACTTTGGCTTGTCACTGAATCCTGTCTCATCACAGTTCCAGATTAGGTGAGGCTTGTCCTGGAGACTCTCCTTCTCTACAATATTTTCATAGAGGATGAAAAACTTTTCTATGGCCTCAGGTGTGGCAGCAAGGACTCTGGCCTGATCCAGGGAGTCTGGTGTCCGGGTGGTCAGTTTTGGATGGCGGGCCTTGAATCGGGTCCACCAGTTGTCACTGGGACCCTTCTCCAGATTCACCATTGTATGTTGACCTCTCTCCTTTATTATTTCCAGAGCCAGGTATTTAATAATCATTCTGGTCAGGGGGAAACCATGGTCGGCCATCCACACAATATAATTAACGAGGGCTTCCTCCTCCTTGTTGTTGATGGCCCTGTTTGGGTGGGGACCACACTCATATTTCCCCAGTTTGTGGTCGGAGAGGGCGGACTTGGGGATGTTGTATTTGATGGATGTTTTTCTAACACTTGCCCCTGCTCTTATGTCATCAAGTGCTTTTTTGTAGCATCTCATTACTGTACTTAGCTGCTTTCTTTCCTGACATCTTCCCTAACGTTACCAAAAGAATCCATATTTTGAATTTGTTAGCATTTCTGTAACTTTTGTTAAGTCTGGTATTTATAGATTTTGTGTAACATGTGTGTAAGTTTATGTTTTGCAGGGGGGAGAGAGGCCAGGCCACACCAGGGCAGAGAGAGGAAATGCAACAGATCCCCAGTCAAATTCATTTGTCTGTCTTTCATTTGTTTACTTTATTATTAATTTATTATTTTATTTATTATTAATTTTATTATTAGTATTAGTATTAGTATTATTTTTATTATTAATTTAGTAATTAAAAATTAATTATTAATGTTCATAAATATCATTGTTTAATGTTAATGTTACATTGTTGTTCATTTTCATTCAGAAGTTAATTTCAAGTTATTTGTGATTAAAAAGTGTTCCTTTAACTCTAGACTCATTTTTTATGACCATTAACCTAACGTTATGTGAACTTCATATTGGCAATATATGTGGTGTTAATAACACAGTAATGTTAATATCAGTTAAATTTAATGTTATGGCTTGAAAAGTTAATAACGTTAAGTTACAAATATGTGTAACGTTAATATTAAATAACTTTAAAACAGCCATTTTAAGAGTGAGATGATGTGCATGTCTTGCTCGGTCTTGCTGCAGTGATGTGCTGTTGGTGCTCATTCAGACAAAGGGCCTCTGTATATGTGTGTATCCCTTCAAAAGGTCAAAATATTGGTAAAAACTAAGTCCTAAATATTCTATGACACCTTCAAGATGTTTTTTTCATTTTGCTGATGGGTTATCATGTTTTAAAATGGGTACTTTGTGGACATAAGCCTCTCCTCCCCTGTAGCGTCCTGTCCGAAGACTCTCCCCTCCGGCCATTCTGAGTGTCATATACGTGCACGTTGGAAACTCGTGTTGATTTCTCCCAAACGACAGCCCCCAGAAAGTGGAGATTGGTCAGAGTCGAAAGAGGCGGAACCAAAGATGACACAGATAATAACAGTTAATTACTCATAACCCGGAAGTATTTATTCATTTATGTGCGGGAAAAGGTCAAGTGTCCGGAATACCGTGATGTCCAGAATACAGTGAGTCTACATTACAAAAAGGCAAATAAAGAAATCTTTATAACTCAATGCAAGTTCAGGTTTTATCTACCTTTTTATTTAAAAGCTTTATAGACATAAGTATAAATTAATTTTAAATCTGTTTAATCTGCAACATGGCATTCTAAATCTCCCACCAGATGGCAGCAGCTCGTACTCTGTATGCAGAACTTGAGGAGTCAGTGATGATCTTATTGGCTTAATGTAGGGATGCTGTTTGAAAACAGTCTGCATGGAAATGTGCTCATCGTTGCAGTTTTGATTTATGTGGAACGTGCAGTGCAAAACACATCGCATATGAAACCACAGAGAGCAGGTGGTACTGTTAAGCTTTTGCAAAAGAACTGGATCCACAATGCACACTTGTGTCAAAAAGGAGTGTTAGTTTATTTTAACCAAGCAGGGTCCAAAAACAGGGAAACAAAAAGCAGGAGTCCAGAGCCGGAACCAGGAATGTGGGAACAGAGCTGGCTGAGGTGGGGGAGCAGGCGACAGGATGGTACTGGGAGAAAACAGTAACACTTACCACTGAGAATAACTGACAAACTCAATCAATCAATCAATCAATCAATCAATTGCTTTATTTGTCCCCAGTGGGGCAATTAATTTCGCAGCAGTGGGAGCAACACAAAGTACAAAAACTGGCGAAGACTGGATGAGCAGGCCGATTTTAAATACTGGAGGAGGTGAGTAGTGGCAATCAGGTTGATGAGCAGCAGGTGGGCAATGGAAGCAGGTGCAGTGATTGACAGAAGATCCCGCCTCAGCCAGCTGACAGACAAAACAAAAACACAGAACACAGACACAGACCCAACAAGTAGTGATGGCCAAATGAAGCCTCATGAATCATTTTCCTTATTTTATGAGCCCACTAGATGGTGCTCTTGACTTAAAGAGACAGACTCAAAAAATGGTAATTCAGTGTGCTTTCAACTTTTGTGGTGAAGAAAAAGCGCCATCTAGTGGGCTCATAAGATGAAGAAAATCCTTCATGAGGCTTCATTTGGCACTACCAACAAGTGTACTCAATTTAAAAGGAAAAAGAGAAAACAGACATTGAAAATAATAACACATAACCTTTTGTCGTTTTGACATTCATTCAGAGGAGGGTGGACAAAACAGTTTAAACTTAATTAGAAATCATGATATGATATTGATGATATTTCTTCTTAGGAGCCTACAACAAGTCCCAGTAAAACATACCATAACATTTTTAACTTTTTTGTACACAATCTACATTAACAATCTAAATGGACCAAAAAGAGACAATCCGCTCATTAAGTCTGACGTCAGGCATGACTTCTGGGTCCAAGCCGGTCCAGGCGTTGCACAGTTACGATGGGTAAACAATGGCGGAACTCATAAATCTTTTCACTATAACGTCTTTCTTTAGCGAGACTTCTCTCAGAGTTAAAAAAGGATTAAAATCTTTTAATTCAAATATTGTGTTTAGTGTGTTTCACATTGTATAATAATATTCACATGTACTATGCAAAATGGCATGATTTTCGACTCAGCCTTTAAATGTCTTGATATAGTTCAGTCTAAAACTAAAGCTACTTCTTTATTTATGTGACTGCAGTCGCTAGCATATTGGTATGTTTACGGGCATATTAGCTTCATGCAAATTTCAGAGCGTCGGGTGTTATCGAAGTTATTTATAAAGTGAATCTTACCTTATATTGCCTTTTCTCTTTCTCCTCACATGGAATCAAAAAAATGATAATTTGAGGTCGGTTTTTGACTTGGATCGATTGAAACAACATGGGACACAGCACTACGGTATTGTCTGGCTGGATGCGCTATAGTCCATGTGGACCCGGAAGTAGTGATGTGACGTCATGACTTAACAGGCGGATAGAAAAAACTGTCAATAGCAATGTGAGAAACTGATGGTAACTAGTCTGGCCCTAATTCAGGTTAATTGTTTTTTTGTTTTTGAGACCCCCCCTCCACACACACACACAGGCTGTGCTGGCTCACAGAAAGAGTGGTTCATCGTCATTTTGGTCAAGGCTCTCCATGGCAGGTTCAGCAACTGAGGGAGCTGACTTAAATAAGTAACCAGCTGATGTGCCAAAAAGCTGCAAAACATTATCAGGCAGCTGGTGCTCCTAGCAAGCCTCACCAGACAGCTTCAGTCCATATCGGATGTACAGGATGGAGTTAAGGGTCTGCCAGGACATCCGATTTCTAAGTTTGCTTTTTACCACACTCATCTGGCTGACATCTCTCTCAACTTCAGCATTCAAGTGTGGCAAAGACAACACAGACACAGCAGCCATGACAAGTTCTTGATATCAGCTGCATCCCTGAACTTCCAAACCTCACTCCAGAAGCCCAGTGTGTTTTTGTCTCATTCCATTTACTAAGATGGATGGCACGCCACTGCTGGACAATCTTCTCTATCTCTGCAGGAGAGTAGCCAAGGAGCTTGGCTAGTTTTTCTATTTCTTTCTTTCTTTCTTATTGTGCTTTCGAGTTTCCTCCACATTGAAAACTAACATGTATTGCAATGCTTCGATGATGTCCAGCAGTCTCACCCTCAACTCATTAGTGAGGGAGATGGTGAAGGCTACACACCCACACTTGATGGTCTCATATATGGCCTTGTAGGCCTCCCTGCGCTTAGGAGACACTGAAAACCAGTTGTAAGTCTCTCGCACCAAGTACTCCACACTACAGGGGATGGTGTCATTGGAAGCATGACTTACAGCAAGCTGCAGAGAGTGGCACACACAGCGAATAAGAACCAGATCTTTGAGGCCATACTCCTCCTTCAGCACTTTATGGACCCCATTGTTAATCCCCGTCATAACAGATGCATTGTCAGTCCCTATCCCCAGGAGTCTCTCTTTTTTAAGACAATGCTTCGAGGAAAGCCACAACAGCACGAGCTATAGATCTGGCATCTCTTCCCTCCAACTCAACAAGCCCCAGAAATGTTGACACAATTGTCTGCTTGGTGCCACTAAAGTACCTAATCATGATCCGTGGACTCATTGAGGAGGAGGCTGAAACGCGCTTTGAAATGCTCTTTGTCCTGCATTGTGAAGTGGGTAGCAGCAGTGGAGTCTGAGAAAGCAGGTCTACATGCTTCTCCAATGTGATCACATGCCAGCATGGAACAGTGTTCAACGATAGCTAATGCCATGGTGGCCTCAGCCTTTTTTGCAGAGTAAATTTTTTTAACCATAAATGGCAGCTTGTTTTGGGTGGAACTGTTATAATGCTTTGCCTTTTGAGTATATTTCTGAGTTGTCGTGGTTTTTTTTTTACATCACTTAGTTTGGTGTAGAAATCAGCCTTACAATACATGCAGTATGCCCGTGTATCATCGCCAATAAACGGCTTCAACCAGCCTTTGAATTCAGGGTTTGATTCCCACTCCTTTCTGTATTTTTGAGTATACAGTTTAGCCTGAGACATGATGAGCTAGCCAGCTAGATGTTTAGCTTATGTCACAGAGGGGCACACACACAGTGGACGAGGTGAGTAAGTGACTGAGGCTGTGTGAGTCAAATGCAGTGATTTATTTTAGTGCAGTGATTTATTTTAGACAAAGAAAATTTTACATTTACATCCCATCCTGGCTTCGCGTATGCGTGATTCACTCTGGACATGGAAGGGTTAAAATCTCCTGCTCTGACTGCAGCTGGGACAGACTGCTGTGTGAGGATTGGGCCACCTGTGAGTGCTTTGGGATGGGGGAGGGGCATGGTCATTGTCTCCAAAAGTTTCCAATAACACCAGAAAAGTCGCTAGATTTGTCGCTAGTTGCTTTTTTGAAAAAGAGTCGTTAGAGGGGTCTGAAAATTCGCTAAATATAGCGACAAAGTTGCTAAGTTGGCAATATTGGTTCTTATGTTCCCTCAGCTGCTCCAGTTTCTGCTTTAGTGCAAAGACATGCAGGTTAAGTACACTGAGCTATACCTTAACAATAGCTGTGTGACTGAGTGTTCACCCAGTGATAGTGATGTAACCCATCCAAGGTGCATCCCAGGCGTCCAGCCGCACATTGGCTGGGACATAAATTCTCGTCTGTCTCAGTCCCTGAGCTGTCCTCCCCAGCTGGGATAGGTCATCTGCAAAAACACAGGCATAACAACAACAAGAAGTTGACCTGGGAGAGTCCTGTGTACCTGTATTTGCCAGCAGAGATTTAGCCATGTCCACTCGTCTACCTGTTGTGCCAGCAGAATCTGCTCTGCAAGCTAAAAGTCTGGGGCCGGTTGCACCAACTGGTCTTAAGCCTGGTCTTAAGCTAAGTCGATCGTAACTTGGTGTTCTAAGTCCGACCTAATAGTTACGCTGGTTGCACCAACAGGGCTTAAGCCTTCTTCTCACTAAGACCAGGCGTAAATCTTACACCTAGTCAAGAGCAGGCGTAAGGTCAAAATCTAAGCCATTTCTATGGTAACACAGCTTCATTTCACCATGGCGCGTCTTATACATCGCCTTTACAACGAGCGGGCTTTTAGACGGGAGAGAGTTATTAGGGACAGGAGCAATCCATTGGAGATCTACAGTGATGAGGAGCTGATTGAGAGGTTTCGTTTCTGTAGGAGAGATCTGTTGGAACTGACTGAAGAGCTGTCACCGGACTTGGAGTATGTGTCGGATCACAATGCAGTGCTTTCACCCACTTTGCAGCTACTTATTGCACTTCGTTTTTATGCGGTGCAATAAACAGTGCATTTCAAAACACAGTTGGAGACATGATCCACGTCCACAAATCCCCCGCCTGTCGGGCCATCCGCAGGGTGTCACTGGCACTGAGCCACCGTCTCGACTGGTACGCCTACCTCCCCACTGAAGTAGAGGCGGTGGTGATGAAGCAGCCTTTATGCTGTCTTTACTCTGAAATATTCATTTAATGTCTAAACTGTCTGCAAATGTATGCTGTAAACATGGAGCTATAGGTCTACTTAACTTGGAAAATGCAGGATAAAGCTGAATAAAATTGTGGTTCATTTCATTTTCATCCGGGATAGAAAAAAAGACAGGGAAAATGATGCTGTTAATTGTGCTGATTGATCACTGCACATAGAGCTGACCAAGTTATGCGCTTTCTCATGAACGCGCATCACCAAGACTGGGTGTAGTTATGACCAGGCGTAAGCCCTGTTGGTGCAACTGACTTTAAGTCCATTCTAAAGACTGTCTTAACTAAGACCGACTTAGCAGTTAGGACCAGGCTTAGTAAAGACCAGTTAGTGATGAGTATAATTTGAATGACCTTCCTTTAATGACAGAGATAACTGAGTCATTACCTTGCACACAAACACGCTGCATGACGTTGTGTCCTGTTGTCTTGGATGGGCCACTGTAGAACATGCCCATCTCCCAATGGCAGGATGCTTTTGGCAAACCAGTGCCCTACACAGAGAGCACAGATTGATTACAGTTAAGCAATTTTAACATAAGCCCAAGTAAGATGATTTTCAGTTCAAGACCACTTGGATCATGTTAAAGGCCCTCAAAAAGGACAAGCTTATGCCAGTCTAGCGAAACAACTATGGGGTGCCGTTTGTAAAATGGCTCACGCTGAAAATAACATCAACATTTTGCCACATTTAGCTTCAAACAATATTTAAAAAAGTGTTGTGAATTATTTAACGTCACCTTTTACCACATTTACAGCAATATTTGTTAACTTAGAAATAAAATAGTTAAATCTAAATCTAAATGTTAAATATAAATATAAATATAAATGTTGAATCTAAATATTAATCTAAATCTAAATGTTAAATCTTAATCTAAATGTTAAATCTAAATGTTCTGGGTGAAACTAAATATTTAGCTAATATGCAAATTCACACTGCCGGTCACCGGAAGTACCAAAATAAAAGCTCGAGATGGTCAGACTGTGTTTATAGAATCAAATAACGAATTAAAACCAACTTATCGGGGGAAATGGACACTTGAACATACAAAATAACAAGAAACGTGTTTGGAGAAATTTTATTTGATGTGTACTTTGAGTTGTTAGTGTCCCTTTGGAGGGAATCACCTTGTTGTTTACAAATACTTCCGGGTAGAAAACCAGCGGAGTTTAGCTACATATATATATATATATATGCATATCTCGCATTTTTCACGTCACTATGTCACCGTTTAGACTAATCTGGTGTTTGTAAAGTCTATAAACACAATGATTGAACAAACATTACTGTCACGTTCTGAAATTAATAACATGGTTATCGTAGATTAGCGGGGCTAACCGTTAGCTGTTAGCCCCGTTAGCGGTGTCTGTAATGACTCATTAACTCTGAACAGTCTGTGAAAAAAAACATTTTTTTCCAGTGGATGTCTTAGTTACAACATGATTGAGCTAACTGGAGTAGTTTCATGTCGTATCCGACAACGGGAGGCTTTTAACAGATGACGTCCTGATGTTAGCTTTGCTGCTGCTGCAGCCACTGATGCTTTCTAGACATTGTGATTTCCCAAAACTGAATAAATACCACACATCGCAACACAAAACTGCTTTGCTAGCTCAATCATGTTGTAACTAAGACATCCGCTGGAAAAAAATATTTTTTTCATGGACCAATTAAGAGTTAATGAGTCATTACAGACACTGCTAACGGGGCTAAGAGCTAACGGTTGTTAGCTTAGCTTAGGTTGTTAGTCCCTCCGAAGGGACACTAACAATTCAAAGTACACGTCAAATAAAATTTCTCCAAACATGTTTCTTGTTATTTTAGGTAGTTATTATCACGCTAATGTATGTTCAAGTGTTCATTTCCCCCGATAAGTTGGTTTTAATTTGTTATTTGATTCTATAAACACAGTCTGACCATCTCAAGCTTTTATTTTGGTACTTCCGGTGACCGGCAGTGTGAATTTGCATATTAGCTAAATATTTAGTTTCACCCAGAACATTTAGATTTAACATTTAGATTTAGATTTAGCATTTAGATTTAATATTTAGATTTAACATTTAGATTTAGATTTAATATTTAGATTTAACATTTAGATTTAATATTTAGATTTAGATTTAATATTTAGATTTAGATTTAACATTTAGATTTAGATTTAATATTTAGATTTAACATTTAGGTGCCACATTTAATGTTTAGATTTAACTATTTAATATATTTTAGTTAGTTAACAAATATTGCTGTAAATGTGGTAAAAGGTGACGTTAAAAAATTCACAACACTTTTTTAAACATTGTTTGAAGCTAAATGTGGCAAAATGTTGATGTTATTTTCAGCGTGAACCACTTTACAAACGGCACCCCATAAACAACAGTCATAAGGGAAATAATGTAAACAGCCTGTTGCTCCCTCAAGGTTATCCAAAATGCATGAATACATGTTTGTGTCCAATGCACAAATTACAGCTGATTCACCTTGTTACATGTTTGCACTTCTCAATTTGCCCCAAATGGATCCACATACAAGGACCTCATCTCCTTAAGGTACATGATCTATGGAAATGCAAAATCCAGTGTCCTCCATGACAGACTGCTCCCGCTGCCACATCACAGTCAGGGGCCAACTACAACAGAAATCAAATATTATAGATACACAGTATTTATCTAATTGCCAAAAAGTCCCTGGATTGAAAGGGTTAAAAAATAAATTCTACTCTCCCATTCAGATCTTTTTGTGTTCCCTGCCACAGTGATGTCATGATGTAACTGTCAATAATGGTAGCACCACATTTCCTCTCGACCATTGTCAGCTAGGCATTCACAATCTATTAGAACAATAATGTGATCTGAAAAGACATATCAGTCAAATAATCTTTTTTAAAGTACCTGACTCTCCAGCTCCTTTCCTGGGGCCAGGTACAAAATGTCCTCAGAATATATTTCATATGGCCCCAAGGGATACCTGGCCTCCCTCTCAAACATCAGGTAATATGGGCTGTATTGAGTAGTCAGCTGCTTTTTGGTCCTCAGGGCAAACATGGTTGACAGGAGATACTGGTCCCAACGGTTGCGGTGCTCAGCCACCAGTTTGTTCAGGGACCTTAAAATGCAGAATTCAGGTACATGCATGAGGAGGCAGAAGATACTTTGGGTTGTCGTGTATGATACAGCAACCCATTTCCAGATGGTGCCATTGATGATTACCTGTTCAGACTGTCCAAAATGTTTGGTCAAAGCCTTTACATGTTCTGTGCAGAATCTGACTAGTGACAACAAATAGCATCCACTAGTTAACTAGTGAGCCACGGAAAGCGTGTCACTAGTTAACTAGTGAATCTTTTTGGACTTAACTTGTTAACTAGTAAGAGGACATGTGTAACTAGTTGACTAGTGAAGTCGAAAAGACACAAACTAGTGTTACTAGTGGCCAATTTGGGTCTTACTAGTCGACTGGTGGCAGGTTTTGAACCTCACTAGTCGACTAGTAAGGTCACTAGTCACCTAGTGAGCACTTTTAGCATCACTAGTTTGCTAGTAGAGTCTAACGAGACCTCAGCTAGTTGACTAGTCACAGTTTTGCCTTGACAAGTTAACATGTAAGATGAAGCATGCTGCCACTAGTTAACTAGTTGCATTCCTCAGGTCAACATGTTAACTAGTTAAAAGAAGTGGGTGGAGTAACGACAAAATCCTGTGTCCTGATTTATAGGTATCTTTTATTTTGAACTGGAGAGCAAATAGGAAGCCTCAATTTATGTTTTTACCCACCTCCTCATTAGCATTAGGTGTCACTAGTGTGACTAGTGCACATTTTGGCTTCCACAAGTACAACTAGTAACTTGTTTTGCCTCACTAGTTAACTAGAAAAGTCAAAATACACTTCAACTAGTAAGCATGTCAGCGTCACTAGTTCAACTAGTAAACATTTTAGAACTCACTAGTTAACTAGTGAGCTCAGTAAGGTGTTACTAGTATAACTAGTGAGTATTTCAGCTTCAACTAGTTCAACTAGTAAACATTTTAAGCCCCACTAGTTAACTAGTAAGGTCAATGAGACTTTTTCTAGTTTAACTAGTAAGGTGTAAATCCTTACTAGTCACACTAGTGATGATTTTGGCTCTTACATGTGTAACTAGTGTAAAAAACTTGAGGTTACTAGCAAACTAGTGAGGTGAATAGCTGCTACTAGTTAACAAGTCAGAGCTTTTGCAGCTCACTAGTTCACTAGTAAGACTTCAAGCATTACTAGTTCAGCCCAGTGGGCCACTAGTCTGTCAAAAAGCTGACTAGTTTGGATTTTGGTGCCACTAGTATGGCTCTGTGGCTTCACTAGTCAGGCTTAAGTTGTTACTAGTTTGACAAAAGTGTCACTAGTTGCTGAAAAAGAGTGACTAGTAAGACTCTTTGTTCAACTAGTTGGACAAAATGTCTAACTAGTGTGACCAGATGTCCAACTAGTGCTGACAATGATTGAACTAGTGAACGACACTGACACCTGATATCAAGGATATGGAATAAATGCTCAAACGGCTTGCCATAGTTGTCTGACTTCACTGTTGAGTTTGTGTGTCTGTGTGTGTGTGCGCGCGCGCTATGAGGAGGAGGTCAGCCCTGACATGCAGAGAGCAACTCATTTCTGAGTTTTGAAAATGAATAAATAAATAAAGCAATCGGCCTAATCATGTATGTACAAAATGCTATAAGGCTACTTTACCTGTTCTGAAGACATGATGATCGCGCATTACACGGCCAGCTTCAGGAAGTTCACCAGTATCGTTGGTTTGTCAACAAATGCACACGCAGAACGATTTTTGCGACAGTTCTAACAGACAATACCGTTTTTCGTCTGTAGGGGGACCCTGTGAGGTAAAAAACGCAATCTTCCATTGTGTTACTTTAAATGTCTTGTTTTAGGCCTAGTCCACACGGACCGTGTACTTCTGAAACCGTGTATTATTCTACGCGATTTGGCTGTTTGGCCACACGCAGTTGTGTACATAAGAGAAACTACATAGGCCTATATAACGGTATACAACAAGCATAGGCTAGCTAGCCTACATTACTTTCATTATATCCATTAGTGCAAGAACTCCTTCATTAAGCCTTACATACATACCTGGAGTAGATCTCTTCTCTGCTTCATCGCCGATGAAGTGCTGGGTCAGTCTGATTCTTCAAACACCTCGGACGTTTCTGTAACGGTAACGCTAGAATCTGAACTCTGGCGAGACGCTATCAATATCTGAGGTTTCTATGCCGGACGCAATGGCAGTGGTTGCAGGTGAACCACCCCATACCTGCTCACAAAGCTCTAAGTATAGAAGAACCACTCTGCCAAAACCACTTCTACGACCCTTGTCTACTGCATTCCTATATTTGCTCCGTATTTGCTTCAGCTTATTGGTGATTATGGCCCTGGTTATGTCCTCCTTGCGATGAGGAAAGTCATCGGACGTTTCACGTTACTGCTCAATGAAGAAAGCTTGAATATCGGCATACTTTGCCTGGACAGATTCCCAGTCCACATTTTCTTGTATTTTATCCACTTTGTATTAATTTGTTACCTTGAGGAGCAATTCTACTTTGCTATTTGTCCACACAAAAAGACTTTCCCCTGCCTCGATTCGCCATTGTTCGTTAGAAAGAAAGAAAGAAAGAAAGAAAGAAAAAGAAAGAAAGGTAAGGTTGTTTTGCAATATGTTTGTGGATCGGGTTATTTTTATTTTCCGCACTTCCCTATTCTGGTATTGACTCTGACTTCTGATTGGTTAAAATGGCCTTTCCGGTAGAAGTTACATCGCCACCTACTGCTTTCGCATGTGTATTACATCACTTGGTAGCAGGTTTTGTGGTTTTGTGTGGATATTGTATGTTTTTTGTCACACCACTTGTATGGACAAATTTTTTTTTGGAAACCGGAGCCCGAAAAACTTCATTTTCAGAAGTACACGGGTCCGTGTGCATTAGGCCTTAATCAAGACATTCAGTTCATTGTGATACAGGAGTAAAGACACCAAAAAATATTCACATTTAAGAAGCTCCAATCAAGAATTTTGACTTTTTTTCCTTCTAAAATTACTCAAACCTATAAATTAACCATCCAAAATAGTTGGCAGTTAATTTAATAATCAATTAATTGTTTCAGCTCTAGACTCAAGACCTTGCACAACCTACATTTATTATATGCTAATTTATCTCAACAGCAACATCTTGTTACATGCAAACAACTAGTTGATCAACTTTACGTCACATATTTGGCTTGCTCTTACATTTCCATTTGGCTTTTCCCTCTTTATGCACACAAGCTATACTGAGCCTAGTAACTGACACAAATGCTAAATGCTGGAACAAGACCATTTCATTCTTAAATATAGTATTTTGTTGTACTACAATGGTGATAAGACTATTAGTATTGGTATTATTATGGCTCTTTCATAATCAAAATATATAATCATATTAATTTAAATAAAAAATAAATAAAAATAAAATAAAAGATTATATCAAGCACCCAACCTTTACAAAAATATCGTGTAGTAGTTACCTTATTTAGCCTTGCCTATAGCATGCCAGACATGCCATGGTTGTGCGAGGTGATAGTAGGAGTTTGTATCTCATAATTTTGACTTTTTATCTTATTGATTAGCATGGGGATTTTTTTTCTTTCAGTGGCGGAAATGAGCTTCCATAGAAGTTGTCATTTTGTTTTTGAAAAAAAAATCACAAAACTGCAGCGCCTGTGCATCATTAGGACTTTTATTTTGAAATACATGGCCGGAAAGCATCTGACTCTGCCATAGGCTACTTGACTCTTGCCTGCTATCGGACAGCGGTGTTTATCTGTTGTCAGTCAGCTCGGTGAAGTGGGCGGACTCCAGTTTGGGCTGAAGACAAACTGCACAGCAGAGTGGAACAAGGAGGGTTCATACACCGCTGGAACAGGGGGAGAAGCGGACAGCCTGACTGGGAGTTTGTACTTTCTATCCGCATTGAAACTTTCTTAACTCTCCATTACAGTGTTTAATCTTCCACCGCTGTAATGTCGACCACCGGGAGCTCCCCGCCCTACGAGGGGATGTATTCCAAACTGATAGATGATGAGGGCGCATATGACGATCTGAACCGCAGGCCAGATGTTGGACACGGCGGTAAGGACATTATGTGGCCGTATTGGCAGTTTAGCACAGTTTGGATCCTACAGTAGAATATAGAATAAATATTTATGTTACAAAAAGTAATAGTTTTAATTATTATTATTATCATTATTATCATCATTATTCATTGTATAGTATGATATTCACTAAAATTACTGTTTTCATTGTCAATTAATCTGATGATTATGTGCTTATAGATAATGTTTAGTCTGTTTGATGGATTAATGGACTCATTGTTTCAGCTCTTTGCTTAAAAAACACTTTTCAAAACAAAAGTAGCAAGTGCAACATAAGAGGAAAAATTGTGAAGTTCCAAAACAAACTATCTCAGTAGTGGAAAAAATACAGATTGAAACAAGAATAGAAAACAACAGGCTTAAAAAAGAAAAAAATAACCATAGTTTAGTCTACAAAATGTCACAGAGTCCTCACATTCATGTTCCCTGGAGGATGAATAATTTGATGATCACTTGACTTTTTCTCATCCGGTGTATCGGCAAATGACTTTAGAATATTTAAATTTGTACACACACACACACACACACACACACAAACACATGAAAGACTTCCTGTCCTTTGAATGTTTTAGTTATGTGTAAAAAGTAGGGCTGTCAAGCCTATAAAAAGATTAATCTAATTAATTACATATGCTGTGAATTATTAATCTAAATTATATATATAATTATATACATCAACTTTTGCTGTGAAAGTTGGCAGATGTGTTGTAAAGCTGCTGGATTTTGGACTGTCCCCCTGTCCTCTACCAGCAAAACTGGTCTGCAGTCCATTTTGCAAGGGAGTTAGTTAGTCAGTACAGGTATGTCTGGTTCAGTGGTGTTCATTACGTCTTTAGTTTATGATAATGACTTTAGTTGTTCTTTTATCTCAGACAGGTTAGGATATTACATACCTTCAGCGGAAACTTCTGCCTTCCTCATTAGTGTCACTTGGTCGTGGTTGTGACATGTCTTTATCAGCTGATCTGTCAATTAGCCGATATTAGGAAGGTGTGACCATCCTGTCAAAAACTGACAAGACGGTCGCGCCACCTGCTGTCCGTCTGCCGCCTCTTCAGGATGCTGCTCCAGGTGTGGGAGAGCCGTCCTGTCGGTTTTTGACTTAAGTCAGGTATGTCTGGACTTTACCACACTTGCAGACTCGCAGACTTTGCGAGGGTGCATTGTATCATTGTAGCCTACCCTACAGGCTGCACAGTGTAATGCCAAATATAAAGGCCAGAAAATTGGCTGAAAAACAACACAAGAACTTCTGATGTAACAAATGGGCCTACCCCTTCATGTAGTCAAAGTCCAGTCTTTATTCACAACCATCTCTGTATTTGAATGCCTGCAGTCTGAATGTTATACAGAACTTTATTTTGTTCACTCACAAAACAACCCTATTCATAGGGGTTATATCTTGTTATCTGCAGGGACAGATGAGCAGACAGAATGTGACAGCAGTTGCAATGATTATAATCGTTGCTCAAATGTTTCCATGGTTTCTTTATGTGATGACGGTGAAAATGTCACAGTATGTACGATTGAAGTCCGTGAGGAGTCAGTCCACAAGTCTAGAGGGTGGACATTTGGATGCAGCCGTAGACTTACTCAGTTTGCGTCTGAACAGCTGGTCGAGTGTGGCTTGACGAGGCTGCCTCCATCATGTGACAAAGCCACTGTGGCTTTTAATGATGCACCAGGTCAAAGGGCACCACAGAGCGTGATTAATCAGCATTAATTTTTTTAACTTGTTGTTTTTTCTGTGATTAATTAAACAAAATGAATGAGTTATTTTGACAGCACTAGTAAAAAGTCAAAAAGTTGAAGCCAGTGTCTTTTGTCTTTATAGCACTTGCATCCCCATTTTTCTTGAGTCTTGTTACAACCCGGCTTATAAGCTACCTGAAGGCAAACAACGATGGAAGACGAGACAAGTTTACAAAGCGTTAAAAGCTTATTTATTTACAAAATAATAATAACTAACTGAACAAACTTGAAAGTCAGTAATCAGTCATGTCTGTGTGTATAGATGTGTGGAAATGTCGGTAGAAAAACCAAAAGAACAGCAGCTCTGTGTGAGGGAGGTCTGCTGAAGATGGTGAGCTTTTATATCATGAAGCACATTGGCCCAGGTGTGGATCATGAGGTAAGTGATGACCCTCTGCCTTGACCGGCATCCTAAAACTGAAAGAACGGTCAGGAAAGCAGGCACACTAGGTGAAGCGGAGAGGTTGTCACAAACTGGAATCAGCTTTGCATCATTTCTGATTGGTTGATTAAATCTGACAGTTGGCTCGTGGCAGGAGTTCATCAATTGATATATTCCTTAAACTGACAGGCGAACAACAACTTAAACAGCAGTAATATAATAATAATAAATATATGAATCTGTGTGGGAATAATTGTTCGTCTGGTGATGGCCGCATCACATCCAAACGAACAAAACAGGTTTTAATTTGATAATTGTAGTGCAGACAAATTTCCCACACTCCAGAAACTGCTCTAACATGTTTGTTTTTCACAAGTCTGAACAGAGCAGAGATTTGTGTTATGCAACAGTGTGTACGTGAATATATTATATAGACGTCTAAAGGCCATGAGAGATGTGAATCATTTTTGAAAGCATGTACCACAGCAGTTTCAGTTCCTTTAATGCAATAATACAGGAGCACAGTCATGTAGGGTGCGATTGAGGGGTTAAGGAAGGGTGTTTGTCTTTCTAACACTTCAGCATAAACTTTGTAAAGTGAAAATGTAACAACCTGCCAGACCTCATAAGTGAGGAAATGAGGAAAGTTACAGTAGTATATTGCTGCCACTAGGGCTGCCCCCAACTAAGAATTTTTCTAGTTGACCAATAATCGTCATTTATGGCCATAATTCGACTAGTCGCCCGCATGTTTACGATATTAATTTAATTATTGAATTATATATTTTGGGTGGGGCAACACAATGGTTTGAGTTCAAGCTCTGAGAAAGAATAGTATCAATAACATTGTTAACACTGTGCGACATTACAGAGAAATACAAAACCATATTAATGAACCTTCATTAATATAGGCCTATATTTTATCTACAAGTGCACGTCACACACTGAGCGAGCCGCCTGTTAATGACGCTGTCAGCAAAGCAGTATTGATTGTGCTAAGTGGCTAATGGGCATGTAGCTACTTCATGTGTCAGATGATACCTCATGTTTGTCATCAACGAATGAGTTTACATATCACCTTGGGTTCGTCCTTCAGTTTCTCAAAATGATTCCACACCTTGGATTTCCTGCCCGACATGTTATTAACTAGCCTGTGGAATAACCGCAGGTACCAGCCCTGGAAATTAGGGTCGTACACATGCCCCGTCTTTAACCACAGCTCCCAATAGAATTTTACGTTTGTTTTATTTTTATTTTTTCTGCGACAAAGCAACAAATGAAATCTTGCCAACTAATGACCTTTCTGGTCTACTAACATTTGGTTGACTTTGACAAAAAAAAAACTATTGCAGAGCTGGGTCAGCCCTGTGATAGTCTGGCAACCTGTCCAGGGTGTATCCACCTCTCGCCCAATGTCAGCTGGGATAGGCTCCAGCCCCCCGGACCACCATTAGGATATGTGGTTACGGAAAATGAATGAACAAATGAATAATTTTTTAAAATGCTGTCATTATAGTAAGAAACTTTTCTCGTGTTTAAAAAAATCCTTTTCATGTTATAACATGTTTTTCATGTTATTATGACTTATTTTTTTTGTTTTTACCAAATACAGAATTATTCCATTTTTACAATAAACTGTATACATCACAAAACTTTCTTGGTATTTCAATAACTTTATTGTCATTATATAAACATAACATTGCAAAACCAACATGTCTCATTAAAAGTAACTTTTCACATTATATTACATACATTACACGTATGGCTGCACCCCCTCTCCACTCCCCCTCTGCTCAGCTTTCACATTAGTAATGTTGCTCTGTACAACATTGCGTCATCATCTACATGACATTTATGATTTATAGTAAAAAGAATATTTATTAACATGTGCACATAAGAATGAAAAATGTCAAAAGTCCTTGGTGATTAGACCCCATAGAGGTGGTATGCTTTAAGCGGGATTTATACTTGCGCCACAGACCCTAAGCTGTAGCCTATGCATGTGGCCTACACCGTTGTGAGCATGTGTGGTGGTGTGTCTGTGTCACTCTGCAGTTACACCTCCAAAACACTAGTCAGAGGCAGACGTTTCTGTGAAGTACTGTAAAGTTTAGCTGATTCAAAGCGCACCTTAAACAAACAATAAAAACACAGTAAACATGGCTTATAGCAACAATTTCAAACACAAGTACGCAAATCGGCTTCACTATTACTCGCAGCATTCACAGACAAAGCCCTTGTCTTGACACATTTTCCCCACAAATACAACATGCTAATGTTTTTAGCACAAGCCTATGGCATTTGACATTGTCTAAATTAGCCTAGTGGCTAGCAGACTTCTCTCTACTCATATGAAGCCAGGGACAACAGCAACATTTAGGTAGGTAGGTAACGTTACAAAATTTGGCTCTGTTACAGCTCACAAGGTTCACTGACAAAACAACCATCTTATACAGGTTTTCCAAACAAATACAGCATGCTAACATTATTAACACAAGCCTATGGCATTTGACATTGTTTAAATTAGCCTAGCGATGAGCAGAGAGTTCCTCTGCTCATACGAAGCCAGGATAAATCCTTAAGTATAAATCCCCAAAGGATAAATCACATACAAGGCTTAAAATGCTATTTTTGCGGAGGCTTTATTGTTTCTTATTTGTGAAATTAAGGTCAATAAAAGTTTTGTTTCCTCTGAGGGAAATGGTTTCAGCTTACAAAAATAGACAGGGGATCACTATCAGTAGAGAGCCTGTCACTCAAAGTGGTCCGCCCTTAATTATGCAGTAAAATGTAAACAACCAAGGCATACACAAATTCACCCCCATTGAGTTGTCATCGAGGAGGAAATTAGCAGTAGAGACCAAAGGCTGGAAACATGTTTATTTCTGCTGTGAAGTTAGGCATTTTAACATGGGGGTCTGACTGGCTCCCAGAGCCAGTCTCAAGTGGCCATTTAAGGGAGCTCAGTTTTTGGCTTCACTTTTTAACCCTGGAGGTTGCCACTTGATTAAAAAGCAATCTATTTACATGTTTTGGTACGGCTGGTGTACACACCTGGTGCGTACCAAAGTACACATGAAACCTACTCAAGACCACCTTTTCAAGTGGCATGGATTGATGCACTACGCTAGGGTATGGTACACAGTATTCACGCTAATCAAACAAACTGGACTTTGGGAAAAAGTGTACTCGGTTCTGGCCCAGGTTAATGATGTGAAAGCCCCTTGGGTATTTGTATGACTTCAGCAAAAGTGATGTGGGTATCATTTAAGAGTTTAATGGCAGGATAGTCAGAGACAGTGGTGTATATGGAAAATACCACGTACTTGGTCTTTTGCATTTAAAACGCATCCATGATTAAAAAAAAAACAAGTTGAAATTGAAAAGCATCAAAGGCAGACTGAAGATAAATTAAAGCCTGTGTTATGAGGATACATTTCTATCATCTGTATAAAAATGAACATAGATACATTTGTTCCATCTGTCTAATAATGAACAGTGGGGAGGGTACAATTGTAACAGCTGCATAGAAATGGATCCAGAAGTACTGATTAGGATGTATAATGTTATTTTTATGTAATGTTAATAGCAATGGACCAAGAATAGACCCATGTGGCACCCCAGTACCAACAATAAGAGGGCTTAGACCCACCAGTTGTAGCTGCAAAAACCCTCTGTGTTGAATGAAGCAACTGTGTTTTACTGCCTTTTAACTCTCTCTCTGTTCAATAGTCTCACTGTAACATTCACATTTAAAGGGCTCAATGTTGTGGTTATTTAGGTTTAAGTGTTTCAGAAGTATGTTAAATGAAAAGAGCACCACAGTGTTAATACAAAGACAGAATGTACAAAATACTGACTAAGGAATGTGCAAATATTCTCAGTATATAGACCCTTATAGGGCCGACTTCACAATGACGTCAGTTTGTTAGCTGGAGGCAAGACACTCTCCAACACAGGGCTGTAGTAGACATAGGAGTCTTAAAATGTTGAGTTGTTACGTTATTGGTTATTTCTATATGAATTAACAAACAGTTATGTTAATCACTCATTCACTCCGCTCGGTGCTTTACTGCCCCATCTCCCCAGACAGAGTGCCCAGAGTGTGCTCTGCCACTCTGTGAGCATGGTGCTCTGGATAAGCAAATGGTACATTCCGACAGCACTCTGAATTAACAAACAGTCCGGTTTGTGCCAGAGTGCGCCCCGACACTCAGAATGAGTATTTCTGAATGAATCACTCACATCATCTTCCTCCATTGTCTAAAGCAAGCCAACAGAACTTCCTAGCTAGCACTAATGTCTGTTGAGAATTGTTTTGTCTCCAGCTAAGCCCCGCCCACCAAAAAATGTCATACTGTTTACCTCCAGAAATGTTTCTATTATCTTAATCTTGACAACCTTTCCCCCTTTCTCTTCTTCAGCTCACCCAGTCTCCCCAATCAGACTGATCCCCAGGCCGAGCGGCCCCGGGCCCTACCGTCTTGCCACTATATGCCTGGCTACACTGTGTGCTGTCCTGCTCATCTCCATCATAGCCGTCACTGCACACTGTGAGTACAACAATTGTCAGATAGAAAAGACTGAAGAGAATTTCCACTGATTTATTTGTATGTTAAAGTAGTCCAACTACATGTTGGCTATGATAATGTCTTTATCTTTTTCAAATTGAAAGCTAATGAGCTTTTTTATTTTCTTTTGGAGGAAGGGAAAATATTCCTAAAAGTCATTAAATTTTTATATTAAATTATGTATTTCTGCTCTTTTCTTCTGACGGAAACATTTCAGGCGACCAAATAGGAAGATATAAGAAAAAAATATGACCACGTAAGTGACTGGTGCTCGTCATCAGTGCAGGCTGTGAAATCTGAGACAGAGATAGTGAAATCAAAATTGCTGAATTAACAGTTTCAGGCAAGAAAAAGAGGATCTTGTGGTTTGAGCCTTGCAACACAAACTCATGCTGCTTCTGTTCTTAAAGGAAAACTTTGTCCATATTCAGAATTCCTTAAGGTCCAAAACAGTCCAAAAATATCAGTAATCGTTAATAACTCTTTCCTACATCCAAAAGCTAAAGTACTAAAACTGAAATTTGTGATGTCAGTAAGAGTAAAGTCTGTAACTGTTACACAGACAATGAACTAGGAAAGATGTTAAGATGACACAGAGCAATCGGGGAATGTTCTCAGTATACAGGTAGATTTTCTGTTTCAGAATATTTATAAATACATTTATGTACATATATATATATATATATGTATATGTAAAGAGGTAAATATATGTAAAAGTCATCACTGTGAGCAAAACCCTCCGGCTTCTAACTGTTTGGAATACTCTGTTTCAAACCATTGAAAGCCATTGAAAGCTGACATTAGCCTGTGACAGATTTCTTTAAATGGTCATCTGCACGCTGCTGCAAATATTTACATGACATCCATGGCTACATGGAGCTACATGCTAATGCCAGGGAAAGATGTGATCTTGGTTGCTGATGTTGTTAATTTCTCTTCAATTTTGGATTACATTTCTGCTGAAACATTGTCAGGTTGTGATGATTTTGGTTTAGCAGCTTTTACTAATGATATAAAATATAAAAAGCTTTAGTGTTAAGTGCCACTATACTCCATCACAGTCAATTCCTGGCTACAATGATGATGCAGGGATGCTTAAATATGGAAGACTCAGGAACACTGACCAATTAGAGCAAAGTGGGCTTTTCGGGCTTGAAGAGACAGGCGCTAAAACAGAGCACATCTGCATGTTGCTTGGTTTCAGCCTGAACTTTTCTTCTTATCTGTTTCCCAAGATGTTAAATCATGTTTAAAGTACTTGATTACATGATTACATTACTGTATCTATCACGTTGCTCTATATGTTCCACAGATAAGAAGAACTCTCAGGGCATTGGTGAAGCGACGTCAGGGAAACAGAAGCAGACTCAGGATGCAAACTCGTCGGCTCTTACTTCCACCATCACCAAACTGCAACAGGAGAAAAAACAGCTGCAGAAAGAGAAGGACGAGCTGCTGGCCAAACTAGCTACCAAGATGGCCACTAAAGGTAAATGGTGCCATACTGATCACCTATATGTCAACTTGTATTGTCGCGTGAAGAATTATGAAGACCCCAGGAAGAATAGCTACTGCTATGCAAAAGCTAATGGGGATCTTAATAAAACAAACAAACAAACAAACAAACTTTTAACATCTGTGGTAGTGTGATTCTTACTGTATGAGAGTAAAGTGTGCATTTTTGCAATAATGATAATGTACTGTTCTGCTTCCTGGTTGCCGAATCTCTCTTTTTGCGTGTCATCAGCTCCTGAAGTGATCAAACCGACAGTGAAACCAACCAGAAAGGCCCCCATCGTCTGCAACCCAGACTGGCATCTTTTCAACAACAGCTGTTACTTCATCTCCAGAAACTCAAGGGATTGGCCGGAGAGCAAATCGTACTGCGAGAGCCAAGGAGGTTACCTGGCCATCATCCACACAGCTGAGGAGCAGGTACAGCATGACAAGCTGTATGATCGCGATATAATGATCACAGTGCTGTCATGTGTCCCAGGGAACGCCGTTAGATTTTGTGTCCATGGAAGTTTATTTGGTTTAATTTCTAACAGAAGAAAGTGTTTAATGAAAAAGGCCTGAACTTACACCCGGCGCAAGGTGGCTCACAGCGCAGTGCAACTGTCATTGCTAGTTTCAGACTGACACAGTGGTCATTTTCACAGCCAACACACACATAGTGTTTTGCACATCTGCGTGCCAACAGGTGTGTAAGTCTTAAAGTAAGGTGTGATCAGGCATGTTATCGGTGCATAGCTGTTTTGAGGTGACAAAAAGCAATTGCACCATTTAGCCAACAGAGACCTGGTCTAAAGTAAGAATGGTGCAATATTTCACAATGCAAGTATACACACAGGGATGCAAAGATGGATTGGGGGTTGGTGAAATAATACATCATTAATGAAGAAAGTATTAATTGTGAACAAAGCCAAGAGCAGAGCTGCTGTCCGACTCCACATTGAGAGAGACGTTGTGCGCATTTTCACCCGCTAAAATCTGTCTTTTTAATATGATTAGAAAGGTTTTATTCGGCATTCACACCCGGGTCAAATGACTCTGCAGTAGACAGGAGTATTTATTGCTTCTGGCTAATTTCGCCATTCCTCTTTCTACTGTTTACCTGTTCTCTAGTCCATTTGTGATGTAGAATGTGATGTACCAAAAAAAACCCACACACACAGAAATACATACTCCTCTGCTGCAGAGCTGGGGCCTGTATCACGAAGCGAGATCAACCTTTCCTGGGTTACCCAGACCTATCCTGGGTTGACTAACCCTAACAATGGCAATCAGGATAATCGGTATCACGACGCTGGATATCAACTTGGTAACTCAACCCACGGTTGCTTTATCAAGAGCCGTGAACGCGCACACAGCGTACCAATCACAATCATGAGAGAAGCGCAGCGTCACTGAGCGTCACTGACCGTCCTCACAGAGCGCCGTATGTGAGGGGAAAAAGTATTTCTCATGTGAGGATCAGAGATTAATTCTACTAAAATATGAGGAGGAGAAAAGCAACATTACAGAAAAGGCCAACACCGTGGCAGCTGCAGGAGGAGGAAACATGCGTGGCAACGCATAACGGGATGAATAATGTTTAGTTTTAGTTTAGATTAGTTTATTTGCACATAATGTTAAAAACAGACAGTATAACATTTACAAGATTAAAAAAAGAAAAGTGCCGGAAAGGTTAGAAGCCACTAAAAGCTTATCAAAGAAATTCTCCTGTCAAAACATCAATGAAATCACATAATAGAGAAGGAAAAAAAACGGGTCAGGAAAGAAGAAATAGAGGAGAGAGGGAAAAATCAAGACAAAACAAGGTAGCAAATAAAATGATGTGTAGGTTAAATTACTCATCACTGGTTCAAGTAGCTACAATACCTGTACCTGTACATCTGACACTGATCACACCCTTGAATCCCATGAAATCAATGCTGCGCAGATGAATTGCGTGTATTACAATTATCGTCTAACATCCTTGCGTCTGATAAACTGGTCTTCTTTGTCATAACGTTATATATGCTACAATAAAGCTTAAAGCTGACGCCACAATTAAATCATATCAACACCAAATTGATAGTCTGAATAAAATCATCCTGATATTGAGCTGTGTTAGAAATTAACAGCTGCACAAAAATATACCTAGTCTCCCTCTTTAAAAAACAAAAAGGAAAATCCCTCAAACACCATGAAGTGTAGACATGATAGGCTACTTTCCACACTTCCAGAAGCAAAGCTGTCAGTTAGGCCCATTATCTTTAACAGGGATCATTTCTTCCAACAAAACAAAATGTTGGCACTAATTAATGGTGCTATTAAGTGTCCGCAAATTATCAGTTTCTTTCTTATGACATTTCGACTTCTTTCCACTCCTTTTTGAACAGTCTTTTCATTGTCTGTTGTTGTTGCTTTGACTGGGCTGCATTTCTGTCAGCGGAGTCATTTTTTTCCGAACAGCTGATTGGCCAGTGGGTGGTGCTTTTTATAGGATCAGATTCAACCCTGAACTTACCCTGCTCCGGAGCAGGATAGCCGTTCAGAGTAAGTTACCATGGTGATCTACCCCGATAAGAACTGAACCGGCTTCGTGAGACCGAAAACCCAGGGTTAACCCTGAAGTTACCTCGCTAAGACATTAATCCTGCTTCGTGATACAGGCCCCTGCTCTTGTCTACTGGCAACAGGAAATGACCACTAATTGTGGTGGAAAAGGGGCATCTGTCAAGTTTATAACCACAGTTTTTAGTTTTGTTGCTTAAATGTCCAAAGATATTTGCTGCATTGATGATACTGCTCTTACTGCAATACTCTTAGCAGAAAACCACTTGCTTCTCGAAATTGAACCTTCGCTAAGTCCCACCCCCGGACACAGACTGGCCAATCATAACATAGCATTGAGCTGGCCCAGACCAGGTTCTGACAACAATACAGCTGTCTGTTGACTCGAATGCAAATTTCCTTCATTTGATCTGGTTTTGTGGATTTAGAGCTGAATGTTGCTAGAAAAAGATAAACATTTCTTCCCTGTTCCAAAACCAAAATCAAACCCTGAAAAGTGTAGGGTTAGCTAGCTAGCTACTGAAGATATGAATTTATGCACATGCTGCTTTTGCACATGCTGCTTTTGCTTTTTAATGATTATAACAGTGAAAAAAGACCTACTCTGCTGTACAGGAACCAGTGAAGGGAAGCAGGGAAACTCAAGCCAAACATCGTCCATCTGCACACATACTGCCATGCCACACAGCTGGTTCACTGTCGGTCAATTTGCTAAATCCGCTATGTAAATAACAGTGCGCCACTTGCAGATGCACTTAGGTTTTAAAGGGAATGGGAGATGACACTGATTGGCTGAATTCATGTTTACGCCCAAACCCACACCTATGATTAATTGAATCACTAAATTGGGTTTGGGTACTGAATCCAATTACGTTGGTACTACTGATTCATAAAAAATCCATCAGTACCAGATTTTGGTACCTGAGAACGCATCTGGGTTTAGACAAGAGGCAGAAGTGTCATGGAGCACCCAGAAACCTAAAAGCCAGCAACAGAGCTCCAAGACAAGAAACAGAGTCCCATGAGCTATGGGTTTTAATTTCAGACAGGAGGCAGAGGCGTACTGGCTTCGCGCCACAATCCCGACAATGCCAATCTGCTGCAAAACTTATGGCATCTGGTCTATTTTGTTTTCTATAGTTTTATAGTAATAGTCTAATATTGCTGCTAGATGAGCTGAAACACATTGATACACAAGCAGACAGAAACACAGACACAGAAAATTAACTTTGTTTGATAAGAAAAGAGTTAACTTGCAAAGCTTATTTAAAAATTACACTTTTGTTATTACAAAGAAAGTAAAGTACCGCAAAAAAAGAAACTGGTACCGTATTACATGTAGTGTTAGCAGCTCAGATGGGAATGGTATGAAGCCCTAGACAAAATACACCAACTTTGCCCCTTGTGCCTTAATTTGCACCCAGATTATGTGCTGTTTAACTAGTAAAAGTGGTTGGACACACGCTAAATGAACTTATCAGACAGAGCAGCTTAATTTTCTTCTAGTGAGTTCAGCTTTAACACAGTGTTTTTGCAACTGTGTCAGGGGAAGTGACTACATTTAGTGGACTTATTACCAAACTGGAAAGTTGCTTTAAACAGTGTGAAGTAATGGGTGTAACTACTTGAAGATAGTGGTCTGTTTGTTCCTCACAAGATGAGCCTCAACCATCACATTTAATGTTAAAAGATAAGGCTGTGTTATTCACAAAATATATGTGGGACTGAGTCAAAATAAACTTCAATGTGTGTGTTAATGGTAATAAAGTAAGATGTGACCTGGTGCAACAGTGTGGCTCACTGATGTTGTTGACAATAAGAGAAATGCACTAGAATACCACCCGCCTTATTCTTTACAAAAACACAATAACTGAACATAATAGGGGCTTTTGCAGAACCGCACAATATCAACATCCAGTCTGGTGTGACATCGGGATATTAATCAAACATCAAGCATTGAGCTGTTTCTCTACTGTACAAAAACAATCAGTGATGAATGTCTTCCCTGAATGTACTTGAACCTTTCTTTTTATGTGTGTGTGTGTGTGTGTGTGTGTGTGTTTCCTCCCAGACATTTCTATGGAATCTCCTACCCAGAGGTCACTGGAATGCCTACTGGTTTGGGATCACTGACGAGCACACGGAGGATCATTGGAAATGGGTGGATGGCACCCCACTGGTCGGAGGGTAGGTCCACTTCTTTCACAGCTCATCTGCCTCCTGACATGTTCAGAACCAAACTGCATTCACAGCCGTAGTTATGACTTACCACTCATATGCTATTAGAAATCGAAATCTTTGTGAACAAGTTAAACAACAATTTCTTTGTAAGCACTGTGCAGTTACTTGCACTCCACCCCCATTTTGTAGCGAAAACGCCTAAAATGACATACACAAATTAAAATGACTGTAGCCTCTGAACCGCTCTGACTACATGCATGCATGAGGTCTTGCCAGAAAGAAAACTCCCTGAAGTTTCTTGTGAAAGTGTCAGAAACACTGGTGATACAGAGACAGAGTAATGGGCCTCTGAAGTCATTAAAAAGTTGAAGATTTTGCCTAAAATAAAATAAAAAATGATTTTCAGGATGAATAACTGTCTGTGGCTTCATCTGAGCAGGTACATGACACTGTGGGGCTGTAGGCACACTATCAATGAACATTTGTTTCAAGTTTGAAGAAAATTGCTCAAAGTATGATCATTCTACAGTACTGTTTTTTCCATGAAAAGATCCAGGCGGAGCTCCAAATGACAAGAGCACTCACTCCGCTTCAAAACAGTACTATCAGTGATCAAACAACACTCAGCCAGCTTCAAACATTGTACCTTATTGAAATCAGGTGTGATTATGATAGCTGATGTTGTTTATGACAGAAACCATAAAATATCACCAAATAAAGCCATATGAAACGTGAAAGTTATGATCCCACTTTCTAGGCGGTATATCGCAGCCAAAATAGTGGTAGGAGTGAGACTCTTACCTTTTATAAAAGATCTAAGTCTCCACCAGAGTTTGCGCTAGACTTTTTCGTCCCCGGTCATTTTGACCGACAGGGTCGTAAAAATCCGGTCATAATCTATTTTTACCGGTCATTTTAATTTTCGTTTTTAAATGATAATAAAGATATTCAAAGACATTTAGTTTTCATTCGTTCGTTTTTAATTAATCCAACAAGCAAGTTATAAAGTGTGCATTAATAAGGACATGACCGAAAAGATGAACAGACATCCACACACCGCAGTGCTTCAGTTTGGCGTCTGGTCTACACGCGAGCCGCGAGCGCTTCTGTCAAGCTGGATAGAGCGGATTGTACCAAACAGGAAGTCAGACACAGAAAAGACGAGCGAATCTGGCCAATTTTCAAAATAAAATAACAACAGCATGCACTGAGGAACGTGAGGGAATACCATGTTTATAATTTAAAATAACACAACAGTGCATAATCGAACACATTTTTCAATACCCTAATCACTTCATTACAATTTTAATTTTGTGTCACTGAGCCTACAGACTACATAAATAAAATGGTCAGAACAATATGCCCTATTCATTCAGTGTTAATCCAACACGCTCAATACATGGACATGCAATGACAAATTGTCATTAACTTATTACGTTATAAAAAACGATTAAAATATGGACTTACCCATCTTTAAAATGACCTGTTGAAGTGAAAAAACGAGTACTGACGGGAACAGACAAGTGGAGTTGATGTTTAACCGGCGTGGAGAGCGCAGGAGAAATGCGCTGCCTGTGTGGACAGTCAAGCGCCTGCGAGTAAACTCGCAGGACTTCTGCGGCACTAACGCATCTGGTGTGTCCAGGCCATTATGTTAACAACGCTACATGAAGCAGATGAATGACTTTTTCTCTGCAGTGTGAAAACGGCAGCCACTTAAACCACTGACTGTGCACTCCGCCGCCAAGTGGGCAGGGGTGGTAATTGCAACTGGTCAAATGACCGACAGCCTTCAGATTTTCCGGTCATTGTTGTAAAAAACCGGTCAATGACCGAGAATATCTGGTTAACGCGACCCCTGGTCTCCACTCGCAGCTCCGCTTAAAATCGCAAGTAATCCTTTAACTTTTCCCCTTGAAAAATGGCATGACATGACTTGTCACCACTCATCGCGATTTTGGACTTTGTGTGTTTAGGCTGCTCTGGTGCGAAATCCTTAAGAAATAAAATAAACACGATGTCATTTTTGAAAAGTCGAGAGCTTCCTGAAACCGGCAATACCAAACATCGCATGGTTTGATGACGTAGTGCGCCTGGGAGATACCATTTAACAGAGGAGGGAGGGAGCGCGGACGTGGACGTCCAAGCGGAGTTAGAGAGGTTAAAGGAACAGTGTAAGATTTGGTGGCATCTAGTGATGAGGATTACAGATTGCAACCAGGTAAAAAAATTCCCAATTAGAATTCCTTCAGTGTTCACTGTTCAGGAGGTTTTAACTGAAAGTCGAATTATCTGCAAGGTCTCCTCCTCTCCAAAACAAATGGACCACATGATTAAAACCAGTAAAAACACTGAATGAAACAGTTTCACGTTACAAATCAGTGTTTCTCACTGTTAGGCATGTGTGAAGGAATTTTGTCGTGATACAGCCTTTAGTTTGGTCAGTAAAGGAAGCGGATGATAGATATGCTTAAGGTAACAGTCAGGTCATCAGAAAGCCTAAAAGAGGCCTTGAAATCAGGCTACTTGACCTTTGTCATGAACGCATTCCATCTATTGACTCCCAATTGTGGCAGACGGAGTACAGCTGCCCAGATAAGGGTGCCTAGCTGACTCCGTTGCCATAGCTCCCAATGTTAAAAGTAGGAGAGATCACCCTATGCTCCAGGCTTAACAGACAAGAGTCTCTTTTAAAGCCCAGTTCAGACCAAAGATTTGTGATGAGACGAGTTGAAACATGCAGCTACTTGCCATGTGCCATTCTGCAACCTTCTAAAAACTTGCAGGTTCACAATGCAACTAGATGAGATGGTGTATCTCTCTGAGCAACAACTCTCCATACTGTTCTGATTTGCAGCTTTTCAGGCTTATTTTGTGGCTGAATATAATTTGTAGCTTCTTATAATATGAATGAGGATAGTGATAGTGAGATACTGGCAACGGTTGCATTTGTGGTAGTGATGAAACAGTGAAAAAAAATAAAGAAAATGAGCATCATAATAAATATGCCACAATATTATAAATAACCAGCGCCAATTAATCAGTCAGCTCAGACTGAACAGGTCACACCACTGCAACTTTTCTCTGTAACATTCTAAAATAGTTTCATCATGTTGTGAATCTTTGGCCTGCACTGGGCTGTAGACGTTCATTTTGTCAGAGACAGTCGAGGTGATTCAGAGCAAGCCAGGTCAGCGTGCTTGTTGTTTAAAGTTAGAAACCAATAGAAACTTCCCATAGTCATAGACAGGGACATAATAACCTTATTTGGGAATGTGGAGTAACTCCTCACAAGTGAGTACTGTTTGGGTTAAATGCAAGAACTGGGCAAGGACACCCTCAGAATCTTTGGACGGCATACACAGTGTTACGCTGTATGGTGAGCTGTGATTCTCCTCAGTCGAGTCTTTATTAAACACTGTGTGTGATCCTTCAAAGTCTCCTGAGGTCCTCTTCAGCGATTAAATCATCCGCTCTGAAACTCTTTAAACAGTATGTTGTAGATGGGCTGCTCGCCCAGCACCTGCTATGTGTGCTCACCACTTTTCTCTGATAACTTAAGATCCAAACATTCAGGAGCTTTTTGCTAGGGGCTGAATTATCCACAGAGGTCTCCTCCTCTCCAAAACAGATGGATCCAGTGATCAAAACCAGTAAACACACTAAATAAAGCAGTTTCATGTGAAAAAATCTGTATTTCTCCCACACTGCTCATTGTGGCGGGGCTGCTAACTACTGTGGCATTCGCAAAAATGCAAATGGTTCTATCTAGAGCCAGTGTTTCATTTGTTTGTTCTAAGCTACTGTAGAAACATGGTGGTGCAACATGGCGATCTCTGTAAACAAGGACCTGCTCCCTATGTAGATACAAATGACTTATTCTAAGGTAACAAAAACACAATGATTCTTATTTTTAGGTCATTATACACTAAAGAAAACATACTCATTATATTTTATTACATGTCCGCCAAGATGTCACCTTAAATCCTACACACTGGACCTTTAACGTGGTTTTGTCTGTATCATAAAATTCACCAAAGCTCTGTTTTAAAGTCAGCCATCCAACTTTCTCGGTGTTGTTTCGGCTGTCTGAAAACATGTCCAGAGTTCAGTCTGTTTTTACAGACTTGCCTCTTCGGTTAAGCCGTGACATTGAGCTCACAAAGGTCTAGGAGTCATGGGGAATTGTGTTCATTAGGGCCGCCCCCAACTAAGGATTTTCCATTCGACCAACAATGGTCATTTAGGGCCATTAGTCGCCTGCATGTTTGCGATATTAATTTAATTATTAATGATATCTCAAAATGATCCCAAATTTTGGATTACCTGCCCAACATGTTATTAACTAGCCTGTGTAAAAACCGCAGGTACCAGCCCTGGAAATTAGAGGCCGTACACATGCGCTTGGCACTACTCTTGAGCTCTTTCTGTGCGAGCTTTCAAGAACGTGGTGGCAGGTTGCATGTGAGGTTGCTAAGCAACCTTAACAAACATTGTATAGCCTATTTACATGAAATCCTGAATGCAGAGCTGATCTTCTTCCAGGCTCTGTTTTTAAGTGTGTAGACCTATCGACTGTGGGACCGATGTAAAGTCTGGGTGTCTGGGTAGTTTGCAAAACATAAAAAACATAAAACACACAAACAAATATAAAAACATACAATTAACACAGTAAGATAAAGTTGTTCCTCACTATTTAATATGAATTTGACCAGGTATGAAAAAACGAGACAGGACATGTTGTCTTGAAGGACATGAAAGATTAACACTCAAACAAATCGACTTAGCAGCTTTGATACAGTTAACAGTTCATTTCTGCCCAAACTGTGAGTTCGCTTCTCTGGCTCCAGACTGTCTCTGATACACACATACTTGGACAAACACCCACATGCAGATTGACTGACCACTGGACCGCCGTTGAACACTGACCTCTTGCATACCTTCAGACTTTGGCACAGGTTTTGGCCTGCACAGTGACGGTTATTGGCCTGGTTTACACTCAATGAATGAGAGTCATGTGGCCAAAGGGAAGGAAAAGGAGGGGTTGTAGAAGAGGCAATTGGACACTGTTAAGTGCAAACTTTAACCCAATACTTCCTGTTTCACTGCACCCTGTGGCACAGAATATTTTTTTGGAGGGAAGGAACCAAAAACAGAAGCACAGTTCCAAAGAAAGGTTTCTAGATTCCCTGAAAAAGTGTGCTTCTTCAAAACTATATTTGGTTTGAAACCAATGTGATTGTTATGTTTAGCCATTCTAACAGCAAGGGGTGCAAATGTCAGGCTGCCAGTATACGTAAGCAGATTGCATTTCCAATGTTGGATTGAGGGGAGGGACTGTGTGCGACTGTTTCTTACTGAAAATTTGACATTCACACCATGATTGGTCAGATGTGTAGAGGAAGAGAAGGCAGCCAGAATTTGACCTTCTTTCTCAGCTCTCTCTTTTCATTCTTGACACAACTATTTCTTTTTTTTTTTAGATTTTATTTTGGGCGCTTCTTGCCTTCATTGATAGGACAGCTTTAGAATTACAAGAAAGCTGCTAAAGAGAGGAAGGATGACATGCAGCAAAGGCCCGTGGGTCAGGATCGAACCCAGGCCGCTGCAAAGGTCCAGCCTATATGTGGCGCACATTCTACTAGGTGAGCTAGAGGTCGCCCTGACAACAGTTGCTTCTGTTGTTTTACAAGTGAATCGTGAATTCATTGATGTCATCGGTGACATCAATGGTGGTGTCCTGGAATGTGCTCCAGACTCTGATTGGCTCTAGCTCTTGCATCACATGGGGCATCAGTCGTAGTGTGTTTGCGTATCTTCACTAAACGAGATGCCTGCATGGTTGCCTTTTTTGAACACGCCAGCAACTTTGCTCTGCAGTAGACTCTGAACAGCATATAGCCATATAGCCACAGACCACGGCTAATAGGATGCTAGTTCGGCAGAAAGATCCATGCAATTAAGACCGCAGATGGTGTTTTACTTCTCCACGATTGCTATGGTGCTTACAATGTAGATGCAGAGGTGTACACAGAAGTGGTCTTCCTGGTCCATGTGGTTGGGATTGTAGCTGTTGCCTGTCTTCTCCATCTTTTTCTTGATGTTTACTGATGTTTACATTTGAAACCTCAGCCTGGCTAACTTGCAGAGTCACAGGAGAGGAGAGATTAAACACTGGTGAGCTGATTTCCTCATTTCAATAGGAGACCTGCAGCCACACGCAACCACCTTTCAACACAGCCCACAAAAAGCACCAGAAGCACATGTCTGTTATATTCACTGTAAAATGAATATTTGGGGGTTTTGGACTGTTGAGAAAGTTGAAGACATCACTTTGGGGCCTGGTAAATTAGATTGTGTTTTTAGCTGTGACCAGCAGCTCTATAGGTTGCTCTGTCAATCCACAAAAATTTCCCCACCCCTTGGCGACCACATTTTTTGCCCTAGGAGGCTGAAATATGTCATGGAGGTCAAGTGCATATGTGTGAAGGTGCATGTATGTGTTCATGCCAATTATCTACAAAAGGAGGGAGGGGATTACGATTTTGTGGAAAGATTGGCCATAAGACAAAGGACAACTGATTTAGGCTACTGTTCATGCAAAATGGGGGGGGGGGGGGGGGGGTAGTTGGAATGGCCTGTAGCAATGAGTCTACATCTACATCCTTTCTCATGAACCAGCTGTCATTTTAAGAGTCATCATTGCACTGGTGACAAGTGTTTGGAATGACATGCATGCAAACACGTATCAGCAGCTATTGCAAATTGGTGCTTGTTTACACTTTTATTGACAATAATTTTGGTAATAAATCTATTATCTACACTATTTGTGTCATTCAAATGTAACAGTTTAAGGGAAAGAGTCACTACAGAGTTAAAGGTTCTACATCTTCCAGATGTGAGATAACAGCTGGAGGGAAGCCAGGATCATGTTCGCCTGCTCTTGCTGCAAACAGCAGCTCTGAGCACTGTTATGTAAGTGCTGTTAACCTGCTGCAGGGCGCTGCACCACAGGCGACCCTGACCACTGATCTCTGATGAAAAACAAAAATGTTAGAGCCAAAGAAGGAACTGTGTGGAAACATACGTTTTACTTAGAAATGCAAAGACATCGTCATCTTCCGGTTTGTCATGATATTGTATTCTCAGTTTTTTTCCATCTTGTGCCAACTCAACAGATTTTCTAAAAACCACCTGATTTCTCTTCCTCATTTGGAAAATGACTAACCTTTTATCATTCCTCTTTTGCCCCCTACATTCCTTCCCTTCCTATTTTCCTGCTGAGATGTTTCTTTTTTCCCCTCACATTGTTCTGGCTCTGCTCTGCTCACATGTCGCTGGGTGATTTGACATGTATTGTTATATTTAACCTTTATCCTAAAGCCTTTAACCACTTGTGTTTATTTCCAGACTGCTTTTCTGGGCAGAAGTTAGTGGAATTATTGTTTTGTTTGTTTCACTGGCACTGCCTGGAAGTGAACTCTGTTCTCCAACATGAAAGCTGAGCCAGCACCCAGACACTACATCCACTGACCCTAAGGGTGCTTTCACACCTGCACTGTTTGGTTCGGTTCAATCGAACTCAAGTTTGTTTGCCCCCTAAGTGTGCTTTGTTGGGCAGGTGTGAATACAGCAATTGCAACCCAGTGCACACCAAAAACAACCGGACCGAGACCTTCTTGAAGAGGTGGTCTTGGTCTGGTTACAAACAAACTTGCATTACACATTGTTTGGGTGTAACAGTCCCAGAGGTAGTGATGGCCAAATGAAGCCTCATGAAGCACTTTTTTTTTATGAGCCCACTAGATGGTGCTTTTTGTTCAACAAAAGGTTGAAAGCACCACTGAATTGCCATTCTTTGAGCCTCTCTCGTTAAACCAAGAGCGCTATCTAGTGGGCTCATAAAATAAAGAAAATGCTTTGTGAGGCTTCATTTGGCCATCACTACCCAGAAGAATATAAATGTGTGCCCCCTCCTGTACTGCCTTAATATGCACATTTGGCACATACAATGCAACAAAACATTGTTAGTTGGAAGCGTGCTTTGTTTTCAAACTGTATGGTTTGCCTAAAATAAACAATGCAAGCAATATAGTACATGATGACCAGTGCTAAAATCAGACCACATAGTTGTCCCTCCATTGTGACATTAGGATGTAAATCATGAGCTGCCTAATGATCCCATGATCAAAACAATACGTAAGTGTTTATGTTTATGGATGACTATGTTCACCAAAGTGACTTTTTTTTCTCTCTCTTTCCCTCTACTAACTGTAGTTTTTGGGAGGTCGGCGAACCCAACAATCACATTGACGAGGACTGTGGCTACATTGTGAAAACAGAGGTGTTGGAGCGAGTGGCAATTCGGAGCTGGTATGATGCCCCCTGCACCATGTACTGGCCCTTCATCTGTGAGAAGGAGATGGGTCCTGGAGCCAGCACAGCCATACCACACTGAGACTGAGTCTGCACTGCTATGATCGACTGAGGAAAACCAGTGGAGCAAGGTCACCAGTCAGTCGTTTGTCAGCTGCGTCTATGAACAACTGTTTTTTCTCTATTTTACCAAAACACCTGGGACTGAGAAGGCTGATCTTTTGCAAGTATAATCCCATCTCACATTTAGATTAATATGTTACTGAGATCTGACTCAATTCTGTCAGATATAAGAGATAAATGCATCGTTCATCATTCACCATATTCGTGGTATTTTTCCCTTTTCTCATTGACGACAAGCATAGGTGGTCGGCTCTGTGCAGAACACTGGACAAGGTTACTAATGTTTAATAAAATGAGTTTACAGTAGAAAATTAAAGCAGCAGCAGTAATTGTACTTTTATTTTTATAACTTCTTCATACTAATTTCAGCCTTTAGATAGTGATTATTTTCTTGACCACTGATCTTGTATTGAACATCAGCATTTGAAGACACGTTTATGAGATTATTATTAATTTTTATCTGTTGAGAAATACAACAAATAAACAAATATAAATTGAATAAAGGGAAACAAAAAACATTAAAACATTAAAACATTAAATCTCACATCACTTCAGGTAATAATATCCAGTTATGATTGAAACTTTTTAATAATAACTGTAAAAATAAGACAACACAGTCTTGAAGTTACAACAGTATATCAGGGCCATTGTAAGTACATGACAGAAATAACTGATCTAGGAGGAATATTTGAAAAAAACTCAGAATTTCCAGGATTAATGTCACAAATTTGTGAGATAAAATGTGTTCAGAATGGTGAATTTAAAAGAAAAGATTCACAAATTTAGTTAAAAAACTTGACTATTCTCTGAGATTATTAAGTCATAAATTTGCAAGAAACAAAACCCAGCAATTTTCTGAGAATAAAGTTGCAAATTTACGTGAAAAAAACTTGGAAAAATAGTGATGAATTTACTTTAGTAACCCAAAACATACATTGAATCCATATTGGTGTAACAAGGGTTTCCCATGAAAGATTTCTAGAAAATAGTATTACAAAACGAAAATGGCATATTGATTAACTGATTGCATGAATTAGTGCACAGGTTAAATAAACATATGGTTTTTTAAAAGTTATATGTATTGATTGATTGTTTGGGTATTGCAGTTTGCTAGCGTTTGATGTTTCACAGCGGGGATGTTAGGTTGTGCACTTCATCGTGCATTTGTGTAAAGGAAATATTGTGCACTGATTCATGACCCAATAGGAGCAAAGTATTTGTTCATTGAAGGGTATAATGTAAGACTCATGTTGACCTAATAAATACCAATAAGTACAGCTATTATTAGTGTTCCATACTTTTTTCTTCGAGAATTTATGATATGATCAGAGAATATCTGAGTTTTTATCTCATAAAAATACGACTTAAATCTCAGAAATTCTGAGGTGTTTTTTTTTTTTTTTTTTTTTTATCTGAATATTACCTATAATGGCCCTAATACACAGTTGTAAACATTTAAAGCAGCAGTTTTCAAACACACCAAATGGCAAGCCAAAATCTCAAGGCACATCTGTGTTTATATCTGTGCACAATAGCTTCTATTTCATGTGTTATCATTCTTATCACAACATAAGACAATAAATAGCTTTTTATAGGCCATAATTTGTGGTTATCACACCTAGATTGGCACCACGGAACACTATTTGAGAACCACTGATTTAAAGTATTAAAGAAGAAATGCTGAGTTTGTGGCCTTAGAGGAAGACTGAAGGCAGTACTGCTGTCTTCTCTGCATGTTTTTTAGGTAAAAACTAAATTTCTGTTTTGATTCATAGTTTATATTCTCCTGAAAAAGACACCGAAGACAAACGATTTTGAAGTAAATATTGAAATACATTATCTATCATGAAGTATCAGGAGTATGAGATTATAATTTAAATGTTCCGCTGATAGTAAAATCAAATGTAATAGATTGTATCTTTGTGCAGTAAGTCTCTGTGCTGAGCTGGACATCAGTAGGTAAATCCTCAGAGGAGAACGGTGGTGCTTCTACAGCTTTATGTTACCAGAGGTGTTACATAGTTGTGGTGTTACATGCATGTGTATCTGTGCCTTATACCAGTGGTTCCCAACTGGTGGGTTGCGGTCCAAAAGTGGGTCACAGGTCCATTCTGAATGGACCACAAGTGACTCACAAATGTGTCAAGTTTGTAAAAAACACACTTAAATTTTAAGTACAGTGAATTTCCAGCACAGAGCTTTAATTTTGAAGTGCCATTTCCTGCTGTAGATTTACTAATGGACAGCTACTTGACAGAGACAGCAAACTAGCTCCCAGACATGGCAAAACACAAGTATGATGCTGAGTGTATTACACTGTGTGGACTGTTGACTAATGACTAAGAAGACCCAGGGCTGGACCAGTTGGGAACCACTGCCTTATACCACATTAATAATACCACATTTTTACATGATTGCTGTTTTTGTTGTTGTTTCTTTGTTTTATAGATCAGGGATTCAAGATAACTCTTAATGCTCTCATTGATTATGTTACATGTGAAATGGGCTTTTTAGCAATGAATCGTGTTCATGATAGATATTAGATTTATAGTAACTCTCCATAACACAGGTGTTGTTATATTGTGTGATGTATTGTGTTTACTTCAGTGAGAGTGATCAATTTGATGCACTTTTAAATGTCATTTAGATATTTTCATACTTTAAAAAAAAAAGCAACATAAATCAAGTATTTGAAATTACACAGGAACATGTCCTTTAGATGTAAATAGATAATAAAGATAACTGATTTATATTCTAATGTCTCACTTCATTGGTCCCACTACTCTTTACATCTCATTTTTTTCTCAAGTTTTTTTTATCCACTTAATTTTTCTTTAATAAAAATTATTAATAATAATGTTTATGGGATAAAAATGTTTATCTTTTACTATTTTTTAACTGATATTATAACTACTATTATTACTATAATTACATAAGGCCACAACTACATAACTACATCACAAAGCCTACTAAATAATGGAGAAGCTTCCCCAGCTCCTTACGCCTTACCTGCTCTTTGGGGGAGATAGGCGAGTTATCTCACATTATATGAACCCAGAAACCAGCTGTATCATTGTTTCAGAATGACAACAGCTCTCTGGTGCCAACTCAACTATCACTACATTACTGAGAGTGGATGTTGAGAGAAAGAACATAAAATCAGCAGGAGGAGAGCTAGTTAAGTTAGCTGTTAGCAGTTAGCAGCTAATTATAGTTACCTCTGAACAGCTGGTGGCTGCAGTGAGCAACTTGCAGAGGTTGAATGGATTTACAATGTGAAGCGTTCAAGTGCTACTCAGTAAAAATGAGTACTGGGCGAAGCTAAATTTTAACATTCTCATGATGTGTTCAAAGTAATGTTATAGCTTTTGGTGAGAAACTGGAATAACTCCAGCTGTTTGAAAGAGAAATGTGTTAATGTTTTCACAGCACTATAAAATTGATAGAGCGGGAATTATGATGTATCATATATAATAAAAGGGCTTTTTGCATATTTTTAAAGATGTTTTTCATGTGAAAGAAGGTCATGTTAAAGGTTGTTTCATAAATGTGTATTATTGAATTAGAGCTCATTCAAATGTAGTGCAATGAAGGACTCAATGGGCCCTATTTAGATGGTCTAAAGTGGACGGCGGAGGGCGCATAATCCATGTCGCAAGTGTCATTGCTATTTAGATGCAGGCGCAGTTGTCATTTTCACGCCCTGCGCCCTTATCGTCTAACTAGCAAATGAACTTGCGCTTCTCTGGGTGTGTTGGTCTAAAAATGAGGAGTGGTCAGGTGCAGTCATGGCGCGTTGCTAGTTAGATGACGTAAAAAGCAAATGCGCCAGTGACCAACAAAAACCTGGTCTAAAGTCAACGGCGCAGTATTTCACTGTTAATCAAGTTAGTAATATGCGTCTCTAGGCGGGTGCACAACGCACGTGCACTCTGCTCAGACACACACGGAGCAGCCACATATATGCAAAAGATAACAAATAAAAATATGATTACAATGTGAAAGGTTATTATTGTGCACATTAAAATATTTATCAGAAACACGTCTTAATGGTCAGTCATTAATCAGAATGATCTAATCGCAGTAATAATGATCATCATAATCTGTAATAATGACAAATGAGATTGTGAAATTATCTGACCAATCAATCATTTTTTTGATTGAAAACCAAAGCCCACACATTGCATTTATTTAACATGTTATACTAGGCTACATTATATACTTGGCTACATTATATTATATTATTATATTGTTATCTGAGTGTAGAGAGGACACACATGCAAATAAGAGGCAGAACACAGCTCTAGGAAACATGTGAAAACAATTAACAAACATGGGTGGGGGAGAAAACGCTGAACAGGTCCTAGCTGCAGGATTAGCACCTTGGGAAGCTCTGCGGCAGTCCTGACAGCTGTGCTCTGTTATATGATGAAAACAGGTTTGAATAATATTCCACAGATATTTAGTAAAATCTTTCTTGTATTAGTGATCCCACGCCTGCTTTACCTCAGGGAGCTTGGGTGCCTGTCTGCTGTCCCCGTAGATCTGGTTCTGACGGGCCTTCACCTCCCGCACGAGGAGATCCGTCTCCTCAGTTGTAAAACGCTCACTCTTTCCAGTTGGTAGGTCCGCCATCTAACTAGCTCTCCGCCATGCGCTCCAATCGCACCTCTTTTAAAGGGAATGAGAGGTGACACTCTGATTGGCTTATTGAATGATACGCCCAAAACACACCCATGACTAATTCACAGAGTAAGTCCAACCCTTTTAGACTCTCCGCCATGGCGCACAGTCTAAAAACGCGCTGTCTAACTAGCAAGTGACTGGGACACGCCCATGCGCCGCATGCCTGGCGCTTTGCGTTTTAGACCATCTAAATAGGGCCCAATGACTTTAAAACTCTTTATTCATTTTCATATACAGTACAGGCCAAAAGTTTGGACACACCTTCTCATTCAATGCGTTTTCTTTATTTTCATGACTATTTACATTGTAGATTCTCACTGAAGGCATCAAAACTATGAATGAACACATGTGGAGTTATGTACTTAACAAAAAAAGGTGAAATAACTGAAAACATGTTTTATATTCTAGTTTCTTCAAAATAGCCACCCTTTGCTCTGATTACTGCTTTGCACACTCTTGGCATTCTCTCCATGAGCTTCAAGAGGTAGTCACCTGAAATGGTTTCCACTTCACAGGTGTGCCTTATCAGGGTTAATTAGTGGAATTTCTTGCTTTATCAATGGGGTTGGGACCATCAGTTGTGTTGTGCAGAAGTCAGGTTAATACACAGCCGACAGCCCTATTGGACAACTGTTAAAATTCATATTATGGCAAGAACCAATCAGCTAACTAAAGAAAAACCAGTGGCCATCATTACTTTAAGAAATGAAGGTCAGTCAGTCCGGAAAATTGCAAAAACTTTAAATGTGTCCCCAAGTGGAGTCGCAAAAACCATCAAGCGCTACAACGAAACTGGCACACATGAGGACCGACCCAGGAAAGGAAGACCAAGAGTCACCTCTGCTTCTGAGGATAAGTTCATCCGAGTCACCAGCCTCAGAAATCGCAAGTTAACAGCAGCTCAGATCAGAGACCAGATGAATGCCACACAGAGTTCTAGCAGCAGACCCATCTCTAGAACAACTGTTAAGAGGAGACTGCGCCAATCAGGCCTTCATGGTCAAATAGCTGCTAGGAAACCACTACTAAGGAGAGGCAACAAGCAGAAGAGATTTGTTTGGGCCAAGAAACACAAGGAATGGACATTAGACCAGTGGAAATCTGTGCTTTGGTCTGATGAGTCCAAATTTGAGATCTTTGGTTCCAACCGCCGTGTCTTTGTGAGACGCAGAAAAGGTGAACGGATGGATTCCACATGCCTGGTTCCCACTGTGAAGCATGGAGGAGGAGGTGTGATGGTGTGGGGGTGTTTTGCTGGTGACACTGTTGGGGATTTATTCAAAATTGAAGGCACACTGAACCAGCATGGCTACCACAGCATCCTGCAGCGACATGCCATCCCATCCGGTTTGCGTTTAGTTGGACCATCATTTATTTTTCAACAGGACAATGACCCCAAACACACCTCCAGGCTGTGTAAGGGCTATTTGACCAAGAAGGAGAGTGATGGAGTGCTGCGGCAGATGACCTGGCCTCCACAGTTACTGGACCTGAACCCAATCGAGATGGTTTGGGGTGAGCTGGACCGCAGAGTGAAGGCAAAGGGGCCAACAAGTGCTAAACACCTCTGGGAACTCCTTCAAGACTGTTGGAAAACCATTTCAGGTGACTACCTCTTGAAGCTCATGGAGAGAATGCCAAGAGTGTGCAAAGCAGTAATCAGAGCAAAGGGTGGCTATTTTGAAGAAACTAGAATATAAAACATGTTTTCAGTTATTTCACCTTTTTTTGTTAAGTACATAACTCCACATGTGTTCATTCATAGTTTTGATGCCTTCAGTGAGAATCTACAATGTAAATAGTCATGAAAATAAAGAAAATGCATTGAATGAGAAGGTGTGTCCAAACTTTTGGCCTGTACTGTAGTATAGATTTCTGTGTTTCCCTGCCGCAAAAGAAGAATACATAACACCAAAAAAACAGAAGAAACACCAATATAAAAACATTGGTTTGGGCTACTGGCAAAATTGTTAATTTCAATATCAGTATAGGCCCAGAATTTCAAAATCAGTGCATCACTAGTTCAATTAGAAAGTTAATTTGTACATTTTATTATTATTTTACAATTTCCCATTTTATTGTTTATTCTTCTGAACAAGTTAATTTGTAATTCTTTTTATGTGTGTATATATATATACACATAAAAGAATTACAAATATATGTGTGTATATACTTTATTAATCCCCCTGAGGGGAAATTCATTTTTTTCACTTCGTTGTCTTTAACACACAGGTCTGAAATACACACACATGCACAAACAGGACCTATACATGCACAAAGTGGAGAGATGTCAGGGGGAGGGGGCTGCCATGGACAGGCGCCCCGAGTGGTTGGGAGGTTCGGTGCCTTGCTCAAGGGCACCTCTCCAGCCAAAAGTCCATGCTCCATATTTGGTCCGGACGGGGACTTGAACAGGTGACCCTCCAGTTCCCAAGCCAAGTCCCTATGGACTGAGCTACTGCTGCCTAAAATTCTTGCATTTTGGTAAAAAAAAAAAAAGTGCAATATTCCGACTGTTGAACAGCAGCAAACAATATGGTTTTTGTTTGTTTGTTTGTTTGTTTTGCAGAGGTTGGAGGAAACGGAGGCTTTCCTTGGAAACCAAATGTGCTAATGCCACCACTGCAAAAACCACTTGGTAATGGTTAGGAAAAGATAATTTAGTGGCTTAAAATTCCTGTTTTCTGTGGCACTATCCTGGCTGAAAACGCAGCAATGGGTCGCTAAAAACCACCCACATTTAGTGACTAAAAAACAGCTGGAAGCACAGTGATGACTCACTGAAAAACCAAACAGTTTTGTTGTTTGTTGTTCTTGAACAGTGGTCTGCAGCTTGGCAGGCATCTTGCTTCCAACAGCATCCTCTCCATTTTTCTTTGAAGAGTTGGTGGAGACCAAAACCAAAGCTAAAAAGAGAGTGCATATTGAACTTATATTCATCCACTGGAAACAAACACGACTCAAAATAAATGCTAATGTTGCGCTGTGATTATAGACCCTTTTCATTTTAGTTAACAGTATGATGTTTATTGGTAGGCCCCAAAGAGGTCTATTAAATGCATAAATAACAGGTATGTGCTAACTGGTTAGCCATATCACCAATACACTGTAGGACTTGATAACAAGTCATTGTTTGCATCCAGGTTGTTGTGCTGCCTTCCAGTGGATAAAAAATTGATTATGTGGGGTTATTGTGACACTACAGAAAAGAAAAACGTGATGCAGGTGTCATCATGAAAAAAAGAATCACACCTGAGCCAACTTTAGTTTCAAATAAAGAGTAGTATATATTTTTTCAATCTCCTGTGTATTTAGCCGACACACTTACACGTTTACATTCAGTACCCTTCAATCACAGGATGGATTCTCTGCTAACTTCAGTTTGATGAGCTCCATGCAGACGAGTTTGTACTTTATACTGTTTCCAGAGGCAACTCACTGATGACCATGCTGATAATATGTTAAGCACTCATGTGTGTGTTGTCAAAATAAACATGTTTTCTTGTGTTCTGTCTATTTACCTGCTGCTGTGTGTACACGTTTCTCAGTCACTCCATGTTTAGCTAATGAATGCCAGTTATTTGAAACTCCAACACAGTCATAATGAAGAGAAAACACATTTGGAAATAAATGACCATATGATAAATACAGACAGATATGAATCAGCTCAAATAAAGTGGGACTTCATTTCTTTATGAAACATGATATGATAGCTGTTGTCTGTAATGTCCCCTTTTCAACCATGTTGTTGTTGTTGTTGTTGTTGTTGATCAGCAGGTGGCACCACTAACACAAGCAACCTACAGTCAGTCTGTTACTGTCAGTCTGCACTTTATGGGAGTCTGCAGGCCTCATTTAAAGACAGCAGAGAGGAAGAGCAAGTAGATTTTTAACATTCTTTTATACTGGGAAAACAAATTAAGGCTTTGGCAATTGAAAGAACATAAAGGCAAAAAATTACAAGAAAAAAGTAACTCCCTGATTAAGTCTTCTATTTACTATACAATATTTTTTTTTTTACTCTAACTGGAATTTCTCTTACATTTCTATGCACCTTGGTAAGGAACATGGTTCCCTTTAGGAAATTCCACAGATGGGACCAAGTCACAAGTAGCCTAATTCTCTAGTATTTGTACTCAAGTCCTAGGTCAAATCACAAGTCAAGATATGCAAGTTTGAGTCAAGTCCAAAGTCCTAAACTTTGAGCTTCAAGTCATTAAATGACTTCACCAAATTTAATGGTATTTTAACAACAGAGAAATAATATATTACATTTACAAAAATCATGAATGCTTTTTTAAATTTGTATTTATTTGTTCAAAAAAAGTTTGTTGGAAGTTGTGATTTTCAATCTGCAGGTTTTGTGTACTGAAGTTTGTTTTTGTTGACAATCATGTAGTTTCTGTATGTGAACAAAATTATGTTTGCCATTGGTTGCTGTTGGATTGGTTCAAACAAAGTGGATCTGGAGAATTAAGTGAGAATTAAGTGAAATGAATTGATTTGTGGCACACCTTTTAAAAAACATACTTTTTAATCTTTGGACTTCGCAGAAAGTATTTTCAAGTCAAAAGTCTCAAGTCTAAGTGAAGTCATTAGGAAAGCTGAGAGTGAAGGGGAGAGAGAGGGGGCATGACATGCAGCAAAAGGCCACAGGCTGGAGTCAAACCTGGGCCACTGCAGCAACAGCCTTGTACATGGGGTGCCTGCTCTATCCACTAAGCCACCATCACCCCAGTCACTGGTGTTGTAGTCAAGTTGGAAGTTGAGTCTGAAGTCATTAAGTCTGAGACTTGAGTCTGACTATTTTTATTTCAAGCTCTGACAAATGAAATTTAACTTCATTATTCAGAAAGTGGAATTCATTGGCTGTGGGAACAAAAAACAACAACACAGAAGCAGTACAAACAGTATAACAATAGAGAAATTCATAGAGGACACATTACTTTAACTCTTCAAGTTTAGCTTTTCTCAGAGATTTCTGGTTTTATTCTCAGATAATCTTTTCTTGGTGTGTTTCCCCCAACTCAATCACCAGAATAAATGTTGCCATTCTTTGTTATTATGTAGAGGATACATTGAAACTTCACCTTTCTTTTACTTTAACAACACTGTGATTAACATGTGTTAAAGTTTAGGCAAAAAAAAAAACTTACCTAGGGTAAGAATAGATCCTGTTTTGCCTTAAAATACCCAGTTTTAGTGGCACAATGCCCGCTGGAAACTTAGCAATGCTTCTCATGGGCCTGTCCGAGCAGGAAACACAGTGACAGGTCTCTAAAAACCTCATGTTTGGTGACTAAAAAGCAGCTAAAAATGCAGTGATGACTCACTGTCAGTTATGTCAGTCTCAAACAACAGTCTGAAGTTTGGCAGGCATCTCACCTCCCACTTTTTTTATATACTCAGAATTAGTATATTAATTACTCTACTGAACTAAAACAAGGGTTGTTTTTAATGGCCAGTATGAATGGGAGGAATAATTACAGCATGCAGGTGTTTCAGTGTGCAGTACATATGAGCACCTGACTATAGACAGAGCACCATATGTAAGTTTTCCTTGGAGATCACTTAAGGTTTTGGTCACTGCTGTTTTTTCTGCATTTTGTGTTGTTTATGTTTTTTTCTTTTCTTTTAGAGTTGCTCAAACTGAAAGTGAAAATTGTTTTGTTGTTTTATTAGTTGATGGGACACTATTACCCAGTGTTAGTAAAGAGCCTCTGTGTTTCTCCTCTTCTCTCTCTCTCTCTCACTAAGTGTCGGGCCTGTAATCCGGGTTAATGAACTGTGACAGAAGAGGCCCAGCTGACTTCCTGATAACTCCCAGTGGTAACGAGCTCAGGGGGGAAGAGGAAGTACCGCATACACAACAAACCCACCTCGATCTTCAGCTTCTACATTACGGGACACTCTTAGCCCACTTTGACAAGACAGGAAGTGGATAAGATGACATGACATGGAAGACAGTATGTAGGTCCTTTAGCCCAGAGGAGAAAAGATGAAACTGCAGAAGATTTATATGTGAAGACTTTATAAAAGTTTATATGTGAAATGCACAAAAGAAAAAAATGAAGCCAGTCTAATTACAGGAAAACAGGAGGACATTTTTTTTCTTTAATTAATAGTATTCTGGATGCTATATAACATTATGACTCACATATTGCATATTACCAGGACACACCAGGAAAACCAGTGTGTGGTAGCATCATTCCCAGTAGCCAGAGGAAAATGTTGGCATTGTACGTTTCTACAGCCCATGGATATGTTACATTTGTACATTTCAAAAACCAGCGCTTATAGTGGACGTACATTCACTAAAAGGCACCTGCCCTGAGTAGTTACATTGCAGTCTGTTTCCGTGCTGCAGTTGCAGCATTCTTGCTCAATACGCAACCAATTATAAAAATTGTTGTTCCCATTAGTCACTCAGACACAAAATGGGGTTCATGCTAAAAAACATACTAACGTTTCCCCTAAAGGACTCTTTGACAGAAAATGACTGATAATGGACTCTGCAGGCCTTAAACCTGTCTGTGTTTGACTTATGGATGAATCACAGAGCCAACCTGGGCTCTGTAATAGTGATGACGCTGTATGATGTCACCAGGCTTGAGCTGAAAACCTGTGGCATCAATTACTAAAAAAAGACACAGTGCGAGGTGAGGCTTAATCTAAAAGTCCCCATTAGAGGAGGCCATCAAACATCACTGATGATCTCAGCATGATGCATGAGGGTAAACGCTGGATTAGCAGGATATTCAGCCAATGAGGACGAGACCTGTGGCTTAGAGCAGCAGTGTAGTAACTAAGCTACATTACCTGAGCCTAAACAGAGAGGTTAACATTTCCCAAGTGTTTTCACATCTTAAGCAGACAAACAGCCAACTGGCACCCTGTCAACTAAAAACAATCAATCTTATCTTACAATGTCAGCTGTCTCTTTCACGGCTTGAATTTTGGAAGTTTTTATGTCCAGACGAACACAAAGCTGCAGAACTCATTCGTTTTATCACTTGACCTTGACATTGTCAGTGATTTGTTGTTTAGCAAATGTCATTACACCCAAGGATTCTAACCTAGCTTAAAATTTAGTTGTATTATTACAAAAATGCTGGGCTGTCTGTGTAAAAGCATTCATATTCTTATTTGCAAATATGATGTGTTTGTGGAAGCTACATAGCTTTTTGATGTAAAAATTAAATCAAGGCTTACTGATAAAGTTTCAAAAGCTCTTAGACCTTAAGCAATGTCTTATTAAAAAACAACTGCTTTTCAAAACACCATTCATCTGTTTGGGCCGCTGGAAAAATAACGACAGGGAGCTAAAAAAGCTGCTGAAAAAACAGCAGTGGGTCACTGCAAAACACCATGTTTGGTGCGTAAAAAACTGGTAGTGATAAATGGCAAAAAAGCTGCAGGGAAATAAGGGACAAGCAATTTAAAAAACCACTGGAAAAGCACCCGTTTAGTGCCGAAGAAACAGCTGGAAACACAGCATGATTTGCTTTAAAGCACCCATGTTGGGTTCCACAAAAGCTGCTGGAAAACCACTGACAGGTAGCTAAAACAAACCACTGGAAAAACAGCAGTGGGTTGTTATCAAATACCCATGTCTGGTGCCTAAAAAGCCACTGGAAAAAACACAATAGGTCCCTACAAAGCACCTATGTTTGGTCCCACAAAAGACGCTGGAAAAACAGCGACAGGAAGCTTGTTGAATTACAACAGGTTTTGTTGTTGTTGGTCTTAAACAGTGGTCTGCAGCTGAGCAGGTGTCTTGCCTGGGTATCACCACATCCACCATCTTCTCCACCTCCAGATGGCAAAGTCATCTCATATACTCACTCACACTCACTTTAGAAACATCGATATGATATGTGTAAAACCTACATATGTAAAGTATTTGGTGGTTTGCAGAAATTTACAATGCCAACATTTTCCTCTGGCGACTGGAGTGATCTGCTGCATCATTGAACATTACTTCAGATTACTATGTGGAGTACCCACCCACCTTTCCAAGGAAATCTCCCCCTCAAGCCAGAAGTCAGATTACAGGATGTGAAGGGGGGGCGGACCAAACGAGATCATCTCTCACTGGAGACCAATACCTGCTTTCCTCACTGTCATGGTTCGACCCAAAACGTCCCGCCTCAATGTCGCCATCTAAATATTTGACCTCATGTGTTCGACCATTTTATTTACCCACTCTTGAGAAGGCATTCTGTCCAAAGTCCAGGTGATCTGGTTTGTAAAAGTTTCTAAAAACTATTTTTTACGAGGTACCACCATCTTTTTAGATTGTGAGCTACTGTTTAAAAGAGCAGCTGCCACACTCCTCGATCACTTCACGTCTCATTTTCTGGGCAAAACTCTGCGTTTGACTCTTGATCCACTTGTCGTCCAGGCCTTTGCTGTGTGTCAGGTTTGACGCACGTTTAGCCTGACCTGCTCTAATTCCCTAACGAGATTGGCTGTCCCCGGATATCCCATTAGACCCTGATTAACCAGGCTCAGCTCATTAGCTCTGAAAAACCAATTCACCCATGTCAACCTCCAACCCAGACTTCCCATCCTCACTGCTGCACCTTGACAGAAAACATGCGCCGCTATGCCATGATGCCATGAGTACAATGTCACCTCTCTGTTGTCATAGGACACTAAGGACACATCCTGAAAAACAAATGAACCAAAGAAGTGTAAATAATGTCTCAAATTAGGAATAAGAGGTTGCAAATGATTTGACAAGATTAAAGTTGCACCTGAAAAGTATTAGAACAGGTGGCTCATGGCATATAAAATCTTTAATATTTAACTATGTGTATAGCTGATGAGTCACTTTCCTTCCTTCAGTGCCCAATTTTCAGGTGCAACAGGTGTAATCTCTCTGCCAACCTCCAGAATCTTTTGTCGCGTCTCTCATATTCTCACATTTCATCTCCACCTGTTCCCTTTCTCTCCCTGCTCTCTCATTTCTTCACCTGCTCTTGTCTTTTGACCTCATAACCTCATTTTCTCCTTGCAATCGGTTTACCTACCTCCTCTCGCCGTGCTCCCTCTTCCTGTCTCTCTCTCTCTCTCTCTCTCCTTCCCTCTCTATTTCCATCTTTGAGCTTTATCCCTTCATCCCTTATCTCCTTCATCCCCTCCAATCCTCATCTGTTCTTCACTGTGGAGGAAGGGAGAGAGAAAGAGAGAGTTTCTCACAAGTAAGCTGCTAGCAGTCTGCCGGGGGAGAGCGTCAAAGGAGCCAGCGAGCAGGTTGTGCACCCTGGGATTGTGGAATCTAAAAAAGCTCAAAGGGCCGGAGGTGTCTGGGACCAGGAGCTGCAGAGGAAGAGAAGGGACCACATTGTGTGTGGAACAGGTGAGTTTCCTCTTTTACGCCTCTGTTCAGTTGCGCTCACTTAAGGTGCTTCTTCTGCTGTTGGAGAAAGTTTGGAGCTGTGGTGAATCTCTCTGAACCTGCGTCATCTTACTTTGTGAGATTTTAAAGGCAGGAATTGGATTTTTGTGGGATTTTATAAAACAGGAAGTGGACTTTTGCTTCACTGTGCAGCACAGGAAAAAGATAGAACACTTGTATATTAAAGGGGTTTTCTTCACATGGCATCGTGCAAGTCCTGAAATGTAGCTGCAGCTGCAGTTTGAGCACTGGTAGTGACTTTGCATGCAAATGTTCTGAGTTGCTTCTTCACTTCTAAGTTGTTTTAATACATTCATTGGCCATTTTTCATGCAAAAAGGCTACTTCACTCTGATTTCTTGAGAGTAATAAAATCAGTCCTGTGTACGCTTGCACACAAAGTAATGATTCCTTAAACCCTTTGAAGGTGATCTTTGGATTGTAGAGAAGCTGCCAAAGAGGATTGGTGCCTCAGGTGTGGCAGCAGTAAGCTGCAGCCTGATCCATCACACAAAGCCAAACCTCACCCAGCTCACGCAGATTTCTACAATGCAGGTTTGCTTGGGTAGCTATAGCATACAGGGTTTTGTTTTTTTTACTGATACCATTGTTTTGTTTTTTTTGCTTGTTTTTTGGTTATGTTGACTTATTGTTTTAGTAGCTTCACAAAATGGTTTTACTTGAGAGCAGAAACATTCACATGTAGGAGCACTGAGCACTAATGCACCATCACTTCCATCAAAAAAGACAAGGGGACAGTAAAGGAGGAGCTGCTGATGTTTGACTATAACCGACCCTCCACATCTCCAACCATCCACATCGCCCTCCCTCACTCTCTCTCTGATCCCGAGGTAAAGAGCAGTCAGTAATCGGATGACAGGAGATTTGACCGGTAAAGCTTCCCTTAAGATCTCCTGCCTGGGATTTAAAGCCCTGTGGCAACCCACCCCAAATCACCAGCACCACCCCTGCCTCTCCCATATCTTCCACCCTCCATCCTGCATCCTGTTACAGGCTCAAGCTGCTACCTGTGCTGCACGTAGGCCACATCCTTCACTTCTACTGTAAAATTGATTTTATTGAGAAGAATTTTTCCATTCATCTTTCAAGTATTTATTCTTTGAAAGGTCTGTGGGCACATTCCAAATGCCCAAAGTTGCTTGTTTTGCCCATTGAGCATTTAAAACTCAATCATACAAAATGAAACAATATGTACAAAATAGAGAAAAAGCTGCAAATTGTTTCTTTTAAGAAGATGAAACCAGGAAGAGTTTGGCATTTCTGCATAATCTAAAACAATTAGTTGATGGTGAACTCTTTAATCCTTCCATCATTGTCTTCAGTATTTTTTATTTTGTCCATCTTGTGTCCCTCCACAGACTGCAGTGTTGCATCCCATATTTATTAGTTACTATCAATATATAAATGTAATAATAAGAGAAAGGCATGAAACTGTTGCAGAGAGCATTCAGACAACAAACGGTTAAAAGTTCCCTGTACTTTTTTTGCAACAATTCATTTTTTGCATTACGTCACCCATGCATTGCCTGCAACCTTTCACACTGTGTCACGCCAGCATATCACAGAATTAACAGCTATATTTTCCTAATTTGTGGAGCTGCACCCTTGTAGTTTTTTAAGAGTTTCCTCAAGAGGTTGTTGAGGTTGAATTAGTCAGACGTCAGTATCCTATTAAAGAGTATTAGGCACAACTTCTGCACGCAGGCCTTGAAATGAAAATGACATCAAAGTGAAGGAACATGTCAGGTAGAAAAGAAAATGAGGACATTGCACACCAGGAGTGAAATTTACATTAAATATTAGGACAGCCATTTTGTTGTTTGCTTGACTGTACATTGTTGGTGAGTGTTTCTGCTGAAGTCATCATACGTTGCTCTGAGTTCAAGCTAACAAGGCCCCCCAAAGACTTTAGCTTACAAATCTGATGGTAGTTACTGCATAAGTGCTGCTCAAACGTTTGAAAAACTGTGTTCAACATGCTTTAGAGTGCTGTTTTTGTCTCACAATGAGAATCCCAAAGATGCTCATAAACTCAAGCTTAAAGTGTGATGTCAGTGAAGACTCAGTCATCCAGGTCATGGTAAACTTACATGCTATATTATAGGCAACTGGACTTGCTTGAGATTCTTATAGACCTTTTGTCTCTCATCCAAGAGGCTTCTTCAGTCCTGAAAGCTCTTACAGTGTGATCTCAGAGCCAGTTAATAAAAACTAAAGAGGAGTATTGTCATTTGTTTGGCTTTCTAGTGATTTATCATTGATATCTAATATTAAAACTCAGCTGTGTAATTCAGAAATGCACTAATAAAGTCCAGGGACATGCTGCTTACATGCTGTGGTAACACTTTATAATAATCATCATTATAAATGTTAAAGTCATAGTTAATTTTCCTGTTAACAAACAAAACTGGACTGGATACCTTGTTAAATGGTTAATAAATACCGTGCAGTACATCAATAAGCATTGCAACTTTATAATGGCCACCCAAATAATGTTTATAGATGGTTTACAAACCATTTATCAATGAACAAATATTAAATATACAAAATGTTACAATGTGTGCATCGATAAAAAAAACCCAACAAATTATAGCCTCACTAATAATCTGCAAACATTATTGATTATATTTTATTGCTTGCTAACGGTAAAAAAAGACTAACATTTTTTTTATCTATCAGTTTTTTCATGAAATGTGTTTTTCCTTCTTTTTCCAATCCTCTTTCTCCAACATTCTCCTTCATACTTTACGTTTGCAGGAGAAGCTTCTATTTCTCCATCATACTTTCTTTGCACAATCTTTCCTTTCAGCTTGTCTTTTTCTTTTATTTCTTTCCCACCATGAATAGTATTTTTCTGCCACTTTGTTTTTTACCTCCCCTTGTCTTATTTTGTCCTTTTCCTTCCTCACCCACCCGTCCCTTCACACTCTGCATCACAGTTTGACCAGTACGAAAGCTCAGAGTATTACAACTTTGGTTTAGGGCGAGGGATTAAAGCTGTCAGGTATGTGTCTAATCTTCACCCTAGACTTGATGGTGTAACAGCAACCCAAGTGTTTCAGATCAAGGTATCCGGGTCAATGAGTGATGCGCAGCCTGGTCAGTGGACATGTGTGTTCCTGTAATGTACTGCAGGAGTGTGACAGCAGTGACCTAATAATCAAGCTGGAGTTGTTGTTGTGACTTGTTGATACTTTACATAACAAAACATTTTAATGTCCATTATTCCTCCTTTTATCGTTTCCTCTCTCTTCTGTTTCAGAGTGACAGTTTCTTCTTTCCGTCAGTAACATCCCCTAGCAACCGTTGCCATGGCAGCTGAGAAAGCTGAAATGGATGCGCTGAAAAAGGAGTGCGATGGCCTCCGTGCACAGATTGAGGTGAGCAACAAGTGCGGGGTGAACCATACAGTGGGTGCTTCCTGTTGAAGGTGTGGGAGGCATCTTGACACCAGATTTGACAAAACAAAACAGTTGCTGTCCTGTGAAAACCATGTATCTCCAAAGAACAGCCCTGTTTTCATCTTTGTAACAACACATCTCAGCGTTATAAGGGTTTATTTAGCCTAAGGAGAATTCTCTCAAACCATTTTGAAATACTTTAACCTTTAGTTTACAAAAAAAAAATCAAAATAAGCACAATTGGAGATACATGTTTTTTTTGTTGGACAATGACAAGAGGTAAAATAAACATCATTACTACAACAACTAGTACTAGAACTATCTACTGTTGCTGTTCAATCTCACAGAGGCTACAGGAATTCTGGGTAATACTCTCCCCCAATCACGAGCACACATTTGCCCTCTGAAATTTACATAAAAGCAGTCGTTCAATCTGCTATCCTGTTTCTTGTCAGTGATTTGTGATTGCCCGACCATCTATTGCTTGTCTTTCTAACCCCAGCAGGGTTAGGCCATCAGTCTTCTTAGTTCAGTCACATACCCCTTGGAGTGACTGGGGCCCTCTTCTACACTGCAACTTCCTAGGCTGACGCAGCGACTACACTTTAGCTGGTCAGAATCAATGTGACTGGGTTGATGTCAGGACATCCGTTCATCAGGCTCCACCTGCTGTAGCCTGTGTGAGACAGAACAAAGTTTACAATACTCTAACCCTAGTTTTGTTAGCACGGGTGGAACCCTCAACCCAGGGGCCCTGTTGCTCCTATGCTGCAGACAGCAGCGTGTGCTGCCTTATATACTGTGGGGTCTGCGTGTATTTGGCAGGGGTGGAGAGAAAAAACGATACAGCACAGGATTACGACATGTTTTGTGGCAATATTGTATGGACACATGGATGCCAAGTATCTTTTTTATTATATAGGTTATAAATATTGCGAACACAAATTCAACTTTTGGGAGCCTACTTGAATATGAGTCATATTTAGAATATGAGAATTTTCAGTCAACCTTATACACTTTGCTGCAATAAAAATAAAGCGAGATGAACTTTATCTTTTTAGATAAAACAGATGTTGACAAAGCTTGCCTTTGGGGACATATTTTGCAGCTGAAAAAAAGATATTAAATCACAGTGTATTGCAAAATATGTTATTCCGTATCAGCACATGTGTAAAATTGCAATCTGCTATTATGGGGCTTCTGGTGATTCCCACCCTTGTATTCAGGTAGAATGGCCTGCTACGTTTATGCAGATTTCAGTAGGCGAATGCATGCTTGTGATTGGAGGAGAGCATTACCCAGGGTTACAGTATTGTAACCTTTCATACTACCTTTCCCAACACTGCTACTGGTGCTGTTACATGTGCTTTTATTAAAAATATTATTACTAGTACTGCTGCTCTCACTTCCTCTAGTGGTGACACTTATCATTATGTCCTCATATGACGCACAGTTGAACCCAAAGTTAAGCCTGCATAGTATCATTTTAATTAACTCTATTTCAAACTCTAGTTTAACTTCATTGCTGTTGCCTTCTGTCTTGTCTCTGTCTCGCCCTAACATGTAATTCCCCTTGTGACCACCAGGCGGCCCGTAAGGCTGTGAATGATGGCAGCATGTCAGCAGCAGCAGGAGGGGCGTCCGCAGTGGGCCGAGTCCAGCTGAAGCTCAGGAAGACACTCAAGGGTCACCTGGCTAAAATCTATGCCATGCACTGGTCCGCTGACTCCAGGTGAGGATGAGGAGGGTGACAGGGGTCTCTTCACCAGGGCTCATCAAGACTTTTTGACTTGTCCCACTGGGAAAAGCTTACTAACATCATTATCAATGGCTCCTCTCTGTTGAAGTGTCCCAGTAAGCCATGGTGACAGTGTGACAGTGAGCCAGCATGCAGGATACCAGGACCCTGAAACTGAAGCAGCCTAATGGAATTCAGCTAATTAATTCACAAATTTTACTATATACATTTATGCTTTTCCTGCTGTGATGTTTCATAAGGCCTATGGTACAATAAATCTCAGGGCAGACATGATCTGAATGGTTCAGTGAAGTCGCTCTGTTCCCCATTCTGGAAAAGGTTTTGGTTAATTGCCTTAGTTTTCTGTCTCGCTACAATGTCTTTTAAGAATTTTGGCAGTTTTGTGTGCATGTTAGACAGAATTCAAGAAAAAAAATTTTGTCATGACATTTTCTTTCCTTTTAATTTATTTCAATAGATAGCTATTATGGAAGCATAATGCATTCACTTGAAAGATTTTTTACCAGTTGCTACATAGAATATGCACATCTATTTGTATAGCAGCTTCACATTTAAGGCACTTAATGTTGGGGTGAGACAGCAGAGGGAAAAAGAAGCAACAAAAGCTACCTTTTTTTTTTTAAGAGTTTGGGACATTTCCAGGCATGTTAGTAGTGACAAAATCCAATATTTTTAACAAGAATTGGGACATTTCCAGTAGTGATGGTCAAATGAAGCCCCATGAAGCATTTTCTTTATTTTATGATAACACTAGATGTACTTTTTGTTCAACATAAGTTTGAAAGCACACTGAATTGCCATTCTTTGAGCCTCTCTCTTTAAACCAAGAGCGCTATCTACTGGGCTCATAAAATAAAGAAAATGCTTCATGAGACTTCATTTGGCCATCACTAATTTCCAGGAGTGTTAGTAGTGACAAAACCTAATATTTTTTAACAAGAGTTTAGAACATTTCCAGGCATGTACGCAGTGACAAAAATTAGTATTTTTTAACGCACGTTTGGAGCATTTCCAGCCATGTTTGTAGTGACAAAAACTAGTATTTATTAATGAGAGGTCGGGACTTTTTCAGCAATGTATGTAGTGATAAAAGCAGGGTTTTTTAACAAGAGTTTGGGACATTTCCAGGCTACTATTATATCAGAAGTCTGAGAAAAGTTTTTGTGTGATTTTTTTTTTTCCATAAAAACTGCGATAGTAATCTTGTTAATTTTAACAATCCACAATCTCCTGACCTTAAAGAGATATTAGATATTAGATTACTGCTATTTATTGTAGTAGCCTACTACCAGTTGCTACAACAGGATAGACACTTGTATTTGTGTAGCACCTTCAAATGTAAGGCATTTAAGACAAGAGTAGTTATTGATGATGCCGATAATGATGATAATGATGATGAGACACTGCTGTCAGGTATCTGATCCACAAAGTTGCAATCTTTCTAGTGGTAAATATCAGATTTCAGTGGGATGATCTGGAATGAACAGTATTTTCTTGTTGTTTCCATTAAAAAAAAAACAATGAAGATTTGAATCATATTCAAACACAGTGGCTCTGTTGTCTCTCTCATAGGCAAATGGTCAGTGCATCACAGGATGGCAAGCTTCTCGTCTGGGACTGCTTCACAGGGAACAAGGTATGATCACAAACTTAATGTATATTATTAAGTCTGTATTACATAAGTCTTCTCAGCAGAGTTTTTGGTGCGGAGGCATACTGACATCCAGTGGTGGTGGGAGAATTTAGATCCTAGTATAAATACCACACTGTAAAAACACAAAATATTACTTAAGTTTTTTCTGTTCTTTTTTTTTCTTTTTTCTTTACTTACTGCTGAATTGAATGATTTTTTAATGATTTCAGTTAAACTGCTATGAGAGGCAGAAAGTGTTCTCTGCAGTATTCTTGTTAAATGTGTTTGGGCATTTATCATTGTTTAACATTAGACCACTGAATTTCATTTTACTAAATTGGCCCATTAATGAATTCGTACAATAACAGTTTGTCAGTCTATTTTGATAGATTTGATTTTGTGTTCAGCTTTAAATGATCCTAAAGAGTGTATTTGAGAGACTCCCAGATATGTGTTCATAGCAGTGTAAGACTGGATTAGACTGATTTAATAATTTATCTTTATTTATTTTTTTTCACATATATCCAGATATTATCTGTCAGATACTGGTGAGGCAGTGTTTTCTCCTGACTGGTTGGGGTAGTTCACGTTCCAAAACTCAAATAAGTAGATTAGTCTGGATTTCAGTGGTGTGTAAACATTCAGTGATGGTTTAATTTTTGTTTCCACATTGTCAGGAACTTCTGGTGGGAGTATTGACAAAATTTTATTTTTTTTTTAAATTGGGAATAAAAAGTTTAGATTTAAAGATACTGAGTAGCCTACTTGCAGAAAATACTGGTGACCAGTATCTACAGCTTTTAAGCACTAGTTTTGAACAGGTTACAAAAATGGGTATTGTTTTTTTTCTTTCGTTTTTTTCACGAGTTTGGGACATTTCCAGCTGTGTTCATAGCAACAAAAGCTGGTATTATTTTTTATAAATTGTGGGACTTTAATTGGCGTGTTTGTAGCGACAAAAGCAGTTATTTGTCAACAAGATTTGGGGCACATATCCCACCGTGTTTATAGTAACAAAAGTGGGTATTTCTTTACAGGATTTCTTGACATTTCCAGCTGTGTTAAAAACAACAAAGGCTGGTATTTTTGTAAAGAGAGTGTGGGACATTTCCAGGCGAGGTAGTAGTGACAAAAGTGGGTATTTTTTATCAAGAGTTCATGACATTTCCAGGTGTATTTGTCGCAACAAATGCTGTCTTTGCTCCACAGTAGTTTTGGACATTTCCAGCAGTGTTTGTAGGGACCAAAGCAGGTATTTTAAGCATGATGTTTTTCTAATCCTAACCAAGTGGTTTTTGTGCTTAAGCCTATCCACACACCAACCACAGTGTTGTCACGTGACATTAACCATCGAAGCATAAAGAAATGTAAAGCTTCATCATATCTGCTACATATAAAATGCACTGATGTAACACGGGCCTATTCATGCTTTTCAGAAACAAAAATGTATTCTGGCGATTGGGTTGCAATCACCTAAATTAAATTTCTGCTCCACAGTTGGTTGCTGTCCCACTAAAGTCGGCTTGGGTGATGAGCGTCGCCTTCGCCCCCTCTGGTAACCTGGTGGCCAGCGGTGGTCTGGATAACATGTGCACAGTGTACAACATCAAGGCTGCCAGCCCCAAGACCCTCAGGGAGCTGGACGCACACACAGGTAAGGATGACATTTAAAATGCACTTAGGGAATCATCGAAATGAAGTTTATGCTACATACAAGCATAAAAAAATGGGTTGATGCATGGTCAGACTGACGGTTAGTTGATTTCCCACCCAGGTTACCTCTCTTGCTGCCGTTTCCTTAGTGACACTGAGATCTTGACAGCCTCCGGTGACACCACCTGGTGAGTTCATCATTGATCATTTTGCCTTCAGCTACGATCAGGCTGTAACCTCAGGGGCTGAAGTATGAGTCAAACATCGAAGTGTCAAACACTGCAGTTCCTCTAATGGCCACTTGAGGCTCCAAGAGCTAATACATTCTCACAGTACCCCATGTTGAAATGTCCAACTTTACAGCAGATATAAACATGTTTTCATCCTGGTACAAAAAATGCTTTTGATCTCTATAGATAATTTCCCTGCTCATGACAACTCACCCATTTAGATTTTATTAAGGATTAAAGTTACCCATCAATAAGGGCATGGCTGCTTTGAGTGGCAGGCTGTCTGCAAGATGTCACTTTAGTTAATTCAAGTCACTCAATCCCCTTCACTCCTCCCCAGCTCCACCATCTCATGGTAACTTCGGGTCACTTCTCCTTGCACTTCCTCATGTATAACACTCTTCCTTCCTCTCCTCTCCAGCTGTCTGTGGGATCTGGAGACCGGCAAGCAGAAGACCATCTTCACCAATCACATTGGAGACTGTATGTCGCTGGCTCTCTCCCCCGACCAAAACACCTTCATCTCTGGAGCCTGTGACTCCCTGGCCAAGCTGTGGGACCTGAGGGAAGGGGCCTGCAAGCAGACCTTCTCCGGACACACCAGTGACATCAACGCCATCTCCGTGAGGACCTTGTGACTTATTATTTTAAATTAACCTTTATTTAAAAAGGAGAGTCCCATTGAGTTTAATAATGTTATCCTAATTTTCCAATGCTAAGGAATTAAGATGATTTTTTTAAAATGATTTTCAGGACAAAAATTGGGAAAGATTTGAAAAAAAACCCCACAAGCTGTTCTTTTCTCCCCACCTCAGTTCTTCCCCAGTGGAAACTGCATCATCACAGGTTCTGACGACTGCAGCTGCAAGATGTATGACCTGCGCTCTGACCAGGAGGTGATTGGCTACCAGGACACTAGCCTGAATGCCGGCGTCACGTCTTTGGCTCTCTCCAACTCAGGCCGCCTTATCTTTGCCGGCTACGATGACTTCAACTGCCACATCTGGGACTCACTGAAGGGAGAGAAAGTTGGTGAGTGAGGGCAATGTGTGTAGTACCCGTCAGAAATGTGAATTCAGAGTGATAAATGGTCCACAGAGTTTTCAGAGTGGAAGTTAAAGAATACTTTGCCACGCAGTTTAATCCAAGTCTCATTTGTCCAGTGTTAAGTTCAGCACTTACCAAACGTGTATTTTCACTGAAACATTACCATTTCAAAACACGTCAGTGCCAGCAGTCTAATGCACAGACAAGTAGTGTGTCTGGACACACACGGGTGTTTGAACTCTGCTCAGGCTGAGGTCATATGCATGCATGTCCAGGCACGCTCAGGGCACTCTACTCCTTGGTGGAAGTCTATTATAATGTTCTAATCAATCACTCTCCTCTCCTCTCCTCTCCTCTCCATACTTCCTGTTCTGTGCCTTTTTCCTCTCTCCTCTCCTTCTCCAGGTGTGCTATCCGGCCATGACAACAGGGTGAGCTGCACCGGCGTCCCTGAAGATGGTATGGGTGTCTGCACAGGATCCTGGGACAGCTTCCTCAAACTGTGGAACTGAGGCATCTCGGCAGAGGAAAACACCGGGCGAGGAGGTGGAAGAGGAGAGGAAGGGGTGGAAAGGGAGAGGAAAAGGGTGAAGACAAGAGAGGGAACTAAACTAGGAGACAAGTGAGATTGAAGGATATTTGGTGCAGATGTTTGAGCTCAGATCTTCCTCTGTTCCTCTCTCCCTCTCTGTTTCTTCCTCATTCATGTATGCAAAATATGAGCGTTTGCGAATGAGTTGAGTTGTATAAATGGCATCAGGTAAACAGTGCACGATGCATCCCGCTGTATGTGCAAGAGAGTTTTTTTTGTTGTTGAGACGATTTAAACACTGAAAAAATTTAAAAAAATAGCACATTATTCAAAATTATAAATGAGCAGGAGAGAGGCTCTTATTGAGAATGTCAATTAAGCTCAAATAGATTTTTTGACAATAAAAAAAGAAAGAACACTTGAATATTGAATATAAGACTGTAGGATTACAGATTTATTTTTATTGTCTTTGACCTGTAAAAGAGCCCTGCACATATTTAGATGACGTATTGATATGTACATTTATTTATATTTTATAGATTAACATATTAGGATGGAGAGTTGATGTACAGTGTCTTTATTTTTTCTTTATTTATTTTTCTTTATTTCGGGGGCTGCACATATCCTGAGCATATGTGTATGGTAGAGCTGCCATCTTGGGTCCCCTGCTAACAACCAGCAGCCTTTGATCCAAGATGGCTGCTGCTGTTTCCCCATCTCACCATGGAAATCTGATGACCAACCCAGAGGGATGAAGGTTGGAAGGTGTTGCCAGGTTGTCAGGCTGTGAGACTGGCTGCCAGGTGGCCGTCCAACCCATGAAACACTCTGTAAACTTTGTTTTACTCCCCTGGGCTCAGCTGCATTTTGTAGTACTTTTACACTCGTGCAGTTCCTCTGTAAAAAGACGAAATGTTTGTTGAAAATCTTTCTAATAAACATAGAATTCTGCATTAACACCAGGTCAGAGTCTGTGTGTTTGTGTGTGTCGATAGTTAGGGATGATCTTGAATATAATATGTAAGAACAAATAAAGCTGCAAGCAGTGATGAACCACTTCCTGTGTCCACCATGTGGCACTGGAAACTAACACACTAATTATACATAATGTTGCTGTAAATCTATTGTAAACGACAGCATGTGAATTTTATGTAAATCAAATAATTGTCTGTCAAAGTGAATAATGCATTGCCACGGCGACATCGTTGGATGTAAACTCACAATCATCACAAGAAAGCACCATCAAGGTGCTGAGGCTATGCTGACAACATTTGAGGTGGATCTGTTGAACGGGCTGGGAGGAGTATGTCAAAGTATAAAACATCATTTTCTGTTGCCACAAGGTGGCGCTATAACTACAATTTTTGCACATAGATATCATAAGGGCAAGACTCTTATCATGCATAAGAAATTTTAGGAAGACTGGACAATGCTTAAGTTACAACAACTTCCTGTTTTGTGGAGAAACATGGAAAATGGCCACGATGCCACAGCAGTACTGTTTGATGAACAGTTTTCACCAGAAGTGATCAACAAATTTAAGTGGAATCTTGTCAACTTGGTAGGAGTACATCAAAGTATAAAACATGTCATTTCCTGTTACCAGCAGGTGGCGATAAAACTACATATTAAAAAAAAAGTTAGTGGCATGTAGATGTGTTCAGGCTATTACTCTCATAAAACGTGAAGTTTGGGGCAGATTGGACGATGAACAGTGGAGTTACAAACCATTTCCTGTTTTGTGGCAAATCATGGAAGTTTGATGCGTCACCACAGTCACACAGTTTTACAAAAACTCATGCTTTTAAAAACTTTTCATCTTGAAGGTGTTTAGATAGCACAGAACAAATTTGAAGTCAATCATTTTAAATCTCTAGGCCACGTTCTTCTAAGTTGGACCCCTGTAAATGGCCAAAAATGCACAGAAATTGCCCAGTAAATTCAAAATGGCTGACTCCCTGTTAGGTTTAGGGTTTGGCTCTATGAGACTTTTTTGTACATCCATACATGGTACATGTCCACACCAGATTTTTTGCATGTAGGTTTAACCTACTGCGGGGGCTACTTTGTTAAAGTTTTGTAGGGGGCGCTACTGAGCCATTTTTTTTACACCCGAGCATGAGACCCATAAATTATCATTTTTGTCAGCAGTTTCTGATAAGTGTGCAAAGTTTCATGAGTTTGTATGCATCTTAAGCCCCTCAAAAATGTGATTCATGTGAGAGAATAATAATTCCCCTCATTTTCAACAGGGTCCTCACACCGCTCAATGCCCTGATAAATTATTTCCTACACGTACACATAGGAAACACTGATTTAAATTTGCCCATGCAGGTGCAGCTCTTGCGCTCTGGAGGACAAATTAGTCTGGGGGGAAGTTGCAAGGTCAACACACATCAGCAGCATGAGTCAGACCTGCACACAACAGCAGCAAGGACACGGAAATGTTGGTGCAAAATTGTGGCAATGTAAAAATACCTCCATTACAGCACAAGAAAATCTCCATTACAGAGCAAACCCAATCTACTGAAAACAGTAAGATGCCATTAAAAGTTCCAGGAAAGTCATTTACAAAAAATTTGAAACAGTTTTTAAAGTAAAATGAATTATTTTTGCAAAAATAATACATTTTTCAATTTTAAATGCAAATGAATGAGTGTAGCTCATGTAGCTCCTCAGCATATTGATGTTCATTTTACTACTTTAAGTGAACCTCATTTAAAAGATGAGGCTACAGAGGAAAGTTTTCAAGCAACATACAACATTAAATGCATGTCATACTCCTCGAAGCCAATCCAGTCGCCACAATAAATGTTGACAATTTATGTTTCTGCAAACAAGGAATATGTTACATTTGTATATTATTATCTTGCATGTATGTTGACACTTAACATTTCTTTATATTTCAGCAACACTGAGGTTAATGTCTAGTTTGGTTTACACACAAAAATCCTACTTCAGTTCAATTCAATTTTGTTTATAAAGCCCAATATCACAAATCACATTTTGCCACAAAGGGCTTTACAGCATATGATGTCCCTCTGACCTTGGTTGGAAGGCCCACTCTCTCTAGAGCAGACAACAGGCCCTGGTGAGTCATTCAACTTGTCACCTCAGAGATACACCTGTGTTCAGAGAGGACCACATGTTAAGATACAAATGCTTCTATCTGCTATGTATGCCCATGAGAAGTCAAACCCATCTCCATGAATGTTTCTTTTTTCTTATGCAAAATAGTCCATAAAAACCTATAAAAATATGTATGTATGTTCATTGTACGTAAACTATAGACTATTTTAAAAATCTATTTAATGGATAATTTTGTATTTTATATGGTATTTTTGTCATATACAGATTTGCAGTGTGGATTGGTCATATGTATGTTGATGTTCTCCAACGTCAAGTCTGTATTTGATCATGTCACCCCAATACTATAAAATATTCAGTAGCTGTTTGGACGCAAAATTTGGCACAAGGGCCCGTCATAATAGTGTGCACTGGGGCCCACCCTCACTACCATACACCACTGCCTCGGACCCTCACAGCAGACAAGGAAAAACTCAAAAGATCATGTTTTAACTTAAAATACCCGTCTTTGGTGGCACAATCTCCTCTGGAAATGTAGCAATGTCTGTAAAAACTGCTTTTCCCAGTGGAGACAAAGTGACAGGTTGCTAAAAAAAATCTCCATGTTTGGGAGCTAAATAACCACAGGAAACACAGCTAGGGGTCGCTGAAAAACACAGAGGTTTGTTGGCTAAAAGCTTCCAGAAACAAAGAGAAGACTTGCTAAAAATAACCCATCTTGGCTGTTTGTTGGTTTGAACAGTGGTCTGCAGCTTGGCAGTACACACCATCCACCATCCCCTCCACCTCCCAATAACAAAGTCAGCTCATATACTACGTCACTTTAGAAACGTTGATATGATATGCATGAGATGTATTTGTGGTTTGTAGAAATGCAGAATGCCTTCTGGTGAAGGGGCCCTGGGTAAATGCTCTTGACATCTGAATGCTGTTAACTAAAGATGTCATGCTTAAAGATCAAAGAAATGTAAAATCCTTCCGTGAACATGACCCTAGTGAATTTTTTATTTATTTTGATTTCGATTCATATGCAAGTTATCAGCATTCTGCTCACTAATACAAATGAACATTTCATTACAAAAAGCTAAAAAAGGATGTAAAGATTTTTGCAGTTGATTTGTCTTTGTTCCTTTTTTCTTCTCTGGGAAAAGAAGGTCTTGAACATTGAGACAGATGTTTGCATGCTAAACACTGAACATCTTAAAATTTGCAAGTTGTATGAGGAAGGAGGATCAGAAAATCTAAATATAAGCAAGAAAATCTAAATATAAGCATGAATGTGTCCAATAGAGGGCAGCATTGCGCTAAAATTGATGTCACAAGAGAAATGACATGAAATGAAGAACTCTCATTAAAGGCTCTAAGTCTTCCTAAGCTTGAAAAGTTTTTGTCACACACAGCAAACATCTCCTCACAATCCGCTAGCTACATGTCCTCTGAATATGCTGTGAAAAAGTCCGGTCTCTGTAGGCAGCCCAGGCTCCGCAAATGGCAACAAAAAGATTTCACTTCTGTTTACGTTCAACAATGTTTTCAAACACAACAGAGCTAGCTCGCCTTTTAGCCTCATTGTAGCTTGTAGCTCTAACTGCCTCTCTGGGCACCGCATTCACGTGTGCGTGTTTGAGTGAGACCGTAAGACATAGGCACCGCGTTCATGTGTGTGTGCTTGCATTCACTGGTCTTGCGCTGGCTGGTTGGTGCAGCCTGGACCCAAATGTTTTTGTTGCCATTTGCGGAGCCTGGGCTGCCTACAGAGACCGGACTTTTTCACAGCATATTCAGAGGACATGTAGCTAGTGGATCATGAGGAGATGTTTGCTGTATGTGACAAAAACTTTAGGAAGACTTAGAGAGCCTTTAAATAAAAAAATAAAAATAAAAAAGTGCCATTTACTATACATGCCCTTGAAAAAGGCAAACCCATCTCCGTCACATTTATTTTTTCTGAAACTGCTTAAAACTAAAGGATTTGACAGCAGCACAAGCCTGGGAAGTGTTGGCTCCTGTATTATAAAGCAGTTCACTTGCACAACACCACCTCATTTTTATTTATTTTTATTATTTTGTAATTGTTTTTTAGAGAAATATATACAGTCAGTGTAGGCACCCTGAAGCTTCTGCATGCTTGTCTGTTTAAACTAAGCCCACAGGGAGGCAGTATAGAGAAGAGTACAACATGCTCTAAAGGCACTTTTTGACATGGTCTAAACACATCTAGAATTTTCTTGCCAACATGTTAACTTGATCATATCATACACTACCTATACATGTCGCCATCATTAGACATTTGATCATCATGACGTGCTCCAGATATTTTTGTTTTGATACAAAAACTTAGCACTTGCCCTGATAGATAAAACCTGGAAATTTTTAGGTCTCCTTTTGTTCTACACATCATAACACTCCTGTCAGCATTGTATTGTATGTCATGTTTGACTGTTGAAACACTGCTGAGGGCGAGAGTAGCCAGATTGCCAGATAAAATGTTGGTGTTGTACATTTCTGCAAATAACAGATATGTTATATTTGCACGTAATTATGCAGAAGGTACACTGAAACTTTAGGTTTCAACAGCACTGTGGTTTACATGTGGTTAGGCACAAAAAACACTTGGTTAAAGTTTGGAAAAAATCACATTACGGATTTTTAAAAGAAAAAAAGGTTTGGGGGGCACTATTCCTCGCTAGAATACAGCAAGTAGTAAAAAAAAACAGTCCCTTGTGGGGCACAGTCCTGGCAGGAAATGCAACGATATCCTGTGAACTTGATTTTAGAAAACAAGTGTCACACACTTTCACTCCATATGCTTTTTTTATTATTATTATTTTGATGATGATGTTTCAGCCTTTGGGCCTTCTTTAAGATCGACAATCAACCTTGAAGAAGGCCCAAAGGCTGAAACATCATCATCAAAATAAAAGAAGCGCATATGGAGCCAGAGTGTGCGACACTTGGTTTCTATAATCAAGTCTACTGCTAGGGATCAGCACCTCGTTATAATTCTTGGTGTGCTACTTTTATATTTCAACTATCTCCGGTGGAAACACAGCGACGGGTGGCAACAAAACACCCACGTTTGGTGCCTAAGAAGCTGCTCGAAACACAGCAATGACTCGTTAAATCACAACTGCTTTTGTTGTTTGTTGGTCTGGACAGTGGTCTGCAGCTTGGCAGGCTGCTCACCTACATGTCACGCCATCCACCGTCCCCTCCACCTCTACATAACAAAGTCAGCTCATATACTTTGTCAGTTCAGAAAAGTTGATATGATATGTATGACATGTACAAATGTAATGTATCCGTGGTTCGCAGTAATGTACAACACCAACATTTTCTTCTGGTGACTGGGCTGTGTCTGCATACATAAAATTTTTTGTCAGGGTGTCTCTATCTATTGCCCATTTCCCCCTCACTTCTTTCAAGTCATAGATACACAAATCAGTATCATGGTCAGACAACATATGTAGAGTACAACAGTCATAAAACCAGTCAAACAAATGGCTTGAGCTGCAGCCGATGAACTTGGAAACTTAAGGTGCTCTGCAGTGATTTGATTGTTGCTGCTTGACGGACTTCATTGCTCCTGATTTCCAATGTATCACTTTTGTAATTGTGTAAATGTAATTTAAGTTGTAAATGACTTTAATGTTGCCGCTATTAACGTGGAGCTCATTTTGATTACTTTATACACTGTTGGATAAGGATCAATAAAATCATTCTCATCTTAATAATTAGACATCATAATGGTTTTTGTAGGTATTATTTTGTATAATAATCTGAATCTGCAAAGTAATTAGTGACATCCATCCATCCATTTTCTAACCGCTTAACTTCTTGAGGGTCGTGGGGGGGGCTGGAGCCTATCCCGGCTGACATTGGGCGAGAGGCAGGGTACACCCTGGACAGGTCGCCAGACTATCACAGGGCTGACATGTAGAGACAGACAACCATTCACACTCACATTCACACCTACGGACAATTTAGAGTCACCAATCAACCTATCCCCAATCTGTGGGAGGAAGCCGGAGTACCCATAGACAACCCATGCTGACACGGGGAGAACATGCAAACTCCTAATAAGTGACTTGATTTATGAAATAAATGTAGCGGAGGTTGAAGTTAAACTTTCACTGGTGGGCTGAGAAAAATCTGCCGTTTAGTTTGAACTGCATCAAGAAGAAGACGTTTTCCATTTGCTTTGTAATGCGTTGGTTCGTTAATAGTTAAATTTCAAAATCTTGAATCTTGTAAAAAAAAAAAATCTTGCCAATTAACCAAAAACTGTAAATGTGGTGGAGTAAAAGTATTACTTCCCTCAGAAATGGAGAAGTGGAAGTATAAAAGGAAATAGATTGGACAGTTACTGTTCAGAGGGGTGGTGCCGTCCATCTTTGTAACAACAGGTGGCGGTAATGCGCCTTAGAGCTGTTTGAGTCTTATTATAAACCCAAACAAGAAGAAGAGGGATGCTTTCAGCCGGTGTTTGGTTCTGATATTTCCGACTGCACCTGACATACACAGCACCCGGAGTCACCCTGCAGCTGAAGTGATCCTCTGGACCTCCACCTCCTCTCCTCTCCTCACCGGGTATCTGCCACCATCAGCCGGCCATGGCTCAACGGGGCTTCTTCGTGGGAGGAAACTGGAAGATGAACGGCAACAAGGAGAGTCTGGAGGAGCTGATCACCACCCTGAACACCGCCAGCCTGGACGAGCAGACCGGTGAGTGACTGAGTCATGTGTGTGTGGGTTAATTATATACAGTCTGCAGATTAATAACTGCTGAGTGAAGGGAGACATTAAATGAATCGATAAAGAGTCAGACAGACAGAGAGGAGATGCTGCCGCTCAGATGACACAGTGACATTGGGGGTCATGTGATCAGGATGAGTTGCATAAAGGCCTCTGACGTTTGTTTTATTCTCAGTGGTGGACAGTCAGTAGGGGAGAGCGGGGTCGGTTGGGACAGTGCCTTGTTAACATGCTCGTGCTCAAATACTCTAAATAGTACCACAATATTTCAGGGTATTTTTATGGCAACAGTAGGCCTATTCTTGACAATATGACAAATTATTTTTAAAATTTTAATTGATATTAATTCAAGAGCATAGAATTAAAAATAAGTGTTATAGTTTTACATGCCAACCTAACAGTCTGCCATCAAATACTCTGTAAACTTAAGAAAAAATATGTTTTATTTTTTAGTTTCTAGACAACAACAGTAACTCAGAGTACTGTATAATATTATAATTTTAAAGTACTTTAAGTATTTCCACTTTTTGCTACATTATACCTCTGCTCCACTACAGTATAAAGGGAGACCTTGTATATTTTTCTGCATTACATTTATTGACCTCCCCTACAAAAATGTCTTGAGGCCCCTTCACATTTCAGATGTCTATGAGTTGTAAGCTGTTCCTCCAATGATGGAGTTCCTCTCTAAACGTCTCAGATGGTTTCTTTAAATAAATGTTTGAGGCCCAAAAGGGTTACACCATTGTAATATTTAAAAAACAAACAAAGATAAGAGAGAAATGAAAACAGATTTGAGTATTAGAACTTTTATTTCTCTCTTTTCACATTAATTATCTCATGACCCCTTGGATTTTTTGTGACTCTTTGGAGGGGCCCAACCCCTAGGTTAGGGACCACTGGACTAAACTAGCTAACTATATTAAACTAGCTCCACCTCAAGCAGCTACAACAGTAAAATTATCTAATAATATCTTGTATAATATCAGTCAGAGAGGTCATTTTTCTTTTTAATACTTCAAGTACATTTATCTATTAATATTTATGAACTTTTATTTATGCAGGATGTTGATTGCAAGAGTATTTTTACCTATACTTCTCCTGACCTTACAGCTTTTTTAAAATCCTTTATATAAATTTCCATGTAAACTTGTTTTTTAATTTTATAGCCATTCTTATTAGTATTCAGAGTGGAAAACCAAAGTAATAGCAGCATACAGTGTTTTTTGACTCTTCATTAAACTTTATTAAAATGAACACAGGAACCTAAACATGCTGTTCCAGTGCTTTAAAATGAGCCAGTCTTGATTTACAGTCACTCTGCAGCTTTTAATGATGGAGCTCCCCTGAAAATAAATGTAACCTAATTAAATGTAATTAAATTAACCTTTTCAGCTCAGGGCCAAAAGGCACATTCTGACAGTGCAAACAGAAATATAAAAAGTCTCAACTCAGATAAAGATGAAATTAAGGCTACAATGAACTATTTTCCTGTTTTTCAGAGGTGGTGTGTGGAGCTCCCTCCATCTACCTGGACTTCGCTCGGTCCAACCTGGATCCCAAGATCGGTGTCGCAGCCCAGAACTGTTACAAGGTGGCCAAGGGGGCGTTTACAGGGGAGATCAGGTATCTCACCCACTGAATGAATGCATGCATGAATTATTCATAATGCAGTCCTATTTATTAACTCTTCCACCCCCTCTCCCTGTCATAGACTACTTTATGTCTTTTACAGGGGGGGCAGGGGATTTTTATGGGGTGATAGCAGGTCAAAAGTATATGCCTCACAGAAGATATACATCATCTGAAGCTGTGAACCTGAAGATTAATTTGAGATGCACCTCAGCACTGTGTGTTACTCACAGCTTCTAGTCATAAAGCTGTAATAAACATTGGGTTTTAGTTAGGCAGCTGTTTACAGTGTATGGAGATATTACGATAGAAGTATATGATGGTCATTCCCATGCTCAATTATGTCTCAGAAATTGTTGCAGCAATTTTGGGGTTGATATAATTTGCTACACAGGTATGTTGATACAAATGCTCACAAAATCTCCCAAAAATACCACATTAAGACCCCAAGACATCAAAAAAATGCTGTGATTTGGACACTGACATTTGGAGATTTTCATGAGAACTGCATTATTAGTGAGTGGATGGCGAATACCTCTGTTCTGGAAACTGCTGAGAACAGCCTTGTTATACTTATGAAAGTCATCCATCCCCCGAATGCCTGAGGTCTTTATTTTGTGGCTGTAAAGTTTCATGAGGCTGTGATTATCATGGAGGTCACAGTAAGCCATTTTAATACAGTGAAGTCAGGTTTCACTACAATGAAATGGCCACTATGGGGAATAACGTCATCGTAAATGAACAAAACTTGGCTCACTCAATCCACAAGAAACTTACCTGTCCAGTCAGACCCAATTTTAGCAATTCCAAGACTGTTAATGGATCCCACTATGCAGAAATATTCAAATACAATAGGCAAAAGTAACGTGTAAAACTGCATGGTTTTGGCCCAAAACTGCAAAGGACTAGCATAAAGTGGACATACCTATAAAGGGGAAACATGCTACACCCTTTAAAAGACAGTAATGTCTGCCAAGGACGCCATCGACCCAGGGGAGTGTAAGAGGTCAAAGGGACCTATTATGCTAATTTGCAGGTTCATACTTGTATGTTTACATGTTTAAATGGGCAAAGAAACTTATTTTCTCAGACTGTCTGTGCTGGAACACCTGTATTCACCCTTTGTCTAAGACTCTCCGTGTTAGCAGCTGTGTTTTTAAGCCCACTCCCAAAAAAGGAAGTTATTGCAGCTGAGACAATGACTCTTACATACAGTAGTTACACTTTCTACCATGAAAAATGTCAGCTCAGAAACCAAAATCTTTACATGTTCCAGCAGAAATATGATCCAAAATTGGGTAGAAATTTACAACATTGGCAACAAAGATTTCATGTTTCCCTGACATTAGCATGTAGCTACATCTGGCAGTGGACTGGCGGCCCTGGGAATGACTGTAACAGAGTATAGCAGCAGTTTCTACTAAACACTGAACACAACCAGACATAGTTACACTTTCTACCATGAAAAATCTCAGCTCAGAAACCAAAATCTTTATATCAGACATGTTCCAGCACAAATAAAATCCAAAATTGGGGAGTAATTACCAACATTGGCAATCAAGTTTCCAGATTTCCCTGACTTTAGCATGTAGCTACATGTAGCAGTGTAGTGCAGGTAATATAAACAGTTTGAAACAGATTATTAAGAACGGTCTTAAGCTCAGGTTTTTGCTCACTTTTACAAACCTCATTATCTGAAACTTTGGCCACATTTAATATGAACATCCGACACTGTATTATTAAATATATGACAGAAAATAAGTAAAAGCACAGGAGGTCCCTTTTAATGAGACTGCAGGCTGATGCATATTCACATAACCGTTTGTCATGGAGGATATCAGAGTAGAATTTGATCTTAGGGCTTTGAAGGAAATCCCCACAATCACAAAAATGATACAGACATCATTTTTATCATTTTAAACATGTAAATTGAGGCATCACATGAGCAGGTAATTTTCTGTGACCACTGTGTCTTTAATGAGTTTCCTCTCTCTCCAGTCCGGCCATGATAAAGGACTGTGGGGTAGACTGGGTGATACTGGGACACTCTGAGCGTCGTCATGTCTTTGGGGAAAGTGACGAGCTGATTGGTCAGAAGGTGAGATGCTTCCTCTCTTGCTAAATAATTATTTTCCCTTGGATGACTTGTGCTTTCGCCTAGTTGGCTCACAGGTGAAAGCACAGGTGTTTGCATTAGTCACAACTGATACGGTGATTCGATCGGTGGGTGTAGTTTGGTAGATAGAAAACAGTTCCTACATGAAACTGCTCACAACAAGGTCTGTAGATTATCTTGAGTAACAGGGTCATGTTGAGTTTTTGTTGATGTGTTTGTTAATTTTGATGAAGAATGTTGATAAAATCTCAGAAAAAATGTTACTAAAATCTTTGAATAAATGTCTGAAAATATTATTAAAAAAATGTCTGAAAAATGTTGATAAAGATAAAATACCCTAAAATATTATATTATTATATTATTTTGGACATTGAGATTGAAGAAACTTTTTCAATGGCATTTTTTATCAGTACTTGAACATGTAGGTTCTACAGGATTTCCTGGCAGTTGAAAAGTCAGATCTAAATACAGCAGTATTGTGCAGATTTAAATATAAGACACCACAAGTGGAACATTCACAGGCTCCACTACAAATCTTTTCCAGCATTCAGCGAATCAAAACCTGTCTGTGTCAGTATGTTGTGCACATGTCAGGTGTGCAGATCCAGAGATTGATTTGAGTCCATGGTTGATTCTCAGGTGGCTCACGCTCTGGAGAGTGATCTGGGTGTAATCGCCTGCATTGGGGAGAAGCTGGAGGAGCGGGAGGCAGGCACCACAGAAGAAGTTGTCTTTGCTCAGACGCAGGTCATTGCAGGTAAAGCAAAGGAAATAACAAAAAATAAAATGGAAATCATTAATTTTATTATTTTCTCTTGGGACTTTTTCTTTTCCCTTTTCCCTTTAAATTCATTATTTTCTTTTTTTAATTTGTTATATAGTTACTTTATTGTTTTGGATTATTATGTTGCCAGGGAGGAGTATTAGGGCCAGGCGTGAAGGAAAAAAAAATAAAAGAAGGAAGTTTGTTTGTTAATTTTTCATTTCCATAATAAAGTCAGTGCCACAAACAAATTTAAAATGTCGAGAATAAAGTCAAACTTCCAGTATTAGTCTCAGACATAATAAAACTTAGGTCAGAGGAGGAAGATTTTATTGTTTTGCATTTCAAGAATTAAATCAAACTGTCGATAATAATTTTTAATTTAATTTTTTGATATACTTTATTAATCCCCGAGGGGAAATTCAATTTTTTGTCTCTGTTGTCAATTACACACAGGTCTGAACACACACATGCACAAACAGGATCCATACATGCACTAAGTGGAGAGATGTCAGAGTGGGGCTGCCCATGACAGGCGCTCCAAGCGGTTGGGGGGTTCAGTGCCTTGCTCAAGGGCACTTGGGACGGGGGCACTTGGGATGGGGGACTTGAACGGGCGACCCTCCGGTTCCTAACCCAAGTCCCTATGGACTGAGCTACTGCCGCCCCAAAGTCAAACTTTAAGTATTGGTCTCAGACATAATGCAAATTATGTCAGAGGAGGAAGATTCTTTTTATTATTTTGCATTTTGATAATAAAATCAAACTGTTTTGACTAAAGTTGAGATATCGAGAATAAAGTCGAATTGTAGAGGATAAAGTTGAACTTTCAGTTTGTCCTCCTTATGCTTAGCCCTAATTCTCTTCCATACATCATTAGTCTTATGGATCTTCTCTGTTTTTTGCTAGTGTCACTGTTTTCCTGCTAATTTTCCTTTTTATAGGAAGAGAATTCACTGATGTTATTCACACACTGAGAAAGGTTTCACACCAAAATATGTCTGTATTTTTATCCTGTCTTCCGTAACTGTGGGGTTGTCGAACATCAGTAATACGTACAATGATAATATTCTCATGTGTGGCCAGCTCTTCAGTCCTGATGCATCTGTTCATAGAACAAGCAGTGGTTTATATCTGTGTATAGTCTGCAGTCAGATATTATAAGATTTTATTGATGATCTTTTCCATGGTTACATCTTTGCCTCATGCAGCCTACTTCTATACCCAAAGTAGGCTACACGCTGATTTAAAATGCAAATAGGTCAGTGGTCTCTGCTGTTTCTTGAGACACAGTCGACTTGTTCCTCTGTTAATGCAGGATTTTCTCTTCTGAGAGCTCACAGAAAACACATTACAGATTTGATGGATCTTTGCAGTGCTGCTCTGCCCTCAGGATGTTTCCTAATCTGAAATAGATATACCTTTTCTGTTAGTTCACGACAGTTTAATTGTTTTTTTCCCCCTGAAGCTTTAAAGTCTCACACTAGACTAGAGAACGTTTCTCTTATTTTATTTTGTTTTATAAAAAAATAAATTAAAAAAAATAAAAAGAAAAGGTTATTTATATCAGTTTATGTGTTCCAGAAAACGTGAAGGACTGGGGGAAAGTGGTGCTGGCGTATGAACCTGTGTGGGCCATCGGCACAGGCAAGACAGCTTCACCTGAGCAGGTAACACTGACTCCTTCCTCTGTGATGAGGAAAACTTATACTTCAGATCAATCTTTACTTATAACTTGATGAGCTTCAGTTGTCCTTATTTGAATAATAAAACACAAATCAGATCAGAGAAGCTTTTGGCACCGCACATGTGCATGGCCATGTAAAAAAACTCCAAAAACTCCATGTAACATTACACTCACTCAGCCTTATACAGTACAGTGTATCGCACGTTATACAGTCACGTATAATCACACCACCTTGGAGGAAGCAAAACAATGTTGTGTAACCGTTGGCCCAGACTGTTTACCATTGAAGTCGGGAACATCATCAAGGTCTTCATTTTATCTTAACCCCCAGACATCCAGAGCAAAGGCTCTCAACATAAAGCATGCCAAGGGTGAAGGACAGCATCAAACACACAATATTGACCTGCTTCAGCCAAACCCCTCAAAGATTTTCGAGAACTACAGCATCAGAAGGCAGAAGATTCGAATCATTAAACTAGGGATGTTGGATTCAGTAAATTTTGTTTTCAGTTGCCTGACACCCATTAACCAGTGACTAACCTGTTCATTTTTGAGAAGAAAACGCAACATGAGGTGAAATACAAGTGCTTTGCTTTTAGTCCGGCGATCTGCCGACTCAGTTAGCTTTAGCACCACATTTTAAAGCACTATCCATTTAAAGGTGATGAAATTTTAATGTTTTGTGATGTAAATGTCTCGCCTTTTATTTTCTGTTGGCTTTGCTGACAGACAGCTGGCTAACCATGTTAACATGAGGAAACATAGTGCCCACTGCCCATCCTCCGGTCTCCATTGGTAGCTAACATTAGCCGTATAATACCAGATCCCAAGCTGGCATGTATTTATTCCAGCGGAGTTACTCGCCTGGCACATACACCAAAAGAATTTTCTAGCTTCATGGTATACCTCCGGTACCACCGGTATGCAGCTCACTGAATATGCATAGTAGTGTTTCTCCCACTGGCCCCACCCACAAGTTCCCACTCAGCTCATATACTTTACACTGGGATAATGTCACTGATTCTTAAATCACTTTCTCAACTCCAGGAGCTCAAGAACACATTGAGGGAATATCTTCAAATTTGGCACAAACGTCCGCTTTGAGTCAAGGATGAACTGACCAGAATTTGGTGTTAAAAGGCCAAATGTCAGGGTCACTGTTCCCTTTTCCATCACATATGTGTGAATGCGATATCTCAAGAACACCTTGAGAGAATTTCTTTAAGTTTGGCACAAACATCCACTTGGACTCAACTATGAACTGATCAGATTTTGGTGGTCAGAGGTCATTTTTACCTCACAAAACATGTTTTTGGCCATAACTCGGGAATTTATACAATAGTTATGACAAAATTTCGCACAAATGTCAAATAGGATACAATGATAAAGCGATAGCATTTTCCATCCGAAAGGTCAAAGGTCACCTTCACTGTAACATGATAATGTTCTGCAAAAACACTTTTTTGGTCAGAGGCATCCATGTTTTCACAGACATTGATTTAAACTGTAAATGTAAGTTGACAGGATTGCAGAGGTAAACAACTGCAAGACAGTTATTGTAGTTTAAATATATCTGCTATTGTTAGAGCCTTTATTATTTATAGTAACAGACTATCTGTACAGGACCGTACATTACCAGTGACACCACTGAGAGCCGTGACTCCTGCAGATCCAGTTTGTCCAGTATAAACTCAGCTGGCTGCCAGTATTTTCTCCACCACAACCAGCAACATACCTACACCTGCAGGCTGCCATACAGATAATGTCAGCCAAAAACACTGTATTGTGTCATCACATTTTGGAGATAAAAGGATTTCAATTGACATCAAGATGTTTTACAACCAACAAAAATGTAAAGGTTTTGTTAAAATTAGTTGTGGTCTGAGTGTTTGGTCGTACAAGAATCAAAGACTTATTAATTATTCACTTAATAAATGTCCACAATTAAAATCACATGCACAATTCTGTGTGTGTGTGTGTGTGTGTGTGTGTGTGTCTGTCCAGGCACAGGAGGTCCATGAGAAGTTGAGGGCGTGGTTCCGAGCCAACGTCTCAGACGACGTGGCCGACTCTGTGCGCATCATCTACGGAGGTCAGTGATGAGTTTTGGCAGTTTTACCTTTAAAGCTCCTGTGTGCAGGATTTGAACATTTTTGACTTGGGGACTCCTAGTGGTCATATGGTATGTGCCTTTGGGAGGCAGGTTATTTTCCCTTGCCAATCATACCAGTACCATAACCCTACTCTGAGGTTCTAAGAATTTAAACAACAGGTGTATGTTCTGAGTTTCGGTGTTGTCTAAGATTAGAGGTGTTATTTTATGGCGTTACTTCTACCTGCCTCTTCAAAGTGGCATGCTGACCACAATCCACTGTAGGTAATACACTGACTATCTATACGTACTTCATACAGCCCCACTCAAAAAACTCCAAACTATCTCTTTAAATTCCAGAATTGTAACCTCTTCTCTAGGGTTGGGCACCGAAACTCGGTACTTTTTGTACTTGGTACCGATTCACGTCGGTACTACCGAGTACCGATTCACTTAAAATGAAACGGTGCCAAATTTCGGTACCTGAGGTGGAGGCGGAGCGAGAGCGCATGACTCGCACCTCAGACTCAGCAACAATGGCGACAAAAACAATGTGCAGACAAAAGTTAACGTGCAGCACTGTTCCTAAATGTTCTCAATAAAATGTTGAAACTGAGAAATTTAGACTATGGGCCCGAACGATGCATAGTGCGTCCAAATTCACACCCGTTCTTCTCTGTGGATTTTCTCCACGACCGTGCGTCATAGTGAGAAGCCACGCATATCAGCGGAAACAGCAGAATTGTAGCTTTCCGACAAGGCCAAGCACTTGTCGGTAATCCAATGTTTTCACAGCGAAAAATTACAATAAAATGATGTATAACAGAGCTTTCATACAGCTTTGCACACACATTACTCTTGGATGGATTACTCGCGAACGCAGGCTCGCACAGAAATGCCACGCATATCACATGAAAGCACAGTACCAGAGCTTTCCAATGATACCACACACATCATTGTGCTGTCATCCCATCACGCTATAAATCCAGATCAGTTGTCTACAAAATAAAAACTTGACGAATTTCTTTACAATCCATTATACAGATCTTGTTATCAGTCACTTCATATAGTGAGGAATATCGTATCTTACCACGTCTTAGGCTTGCGTGTGTTTCTCCCTGTCTATCCACATTTGTAGTCTGGCTTTCAAGATGCAAATATCTCCATATTGTCCAGTTGACACTCCATCAAACTTTGTATGACAAGACCAGCCACTTCACCTTTGCGCACCCAGACAACTGAGGCCTAATTATGCATGCTGACAGGGCCGTAGTCACCATATACATTGAGGGGGACACTTGCCCCCCACCAATGCCCAAAATGTCTCCCCACTATATAACTGAAACTGAAAAACAACAACAAACTTTGTTTACTGCAAACAAAGTGGCAAATATTATCTTGGAGGACATCATTGCACTTGGTTGACTATTTTTCTATGATCTTAGATGTAAATATTGCATGTTTCTTTCAGATAAAACACATTTTTGACTTGTGAATGAGTCAATGGAATTTCTTGCAATAATGAAAAAATACTGGCAATCATGTCTGCCTGGCACAAACCACATGTTTTGTGTGAAGTGATAGAATGTCCCAGCATCATGGTTCTTATATTGCCAGATTCCAGAGAGTCTCCCCTCTTCATATATGGCAGAATATGTCAACTTCCAACTTGCTATGCTGAGATACATGTAAAAATGTAAGAATTTAGGCACACAGATTTGTTTTTTTTCATTGATATAAAAATTAATATAAAATACAGACACATAGAAGGACATGAAATGATGGCAAATCTGATTAGTCCAGATTGTCCTGAAAAAAAACAAGATATAGCATGTGTATGTTGCCTTTATAATGACTGTGATATGAGCTTAAAAGTAAAGGCAGTAAAAATACCCCAAAAAGGCCTAGGGCCCATAGGGTTAAAAAGTACCGAAATAAGGTACCGTTTGGTACCGGTACTGAATTCCAGATACCGGTACCGGTACCGTATCGGTTCAATTATGAATGGTACCCAACCCTACTCTTCTCCCTCCTTCTGTCCTCCAGGTTCAGTGACGGCAGCTAACTGCAGGGAGCTGGCGGCTCAGGCAGACGTGGACGGCTTCCTGGTGGGCGGAGCCTCTCTCAAACCAGAGTTTGTCGACATCATCAATGCGCGCGCATAACTGATGCAGAAAAATGGCTCCATCGAGGCTAATTAAAATACACCCAGCCCTCTAGATCGTCACCATGTATCCTCAAACTGAGCTGACTGATCCACAGATGTGTCGAATTACAGGACGTTTTATGATGAATGAGATAAGTGTAGGGCAGTAGAATGAATTCAAAGTAACTACCAACACTTTATTGTCTTATTTTGCTATCATTTTTGGGAATTTAGCTTATTAATTTGTCGTATTACTTTATAGAGTCAAACTGCTATTTGTTTCTATTTCTTCTTACCATTGGGTCTGTTTATAACGTTGGGTCACAGTATTGGATATCTTCCAGCCTTTTTGTGTTGACTTCAAGATCTGTAAACATCTTAAAAATGAGAAATTTTGCAATAGGTCCTCATGTTTTCAGCTGATTTAGAGGAAATAAGTTCCGCCTCAGGGGTTAAAGTGATAGTGTGTATAGTCTATTTTTCAGATGACTATTTTTTCTGCTTTCTGTCTTTATTTGAGAGGTGGAAGTGGTGACAAACAAGATCATTCAGATAGGAGATATAAGATATATGAAATTAAGATTCGATGCAAACAATTTCTTTAATCTCCCTCTTAGAAAAGAAAAAATATTAAGTCATATGAATGATAGATTCAGCAGTTAATTGGAGGTAAAATGAGAGATATTATTTCTGGCAGACGATCAGTCACCCCAGGTTGCTTTGTGTCTTAAACACTGTTGTAATGTATCAATGTTGCACTCTCTCACCCAACTGCACTAACTGTTACTTCAGGACAATAAGAGCTCTGGACAGAATGTACTTAGATATATATTATGATATGTACACAAAGTCTATCTTTTGCTGCTACTGTGAAGTTGTCACCCATAGGCACAAAAGAGTTAACACTGCACACATGCTGCTGTATGTTTAACACTGGACCTGAATGAATAAATAAAATGTGGATAGAGGTTTGTCTTCATTTTTTGCTTGTGTGACATTAAAGGGAAAATGTGCTAATTTTTACATGGATATCCAATTAGTGTTGATGTCAGTGTGGTAGGGCTGCCCCCTAATAGTCGACCAAACGTCAGTCAACCAGAAAAGTCAGTAGTCGGTAAAATCTAATCGGTCGCTTAGTCGCAGCAAAAAAATAAAAAACAAAAAATTTGTGAAACTCTACGCCTTGTCAAAATAAATCAAAACCTATATGACTGGACCATGTGGGAGTTTAATTTGAAAGGACAGACACAGGAAATAGCCACGCTGAGCAGTCAGACAGGAGTCACGTTAATTTCCAGGGCTGGTACCTGCAGTTATTACACAGGCTAGTTAATAACATGTCGGGCAGGAAAGGGTGAGAAGGTGGAGGACTGAAACATCTGAAACATGGAAGTAGCTACATGCCCATTAGCCACTTAGCACAATCAATACTGCTTTGCCGACAGCGTAATTAACAGGCGGCTCGCTCAGTGTGTGACGTGCACTTGTACATAAAATATAGGCCTATATTAATGAATATTAATAAATATATGTACAGTTCATTAGTACGGTTTTGTATTTCTCTGTAATGTCGCACTGTGTTAACAATGTTACTTATACTATTCTTTCTCACACCTTCAACTCAAACCATTGTGTTGCCCCACCCAAAATATATAATTCAATAATTAAATTAATATCGTAAACATGTGGGTGACTAGTCTACTTATGGCCCTAAATGACTATTGGTGCACTAAGAAAATTCTTAGTTGGGGGGCAGCCCTAGAATGTTGTCGACTACTTTAATTGAAGTAGTCGAAGCACTGAGTTCTCAGCTGTAAAGTGTGTTCTTCCTTTCCTTGTTGCCTTTACTTAACTCTTGTAAACAAGCCAGGTTTTCAAGTAGTGGCAACCTGCAGGGCTGACAAATGATGCCAACAGGAAGTGCCAAAAATTGCAGTTCCTCTAATGGCCACTTGAGGCTGGCTCAAAGACAGAGTAAGTCCCTATAGATCTTCATGTTTAAATGCCTAACTTAACTGCAGAAATAAGCATACTGCCAGCGTGGGTTGGTATAAAAAAAAAGGGTGTGGTCTCTACAGCTAATTTCCCTGTTCATGACAACTGCGCGGGGATGTATTTTTATGTAACTCACCAATTTGAAGTGTTGATAAGGATATAAGTAATGTATAATCAAAGGGGTGGCCACTTTCAATGGCAGGTGGGTGCCCTCAGTGGTGTAGTGTTAGTTGATGAGGTGCATGAATGTAACAGTAAGTCTAAATTTGCCTATCAACAATACTCGTAGGTCTAAATGAGCATACTGTTAACACCCGAAAAAGAGCCGGGTATACTCTGTATACCAACGTGTACCCTCCAGCACCCAGAAGTTGCTACCACAGCAACAATGTTCATTAGGTAATGTTACCATGGCGTTACCCCAGAGGGGTACTCACAGAGGCGTAGCCATGGCTGTCACTATTTCAGTGTGTTTTTAGTTCATGATTGTTAATTTCAACATTTTGGTCATCTAAAAAAGTCTTGCTCAGCATTTGGTTCTACTAAAAGACCCTCTAAGGAGTCAGACTTTCAGTTTTTCTGGTAAGTATGTTTTGTTGTAATGGTTCTGGGCCTGTTTTTGCTAGCGAAAATTATCATAGGCATTATCACAATTGATCACTTCTTAGTGCAGTGTGCTAACTAAGCTAGCAGCCAGTGAAAGAGTAATTGCCACCCTCTCACCCAAATATGGTTCCAAAAATTCAAGATGGCGACAGCCAAAATGCCAAATTTGAGGCTTCTAAACCAGAGTCCACAAACCAATGGGTGATGCAGCGGTGGCTATATGTTATTTTTAACACACTATGCAGATACATCACCATCTGCCTTCAAATCTTTCCCATCAGACAGAAAAAGGAAAAGACCTGAACATCTGGCAGGTGTATTCAGAAACTGTGGAGTTTTGCAATATTGCATGGCTTACACTGAAGTTTCAAATTTCAAGCTTTACTTCAATCATTTAAACCATGGCCTCATTTTCCTAACTATGAATTTACCTCATATGTGTTTCTGATCCAGTCCTACTTCCCTCAGATGTGTTCAAGAAATGCACTAAATTTAGAGAAGATTATCATCATCTTTGTGGCCCTCAGTACCCCAGGATCCCTGGCCAATCGACAATGTTTTCATGGCATGCTCAGCTCAGAACTATGACACATTTTCCCTGATTATCTTTCTTTCAGCGTTTGCAATTTTTTAAAGGTTTTAGTTTATTGCAAAAAAAAAACAAAACCCAAAAACCTGCTGTGTTTCTTTGAAAAGCAGCTACAAGTTCAGTCAATTCAGGACATAAACATCACAAAATAGATCTTAAGAAATACAGACACAAGAAAAGACAAAAACCTTTTAGCTGTGATTGAAATTGTAAATTACCATCTTTTTATTTCACATATTTTCACGTTATTTTCAATGACAAGCGTTCGTTTTTTAGTTTTATTTTTTATTTTTCTTTCTTCTTTTTCAACACAGCATTCGGGGTTTAAGATATTTTTTTTTTCTTTTTCTGTAGGACAAAGGCGGGATCTCAAGCATAAAGGACAAATAATCAGAATCACGTCATGGTGGGAGGAAGAAGAGTTTTACAAACTGAGAAACAGACACGACAATAAGAAAAGGTGACAAAAAGAGGGAGAAGGACAGAAGTGGGCGGAGTGCAGGTTTGTCAGTGTCCAGGTGAGAGTGTGACACAGTCGAGTGTGTAAGTGTTCACGTGTTAGTGTTGTTTAGTTGTTGGTTTTTTTTCACTCAGTCCCTGAAACTGCTGTTTTGTGTGTCTTTCTGCAAGTGCATCGTCCTCGTTGGTGCTGAAAGTTTTTTAAATTTATTTTTTTATTACATCTCTTTCAGTTGCGTGCGTCAGTCTACATTATTCTATTATATCTCTACTTATTTATCTCTCTGGTTTTAAAACAATAATCTTTATTTTTGCAGGTCTGTCCAACTGTACATGAACTATTCCTTTAAAACTACAGTAACAGTGCATGTCTGGCTTATTAATTTGATATTTTTAAGGTGTTCCCCTGCATGTGCATGGGTGTGTGTTGCATTTGGGTGTGTGTGTATGTGTGCACACAGCATCATCTCTCTACCTATAAGTCCAGTGCATAATTTATTTATTTATTTTTATTTTTTTTGCTTAGCTCTTTTGCTTGTGTTTTTCCATAAAGCTGTGTTATCTTTCATTGTACATGACTCATTCCATGTTTGTTCATGTCTGTTAGTTGTGTGTGTGTGTGTGTGTGTGTGTCATTCGTTTGTCTGTCAGTTTCACAGGACGCTGGGGTTCCTGAAGTTATGGCCTGCAAAGCGAGCCTGGTCGCCCAACTCCTCTTCAATCCTGCAGAGAGGAAAAGAGAAAAGCACAGAGTGGACACAAATCATTTAAAGCTGCAAAAAAAATGTATGTGTGAAAACCTGGTGAAAACACATCTGTTTGTACCATGGAAGAGGTAATCATCCTCAGCTCTGTGGTGTCAGTTGTTCCGCTATCTGCTCCACAAAGTTACAAATCAGAACTTAAAGGATGAGCCTGGGGTTCCATCCATTCAATTTCAGCCATTTATCTGTGAGCAACAGGCTGAGCAAGGAACTCCTGACATCCCTCTCCCCAGCAACATTTTCCAGCCCCTGCTGGGGGACCTCAAGGTGTTCACAAGCCAGATGAGATATTTGAGACGACCAGACTATCTGAACACTTGTCCTGTGGGCCGACCTCCTGTAAGGATAGGCATCAGGGTTGGGTGCATTGTGTGCTGGGCAGCAGGTAGGGGCTGGCGTGCTGACCCCTGGCATCACAGAATAGCTCTGAGGCTGGGGTTGTTCAATTTCATTACTATTGTCAAAAAAGTCCCAAGAAAAGACCAAAAGCAACAATAAGTGTTTTTAGACCAAACAGTTCTGGGGACTCTGTAAGAACTGCAGGCCGACAAAGGCTTTTTTTCTGTTTGCATTTGCACCACCAAATGGAACACTGACATGTTGGCCAGTGGTTGGTATGGCAACATCAGTTTTACTTGAGTCAAAATTGCGTTACGTGCAGGGGCGTAAATATAGACAGTGCAAGCAGTGCGCTTACACCAGGGCCCATGGGATGGGGGCCCGTAGAGAGAGTGGTTGGAAGGCCCACTCTCTCTAGAGCAGAGAATGGGCCTTGGTGAGCGATTCAACTTGCCACCTCAGAAGTGCGGAATATTTTTTTCTTTTGTGAAATAGTCAGTGGTAATCTATAACAAAATTATGTTTATTTTACATAAACTATATAAACTATACATTAAGTATTTAAAAAATCCATATATTTAATAATTTCTTATTTTATTTGGTATTTTTGTCATTTACAGATTTGCAGTGATGATTGGTATTACAGTATGTGTGTATGTTGTCCAGCATCAAGTCTGTATTTGATCATGTCATGATACTATAACATATACGGTAGCTGTTTCAATGCAAAATCTGGCACTAGGGCCCATCCTGACTACCTTGAACCACTGGTTGCATGTACTCAGTAAAGCCTGGACTTCACTGTTGGTCCAAATCTCTGTGTTTCCTTCCATTTTTTACATTACAAGCTGTTTTTTGTGTTTTGTGTTGTCTGTTCTTTATACAGCTGACAGGTTGCTTAAAATGTATTGTATTGACTCATGTGTCCATCCAATCAACATACTCTTAGATCACATATTGTTTCCCATTGGTGCTGAGTGACCTATACTCTATAATAGTAATTGTTCCTAGTATCTGAGGTGTGGACTCAACAAAAAAGTTTGTTTCTTAAAACCATGAAAAATTTCTTCCAGTCCGAAAATGCCTAATATGTTTGTTTTGCCTCTCAATATTTTCTGTCTTCTTTTCTGTGGGTTTCAGCTCCATCCCCACTGGACCCTCTTAAGAATGTAAATCTTTTAAAACACCTCCCAAGTATTTTTTTAAAGGCTCAGTAATTTCCCAAAACAGCTGATCACTGCAGTCCTGTAGTTTTTATGAAACAAACAGGAGGGAATAGTGCATCTGTTGGGGACTGTTTGCAGCAGTGCATTAATACATATTTGTTGCAGAACGGTATGTGTTATGGAAGATTTTAACTGCCTAATTGAAAACACATCAAGCAGAAATAAAAAGAAATACTCACATTGTTGTTTGCATTTGCTCTTTATGTTATGCCCTAACTTTGTTAGGGCATAACATAAATGTTGCATAAAATGTAGCACATAATAAATGTGTTTCGAACTGGGGCAACATTGTGACTCGAGTGAGTAAAATACAAAACCACACAAGAAAGAGACGAGAGAAGCAACAACAGTCGGATAAATGTACGAGACAGAGAAAAACAGATCTTTAAACCAGGAATGGATTCTTACTTGTTCATTTTTCCCACGGGCAGTTCAAAACCAGCATGTCTCATTTCAGTAGGCAATTTGAGTCGAATTTGGGGGGCTACGGTGAACAAATGGCCAACTGCTTATGAGGAATTAAAAATCAGGATATGCCGGTCTCGTCTGTTTTTGACTTTCAAGTTGTCTCTTGCAAGTTCCCCAAATTCATGAAAATGCAACAGTAAATCACTTTATTACTCTCTTAAAAATATCCAACATGTCTCCCTAGCTGCCACTGTGTGACAGCCTGTTAACAGTATGAATGACTGATTTCTTTCTGGTGTCACTGTACGTGTGTGTGTGTGTGTGTGTGTGTGTGTGTGTGTGTGTGCGTGTTTCACTGCACTGATTAGTGTTTATCGCTGTAAGTCTCTCCACCCTCCACCTCTCCTACATCTCCTCAGCAGTCCGATGGGATTACAACGCTGAGCCGATCCCTCTTCCTCCTCCTCCTCCCTACCCCTCCCTCTGCTCCTCCTGCTCCCGACTGGCTCGGACACATGGGGTGATGCCGGCGGTGCTGTCGCCTGTCACGTCAATTAGCTCTGTGGTGCTACGCGCTAAGACAAAGCAGGAAGCGGAGGAGCCGTGTTATGTAGTAGCAGAGCAGCTGCCAGAAGAACCCAAAGAATTAGATATTAAATTTAACAGTGATTATACCTTTAAAAGAAATGTTGAAAATATTTGTAGCATTCTAGCAGTTTTCCAATTTTAATTATGTATATGAACAAGGTTTTTTTTTTAAGATGTTTTTTGGGTTTTTTTTAGCCTTTATTTGATAGGACAAACAAGCATGAAAGGGGGAGAGAGAGAGGGAGTGACATGCAGCAAAGGGCCACAGGCTGGAGTTGAACCCGGGCTGCTGCGGCAACAGCCTTGTACATGGGGCGCCTGCTCTACCACTAAGCCACTGACGCCCCTTGTTTTGTGTTTTTGCAGGTTTACAGGTAAGCACATACAGCACAGCAGCAGCGACCCACCAACCAACATCGGCACACCGTTAGGATGGAAACAGAGGGCTTGGTGGGGACGGTGCACCTGGCGCAGCAAGCGAACACACTGTGTTCATCATAATGACTTGACCAGCAGACTTCACTACAAGTTGACTGGCTGTTGAAACAGGTGCTTTATGTTCTCATACTAGCCACTAACTAACCAGCTGATTTGCAGGTGACACCATGAGCCAGCTTGAGTCCAGCTCAGACCGTCCAGTTTACACTGCTGCAACGTTTCGCTGCAACGTTCTAAATCGGTTTTGTCTCATTGTGCGTCATTAGTCCGAACTGGGCTTTAGGGTTCTCTCAGCTGTAAATGCACTGCCCTAACTAAGCTATCAGCTAGCTGGAGGGTAGGCTCCACCCTCTTGTCCAAATATGGTGACTTCTGGCTCCAAATATCCAAGATGGTGACGGCAAAACTGCAAACTCCAGACTTTAAAACAGGAGTCGACAAACCAATGGTTGATGTCACAGTGGTTATGTCAATGATTCTATACAGTCTTGGGTCTAGATCCTGTAAAGACAGAGTTTTAAACCTGGACTTAAGGAAATATGAAATCTTGTCATAAGGAAAAATCAGCCAACAGGTGATGAGGATGACGAAAACATGTACAATGTAAAGATAAAGTAAGATAAAAAACGATCACCAACTGGCTATTGAAATCTGTCAAACTGTGATTAGCAGTTTTTTTTCTTAAACTACAGTTTATTTTCTTGTGTCTACATAAATATGTGTTGTGTGCCATGTGTTCCTTATTTGTTGCTTGGTTTGTTTCATTTTAGTGAGTAATTTTGGGTGTTAGTTGTTATTTCAAAAGGGGAGGACTCTGAATGAGTCTTTCAGGCTTTCTGCCTCTCCAGCAATGAAATCACTTCTATCTTACTATATAATGACGAAAATTCTGTCTGTGGGTGTGTCTGTGTGTCCGTTCCACGTTTTTATCCTCAATGACTTGGTCAATCCATGTGAAATTTGGCACAGTGGTAGAGGCTCATGGGAGGATGCGAATGAAGCAATATTACATCAGTTGGCCAAAGGGGGGCGCTATAGCAACCGATTGAAATTGCAACCTTTGAATGGGCATATCTCATGCCACGTATGTCGTAGAGACATGAAACTTTGCACAGAGATGCCTCTCCTCATGAGGAACAAATTTGCCTCAAGAACCCATAACTTCCGGTTATATAGATTTTCCACCATTTTGAATTTTTTGAAAAACACTTAAAATCGATCTCTTCCTAGGAAGTTTGACCGATCTGCATGAAACTCGGTGAACATAATCTAGGGAACAATATCTAAAGTTCCCTCTTGGCAAAAGTTGGAAAACTTACTAAAACTGAGCTTCTATAAGGCAATGAATATTGCGGAGGGCGTGGCTCATCACATAAAGGTGTATAACATCTCAAGGGTTTCACCGATCACCACACAACTTTGTAGGCATATGACCACACATAATCTGAGGGGACCCCTCCATTATAGACCTGATCAAACAAAATGGGGGCGCTAGAGAGCTAATTTCTTATCTAGGCCTAACTGCCATATCGATTTTTACTAAACTTGGTAGATATGTAGAACAGGACGCCTCAAGGTGACTGGAGAAATTTAACTCTAATTGGCAACTGGGTGGCGCTATAACAACAGAAAAATGCTTAAAAATGGCTAAAATGTGACCGATCGCTGTGGCTCCCCCTGTGGCCCAATGTTGTTTTATTTTTCTAAATGTTGGTATGACTAAGTCATGATATGGTATGCTGTACATAATCAAGGAAGCTGTCAGTGTGTCATTCTGTCAGTCAGTCAGTCATTCTACCAGTGCGCCCCACTTTTAACTCAATACAACATATAAACACTTTAACTATCTGCCTTTCAGCGTGCTACTTCATCTACTAACGACAGAGAAGCCCACTAACTATCCCACTATTGGCAATGGTACTACTGTGCTTTCAATAAAGCAATCGTACTATCAAATTCACAAAATCTCTGTCTGAATACATTGCTCTTCTTAATGGGTTCAGTTGACTATTTAATCTGCAATTTCCTATGACCTGTATCCCAAACATACACCATGTGAAACTGTATGTGGGCAACTGTGCACTCAATGGGTATGGACTAGTTATCTATATTTTGTTTTTTCTTATTATTTTGGAGAAAAAAAAGACAAAAACATCTCTGAGTCAGTTCTCCTTCAGAATGCCCAAATTTGCAAAATTGCAATTACAAATTACGTTCTTCTTAATTTCAAATCCCAAAATCCAATTTTTAATTTCCCTCTAATATTCACTGCTGAGACAGTTCACGTACCTGCTCTGCATAAAACACACTGCCTTCACAGCGCTGGTTATGTCATCAAGCCATCTGGTTGCACCTGAGAGATGGGCGCGGCCATGGATACATTAGGCCTGCTGCTCTCTCTGAACAGCCTCCAACTGTGTTTGCATCATATTTTAGTTGTCTTGAGTTGTGGTCAGAACAGATTTAGAAAGGTGACATTTGTTTGTGTGGTCTGGCAGCGTCCCTCCTTCTCTTCTCTTTGTTTTATTTTATCTTTTATGTTAACAAGGATAAAAACATCAATATTTCCTGAATGAGAGATCACACTCTTTTGAATCAACTTGACATCAGAGTGCTTTGTAACTTCTGTAAATTAAATCAGATTGAATTTTGCACAAAGTGAAAGAGTCAGTTAATGAGAGGAAATCATCAAGAACAGACAGAGAAGTTTTCCTAGAGAAGCCTCCCAGCTGTTTGAAAAAGTAATTCTCTCTGTTCCCAAAACCTTTATTATCTTCCAAGAGAGAAGCTTATTCAAACTAGAACATACCGTTTGTCTGAGGGAGGATTTTTTGTTTTATCATTATTATTCTCTTTTATTTTTAAGCACTGTAATATTTCTGTTTTTATTTCAACCCTCTCTGATCTCTGGAAGCCCATAGGGGACTTTGAAATTAAAATAACATTAAAAAATTAAAATCATTAAAAGTTTCAGTGTAATCTTGAAAAGGAAAATGTAAATCCACCATAGCGGCACAATTTTCCCTATGCTAAACAAAAGATTGAGAGACAATGTCTGCTGCACACTGACCTCATGAGCTGGTTGTACTTGGCCAGCCTCTCAGATCTGCAGGGGGCACCAGTCTTAATCTGCAAAATGGAGACAGCAAAGATGATCATAAATCCAAAAGGAAATATTGAAAGAAAATACTGACCTGTGGAATGTTGGGATGCACAATATTGTTGCTTTTTATCAGACATGCGATATGCCGAATGCCGATAAATAATAACTTATTACTGATACCAATTTCAATATCGATATATCCACTTTTGTCCCCACCTAATTTTAGTGATCATCAAGTCTCTTCAGTAGTGGAATTAACATCATATTATACATGCATACTCTTATCGTGTTGGCCCACCAGCAGATGGAGACATGAAATGGAATGCTTATCAATGTATGTAATATTCATTCATTGTGCAATATGAGAAAAAGCACGCTGGCTGATTCTGTTCATTTAAGAGCTGACATTGGCCGATACCGATGATGTGTCGATATCATGCATCGAATAGTGAAATGCTGAATTAAAATAATGTCAGTATGTGGTGAATGACATTTTATTTGTGTTGGTCTGAAACCCAAATTATACTCTTTTACTCATTATGCATGCAGTGGTTACAGTTAGCGTTCAGGTAAGGCCAGGTTTATACTTCTGCATTGAATTAACACCGTGCTTATGCTGTACCCTGACATGCACCTCCCCAGAAATGTAACTCTGCGTCAGAGCAACACAGACCTTTCCACAAACATTTTCCCCATCAGAAACAAAGCTTTTATTTACTTTTATTTCACAGATAAGAAACAATAAACTATGAAGACAATAAAGCCTCCACAAAATAGCATTTTAATTCTTGTGTGAGATTGTTGCTGGCTTCACGCGTAGAGAAGTACATTAGCCACTAGGCTAAATTATGCAATGGAAAATGTTATAGGCTTATGCTAATGCTGCACAAGAATAAATGCTCACAACAGCAAAGGCCACTTGCCAGGTAATGAACATAGGTGTGTGTGTGTGTGTGCGTATGTGTGTGTGTACCTGTCCAGTGCAGAGTCCCACCACCAGGTCAGCGATGAAGGTGTCCTCTGTCTCTCCTGAGCGATGGCTGACCATCACACCCCAACCATTTGCCTGAGCCAGTTTACACCTGAGAGACAAACACAAAGACACAGACAGACATTATGTCAAACAGTAAGCAATACAAAAAACATTTCCTTGCTTCTATTTATCACATAACACAGATATTGTATGTTTTACTACATTTATTTGATAACTTTACTTTATGAACTCAGATTTCTACTAAATATAATCAATGGACCATTCTGCAAAGAGAGTACTTAATTTTGGTAGTCTACTTTAAGTATATTTTGATGCGAATACCTTCATAGTTTTACTTAAAGCAAGTATTTGGAACTTTTGTCTCCCCCTACTGGTAGTGAGAGTAACTACATAAATAATAATATGTTTGCCTACAGGTGAGCTTTCCTCATCTCCCTGCCCCCAGAAGTGCTCTCTTTAAGTCTTTTCTTTACTATAATCCTTCCTCTGAACTAGGGCTGGGAAACATGGCCCTAAAATAATATCACAATATTTCAGGGTATTTTTGTGATAACAATTTTCTTAACAATATGACATTAGTGAATTTGAGAACACAGAATTGAAACAAAGTAAGTGACATTCAGTTAAAACTAAACAAAATAATCTGTCGTTTCTCAGTTTGTAAACAACAACATTAACTCAGAGTGAGATCTATTTTTATCAGAATCCTATATGATTGAGTTTCTTTGTTTTGTTATTTTCCACCTCCACCATTTCTCCTCTAATGCTACAATAACTATTGCACATTTACATATATGTAGTTCTTAGTCGAGCCGCGAGCATCATGTAGGTTTACATTACAGAAAGTTTAATCAATTGATGACACTGACTCCTGTGTGTGTAGAGGGAGAGATGCTGTGCTGCTGCCAGAGGAGCCGCTGAATGAGTTCCCTCTGAGCAGTAGGCTAAGTCGCTAAAACAGTCTGAGAAGTCTGGGCTGTTCATAAAACATTCAGGACGCCACAGTTTATTCCACACTACTGAAGCTGCTCCTCTTTTTGGAACCACCGCAGAGTCTGTAATAATTTTGTTTTCAGCCATGCAGTACAGTATGACCTCAATACGTCAACAAGTCGAAATATTGTGAGTATCACGATATGAATTTTTCATATGATATTAAATATTATGCATATATTACATATACATATACATATCTCATCTTGAACAATATGATATGGCACACCTCTAATCTGGACGCAAAGTTTCTTTTTTATCTATAGCATCCACGCCAGAAGCATTTTAGGATTTTCCACCACAGCTACCCCCATACTCAGAACTGCTACTGTTCCATTGCTATGGTCTCTTCCCCCTTCTTTTTTTTAAGTCTTTATTTTAAACTGCCAACATACAAAGTAATGGAAGAAAACATCAAAATCACATACATACAAATGAAGCATAGTGATAGGCTCAATCAGCATTGTGTGAACTTGTTTGGCAAGGGCTTGAATGTAGTAGATGTTCATTTATATGTAAAAATCCTGTACTCTAGCTTCAAGTAAAAATTTAAATGCAGGACTTTTACTTGTCTTAGAGTATTTCTACACTGTTGTATTACTACTTTTACTTGTGTGAACGATTTCAGTACTTCCACCACTGCACACCAGAACTGTCAACACAGAGTTTGCAGGATTAGCAGATGCTAGCTAAAAGATATTTATGTTTTGGCTCTTTCACATTATCAGTCTAAGAGTTTATCAATCAGACTTGATTTATTTGTGGTTGCAGCTCACCTGACACGTTAACCTGCTAATGACATGGAAGTTTAGACACCATTGGTGCCTGGGGTCACATTTGAGGTTTTATAAAATGAACAAGCTCTCGCTCATCCTGCTGAGATGTTAGATGAATATGTCAGATTAACGCTGCAGGAAGTTTTTTATGTGAGGGTTACAGTATAATACATCACCTTTACTGTCATCAGCACCATTTCTATCATTTCATCCTTCTCCCCCCTCCTGCTGTAATCCAGCTACACTGTCATGACTGATAGTTTCATAACCCTGAGTGACGTTTCGTTAAGTCTGAGATTGATGACACACACATTGAAGACTGGAGTACACACTCTCTCCACATATATATCAACAGCACAGTCAACTGGATAGCTGCATCAATATGTTTGACTGACAGCTAATCTTCATATTAAAAACCTCTTGTCACTTCCTGTCTTACGTTTATCTCCTGTAAAGGTCAGTTTGCCGCTCCTTGCTCTGGCACAAGGTCAACATGGCTGACAGGTAATGAGTGATGTGACTGACACATGCTTGGTGTGTGTTTCCACATGTGTGACTGATAGCAGAGCAGCTGGGGTCCTATGTATTTCCCTATAGGCCTCTCTGTCATCTCAGCCAAAATGGATGACCTTCTTCGGCCAGTTCAAGTTCACTGACCTGCCTAAGGCAGACATATTAGTTTATTTTCCCATCTGAAAAGTGTGCACAGTGTGTTTATATGGGAGCAACGCTGTGTTTACAACATGGGACTGACAGTGATGGGTCATGTTTGTAGGCTTCCTCATGAGGCAGATTTATTTTTCTGACTAGAAAAGTGCACTCAGTAGAGTGCTGACTGTGGCCAATCTAGACAATTTTTGCAAATCCAGCTATCGTGGGGTGGCATGTTTCAGAAGCATCCCAGAAGGTAAGAAAAATACATGCCTCACCTATTGTTTGACAGAGCTGCAATATGTTGCACAAATTTCTCCTGCTAAATCTGAATACAATATAGTTATGAGGATGAATGTAATTTTAATTATTAAATAACAGCCACAAATCTTTGATCCATATCGATAATTGGACATTTAATGGTATTATTTTTGTATGTAGGCTGCAGGCAAAATGCGCTGCTTCTCAAACACTCCAGTGTGGCATGATGCCGTGTGGCGGATGGAGTAAAAATCTCATCTCGTAACATGTCTCATAACATCTTGAGGATGGAATTAATCTGCAAATGCTTTGCCTCAAAATGAGACCAAATTTTTCTATGAATGTAATTTTTTGAGGCACAACGACGGCCAACATGTGGCCTGCAGTATACAGTATTACTGTATTTAGCATAGCCAATTTCCAGAAAACTTGCGGCCCCTACTGCCTGGTTGAGAGGAGTCAGTAGTCACTGATGGTATGAAACAGTCAATAAAACAAGTTTTTCAACAACTGAATTACGGAGATCATGAGAGATCATACATTTGCACACAAAATATGAGGCTGATAGGTCCAGTAGTTTGTGAGATAAGCTGCGGACAGATGGATACACTTACACAATCACAACCAAATGCATGATCCCCTCCAGGATTATGTCTGGCAGAGATAGTTATGTATTTGAACAGTTTCTTTACATTAAAGGGAAATTTCGGTTTATTTCAACCTGTCTCCTACCGTCCTAAATTTGTTTCAAGTGACTATTGACATAAAAATAATAGCATGTTAGCCGTTAGCCTAGATACAGCCGGGGCGCATAGTAGCATCAGACCTGTTAAAACGTAAGTGAACGGGCATACTTCAAGTGCAAAGTTAGTCCACTAAACAAGCTTTTTCTCCACAAAGACCGCCTCATATCGTTAGGATAAATGTCAGAGAACATATAGAAAACGACATGTAAACTCTGCTCTGCTTTCCAAAGCGCGGCCGAAATATATCTCGCAAGCTCTAGATAAAGCCCAGCTGGATACTACTCCAGGTGGAGGTGTCTTGTCCTCAGTCACATCCAGACCTTGAAAATAAGGCTGCAACCGGTCCCATTCCTTGCAACAGAGGCATTCGTCTTCTGTGGGCATTGGGGCACAGCATTCACAGGTACACCACCAATCTCCAGAGCTACGCAGCCTTGCAGCAGCCATTCCTCCTCTCTCGTCCTCTACCTGTTGCGCCTCTCTCTCTCTCCTCCTCCGTTCTTCAATTTCACGAAGCTCTTCTTCAGTGTATTCTGGCTCAAATAAATAAGGGCGGCCATCAAACTCTGCAAAATCAAATTCCTCCTCCACAAAGTCGAAGTCTGGCAAAAAGTCAGCCATTATTCTATAAATCTTTCATAAAATAAACAAATGAACTTTTCAGGCTACTGTCCAGTTCTGCCTTCCAGCTGTTGCTGCTTGTTCTCGCGATATTTCGGCCGCGCTTTGGAAAGCAGAGCTAAATGGTAAACAAACATGGCAGCACACCGGTAAGGTAAGACAACACGTTTACATGTCGTTTTCTATATGTTCTCTGACATTTATCCTAACGATATGAGGCGGTCTTTGTGGGGAAAAAAAGCTTGTTTAGTGGACTAACTTTGCACTTGAAGTGTGCCCTTTCACTTATGTTTTAACAGGTCTGACGTTACTATGCGCCCCGGCTGTATCTAGGCTAACGGCTAACATGCTAACTTTTATTTCTATGTCACTAGTCACTTGAAACAAATTTAGGACGATAGGAGACAGGTTGAAATAAACTGAAATTTCCCTTTAAGTGTCTTCATGTCAGTCATCTCAAAAACAACAGAAAGCAAGACCATGTCACTTATACTGAAGAGCAGCCACTGAGTGCATTTCCATCCACCAACATCCACTACCTTTTCATTTTGTGCATTAAAAAAAGAATCATGAGTGAATTTTTAGAAATTTGATAAAATAAAAAAAAGTTGCAATATTGCAAAAAGTTGGTGTATCAATAAAAACAAAATGCAACAAAGGGCAATAGAAACAGACTTAATAATGAATGTTACGTGCCGTGGGGTTGTGTTTGTGTTTCTGTTCTCTTCTGTGGCTACACTACCGCGTTTTAGAAATAATCTCTGTCCTTACGAAGACACCTGGATACACATATCACATGACTATTTATTTATTGCTTGTGTAAACAGAAAGCAGATTGTCTATTCTGCGGTTGGTTGCTTGGTTACAGAAAATACTATGGAGATGGTGAAGAGTACAACCAGGGATTTCTTTACTTAAATGGACAACGAGATGGAACTGTTACTGAAGGTGACACGTGAGTATAAGGCGGTCAAGGTGGCAGAAAACAAATTAGGAGTTAGGGGTGCACTACAATGTTGGCACATCATCGGTATCAGCTGATATTGGCTTTAAAATGAAATATCAGAATTGGCCAACATGCTTTTTCTTATTTTGCACAATGAATGAATATTACATACATTGAAAAGTATTAAATTTCATGTTTCCATCTGCTGGTGGGCCATCATGATAAGAGTATGCATGCATAATATGGTGTTAATTCCACTACAGAAGAGACTTGATGATCACTAAAATCAGGCGGGAAAAAGTGAATATATTTATATTGGTGTTGGTCATCTGCGAAATAAATTGTTATATATCAGCATATCAAGTATTGAAATTGGCAAAAAAAAAACCTGCTGCACTGGGAGTGTTATCACTGGAGGAAGCCATGGCATTTGGAAAGGAGCACCCACAAAAGAACAATGAAATCACAAAAGCTGACCTAGCTGCAATGTTTTTGACTTGGTGGTCAATTCAATACAATTGTTTTTTTAATAAACCAGCACAGTATTTAAAAGATCTAAAAAATCTTGTTAACACTGAAATAAAGCAGACGTACGCCTGTATGGCCTCAGTAACGGAGCCGATCTGGTTGACTTTGAGCAGCAGGCAGTTGCAGGCTCGCTCCTCAGCAGCTTTCTCTATCCTCTTAGGGTTAGTCACCGTCAGATCATCCCCCACCACCTGGATCCCCACCTGGGCTGTCAGACGGGACCAGGCCTCCCAGTCATCCTGGTCGAACGGGTCCTCAATGGACACCACTGAGAAGGAGGGAAGAGAGGTGAAAAATGAATAAAGATATTTCATCTCTGGCTGAAGATCAACAAAAACAACAAATATAGCCCACCTGGGTAGTTGTTGACAAAGCCTTGGTAGATGTCAGCCAGCTCCTCTCCAGAGATGTGTCTGTCAGGATCTGGGGGGGATTTGAAGTCCAGGTCGTATTTCCCATCACGGTAAAACTCTGAGGCGGCCACGTCCATTCCAACCACCACCTTGTCCGTGAAACCGGCCTTCTCTATGGCTATCTGCAGCAGATCCAGAGCTGAGGCGTGAAAGGAAGAGGGGGAGAGCAGGGAACAGAGATAGAGCCATTAGATGATGTAAACTAAGAAGTCAAAAGTCAGACTAACTATGAACTTTTTTTTTTACTTTTTTGCCACTCAGGCTAAAAACAGAGTTCCCTAACCCTGTAATTGATGCAGCCAGAGAGATGGTTCAACAGACACAGCTGAGGGCTAAAAACTGATGCAACCTCCTCTAAATGTTTACTGCGAAAAAAAACTCTTATTTCATGATGTAAACTAATAATTATTTATTTCAAATTCAAGCAAAAATAAACATTTTGTTTTAGTTCAGCATTAAATGTCAAAATAAAAGCTTCTTTTCCAGAGCCATGAACCCATTTCATCCACCTAGGCCTATTATGCAGCGTGTTCAGTGAGGTTGTATTGAGGTTGTACCAAAATTCAAATTAAATTTCATCACCCAATGATCTGTGTAAAGAACACAGAACATCACTGTTGACACTCTTCCTCCTCTTACTCACCCTCACTGTTCTCCAGGATGTTGGGAGCAAATCCTCCCTCATCTCCCACATTGGTTGCATCCTGGCCGTACTTCTCCTGGATCACCCCCTTCAGTGTGTGATACAGCTCCGATCCTATCCTCAACGCCTCCCTGAGAGACAGAGGGAAGGAGGGAGAGATCGTCAGAGAGTGGAAAGGCAGAGACAAAAACATCCTCAGGAGAGAAATAATCAAGAAAATGAATGATGAGAGAAGTTAGGAAGAACATTTTTCAAAAAAATAGACTAAAAATCTTAGATATTGAAAGAGAAGAAACCAAATGTAAAAATAGAAAAACTTCATGACGATGTTTTTAATTCTTACTTGAAAGATTCAGCTCCAACGGGAAGAACCATGAACTCCTGCATGGCCAGTTTGTTACCTGCATGAGAACCTCCATTTATCACATTAAAGGCCTGAAGAGGAGAGGAGGAAACAAAGAGGTGAGAGGAAAGGAGAGGACAGAAAAAGGGGGATAAGGAAACAAGGAGAAAATAGAAGAGGAAACAAGGAGAACAGGGGGAGGAAACAGAGGGGGAAACAAGGGGTCAAGGGAAGGAAATGTGGAGAGAAGAGAAGAGTTTAGTAATAATTTTAGGAGCCTATAAAACTAAGAAACATCTGTAAACACCTACACACTGTCCACACTATACTATTCCAGATAATGTAACAATGCAAGCATGTGAAATTATCATATATTTTTGGTGAGAAAAGAGTGAAACTCATATGAATAACCAAAATTTTTATTAAAACAAAAATAAATGAGTTTGTGTCTTACAGGAACTGGCAGCACCAGCTCTGTGTTTCCAGCCAGGTCGGCTATGTGGCGGTACAGGGGGACGTCTTTCTCTGCTGCACCAGCCTTGCAGATGGCTAGAGACACTCCCAGGATGGCGTTGGCCCCGAACTGAGCTGTTTGACAGGACAGAAAACAGGGAAGCATTACCTTCATTGTCAAGTCAATAACCCCTTAGTCTGCATTTCTTTCTTTTAAATGTTTAATTTAACTTTACTTATAAAGCAGTAGGGATGCATGATATTGGATTTTTTTGCCAGTAGCCAATATGCCGATATATAACAACTCATTTGACCAATAAGTGATACCAACATTGATATTTCCACTTTTTCCCTACCTAATGTGGTAGGTATGTGATAAAATCTAAACTTTGAGCCATGACTCCTATTCTGGCTCCCAATAACACAACAAGTTGACATTTTAAACAGTAAGTATTTTTTGTAACTGCTTTTTTTTAGCTTACTGTGTGTGTGTGTGTGTGTGTGTGTGTGTGTGTGCAATAAACAATAATTAGAGAATTAATTCTCTGTGTTTTGTGAATGACGTCTAAGGTCTCTTTATAATTACAGTATGTGCATTTCAACATAAACAGAAAGTCAAGTAAAGTCTGTTTCAGCTACAGTTTAGTCTGACAGGTTTTTCTGTGCTGGCTGAAATTCATTTCTCCAAACACCATTACTTTCACTGCTGTTTACCTTGCTGCCTGAAATGATTAGTTGGCATGACTGTAAATAAGAATAAATGAACAGTGAATTTATTTATTAACGGTGTGAGTTTGCGTCGGTCGTGCCAAAGCCCGTTTGGAGCAGCAATCTATTTTCTCTGTCTTGTTTCCGTCTGTATTTATTTCCTCTTGTTACCCACTTTGTGACAAACGGGCCTTTGGTAAAGACATTTTTCAAAATGAGTGTGACTTCACACGAGCTGCAGGAACAAGATTTCCAGCTGGCTGGTGAACTCTGATGATGCAGTGTTTTTAGTCCATCACAACTTGTTTTGACTCACATTTGTTTTCTGTGCCATCCATCTCGATCATCATGTTGTCCAACTGCTCCTGCTCCACCACACTGATGCCCTGCAGACACACAAATACAAACACTCATCTTGACAGTACACACAGGTAAGGCAATCACTATATTGATATTAACCCTTTTAAACCTGTTTTCTTGTGCTGTGCTCAGATGTCTTCAAAAGCATTTAAAGGTGCACCCAAAAATGAAAATTCAGCCATTATCTACTCGCCCATATTCTGATGGAGGCTCAGGTGAAGTTTTAGAGTCCTCACAACACTTGCGGAGATCCAAGGGGAGAGGGGGTAGTAGCACAACTCCACCTAATGGAGGCTTATGGTGCCCCAGATTAAAACGTCCAAAAACACATAATTGAAACCACAAAATATCTCCATACTGCTCGTCCGTAGTGATCCAAGTGTCCTGAAGCCCCGACATAAAAAGTTGTTGATGATGAGGCTAAAAACAGAGTTCAAATGACGTTTTTCCAAACAACTTTTTATGTCGGGGCTTCAGGACACTTGGATCACTACAGACGAGCAGTATGGAGATATTTTGTGGTTTCAATTATGTGTTTTTGGACGTTTGAATCTGGGGCGCCGTCAGCCTCCATTAGGTGGAGTTGTGTTGCTACCCCCTCTCCCCTGAGATCTCCTCAAGTATTGTGAGGACAGATATGTGCTGCAGTGCAGTATGGGTAATTCCTTCAATCAGCAAAAAACATCTGCTGATTGAAGGAATTACCCATACTGCACTGCAGCAGATATCTGAATCATACTTACATACTTACACACACTCGCACATAAACACACACACCTCATTCACTCACTCACACACTTCTTTCTCACACAGATATATTATCGTCATCTTTTATTTACAGTACCTCTAAACACACACACACGCTTTTCTTCTCCATTACTGATAACTGGAAAGACTATCTTCTTCTCAGAGTTTCCTGTCTGCCCATCCAGATATGATAGCCATCTGTCCATCTAGTGACTGAATTTGTGCTCAGTGTCACCTGCTGCATGAGGTCGTTTTGTTCATATCTAATGTTCAAACTGGACATTTTCAGCCTGATTTAATCTGTCTATAGACTGTTGAGACACATGAACACAATACCTTTAATGTCACACACGGTTCTCTAAAAGGACATCTGAAACCTGGGGTTTAGGAAAATATTTTTTAGGCAAAGCCTGGGGGGACTGAAATAACGAACCACCAAAACTGAGTGTCATTAATAAAGGGACAATCAAGGCAAATGAGCCCAGAGATATTACAAGTAACGCTGAATACAGTCCTGCAGGAATGAGCCCTTATACCCAGAAATGAGTCAGCAATTTTACACTTCCCGTTCCCCTGTCTCAAATTCATTGGGTTTTTGGTCCGATGCCTGAAATAACTTCTGTGGTTAACACAAGGTTAAGAGACTTTCACCTTGTATTGTACGGCATAAATACGTCAGTAAATCCCCCGCTTGGATCCCCCAATTTTGAAGCTTTTACGTGTCTGAAAAAAGGTGGTGGCTAAATGAGACTACCAAGGTTGTTGGGGACATTAAATGTCATCACCAGTGTTGTCAACTCTTCTCCAATTAAAGTAGCTAGCATTAACTCCAGTAGTCGCTAAAAGTCTCCAGATGATGTGAGAGCGATCCTGCACTGATGGCAATGAGCTGTGGGCTGCAATTACTCTGAGCTGCAAACATGAGACTCAATTACAATGTAGGCTATTTGTCTTTTTCCATGATGGTCTGAATAAGTTGCTAAGTTTGTCGCTAGGTGCTTTTCTAGAAATAAAGTTGCTAAGAGGGTCTGAAAAGTCTGAACATGGAAATTCATGTACTTCACATTCTGTTTGTGTTTATACCTGCGCTCTTGCCATTACCACTGGCTCGATCAGGTCACGCTAAGAGGAAAGGCTTTTGACCTTGGTGTAGTTTTTCTTAAAGCCTTACATTTTGCTTCTGGCAATTATTAAGTATTTATGCTTCAAAAATCATAAAAGTGGTGTTCGTTTGTGAGGACTACCTGTAAGTAGTAAGTAAACATGTAAGTATCATAAACTTTTGTTTGCCACAGAGTTTATTTTGTGCAATAATCCAAAATCCATTGTAATGACCCCATTGGCTTTTTGTCGAGGTAACCAGTATGATGCTAACTTCTGGGTTAGCCTACAATAAGTCCCCAAATTGAATCTTTAATGTTTAGCTCTCTATAAAACTGTGACTTTTGTTGACTGGGAGGGCAGAAATACTGCTAACACACAACCGTTACCTACAACTCTTGGGCCTGCTAAGAACTTAAGGACACTGTATCTTAGTTAGTACACTGACGTATTGATAGACTCACAAGTCAGTCTTTAGACACTTTGCTTAACTAAAGACTGATGACTTTCTCCCTGATTTTGTGTTTAGATGGGCGGATACAATTTCAGAGTAATTTCCCTACGTTGCAGAACCAATAGTAAATCTGCAGGGTGGTCCTTCGGTGGCTCGCTGAATTCTTGTGCTTGTAAACATAGTCCCACTAGAAACACGTGTAGTGGTACAAAATGGCTCAGCCGTGCTTGCAGAAAACGCCGTCAAAGTTCAGTGGATGTTTGTCGCGTTTGCGGCGACACATTCTCGCCAACTAAAAGAAACAAACATAATCTTTTACAAGGCCATGACTCATCCGTCCGGCTGGACTATAACGTTAGAGGGAATCACCTTGTTGTTTACAAATACTTCAGGGTAGAAAACCAGCAGAGCTTTTAGCTATATATATAGCCTATATATCACATTTTTCACATCACTGTATCACCGTTTGGACTAATCCGATGTCTGTAAAGTCTATAAACACAACGATTGAACAAACATTACTATTTCTATGTGCACGTTTAGCTGGGCTAACCATTAGCTGTTAGCCCTGTTAGCCGTTAGCAGTGTCTGTAATAGGTAATAACTCATTAAAGGGTCCGTGAAATCTTTTCCAGCGGATATCTTAGTTACAACATGATTGAGCTAGCAAAGCAGTTTTGTGTTGCTATGTGTGGTATTTATTCAGTTTTAGGAAACCACGATGTTTGGAAAGCATCAGTGGCTGCAGCTGACAGGGACAGCTAACAGCAGCAGCAAAGCTAACATCAGGACGTCATCTGTTAAAAGCCTCCCGTTGTCGGATACGACATGAAACTACTCCAGTTAGCTCAATAATGTTGTAACTAAGACATCCGCTGGAAAAAATATTTTCTTCACGGATGAGCACACGTTTGATAAAACGGAGTTAAATCTCTCGGCATCCATTTTCAAGCTCTGTGTGTGTTTGTTTCCTTGTGGACGAGAAAAGGAGGAGCGCACATTTCCGAGAAGGCGTGTCCTTTTCAAAAATGCAAGAGGCGTTGCTTTGTTGCCAGCCGTTTTCGCCAGTGTTTTAAACACACTTTAGAAAGGAGTGTCCCCAGACTATCAGAAGGCGGAGATCTCTGATTGTCTGGTGGCGAGACTAACGTATTGATGACTTACAGAGGCTATAAGAGCGGGACCAAGAGTATCGTTGATGTGCCCGACTGCCTTCAAAACACCTGGAAGAGAGGACAAATAAGATTAGTGAGTCAGAAAAGGAAAAAAAGTAATTAATGTAAATGTACTCTTTGTCTAAATCCAACATTAAAGAACCCTTGTGATATTGACACTGATTCCACGCTAGCCTCTTGTCTGCTAGCTTTCTGGTCACAGGCAAGGTTCATTTACAAGCAGAAATGTAACAAAGTTTTCTGGAGGCTAAAAGCTGAATTAAACTGATTCCTAGTGATGAAAAACAAGAAAAACAACAAATGTGTTGGTAGCAGTCTGTATTAGCCTCTTTTCCACTAGCTTCTGTAACTTAATATTTACAACTGTACTGGACACTATAGGTTGAACTTTACTGATTTTTTAAGAAATGTACTTTGCTAGCATTCGGCTTCACATATGCATAATGGGAATGGTGGTTGTTAAATACGGAAACTTTGTTTGGTTAAAATGCCACGCTAATGACGTGTTTCAGCTTTTGAGAAAGACACATTACAGAAAGCCCATGTTAAGATAATAAATCAGAGCAGAGGACTAATTCAGTTTTTTTTTGAATGTTTAGAAATCCTTCTGTCCTCTTACGGTCAAAACTAACACGTTGTAGCTTTAACTGTTTAAAGAATGTGAATATGAATGCAAACACAGTCAATCTCTCACCGTACCTTTGCCCTTGAAGCGACTCTTGTCTCCATCTCGGAGCTCCAGGGCCTCATAGATCCCCGTGGATGCTCCACTGGGCACCGCAGCCCTGAACAGACCTGAAAATCAGAAAGACGGAGAAAAAATTAAGGTTTTAAATGTTATGAATTGACACGAGAGGAGGAAACCAAAATGTAGTTCATAGTTTCCATTCTACAGACATTTTTGTTTGAATCAAAGGAGCTGTATGCCACATTCAGAGTCGGAATTCTCTGCACACGGCTCTCAACATGGAGGTGGCTAAGCCGGCAACTGGCGGCTAACGGTGCTAACCTAGTCTGTTTTCACTGAACATAGTATAATACATGCTTCTAAATATGAGCGCACATGTTGATTTATATGAAGCATGTTAAGTAAAATGAATTATTTAAGATAATATTATTGCAGTCATGATGCTAATTCCGGATAGCATGTTAAAGGTAATTCCTATTATATGTTAGCATAGTGGTAACAGACTAAGCGCTAGTTATTTAATTATTATTATTATATTTAATACAATAAACATATTAAGAGGAAATGAATTTAAGAAAAGGTACTGCAACAGTTATGAACATAAACATAGATTAGAAAAATTACAATAAATATAGGAAAAAGATATAAATGTATAACAAAACGAATATGTACAATATAGCTTTGTCAGCTGTTAGGAATTATTAGCATTATGTTTTACTGTATGGCTGACTGAATATGCTCAGTTTTTGTACATAAATATGCAGCTCTAACGTGAATACACACTATTTTCTTTATTATTTAAAAACTTAACATGGGAACAAGACAGTACGGAAGTCTTTCTTCCAGGTTTGGGACAAAATACGAGTTGTTCTGTGGGAGTGGGATGGGACAGAAGCAAAAACCCACTCCTGTGTCACCCTCTAGTGCAGGGATAAGCAACTTGACACTCTTTAGCCCCTCTCCAGTGGCTCCCTGTGGCTTTGACAAAAAATTATGTGGAAATTATTAATGTTTTATTTAACATTTTAATTTTCAAATTCAATGGCTTACCACCTTTTTCTATAAATTTTGCTGAACTTCAACAGCAGTGTCTAGCTTTGGATTACAAATTCAAAAAAAAAAAGTTTTAGAGTAAAATAAAGACTCAAATAGTATGTGGACAGATTTGTTTGTTTTCACTGCTAATGTTGCAAATGAGTTATGAGTGCTCATTCAGAGCTATTAGTGATGTTAGGCTGACCAAACGTCCTCTTTTGCCCGGACATGTCCACTTTTCACGTCCTGTCCGGGGCGTCCGGGGGGTGTTTATAAATTGATGATAATGTCCGGTTTTCCTTGCGTGTGTGTGTGTGTGTGTTAGAGTGCGGCACGGGCCGCATATTTCTTTCTGAACCCGACCGAGTCCGAGAGAAAAGTACACGAACCCGTCTGAACCCGACAGTCATTCTGTTTTGTTATGTCCAAAAACCGAACTGAGCCCGACATTATTTAATTACTAAAGCACTGAGTTTGTGTCACACAGTTGTTATGGTTACAGGCTATTTAACAGGCCGGGCGTGCGCCGTGGGTGCTCCGCGGAGAGGGAGACCTCCGTGTTTGAGACGGGAGCGGGCGGCGGAAGCGGGCGGCGAGAGGTCCGACGCTTCCAGCGAGAGGAGTGGGAGAAATATAACAAAATAAGATAAAACAGGAAAAACCTGTCTTCCTCTTTTATTTTATTTTCAGCGTTTAATCAAGGCGGAGGCGGGCGGCGGAAGGTCCGAGGCTTCCAGCGAGGGGAGAGGTAGAAACAAACAGCCAATGTGTGTGTGTTCTGTTCAGCTGTTGTCATGTAAATAACAGTCCCCGAGCAATAAACAGGACAGACAATAGGATTTTATTTATTTTTACACTACATTTTCACTGAAAGCCGACCGAATCCGACCCGACCCCGAATACAATTTATACATTTTTGACCCGGCCCAACCCGTCGGGTAGGACTACCATCGGGACCCGTCGGGCTCAGATCGGGTAGCCACATTCTAGTGTGTGTGTGTGTGTCCTATCTATAGGTGCCTATTTGAATTTCTGTCTTTGAGAGATATTATTTTGTAATATAACTGAATTTTCTATCCATACATATAAACTTTAAATATATTAAAATTATAAGGCATCTTTGAGTAAGTATCATTTAAGTAGGCTATCTCTTGGCCGGGCCGAGTGTCCTCTTTTTTGGAAATCAAAATATGGTCACCCTAAGTGACATTTATAGACTAATTAAGACTTTATAGGCTGTTTTACTTACATTATAAGGCTCAAGTTTTGTGGCTTGGGACAGACTTTTTTATTTAAAGGGCCAGTGTGTAAAATGGGTTGAAAACAGTGACATCAGTGGCCAAATTCTAGATTGCAGGGCTCACTCGCTCACCCCTCCCGTCGGGTAAATGACGGCGGCCTCGTAGGGACAAAAAGCCTTGCGCACGAGTTTTTCAGGAGTAGGTCTGAGGTTTATGTTTATTTAGAAATCTAAGCCATGTTACGATATTGTAATGAATCCCTCATGAGCAGGAGACCAGAGGAGTGTTCGGGAAAAAGGCCCATTTATTTGAGCACTCCAGAAACTCCAGTAACACTCCAGGGGGTAAAAGACTCCGTCCCAAACTCTGACTCTTCTAGTGTAACAGACACACTTCATAACTTTACACACATACTTGTTTACCATGCTAAGTGGGGATCCCCCTCCCCTCTCTGCTCAATCTCCAGCCCGCACACTGACTGACAGCATAGCTGGTAAACAGAGCTCAGCTGTTTATTTAGCCTAGCGATATCTCCGGACTATAGTAGCTGCAATGGACGACTTTGAACGCGATTTTGAAGAGTTTCTTGTAGCGGACACAGACCCAGAGCCATACCTGTTTGAGCCGGAGCACACAGATGAGGAACTCCATGTATTTGATGCTGAGCGGGTGAGAAGAGAGGCTGAATGCACAGAATGGGATTCGGTGCTACTGCTACCATCGCTGGGGAGATATATCATCAGGAGGAAAACGCCGCAGAGAGTGAAGGAGTGAAGTTGCAACTTCTTTTCCTCGCAGATGACGGTTCAGGTTCATTCTCTCCTGTTGCGTGGTAAGTGTGGTCCATTCGCAAACTTTATAACTAAAAAACTTTTCACTACTCTCTATCGATGAACTACTAACACTCTCTGCTGTTTCCTCCTCCTTTTTCCCTCCTTCCGCTGTCTTCGTTGGTTCATTTATACACGCGAAACGCGTTCTCTGGCTGGCTGGATTGTCCGCTCGGTCTGCCGTACATACATGGCGGCGCAAGATGGCGACCTCTCTAAAGCAAGGCCCTTCCTATATATATATATAAAAGCATAACTATAAGGCTACGAAAACCAAACGAATTTTATTTTATAGCGATTATACACTTATAAACATATTAATGGGTAGAATATTCAGATTCAGATTCAGATTGACAATAAACCATGCCAAATATTACACATTGGCCCTTTAATCTTTTGGCCAAAACGGCTCTTTATTGTAAAAGTTTCCTTCCCCTGCTCTAGTGGGTGCTACGCTTCTGCAACGATGTTGTTCTGCCACCGTGAGTTGGGACGCCGTTTGCAGCTGTAACAGCCATATGAGCACAGAGGAGAGCATTGGCAGTTAACTAGCCAATGAGATACTCTCACAGGGACTCACACACACTAACATGTACATGCAGCTGTACAATCTACCACAATAAGAAAAAGAAAAAAAGAAGCTTTGATTACACACCAACACCAAGAGAGGTAGCGTGACTTGGTTCTCTGCTCAGGTTGCCATTACTCCACTATATCTTTACATAGTAAATAGTTGTTTGCTGCTATATTGCTTTGAATGTTGTATGTAGCACCTTTAATCCTCAATGGGCAGAACTATGATTTCGAGACAGTTCCCCTTTAACACATACTCCCCCGTTTAGGAGTGGTCCACCCAAATTTAAAAGAAATTGACTGTCAATGTTCCTCTTTGCAGCAGTTACCAATTTTTTGGTAAAAGTTTTATGTGAGATCCGGAAATTGGTTTTGGTCGACATTTGTGATGAATCTGTCCATCAGTTTTTATTTATTTTATTACACTGATAGACTGTCAGACTGATCTGAAGTTCAGGAGACACCATATTTTTGTTTATTCTCTGTATACAAATTAAACAGTTATCTTGTATGTAATGAATTTGATTTGTTTCTGGGTGACTACAGAAGGGTTATGAAAGCATGCTCATAATGTGGACCTTCAGCCTACAAGAAGACTCTAAGCCCCAATCTTCCCTCAGCTGAGGACTGATTGATCTGGACATAGGTCAAATGAAGGTCATTTGATGTCAGAAACAATTTACGATTACAGCAGAAACGCTGTTGCGCTGCCAAATTTCTTAATGCTTTCTGGCTAATTTCTGACATGATGAATCTGTGCAGACATCCATAACTTTACGTTGTTGTTTTCCCCATCTAATATTTGCAGTCAGGCTTGTCAGTAGTCACCTTTCTCTGTGCAAAGGTCCACTTCCACAGTGGGGTTTCCCCGGGAGTCCAAGATCTCCCTGGCAACGATGCTGACGATCGACATCCTGAGAGGGAGGAAAAGAGACTGCGTTACGAATGCTCTACCTTGTAATGTGCTGTGCTCTGCGTCCTGTCAGAATTACAGGTACAGTGTGACAGTTGTATTGGTGATGGCAGCTTCAGATTGGATTGAAAAAGAGGGAGAAAGAATAAAGGAAAGAGAAAGATCTCATGGGTGAAGAATCTATTTTCACATTGAACACACACACACACACACACACACACAAAGAACAACCTGTCAGGGGAGACAAGAAACAACATCACTGCAGATTCACTGTGAAAATCAAAGCTCACCAGTCTCACGCACATACAGTATACTGTTACACTACCACACACACACACACACACTGCAGTTTCTTTGTGTTTTTGGAAGCAGGTTGCAGTTAAATTCTTCCGCAACAGACGAAATTATGCATCTGTTTTCCACTGCTTTCATCCAGACTGGAAAGAAGGCTGCACTGTGCACCCTGACAGATTGTGTTCCTCTGTGCCATAGAGCTATTGACATCCATTCATTCATTTATTACCATGAACACACACACTGTAATTTATTTTTGACTCAGTCCCACATACACCTTCCTGCTGCCCCTAGATTTTCACGGGAGCACCAAATGTGGATTAATGCGCTACATAATATAGTCCCAAACAAGTGCACTATTTCATCCTGTTTGCTTGGTAAAAATTGCAGTGACTGGCTGTTTTAGGAAGTTACTGAGCCCTTTTTAAAAATGAAACTATGTATTTATTTTTAAAGATTTACGTCTTCAGTAGGAACCAATGGGCTTGGAGCTGAGAGCCACAGGTTTGGGAAGTAACACTTTGGTCTTGGTCTTTTCATGGGATTTGTTAATGAGAAGAAATGTATTGATTCACCCTTTATCATTTAGCAACAACAGCTATTTGATAACATTTCTACCAAGTAATTTTTAACATTAACAGAATTGTCTGTCACTTTTGTACAGCAGTGCAGGGCACCAAGCTACATTTCCATGTTTTGCTCAAATCTGTTTTTTTTTTCTTTCTTTTGTCTGCTGGTTTATTGTTTACTTTTGTTCACAGAATTAATTAACACTGCAGGGTTAAAAAATAATTCATCATTTTCATTTGCAGAAAATAAGCATTTTTTTGCCTGAAAGTTTATCTTCGCTAAAATTCATTGTTTTTCCTGTTTTGTGTGCTACTGTTTTTTTTTGTTATTGTTGTTTTTTTTCCTTTTTGCAGTTATGCTACAGCTTGTGAAGGTGACTTCCTGTTTATACAGATTTTTTTAAAAAAAAATCTTTAAAGCTACAGCTTTTTAAGTTTTTTACTTTAACTTTTCATGATGAAATCGATGTTGACTGCACAGAGTAATGGCTATGGCATAATTACACCATCTGTGTCACATATCGACATTTGGTCATGGACTTTTCACTGTGACACATGCCATGCAAGGTACCCTGGGTGCACTGATTGTTGATGATATGGGACGCAGCGTTGGGTGGTTGCTGGTTGTTGGATTCATCCAAAACCCCTCCCACCCACCGCACTCAGACTTCCGTTGCCTTAACTTTTGGTGTTGTCCCACCACAATTACCCCTTACACCACTGAGCGCCAATAAACAATAACAGCAACCGGCTGTGTATTATGCCAACGTGAAAGGACGGCTTATTTTGTCGGTGTCTGACATTGGAAGTCACTGACCAAGTGCCAGATTTCGACAACTTCAGAGTTAGACCAGGTTGATTTAGAGTGGTTCCCTATGAGCCTCAATTTCACTTTGCAATTCTGTCTGCCACCAGGTACAATCTTCTGGAAAAATTAAGGCTCCATTTACAGCACAAAGGAAGTGCATCAACCATTGTGCAACCTGGTAGCCATCGATAGTTTTCCCCAAAGGCATCACTTCGTGTTTGGGAGAGCAGTCCCATATATGTGATTTTAGGCAATGTAATTGGTGGGATCAGTATGAGGTCAGAGGAGATAATTGCGGCAGTTTGGGGAGAAAGTAGTAAATCAAAAGGGCATTGCCAAGGGTAGTACCAAGGCTGTAGGGTTTTTTTAAACACTGAGAGGGGGGCACAAACGGAAGTCTGGGGGTCCTCTCACAGAAACTTTTGAACACTTAATTTCGAACACTTCATATCCTGTAAAGGAAAGCATGAAATTCAGGTGGCAGGGAGCAATTCACCATATAGAAAATATAATGGAATATAACGCAATGAGGCTCTCAGCATTCTGTATTGCTTTCAACATTTATTCCCCAGTAGGTCAGCTTTTCTAATTTAATCATGATGTTTGTGATTATTTGCTGGCTCTGAGGAAAACAGAAAGCGATCCAGTTGTCTTTGTGAACAATAATACCACTTGGAAACCCTAGAGGAGAGAGAGTTGAGAAGTTTTCTGTTTTCATATTAAAGTTTTATGACACGATCCAATTCAGTAAATCAGTAGTTTGAAAGTGGTTAGTGGTTACTAGGAATTTATGAGGGATTTTACACACAAACTTAGTGACAGATTTATTTATGAAATCCTGTACCACAGAGGGACATGAAGAAACATTCCGGTGAGATTGGATCTCAAGAAGAAATCACATATGGATGTAACTCTTTTCATTTCTAACCACTAATATGAAAGGACTCATTTTTGTTATGTTTCTCACTGCTCACGTAATTAAAAAAATAAACTCATTCAGTTTGATGATTTATTTGAAATTTCTCTATCACTATGTCATTACCTAAACTCTAAAACATCAGGAGCTCTGTCCTCATTGTCATGTCACTATCATCCGTGTTGATCTCCTCTGTGGGTGTTTCCCCTCTTTCTCCTCATTGATATTCGAGACATGCAGCACTGCAACAATATGTCAAAAAAGGCCTTTTATGTCTTCCTCGTCTCCATGCTGTATGAATACTTCATTGATCTGCGAGGGGCTAAAACTGGCTCGCTGCTAGCTTGCAGAAACCTGTCACCGTTATGAGGCCGTCCTTACAGATGCACTGACAGAGCAGAGGGTGTGTCAGCTCCTGTGGACATATATTTTCTCATCGTGCCTCTTTAGTGGGCATTCATCAGTGCAAAACTACACTGTAATGCCAACAGGGAGATAGATATTGTACCATCTGAAGTCAGATCTAATGGGAAATTAGATTTTAGAGGTTACAATGATTTACAGTCTCCTTACAGCAGACGTAGGAAGTGCAGGTACAAATAATTACATTAAGGATGGCTAAGTTCCATTAACACATTCCTGCGAGCCAACATGCGCATACACAGTGTTTCTGTAACTCCCGCTTGATGAAAAGACAGAAGCTTCCTGTGTTTGTGTCTCACACAGCATTTAATATAGTTGCCTCTGCAGTGTGGGAGAAACACTGAGACCTTTTAATGAAGTAAATGTAGCAGTTCCACAGTAAAAAGTATTGGCATCAAAATATACCAAAGTAAAAGTACTTATTTTGCAGAATGGCTTATTTCAGAATAATACGTAACCAATTACATCATTGATATATAATTATTAATGCATTAGTGTTGCTTTAATATTGCAGCTGGTAGATCTGGGATAATTTTCTGGGATTTATTTTGTTGAGTAAACAGCCCATCACCAGAGGAAAATGTTGAAATTGTATGATTCTGTAAAACACAGATATGTTACATTTGTGCGTGTCATATGTATCATATCAACTTTTCTTAAATGATGTAGTATATAAGCTGACTTTGTCATTGGGAGGTAGAGGGGACAGTGGATATTGTGGCACCTAACAGCAGACCGGACAAGCTTCAGACCACTGTTCGAAACCAACAAACACAACTTCTCATAGAATGGTTCGTATGATTATCCTACGAATTTGCCCCCCAAGAATGGCGTTACATCCTTAATGTACAGTGAGGTAATTCATGTTAAGTTACTGTGGATAGGTTTGGGAAAAGAAACATGGTGAGGAAATGAAATGACTCAAAGTTCACTCATAGTTCCACCGGACCCAAACACACAACTCCAGGTCAAAGTCCCAAGCGAAATTTAGGGGGTTTTTGTGTCGTCATACAAACGCTTCGGACTACTGGGTTACATACGAATTTGGGTGCTTTTCAAAGGAAAACATACAAATAATTTGTGAGAACAGCTTGATAAACAACAAAACTAGTTGTATTTTACCAAGATATTAGAGACATTTCCAGCTGTCATTGTGCCCAAAAATTGGATATTTTATTGCCATGATCTTTTCCAAACTATAACCTAACAGCACATTACCTACAGCATTGTTTAAATGTGAAGTTTCAACATTTGTGCTACATTAGAAATATTACATATCCAACACATTTTCATTCCAAGTTGTAAAATACCGACACTTTATCCAGCCCATTAGTGTGTGATTCCGGCCCCTAAGGCATCCTTTGGCGTCTCTATGAGACACACCCTATAGCGTTAATTAATGAGCTGTGTCTTGGTTTAAACACATTGTAACACATGGTTAACATTGTCAAACGGTTGTGGTTGGGTTTAGGCAACAAGACTACTTGGTTAGGTTTAGAAAAAAACATGTTTTGGGTTGCAAAAGTGCGGAACGGTCTAACATATGCACGTGACTGACAGACGTAAGTTATGTGATGTTATGTTTTTTGATGGGCCCTATTGGACATTAATTTGACAGGTGAAGTGCGCCATAGTTGCTAGTTATGAAGCACACACACAGAGTTTTATACGTATATATATTTTACCAAAAGCGTGTCTGACTGCCACGTTTATGTTACATCCACTTGCAGATGTGCCCAGCTTGTCAGTATTGAGAGATTTTGCATGTAAACTAGCTGCCACATGATTAAACAGAGACTCGATATTGGGCAACATCAACATACATGTTGCTAGCCTGGAAATCCAGACCCAAATCTAGAAAGATTTAGACTCTTGCCGTATCCGGTCGGCAAAACAGCTAAAACGTCCTTCTTGCAAAGGAAAGACTCGAGCGCTGTCTTCTGTTCCTCTTTTAGAGAAAAAGCCAAAAAGCAAAACTCGTTCATTGTAGCGGCCAAAGCCGTTTCAAACAACTGGTGTTCATCCGTAGCCATCTTGCAATGTTTACTGACTGATTCTGGACTTCATTGTCACAGCGCTGTCGTCATCTGTTCGCTCTGGCCCGCCTATATCAGATACATCAGTGTGACTGGTGCAACTTGGCTACGAGGGCATGGGTAATGAGCATTATTACAGATTGCAGAGTGACTCGCTGAGCAAATTCAAAGTGTGCTATCGCGAGAACTCTGGATTTCCAGGGTAACATGTTGCAGGACTTGGGTTAAGAACTGAAGGTTCGCCGGCTCAAGTCTCTGTCCGGACTTAAGATGAAGTGTGGACTAGTTGCTGAAGAGGTGCAATCTGGCTCCTGGGCAATGCCGAGGTCCCCTTGAGTAAGGCACCCAACCCCCAACTACTCAGGGTGCCCGTCCATGGGGAGCCCCCTAACTCTAACCTCTCTCTTTTTAATGCATGTATAGGTCCCCTTCCCCTTCTCATTACATATCTGTACATGACAAAATCTACGAAAGAAAATAGTTGATGTAGAATAAACATAAAATTTTGTCATAGATTGATACTGTTTTGCAAAAACAGAAAACCATGATGGAGATGGGTTTGCCTTTTTGGGGGGCATATATAGAAAATCGCACCATTTTTGCACAGTTTTTGACTTACTGTGAGTTCTTTGAACACAGGCATATTTCCAAGTAGTAATTGAGCCCCTCCACCCCTCAGACCCCAGTGTGCTGCCTGCACTGTCTATATTTACGCCCCTGGGTGTGACAAAGTGCCAGTATTTCCATCTGAAATGTAGTGGAGCAGAAGTAAAGTAGCAGAAAACTGGAATATTCATGTAAAGTTTAAGTACATCAGAATTGTACAGTACTTAAGTAATTGTGTGTAGCTACCCTCCACCACTGCCTGGCTTAATCCAACAAATTTGGTCTTCATTGCTTTTATCAATAGTCATCTTTGATTAAAGTTTACTGTGACTGGTTCAGGTTTTTACTATTCTGTCACACTGACTTCTCAATAATAACACTTTTAACTTTGCAGAAGTCTTAAAGACAAATTTGTTAAAACAGCACAGCTTCATCACGCATCACAAACAGAAACATCAAAGTCTCTATCCTCTTCAACAGCTCTTTTAGAGGCTGTTCATTCCTGTTTTGACATCTGAATTTCTGTTTGATAATGTGCTTTAATTTCACAACATTTCAATTATTTTCTCAAAGTGTCCCTTTTTAATGTGAGGGGGAAAAATGATGAATATCCTCTTCTGTCCTCTCTTCCAACTTTCTGACATTTCTGTTTGTTTATATAGTCTTATAACCCAGTTAAATCCTTATTGAGTGAATGTACAGTGGTCTTATGTAAATGTTCCTTATATAATCTTTCCTGATCTTTTTCTCTTTTCTTTCTGTCTATTAGATGTTTGTGGCAACCCTGTAACGGGAATACAGATTAAAACAGCATTCAGACCATCTGAAATACTGAAAAGTCTTTTTTTTTTGTAATTGCACAAAATCTGTCTTTCTCTGGATGATTTATACATTTTGTTATCATGTTTTCTCTATATTTTTCCCTCTGCATTCAGGCTGTGAGTCAGATAAACACCAAACACATTCTGTTTATGTAAAGCCTTCCTGTTGACATTAAACACACAATTCTTTTCTTTTTCTCGTCTCCCTGTCACCTCTCCCCTCCTTCCCTGGGACATAAATTCCCTCGTGTGTTGCTTTTAACCTGCAGAGAAATCACATTACTCCTCTTGTCTTTTCATCTTGTCCTCTGACTCCTTTGCTCAGCACTCCTCTATCGTATGTGATTGTTCTGAGCGACTCAGGAATATTTCCATCAGCAGCTCTGAACCCTGTTCCCCTCACCGTTGGTCGATTACAATGTCGATAACCCACCAATTTATGCTTATTCAGGTCTCACGCTCATCATAAGTCGCAGGGGATAAAAGCATCAGCAAAATGTGTAAAATGTATAAATGGTGCTCAGCATAAGAAAGAGCAGATAAGGTGTCTGAGTCGCCGCCAGCATAGAGAAACTTCCACACATACGGAGTCGAGGGGATTGATGCGTGGGTGATTTTCTCTACTGGCCTCTTATTCCATGGGGCTTTTTTATCATGCTCTTTTTATGGTTGCTGTTTTGAAGCCACACCCTAGAGTACTGCAGTTTTTTGAAAGTTCTTCGTCAGGGTGGAGCAGCAGAATACAGGACGCCTGCCAACTGTTTCACACCTCTTTTTTTCTCATTCTTGATCACATCTTTAAAGCATCAAAGCAGGCAGTGAATATTATACATAGTCAGTAATATTCCTACCTCCAATGAAAATTTAGTCAGCATGTCTAGAAATAGCATCCAGACCTGAATATCTAGTGTCTATGTTACATTCAGTCCTATTTCTAATAAGACATCAGGCTATGTTCACCCAGTCACCACAATAAATGTTGGGCATTGTACATTTCTGCAAACCATGGACATGTTACATTTCTATGTTATTATGTAGACTGCAGAATCATTGAAACTTCACGTTTCTTTACATTTGGATGATGCTGTGTTTGATGTGTTTAGGGCAATGGAAACATTTGAGCTTAAAAAAAACAGGTTTGTTAGCAAAATATTGACAGAAAACAGAGCAATGTCTTGGTAAAAAACAACCACTTTTTGTGCCGCTGTGGCAAGGAACACAGTAATGTCTCTGCAAAAACAACCACTGTTTGCGGCACAATCCCAACTTTAACGCAGCCATGACTTCGTGAAAAGCAACCATTTTTCATGGCACTGTCCTGGCTGGAAACACAGTGGTGTCCAAGTAAAAACAAGCACTTTCCTTGGCACTAGCTCAGCTAGAAAAGCAGCAATGTCTCAGTAAAAACAACCACTTTTCTTGGCACTGTCCTGGCTGGAAACGCAGCCATGACTTGGTGAAAAACGATCACTTTTCATGGCACTATCCTGGTTGGAAACACAGTGATGTCTTGGTAAAAACAACCACGTTTTTTGGCACTATCACAGCTAGAAACGTAGCTTTGTCTCAGTAACCACTTTTGTTGGCACTATCCTGGCTGGAAACACAGCAATGCCTCTGCAAAAACAACCACTATTTGTGGCACAATCCTGACTTTGAACACATCCATGACTGTGAAAAACAACCACTTTTCTTGGCACTATCTTGGCTGAAAATGCAGCAATGTCATGGAAAAAACAACCGCTTTTCATGGTACTATCCTTGCTGAAAATATACGAAGATGTCTCAAAAAAACACTACTATCACTATCCTGGCTGAAAATGCAGCAATGTCTTGCAATGTCTTGGAACAACCACTTTTCATGGTACTATCAATGTCTTGATAAAAACAACCACTCTTCTTGGCACTGTCTCAGCTAAAAATGCAGCAATGTCTCGGTAAAAATTATGACTTTTTGTGGCACTATCCCTGCTAGAAACGTAGTGACAGGTCGCTAAAAAGCCGTATTTTTTGTTTGTTTCTTTGTCTGCAGCAGTGGTCTGCAGCTTGGCAGCCACCTTACCTATGTGACACACCATCCTCCATTCCTTCCACCTCTGGATAATAAAGTCAGCTCATATACATGTAATCAACACCATGTCACTTTAGCAATGTTGATATAAAACATACTGTAGTATGAAACGTACAAATGTAACATATCCGTGGTTTGCAGAAACATGCATTTACTTAATAATAATTGCTAACATTTTCTCCTGGCAATTGGGCTCATAATTACATGAGGTACTGGCATGAATGTTTTTATATTCCAAAAACAGATGCTCTTCCCTAAGGTGGTTGGAAGGTTTTCAAAACGTCTCTAAGGTTTTTTGTTTTTTTTTAATTATTATGAATTTTCCCTGGACTTGAAAATATTAACTTGAGATCAGTGTAATGTTTCAGTCACAGTCTTGTAATGCCAAAAAACATCTTACTGCCTCCCCACATTATGCAAAGTTTCATACTGTGTTGTTACAGAACAGACCCGTGTGTTGACGGACACTTTTTATTCATTTACATTTTAACATTATTTGAATGTCAGTCATGTGCACATGACACTAGCAAGCTGTTTGTCAATATTTGCTGCACACACTCATCTCATATCCATAAACACATGTTCTTCATGTCACCACCTTAATGAGTTGATCTCATTAACTCTTATCTCCTCTCTCTTCCTCTGTTTCTCTCGCTCGCCTGGTGCTGTTTGTGGTGGGAGTTATGTAAGCTCTACAGCAGCAGCAGCAGCAGAGGGAGGGAGGATACCCATGAACGCACCACACCACACCTACCAGAGACTGCAGTGCTCAGCAGAAAATATACCAGCACTGAAAAATATAACACGTGAGTGGGTGAGCCAGGGAGAGAGTGAATGAGGGAGAGAGGGATGATAGCACGCGAGGAGATGGAGAACATGTATATGTATATACAGTAGATACCATTATCATGGTATCTACTGTATTTCTGTATGGAGGGAAAAGGATAAAGAGTGGGAGGATGGAGGGAAAGAGGGAGGTGAGGCAGAGAAAGAAACAAGTGCAGACAGATAAATAAAGAGAAGATGAAATATAAAATCCTATCCAAATACAGAGAGAAGAGGCATGGAGAGAGGAAAGTAAAGAGTGATTGATACAGCAAGAAAGACAAAATGTAAAGAACAATAGATCTCTAATCTTCTGATTCAATTCAGTTTGATTCTTGAAGATTAAAGAGGCAGAGCAGTTTACTCATCAGTAGGAGGATTATATAGAATATTTTCTGTGGCTTTCTGTGGAGGGAGCTGTCTTAAGTCTGAAAAAATAACCCAGATCATTAGAAACTTGGAGACTTTTGAGCAGACAGCCTTACATACTGCAGTGTGAGTTTTAAAGATGTAGTCATTTACTCGACAAGGGGTGTTCAGCAAAAGATGTGTGATTCTTTATATAATGATTGTTAGGTCTCTGTCAGAAATAAGGAAAACAAAAACATTATTTTTTATTTTTGTTACAGTAAATAGAACATTCAGAAATTAAATGATAGTTAAATCAATGTTTTTATTACCTAAAAAGTGTCTTTTTGTTTGTGTTTTTTGCTATATTTCCTGTTCCTTTCCTTTCATTTCTTTTTCTTTCCTAAATATTGATCTAATATTAACTTCAAATACAAATGACATCAATATCCATTTTGATAAAATAAGAAAATGAATCATGTTGCAATACAGACAGATAGATAGATAGATAGATAGATAGATAGATAGATTTTTTATATTATATTCATGTCTTTTCAAAAATTCACATCTTTTTTTTTTTTTTTTTTTTTTTAGAAGTTTGTATTTTTTATGACCACAGTAAAATAGATGCATCAGGGGAAATGTAGGATCCAGTGTGCTGAGCATGACCAATACTACAGACTAAAAGTCAGGATCTCAGCCACTGCTTCACTGACCTGCTGAAAATTCACCAATTTGTTGCAAGTCCCTCAACTAACTCAGTGGAGTACCCCTTGAAATTACATCAGATCAATAAATATTGCATATATGAAAGTGCTTCTCAGAATGTATTCTGGGTATTTACATTTGTTTTTAATCTTCAAATAAGCAACCCAGTTGTTTCTGTTTTGGAATATAAAATCACTTAAAGGGCTAGTTCTGATCTTTTGAAGTGGGGCTGTATGGGGTACTTGTCCAAAGGCAATGTATTACATACAGTAGATGTCAGCATGCCCCGAGTTTGGAGAAGCAGACAGGAGTACCACCACAAAAACTAAGCAATGTACTGCTGTAGACAGGGGCAGCAGCAAATCAATATCAGTGTAAGTGTATGCTGTGTAGCTTTACTTTGATGTCAGATAGCAATTTCAGATGGGGAATTGCAGCTAATATATCGCTCTCTTCAAAGTGAGGCACCATTGAGAAAACAAGTGATGCAACATTGCTGAACACAAGAGATGCTGGTCTACCACTGCCTCAAACAAAATGCCGATCAGGGGCTGAATTGCAAGCACATGTAACTAATTAACTGCTAACCAAAAACCAACACAGTTGAAAAATTTTAGACCAAAAAACTGGGGGTCAGCCAGTAACTCAACAAGTACTTCTTCCACACTGTAAATTTACATTTCAAAGTTTTCTTTTAATCATGTTCCTAATTTTCCTCAGAATAATTTAACAATATTGCAGGTTTAATCAGTAAACCTGTATCATAGTTTATGGCTGATGACTCTTAATATAACATTACCCATGATCCTTAGCCATTGTTCCTAGAACAGCAAATTCACAAGGGTTTATTTTAGCATTATGGTACAAAATGTGGCACCATAGTCTCTGAATTCATCTAAAAGTGGCCCAGAATTCAACAGTAGACTGTTAACTCCATGACAATATATATGCATTGTTAGGTATATGACAAGGTTGTTCATCTTTTGCATTGTTGATTTATCAAGAAGAGAGTTTCATGCTCATGTGAGGTTTCAGGAGGACTTAGGTTCACACTTGTGTTTTGGTTTTCTACAATAACATGTTTACATGCTTTAATGTTCAAAAAACACATTATTTTCCTCATACTGTCTGTGCTGGAACGTCTGTAGTCACCCTCTATCTGAAATGGACAACCAGACATGTTCCAGCAGAAAAATGATCCAAAATCAGGGAGAATTTAACAACATTGTCAACCAAGATTACATGCTTCCCTGACATTAGCATGTAGCTACATGTAGCCGTTTACTTGCAGCTGGGGAATGGCTGTGTGCAGCGGCATTTTCTTCTGTTAATGTTGATATTGCAGGGAACATCGTAGCATAGTACATTTTATACTTATGAACATAACATACTAGTTTATACAGTGTAATGTGGCACAACGCACATATTTGTATATTTTTTACACACATAGATTCAACACAGTGAAAATATTTTTATTTTTAATATCGTAAGTACTAGTGTTAAACATTGTAGCATTTTTATTTCTATTTTATTTTATTACCTTATATTTACATTCTTCAATTTCATACTCTTATTCTTATGACTTATAATTCTCTATTCTTTACATTGGAGCGACTGTAACAAATCACATTTTCCCCCCGGGGATCAATAAAGTATTTCTGATTCTGATTCTGATACTGATACTTTATGTGGTGAGAAAGGAGGCGAGATATAGAGAATGTCTAGGGGATAGAGACGAATCAAGTAAGGCAGAGAAAAAGACAGAAAGGAGGGCCGAGTGGTGAAAGATGGATTTAAATAGAAATATATGCAAAGAGAGAGAGAGAGACATAGAGAATGATTAGGAGGAAGGAGAGAGAGGGAGGAAGGGAGTGATGGAGGACAAAATGGAGAGTGAGTGGAAACGAGGCAGGGCGAGAGAGATAGAGCGATAAAGAGAGGAGGAGGAGAGAGAAAGATAAATAATTAAATGACCCTGTTTGGCTGGAGAGGAGAGGAGAACTGGGGGGATGGAGAGAGGGAGGAGGAGGATGAAGAGGAAGAGGGGGAACAGAAGGCTGATCATCGCACGTATGGCAGGCTCACACACACACACACACAGAGCAAGTGGAGCAGTCTCGCACATACGTAATGCTATTAATGTGTCCACATTAACACACGCACATATATCTTCAACTCACAATTATCACAAGTACCCCGACACGCACACTTAATGTCCACCCACACACAGCGCCAGAGATCTCGAACACATAAATACACACATTTCTGTGCCCTCTATGTTAGATATCAACTCTTTCTCTCTCTCTCTCACACACACACACACACACACACACGTACACACTTATTTTACCACAGAGTCGACCGTAATTGACTGCAAGATCACACACATGTTCCCGCTGCCAAAACACAGACACACATTCTTGTACTTATATCTTTGTGAGGACCCTTGTTGTCATAATGCATTCCCTAGCCCAGTGATTCTTAATTACAGCCCATGGGCCAAATCCAGCCCACGTGCAATTTGGTCCCCAAATCATTTTCTAGTTCACAATGAAAATAAATTGAATAAGGTGCCAGAATGAATTAAAAAGCATCAAAATAGAGCTTGTTTATCAAAAAAAAAAAAAAGGAGGATCCGAGGATCCCCCCCGACAACCCAAAAGAGGTCAGGCTAAGCCCCCTATTTCCTCAAAACCTTAAAACAGCCATGTGTACATCATACCTGTGTGGGCTGCTGAGACTGGCCCCTGGCTTCTAGTTATTGTGCAAAAGTGCCCCCCAGGCAAAGAGAGTTTAGTATCCCTGCCCTAGCCCCTTACCCTAACTTCAACCATCACAACTAAATGCTTATTGTGCAAAAGTGCCCCCCAGGCAAAGAGAGTTTAGTATCCCTGCCCTAGCCCCTTACCCTAACTTCAACCATCACAACTAAATGCATAACCCCAACCCTTACCCCAACCTAACTGATACCAAAATGTAACCCGAACCTTAAAACCAAGTCTTAACCCTCAAAAAGGCCTATGACAAAGTGAGAATGGACCAAAATGTCCTCACTTTCCAAAAATGTCCTCACTCTATTGCTAAAATATGTTTTTTGGTCCTCACTATATGCATAACGCCTGCCAATTCAAAAAAAAAAAAAAAAAATCTATCAAACTATGATAAACCATAACTGACTACATGACCATATCACATAAATATTCCATTGCCAAAACGTGAAAAAAACACTCACATGAACACAGTATCACTACAGCCAAAACCCACACCTGATCAAACACATAAATACATACACAAACAGCCATTTTCCAAAAAAACTGAGAGAAAATACACACGTAATATTTCAGCAGCCAAAACATATGTAAACAAGGATATGCATACACACACAAACACATTCTTGTACTTTCCCCTTTGTGAGGAACCTCATTATCATAATACATTCCCTTGCGCCTTACTCTAACCTTAACATCACAGCTAAATGCCTAGCTCCAACCCTTACACTAACCCCAACCTTAACCTGATTATAACCTGAACCAAATAACCAAGATGGCAACAGCCAAAATGCCAAACTCGAGGCTTCAAAATGGGAGTCCGCAAACCAGTGGGTGATGTCACAGTAGCTATGTCAATTACTTTTTACAGTATATGCTTTGAAGTAGTGAGGACTGGCCAAAATGTCCTCACTTTCCAAAAATGTCCCCACTCTGTGTAAAAGTACATTGGTCCTCACTATACAGCATGTACAAGTACACACAAACACAAACAAAATCCCATAAACACGCACATTCCCACACCTGCCATATTTACCAAAAAATATTAACCATCAAACACACACACTTGATATACCAGGGACTAGACCATAACTGACTGCATGAGCACATAATATCCCTGCAGCCAAAACACACACCTAAACAAACACACACATAAAGAACCATTTTCCAAGAAATCCAAGAGAAGATACACACACATATCTCTGCAGCCAATACATGAAGCAAAGTCACTCACTCACACACACACACACACACACACACATGTTCTTGTGCCTGCCATATTAAAAGACATCAACCATCTCACACACTCTTGACTGCAGGATCCACACATAAATGGTGCCAGACACACATACATACACACACATTTGACAGCCATGAAGCACATTTTCACACACACACACACACACACACACACACACACACACACACTGGCACAGCAACACCTTAAACTGACACATATACAGTATCTGCACATATGTATGCTTTCCTGTCTCTTTTCACTCACACACACATGACAGCCATTTTCATACATACACAGATACAATAACACCTACAACTGTAGCATTTCTATCTCGCACACAAGCAGCATCATTCTGCATCCTCTTTGCACTCAGCAGCAGCCGATCAATATGAAATCAAAGAAGGAGAAAAACAATGGATGGAAAAACACAAAACCTCTTGAGTGGATGAAAAGAGGAAGAGAGTATTTCCTTCCTTTACCTGCCGCCTGTGTGTGTGTTCTGCCTTTCCGAGAAAATACTGGAGAGGCAGAGCAAGAGAGAGGGAGAGGAAAACAGGAGGAGATGGGGGGGGGTGAGATGTGTGACAAAGGGGGGAGGGGAGATGACTCAGAGGGAGATGGAGAGAGAGAGAGAGAGAGGAAGAGGAGGAGAAGAGGAGGGTTAATTAAAAAGGAGGAGATGGACGGAGGGGTGGGATGAAGGGATAAGGATGGGGTGCAGAGGCTCGTCGCCCGACAGAGGAGGTAAATATAGATGAAAGGAGGACCGGTTCTCTCTCTCTCTTTCCTCTGTGTCTCCCTGTCTTTTTCTCTGGTGCTGCAGTGGGGTTCAATCGCTGTATATACAGTTACATAACCTATCCTTCTCCACCACACTCAGACATGATGATGCTCTTTGTGTGTGTGAGCATTTAAACACACAAACGCTGACAACAATGCAGCAGCAGAAAGATGCTGTGCTGTAACGTTGCCAAATCATCAATTTATTTTTGAATCGCCAGGCTACTCGATTAGTCGTAAGATACTTAATGTACCCTTGAGCAAGGTACTCCTGTAGTTGAACCTGCAGGAAACACAGCGATGTCTCTGTAAAAACAGCTGCTTTTTGTGGCACTATCTTGGAAACACAGCGATATCTTTATGGCCCTATCCCTCTTGGAAAACAACTTGCTAAAAAACACCCATATTTTGTGGCTAAAAAGCCGCCGGAAACACAGTAATATCTGACTGAAACACAACCAGTTTTGTTTGTTGGTGTTGAACATTGGCCATGACCATTCCTGTGATAGAGTCAGCTCTCACTGTGTCTCTTTAGAAATGTTAATATGATAAAGAAAGAGGTAATGTGGAGGTGGAGCTGTGAGATGGCACAGCTTGAGTTAATTGGTGGCTTTGAACACCACCCTTGCATGCCAAGGAACTCTACCCCCTCTCATTGTCTCATTAGAGGTAGGACGTTGATATTGTGATACCCATCAGCCTCCTTTACGTATCTACCTGGTGCTGCAGGAATGAGTTAGCATTTTTGCACACCCAGTTCCCTTGTCTTGAAGTCAACAGATTTCTTGAATGGGTCACTGACTGTATCATTATTATTATTATTATTATTATTATTATTATTATTATTATCATTAGATGCCTGAAATAATGTCTGTGGTTAACACAAGCTGAAGAGACTTTCACGTGCATCAATAAATATCCCAGTCGTCTTAAAATGAAGGTAATAATGCAATAATAAAATCCAGTGGAAAAATCCTACTGGCTTTTGTCCAGGGAACCAGGGCGATGCCAACTTCCTGGTTGGCCCACAAAAAAATGCCATCTCTGCACCATTCTATACATGAATTCTAACTTATAAAACTAAAGGTGTCACTAAATTACTGTAATGATTTATTGATGGTAAAATGCTCAGCACCGTTCACACAACAAACAAACTATACAACCCAAATCAGGTGCACTAAAACTGTTTTCAGTGTGCCTAAAATTCCTGCAGATTCATCCTGTTTGGCAGTTACAGTGTTTCAGATGAGCTCTGAGCAGCAGTGACTATTAGATTTACTTCCTGTGTTCACCGCAAATTCATGTTGTGCCGTGTCCTTCCTGCTCTAAAAACAGACTGGTGAAGTTGTTAATGCCAACTGGAGGGTGACACTGATACACATTGACAGGGCAACAGGGTGAAGCCAGTGTGTGTGTGTTCATGTCTTTGTGTGTTACCTTTGTGTATGATAAAAATGTTTCTGCATGGGTGAGCGCTATCTTGAGGTACCAGTTTCTGTATTTATGTGGGTTTCTGTGCACAGAGAGGTGCACTGTGCACCTGTGTGCACATTTCTGGATGTGCATGTGTGTATGAGTGTGTGTGTGAGTGTGAGTGTGTGAGATAATCTATAATTAAATTCCTGAGTTTAATGGGATTATCTTTGGGAGACAAGCAGCACAACGTCCTTGACATCCATCCCCCCGGTTAGCCACGGGTGAGCGACTGATAGAGACACAGAGAGAGAGAGAGAGAGAGAGAGAGAGAGAGAGAGAGAGAGAGAGAGAGAGAGATGAAGAGAAGGTGAGAGAGAAGAGAGGAAACCAGGAGGCAACAACAAAGGGAAGAAGAAAAAAAACAGTTAGGAGAAATCAAAGTGCAATGTAATGCTTATGAAGTGAGAAAGAGAAGCCATCCAGAGGGAAAGGGTAATGGAGAAGTGCCTTGCATTGTAATTATCTCATTTTCTGCTGTGTTACCACTGAAGGTCGATTGGCCTTTTTCCTCAGTGAGCTCCCCTCCACTGACAACACACCACGACTAGCCAGGAGAACCAAAACAAACACCTATTAAAGACATGAACAGAAGGTCTTAATCATTTTGTCCCATGCTAAATTATCACTTCTTTTTCAGTTTAACCAATATAAATCGCCTGAGAAACTCACAAGATGAGATCTTTCATTGATTTTTATTTCCTACAATACACCAGCTGTTATATTTAGATCCTCTCCAGACATAAAATCTTTCAGCTGTATCAGTGTTAAAAACCATTGATTAATTAATAGAGCTGAGGAACAGCAAGTCAGCCTTGCCAAATCTCAATGCTTGACTGTTTTTTTTTTTTTGCTAAGGCTTAAGTCCAGAGTTTTTAGACTTATAAAGCCACCCAGATAGCACACATACATCTGGCTGACGTCGGCCCGATGTATCAAGTTTAGATTGTTAAGACGTAGCAGGGAGAGCGTTTGCTCATTGCCAAGACGTTGAAGAGACGTCGGCCTTTAATCAAAAATGACCACCACGCAACGTTCAAACGATCAATAAAAGAAGCTGTGCTCAGTGGGCGCTCCTTCATTAATATTCATATGCTTCGTTAACTACGACCTTTATTCATTTAGGTCAAACATTTCAAACTACAAATATTTCACCATTCAATGTGAGAAATCAATGCTAACATTCAAAAATAGCTGTCTGTTACCCTATTTTGTGTGTAAGTGTGCACAATGAAGAGACAAAAGTCAATTTTATTTTCAAATTTCCACAAACAATATCTGATGGCCAGTCCGCTTCTCCTGGCAGCCTGCAAGAGACAGAAAAGACAATGAGCACATAACTTCAAGAAACAAATCCCAACTTCACCACTGTATTTTTTTTAGCATTTCAGCTGTCTTTTAGCCAGATTGAAGGCTTTGGGTCCGTCACTCTACTTAATTTAGTGTTGAAACCGTTAAATAATGGGATCCGGCGTTAACTCCGTTAACTGTTAACAGCAGCTCAACAATCGGTCCTTCATCTCGGAAAAACAGTGGTAAACCCATGTGACACAGGTACAGGAAATGAAACTTATGTGGTCCCTCTTGGTTTATCAACAGTCTCTGGGACAACATGAGTATAATTTAACCAAGTAGCTAAATGCTTCATCAACACACTCTTGTCACAGTTGTAAGAGCACATTGCTATCCGACCGTGAGTGACAACTTTGTTTGGCTCATTTAGCATGATGGAATTAGCAAGCTAGCTAGCTAATTAGCCAGCCGTAGCCAAAATGGAAGTCACCTCATCAATTTGTTTAAGGAACAGCTGTGTCTGTATGACACAAGCCTTAAGAATCCAGTAATGATATTGAATATGGAGTATTGCAAGTGGGGACACATGTCGCCACTATTATAAGTAGAAAGTGTCAGACAAGTGCCGCCACCTTCGTCCATCCATTTTTGTAACCACTTATCCTTTTGAGGGTTGTGGGGGGGCTGGAGTCTATCCCAGCTGACATTGGGCGAGAGGCAGGGTACACCCTGGACAGGTCGCCAGACTATCACAGGGCTGACAGACAACTATTCACACTCAAACCTACGGTCAATTTAGAGTTACCAATTAACCTGTCCCCAACCTACATGTCTTTGGACTGTGGGAGGAAGCCAGAGTACCTGGAGAAAACCCACACTGACACTGGGAGAACATACAAAATCCGCACAGAAGAGCTCCCTCCTGGGACTGAACCAGCAACCCTCTTGCTGTGAGGCGACAGTGCTAACCACCACACCACCATGCCGCCCCACCACTCCAAAAATAGGGGTCAAGTGATTTGTTGGTTTGGCCATGTCATCAGCACCATTTAGAGTCACCAGTTGAGCTAATCAGCATGTCTTTGGACTGTGGGAGGAACCCTGAGAACCGGAGAACCTGGAGAAAACCCACGCTGACATGGGGAGAACATGCAAACTCCGCACAGAGGGCTCCTCCACATATATATTTGTATATATATATAGCTGAGTTTTAAAACTCAAAGACCTATGGAATCCAGTGGTACCAACCATGTTATGCTAGCTTCTCAGGCAAGGGGCTAAACAACGCTCCAAAGATAGGCCAAATTTTGCCAAGGGAAAAACAGCATGGTCATTTTCACCGAGGTCCCTCGTAGAGATGGCCAAATGAAGCCTTATCAAGCATTTTATTTATTTTAAGAGCCTACTAGATGGCGCTTTTTGTTCATCAAAAGGTTGAAAGCACACTGTATTACCATTCCTTGGGCCTCTCTCATTAAACCAAGAGCACCATCTAGTGGGCTCATAAAATAAAGAAAATGCTTCATGAGGCTTCATTTGGCTATCACTAGTCCCTCGACCTCACACTTCAAGATATCTGAATCAAAATACACAAGTCTCCCCCTTACAGACATGTCCACTTTATGTTAGTCCCATACAGTTTTGAGCACCATATATGCACTTTTTTGCATGCAGTGTTTATGACAGATTTATGTCTAAGCACACACGGCGCTGAGCTGCATCTCAAATTAATCTTCAGGTTTCCAGCTTTCAGGTGATATACCCCCCCTTCCAGTGCATACATTTATATGTATATATATATATATATATATATATATATATATATATATGTGTGTGTGTGTGTGTACACAAAGGAAACTTTAAGCAAAGAATCATAATGAATGCATAGTGTGAACACACTTGCAGTTGACCAAAAATCTGTGGAGGGGCCTGAAATAAATGAAGAGGGACAGAAGACACTGGAGGACAGATCTTACAGCAAATAAATGTCATGTCACTGTCCTTATGTGGTGCTGAAGCATCTAAAATTGCTCCTCACTGTAAGCAATGCATGCACCCTAAAAACACCAACAGTCTGTGCTTCATCTCCCTCTGGTGGTCACTGAGAAATTGGCCAAATTTTCAGTCTGTAGTCCTCAACAGACACTGAATTAGGATTTTAAGATCCATATTAATGATTAATACAGTGTATGAATAAAATACAGGCCATGTTTAGTATCAGTAATTGTGAAACTATACAATTATCCCCATATATTGGGTTGGCTTTTTGGTTTGAAAAAAAAGTGTGCCTTTAAATGCCCCCAAATATCCCAGTTCCTTCTTCAGTGAAAGGAACTTGCTCAGGTGTCATTATGTCACTGCAGACAAGGAGTATAATAATATCATACTCTTTTTGATATGATAAAGCCTGAATAGGCTATATTAGAATTTAAAATCAAATTTAACAGCACAAAACACAGCCTCCAAAATGGCCATAAGCTGAATCAACACTCTAATATTATTTCAACAAAATTTTAAAATGAGGCAAATTAATACAAAATGGATCATAGATATACAAAACTAAATTAATACAGGCAAATGCTTTTTGACAATTATTTTACAGGAAAAAAATATTTAAAAAAAATCAGTAGGGGACTATTAATATAGATATATTAAAGGGACACGTATGAGGTGTTACAGACTTCTTTTTTTTAAGTCAGAAGATTCAGTGGCATTCAACCATAAAATCTGAATTCCTTTAATACATTTACAAGGTAAAAAATGTGAAATAGAAAATAAGTTCTATTTCTATCATTTTGTGTCTGGTTTTTATTTTGTTTGCACGATGTGAGGCAGAAGTTATTTGATGAACAGGACTTGAAAATGGTTTTTTTTGTACTTAAAAGTTCAGTAAAAATTAAAATAAAACACACACACACACACACACACACACACACACACACACACACACACACACACACACAAATAAAAAAAATCCAGCGGAACTTGAACATGCCACGAGTCATATTTCCGGCTGGGAGAAAGGGCAGTTTACGTGAATCACCTGAACGCAGCACAACATTAAGGGCACTCCATCGGCTGAGGAGAGACAAGGTAACAACGCTAGCTGTCACTGTCTTTAACTGTGATTTACTGACGATAAAAACTGAAATATCAGCAGAGGAACAGCAGGGTACTTTAAAGTGACTCTTTTTATTGTGGAAGTTGTGACTGTTAGCCTGCTGACAGCTAACTCTGCTAACCGGCGGCTATCAAAACAAACGATATCCTTTAGCTAACTCTGCTAGCCTGTGTTGTTCAGTCTGTGTTGAAAAGTTACCGGTGTTGTTAAACCAGAGCAACTAGCTTAAGGACTGTGTTTCTATGCGTCAGTATTCATGTAGCCTATCAGGAATGTTGTTTTGTTTGTTGGGTTCATTTTCAATTCATTTAAAACAGGCCTTCTTGTTATGGGTGGGGGTCCGGCGGATGTAACTTCACATTAGCTGCCGACCTATCATAGCTAACGTAAGCTAGCTTCTCAGGATTAAACTTTTCAACAATTAATTAACTTTAGTTGCATCTGAATGAAGTCAGCAAGTAGTAGCATCATCCTTTTATAACTCTAACTCTGTTCTAATACACTAACTAACGAGCCGGCCTGCGGTAGAGACAAGAATTAGGTTTTTGTAAGTTCTTTCCACTACTTTCTATGCGGAAGTGACTGAAAAGCAGTCAGAAAACAGCGAAGTTACATAATATATTGCCCGAAAACTTTGATTTACATAACTTAAAGCTCTCTGTGTTTGGTTTGATGGGCTGTTAACTTTCTTGTGTGATGTCTCAGTTGTCAACAGGCAGCAAAAAATGCCAAACAGGAATGATAGGAATGACAGCGTTTGTTTTTTTTTCCCACAGGCACACAAAACTGATGAATTACACTCAACTGACATTAAGTTAACTACATCATTATATAGTTACTGAAATGACACAACGTTTACTTTCATTCAGCATTTGGTAAATATGTTTTTGGCTGTAGCTGAGAATTAGAGCTGAAGTTGATGAACAGAAAATTAATCAGTAGCCATTTTTACAGTTGCTTAAAGGGATAGTCCAGATTTTCTTAAGTGGGGATGTATGGTGTACTTATCAATAGTTAGTGTATAACATGCAATAGATATCAGTCGGCACGCCCCTGGTTCGGAGAAACAGGCTGCTGTCCAACAAGGAGGCTAAGCAATGTACTGCTGTGGACAGGGGTCAGCAACAACACATATTTTAGCCATCTAAAACAAAGTTTAAAAAAAATCATTACTTTTAGTGTATGCTACTTAAGAGTATTTTCACTGCACCGTCAGAATGCCCATTTCCATGTGGAAGCTGTTAGCGGCTTCAGTTCCCCATTTATGTTCTTGTCAGATCCACCAGACTCCATTGAAAAAAAATGACAAAAAAGGTTGCTGAACACGGGAACTGCTGGTGTACTGCTGCCTCGAACTGTTATTTTGTTTGTGTTATCGTGTGACTTTGAAGATGAAAGAACGCTTTCAAATGGTAAAGTCACACTATAAGACAAACAAAAAACAAGGCAGTGGTGGACCAGCAGTTCCTGTGTTCAGCGATATTAAATCATTGTTTTTCTCAGTGGATTCTGGCTTTGGGTAGAACGATATAACTGCTTTATTTTCCTGTTGGAAATCACTGTCTGATATTAAGGTAAAACTGTGAAAATATTCCAAATATAGCATACACTTTAAGTGATATAAAAAAATAATAATTTAAGTGGGATTTTGTGTTTTGTTGCTGACCCGCCCACAGCAGTAGATTGCTTAACTCATGTCAGACTCAAGCTTTCTTCTCCAAACTGGAGGTGTGCCAACTGAAATCTACAATATGTGATACACTGTCTATGGATAAAGACCCCACGCAACCCCACTTCAAAAGATCTGAACTCTCTCTTTAATTGCTAACATTCTCTGGTTACAACTTCTGGAACATTTCAGTTAGCTGTTTTTCTTTGTTATATATAACTGTAAAAAAAATCTTCGCTTTTTGATAGATAGTCTTTTTCCACAAGCAGAATTTATTTTCACAGTAGTGCTGCAGTTAATGTTCATTGTTGATTATCTATCATTTTCTCAATTAATCAATTAGTTGTTTGGTCTGTAAAATGTCAGAAAATGAGGTGAATGTCGAGCAGTGTTTCCTAAAGCCCAAGAGGATGTCCTCAAATGTCTTGTTTTATTCACAACCTGATGAAATTAAGTTTGTTGTCATAGAGGAGGAAAAAACCAAAGCAAATTCACAATTAGGAGTTAGAATTAGAGAATTTTGACTCTTTTTCCTAAAAAAAATTACCCAAACTGATTAATTGATTAAATTCGTTGGCAGCAAATTAAATGTGAAATGCTGTATAAAATGTCACAAAACAGTAAAAAAAAAAAAAAAAAAAAAAAAAAAAAATTCCCTTCTCAAGTTCCCAGAGCCCATGGTGACATTTTTAAATTGTTATCTGACAAACAGTCCAAAACTCAAAGACACAAATGATAAGTAGACAGGGATAGCAGGAAATCACACACACAATCACATTTGAGAAGCTGAAAATGTGAAATATATGACATTTTCCTTGTTTAATGATTTGGAAGGATGAACAAAGTGCAGGGTTTCCCTTGTGAAAGTGGTGTAGCCAAGGTGTTGACACATCTTGTCTCATAATCATCAATGATTAGCTGTAATCCTCTGGTAACTTGTGAGTTAATGGTTTCTTCTGTAAAAGATGAAACTTCATAACATTAAAGAGTAGTTGTTTCATTGAACTAAAATAATCTGATCTCCAAAACAGGACCAACTTAATGCAGATAACAGCATGTAGAAGAAACAATGATATGTTTGCCACGAAAATGCATTTTCCAGAATTGCCTGCATGTGTTTCTGAAATCTCTCTGAGGAATGAATTCTGCAGACATAACTGGTGTCATTGTTTCAACAGATGACCAGTAAACTTGTCCCTGACTCATCAGAGTTCAGCTGAGTGCTGCCTTTTCCCAAAGGCCCAAACAAAGAGCCAGTGATGAAGTGGCAGCCCATAGCCCTTTACAATTGTCCCCCTTAATGAAGCGCCAGCCTGAGTATGTAAGCTGCTTGGTGTCTGGGTGGTCACAGGATCTCCAGCCAGTGTGTAGTAAACACTGCGTTTCTATAGCTAACACTGTTTCTGTGTCCTGCACGATGTGCTTACGGAAGCTCATGGCATCCCAGTCAACCTGCCACCTGATACATACAGGCTGACGGTGGCTGCAGGTTGTTTACATGCAGCTGAAACATACAAGACAGGAAACAAAGAGCTGGATTTTATGTTTTTGCCTGCAGTTATTCACAAGTTGGTCCGGCTTCTAAACCATTTTACTGACCAGCTTTGTGTTTAGGATGTAGTCAGATTGTCCAAGTGTCCAGCAGAAATCATTGCCCACTATTTATAATTATTTCCTTAAATACTAAATCTGTTCAGTGGTGCATAAGATGTCAGAAATGACAAAAAAAAAAAAAAAAATACTTCAAAATTTCCCAAAACCCAAGCTGAAGTTCAGAAAGTTACATCATTTTAATGTAATGCAGCCTTTAAAACCAGGAAGAGAAAACACTTGTGACTTACAATACACAAAATCTAAGACGATATCCAATCTTATATTACAACATTGCTATAATATCAATATATTGCCCAGCCCTCCTTCAGATCATGTTTTACTCGAGCAAGAGTCCAAATCCAAAAAGATTCAGTTCAGTATGAGAGAAAACAAAGAAAATACAGCAGATATTCATATATGAGAAGCCTGAAGCAGTGAATGTTTGGCATGTTTTACATCAATGATTATCAGAGTAGTTGCCAATTAATTTCCTGTCATTTGAACAACTTATCATTTTAGTGCCCTCAGGGTTCCTTCACATTTTCCATTTCAAAATTCCACACTTTTCCAGACTCAAATTTCCGATCTTCCTGGTACATTTTTCAGACCATATTTGAGAAATGGGCAGCCCTTGAAAAACTTTATCCATCGAGGCCATTCAGTCCAAACTCCTATGCAAAAAGTTGGACGATGTTCCACTGTTGAACATCTCTGCCCTAAGAAGAAATAAACTAACAAGAGCTACTTATACTATTTTCCCGTAACATATTAACTAAACAATATGTTATTGTTCCCACCATATATTTTAGTCTATAAATAAGAACCAAAACTGAGTTTATCCCAACTATTAATGGAAACAACAATGAACGCAGCCCTAAAGGTTTCCTTACACAGAAAAAAAGTCTGTTTACCTTCTGATTACCACATCACTGCATAACTCATAAATGTTCAGACAAGCTTGGTATTTGGTGTTTTTTTCAAACTAATTTGTTCACCAATGTCTAGATTTGGGGCGGAGCTGTTGTGCAGGTTGTGACAAACAGACATAGAAGCAGCTTTCCATAGGAGTGAGCATTTTAGTTGAGTTTTATGTTTTAGAAAACAGAATAGGGGCAAGTCTGGAAACCCAAATATTTGTTTGAACTCTCTTAACCTTCCTCTTCCTTATCGAATCCTGGAAATTACTCAAATTAAATTTCATACTTTTCCATACTGCGGAGGAAGGCTGACTTTTACTCTTACAGTAATGATGCATCTTGAAGTTGGAGGTGTGTCTGTGGCTTTAAACTGGCAAATGTTAGCTGTGATGGGTGTTTAGGGTTTTGATTTCAAGGTGTATGGAATATGTTCACAGATTTGAAGACCATGCACTACTGAATATACTTTTCAGATACAAAAAGAGATAATGTGTCAGAGGCAGGTTATGTGTTAAAGGAAACTTTGAGTGTGCCAGGGCTGACGTCAAAACCCGGAAGTTTAGCATAGCGCTGGTTCCCGGAAGAGAAAGTGAATGTGATTTTTGCATTGCGTTTTGGATTATGTCAGAAAATAAGCTCTGTGGCTAACACAAGTTTATGATACTTACAGGTTTTGTTCAGCGAGATAATCTTGACATACGAACACCTTTCATACTGCATTTGAAGCTTAAATGCGATCGCCAGAAGTAAAAAGCTAACGTTAGGCTTTAACGGACTACATGACTACTCCACGGTCGCATGACTCTTGACGTCACCGCCACTAAGCTTTCAACTGATTTCGGCCGCTTTATTTTAAAAACATTGTATAATGGGGAAATCGGACTGTTTAAGCTAAATAAGAAGCTGTAACGGCGGACTGCCAGCACTCTCGCCTGTTCGGGGGTGATGACGTTTACTGTCCCCGACAGGGTTTGTAGTCGTATTGAGCAACTTGTTAGCAACCGCCTTTTTTACGACACGTAAAAGCTTCAAAATTCACAAGTAGGGTATTTACTGATGTGTTTTATGTCGTAGAACAAAACCTGAAACTCGCTTAAGCTTTTGTTAACCAACCTTATTTGAGGCATTTTACCAAAATCCCATTCAAAAAACGTATTGACTTTTAGACGAGAGAACCGGAAGTGCTAAAAGCGCTAACGGAGTTCCGGGTTTACTGGCACACTCTATTATGTGGTAATAATAATTAAATTGCACCTCAAATGACGCCAGGTGACATTACCGCTATAAAAAAAATCAGAGTATTAACTTTGTCCAGATGTGGAACTGAAAAATCCTGAATCTCTTTGCATTTATGAAGCTTTACCATCCAAATTAATTACAGAGGTAAATTTAAATGTCTAAGTGTATTTTTGAGTAAGTGAGTTATATTACGCACATATACATAACCAAATTTTATGTTTTAGTCACAGTGTGGGATTGATCTCTGATTTAATCTCCTCAGGTACAAAGTTTAGAAGTCCTTCCAGAGATCTTGTCAATAAACAAGACTTTTCTCTGTCTCCCACCTGTTGCTTTTCTCTCCTTCATTTCCTCCTCCACAGATGCAGACTATAAAGTGCGTGGTGGTGGGTGATGGAGCGGTGGGAAAGACTTGCCTGCTCATCTCCTACACCACCAACAAGTTTCCCTCTGAATACGTCCCCACGGTGAGTCACTGTGACAACACAAACACATCAACTGACATTGAAAGTGACACTCTGTAAACATGCAGTAGAGAGGTTTTCCACTCTCTGCTCTTAACAATCACTGCCTCTGTGGTTCTTTCCTGTCAAACAGGAAGTGACACTTGTTGATGTTTGTCCGGACTAAACTGACATGAAAACCATGGTTCTTTACATGAGCAGTGATCTGTTACCAGACTGAAAAGACTAAAAAGAAAACATTACAAAATAGACACTCTTGTATTGACAGTGTGCATATTGTTTCCTGCTCAATAAGGAATTATCACTGACATTTCAGGTGCACTCACTTGTGGTTTTACCTACAAATACAGTGGTTCAGAAATTCTGGTTAAACTATTCACAACTCTTCAGCTTGTTAAATATCCTGACATGATTGATTAGAATAATTGCAAAAAATACGAAATCCGCACGCTCACTTTGAAGCTAAAGCCAGGAAATTGTTATCTTAGCTTAGCATAAAGATTGGAAACAGGGAAAACAGCCAGCCTGGCTCTGTCCGAATCCACCTACTAACACCTTGAAATCTCACCAATTAAACCTGTAAGAACTACAAGAGCACTCGAAGAGCACAGACCTCCTCCAAGGCTAGATGCCCTATCTTGCAAGGGTGAGAAAAAAATTTCTGTGTCCACCAAACCGAAACCTCTAGGGATGACAAATGAAGCCAAAGCTTTATGTGCCAAAAACTACAGTTCCTCAAATGGCCACTTGAGGCTGGGTCCAAGAGCGAGTCCATCCCCTTAGACCACCATGTTAAAATGAGCAACTTCACAACAGAAATAAACACGTTTAAAGTCTTGTACAGAAAACCGTTTTGGTCTCTGTAGCTAATTTCAACATTCATGACAACTGTAGGGATACACCTCAGCTGTTTTCAGTGTTAGTAAGTCATATAATTATGCATAATTATGGGCGGGGTAGCTTTGAGTGAACAGTGGCTGCTGTTCGTTGACAAGTCGCTACCACAGCAACAACATTGGTGAATTAATGTAACAGTGGCGTATCCCTAGATTCACAGCATAGCCATGGCTGTCGCAATTTTAGTGTGTTTGCAGTTCATGAAAGTTATTTCTAAGTCTTCAAGCAGATTTATATTTATGCATCAGCTCTATGCAGAGCCTACACCGTAGCCAAGCACGTGGCTTACGCCGTTTTGAGCATTTATACTTGTGCTGTGGTCTGCCTGTGTCGCTCTGCAGTTACATTTTCAAAACACTAGTTGGCAGTGAGATTTCTGTGAAGTGCTGTAAAGTTTAGTTGATTCAAAACACACATTGAACATGGCTTAATAGCGATAGTACTCAAATCGGCTTCAATATAACTCACAGGATACACAGACAAAACACTTAAATTTTGCTGACACATTTTCCCCACAAATATAACAGGCTAATGTTATTAGCATGAGCCTATGGCATTTTACATTATATAAATTAGCCTAGCAGCTAGCGGAGATTTTCTCTACTCATGAAGCCAGGGACAACAGCAACATTAGAAATGTTAAGTTGCAAATTTGGCTCCATTATAACTCACAAGGTTCACTGACAAAACAACCGTTTTTTACTAAACAAGTTTTCCAAACAAATTCAACATGCTAACGTTTTAAGCACAAGCCTATGGCATTTCACATTGTATGAATTAGCCTAGCAACTAGGGGAGATGTCCTCTGCTCATATACTGACAGGATAAATCACACACAAGACTTAAAATGCTTTTTTGTGGGGGGTCTATTGTCCTCACAATTTATTGTTTCTTATCTGTGAAACAAAAGTAAATAAAAGCTTCTTTTCACTGAGGGAAATTCAGCTTCCACGAATAGACAGGAGGTCTGCGTCGCCATTACGTGTACTGACATTTCTGGGGAGGTTCACTGTGGCTTTGTCCATTATTTAATAGAGTCTGTGGTATCTGCTCTGTGATTTGGATCCACTCCAAAAAAAATTTTTTTTTTAATACATTATCCTGCTGACAAACCATCAAACAAACCAGACTGAAAACACGACCCCCTACAATGTCAAACTATTTCTTTAATGGTACATTATCAGTGGGAATCAAACACCCACCCTGTTAGTGTCACGACATGCTCTGTAGAAACACATGCAAAGTACGTTTTTTTTTTTTTTTGGATGAGATGGTGATGGCCAAACCCTTAAAGTATCCGAGTGTGCTGTTTGGGTGGATTCTTAGTATTGCAGCCCTCTGTGTGTGTTTGTGCATGTTTGTGTGTATATGTGTGTGGATGCTTATTTTCATGTAGCTGCAAGTTAAAATATTTGAGATACTCTGAAGTCTGTTTCCCTACATTTCCTATTTTTTACTGTGACCTGCTGAAGCAGCACGATGAGGAAGCGGCCTTACAGGCTCTCCAGATATAAGATGTGGTTCAGACTGTCACCTCAGCTCGACTGATCCTGCAAACTCTGACTTTTTTGGTTTGTAACAGTCAGAAAACAGCTGACTGACTGTTGATAGGCAGGACTGTCCTGCTGGAAATATCTTAAACATCCCTAATTGATGGGCAGCTTCACTGAGTGCTGACTGCAATTTGTTGAGTAATTCTCTACAGTTTTCTATTGGGACCCCATCTCTCTCTCACTCTCTCTTTCTCTTTCTCTCTGTCAGTAGTCAGCACACTTTGATCAGAGGATTGCAGAACCAACAGTGCTGACTCAGCTTTGTCTTCCTCTTCCTGTCTGACAATCTGTCTCTCACACCTCCCTCCCCCGTCATCAATTTTAACCATTCGGTTTGAATATGTCAGTACTGTCCCAACACCACAATATGTTTCTTTTCCATTATATATAGATAGTTTGGTATATATTAGACCACCTGCTGTTAGGGGTGGGTAGCTGGATAAAATATGATGTCATGCTTTATGTCCTTTTATCATAATATATATATATATATATATATATATATATGTGTGTGTGTGTGTATATTGATGTCCCATCATCTTGGTACACATCATTCTGACTAGATATTTTGAGAATAAAGTTTAGAAATTTCATGAATAAAGTTGTATTAGTCTGAGAATAATCTTGTAATATTTAAGAAGGGTTTGAGAACAAAGTCATGATATTTGAGTTAATAATAAATAATAATAAAGTTGTACGTAATGTTTTAGAATAAAGTTCTAATATTTTGAGAATAGAATTGCAGTATTACAAGTATGAAGTCACAGTGTTTTTAAAAATAAAGTCACAGCATTTTGACGATGAAGAGGTAATATTTTAAGAATAAATTTGCAGTGTTTCGATAATTAAGTATATTATGAATCAGTGGTAATATTTTGAGACTAAAGTCCCAGTGTTTTTAGAATAAAATTGTAAAATTTTAGAATAGAATTATGGTATTTTAAGAATGAAGTCACAGTATTTTTTTAAAATAAAGTCAAAGTATTTTGAGATTAAAGTCACAGTATTTTTAAAATAAAAGTGATAGTATTTTAAGAATAAAGCCGTAGTATTTTAGAATATAGTCATTATATTTTGAGAATGAAGCCGTAATGCTTTAGGAATAATGTCCCAGTGTTATGAGAATAAAGTTTTGGTTTGAGAATTAAGTGAGAGAGCGCAGACCTCCGCCAAGCAGCTCGGATTTCCCACCATTTTATTATTTTATCCACTTCACTTCAACATCATCTATTCCTTGTCCCATTATCAACCTTTCCTGAAAATTTCATCAAAATCTGTTCAGAACTTTTTGAGTTATTTTACAGACAAACAAACAAACTGGTGAAAACATAACCTCGTTGGCGGAGGTAATAAAGTCCCAGTATTTTTAGAGTTAAGTTACAGTATTTTGAGAATAAAGCCACAAAAATTGAGAATAAAGTCTGTGTTTTTAGAATAAAGTTGTTGAGTTTGTGAGTTTCATCTATAACCTTACAGTATGTATATAACATTACTGTTGTGATTTTGAGCCGAAGTCATTAAAAAAAAATCATAATACTGCAGTTTAATTCTCCTAATATCAAGACCTTTTTATTTTTTATTTTCAGTGGTCCTAAAACTCTTACATAGCATGTAACAACTGTGAAATTCATCCATATAATAATAGTAATGATTACATATCTCCCACTTATGCAGGCTGCCTTACAGTTCGGTCAGTTAGAAACAATGATAACATTTTGTACTGCTTATCGTTCTGCTGTTTTGTGAAATGTATTGTTTTTATTACATATTTGACATTATGTTAATGCAAGTATTGTCCTGTTGTTAGTAACAACACTATGACCAACACTAGTTTTATCTTAAACCTTTGAAACGAATACCAATTTACTTGGAACTTAAAATTTGAATTATAATATTAGCATTTTGATCAAATGATTTTGCACACCCTCATCCTCCTGTAAGTGCTGCTCGTTCTTCTCTTCGCCCTCAGTATGAGATTCATCACAGTGAACATGCACAAACTTTTTGTTTTGTCTTCACTTTGCTGTCTGTGGTGAGCATTTTTACATAAGTGCTGCATCTTGTTGAGCTGCTTCCTGTTAGTCAGCTGACAACAAACACAATAAGAAAAATCGTGAGGGAGGAAGTCTTCTCCAGGAAATAATCCCTCAAAAATATGTCGCCTTATCAGACTTTAATGTCACATCCGTAACGTTTTATTTCAGGTGTCTTTGTTAGGGAACTTAGTTCAAGCTGAGGTTTGGTACTGTATAAGGTCTGAACACAGCATGTGTTGCTGTATGAATGAGCACAGTTAAACTTAGTTATATAGAAATGTTATTGTAATGCTAAATGACAGGCTCTAACTGGCCACTTCTCTATGTAGCTGCAGCTCTGTCCCACTATAACCAGTGTGTTATGATCACACTGTTTCTAGCAGCTTCTGCAGTCTGAGCTCTGTCCAAACAGAGTATCATCACAAACCTGTTCTGTATATGCTTTGCTGTGAGTGTATTTGTGTGTATATCTGTGTGTGAACAATGAGTGTGTGAGTGTGTTTGTGTGTGTGATTTGTATTTTATTGAAATTGTGTGTGTGTGTGTGTGTGTGTGTGTGTGTGTCCATGGCTCGTGCCTCAACGTATCATTCAGTGTTTGTCTGAACTTGTACTAATACTCTGTATGTGTGTGTGTGTGTGTGTGTGTGTGTTCGTGTTCTATTGCAAGTTTATCTGAAACTTGTTACGTCTCTGAATAAATTTGTTAAAATTTGCATTGTTTTTGGCTGTAGTTTTTGTTTTTTAATTGTTACTTCTTATTCAGTGTTGTCACTATTTTTTTGCCATCATTTATATCAATAAAATAAGCATAGATTCAGTGCTCTTCGTACTTGTAGGTTTGATACCCAATGCCATAGACACATTTTGAGCAGTACTGAAAACATATTATAGTCTGACGCCACCCTAGACGTAGGCAATATGGTGCAACAAGCATTTCCAGTCCCCTGCTGTGAGCCTGCCTGTTTGAATAAGGACTTAACAGATGTAGGAGTAAACTTAGCTGGAATCCATGTTTGTAATACCTGATGTAGCTTCCTGTTCTGCAGGCTACATCCTCCAGTTTATCTGGAACCTGTCTGTGCATATGGAGCTTCATTAAAAAGGAACAGTGTCTGCAGGCTGCAGACGTGTTGAAGCTGTGCTGTGTATTGAAGCATGGCACAGCGGCTATAAAACACTCCCTGTTTCAGCTCACTGCCACAGTCACAGAGCTGAGGTTGGCAGGCATGTTGGGACCATGCTGCTTGTTATTGTGCATAGCAGCAGCCTGAAGGTACGAGAGTGATGAAACAGGAGGGAGACAGCCTGACAGTGAGTCTGTTCACCTGAACAGCAGCACTCCCTTTACCGAGAGCATTCAGCTTGTTTCTATCAGTTTCACATGATTTAAAATAATACAGTTTTCTTTTAGAAACACTAACCAGCTATCTTTAAATATCCCATTGATTGCAACATAGACTCTAAACACTCCAGCCTGTTCCATGGACGAGTTCCTCTGCGTGGTCGGTGAAGCGGCACTATAACAAGAGTATTATTGACTTATAGTGTGATATATGGACATGACCTTGATCATTTCCCTGGCCACTGTATTGCCTGTTGTGTTACATGCATGTTAGTTTACATAAGAATGTCACCAAAATTTTAGCCAGCATGATTCCAGAATAAACATCAGGGTTTTCCTGACCATTTTAGGACTTGGGCACAACAATTCTCTCATTTTTATCTCTCCACTCCACCTACTTGTGGGAGTCCAAAGAAAAATAAAGCAACTTTTCGAAGATGACACAGTGTAGCTTACTGGTAGCCTGCAGCTGCACTTTTGGATCAGACGAGGCACAGTCCTGATAGTCATTAGCTTGCCACCCCCTGGCACTATGTCAAAAAGTTTGTCATTTTTACAGAAATAACCAAGATCAATGACCAAATCGTCATATTTCTAATATACTCACAATGTACTGACAGTTAGCGGTTAGCTTGAACAAAATGTCTGGCTTAGTTAATGCAGTAAAATTAAATTATTAATCAGGCTAACGAAAAAGCAGATTCAAACTTTTCTCTTTTTTCAAACCCTGATTTTTGCCATGGGGTTTTATGAGGTATTTATTGATAGTCGGTGTAATATTTTCACCACTTTACCTTGCTGTCATACAGCCCTTTCTGACGGGCAGCTGAAACCGATATGTCACTCTCTTCCTCTGATTGAAACAATAATTTTACCTCACAGAATACAGGAGTTAATAGTCTTGTGCTGCCTTGATCGATTAGTTTGATTGTGTTATTGTGCGACTTTCAAACCCAAACTAACATGGCATCCTCAGCAATACATTGCTAAGCTTTCGTGCCAGTTAGGGGGTTAGAGGGATATTGAAAGATCGATAACACACCATCCTCAAAGAAGGCTCTGGAAAAAACAATATAAATATCATAGTTATGGACTATAAATCACCCACTTTGTTGGTTTCTCGGCTAAAGGTTCTGTCCTGTTTACTCTGTTGGTTTGGACATGAGCAAACTGAAAGGAAACATCTTAAAATCACTGAAAGGCCTGCAATGATGTGAAACTGTATGTGTGTGTGTTCTTGTACTTGTATCTTTGTAAGGAGCAGTGAGAGTTTCAGACCTTGACAGGGAGAACATTTTTGGAAAGTGAAGACAATTTTTGTCTGGTCATCACTTCCTCAAAGGTCTTTCTAGTTTCAGAATTAGGCAGGTTAGAGGTTAGTGGCTAGGGAATGTTTTGTATCCATAAGGGTTCTTAAAATGATATGTACAGAATGTGTGTGTCTTTTGTTGGACATGCACGTGCCTCTTAAAGATGAGGAGTATACTTCCTGTTTTGTTCTGAAGAATGTCTGAGATCATCGGGCTTTTTCACATGTTTATTTCCTTCCTTCCCTTGTGCTCTGTCTCTGTATTCCTCCCTCACCCCTCACTCCTCACTCCTCACCCTCTGTCTCCCTCAGGTTTTTGATAACTATGCAGTGACAGTGATGATCGGCGGGGAGCCGTACACTCTGGGACTGTTTGACACTGCAGGTAAAAATAAAGTTTGCATGTAGTTTCTAAATGTTATGCTTAGAGGAGCTGCAATAACTACAAGGACAGAAGTTGTAACAATAGAATTCATAGAGTAGCAGCAGTATTTGTTGTACTTTGAGCTTGTGTCTCCTGAAACAGGAGAGAAACTTTCTAATCTCCCTCACTGAAAGCTGTCATAATGCCCGTTACTGGCTACATCTTTCACACAATTTCTGTTGATCAGAGTGTTGGTGTCTGTCTCCCTCCCTACAGGTCAGGAGGACTACGACAGGCTGCGACCCCTCAGCTACCCCCAGACCGACGTCTTCCTCGTCTGTTTCTCTGTTGTATCGCCTTCCTCTTTTGAGAATGTCAGAGAGAAGGTGAGTTAGTGTGGTTGAGTCAGTTTCAGTGTCTTTCATCTCCAGCGTGAGGTTAAAGGTAGCCCTATCATGCATTTCTTTTTTTCTGTCATATTTAAATATATCTAAAGTTAAATGTGGCCGAAGTTTCAAATAACAAGGTATAATTATGTAAAAGTAATCCCTGTGAGCCTTTAGATTCAATATACAACTTCCTCACTCATACATGCTTTTTTCCTGAAACTTATAATTACTATAACAATTGTTATAACTTTTCCATAAAGCTATTCAATTTCCCAGACTGTGGATGAGAAGTATTATTGACATTTAAACAATGGTCAAATGAAAAGTCTTCCTCAAAAAATAAGTGAAAACATGCACAGAACACAAACCTGTATACCACAGAGAAATTCCAATACACAAATCCTTTTTTATTCAACAAAGACAAATTTAACTGTGACTTTGATCTTGTCAAGTGTTGAACCCAGACACAGGTCTTCCAGATTAAACGCCTCATCCTCCTCTGACTGTGTCTCTTCCCAGTGGGTGCCAGAGATTTCACACCACTGCCCGCGGACGCCCTTCCTGCTGGTTGGGACTCAGGTGGATCTCAGAGATGACAGCAACACTCTGGAGAAACTGGCCAAGAACAAACAGCGAGCTCTGACCTGTGAGAGCGGAGAGAAGCTGGCTCGAGAGCTGAAAGCCGTCAAATATGTGGAGTGTTCAGCACTTACACAGGTACGCAGAGAGGGAGGATGTCTGAGGTTTTATAGTGAGAAACAGGCCACCATATCTATTGCTGTTCTCTTATAGGATAGGTGATAAAAACTGATATAAACACTGAATGAAGCAGCTTTATGTTAAAAATCTGTTTCTCAGATGTTGTTTGGTACAGCTGGAGCTGGAGTCGAGCTGCCACTAGCATTTGCTCGGCTTGTTTCTCTGATTACTTCAGATCCAGACGACCAATGACTAAAATCCTCTATCTGGTTAAAAAAATATAGTTAAAACATTCAAGGTCTAAAAAGTGTACTTTAAAAATGTGGCTTGAAACTGGATCAAAAGTCAATTAATTACAGCTTCGTGCAGACAGCCACAACCCTGACAAATGCACAAAGAAGATATGATGCCACTGACAAGCAGTAGTGACCAAATGACACAAACCGTGTTCTCGATTAAAATTAGAGATTTCTCTGTGTTGAACATTGTTGGAAACATTTGCGATAATTTCAGTACACAACTCAACAAAATGTACAACATTGATCTGGTTGTTTTTAGACATTTAAATGCATAAAAGTTACAAATTATATCTTTAATGATCTTGAATGGAATATAAAAAGCTTACACATGATAAAATATTCTTAATCACAAACCATTTCCCAAATGATTAATTTGTATTTACAATATTAATAATTTCTAAGATTAAACAATCAGTACTTGGCATCTGTGTATCAATAAAATATTGCTAGGCAAAATATCAAGATACTATGCTGAATCAGTTTTTTCCCCCACTCCTACATAATATTGATTAAGAATGGCAAATGAGATCAAGATAACATGCTAAATATTAATAATAGCAAATTGTAATAGTACAGAAGTTTGACTTGTTAAAGAATCTGCCTCGCTGGTTATTTTTTCCATCTAACAGCCACCTTTGACGGTGGGCGAAAAAGTTAATTAAAGTTAATTACCTTTAGCTAATACTACAAAGAGATTACACCTGTCATGTACTGATTTGTCAAAAAAAGTTTACAAATAATCACATAGACTTGAATTTGGAAATGCACATGTAGCAGGAGCCCCGGTCTGGAATAAAACAGCGACGGTGCGGTTACGTAAACTCTTGACACCTCGACTCCTTTTATGCTTATTGTTTTGGTCTGTCTTATGAAGCAAAGGCAGAGTGACACCAATGCTTTGTCTGCAGCAGCAATTGAAGAAGAAACATACACTTTTTTTAATGAGCAAACATACCTACTTAGATGGAATTGTAGCTCATCAGTGTTTCTGTCTGTATGTCTCTTTCTCAGAGGGGACTGAAGAATGTGTTTGATGAGGCCATCCTGGCAGCTCTGGAGCCTCCAGACACCAAACCCAAGAAGCGCTGCGTCCTGCTATAGATGCCCGAAGAGCAGGAGGAGGTAGAGGGGGTGGATGGAGGGAAAAGATGAACCCAGACGGGAACAGAGGGAGGCAGTACTGAGAGGAGGGGGAGGGTGCGAAGGTGGACGAGGTAGACACATGTTTAAACAGTGCCTTCAGCCGTAGTGACTTAATGTGGGTGTGGTGTTGGAAGAGACGGGCTCTCAATAGGCGTTATTCTCATCATAGATACGTGTCGAATGTAATATGACTAACACATGTGAGCAACACTTCTCACTAACCAGGAATCGGGCTTTTAATTATAGGAGGAGGAGGGTTGAGCAACAGAGAGGGCTACACCTTAGATGCCTTAAAGATACAAACAGTGGATGGAGTCATGGTTACAGCTCAAACTGCCAACCACCTTCTCAAAAAAGATTTCCACCCAAGTCACAAGTCTTCAAGTTTGAGAACTGTACAAAATGTCTGAAGAAGATTTGTCTGGTCAGTAGTTGTAGATCACACTGCTGTTTAACATTGAAATTTGTAGTGAAGTTGCTCTGCTGTAGATGCGCTTCCTGTAGAGGTTTAGAAAGACATTTTCACTGACAGACATTTGAAATTGAGCTGACAGTTACATTTTCACACCAACAAAAGTGTCTCAATTCACAGTAAGGTTAGAAAAATGATTCTTTAAAGATATACCATGCAGGATTTTAATTGAAAATAACATGCATAGACTCATACAGAAGTAATCCCTCTCACTCATCACTTATGACCCACTCTCAGTGTGTGGTGTATTTGTCTGCAGAGACTATTTTTTAAAATTGTTTTTATTTTCTGTGTGTGAGACATTTATGATTTATTGATCTAAGCATTTCTGACTCCACTACAGTAGGTGTTAATATGCCCCCTTTCAGCTTGTTAGTATCGCACCTTTTTCCAGTTGACCTTTAATGTTACAGACCAAACAAACGACAAACACGTAAGCTGCCGTTAGCTTGCGGCAAACTGGTACAATGGTGGACAACTTTACAGCTCTGTACACTTTGTCCATCCAAAAATGCACAGCTCTGGATGTAGATTTCACCATGTTGTTACCGGCTTCTTCTCCTGTTATGCATTTAAAGCTTTCAATTTCCGTGTCAAAGCCCGAGGTGGACACTGTGGGGCATGCGCAGAGCGCCAAGGCCAGTTTGGGTCCAATTGACTGTATATGTGCAGGAGTAATTCGACTCCCATTCACGTTATCTGGGTGTGTTAGTCCGACTTTGAGAAATTCAGACTAACACGTTAACATGTATTTTAAAAGTCTGGTTTTAGTCGGACTAACACAAGAAATAGATTTTCTCCAATGTAAACATGTCTACTGTAGAAGCATTAATATGAAACATACAAATTTTACTTACCTGTGTTTTATAGAAACGTACAATGCAAACATTTTCTTCTGGTGTCTGAGCTGAAAATCTTTAGAAATTCAGGTCTAGAATCTGTGTCATTTTACAGGTATACGACACAGGAATTGTCAGTTACTGTTTGTAAACAGTATCGCAGATGAAAGTGAAAGCCAAACCCAGATTCACTATATCTGCGTTTATTTTGCCACTGTGTCCGCAATATATGTAGCTCCCTCTTGGATGCGTGCTGCTTACGGTCTGGCACCTGGTCTCTACCTTTTTATTAAGTCCTCACCTCACCTGTGTGCTATGCCCAGGAACGTCCTGAACACAACAAAATAAGAAGAAAATAAGTTAATAAAGGCAGAGAGAGGGCAGGGTCTCTTCAGATAAATAGACTGCCACACGCTTCTAGTGGGTCATAAGTGATGACTGAGAGGGATTACTTCTGTTAGTTTGTACATTGTTTTTTAGGAAAATTATGCATAGTATACCTTAAATCTTTAATGGTCCAGGTTGCATTGTAAAAAAAATCTGGTTAAAAAAAGAAAAAGAAAGATGCAGCATCAATAATAGTCTAAAAACAACGAAAAGAGGATCAGGTGGAGCAAAACACATTCCTGAGGCAAAAATAATGCTGATTTTTATTTCAAGAGTCATAGCAAATGTGGTGTTGACTGTAACCTGACTTCATCCATATCAGTAGAAAGAGATTCAGATCACTTTGTGCAGAAGTTTCAGTCCATCTTTACTGATTTCTGCTTTGCAGTCTAAAAGACAACATATGCCCGCATGTAAAGGTAGCAGCCAATGATGGCAACATGCATGCTTGCAATAATCTAACGAATCTAACGTGATTAAAATTGCAAACTCATCATTGCTTCTCTCAAGTGAAAACAGTGCTTTCAAAAAATGTAATTTGTTCAGAAATTAAACCTTTAATTTGGCACATATATTGGTTGAATTTCATAAGACAAATAGTCAAAGTTTCCTTGAGCCATCTGGCAACATGACAAACATGGAATAATCGTCAAATTTGGAGTCATGGGATTTACCCCTGACAACAGAAAAATGTTGAAATACACATATTTGCACACAATGATACGTTCTGTTGTCATTGTGACCCCAAAAGTGCTTTCTCTGTAGTCACGCTGTCTTTTCTCTCTCCTGCCGTCTCACTGTGGACATCCTGAACCAAACACGTAACTGAAAACTCCATACCACCTAATACAAAGTATTAAACGTGTTATATATGGGACTGTAACATAAGTAAATCAACGTAAAATTAATTTTGGAACAATATCATGCTTACTGGTAACAAACTGTCTGCTGCAGTGAACAGTGTCGGCCTCAAAGCTGCATTTTGTGTTATGAGCTGGTCAGTCAAATTTGAATCTCTTTATGGCACAAAACATTTTAAAAAACATCTATGGCTGTCAAGTTTTCCCAGAATTAGGTTAATGAAAAATGTGGATGAATTCTGATCCAACTGATCCAAGAAGAGTCACAGTTAAAAGGACATAGACATAGAACATTGCTACAGTCCTATTGAGAAACCATTTGATAAAAAAAGAAAAAAAAGATATGCACTAAAAAACCTCGAAACGCCTTAATTTTCCTGCAGCATAAGAACCAGACTTCACCTCCTTTATTCCATTTTTTATGTGCGTATTGTACTGACTGAGATGTCAGGACATCTATTATTTTGAAATCCTCTAATGGCTTTTCGTCTTCTTCGCTTCGCTTCCTAATAACTTTGATCACCAGACTGATTTTTGGTCTAAACCTGTTGATATATTGGTAATTAAATGGGATCTAAGCTTTCATGCCTTGTGCTGTTCATAGTAGATGTGACGAAACATTTCACTCATGACCTCCTCGTATTGTCCGCTCCTGCTTGGCTCTCCTTCTGGCCTGACCCTCAAGTGCTCGTTTGGTGTGTTAGCACCTCCTGGAGGCCTTAAAGGGGAATACCGCTCAGTTTAAAGGTTCATCTGTGTTGTTACTTTGGCCAGCAGCTGACTCGTCACTGCTTTAGGGCATTAAATAAATCTCACTTGAACCCAGAAATAAGAAACTTGAAACTGTAATGTCATCAGTTACACCATAAGTTGTCGTTAAGCAGCTGATGTGTCCGAGGCCAAACAGACAACAACTGAAATAACTTAAACTGAGAATATTCCCCATTAAAATGATCTAAAATTCCACTTTGCTTTTTTTCCACTGTTTTGAAAATGACAGATTATTCTGATCATGTATGGATGATTACAAGTATTATATATATTTTTCTTTGCTCCTTATTGTTCCTTGGGGAACATAATTTTAGCAGGTTTTTTTTTTTTTCTGGACACTTGATTTTTTATTTTTCTTTTTAGATATTTTTGCTATTACTTGATGGTTGTGTGCCAACGGTTTGAGAGAGTGTCACCAACTAAATCCTCATAATAAGCTTCTAATGGCAGAAAAAAAATGACATAATAACAGCTGAAGCAATAATTACAGATGTGGAAAACTGCTCTGTATGGAAAGATGAATGTTGGAACTGGTGTTTGGAAATAATAAAAACAGTACTTGAATGTTGTTTCATCTTGACTTGATTTTATTTTTATTAATTACCATTTGAGACACTTGTCTTCCTCTGCTCAACTATTTATAAAACTGCAATATCTTTAATTACTTTTATATATCATTATATCATTTAGATATATTGTCTTGTGATTAATCAAAAAATCCTACATTTTATTTTATTTGTGGATTTTTTAGCAATTTTCAAGAAATCAATTCCACGGTAAAAATATGGCAAAGTACTCTAGTTGTGGATTTAAAAATAAATTCTTAAACTATTTATTTTTTCTTTTGTTTTCTTTTTGGGCTAAGTGACTCTCCTTTTGTCAATGCTTCTAAATAAAGAGGTTATTATGAACACGAAGAAGTGGAATTCAGCATAAAATATATATAACATAAAACATTGCAAAACCCCCACACAAGACCACAGAAAATACTGCATATGTCAAGTGAAAGTGAACATCAAATTTTTACTCCTACTCATGAACTTAAAAACATTTCTTCAAATGACTGTTCAGCCAGTCTCATATTATTTTATCCCTGTTTGTTTATACAGTGGAAAAAATAAGTATTCAACATGTTAACATTTGTTTCATTAAACATATTTCCAATGCAGCTATTCACATAAAAATTGAGACCAGACATTGGTTCTCAAACCCCATAAAACTACACAGACAAAGATGTTAAAACATTTCAATCCATAAATAAAGTTATGTGCAATAAAGTGGAATGACAGGAAAAAAGTATTGGTTTAATACTGGTTGGTTTAAGACTGCCAAACAGGCTGGTCTGAGTATTTCAGAATCTGCTGATCTACTGGGATTTTCATGCACAATCATCTCTAGGGTTTACAGAGGATGGTCCGAAAAAGAGAAATTATCCAGTGAGCAGCAGTTCTCTGGGTGAAAATGCCTTGTTGATGCCAGAGGTCAGAGGAGAATGGCCAGACTGGTTCAAGATGATAGAAAGGCAGCAGTAGCTCAAATAACCACTCGTTATAACCAAGGTCTGCAGAAGACCATCTCTGAACGAACAACACTTCCAACCTTGAAGCAGATGGGCTACAGCAGCAGAAGACAACACCAGGTGCCACTCCTGTCAGCTAACAACAGGAAACTGAGGCTACAATTCACACAGGCTCACCAAAATTGGACAATAGAAGATTGAAAAAACGTTGCCTGGTCTGATGGTAGGGTCAGAATTTTGTGTAAATGACATGAAAGCACAGATATTTCCTGCCTTGTATCAACGGTTCAGGCTGCTGGTGGTGGTGTAATGGTGTGGGGGATCATTTCTTGGCACACTTTGGGCCCCTTAGTACCAACTGAGCATGGTTTAAACCCCACAGCCTACCTGAGTATTGTTGCTGACCGTGTCCATCCCTTTATGACCACAGTGTACCCATCTTCTGATGGCTACTTCCAGCAGGATAACGTGCCATGTCACAAAGCTCAAATCATCTCAAACTGGTTTCTTGAACATGACAATGAGTTCACTGTACTCCAGTGGCCTCCACAGTCACCAGATCTCAATCCAATAGAGCACCTTTGGGATGTGGTGGAACGGGAGATTCACATCATGGATGTGCAGCCGACAAATCTGCAGCAACTGCGTGATGCTATCATGTCAATATGGACCAAAATCTCTGAGGAATGTTTCCAGCACCTTGTTGAATCGATGCCATAAAGAATTAAGGCAGTTCTGAAGGCAAAAAGGGTCAAACCCGGTACAAGCAAGGTGTACTTAATAAAGTGGCCGGTGAGTGTATATTAATATTTGTCTCCTCATCCACAAAATCTATGAACTCACATGGACTAGTTGTTTGCGTTGGAGGCGGATCATCAGAGACAAATGATAAAATTTAATGTTTAATGTTTTTAATAAAAGTGTTTAAATACATGGAATTCATTATTTTTTGTTTGTTTGGCTGTGGAATCAAGTGGGTATTGTATTGGTTCATTATATGAATTATTACCTGATTATAATCAAATATTGTGTGTATTATTACTATTCTAGTGGCACATTTCAGACTACATACAGTCTGTTATATCTGCACATGGTCAGTATGACACTTGGGGACCAGCAGTTTCCAACAGTGAACAGAAGGGGGAGGTGTTCCCCTGGTTTTCAGTGCAGCCTCAGTAAATACAGTATGTAAATAACCCGACTTCATTTTGATTGGCAGACTAAAATGGATCCTTCAGACCGACGTGGCATGGAGGCTCACAGATCCTTTGTGTGACTGGCGGCAGTGATACAAGAAACCATGACGAGATAACTGTCACTGTTCATTCATACAAGGATCTTCTCTTTCTTTCTGTCCCTTCCTTTATCTCTATCTCCTCTACCCCCATTTTCCCATCATCCCTCTCTTTTCTCAGTCTCTTTGGTTTGAGGTCCTCTCAGGGTCAATATTTCTAACTTCAGTGCTGGCATCAGTTACTCTCATCATTGCAACATGTTCTCTGACCTCTTACCTGAACTTCTCCCAGTGTTATGTGTTAATGAGGGTACATGACTGCAGCACTGTGTGGATCTTAAAAGCAAAAAATCCTCCAGCCAGGTGACCCACACGTATTGAAACTAAAGACCAATCATTTTGAGGTGTTCAAAGGCAATTTACCAGATATACATTTAACATTTGTACAACTGAGTGAGCCCTGCAGTAACCCACATGTATAAAGCATTTAACTCTTTTCTGTAAATCTCCCTGCATTGTTGTCTAAAACCTTTTCTACAATGTCAGGTAGGTTGGAAGATGTTAAATCCTTTTTAATTTTAGGATAATTTGGATAGTTTTTTACTCACAAACAGTCCAGTTTTCACATATTTCATTAAAGGAGCTCTACACAAAATTCAGAGAATTGATAGAGCAGCAAACCAATGTTTGTTATGTAAAGATATAGTGGAGTAATGATGTACTGAACAGCTACCTCTGTGTGTGTTATAATCTGAGCTTCTCTGTTCTTTGTTGTTACCATAGTTGCTCAAAATGTGGTCTTCATGAATATTTTCTACAACTGGCAGGATGGGATCATGGGCCGCATGCGTGTGACGTTGTGACAATGTGATATGTCTGCAACCCACCACGGAAGATGCAAAAAGTAGCTGTTAGCAGTTAGCAGCTAACTCAAAGAAGAATGGCAGCCAAAAAATGTCAGCAAATTGGGAAAACTATGCAGTCCAGGAGCTCCTTACCCTCAGAGCAGAGGACGAGGTCAGCCGCAGAGTAACAGAGACAGTAAATGATTGTTACTGTTTATAAAGCACTGCTGAAGCGTATGTTATTGCACTAGAGTTGTGTCACAGGAGACCCCCGTCATGCCTCCTCTGCTTCTGCAATGCTGGTATCCTGTCTATGATGACACACTGGAGCAGAATGATGCCGCTGTCATTTGGTTCTGGGTAAAAATGCAAAGACGGTAAAGGGAAGGGACTTTGTAGCAGCCATATAGCACCATCTCTGTGTAAAAAGGGCTATCGAAACTTAGAGCACCCCTGTGGTAGATGGTCTGGCTGCACATGCTTGTTAGTACATGCAATCTCTTAATCACAGAAATGCTCCACATATTGTAAAGAGCTCTCTTAAGAAAAATCCTTGGTCTCATTAAGTCCAGGGATTTGATTTTTGAATCTTTGTACTTCCAGGCCAACATTCGTTCTACTTATTTGATACATGACATGAAAATCAGTTAACAGACTCTGGGAACTTTGTTATGTGATTCATAGAAGTGATATGAAATTCTTAGCGTATGAGTTGTCTGCACATGGTTCTCAACATGGAGGTGGCTAAGCCAGTGGTTAGCAGCTAATGGTGCTAACTCCATAAACAGGTCATGGTGCAAAGTGGTGGCAGTTAACTAGTCTAAGCATGTGTGGCTTACCATAACAAACCACAGAGAAGATCAGAACAACAAACAGCGCAACTTCATTCTTTGCACAGGATGCCATTACTCCACCATATCTTTACATGGCAAATAGTGGTTTACTGTTATATTAATGCTCTGAATCTCACATACAGAACCTTTAATATGATACTTGTGTAGATTATGTCTCATGTCATATGACCAGGTGGAAAGTTACTATGGGAAAATAAATAAATAAAATAAATATGAATATTTTGTACCTTGCAGCGAAAGTAAACAAATCTGTCTACCCACTATTAAATTCAGTATTTTCCTCTTTTCCCCTTCCTTCCTGGATTTGGAATCCACAGAGACTCAAGACAAGCCAACACTCTTAACGTTCAACAGAACTTAGAGAAATGGCGCTAGCCTGAGACATAGCTATGACTCACATTTTAGTTGCCAAAATTTTAAAACATTTTTAAATTTGTTGTAGGCCTATAGGCTATACATTTTTACAATTAATTAATGTAAGAATCGCTTTACACATTTTTACAATTAGTTAATGTAAGAATCACATGCAAAGAATTCAGTTGCTCGCATGTAAAGACTTCCTATAGATTCAGCTCAAACATGTGACTGACAGTGGGTCTGTGTGGTGAAATGAAAGTGAAGTTAAAGAACATTGTTTATTGTTTATTAGGATCCCCATTAGCTACAGCAGGGCTGCAGCTAACATGAGTGAGAGAAATAATTGATATTTATTTCAGCTAATCTACTTCAGCAGATTAGTTAAAATATTGGATTTTAACTTTGTACCTCAGCTGATCAGAATTCCATGTTTGCTGCTGAAGGTTTTTGTTACTGAGATTAATTTCTGAGCATTTCATAACTTTTTCTTGCTTTAATACTGACACGAGCCTATCAAGTCAAACTTCTTGGATGTCCAAACTCACCTAACTACCAGGTAAATAATAGTGAAATAAAAGTGAGAGCTGTTGCAAGTAAACTGATTCCAGATCAGTCTCAGTTTTACTCTGACTTGATGAATCAGTGCCAACTTATTGCATTTGTTTGGCGGCCATCTTGTCTTGTTGCTGATTCAGCCTCTGACACTTTGACTGCTGTCTGTCCCAACACGCCTCGCTCTGTGCTGCTTGCTGGTTTGGCTGGTGAATATTATTGGATGTCCATCTGACCTCATTATAAGTGCGTTGCCACGGGCAACCAGCTTGGAGAAGAAGGAGGAGGGGAGGGGAGGGATAGAACAGTTGCATCATGGGATAGAAACCTGACCTCACTTTTTTTTCTTCTTCCTTTTTTTCCCCACATCTCTCGGAGGACACACACGTGCACAATTGCACATATGTACACGTGCACACATGCAGATTGTGCTCCCACAGCCACACACGCGCACACACAGTTAGCCTAAACAAAGATACAAGAACCAGTATGTCGAGCTTCTTTATCCTGAGTCTGAGCAACAATGCAACATTTGTTTATGGCTGAATGTAAAGGAAAAACACAACAACATGTACAGATGCATTCACACACACACTGTACACTATTGTTGAAGAAAACAAACACTGTGTGTATCAGTGTTTGTGTATTTCAATGTGTCTGTTCATGTTGTGTTCAGTGCTCAAGTTTGAAGTTTGTCATTCAAACTAAAAACAAATCTGATACTATTAGATATTATTTTGGTAGTTTTTTGGCAGTAGCCTATAAAACAAACAAAAATAGATTACAAATAAAACTTTATTTTTCAATTGCTTTTTTAATTAATTGTTTATAAATTGTGAGATACTACTGACAAATATTCAGTGGAGGACAAAGTATTCAGAGCTTTTGCTTCAGTAAAAGCAGAATTATCATTCTGTAAAAATATTCTGTTACAAGTATTTACCTCTGTTTAAAAAAGGAAGTCGATGTCTGAAGTCGATGAAATCTGACGCTTGGGCAGACTTGCGGCATCACACTGACAAAAAAAGTTGTCCTTTAACGTCGGCATGATAGGCAGCCAGTCACCATTATAGTGTTACGGTGCTTGGTGGCGCCGTGGAGAAACACAGAGGGACAAGAACAAAGGGCGGTGAAAGTGTGAATAGGGCAGGTGGGAGTAGTGGTGGATGGGCACAACACTCACCGACTTTCACCCGGGAGAGTGGTGTTCATGTCCCATCAGATAGTAAAGCCAAACCCTGTTCTTTTGTCCTAGGCCTAACCGCATGTTTAAAATAAAAAAAATAAAAAAACCCGTCAAGTTGTGTTGTTGTACCAATGTAGTGTGTTTGTGTGTATTTTGAAAGAGACTGTATGTAAAGGGTAAATTTCCTGTGAAAACTTAAGTGTACTTCAAAAGAAGACAATGCATGTAACAGGCAGAACTTGACAAGGTGTCCCAGAACATCAACAAGGGTCAGAGTGAGAATGCTGTTATGTGAGTTTCTATAGTGCATTTATGAGTGTGAAAAACCTAAGCGAGATTGCGGAAAGTAGCAAACACACCAGGAGGGTAATGCCACACACTCGTACCATCTTACACCCTAACAGTGCTGACAGCAGGTATTAAGAGCAGTACTCTTTCACGACATCGCCATCTCCGGGTACTCCGGCTTCCCCTCACAGTGCAGTGACATGCAGGTTACTAAATTCTAATGTAATTGAATGTGAGTGTGAATGGTTGTTTGTCTCTATGTGTCAGCCCTGTGATAGTCTGGCGACCTGTCCAGGGTGTACCCTGCCTCTCACCCAATGACAGCTGGGATAGGCTTCGCCCCCCCCCTCCACCTTCCGTCTGTGCTGGCATCCGTATACGGGAGATGCTGTGTGTCTTGTTCATGTAACATTTTTAGTTGTACTTTTGTGTGAACTTCAACTTTTGCCCCTGGAGGGCATTTGGTGGCACAACAAGTAAAAACACAAGAATGTGCATACATAACAGTCAGAGGGAGCCAAATACAGTGAGCTGAAACAGAATCAGAAATACTTTATTGATCTCTGAGGGGAAATTGTGATTGATTAGTCACTCCGATGTAAACAATATAGAATTATAAGAAGTAAGAATAAGAGAATGAACTAGAAGTATGTAAATATATATAAATAAGATAAAATAGAAATAAAAATGTGCATTAACACTAGCTCTTAAGATATTAGGAATAAAAAGCTGTTCACTGTGTTGAGTCAAACAACAGTGGACACTGGAATACAGCCATTGCAATGTTAAAAAAGAAAATGACAAAGCAAATTGAATGATAAGCAGCAACTGAAGTGCACAAGGGTAAGTAAAGTGCACAGTGATGGATAACATGGATGACGAGATCAACATCTCTCCATTATGATGCTGTTTCCAACATCGACCAACTGGTATCTGGTATCTACAGACATCTATAAAAAAACATGGTCATCTGCAAAAACTATCAATAGCATCACGGTCACCATCAGTCATCACATAATAATAACAAGGAAAACAACACGTTAGACTCTTCCACTGCCCTGTATTCAGAAAAGAAATGACAGTAGGACTAAAGGAGTACTTATATCTGTTACTCTTAATCTGAGCTGAGAACCAGAAGGCAAAAACTGAAACTTGGAGAATAAGGGGTGGGAGCTGTCGGAAAGGATGGCTTTAGCCTTCCTTCTTATCTGTTTGTGAAACAGGACAGATAACGTACAGTGCTGAACTCCCAAGATCTTGCTACTCATTTTCATTACACTACTTGGTGCGTTTTCGGAGTTGATGTGGAGATTCTGAACCAACAGAGAAGAGAGAAGGTCAAGACAGACTCAATATAAGATCTGTAAAATAGCACCATAAGAGACTGGTAGACGTGAAGCCAAGACAGTTACATGTCTTTGCGTTTTGTTCATTTTTTTTACCTTATGTAGGCCTATGTGCTTTTAAGTATGCACTTTTGTGTCTCCATAATTGTGTCTTTTTGTTTTATGTGTGTCCACCTTCTGTCTGCGTGTAATGTTTTGGGTATTAATATTTTTTCAAGTGTGCACTTTTCTGTCTATGTGGTGTCTTCATTCATATCTTTTGTGTCTATGTTGATATGTTTAATCTTGTGTTGGTGCCCTTTTTTAACATTTTGTGTCTCTGTCACCATCTGTTTTGATTTTTTGTGTGTGTTCTGTACTTCTTCATGTGTGTCATTATTTATGTGAACGTCTTTTACATCTACATGTCCTCATTAAGTTCAGCGCTCAAGTTTGAAGTTTGTCATTCAAACTAAAAACAAATCTGATACTATTAAATATTATTTTTGGAGAACTAGAGTAGCCTATAAAACAAACAAAAATAGATTACAAATAAAACTTTATTTTTCAATAGCTTTTTTAATTAATTGTTTAGAAATTGTGAGATACTACTGGCAAATATCCAGTGGACAAAGTATTCAGACCTTTTACTTCAGTAAAAGTAGAATTATCATTCTGTAAAAAATATTCTGATACAAGTAAAGGTCCTGAACTCAAAACTCAAGTTATAGTAAAGAAGCATTAGCAACAAAAATTTCCTGTAAGTATGTATTTTGTTTCTGAAAAGTTTTACATCTACATGTCCTCATTCATATCTTTAGGGTCTCTTTTTGGTAGTTAGAGCTTGTGTTTGTGCTTTTTTTTAATGTTTTGTGTCTCTTTTTGTTTCCGTCTGTTTAGATTTCATGTATGTGAGTGTTCTGTTCTTGTTACATGGATGTGTACTTTTATGTGTACATGTTGTCTTTTGTTTGTACCTCAAATTTTGTGTTGTATTTGTGCTTTTTAATTTTTGTCTTTTGTTAGTTTCATCCTTTTATTTCTTTGTCTTGTGTACTTGTCTCTGCCTCAGTGATCTTTATGTATGTAATTATTTATATGGATATGTACTTGTATGTCTACATGTTGTGTCTAAATCATATATTTGGTGTCTGTGTTCGTCCATTCAATCTTGTGTTAGTGGTCTTCTGTGTTTGTGTCCGATTGATTTTTTGGTGTGTGTGTTCTTGTTGATGTTTGTCATTATTAAATAGAAGTGTACTTTTGTTTGTACGTCAATTTGTGTTTTTGCTCCTTCTTAATTTCTCCGTCTTTTGTTAGTGTCCGTCTGTGTATTTCTTTGTGTTGTGTACTTCCCTCTGCTGCAATGTTCTTCTTTAAGTATGTCATTATTTATATAGACATGTACTTTTATGTGTGTGTTTCTGGGTGCGTATACATGTGGCTGCATGCACTCTTGTGTTTTAGTGTGTGTGTGTCTGGATGTAAACCCGTTAGCCTGTAATTTGGTGCGTCTGTGTATGTTCTCGTGTGTGTGTGGGAGGTGTGTATATATGTGGGGGTGTGCAATGTTTGTGTGTATCCTCGGTGTGTACGTGTGTGTGTGTGTATGTGTGTGTGTGTGTGTTTATTTATGTATGAAGTGAGCATTATCTGCAGCTGTATGAATGTGTGTGAGTGTGCTCATATATACAGTGAACACACACACACACACACACACACACACACACACACACACACACACACACACACACAGTGCCTTCATCTCTGACATAACTGGTTACCATGCATACTGTGCCTGACTATTATGGGGTGTTCTTTGTTTTGTCACGATGTGCCCTGGTATGGAATGGGAGGGGGGAGGGGGAGGGGAACAGGGCGTGTGTGTGCATGTGTGTGCATTAGCGTGCGCGAATGTGTGTGCGTGGAGTTAGGGGGGTGCCTACGTGTGTGAGGGGGAGGTATGTGTGTTTTGGTGTGTGTGTGTGTAGCAGGGAAAAGGGTGTGTGTGTGTTTGCATGGCGAGTTGAGGATTGGGTGGGGGTTGGGTGTGCGTGTCTGTGCGGACGTGCGAGCATATAATGTGTGCATGAGAGAGAGTGAGCGGGTGCATGCATGTGTTTTGGAGAAGGTAAGAGGGTAAGATAAAATGGCGGCTGGTGTGTGCGTACATGCAGGCCTCTCAGGTGGAATTTCAAAGTTGAAGAAAAAAACTGTCTCTTCCACATATGCTCACGTCATCGTCTCTTCATAAACCATTTATACAGCATGTGTTTTTATTCATCACATGTTCAAGAAATTGGATGTCGTATTTGCTCTTCACATTTAGCCTGACCACAGCCTGAGACGAGACATGAAGAGGAATTAGTCGGTTAATTATGGCAAAAACTGCTAGAACATCTGAAGACATCACTTCGTGTAACTTTAGTCAGAGGTTAAAGTGATTCCTCGACTGTGCAATTCCTGTAAAGAACCATTCCTCTGAATTTGCATGTTTCAGACCATAACCAAATAAAATGAACACCATGCTACCAATAATTTTGCAACCAGTGTTGTGGTGTTCAAGATTTTTTAAATGTAATGCCCTTTGTTTTTGTCATTGGTGTCTGTTCACTACTGTGTAGTATAAAAAGCCTTGTTACAGACTCTCGACACTTGGTCTAGTTGTATGAACCACCAAAATCTATCAAATCAGTCTGTATTAAAATTACAGTTGGTAACTTTTATAAAAAATAATAATCATCTTTGCTGAAATTGTCACTATATTCACACAGCACTAAATGAGATAGATAATCTGTGAAAAAATAATCATACTACTCTGCTACTTTATTGCCTTGTAGCACTTCTAATAGCCTTACTGCACGAGAACGAAACCAGTCAGAGCCGAGTCTCTAATGCAGCTGTCAATCATGTTAATCACTACTTGTGAGCTGCTGTAAAACTAGGCAGCATGAATCAAGATTCTGTCACTGCATTGTCTATTTCTCACCTCAAAGATTTTCAGAAAAAAGTATTGTTTAGCTGCAAGATTAGAAACTTCTTAACCTGACCACCATGTTTAAGATAGTTGAACCGCAACAAAGCACTGCTGAATGGCTGGAGCAAACTTTCTCATTTTACAGCTGGTAGTAGTTGAAATTTTCCCCTATGAAATGAGACAACCCTTCAAAACCCTGACACTTCATCAGTAGTCATAGATGGCATTATAAAACATAAACAGATGCCACTTTGGCAATAATGGAATTTTAACAGTTACATTTACCATTTTTCTGGTGGAGACAGAAAAGCATGGACGTTCACAATTTGTTCACAACTTAAAGTTTCATGCTAAAAGTTGATCATACAAGTCAACCAACAAAAAAGAACACTGCTTCATTACCAGACCACTGGTGGTGCTCTGTAGGCTAATGTTAGCAACCTGTGCTCCCACACTGCCACTCTCAGTCTACAAGACTGAGAAAATATAATTTAATTCACTAGGCCAACTGCCGGTAACGTTTAAGATGGACATTTACTTGAAATGTACTCAATGCATAAGTGGATGACGTGCGACCCTGTTCTGTGGACAATAAACGAGGTGCAGCTTTCCCTCTGCATCACAGATGAAGAGGAAATACAGTGAGTGCTGGATGGAGCTATGAGTGACAACAACCCCACCCAAATTTAAGAGTACTGTCTGCAGTGAAAACATTAACCTCATTTAGGGTCCGGGTGCATGTCCGTAAGGGTTACTTTTGGTTCTAAAGGTACTATACACTGTACTATCCCCTGGCAGACTGGGTCTGTATCAGCCTAACTAGGGGCTGGCTCAAACCAGCCTGAGCCAGCCCCAACTATAAGCTTTATCTAAGAGGAAATCTTAAGATTAGTCTTAAATGTGGGGACAGTGTCTGCTTCCCGCATCGAAACTGGAAGATGGAGCCACAAAAGAGGAGCCTGATAGCTGAAGGCTCTGGCTCCCATTCTACTTTTTCACACTCAAGGAACCACGAATAACCCTGCATTCTCGGAGTGCAGTGATCCGATGGGAACATATGCTACTATGAGCCCTCAAAGCTCTGTCGTAAAGAAAAAGAGCATCTTACATTGAAACAACATTAATATTAAACTAAGATAATGTTTATTGGAATTTTTAAATCTTTATTAATAAAGAAAATACATTAGTGTTTTGTTGTTGTTGTTTATGCAACCATAATGCTGAGGATTTCTCATAACACTCAGTTTGAAGTGTGCCTCTGGAAAACCTCCATTTGGAGGGCCAAGTAGCCCATAAGCCTGCTATACATTGTGCAATTTCGGGCTCTAAAATAGTGGCCCTACATCTAGAGGTTCAAGGATGGCCGTTGTCACAGTCTTGTGATCAATGACAGCCTGGGATAAAGTCTGACAGTGTCAGAAATTTGGGATGACCATCTAATTGTATGACTGCTGTTACGACCTGCGTCTGCTAACCAACCAAAAGAAATACAGCGTGAAATGACGCACAAAGCAGCAGAAGCCTTGCCTGTATGATGTGTTCTCCAGCTCTTCCCATGATCACAAAAAGAAGGATGAAGCATGTAAGGAAAGAGCAATCTAGCAGCTAGCAAACACACACACACACACACAGACACACTGCAGTATATAGTGCCCACAAAACTTAAGGTTATGTTGTGCGTCACAGTTGGAGACCCATGCAGCATCCTTGCGCACTCAGTACGGGAAGCTGTTGCATCGTATGCTGTAGCCTACAATTCAGTAAGTGTTGTCATTGTACAGTCTGCATACATCAAAGTCAGTTTCATACCCAAGTTTATTAGATCCATGTAGCTCGGTGTAGCTTACACTAAACTTATAAGATTGCTAAACTCTCACAGTCTATAGGAGGCTTAACACTTCGCCCTACCCATCTATTCCAACAAGAATAAGGACACCCATGTAAATGTGCAAAACGGAGGGGTAGTGTAAGTGTCTAAAACCTTCCTAGTTAAACCAAGACAAATCTGTCCATTAAATAAGACAGAAATCCATTATTAAGTTTTTGAGCCAACCTGTTAACACAGACAAACATATGAGTCCAAAATGTGACCTTCTTGGAACAATATAATGGAAAAGAAGGAAATAATAAGTTTAAGTGTCAGAGACAGAGTTTAAAAATGACAAACCATGCTTAATCAAATCAGTGCCCATCTTGTAAATTAATACATGCTATTTCCAAAACTACAATAGTTTAAGACTTCGCAATGAGGTAACATTTGGGTTTAACATAGACGAAGCCCAGAGAGCCTAAAGAGGACGAAAAAAAGAAAACATGATCCCTGAATGACATTTTGTATGATACACAGCTCAGTACAATGTCTCGTAGATGACAAGCTGTTGTATGTAAAACACTGCAGATTGGACGGGGACATACGGCTGTGACAAACCAATAAAACTAACACTCAGTCTGACTGAAAGTCTGTAACAATATAACAAAATAACTTCTCCGTATGACAACACACTAGACTCAGGAGACCTCACAGATTGAGAGGCTTCATCAAACACTGGCCTTTCCCTCAGCTGCTGCACAGCGTCACTGCTCCATATCCAACAGACATCCCATCAGCCACTCTGCCATTGATTTCTTTAGTGATCAGTATGTACAGCTCCGTACGTCCTTGCACCATGACTTTGATTTTTTGATGCGGCTGTAAACACATGATTAAGTCACGGTGACTGCACCTGAAGGATATATGTAGTTCTAATTATGATTAAATATCAGGTGGAGTGACAGATGTCATAAATATTGCTCTGTTTCTAGAAAGATCTTCACTGATAGAGGAGTCTCTGAGGAGAATTAAGAGTCACGGATTTGTTTGTCTCTATAGGTATACAAAGACTGTAAGGAAAAATACTCATTAATACCTCACTAAAAATGGAGATCATTTCTGTTTCTGTTAATACATGTTTGGAGCAGCTTATTGGAACTGTGGAGCTTTTACTCTTTTAATTTGACCATATGACAATAATATAAAACAAAACCAAATCCAACAATACATACCAGGAGCTTTCTCCAAAGCAAAGGTCGTGCTGTCTATACAAGCGTGCCAAAAATTGTGGACATATTGGTACCCAAACAGTAACCATGGCTGTGGCCAGGACTTTTAAAATATTCACAATACAGAATTTGACACAGTAAATGGCCTCAGGATTAGCTGTTCAAAAAAAAAAAAATCTGGGATCTTGAGATTGCATCAACAGAGATTTATTTCCTAAATTTGTGCATCTACAAAATAATGTAAGATATCACAACTATCTTTTTTAGTCCTGACAAACAAGCTGCACAGCATGCACACAGCACATTTACAAGTAAAAGGTTCACTTAGAAATATAATCACATAACATGTACTCATTCATTCATCTTCTAACCGCTTCATCCTCTTGAGGGTTGCGGGGGGGCTGGAGCCTATCCCAGCTGACATTGGGTGAGAGGCAGGGTACACCCTGGACAGGCCACCAGACTATGGCAGGGCTGACACATAGAGACAGACAACCACTCACGCTCACATTCACACCTACAGACAATTTAGAGTTATCAATTAACCTAGTCCCCAGTCTGCAGGTCTTTGGACTGTGGGAGGAAGCCGGAGTACCCGGAGGAGAACCCACGCTGACACAGGGAGAACATGCAAACACCGCACAGAAGGGCTCCCACACCCGGGATCGAACCGGCAACCCTCTTGCTGTGAGGCGACAGTGCTAACCACCACAGCACTGTGCCGCCCCCAACATGTACTCAGACCAGAATATTATTATTATTATTATTCCATTATAATTTAGGTTACATGCAGTGCCACTTGTAACTTTTAAACCAAAAGGCATTAGAAACTTCAGTTTTCTAAACCAGTGGTTCCCAACTGGTGGGTCGTGGTCCAAAATGGGTTGGTTCATTCTGACCATAAGTGACTCACAAATGTGTCAAGTTTGTAAAAAAAAAACTGTCGAGTGACTAACAGACAGCTACTTAACAGAGACAGCAAACTAGCTGGACAAGATGGCCAAATGCAAGTATGAAGCTAAGTATATTAAACTGTGTGGACTAATGACTAAGAACAAATCTGGACCCCATAGCTGACCCAGGTGGGAACCACTGTTCACTGTTCTAAAACAAAAAACGGCCAGGCGACTGCTGATGTGTGCCTGCACAACAATTGGCATATCAGGGTATATTTGTGTCCAGTGTGAAAATGGCGTAAGGTACAGAGACACACACACACGCACATATAGAGATGGATGCTTAAAAACACAGTTGTAAGTGCTATATTGTAGGCAACTCGACTTGCTTGCGTTTCTTGAAGACGTTTCGCCTCTCATCCAAGAAGCTTCTTCAGTTCTAAATGACAGGCAAAATGAGTTCTTGGATGAGAGGAGAAACATCTTCAAGAAACGCAAGCAAGTCCAGTTGCCTACGATATTAGCACTTACGATTACCATGACCTGGATGACTGAGAATCTTCACCAACAAGTTAAAAACGCAGAAAATCGAACCTGTTCTGAAAACTTTGATGGATGACATTTTCGTAGACTGTGTGAGGTCACAATGTGAGGTCCTATTTATTTTGTGTTTCTGTTACTGCATTGCCTATGTCTTGCCTCCAGTGTTTTCAGAAGCATATTTAAGTGTACTGTTTAGCTGTAAAATGAGAACATTTGCTCTGGCTGGTGGGTGATGCTTCATTTGACTGTTTCCAACATGGTCACCAGGTCATAAGCTTTCTCATTTTACAGCTAAACAGTAAACTAAAATATATTTCTGAAAACATCTGAGGCGAGAAACAGGCAAAGCAGATTCTTGATTCATATTTGATTATCACTGCCTAGTTTGACAGTCTGACAGGGTAAGGAGCTCCTGGACCTCATTGTTTTCCCAATTTGCGTACATTTTCGGAAGCTGTTCTTCTTCTTTGAGTTAGGTGCTAACTGCTACCACCTGCTTTTTTAATCACCTGGGAATGGGTCACACACATAACACATCATTATAACATCACACTGGTCTGGCCCATGGTCCCAATTCTGCCGACTGTCCCTTTTTACACAGACGTAGATTCAGTGCCATTACTACCTCCACTGCTGGTTTAAAGGTGAGACAACTCTGTATCCCCATTCCGCGATCATACCTCATATACAGAACAGTTAGGCGGAGTAATGGTGCACTTTTTTCACCTTGCACAAGTATAGTAAAAGGAGCTTCTGAGATGCACTGCGCTTTCAAATAACTCTAATGTCTGCTGAAATATCTGATCCTCTGAGCAACTGATGTAGCAAAAAGAGCAGAAACTCCACATAGGGTTGGTGGATGGGTCAAACAAACACAGACTCTCACCCCAAGAGACCACTGTTCATGTCCTGTGCGAAAGCAGAAGTCAATGTTTGTTTTAACATTACATTATGCAACTTACCTACACCTAACTAAGTAGTTTTGTTGCCTAAACCTCACCACAACTGACAATATTAACCAGGTGTTAAAGTGTCTTTCGCCCAAGAGATGGCTGTGCGTCACACACAGACACTAAAGGATGACTTGTGCGTAAGTATAAGACACAGAGGGGACGCGACACAGCATTGGTATTTGATGACCTGGGAATGAGAATGTCTTGATTTTGTAATTACCTAGCCATAAAAAAACACAACATGATGAACTTTCCCCCTGTGGTTCAGACCGGATAAACAGCCTGTGTCTCGTATCTATTAGTATCAGTGATGATCTGCACTACTGAGTAGCTGTGGGAGAGAGAGGAACCCCGGGTTGACGAAGTGCGATGAAGACGTCACAGATAGGAAGGCTGGGTATTTTGAGCCTCTTTAAGTGGCTGCTGTTTGGAGAGACATACTGTACTCTGCACTTCAGGAACCTATAAGACAGGAAATGATGATGGTGGCTGTGGTGGTGGAGGGAGGGAGAGGGAGGAGGGGGGGACTGAGCGAGGAGGCGAATTAGCAGTGTGATTATTATGGAGTGGCAGGCCAAGCAGTGAAGAAGGGAGGAGGAGGAGGTGGTGGGGAAGGGGGGCAGGCAAATGCATATTATGGGATGTCTGTGTTGTCGGATGGGGGGAGGGGCGAAGGCGGTGAAGAAAGAAATGGGGTGGGTGGGGGGGGGGGGGGGTAAGTATTATGATCTGGCCTAGGCCTGTTTTTGTGTGCGGTGGCTCCCCCCCCTTCCACCACCTCCTTCCCCCTCACTCCCCCAGTCTATACACGCTTTGTGTGTGTGCGCGTGCATCACCATCACAGCTCGACGTGCACAGACTATGATGTATGTCGGGGAAATAGTATCTATCTTCAGGTGCAGAGTGACTCACATACAAGAAGGTAGCGAGACCTGAGAGAGAGGAGGTAGCACAAAGACACAGAGGCAGAGTGGCAGCTGGGAATTCATCAAAAAACTTGATCGGCAAACTATCTAAGCAGCACACTGAGCACAATACACTCCCTTTCCCCTGTAAATGTAAATTATTGAGGCAGAGACGGAGCCGTGAACATGTTTATGTGCAGTGGTTTGTCTTGTTTACTGCCCAAACTACAGTAGATCTTTTGCAGTGTCCTTTGTGCTGATAAAAATGTCAGCCTCTCTTGTAGTTCATCATATTCCCTGCAGTTAAACCAATTTTAGATATACATTTTGACATAGTGTGATGTTGAAACCGGATCAGTATGGATCGAAAACTGGGTGAAAAATCATTGTTACATGTTTTCACAACTGGATTTTGGATTTCGGCCGAGCTGTCTGCACTGGGACCAGTCAGACTGTGACTAGAGGGGACAAGCGTGCTCTAGCCGTGACAGAAAAATATTACAAAAGACTGGTGAGCTGGAAAATTTCCATCTCTGTGCAATTAGGCAACAAATGCCTGGAGAGCTGATTTGTAGATATTCAGTTTGTAATGATATAAAACAGAGAAATGCATGATTAAAAGAGTAATGTTTGGCATTTTTAGTCACAAAACATTAAACCTATAACTTCAGTGATCCCTGGACTTTTGATCGAGTACCACCATCAGGTTAAAGTTTTCACTCAGTACATGTAAATGCTACAGTTATAGCTTAACTTGGCCATTTAATTAGGCTACTGTCCTTGTCTCGAAGTACGACGATAGATGCCGATATGTTTTTCCGGTTGATCTGCTACGTCACAGACCAAACAATCAAGTGTTGTCCAGCTGTTCTGCCACTTATTTAAACAGGTCGCCATTCCTCCCATCAATATATTTTAAAATAATTAACTCTCTAAGCTGACACAGCTTGAACTGTGTCTCCACGTCCATCCCAAAAATGCACAGCTCTGGATGTCGATTTTGCCATGTTGTTTTTGGCTTCTTCTTCTGTTACGCATTTAATGCTGTTCAGCTACTGGGTCAAAGCCTAGGGCAGAAACTATGGAGCATGTGCAAAGGGCCTCGGCCAGTTTGGGTCCGATTGACTGTACACATGCGGGAGTAATTTGACTTTTCATGACAACTGCAGTGAATTTTTATATTTCTCACCCATTTAACTGTTGTTAAGGCATAAATTTACGCATAATTTAGGGTTTGGCCACTGTGAGTGACAGGTGAGTGCCATCTGTTAACAAGTCACTACCTCGATGACAACGTTGGTTAGCTAACGTAACCATGGTGTTACCCAGATTCACAGAGATGTCACTATTTCAGTGTGTTTTAGTTCATTAAAGTTAAATGTTTTGGTCACCTGAGAAAGGTTTGTTCAGTGTTTAGTTGTACTGAATGACCCTCTAAGGAGTCGGATGATCAGTTTGTCCAGTAAGTACATTTTGTTTTTCCTGTTTTTCACTAGCTAAAGTTAGCATTAGCATTTGCATAACATTATCACAGTATACCATAGCTGTAAATGAACTGTTCTAACCCCCCCTATGAGTAAACACAAGTCTTGTTGCTTGATAAATGATGTCGATAATAACTATTTGACTAATTATTTAAGCACCATTACAAACCAAGCCCCCCAGGAATAGTACTGGGTTTTAAAGCCATTTTGACATATAGGCCTACCCCTTTTCCACCAAAATTTGCATGTGTACATGGGTTTTAACGGCTGTGTCATGCTCAACAGCAGGCCAGAAAACAGGTTAGTAAACAACAGAAATCAGAATGGAGGCCAGTGAAAGGGTTTCTGGGGTTACTTCTTTTTACATATCACATACTTATTCAGTCTCTCTTTCAAACTCAGGGCAGAGTAGTATGGATCAACCCTGCATCTCGCTGGTAAAGCTAATAAAAAATTAGTGAGTTCACCCAGGTGTTGTATTTCCATCATTGCCAATTGGAGACAGGCCTAATAAATGCCCATGATTACGGCAGAGTCATTGACTCGGGCCTTAATGCTGATCGTAACCTCTCTCGATACATACAAATGTCAGATGTTAGATGTTAGTGGGGGTTTTTGTGCAGTGGGAAAGGGCTATAGTTGTCAAATTACAACTTCCAGGATGCCATTGAGCCTGAAAAGGCTTTTTCCCATAGAATTACATTATCAAAGAAACAGATGTAAATCTGTGGAATAACATTTTTTTTTATGTCACAACCCCTATGAAATGATTTGTTTCACTTCACTTCACGATTTGATCCATACACAGTGTTGTGGTGGTAGCTGATGAGGTGGGTGTACAACTAGGTAGATGGATGTGTTTCAGAGAAGGAAGTGAGTATAATCTCCTAGATATTCCAACAGCTTTTTGACTGATAGGTGAGTATACTGTTAACAGCCAGAAAAATAAGAAAATATTTGGTCCAACAAAAACTCAAAAGTCTAGAAGAACAGCATGACTAAATTATTATATCCCCATTGAATTTAGCAGAGCGCTAAACCGAAAAGTTAGCTGCTCAGCTGGCAAAAGTCTCCATTGCGCTTGCTCTATGGGTCAAATGATGTGGAAGATCCGGGTAATTCTTTACCTGAAAAGTCAATCTATGTATCAAATTTTGTATCCATTTTTCTTTATATATTCATGGCCTGCAGTTGCAACAGCTCTATGTTCCAATTTCCCAACATGGCTGCTGTCAACAGATTCATTTACATCGTTAATTTTGTCCGTCATTGTTTAATTTAAGACGTAAAAGTGTTTCATCTGCGCTCTACAAGGTGGTCTTAACCTTGAGAAAGACTGCCTCTGTCTACGCCAACATACTTGGATAAATCACAGTATTTATAAGTCCAAGGAGCAGCGCTGGGCTTTGAAGCCAATTTAACATAGTGGCCAACTGTGGATTTTCAAATTTTAGGTCTGTCACATAATATCATGGATCCCAAAAAGACTTTTACCATAGAAAAAGAGACATTTGGAAAACAGTGGATACAGTTTTTGATCAACACAACCTTCCTACGCGTTGATCCATTCGATCTATTAACATTTCAAAAATTGGCCCACACCATTAAATAATTTCATCCCCATTCAAGTTAGCGGAGGGCTTAACCGGAAGTTAGCTGCTTGATTGGCAAAAGTTTCTAGTGTGCTTGTTCTATGGGCCAAACGATGCAGAAGATCCAGGTAATTCTATACAAATAAGTCAAACTTTTTTGGCTTCATGTGCCCCTCAGCATCTTTCATAGGAATGAACGGGACCAGTCTCCAACGCTGTAGCCAGCTCCTTTTATACATCTATGTTCCTAACATACAAAGTGAGACAGGAACTAGGACACAGTTGGGAAAGATGACAGTGGATGAAAAGGTCACGGGACAGATTTGAACGCCGCAACATCACTAGAACCGTCTGGGACATCCGCACAACACCAATGTACCAATCTAATTTTTCACTTCTTCTTTTTGTTCTCTCCATCCGTCAGCCACTGCTGTGTGTTATCTCATGTGGCAGACATGTTGGGGGTCTGATCAAATCCATTTGCACTTTGTTATCTGGCGCAGTTTCGGAGTATGTTCTGTAGGGCACGATAGGTGGAGCGGAGATGGTGTCTGAGCAGGCAGGGGGAAGGAGGAGGGGGGACGAGGAGCAGTCAAGAAGTATTATGGTATGCATTTTGACTTACATGATAATCTGACCCCCGCCTTTAACCCTCCTCCACCACCGCCACCCCTCTGCTTATCTCCATGGCGACTTGCAGCACAGGAGCACTATTATGGTCTGTAGTCTCCCCCCACCACCACACACCTCCCTTCTCTCCACTTCCTCCTTTTTCCTTTTTCCCTCAGAAATGATATTATTATCATTATGTGATATGCAATTCTGTGAGTGTGGTGGTGGTTGGGGGGGTGGGAGGGGCGTCGAGAGCCGTGCACGAGGTTTCTATGACAACTGCCCCCAGTATCCTTCTGATTGGTGATTATAGGATGTTACCCCCCCACCACCCCTCATCCTACAACCCCCCCCTCCCCAAATGCACACATGAACACTGTGTCCATAGTCAAGGAAAAGGAGAAGTGTGGGGGAGGGGGGAAGATGCAAACCAAAAAGAGGGAGAAAAAAAGGAAGGAATGGAGAGAAAGGAAAGACAGAGAAGTTGTTTTTTTTAAGTCGGTCTTTGTGTCGGGATACAGAGAGGGAAGAGTGCTGCTGCTGTCGGCGATGGGACAAAGGAAAGGCCAGAAGAAAAAGAAAGAGATAGACTCAAAATGAGGGTGTGCTGAGTCAGAGCCGACTGTAGATCCAGAGGGAGGGAGAGGCCTTTAGCCAGAACCAAGAGAGAGGAGAGAGGGACAGCTTGAAAAGGGTTAAAAGCCAAAGAGTCGGGGCACTGCAACAATATGCTGACATGAATAATTTGTCAGTAGATTCATGAAACAGTGCCATACTGTTGCTAATTTTCCAATTTTACAGGTAAAATGACGCAATAGCATTCATGTGCATTACATTATAATGACTAATCCCCCAGTGTGTAAGAAAGTGGGCTTTTTTTCTGCACATTAAGTCATTCATAATATGTGACTAATGTAGACTCACTCTGGGAAAGTACCACCAGCTGTCATCTTTGCTTGTTTGCAAGTTTCTCTCCAAACCAGATATTCTCCTTTATGTTCTATAAACATACATTGGTTAAAAGTAGGTAGACACCACTCCCCTGCGTTTACATAGATTGCTGCAGAGATTATGCTTATTTGAAGGCCAACACAGAAGTTAACATCCACCCGATTCGCTCAAAGAAAAAAAGCCCTGTGGCAAAAATTTTTATGATACTTAACGTTTTTGTTCAGCAAGATAATCGTCACAAATGAGTACCATTTTTATTATCTTTGAAGCATAAATGCAATTGCAAGAGGTAAAAAGCTAACATTAGGCTTTAAACGAACTACACTACAGTTGCATGACTTGAAGTTGCAGGTTGTAAAGCTGTGTTCAGTGAGATGATGCTCTGTATTCTCATTTAGCCACTTGGTAGCAACTGTATTTTTTAAGGCACACAAAAGCTTCAAAATTTACAAGTGGGTGTTTACTGACACACTTTATATCGTAGAGCAAAATGTGAAAATCTCTGAAACTAGTACAGACCTTATTCAGGCATCTAACCAAAACCTGTTCAAAAAATAACCACTGACTTCGAGACAAGGGAAGCTGGAGTGCTAAAATGCTAACTCATTTCTGGGTTTTAGGACCCATTCCTGCAGCACTCTATCATGTCTGGGGTTGTTTTTGTGTGGTTTGGGTGAAGCCATGTGATTCTAATTAAGAAAAAGCTCAATGCCACGGCATAAAATGAGAGTTTTGTCCAGTGGTTTTCAACCAGGGGTCCTTGAGGGAGTTCCAGGGGTCCCAAGAAAGAAAGTTTATTTCCACTACCTGATTCACTCAGAAGTGAACCCAATGTGGATAAGAAGTATAAGAATCACTATTTTGATCATAGGTTTCATTTGCACCACAGTTATCTCCTCAACTGTGGTTGAAAACCATAGAATTCTTTTCAGGTGGATGTTCCTGAAGCAAAATCATCAAATGGAGGCCTATGACCTAATGCGTATCAATTTATGTTTGAAAAGACTTTTAAAGGTTAAAGTCTGACACCCTCCTCACATCGAAAGACAAGACAAGCTTTTCTGTCAACAGTTTTATGTCTCTTTTTGTCTTTTATGATGGTGGTCTATGGGGAAAAAGGTTTTTGGGCCACAGGGGATTTTTTTGTTCTGAAACCATGAGTGACCACTGGGAAAAAATTGGCAGCAAGGCTGAGTGGCGTTCCTGGGGACCTGAATATATCACATTTGTTTTGATCTCACACTCTCTGGACTTTAGCCTTTTGTTTTACTCTCCTCACTTATGTTTTTCTTCTTGAGCACTGGCTGAACCGCCAATCGGAGTGATTTAATTCACCGACAGTCTCGGCCGTCGACAACGCCAATTCAATATGTTGAATCAGCGTCATCGATGGTGGAGCCTGTCAGTGCATTCCGTATGATGGTGATTTCATTTACCAACGTGCTCCGCTGTCTGTGATGCCAATCCAACATGCTGAATCAACACCATAGACAGTGTAGCCTGTCTGTCAATGGCGCATGATTGTGATTTCATTTACAGACGGACTCCACGGGTCAGGACAGTGGAGCCCATCAGTGAATTTAATCACTCTGATTGGCGGATCAGCTCAGTGCATGAGAAGAGATACGGAAGTGGGGAAAGGAAACAAACAGCTAAAGTCAAGAGGGCATGACGAAAACAAACATGTTACGTTCAGGCCCCCAGGAATGCTGCTCAAATGGGCTCCACTGTCTACTGAATCAGCGTCGTAGACAGCAGAGCTCGTCTGTTAATGACATTAAAAATGAGAAGCTGACAATGGTTGATTAGACCCAATGATGCGGGACACACCACCAAGACTGAGGCAATGACTGCTCACCGACAGCCTGACCAATGGCCGACCGTTGGCCTTGTGTGTCAGGGCCTTTATCGTGCAGGTGTTGCTCCTGACTATTGTTTAAGCCTTGCTCCTACTTGTGTGTGTACAATTACGCTCCCCTTAATGTCCACATACTTTTGGCTATATACTGTGTTCTGGGTCATGAAACAGCTGTTGATTTTGGCCCTTTTTTGCACACTTGTGAGTGACTCGATCAGCATCAGCAGCGCAGACTCGTCCTGCAGTGCTACAATAACAATGCATAACTCACTCTGATGCTTCGCAGGCCCCGAATACCAAGTTCCCCATTAGCTGACATGCACGCTGTTGATTTCCCATGTGGTGAAACGTCATTCAGAAGCCTCTCTGCCACACTAAGCACAAACAGTTCTGCCTTTTCGCTCCACAGTCTAAATGTACTGCAGACAGTTAATGGTGGGAAAAAACTGTCTAGGACCCAGACGTTTTTCCCACCATTGACTGCAATGCATTTCCAAGCAGCCTGTGGAGCAAGCCTGTCTGTGTGTGTGTGAGAGAGTGTGTGTGCAGACAGCTTAACTCAGCTGTTGGCTTGGCTCTGGTACTTCTGGGCTCCCTGTTTCTTGTTTTGAGGGGGGCTTAAAGCAGCACACTTGAAGGTTTTGACTACAGTTTGACCTTTGTGACCTCCTCCCTGGAGGGCCGTGCATGGAACCTGACTTTTTAACCTCACACTGACCTGCTCGCAAGACTTTTTTTTTTTTGTACCAGCTAGCCTTGCTTGTTGGCCCTCATGTGCGCTGATGATCTTTATGGTGAGTCATGTATATAAAGAATCCATATATTTAAGCTGATAAAGCCTCATATGAAGTTGGGGGTTGCACCTGGGTCACCGGTTGTCACCCCACTTCTGGTGACCCTAAAGTGCTTTCAGAGGTGGTCACCAACCTTTGCCTTGCGTCTACATCCTGTGCAGCCGGGCTCATATACAGTACGGTGCCTGCGCATACATGCAAACATGCACACTCAAGTTAAGCAGTCATGTGGCACACACAGTTGCCATGTGACGGCTTTTCCTTTTTTTTCTCTCTCTCGCCTCCTTTCTCCTATCTCTCTCTTTTTGGAGTTATGCTTATTGAGGGATGTCAGTGACTGCGCTCATTACTATTATGGGATGCCGCACGGGGGTGGGAGGGGGGGTGAGCGTCTCCATGGCAACCCCGGTTGCTAAGGGTGTGTGGGGGGGTGTGCATGGAGGAATGGGGAAGAGACTGTAGAGGAGGGAGGGGGTGAGTTGACTATTATGGTCTGTACGTTGCAAGGTAACTATGCAGAGTGGGGGAGGGGTGAGTGAAGAGTGTGTATGTGTGAAGGGGGGGGATATTATGGGATGCCTGCCCCCTGATCTCTTTGTGTGTGTGTGTGCGCGCGCGGGGTGTGTGTAGTGTGCGAGGCAGAGAAAGAGGAGACGGCGTCGTGCGCACACACTGCCTACAAAAAAAAAAGAAAACACGGAAATATATTTAAATTATATGTATACCGTTACTTTAACATAAAGAGCTTCCAAGTATTGATTGATAGACAAAGTGAGCCCGGAGTTACTGTTTTTTGGAAGCAGTGTGATCAAGTTGTGAGTATCCCAGTTTTTGGTTTTATTGTTTGTATAAAAGAGTCAGGGTTAAGATGGTCGAGGTGAGGTAACCTCAGACGCCGGGCAGTCTTTTAAGATAAGGTATGAAAGTGTGAGAGCGGCTCGTTTCTTTTAGTTTGTCTCAAATCTGAGGCTGGCTGCCGGTCAAGCTCGGCTAGCACGCATGCTAATGGCACGGAAACTAACGATTGTGGCAAGATGGCATGTCAGCTGAACGCAGAGATGGAGTGAGTGAGGTTGCTAATCTTTGTGAGCTGTCCAACTTGATAGCCAGATAAAGTTAGATTTATTGTCCGAGAAGTCCATGTGGTGAGTGTTTATGTCGCTTTCACCGGGTGCTGTGTTTTGAATGCTCTTTGCTGCTAAATATTCACTTCCGTTTTCTTTTTTTTTTGTTCTTATTTCCCTTGTCGAAACCTGGCCGGGTGCCCGCACCTAACCAACACACCACGACTTGGGACGGACTCAAGACTGGGTCAGAACTCTGGATTATCCGACAAACAAATAACTTTATTTAGTTAGCTAAACTGTTAGCTAACTAAATAGAAAGTTTTCTGTTGTCCGCTATGTCTGGAAGCGAGGATGACAGAGATGATTATGGAGCCCCCGAGGACCGGTTAATGCACGGTAAGACAAGGCTCATTTGTTAGCCGACACTGCTAATGTTCACACTGGTTGTAGGCTAGCATCACGAGCAGATGTGTGTGTTTTTTGACATTAGTATCAATCATGTTTCGTTAGCAATGCGCTCGCTAGTCAAAGCTGCTAACTACCGGGTAGCTAATGTTCGCGGCAAAACTATCAAACTCGCCTTTCTTTCTTAGCGGCGTCGCTGCTGTTTAAAAAACCCTTCTTTAAAAATCACGCTTTTACCCAAACCACAGCCAGGGGCGATGTGGCTGATAGCTGCATTGTCGTGAAGTCACGCCGACTCACCGGCATGTTCCCGGGGCCTAACGTTAGCCTGCTACCGGTATTATTTACGTGTCGATGACAAGATGGAGGCAGCCAGTTAGCTTGGAAGCTGGCGGATGACGTTCTGAAGCGCTCCCCTCCTCATGGCCGGCGCCTTCGGTTTGAGTGTGAGGAAAAAGTACAAATAATACAATATAATCCAACCACATCTAAAACATGTCTTAACCGTTGTATGTTCTCAAACATCCGCTATTTATATAGACTGGTCAGGTCGAAGATCACACTGTTTACAGTTTGTATAATATCGACGAGCACGCGCTTTGTACACGGCGGAACCATTGAGAACAAGAAGTCCTGCAAGTTAGCTTCAAGTGCTAAAAACGACTAAACAACCCGCATTTCATTCATCAAATAGCTCAAACTTTTATCATTCCGTCAAGTGATGCTGCATAAACAAAATATGGTGCAAACAGGAACACACCCCTAACAAAAGATGTGCAAATCGGGTTACATTTTCGGATCCTAATGCACGTGATTGTTCTGATTGTTCCTCAATACAGGCACATTAATTGTTGCTCGACCATGCTTGTCCTGTGTCATCTCATATCAGACACTGCAACTGGAAATACATCAATGCTGGGAGAAGTATTCAGATATTAAACCTGAGTCTAACTACCACAGTTACAAGTCAAAGTGCTGCATTCAAGGTGTTGCTTTATTAAGGCCCAGGGTTGGATGAGCTACCTTAAAGCCACACTTTAGTAGAAGTACAGGTATCTTAGCAGAAAATGACTTTGGTAGAAGTTGAAGTCACCTCTTAGCAGTGGTGTAAGGTACCAAAGTGATAATACTTTGTTACAGTACTCAGGTGTTTTTGGGAGCATCTGTACTTTACTTGAGTTGTTATATTCTGTCAGCGTTAACTTATACTCCAATACGTTTCCCAGAAGCATCTTAGTTATTACAATATAGAGAAGAAAGGATGGATGGGAAAATGAAGCAATGGTAGGGAAGGAAAAACTGGATTTTCTTCTTAAATCCTGTAAGTTGTGCAAAAGACCTAATACCATAATATAGTGATAGGTGACTTTAACTTCCACCAAAGTTATTTCTTGGTAAGATATTTGTACTTTTACTTAAGTGCAGCTTTCAGATACTTCATCTACCTCTGTCTATTAGAATATTACTAGAGTAAAAGTTAGTGTCTGATACCACCTTTACCTAGGAATTAAAGTAATTTTAGGATATTAAATGTACTTAAGTATTGAAAGTTAAAGCAAAAGTAAAGGCTACTGATGATAAAGCAAGCGGTCAGAATTTTGAGAATTACATAGTTTATTTCTATGTAACCAGTACACCACCTTAAAAAATGGGCCGTGCATTACATATGGAATAAGAGGGTCTTTTTCATAATTTGAAGGATTTAAGATCAACATCCAATTTTTCCTTCCCTCTTATTCCTTCCCATCCTCCCTTCCTTGTTTTGTAGGAAGTGACAAAGATGTTTAGGGGAAATGTATAGGAGTAAAGTATACATTTATTTAAAGAATGTTGTGGAGTATATGTGAAAGTTGGCAGAAATATACAAACTCAAGTAAAGATACTCCCAAAACATACTTGAAACAAAGTACTTTTATTGTGTTACAATAAACCACTGTAGAGGACACATGTATTAGCATAGAAACATACTTAAAAGTACCAACATTTAAAGTATTTATTATGCTGTTGGCCGCAAATCCAAATATATTTTTGGATTATTAATATTATTGTTGCATTAATGTGTTCATTGCTTCAGTGTTGCAGCTGGAAAATGTGAAGTTGATTTTAATTACTTAGTACACTGCTGGGTAGTTTAATCTGTAATAATGCCTCAGAATGCATTGGCTTATTATATGTCGTTTTAATCATCTAGATCTTTATAGTAACTAAAGCTGTCAAAGAAATATAGTAAAATGTACAATATTTCCCACTCGAGAGTACCTCAAAATTGTACTTAATTGTTGTGCTTGAGTAAATGCAAGTTCAAGTCACAATTGGAGCTGCAACAAACTTTCATCATTGATTAATCATTTAGTCCATACATTTTCACAAAAAAATGTCCACAGTTTCCCAGAGTCCAGGTTTATATAATCTGATGTTTGTTTTGTGCAGCCAGCAGCACGTAAAGCTAAATATAGAACAATCATAACAATTTTTTTTTTTCAAAAACAGTGTCACAAAGTGCCTCACAAGGCAGCAAGATAAATCATACAAGTCATTAAATCTAGTTTTTAAAAGAAAAACAGATAAAGACATACCAATTTGGTGTATAAAACTAAGGAAATAGAAGACAGTTAAAATGAAATTAGAACTCAAGTACAATTAGGAAAGGGTCTTTGATAAAAAGTATGTTTTAAGAAGGGACTTCAAAGAGATAACTGAACCGACCAACCTGATTCCCCCGGGCAGACAGTTCCAGAGCCTTGGGGCCCTGACAGCAAATGCTGGGATATTTTACAATGATGTAAAGCAGAGAAAAGTGGCAAAACTTCACTTTAGAGAAGCCGGAACCAGAAATGATAAATGTCAGTGCACAAAAAACGGCTTGCAAAAATAGTTACTAATAATCTTCTGTTGATTGGAATAACAGCTTCATCGCTTTAATTGTTTCAGCACAAGCTTTTATGAGCAAATTGCAAATCAGTTGTAAGTCTTTCAGGTGTCTGTGCTTACCATTACATTTACACATTAATGCAACATTTTCCTTTCATAGCTTTGTCAACAGTGCTTTTCATGCAGCTTAGAAAAAAGGCCTTTCTGATGCCTGTTTAGTTGTCATTCTAAGATTCTACCTGGTCAAAGTGAAATAGAGTTGCGAAATCTCAATCTTTATGACTACCTCGAGTCCAAGTCTCAGATGGACTCAGATAATTTTAGATGCTTTTAGAAAATGGGGCCCCGGTTTTTAAACAAAACACTATTCTCAGAATATTATGTAGATCACAGTGAGTAATCAAATATGATTATTTTCCCCACCTGAATTTCCAGTTATGCGCACACACACGCATACTTACACACAGCTTGGTCTCCTTTATATGACCTAAAAAGCTCATCACATTAATGCTTCTTCCTCACCAGGTGCATCTTAATGGCTTCTTGCCATTTACTTTTTACCATAGTAAATTACATTAATAGGCTCTGAGTGCCACACCACTTCACTCTGGAGCCACTGAGGCAGTGCCAAACAGTGGACTGGGATCCTCTCTGTCATAAGGCCTGCAGGAGGGTGTGGTAATTATAATGACTAATCAGTTGTAAATTACAAGTTTAACCACTAGAGCAAAACTGATTTGAATCACCCCCTCCCCCTGAGGCTAAGTTGTAAAATGGGGTAGTAACCCAAACCGCTATCCTAGTCTCTACTAGTCATGGTTCTCGGGGTGCCTGTTCGTTTTTATTCTAGCCATCTAATCATGAACCACTTAAATGACATTTGACACCAAGTGAATGTGCTTGCAGCCTGGCAGGGGTGGAGAGAGGGCTAAATTATCCTGCTCAAGTCAAGACTTTGTTCCCTGGCTTGAGTTGAAAAGCAAAGAGTAAGTTAGTTGTTCACAGCAAAAGAGAAATTGTGCTGTCCTGAGTAGGAATGCACTGATCTGACTTACTATGCTCCTGATACAGTACCTGGGCTCTGAGTATAGGCCAATACAGAGAGCTGATGCAGCTGTTGTTTAATTATAGGGGCTCTAAGCAAATTCAGAGCATGATTCTCAACATGGAAGTGGCTGAGCCGGCAACTAGCAGCAAACAGTGCTAACTCTATAAACAGCGCTAAACAACTGCAACAATGCTGACAGAGCTAACAGTGTTAACCAGGGGTGAACTGGAGGGTGAGTGCTGCACTTGGCGACGATGCCGTCCGGATAGTAGCAGTAGGAGCGCAGTGCAAAGCGGCAGCTATGAGCCAGCCAGTGTGATACCCACATGCACTAACATGTACACTGGACCGGATCAGCTTACCACGATAAACTGCAGAGAACTTCCAAATACTGCACACATGGCGTGACAAAGCATGACTTTATCCTCTCCTTAGCACATCATCACTCCGCTTTATGTTTACACTGTACAGTCACTGGGCATTACTAGAATAATTACATAAAATAATAGACACTCAGTGGGCTAATTTTATATATTACATTTCATTCCATTCTTTGTAAACAATACATTGTCACCATTACAACATATTGTCATGCATGTTTTGTTTTACTGTCCTGCCATTCCGTCAAACTGTTTTTTCCCTGTGAAGTCCATAAGGCGTTGTCTGTCTGCCATTGGCCTGACTCCATGTGAACGCAGCATAAGTAACCTCAATCAATATTTCACCTCCTCATTCAGCCACAACAGAAACAATACTGCAGACTAAAAAAAAAATCAAAATACAAGCACACATGAGAGAAGCTGCTCAATGACAGGAAGTTGTTAACCTGCCAGTAAACAAACTGATCCAGCCAAAGTTTACCAGCTAGTCTTTTGTTTACGGCAGGATATGCAAGTGTCTGCTGATACACATGCTACCCTCACACGTCTCTGTTAAGTAACGTTATCACGCGGCCCATAAACACCGACGCACACGGCTGCTCTTATCTTTGTCTTTAACCATGAAATGTCTCTGCTGGCCTGATTCTGTAGACGATGAGGAAGACGAGATCTCAGAGAACGAGACTCCGAAGGTGAAGAAGAAGAAGAAGGCTAAGAAGAGCAAAGAGAGCAAGGGCAGCAAGAGGAGGTCGCGCCGAGAGGTAAGGATGCAGATTGTGTTTGTTTGTTTGTTTGTTTGTTTGTGTGTGTGGTCTCTTACTGTAGCTACAGCATAAAAGAAAAAATGTGACAACTTTTTAATCACATGTCCCAGATGATGTGTTCAATAGAAACTAAAACCCGGACACTGTTACTTAAGCTTCACACACAATAAAAAGCATAACTGCCCGCAGACTTAGATAATCTTCTCATGTAGGCAAAACAGCCAACAAAGTCAAATATGCTTGAAGTAGTTGGGAGTGTAATATGCTCAAGACTTTCTTCCTGTCTTCATTTGGTAGAATTCAATGGATGACACTGAATCATATTTCATCTTTCCCTTATGAAATACATTTTATCTTGCAGTATTTTATAGTCTTATTAGAAAATTTTGTCAAATTTCAGCAAGAGATCTATTTCCCTTTTATCTGATCATTCTTGAACATGAATGTCTCAGCTTGATAAGTTCTGTCTTTGCCATCCGTGTCCCAGGAGCTTCCCATGAGCTCCCCGGAGCCCATGGACGTGGGCGGGGTGGACGAGGGTGAAGATGGTGGCCCTGCCCAGCGTTCTGACAGCGAGGGCAGCGACTACACTCCAGGACGCAAAAAGAAGAAGAGAGCCAGCAGCGGCAAAGAAAAGAAGAGGAGCAGTACCGGCGCAGAGAGGAGCAGCTCCAAGAAGAAAGAGCCGGAGCCTGAGGAGGATGAGGACGATGATGACGACGACAGCTCGGTGAGGAAAACCAGGCAGGGTGTTTGAGGGGTAAAAGCAATATGTTGTAGTGAAGTTGCTTACACAAGAATTAAGATAGGAAGCATTTATCTTTATTTCACTACTGTAAAGATGGTCTTTTCATAAAGCTACAATGTCTATGCAGTACAAAGATGCATATACGTTATAAATTGGTGCTATATGACGGGAGGAAACACAGAAAAGGGCTGTGGCATTTGCGTTTGCTCAAGAGGTAGAAAACCTACAACTACCAGAATGCACTGCTCTGCACGAGACCATTAAATGAAATCCCACATCGTGCATCCCTCGTGGGTACTACAGACAGAGTACCAATTCACGTGAAAACAATAATGCCAAATTTGAGTAACCGAATACTGGGAGCATGTCTGCGTTAGAGAGTAAGTTAAAGAGTAAAGATAGGGAGGGCACAAGACCTCTGTACAGCTGCAGCTTATTCTAGTCACAGTGATGCTGGGCCACGGCAAGCAGATAAACTTTTCAAATTTGACACAGACAATATTTATGATGCAGAGCTGGGCAGGGCAACATGTCTAACCTGGGAACACACCAGGTCAAACACAAAATATATCCAAATAATTAACTAAATAAATACAAACAAATAAATATCGATGTTGAAATTGCGAAGTTTGGACTAAGAATTTTTAATGCTAAAATTACATTTTTGTTATTGCAGAGAGAGTGATAAACTGAAAAAAGGTACCATTGGGTGCTGAATTGCAGGTACTGGTATCAGTTAAAATGTGAACAGTACCAAACCGTCTGTAAAGTATGCGAGTTGTAGTAAATGGGTCAAAACATTCCAAACCGCAGGTATGGTCCTTTTCTATAGTGTGATGTGTGACAGCCAAACCAAACGCTGCACAAACGTGAAATCGCTTTGTTCACCTTTTCTACCAACCAGATTTCTTTCTTTTTTTGTATTATAACTTTTGTCTCAGCCCCATCTTTGCCCCATGATGAACACCTATTGACTGTGCACCTGTAATGGAGTCCTGCTTTGACAAACAGAGGCATGATATAAGAGACGCTTTAACAAAGAGCTGCGTCTGGTCGACTCAAAGCCCGGCGGCCAATAGGGGGCCTTGTAGTTAATGACACTTATGCAAGGGGTGGCGTGGTGTGTGAAGTGTGTGTGTGTGTGTGTGTGTGTCTGGGGCGGGTGTTGTAAGGCATATATGCTGTTACCATGGCAACCCCACCTAGCGCCGACTGCACTGCGCTCTTGACCCTTTTTCTGTTTTGGTTAGATAAACACATTTTGATTCATTGTCAGAGCCACTCTCGATCCGTGCTCCTGCCAGTTCTGTAAAAACTAGGGAATGGAAAGATGGTTTTGGTGAAAGGCTGGTGGTGGTGGTGGAAGAGGACGTGGAGGAAGGTGCAAGGTGGTGCAGTTGACATCAGGCTGGTAGTTGATGAAATTACTGCTTACCTGCTCCGGGCCTCTAAACTGTACAAATAAAGCTCCGCTATGTTAAAAAGTGGTTTTATTGGCCAACAATATTTACAGGTTGAATAAAATTTAGAGAGAAAAACAGCAGTTTAGACAATACAGAGTGATGTATCAAAACATTTTGTGGCTCCAGTTACCAAATTGTGTTTGATTTGCTTCTTCTTTTAGTTCTTTGTAACAATGAACTGAACATGTTTGTGCTTTTGGACTGTAAGTTAAACAACGGAAACAATTTGAAGATGTCAACTTCAGCTTTTCCTCCATGATCTGTCACTTCACAGACCAAACAATGTCAAAAGTAACAAATAATTGTTTTGATTGAGCAAAAGTGAGATTAGAGCGTTCAGGTCACAGTAGGTGTGTTTCCATCCACCTGTTTTCAGTTCACGCATTAAAGTGGAAATGTCACAAATTTGAAATATAGCCAAAATGCTTTTAATGTTGGTGTATCGATAAAGGGTAAATGTGACTAAATGCAGCAAAAAACACTCGGCAGATAAATTACGTTCTGTCATTGCATTGGCCAATGAAGCTTTCTTCGTCGTCTCTCGTCATTTCTGCTCACTGCTACTATTCGTCATTTTTATTTCCTTTGTTTGAGGTTTGAATTGCTCCCTTTTGATTAAATCATCTTGTTACACCTTCCTCTTTTGCAGTGGTATAACGACTGGAGAATTAATGCCACCTATGCCAACTCCCTATATTCACATAACAGTAGTGGAAAAGTACAGAAATGTGTGTTTTCTTTTTCAATTTTCTGAAAAGTTGTTTAAAATTTGCACTTCATTTAGATTGAAGCAGAACTGTTGACATGAAACAGTAAAAATCTGCAAATCATCAAACTTGAAAAGCTTGAAACACCAATTGTTAAAGGTATATTGGAATACTTTATTACTGTGTGTATACATTATTGCTGGCGAAGGTGAACCTGAAACCAAACACCACCCCTGCTTGGCATTTCACCTTGCTATATTTGTGTTATTTTGGCACTGTGTCCACGATTTTTGTCACTTTTTGTCCTACTTCGCTACCTTTTTTTTTTTTTTTTTTTTGAGATTTTTTTTGGGCCATTTTGCCTTTACTGGACAGGACAGGTAAGCGTGAAAGGGGGAGAAAGAGAGGGGGGGTGACATGCAGCAAAGGGCCACAGGCTGGATTCGAACTCGGGCCGCTGCGGCAACAGCCTTGTACATGGGGCGCCTGCTCTACCACTAATCCACCGACGCCCCTACTTCGCTACCTTTAATTAAGTTCTGATCTTACCAGTGCGCTGTGCCCGGGGAACGTCCTGAAAACAGAAAAATAAGAGGAAAATAAGAAAATCCAGGCTCACACTTCTAGTGGGTCATCAGTGATGATTGAGAGGGACTACTTTGGTATCAGTCTGTACATTGTTTTAAGGAAAATTGTAGTGAGTAAATCATAGTACATCTTCAGGGTTTCAGGAATCCTTATGGATTCATACAAATTTTTGTGACATTTGTTTGCATGCTTGTTGTTCATTTCTGACCTCAAACCTCACAACCATGCAAATGTGGTCCAGTAATTAATATGAATTAAAATAAAATGAACAAAAGAAAAAAAATCACCATTATTTTCAACAGAAATTCACTTTCTGTGGAAAAAACTATTACACCAGCGACGATGTCAACATCTGTGTCTTAATAGTTTTGTATGATGTGAAGCAAAATAATGGCTGTTGCTGACACGGGGGGAGAACAAAGGTGTTTTTGTACGAGGCGGAAGGTTCGGCTTTTGTCATGCACAAGGACACAGCAGCGCTTTTTAAAAGCTTTACATGGAAATGGTGCAGTCCAGTTTGTGTGCCCCAGATCTGCACTGAAAAGCCACAGCTGGTCCCACGTGTGAGTCAGCCATTCGGTGCGTGATCTGTCAATGCTGTAATCGTCCTCAGCAGGAGCTTCTCACGTAAAGTTTGTTTGTTATGATAAAAAAAATGTTCAGAGATGCACCCGGCCCCAGTCATGTTGTGTCCTAAACATATTGAATTATGGGCAAAACAACTTTGCACATGTAAGGTCTGCTCAACCAGGTTCTCCACGCTCTGGTCATCTAATCAATTGATCAGATTAGTATTGACAATTCCTCACTAACTCGGTAAAAATGGTTGTGAGAAAACAGGCTATACAGTGTATGTATGTAATGTTGCTGTCTTAATTTACTGTAGACTGTTATGCTCTCTGTAATGTTATGTAAAAGTTTTATGTGACTCTTCAGTAGCCATGCATTTCAATAAGCTTCAGATATTTGGGACAGATAGCTGTTGACCCAGGGTCTAATTTCCTTGGTTGTTTACCCTCGGGTTTCTTTTTATTTTAGGTCTGCATCATGTCACAATTATGCAGTCCCTCTTTTCATGGCCTCTTTCATTTTCCAGTATTTTTAGATGGTTTTTGTTTTGGAGTGAAATTACAGAACCAAGTAAATGTATTTATTTCAGTTTATTTTTGTGTACTTAAAGTCAAAGGCAACCTGTTCCAGTGAGAATAAGGTTCCCACAGATCCTTAACAAGGCCTTAAAAGGTATTGAAATGTCTGAACTCATTCTTTGACATAAATGTTTAAAAAATGTAAAGCCATTGGAAGATGGATTTTATAAAACGATTTTATCTGAGGCTGGATTGTAAAATCTCAAAATAATTGGTAATATCTACTTTCTGTGTATTTAATTTATCAAATGCCTCTCGAACTGCACCCAAAAAGGCATGTTTTGTGTCATAATAAATATTTGGGCAAAATTGTCCTCAGCCCTAAATAACTGATGCTGATCAATGTTTTTTTTTTGTTTTGTTTTTTTTTCTGGTTACCGTAACATTGTTCTTAAATGTTATGCCTAGTGACATTTAACAAGTCTTGAAAAGTCTTACATCTTCTATCCTTCAGTCTTTTTTAAACCTGTGTCCTGCAGTTTAGTAATGTTTTTATATCTTTTAATATTCATTTTCTCTTATCCCTCTGATATTAATGAAGCTTCTTCTGGTTGGTTGTTACCTGTAGGAGCCGAAGTCGTCGTCCCAGCTGCTCGATGACTGGGGAATGGAGGACATCGACCACGTTTTCACAGAGGAAGACTACCGCTCTCTGACCAATTACAAGGCCTTTAGCCAATACGTCAGGTAGATACTTACACAAAATCACTAGCTGACTGAGTACCAGACAACTGTTCATATATCATAAGAAATATGACTTATTTGTGTGATGCTCTTGAATATTGTTTTTCCAGGAGAGGGGTTTTGCATGTTGTACTGGTTATCTTTATATTTCATACTCCTGTGACAAGTTGTGGTTGAAAGCTGTAATTACACTTGCATCTGCCGAATGTGTCAAATATTCACAGTCATCATGTTTGAAGATGAATCAGATCACATATTGAATTTGTATTTCTCTCGAAGGCCCCTCATTGCAGCCAAGAACCCCAAGATCGCTGTGTCCAAGATGATGATGGTTCTGGGTGCCAAGTGGCGCGAGTTCAGCACCAACAACCCCCTGAGAGGCGCTGCTGCTGCCAACGCAGCACTGGCAACTGCCAACGTTCCGGCTGCGGTCGACACCATGGTGGCGGAGGTCGCCCCGGCTGCTGCAGCACCGCCAGCCTCAGCAGAGACTCAGCAGCCACCTGCAGTGCCACTACGCAAGGCCAAGACAAAGGAAGGCAAAGGTACAGTGGGGAGGAGGGACCAAATTAAAGAACAAGATCTGAAATATCAGAGCTAAGTTGGATACCACAACCAAAACATGACTCATTTTTCAGCTAGAGGAGCAATTGGTACAAATTTCTATCAGGGGAAGTTGCAGTTCAGACAGTTTGTGGTTCTCTGAGTGACTTACCTTTGTCTTTCTGTTGTGTGCTGGCAGGTCCCAACGCCCGCAAGAAGTCAAAACCTACACCTAAACCACAAGAGAAGAAGAATAATGCGAAGACCAAGAAAGTGGCTCCTCTTAAAATCAAACTGGGAGGCTTCAACAGCAAGCGGAAACGCTCATCAGTACGATTCCTCCCTCTCTACAAACACTTATGCACCTACATACATACATACATACATACATACATGCAGTTGAGATGCATAAAGCAAACTGTTCTGATACAAGAAATATGTCTCTCACCTTGTACAGAGCGAGGAGGATGAGCCCGATGTGGACAGTGACTTCGAGGACGGCAGCTTGAACAGTGTCTCCGTCTCAGAGGGATCCAACAGCCGCAGCAGCCGCAGCAAAAAGAAGCTGTCCAAGAGCAAACCCAAGAAGAAGAGAGGTACGTCTGCAAGCTCTGGGTGAATGAGACAGTCAGTCAGGTGTGTTTCCATCTGTTTTCCTATGTTTTTGTCTCTCTGTGACCTGTGGGAGCAACAATTTTTTAAAATTGGTATTAGTATTGAGAGAGAGCGCTGTGGCTGGCAGCGATGAAACAGGCCGCAGTGTAACCACTCGGGGCAGGTGCACTATGCCTGTTTATGTACACTAAAAGTGCTTGTCTTTGCCATTGACAGGATCAGATTGTTATTATCAGTGTTTTGTTTTTTTTTTCAACTTTATGAACAGGACCCCATCGAGAAATGAAATGTTACTTTTTCACATTGTCAAAAACTGTTGTTTCCACGAGTCACTCAGACACAAAAAAATGGGAAAATTGGGTCCAGGTTGTCGTTCCCCTTCAAAATTCTTGTGAAACTTAATATGGAGCGTCTTCAGCTTTTGTACTGTGACATATTTCCCAGTGAAACTGAATATTTGAGCGGTATACAGTTGGAAGAGGAATTTAAACCAACTCCTTTGCTATTGATTGGACTGCTAAAAAGTGTGAAGGCTTAAAGTTTAGCATGATATAGAGCTACAGCGGACTGTTAGCGCCACTTGCACCACACCTCCCTCCCACCTGTTAGATTGGGAGGATAAGGGAGAGATGAATGAATTAGACCTCCGCCACATTGTTTTGGAAATGAAAAGAAAGGTTTTGCCCATGGATTTCCATATGCACATCTTTTCCTATTCTTGCAATGTTGCTCTGTTAGCTACTACAACACACAAACGGTGAAGCATTATGTGACCGTTGTGGCTAGTTAGTCAAAGTCTCATTTGATTGGATGACCTTCTGTAAAAGACAGGAATTTTGATGTAAAAATACTCTGATACTGATTTTTTTTTTTTTTTGGACATATATTTGGTATATAACGAGATAAATGAGCAGTTAACACAGGGACTCAGGATTTAACTGGGAAAATGCATTTAGCATTTCATGGGGACTTAAAATTCAGTCGTTTTCTTTGTCCGTCATCATCATCCTCTTTCGTTTCTCATCTTTCCATCAGGGAAAGTATAACCTGTGGGAGTTGAACTTTTGACTTGGGCAGTTTCATGCTTTACCTGATGAGTCAGAGCTCTACCTGATGAGGTGTGAGCAACTGCAGATTTCAGGTTAAACACACAGCGGTGAGCGTTAATGACTGCATGTAGGGTAAAGCATTAACAGTCTGTGGAATGCACAACAACATGAGGAGGTGTATGTACACACGCACGCACACACATTAGTCACTGTGACTGAGTCAGCTGAGTTATGAGTATATTTAGAAGGACAACATCTTGGTCTGGGTTGTCGCCTACTGACACATCCTCAGAAGCCGCTCTGATGACATCGCAGATGTATTCAGATCGGCAACTGAAAGAGGTCAAGGCGTCCTCATGGAGACGCCGCTGCCTCTCTGTGGAAATCCTTTTAACAGATGTGGTGTTTCGTTTAGTCGGTGCGGACTGAGGTGAAAGGTTACACGAACATTTAGCTCTTAAAATCTGATTTCTCTGACAAAATAAAAAACTCTTAGGTGTGAGTTTTAGCTGAGCATTAGAAATATTAACCAAATATTAGGCAATGAGCATTAAAGATCAGTTTACTCAGCCAAAACAAATGTTTATATTTTCGTTGTGAATCCCTTCAATTTCAGTCTGTCGGTGTTACTGTGGAAATGTGTTGTCGAAGGGGGAAAAAATGACTCACCGTGTGGGTTTTCCTCTCACAAACAACATAAACAACACAGCAGAATGTCACAAACACTGCGCCTGGATCACAGCACATATATCACATCCTGCGCTTTGGTTAAATGTGAGATGTTTGGAGGTGTTTTGGTTTTAAAAGTGTGCTCTCTTCAAATCAGAAGCTGAGGACGGTGACGGTTATGAGACCGACCACCAGGACTACTGTGAGGTCTGCCAGCAGGGTGGAGAGATCATCCTGTGTGACACGTGTCCTAGAGCGTACCACATGGTCTGCCTGGACCCCGACATGGAGAAAGCCCCCGAGGGCACCTGGAGCTGCCCGCACTGTGTAAGAAACAAGCTCATACCCTCAGGTTTTAACCTCATAACTGACAGCTACTTAAAGGAATACATAACACATACATTTTTGAGTTTCAGACAATGGCACCTCGTGGCAGAAAAGACACTTTTTAAACATCGACTGCAGTATAATCCACATTTTTGGCATTTTATGTATGTTACAGAAATACTCCACCCACAAAATATAATTTGTGTATGAATTACTCGCCCTGTTTTACCTTGAATTCCTGAAGAAAAATTTGTTTTTCTTGCATGCCTCCAGGGTTAATGATGAATCCAAAAAACAGACATTTTTGGATGTAGTGAAGTCATAGGGGTCAGTGTTCAACAGCAAAAAATTTTCAAAATATTCATTTACAAACTCTCACACAACTCATACAGTATAATTTAAGGTTACATTTACACTGATATGTTTCCTTTTTAAAATGCATAACTATTGTCACATTTACACCTAGCGTCCACTCTACTCTAGTGTCTTGGAACCCCGAAAATGGAGACCTGTGAAAAGCAGCTGAGCCCGTTTCAGTTTGAAATCTCTGGGGTTGTGATTTAGTCTAGACAGGCAAAAACAGACTTTTTAAAACAGTGACACAGACACCTACATTGACTTCCTGGTTGGGTTTTATTCCTCACAATGTGTCAGGCTAAAACATTATAGCTGTGCCTACATACCTTTTTGTAATGTCATCCATCTTGTGTGGGTACTCCTTTCTCACTGCCATGGCTACCTCCACACTAGATGATACTCCTGGTACCACTATTACATCATCGTTTTTGCTTTGCAATGACTCCCAATCTGTTTTCCACCACCATGACTGGCTTATACTCTTGTGTTACTTTCAGTAATAGTTCCACCTCGTCGTCAGTCCAAGCACTGAAATCTCTGGCCTTGTTTTTTGCCATCTTTTTAGTTTTATCTGTAACTAAGCAACCATCCGTAGACAATCTGCTTCGTGATAAAACCAGCACACGCATGCCCAGTGTTAATGTATGGTCATGTGGTATGCGTTTTCAGGCGTGTTGGTGTGTACAGAGACTATTTCTGAAACAGTACTAAAATGTTTGTGTGTACAGAGTTCGGTTTTTTTAAATTTTCAAATGCCATTTTTTAAAAGAAACAACATATTAGAGTGGATGTGGCCTAAGTCGTTTGCTCAGTACTTTCCAGCAGATAGCCCCTTCTGACGGGGAACTGAAGTAAAAGTGAGACTTATCTTTGCTCTCTTCAAAGCCAGTCTCCACTGACAAAAACAGAAATTCTGCCTTGCTGAACATAGGAGCTGCTGGTCTACCACTGCCTCCATCATTTGGTTCGTTTGATGCATCTGAACCTACCCTTTAAAACACCAAAGTCACACAATAATACAAACAATTTACCACCCTTTCTTACAGCAAAATTAGCACGTATATACAGGTTTTTTAATAGACTCCTTTCCCACTGCCAGTAGACCAGAGGGGTGCACAGCAAATACTGAGGATACAACTGGATAAATGATACTTGGATTATACTGCATGTTTTGTGTGAGAGTTTGTAAACGGATGTTTTGATAAAGTGTTACTGTTGTTAAACGTGGTCCCAATTTATTTAATTTGATCAAGACTTTCCTCCATTATTGGATTTTTCATTCACCATGGAGGTATGTGAGAAAAACAAAGTTTTCCCCACATATTCAACATAACATGAGGTGAGAAATTCATGTACAAATGGTCACTTGGGAGGTGAAGTATTGTTTAAAAAGGCTCCAAACACTCATAGTTTCTCCACAAGTCCTGAAACTAGAACAGAATCAATCTCGGTGTCAGCTGAAAACAGAATTAATTCATGAAGAGGGATTAGGAGACTTTTTTTTTTTTGCAATAAATGCTCTCAGTGTGATATTAAAACATCTTCACAGCAGTTATTAACTTATTTATTTCATCTCATTAAAACCAGATCAAAAACCTCAAAACATGATGTTTTTCTAGAACTGGAGCGTTGTGTTTAAAGTAAAAAAAAAAAAAAAAAAACACCTGAATTTTTCTTTTGATTCCAGGAGAAGGAGGGCATCCAGTGGGAGGCCAGGGAGGAGGCCTCAGAAGGCGAGGAGGACAACGGCGACACTGGAGAGATGGAGGAGGACGACCACCACATGGAGTTCTGCAGGGTGTGTAAAGACGGAGGAGAGCTCCTCTGCTGTGACTCGTGCCCCTCGTCATACCACATCCACTGCCTCAACCCTCCACTCCCAGAGATCCCCAACGGAGAGTGGATCTGCCCCCGCTGCACGGTGAGTCGCCAACAGTCAGTCAGGGTCAGCCGGGCTGATTGATGTGATGTTTGACCTGTCAGAGCAATGACAGCTGACTCGCAGGAAAGTTTGTTCATCAATCCAGTGGTTATTTGTGCTCTCTCTGCCCAGCGCTGCTTGATTGGAAAAAGTATTTTATGGATCCGGGGGGTATTTCTGTGCTTGTTTATGTCAGCACGGCTCGATCAGTGGTTTACAAAAACAACCCTGGTTTTATTCCACAAAAAACTCAAGAAACCAAAGCAGAGCTACATTTAGGGAATCTCTGTGTAACCAGGTAAACACGAAGCAGATTTTAATGCATCCATCACAACCACAGCAGCCAAATGACTCCAATGAATTGTGTATGGAAATCCTGTGATTCTGCGTTTTGTGACACGTTTAGAGAAATTTAGTGCATTAAAAAAGAGCTGCAAAAATTATTTAGAAAGCTGAATATGTCGATCAACAGAAAATAATATATGAACGATGAACGATGTATGAAGATGTGCATAAAGTGTTTTAATACATAGGAGAAAATAAGCAAATTAATAAGTAATCTGCCAGTTGTTTTCTTGATTTCTCATTTTGTTTATAACATGTCACTACATAATAAAAAAAAAAATTCCATCACAGTTCCCTAGAGCTCAAGATGATGATGTCATTTCTATGCATTGTTTCTACCTTACCAACAGTTCTACCTCAAAAAATTCAGTTTACAACTGAAAGGGACAAAAATTAATTGGATGTCAACAGTTCACAGTTGGTCAGTTAACTTCCAAGAATATTTTTGACAGGCTACATGTGTTGGCCTATAGATCAGTTTAGCTGCTCTTCATTTAAGTGTATTGCGCACCACTGGGGCCTGCTGGGTGCTAGCTCAGCTCATTTGGTGATTAAAGCTGGTACTTCTTACCCTCTCATCACTCCCCAGGTTGCACCAGTCAGTAAGTCGCTCAGTTTTGAGCCGAAAACCCTGCTAGCTGTGTTAGCAACGTTAGCAGTGTCAGCACAACTAGTGGTGGTAATATAGTTAACAGTGCTAGAGGGGGTTTTACAGCTCAGAATGAAGCCTCTTACTCACCTGGGCTACCTGGGGGGAGACCGGATATCAGCGGTAATTGCTGAATGAGGCGCTGATAGCTAGCTCCCACCAGACCCAGGTGGTACACAGGGGTCCATGTCATTGGTCCGACAGCCCATTAGTCCGACGGCTCCCGGCGGGCGTATTTCTGCCTTGATGGTGCGCCGCGACCGGCTCTGGGTCAGCTGGGAAAGGCTTGAGGTGGAGCAGGCTCACGGCTTATGTGTTTGTCACTTTCTTTTTCATTTTAACCCACACCATGATCTTTTCCTGACCCTAACCAAGTGGTTTTTGTGCCTAAACCTAACCAGACCTTAACCATAGGGCATCATGATGATTTCGGAACGGACTTCGGAACAATGGGTTTAATATGGTCGGAACAATGGGATGTCGGAACAGTGGGATGAAAATAAATAAACACACTTGTCTCACACACTTTACCCCATAAAAAAACTTTCTTGTTATCTCTGAACAGATAAACTGAAGGGTAAATTTGAGGAGTGTGTTTTTTTTTTTTAAATAAACCTGAGATAGAAAGAAAAGGGTAATATTAATAATAATTTTTCTCTGTTTTCCCCCCCTCAGTGTCCGGCCATGAAGGGGAAGGTCCAGAAGATCCTGACATGGAGGTGGGGCGAGGCTCCTGCACCCACACCAGTACCCCGTCCGCCAGATCTTGCAGCCGACGCACCCGATCCCGCCCCGCTGGCAGGGCGTCCAGAGAGGGAGTTCTTCGCCAAGTGGTCCAACATGTCATACTGGCACTGTTCCTGGGTCACAGAGCTCCAGGTGGGTGGGATACACTGACACAAGAAAAAAAAAAACATTTTCTAAATTTCTTCTCTAACCTCCTTCCTCCCTTCTCTCCCCTCCAGCTTGAGCTCCATTGTCAGGTGATGTTCAGAAACTACCAGAGAAAGAACGACATGGACGATCCGCCGCCCATCGACTTCGGCGAGGGAGAGGAGGACAAAATTGTTAAGAGGAAGAGCAAGGACCCTATGTACGTACAGCTGGAAGAGAAATACCTCCGATTTGGAATCAAGATGGAGTGGCTGATGATCCACCGCATCCTCAACCACAGGTTAGCATGGGCGCGCACACACATATACACACACACACACACACAAAAGTTTGACAGACGTGCTTTGATGATACAGCTAGAAGTTTTTTTAATTACAGTACTTTATTTTAAAACAGTTGCAAGATGTAGCGTTTTTATGAAGCCTTTATCTTCCTAACATTGAAGTAACAGCTAGTGATGGAGTGATTATGAAAGCAGACTTTAAGACCCACGCCATGAACGGTTAAGTTTCACTTTCACTGTGTTCTGACGTTCTGCTGCTCCATCTGTGTCCTGAGTCGCTCTGCTCTCTGAGTGTGGTGCAATGAATAACCAAACTGTAAATAAATTCTGACAGAGTTCCTAATGAATGGGCCAGCTCCAAAAATAAACAAATGACAGTTGGCTTTTTTTGGTGGCAGGTCCCAACAAATAAACATGTGGAAGACCCTGCCCTAAGAAAACAGAATTTAAGAGCAGAGGCTACACTTTAGCTCCGTCTCATTCACACAGCGCATGCAGACGTACCTGCATGCTCTGTACCAGTGTTGAGCAGATAAATCGGGTGCATCCCTGGTAGCAGCCCAGTAAAAATAAAACTGCTTCAGGATCTTTTATCAGAATAAAGAATGTCCAATTTCTGATAATTGTGTTAAAACCTTTCCATAAAAGTGTGTTCCTGTTACTTTCTACTGATATATACGTAGGCGTTCCCCTGAGAAGATGCTCCACCCAGTCTATTTTCTTGTCCATTCCCGAATTTGATTACTCATTTAACCTTTCATTTTGCAAGGACAGTCTCTTGAGTTTGGCCATTTCCCCTTTTTAAGAGCCAGAATTTACAAGCAGCCACAAGAGGCCTGCTTATGAATATTGTTTCTTTCCCACACCACCCATCCACTAAAAAAACATTTTTACCACATTTTTAAGGAACATGGTGTTCTACATTCACACACCTTCGCTGTATGAGTAACTGTATCTGAGGAATGGTGCATTTATTAAAAATAACCTTAGAAATTCAGAGCTGGCATTAATCCAAAACACTTCCCTTCTTAGATGTTTTGCATTTTAGATATTGGTGTTAGGAATCATCTTCCAAACATGAGAAAAACTGAATCAAAATGAAATTTTTTCCTCTCTTTGTTGTGTGTTCCAGTGTGGACAGGAAGAACAACGTCCACTACCTGATCAAATGGAGAGAGCTGCCGTACGACCAGGCGACCTGGGAGGCCGACGACATGGACGTACCAGAGTTTGACACCTACAAGGTGCAGTACTGGAACCACAGGTGAGATACAGACACAGGGCAACACCTTTTACTGCTAATACACACTCAAACAACACTTACCATGTTACTAAATGTGCATGTTTGTTTCAGAGAGCTGATGATGGGAGACGAGGGAAAACCTGGGAAGAAGATCAAGGTGAAGGGACGAGTGAAGCGGCCTGACAGACCTCCTGAGAACCCTGTGGTAGATGTAAGTCCACAGTATTTTACCTTTCAGCATTCCTTTATAGATTTAGACAATTCGGCTCGTATATTTTCTGATCAGGGCCTGACACTTTTGTGCAGATGTGGCCAGGGAGGAAGCATCAGTAGATAAAGAACTGAACATATAACCAAACCATATCCAATGTTGATTTAACCCTAATATTGACGGTATAATTCCTCTGACTCTTGCTTATTTTGATCTTTTAACTACTCTCAGATGTGCCATTAAATTTTCTTTTCAGAAATGACCTTGATCATTTTTACCTGCCTTGTCTTCATGTAACTGTTGTGTCTGATCTGTGCTCACAAATCTGTTCTTTCTCTCTTCTCTCCAGCCGACTATAAAGTTTGACCGTCAGCCAGAGTACCTGGACAGCACAGGGGGAACGCTGCACCCCTACCAGCTGGAGGGACTCAACTGGTTGCGGTTCTCCTGGGCTCAGGGCACCGACACCATCCTGGCTGACGAGATGGGTTTGGGAAAGACGGTCCAGACTGCCGTCTTCCTCTACTCGCTCTATAAGGAGGTGCGTGGTTGTGAGACTCTGGGTGATGTTGTAAAGGTGTACTCTCATTTTGTGGCGAAATACTTTGGAGATGCTTCTTCTTAATCATTTTGGAAACATGAACTGCTACACTATACTGCACGTAAATTTAAAGTGAGTTTTGACTTTTAAGTCAGTCCTCTTCATTATCTTTATTTAATTTTTTAAAAATATTTAGTTTAAAATAACAAATTTGACCTTTCTAAATGCTGTTTTGGCTCCTCCATAGCGTGTGTAGCCATCTGTAGGGAGCTGTCGTCCTATTGGCCAGGAGCCATCCAGCCATTTTGTATAAGCCAGGTGAAATCTGACGACATTAAGTTCAATCTCAAACAGTAAACATTCACAGATGCTCATCATGTGAGCAGCTGCTGCCACCTACAGACAGGAGGCCAGAATACACTTCCTGCCAGAGCAGCAGGAGACCTGACGACATTTTTAAACAAAATTTGATGATTTCATTTTGTGTTTTTATGTTTTTACACTAAAGTTATCTCTCTATGACATACATTATTATTATTATTATTATTATTATTATTATTATTATTATTATTATTATTATTGTTATATATAATATTATTATTATTATTATTATTATTATTATTATTATTATTATTATTATTATCTGCTTTAAAAAAAATGCAATCAAGTTCAGAACAAGGGGGGAAATCAAATGACTGAGTTCCCATTACAGTAGTTTACACTGTAGGGTGTTTGTCATCATTAGGATGCAATGTGTAAAAACATTTGTTCCCTCATAAGGACATACATTAATAACTTTAAGTCCTGAGATCATAAAGGTAATTTTAAGCTATGGGTGCTTTCAAATGTAGATGTTACTTTGGTCTAGTTGTTATTTCACATTAGTTAAAAACAGACCATTGGTTGCTCTGTTTCTGAAATCATGGTGTTGTATTTTGCATAACTTCATAGTCTTTTGGGATCTTTGATGCCTCATGGGTCTGATATCTGCAGATCTTCTTGTTAAGTGCATAACTTCCTCTTGTTTGAAAAAAAAACAACACATGACTGCTGGTCTGTAGGACATTTGAACTGACTTCCACTCTCCACCTCCAGGGCCACTCTAAGGGGCCCTTCCTGGTCAGCGCTCCGCTCTCCACCATCATTAACTGGGAGAGAGAGTTTGAGATGTGGGCCCCGGACATGTACGTGGTGACCTACGTCGGAGACAAAGACAGCAGAGCCGTCATCCGAGAGAACGAGTTCTCCTTCGAGGACAACGCCATCCGAGGAGGGAAGAAGGCCTCCAGGATGAAGGTGAGAGGGGACATCAGTGAAGAGAATACTCATGAAACAAATAACTTTAATAGACGCAGATAAGTTTTAACATCTTTGTTGTTTATTTCCTCCAACAGAAAGACTCATCGATCAAGTTCCACGTCCTGCTGACCTCCTACGAGCTGATCACCATCGACATGGCGATCCTGGGCTCCATAGACTGGGCCTGCCTGGTGGTGGACGAGGCCCACAGACTGAAAAACAACCAGTCCAAGGTACAGACACACACTCTGGTTTCTCTGGTAGTGTAGCACCAATTCCAAAAGTCTTTGCGTCTCTTTACTGCACAGGCTGCCTAGTTTTGTGAGGACCCTCTTTATATCAGGGAAATACTTGGTATGAAATAATCAGTCCTTTTAAAGAGACAGTAAAGCATTCAGATGCTGTCATTAATGCTCCATGGATACAGGTTTTCTTTTGCACAAACATGCAATAAATATATTCTTTTAACCATATCAACAGTAAAACTACATCCTGCTTGGAATTATGTTTGATTCAGAAGTTCTACTGTCTGAATATTTTCTACAGTTATTTCTTCTGAGCTGCTGGAATAAAACCGTTAAAAACATGTGTGAATGTGAAACATGTGCCGCTGTGACTGGACTTTAACTGAAGCTGAAACTGTTAACATGTTGTTCTGTGTTTTTTCCTGCTGTAGTTTTTCCGGGTTTTGAACAACTACCCTCTGCAGCACAAACTGCTGCTGACTGGAACTCCTCTGCAGAACAACCTGGAGGAGCTTTTCCACCTGCTCAACTTCCTCACACCTGAGAGGTTCAGGTAAGCATTTTTAGACTCCTCACCACACCAACAAGGCGTTCCTCCAGGTGTAAGATGATGACGTGTCGATCAGTAGTGAAGTTGAAGGTGAAGGTTTTATTCTTAATATTTTGTTAAGCTAACCTGGAACTTATTATTCTTAAGGTATGAAGTCTTTAAATAACAATAAATGCTAATGAACTCTTTTGCCTCGCCCTTAAAGATCCAGTTTGTAGGATTTAGGGGGGATATATTGGCAAAAATGGAAAATGGTACTCCTATCAATGTTTTCGTTAGTGTCCTCCTCTACAGAGAGCACCATGTTGTTTTTAAACTAAATCAGAACGGACAAACCATACACTGGCTCTAGATAGGGCCAATTATGTTATTGCACTTTGGGGGTTTGGGGTTTTGCGTTGTTGTGTCGGCCATTTTGGCTCTTGAGCAATTGATTTGAAAATGTATTTACAGTGTTAGAGAAACACTGGTAACTGTATGGGCAGTTTACATTATTCATTTTATGTCTGTACAGTTTTTACAGTTTTTTTTACTTACTATATGTTGCTCATGATGCTTCTTGTTTTTGCTTTATCTCCTTTGCTGCTGTAACACAGCAAACTTCCTCACTTTGAAAATATCAAATGATTATCAGTGGTTTACAACCTTATTTTGACACGTGACATTTTAAAAACAAAGCTATGTCTACTTGTGACCCCTCCTCACAGTTTGCACCTCAGTTCTTTCTGACATTGTTCTATTTGAATACTTGAAGTTGAAGGTTAAAAATATCCAGTAATTCAAAGAAAACCAGCAAAGATTTTGTGTCAGAGAAAAGAAATGTATTTTGCTTTTCTATCATCTCGCACCTTCTCTGATTTGTACATTATCGGCTGTTTTCTAAATCAACAAGCATAAATTTAAAGCAGCTTTGTGGGTTTTAAGAACATGTTAAAATTGAATAAGTAAGTGTGCCGAGGTTTGGTAATTTGTAGAAAACAAAAACATTCACAGCAGCTGGAGTCTGTAGGTGGACCACACAGCTGAGTGGTAACTTGTTCACCTCTCTCGGCAGTAAACTGGAGGTTTTCCTGGAGGAGTTTGCCGACATTGCAAAGGAAGACCAGATCAAGAAGCTGCACGACATGCTGGGTCCGCACATGCTCAGGAGGCTGAAGGCCGACGTCTTCAAACACATGCCCTCCAAGACAGAGCTCATCGTCAGAGTGGAGCTCAGCCCCATGCAGAAGTGAGAACAATGATACTGTTGTTCCTTTAAAAAGATCAGAGTTTTGTACAAGTGGAGAAGTACATTTTTTAGAAGAAAAGAGTAAACGTGTCTGTCGTCTGTTAACAGGAAGTACTACAAATTCATCCTGACGAAAAACTTTGAGGCTCTGAACACCAAAGGAGGAGGAAACCAGGTTTCTCTGCTCAACGTTGTCATGGACCTCAAGAAATGCTGCAACCATCCCTACCTCTTCCCCGCAGCCGCTATTGTACGACCCAAACACTGTTTGTTTTAGAGCTGAAATGTGTCAAAGATTTAATTTTCATTTCAGGAAGCATACTTTTAAAATATAACTTCACTTTGGATCAAACTTTCCCTGCAGTCGTTTCAAAGTTTACAGAACCTAAACATTTGATTGGTCGCTCTAAACAGGAAGCTCCAAAGATGCCCAATGGGATGTACGATGGAAACGCTCTCACAAAGGCTGCTGGGAAACTGCTGTTACTGCAAAAGATGATGAGGAAGTTAAAGGACGGAGGACACAGAGTGCTCATCTTCTCTCAGGTAACAGAGACCTTCTTATTCATAAAACCTCAACACGTCTTCCACTCGGCACTCGTATTGTGACATTAACCAAAGTTTTGATGATAAATATTCATTGATGTCCTTTTATTAATGGACTAAATTTAAATTTTAGGCATAAATAAAAAAAATATTGACATTGGGGCAGAATTTAGCAAGAGCTAAAAATACTGCTTCTAAAAATAAAATTTGTGATTTCTTACGACACATTAAAGATGCTAACTCAAACTAAACAACAATTGACATAATTCAGTAAAAATATATCTATATATATAATTGAAACAAGATGGACTGAACTGAAACAGTGAGTTTTAAAGAGTCAGAAATCACCTTTAACTAACAAATCGTGTCCTCTGTGTTTTGTTGCAGATGACCAAGATGTTGGACTTGCTTGAAGACTTCCTGGAGAACGAGGGCTACAAGTACGAGAGGATTGATGGAGGGATCACTGGAGGGATGAGACAGGAAGCCATTGATCGCTTCAACGGTGAGACTGAGAGCACAAACTCCTTTTTTATTCTTTTTCTTTTGTTTCTTCAGCTTTCCTTATTTTTTTACTTTGATTTTCTTTATGGATTCTCTAACCCTTCTCATGAATTTAAACTATGGGTAACTAATAACTTCAGTTTTAACTCACTTTTTACTTGGTATGTTGTTATTAAAGCTGCAGGTATGGAATCTGATCATTAAAGCATACTTGTTTCTCCACGATTCTTTCCCTCAGCTCCTGGTGCTCAGCAGTTTGCCTTCCTGCTGTCAACGAGGGCTGGTGGTCTGGGTATCAACCTGGCCACCGCCGACACCGTCATCATCTACGACTCTGACTGGAACCCCCACAACGACATCCAGGTACAGCAGGATCACTGCTACTCCAACTAATTCTACCAGTTTCCATTCACAACAAAGTGAAGATTTAGGCAGAGGTTGTATCTGAACTTGGTTTGAACTTTTGAGGAAATATAAAAGACATTCTTTCTGATTTTTTTTTTTTTCTTTTTTTATGTCCAGATATCTTGAACATGATAGTCTGACATTGTTTACTCCATTCCACGATTATATGACTGATTATTTGACATTTATTTCAACTGAAAAGTTCCCAGAGACGCCTCTTTATCTAGCTCTGGTGTTAAGATGTTATTTTGACAGCTCATTACTCCTCTTCCTGTGTGTGCAGGCCTTCAGCAGAGCTCATCGTATCGGTCAGAACAAGAAGGTGATGATCTACCGTTTCGTCACCAAGGCCTCCGTGGAGGAGAGGATTACTCAGGTGCAGTACACAGAAAATCGACTACTTATTAATGTCAACTACAGCCAAGAAAGTGTTGCTAAATGGATGCGTTGATGTGGCTGCTGTTTTGTCTAAGTGACTGCAGAAAAGGAGGAGAAAAGTCTTATATTTTACTGCAAGACTAGGACGATCCTTTAAACGTCTGCCCTTAGCTGCATCCAGAAAAGAGGCTGCTTTGTGATAAACCTTTGAGACAAAGAACCCATCATGTTTTTTTAATCTAACATGTTACCAAATTGCTCCATCTTTCCTCCTCTGTCCAGGTTGCCAAGAAAAAGATGATGCTGACTCACCTGGTCGTCCGACCTGGTCTTGGATCCAAGACAGGCTCCATGTCCAAACAGGAGCTGGACGACATCCTCAAGTTCGGAACAGAACAGCTCTTCAAAGACGAGGGAGAAGGCAAAAGTAAGATAAGCCAGAGAGCCTCGATGGACAGTTGAAGACACTTAGAAGTGAGATGGTTTAAACTGATGTGTGTGTGTGTGTGTATGTGTGTGTGCGCGTTCAGGTGAAAACAAGGAGGAGGACAGCAGCATCATTCACTACGACGACAAGGCCATCGACCGTCTGCTGGACAGGAACCAGGACGCCACAGATGACACGGAGCTGCAGAGCATGAACGAGTACCTGAGCTCCTTCAAGGTGGCTCAGTATGTGGTCAAAGACGAGGAGGAGGAGGTGAGCGAAGATGTGCATCCTGATTTTCCAGAGCATTAATCTGACATTGTTGAATGTAGGAATACGCCAGTTTCGCCTTGTTTTGATTGGCAGGTGGAAATTTTGTTTAATTTGTAAAAATTGCCCTCTACAACCCTTTCCATGTTTTTCCTTTATTTATCTGCTCTCTGCTCAGGAGGAGGAGGTGCAGCGGGAGATCATCAAGCAGGAGGAGAGCGTGGATCCAGACTACTGGGAGAAGCTACTGCGTCACCATTACGAGCAGCAGCAGGAGGATCTGGCCCGCAACCTGGGCAAAGGCAAACGTATCCGCAAACAGGTCAACTACAACGACGGCTCACAAGAAGACAGAGGTAAGGACGGAGTGTTTTAATTACTCGTAGCAATCAGAAGTTTTCAAGAAAAGGTTTTGTCACAAGAAAAGGCAGCATTAAGGACTCTTTCTCCACCTTCCTTACCCTGAGTGAGTCTTGAACGCACAAACGAAAACACAGCAGATGGATGTTTGTGTGTCACATGGGTGTTACCTCTTGAATCGTGAGACTGCATTACCCATAATGCACAGCATAGAACTGCCATGATCTAAGCCTGTTCGGCAGCAGGAGGAAAATGCCGGAGCCGCCCACACACACTTAAAAACACTGTGAGAAAGAACAGTTGTGATACAACAGGAGAGTGTTGTTCATGTAGTGTTCATAAGCTTAAACAGGAACATCAGTTCATAACAACAGCAGTCAGTAGCCATATATTCAATGTGGGATGTGTCTTTATCTCACCCTCTGACAGATTTAAGAGTTCATTCATGAAACCTGGAGCCCTGCTCATGTTGAGGCTTGTATAATGATGTTCAGTTTATAAGAAGCTGTGAAGGATTTCTGAAGCATTCTGGCCCCCTGAAAGAGCTTCTTAATATAGTTGAGTGGTCAGAAGTCTTACTGGACTTTGTTTTAAAAATCTGTTCTGTTTTTGTCTCACAGCTGATTGGCAGGACGACCAGTCTGACGGCCAATCAGATTACTCAGTGGCATCTGAGGAGGGAGACGAAGACTTTGATGAGCGAACAGAAGGTAAGAACCATTGTTTGTGTTTCTCTGTAGCAGAAGTGGCGTTAGACTCTGTCATTGATCGTCATTTTGACGGACAGGGTTGTAAAAATTCTATCAATCTATTACTATACGCCATTTTCATTTAAAAAAAAAATGATAAGACATTTGATAGAATGTCACTTTCATTTATTCATTCATTTTGGTAATAATTGATATGCAGAACAAGCTTATAGATTCTACATTTATAAGGGCATGGAGAGAAAAGATGAATAAAGAAGGCAACCATGCAATCATGTTTTCTGTCAGCACCACACAGAGCAGATGAATCTTTTATTTCCACCCCATCAATCCCTCTTTTTCACTTTGTTATCAATGGCACCGCAATTATTGGGCTTTAAGAAACTGTGGACATTCGGCTCTCATGACATTTCATAATGGAATCCAGTGATATAGCCTGCCAATGCGATTGCTAAAGCCAGCTAAACAACGAGGTCATGCACGTTAGGTCAAGATGAGATTAGACAATAGCTAATTAATAAGCACACACACGAAATGATTTAACTTGAAACTGGTACTCCATTGCACCGACGTAAATCTGTTGGTACCCTTAAAGGTACCAAGTTCGACACCAAGCCCTACACATCTTTTTTTAAACCCTGAATGTATCAGTGACAGTTTAACATATCTGTGTATGTTACAGGAGGTAACTGGGAAACTGAATTGTCCCTCAGTTGGGCAAAAAAATGTCTTGATGCTTCTAAACCATAAAAAGATAGAAGAAACATCCAATATAATAGACAATCAGATTGGTAGTAAAAGACAGAGGACGAGTTGTATCACATGTTTATGCTCAGAAAATAAAAACATAATTGATGCAGCACTCCAGCCTCCCTGCACAGCGTCTGTCATTACCTCTGTAATCACAACATCTGTCTCCTCTCTGCAGCCAACTCACGCAGGCCAAACAGGAAGGGCCTGAGGAATGACAAAGACAAACCGCTGCCCCCCCTGCTGGCCAGGGTGGGAGGCAATATCGAGGTGAGCAGCAGCTCCTCCACTATTTCTTGTCCATCTCTTAGAGCAACTTCACTAGATTCCCACAGTTCAAAAGTAGCACTACTTTTTGTTTGTGTAAGTAAAACCTGACACTTTCTGTTCTTCAGGTGTTGGGTTTCAACTCTCGGCAGAGGAAGGCCTTCCTGAATGCAGTGATGCGTTATGGGATGCCTCCCCAAGATGCCTTCACCACCCAGTGGCTGGTCCGAGACCTGCGAGGGAAATCTGAGAAGGAGTTCAAGTAAGAAACGCTGCAGTGTTGCCTCTCCAAAAAGAAGATAGATAGATGGATGGATGGATGGATGGATGGATGGACCTCTTTGCCATCTTTTTGGTTGCGTTCGTTTTTGTTTATTATTTGATAACTTAAAGCTGAAATTTATTTGCAGAGTTGGAATATTTAGTAAAATAAGTTTGTAGTGTATTAATTATTATTAGAAAAATGTTTAAGAGGCCAAGGACAGTCATGCTTGCAATTATTTTCTACTGCCATATGAGATCAGAGCACCACTGGGGAGTAAACTCCAGTAAATAGTCTGCACCAGGATGTTACACTTGCCTGCAAACACTCACACCAGGGCAGCATCAGCCGTCAGTGCGAGTTCTGAGCTGCCGTGTGTCTGACTGTGGAGCTGTTGAATGGATTTGTGCAGTTAATTTATAATAAGTTATTTTTAGGCCCTGGTTACGTGTTTGCTCCAGTTCTGAATTTTCACAGCTCTCTTGCCGTAAGTGGTTTTGGATGAAACAACTTTTGCCTTGAAAATGAGAATGCTTGAAATTTCGCAAGTCCTTGAATTTGACATGCCCACCTGTACGTACTCTGCGTGAATTAATGAAACAAACCTTTTTTGTTTTCTGCATAGTTTAACTTCACCAACATTTTTTTTTACCTCGTCATAAATGTTTTCCTCTCATTTCAAATATTCTTAAATAACCCTTTCTTCTCTCTTTCTCTCAGGGCGTATGTCTCTCTGTTTATGCGTCACCTCTGCGAGCCCGGAGCCGATGGTGCCGAGACCTTTGCAGATGGTGTCCCCAGAGAAGGGTTGTCACGGCAACACGTCCTCACCCGTATCGGCGTCATGTCACTCATTCGCAAGAAGGTAACAAACACAGCTTCGGCTTTTTACTTTGTTTTCCTTTAGTTGTTACAAAAATGGAGAGAACGAAGGCAATGAAAGAGCAAAGCAGCTGGAGATTGTCTTTTTCCATTAACTTAAATCGAAGACGTTAAAAAAAACACGTCACTACTTTAGGATTGGCTGAGATGGTTTTTACCAAGTCCAGTTTAATAGGAATAACAGATTCATCAGAAACTATCTGAGAAATCAGCTGTCCAGACTGACATCTTAAGAGGTTTTATTATTAGTGATGTTTCGAGCCCTTTTTTGGTCGGCCTCCTGCAGACTTTGTGCTCTTCATGTGTTCCAGGTTCAGGAGTTCGAGCATGTGAACGGTCAGTGGTCAATGCCCTGGATGGCCGAGCTGGAGGAAAACAAGAAGGCAGCGGCTCAGCCCGACTCCCCCGGGAAAACTCCGTCCACTGGCACCCCTGCCGACACGCAGCCCAACACACCTGCTCCAGGTAACACACGCACGTCCTCTTTCTGTAACGGTTAAACAACAAACACACACTCAGAGTACATTAATGAATAAATGTGTTTTGTAGTTGATGACTCCTCGAAGAATGAGGAGGCAGTGAAGGATTCAGAGAAGGAGGTGAAGAAAGAGGGCGAGGCGGAGAAGAACGGCAAAGAGCCTGCAAAGGCCAGCGATGAGGTAATGACATGAGTTTTTTTGTTGTTACTTTGCATCACTTTTGCATTTTCATGTCATTTATTTGTACGTCCCCGTTGTGTAAAGGCTTTAAAAGTAGGATCTCTTGGATTCTCTTGAAAGTATTTATCTAAGATGTCACAAAATTCCATCCGCATCTCCTCCAGGTGATCGCCATCCCAGACGATGACGAGAAGAGTCCGCCAGCAGAGCAGGAGAGTAAGAGTAATGGGGAGGAGCCGATGGAGACAGACAAACCGAGCAATGGAGAGGCAGAGAGTGTTAAAGAGACTGAGGGCGAGAAGGAAAAGGAGAAGGAGGCGGAGAGCGAGAAGAAGAGTCCGGAGGAAGGAGAGGACACCAAGTCTCCTTCAGAGGCCAAAACGGACGGGTCAGAGGTCAAACCTGACGACTCTGAGGTCACAGGTAAGTTGAGTTGAGGAATTCTTACCTGTATTCAGTTTTTATTTGTCACAAGAATCAAGTAAAGCAACTTTCTGTGAGCGTTACTTGTTTTTATTCTGCAATAAAAGAATAAAAATACTTACATTAATATAAACCAATACACTGTAGAAAATACAAAGAACACATACGCTCTCTGTCCACACTGGATTCACTAAATATGGAATTCCATCAAGTCATGTAAACAAACCACTTACCCAGCAGCCGTGCGCTCACTTACTACTGAAAAGATAGGTACACACTTAATACACACCTTATTATTTATACCTACAGCAATACTTTTGCGGGTAACTTAAAGATATCATTGTTGTAGCTCCCATACTATATCATACCACCATGTCCACTTTGTTTAACAAGCTAGCTGCCAAATTCCCAAACGATTCTCACCAGAAATGTCCATCCAACAGTCTGACCAGGTGTAACAATGATTGGAAAAGTGTGAGTTTAAACCATTGATTTTAACTTATCAAACTAATATTTAAGATTAATCTTATGAATCATATTTGAACATTTTGTCGAATCTGTGAATTTCACATTTCCGTTTTATAAGTCCTGCTAAACAGGGCTACAAGATATTGATACACATCAGTATTGCAACATTAAGAATTGTATAAATTATCTAAAACACTGCATTGGTTTTCAGTTGACTAATGATGTTATTATCCTAATTTGTTTACCTTAAGAATATTCCATTGTATTATTTTAGTGGTATCTGCAAATGTTCATTTCTTTGCCCAGATTGCTCAAAAAAATAGTGCTGTGATGTGTGAGAGGGGCTGTGATAAATACAAATACAGAGCCCAGCAAACTTTTTTAATGCACATGGGGGTGTGTTCTTAACACTATGACAGTATATCACCTTGCTTACAGTATTGCAGTATCTTGATGCATATCATATCTAGGGTTGCAGTGATAAAACGACTTTAAGATATACTGTAATATAAAAGTTGATGGTTATCATACAGTGTACATTTGCTTATCTACAATATTGAAAAAAATCCAACTAGACATTAAATCTTCCCTTTGATTTAGTTATTTTCTAAGGGGAGACATTTTACACATACTTCCATTATCATTTCTTTAAGGGTCATTTTGATGATAATATAAATTCAGTAATAACATGATACCGTGAAACCACGATATTATTGAAACAGTTATCATACCATGAAAATCCGTTGCAACCCTAATCATATTGCCAGATTCTTGCCAATTGTTGCATTTCATATGGATCCACATCCTCTGATTAAGTCACAGCTGTGGTTGGATTTTGTAGTTTGGTCTGTGAAAAATGTGTAAATATGTTTTTTTCCCTGTTTAGCATCAGAAGAAAAGAAAGAAGAAAAGACAGAAAAGATGGACACCACTCCTCCTGCAGATGAAAAGAAAGGTACCAAACCCTTTTTCTGTAAGAATTCCCACAGGACACTTCAACAAACAGAAAAATAGCTTTAGTACATAAAAAGTTTTGCAGGAAATAAGATTTATCTCAGAGTAGCAGTGTTTATTTTGGTGAATTTTGCATTCATTTGCCAAGTAACTAAGCAGGTAAATAACAAATACGCAAAATGACATGTAATGCAAGAGCTGCTTTCCTTATAGTCCGGCGCTCAATCAACTCAGTGAGCTTTAGCATCTGTTCATTTAGAGGTGGTGAAACTGAATGTTTTGTGTCATAAGTTTTTTTTTGCTTTTCATTTAATTTTCTGTTGGCTTTGCTGATACACAGCCAGCAAGCACACGGTGCACACTGCCACTGTAAGGTAGCCTTGGCTACTCTGCACAGTGCACTAGCTGGTAGTTGACACAGCTCATTTGATGAATAGCACTCGTAATGCCATTCCACCCAATGGTGGCAGGATGGCTTTGCTGCAGAAACATTGTGCCCTCCTTAGGTGTCCCCCCCATGGGTGCAGATCCCGGGAAAAACACAAATTGTCCCCCCCAATTCTAAATAACCTAAATGATTGAAATTGAACAAATGTATACAGTAGTCCCATATACTAGGAAAAAAAAGGGAAGATGATGAGGAGAATTGGGAATCTGTGAGAGGCGAGAGATGAGAATGTGAGTGGACATAACATGCCTGAGACCCTGAAATAAGAAGTAGCATTAACTAACAGGGAAGCAGTGAAAAGGAGGGGGATGGCTGGCTACATGTACTATGACTATGAATGACTTGGTGATGAGCGTCTATGAAATCTTGAAATATGCTGGCAATCTCAAGCGCTCTGTGGGCATGATTTGCACGCATGCAATTAAAAAAAAAGAAAGAAAAAATCACAACTGATTGTGTCCCCCCCGAACCTGTCATCAGATCTGCATCCATGGTCCCCCCCATGTCGCCCCGGTGAGTAAGCAACTTAAATTTGATCCGCAAACCCCCTTAGCATTGTTAACTATGGTAGCACCACTGGCTGTGCTGACCACTAACCATGCTAACAGAGCTAACAGTGTTTTTTGCGGCTCAATATTAAGCCACTTACTCACCGGGGCGACCTGAGGGGAGACTTGAGGGTCAGCACCATGTTTTCATATAACGCTACTTTACTAGCTAGTGTTACCAGTGCTAATCGCAGACTGGGCGGGGACACTAGCTAGCAAGCGTAAGCTTTGCTGCGGTAAAGCGTAGTGCTAGTACTTCTAAAGTGAAGAGCTGCAAAATGAACATATGCTTGCTTGACATGCAAAAGTGGTCAGAAATATTCTTGGCAGTTACCTAAATGATGGTTAACTGTTGACATCTCTGTATCTCAGCCTTGGCCCATTTGTTGACTGTGTCATCTTCACTTTCCAGCTGCAGATCTGAAGGAGGAGAAAGAGCCTCAGAAACCGGAGGAGGCGACCAAACTGCAGAACGGAGACAGCAGCAAGGAGAGCGGAGCCTCAGCCGCCACTGCTGCCACTGCCGCAGCTGCAGCCATTAGTGAGGAGAAGAAGAAGGCCAAAACCAGATTCATGTTCAACATTGCTGATGGAGGATTCACAGGTACACACACACACACACACACACACACACACGCACAGTTTTAAGATTGTTTTCATTTTCAAATTAATGTCTTTCTCCCCTCTCAGAACTTCACTCTTTGTGGCAAAACGAGGAGCGCGCCGCCACCGTTACCAAGAAAACCAATGAGATCTGGCACCGTCGTCATGACTACTGGCTGCTGGCTGGCATCATACAGTATCCTTTTCTTGCCTGTGATTGGCTCTCAGATCTCACTGAGGGGGGGAATGTAATGGGGACTTGTTGATGTGAGAGAGAAAGAGAAGTAGTTGTTGCCCTTGACTGCCGCTTCCTCTAGACACGGTTACGCCCGCTGGCAGGACATCCAGAATGATGTGAAGTTCGCCATCCTCAACGAGCCTTTCAAGGGAGAGATGAACCGAGGGAACTTCCTGGAAATCAAGAACAAGTTCCTCGCCAGGAGGTTTAAGGTAGGTTTGTCTTTATATAGATGGACAGAAAAAAGTAATGTTGAAATGGGAAGGTGTTATATCAAATATTAGGGGTTTGGCATCACACAGAAGTTACAGTTCGGGCCATACCTCGGTTTAGGAGTCATGGTTTTGTACAGGTGACTGAGGCAACATTTTGTCCTACCTTATAACTTTTATTATAAAATAAGTAACATTTCAAATACCTCTGTATGAAACTGTGCAGCGCAGAACAAACCCTTTTCCAAAAGGAAACAATTACAACAGGTTTGAAGTAGTTCCACTTCATTTACAACATACAAACATTTGTCATCCCAGTGATCGGCACATCTGGGTGATGCCGTCGGATGTGCGGTAGTATATTGGATGTGTTACCATTCAGACACCTTGCAGCAGAGTGTCCTCTTCTTCTGCATAACTCTATCTTCGCTGCTGGCGTAGATGACCGGGAATCTGCAGCTAAGTCTTCCACTGACAGTGTACGGCTAAAATTTTAGGGTAGCACCCACACTTGTAAACTTTGGTTCAGCATTACGTAATTCAGCCTACATTCTTCAAGAATTATTTTTCTTTGAGTTGATCATTTATGCATTTACTTTGTATCTTAATACATCAAAGAAAGTAAATCTCTATGAAATTAAAATAATTGTTAAAATTGTGATTTAAAATTGCCATCTAAAGCACAAAGTGCAGAGTTTTGTACTTTCCAACCTTAATACAACACATTTCTTTTACTGGAAATACAGCTGTCAGTTTCCTTGAGGACATGATCAATGATATTATCAATGAAAAATAACAATCAACCCATGACAACCAGAAAGTCAGTGAAATTACAAAACAAGTTCTCTTTAAGTTATCTCTACGGTGATGCTGACACTCCCTCTCCTCCCCTCTCTCCTCCAGCTGTTGGAGCAGGCGCTGGTAATCGAGGAGCAGCTGCGTCGCGCCGCCTACCTCAACATGTCTGAGGACCCCTCCCACCCCTCCATGGCCCTCAACACTCGCTTCAGTGAGGTGGAGTGTCTGGCCGAGTCCCACCAGCACCTCAGCAAGGAGTCCATGTCTGGGAACAAACCAGCCAACGCCGTCCTGCACAAAGGTAAGAGATCGAGCAGGAAGTGGGAAAATCTCACAGGAGCCTTTAATACACACAAATCAGACTAACTGCATCACATCAGCATTAAACACTTGTTAAATATTCTTATTTACCCTGTTGGCTGAAACTTTGGGTTTAATTAGGGCCTAAAAAGTCACCTGAAGTGAATCATCTAGGAAATAAAATAAACCCTGACCTTAACTCAACAACCATCAAGGTGTCCTTATAGTACCTTATCTCTCTCTTTCTCTCTCAGTGCTGAAGCAGTTGGAGGAACTGCTGAGCGACATGAAGGCGGATGTCACCCGCCTGCCGGCAACCATCGCCCGGATACCCCCGGTTGCCGTGCGACTCCAGATGTCCGAGAGGAACATCCTGAGCCGGCTGGCTAGTCGAGGGCCAGAGACACAGACACAGTCACAGACACAACAGGTACACAGTTGGAACCATCACTCAGTTTGTGTTCATCAGTTTCTGTCATCTGTCTTCTTCATATCAGAGACGGATGTTGATATTGTCATCTAACTCTGCAAGAAAGCCAATGAGCATGTTTCCCAAAATGTGCACCTCTTCCTTTAAGGTCTCATTATTGAGGATGTGCAGAGTCAAAACAAATAAAACTAACTTTGTCGTTTCCATTTTCCCTCTTCCAGATGTCGCAGCAGTAGACTGAAACTCTGCGCTTTACCTCGAAAACCAACCCCCTGCCTCACCTCGACATTCCTGATTGGTGCACAGCAGAGTCATGGACAGCGCGTTCAAGCTTGAAGCCACGCCCAGTTCACTTCCCCCCCCTTAAACAGACTTTAAACAGAGTTTTTCTGGAGGATCGAATCCCTTCCCCAAGTCTGAGGCTGTGGACAGAAAAGCTATTTTATTTTTTTCCTCCTTTTTTCAATTTCTGTATTAATATTATTGATATAATGTTATTATGATGGTTTTTTGGGACCTAAATAAAAAAAAATGAAATAAAAAAATGTGTCTTTGGTCAGTTACAGTTGCATTAAAACTACAGGCTAATATAATTAATTTGATTAGTTTATTTTATTAAAGAAAAGGGAAAGTAAAAACACATATCTGCGACAGTAGTTAGGTGGAGAAAACTCCTATAATCTAGTTCAGTTTACTTCCTATTGTTTTATATTCAGGTGTATTTAAAAGTCTTAAGTCCAAATGTTAAGAAAGACACTTGCAGATGTGGTTTTGTACCTAGAAATTAAGAATTACTTGCTTTAAACCGATGACTTCAGAAACTTCGATAATGAAAACAAAATGTCTTTCTAAAGATTGAAAAGCCTTTTGGTATTCCTTGGTTTTAATTCTATGCAGCTTACAGCAGCTCCTGTATTTCCTTTCTGCGTGGCAACTGTGTACAGTTAGTGTTTATAGCACGTGTATGGTCAAGAGTTTTGTTGTTAATCTCACTTTTGCAGGGTGAACACATTACAAACTAACAATCTGCTTAGACTTCAGCAACACTTCTTCACTCCCAGCTTGTCAAATGGAGCAGCTTGGTCAGTGGCCTTATATTTCAAACTATGATGCTTGAGATCCCCTTCTAGCATCAATAATGGACATCAGTTTCCACTCCTGTGCATACAGTGCTGTTCAAAATAAACTTCTGTGATCACAGGAAACAGGTTTCAGCACCAAAAGTACTTTGTTAGATTTAAGTAAATTGTTGGTTTGGGTTAAAGTGACATTGGCCTTGGGTTTAATGTGAGACACACAGTCTCCTGGGTGAAACTATAGTGTTTGTCTCATACAAATGCTTAACGTTGCCTTGTGTGTTGGTATCAGACCAGGCTCCAGGAAGTGCATTGAGCTTTGTAGCCAATTTTTGTGGTGGCCAAACAAACAGTGTGATTACACTGTCTGGTTGCATCCTGTTGTCAGAAAAGACCTTTTCCATTGATTTACATAGAGAGAAAGACGGCTGTAAATCAGTGGATACTTTGTTTTTGAGCCTCAACCCCAGTGAAATGACTCATTTTACAATCAGGGTTTTATCCATTTGGTGTGATAACAATAGGATAGTCTAGAAGTGAAACAAAACTGAATCATTTTATCTCCATTTCAGTAAACGGAGCGCTAAACCAGAAGGAGCTGGCTCAGTCAGCAGAAGTCTCTGCATTGGAGCTAATCATCTGGGTAATATTGGCTTCACACGTCACTCAGTATGTCTACATAACATTAAAGAAGACTTTTTAAATACTTTTAAACATGTTAGCCCGACTGAAATCGTACTAGCTCAAATTTCTCAAAGGCGGACCAACACACCCAGGTAATGTGATGGGAGTCAAATTCCTCCTGCACATATACAGTCAATCAGACCCAAACTGGTATAGGTGCTTTGCGCATGCTCCAGTTTCCACCCAGAGCTTTGACCTGGATGTTGAAAGCATTAAATGTGTAAAAGAAGAAGAAGCAGGTAACAAGATGGCGAAATCTACATCCAGAGCCCTGCATTTTTTGGAAGGACGAAAACTACAGAGCTGTAAAGTTGTCCACCATGATACCTGTTGGCCACTAGCTAACTGCAGCTATGTTGGTTGTCCATTTTGTTTTGTCTGTGACATAAAAGGTCAAAGGGAAAAAGGTCAAGCCACCTATTGTAGCAAAGTCGGACAAACTTTGGTCAATAAATTGCTTGTATACTGGGACAAGGACAGTAATCCATTTAAATGGCCGAGTCGGGCTATAACCGTAGCCCCACTTAACTGTGCGTGTAAACATACTGATTGAGCAACTGAACGAGGCCTCGCCATCAGTGCTGTATCCAGTTCTCTTTATTCATCCATGTATCAGACACCTAAGAGTTTGATAAAGTGTCAGTACATAACGACCTGAGAATGAGAACTGGTTGAATTTAGACATACTGACATACTTCTTGTGTTCTGACAGCTGAGGACTTGTACCGGTAATGCTGATGTGGACGCTCAATGGTTGTTGTCGGTCTGGCGTTCCATGCATGCACATTTCCTGATCCTGATCCATTTCCAGTTGGTGGCAGTAGAGATGGCCAAATGAAGCCTCATGAAGCATTTTCTTTATTTCATGAGCCCACTAGATGGTGCTTTTTGTTCAACAAAAGGTTGAAAGCACACTGAATTGCCATTCTTTGAGCCTCTCTCGTTAAACCAAGAGCGTCATCTAGTGGGCTCATAAAATAAAGAAAATGCTTCATGAGGCTTCATTTGGCCATCACTAGGTGGTGGTAATGCACCATACCATTGTTTGCCAACAACCATAAAAACCAAGAAGGAGAATCATGCATTCATTTTGCATAAGGAGAAAACTGTGACCTCATGACAGCAAGAGGAGCTCCGGTGTTTGTTGTTTTTGGCCAAACATGAAAACACAAAAAGAGAAAATCTCTGAACAAGAATAGGACCGGGGACGGGGAATACAGTAGATAAGTCAAGAGAAGAGAAGCATCACCAGCAGGAGCATGCACACTCTGCATGCTTGCTATGTGTACAGGGGTCTGCGCAGACCCTGACAGACGTGGGCAGATAATGACATTTACGTCACAGACAAAAGCAGACACCAAAAGTATGAACTGACCCTAAATATGTAGACAAGGCAGCTTTTTCGTTTTGTTTTTGATCAATGCAGCTATTCCTATTTGTGACCACTAGAGGCAGATAAAGACAATACCATGTTTGGTTACATTAAAACAACTTTCAGAGTAAATCAGGGCACAAATAAGACACTTCCACTGCAAACATTAATTTATTAGAATCCCAGGCAATAATCAGAATAATGCATCTGTAATGTTTTAGTGTCAAATGTTTGTCACTTCTCTTTACCTGTGATATCCAGCAGTACTGAGGGAGCACTAAACACAGTGGGATTAATGCTCAGTACCTGCTCACAGTTTTAAATCTCACAGTTTCTCTCTACATTTTAATGATCATATCTGTAATATCTTCAGTCTCACCAGTTTCATTCAGAAAATGCCTCAAAAACACACAGAGGAGTCACATTCAAGCAGAGCACACGAACATTCAAACCACAGCTGAAGTGCACAAACACAAGTCAGGTCAGTTCACGAGACAATAAAAATAAAATCAGGACTGTTTCTGCATCACAACTGTTACAACAACTCAAACTGAGGCTGGACAGACAAACTGAGAAAAAAAATCAACTTTGTTCTTGTCGTGGTTCTGCAAGAAGTGAAATTTCTGCTCAAACATCAGCAGCAGTACCAACACTGACAGCAAGGGGGCAGCTTTCCTGAAAAAAAAAATACTGTACAACACAGCAAAGAGGACAGAGAGGAAAAGAAAGCAGGAATCCTCAAACTCAGGATTAAAATACTGTTCAGTGATGTTTTAGTTCCTCAATTTCATAAAAAAATCAAAACAAAAGAAACACAGTGTTCACTATCATTCAGTTAGAACCAGATAAATATTAAAGTCTAATTATTACATGCAAAAAAAGGGTTAACTTATATCACATGGATTATGTATGGAAATTATGTTATAAACCATTTCTTAAACTGTCACTCTAATTTACTGCAATCTGGTTTTTTAATGGACTCTCAGTCCAGATCATCCACGTATCAGTGCACAAGTTGTCATTTCAATTTCTGGCAATTATGACAAAACTATCATTTATATTTCTGCATCTTTAATATCTTAATTTCTGATGGAAAATATCTCCTGGCCTGTCTGCTGCTCATGCTGATGTTTAAAGAAAGAAAATTTAACAAGAAGAAAGAAAGAAAGAAAGAAAGAAAGAAAGAAAGAAAGAAAGGAAGGAAGAAATTAAAAAGAGAAAGAAAAAGAAATTATGAAAGAAATTTAAAAAGATGAGACAAATTAGAAAGAAAGAAAAAAAACAATAGAAAAGAGAGAAATCTATAAAGAAAAAGAGAAAAATTAAAAAGAGAATGTATAAAAGACAAGAAAATAAAAAGAAATTCAAAAAACTGAAGAAATAAATAAAATAAAAAGACAAAGAAAGAAAGAAAGAAAAAGAAAGAGAAAATAAAATCAAAAAGAAAGAAACGAAAGAGAAATTAAAAAAGAAGGAAAGACTGGGAGATGACAGAGCAGCTGACTCAACATTAGTTTTGTGTCTCTAAAACTTTTTCTGTAAGAAAAATTTGTTTTAAAGCCAAAAAATGACTGAATGAATAAATAAATAAAATCTTATTTGACATAACAACTCCCCTGTAGACCCTTCTGTTGGATGATTTTGATTCTTTCTGGTTATTATGGCTCTTTGTCAGATACTGGAGACCAGCAGTTCATACTGGTGGTCAGTGGAAACCAATAAAAAGGTCACAGATCACTTCCTGTTCCTTTAACTTGGCCCGGAAAGTCTTTTTTTCTTTTAAATCTCACTTTCTGTGGCCCAATTTCCAATTTTCTAAATACTTTTTTTTTTTTTAAAAAGAGTTTTGACTTTCATTTTTCACACAGGATAATACAGCAATAACAAGGGGGAAAAGTCTGCTTGACTTTTCTTTAATTCATTTATAATTTAAACCGTCCTATCTGGTACCCAAAAAAAAAGCAAGACTATGACATCCACTCAGGATTCCTGCCTGAGAGAAGTTTTCCACGAGGAGCGGAGAAGAAAAGGAGGCACTGGAGCACATTACAGAACAAGCATGGAGGTTTCTGAGGAAGGCATCTGTGAGGAAGAGGAGGGTGAAGAGCTGGAGGAGTGCTGAGGAGAGGCTCAATTTTGGCTTGGTAGCATTGGTGCAGACTCGTCCTGCGACTCGTGTGTCCATCCCTGAAGAGCAGCTCAGTAGAAGAAATACACTGAGGAGGGAGAGCAGAGATGAGACATTTAAAAATATTAACAATGACAATTTAATGACAGCTGGACAAACTCCATCTCCTGATGAAGAGCATGTGATACGATTGAAATGTACTTAAAGGTTCTGTATGTAACTTTCAGATAATCTTTGTTAATGATGACACCAGTGGCCGTTAAGTGAACTGCAGTCAGCATCTTGTTGCAGTAGGCGCCAGTCAGTAGTGATGGCCAAATGAAGCCTCATGAAGCATTTTATTTATTTTATAAACCCATTGGCACTTTTTGTTCAGCGAAAGGTTGAAAGCACACTGAATTGCCATTCTTTGAGCCTCTCTCTTTAAACCAACAGTGCGATCTAGTGGACTCATAAAATAAAGAAAATGCCTCATGAGGCTTCATTTGGCTATCACTACCAGTCAGCAACTGGGTACTGGCCAAAATAGTGACATGACATAGGCTACATGAGACTGAATGTGATTGATCAGCATCATGTTGATAGAATGCTGTAAAATTTATTGAAATCATATTTAGAATAACGTTACTATCTTTAATGTCCCTACATTTCATTTGGACCACTAGCTTAATGAAACTAGCTAGCTTGCCATTTGTAAACTACGTTTTTAAGCCCCAGTCACACAGAAAGCGCTTTAGCAGCTGGAGGCGGCTTTTTGTAATTGTTTTTATGTGAATGAAGCTTTTTGCTTGCTGTTTTTGCATTGCTACGCGCCTCACATTTCTGACCGAGGCATGTGGTGTTTTTGCCAGAGCGCTCTGAACTCCTTCAGTTGAAAAAACTTCAAGTCAGAGTGGAAAAGTGCCCTACGTCATCTCCCCTTTTTTCCCATCATCCAATTAGATGAGCTGAGAGGCGGGCCTTCGATGGTTGTCAGGACAACAAGTTTGGAGTTGGTAAACAATGGAGGAGAAACTGATGGTGGTGGTTGCTGGATACCAAGAGCTATACGACTTTACGAACTGCAGTTACCATGATTAAAATATAAAACAGCAGGCATGACAGCATGTAAGTGCAGTACTTGAAATGGCCATCATCGAGGTGAAACTCCTGGACCAACTGGTGGTACTCCCCATGATCCACCCTCTTTTTTAGGGTCTGATGTACCCACATAGATCTCTGTTTCCCTGTGCCCAACAAACTATTTGCTGACAGCCTCAACCAGAGCCACAGCAAGTACCCTCTGTCTGTCCATTTTAGTAACCAGCTACTAATTACATGGGAAGGTTAGGGTATGGAGGTGATGGGGTGGTTGCCTGACAATAATAAAAACGGTGCAGCAAGCGTTTTTTTTTAAATAGTGGCATTCAATTTTTTTTTTAAAAAAAGGCAGTGCAATGCGCCTTGCATTTTTCAACCTGCAAAACATATTCTGTGTGATTGGGGCCTTAGCTAACATTAAGAAGCAACTGAAGGCAGGTCCATGCAGATTAGCTTTAAAGCTAACTAGCTAACCTTAGCTCAGGTGCAGTTAGCTAGTTGAGTATCTCTGCCTTGCATCACTCTTGGCTACTAGAGAGCCATTGTTAATTGCACACCTTATCTGGTGAAGTAATTTGGCAAGCTAGCCGTCTACCATAAAACTTTGGACAATTAAAAGCCTAGTCCTAATTAAAACACCCAGTCCCTTTTACTAGCCCGGTGTAGCTACACATTTTGAAAAAATAAAGGCCTGTCTAAATTAGATGCCTCGTCTGGCTGCCAAGCAGTTCTTTTTTTAAAAAAAAAAAATCATAGAAGGTCTTTTGATGTTGACTACGTCAAATTATGTCCATTCCTCGATTTCCCTGTAAATTATTTATATTCTTTTAGTCCGTAAGGGTCATCAAATCAAAACAATCAAAAGGGTTTCTTTTTAATAAAAAATAATCCAAGTCGTGAGTGTTGTTTTAACAGGATGAAATGGTGTTGTGTCGGTATGCCCAGTGCTGTAATCCTCGAGTGCTGTGACTCACTCTCTCTCTGATGTGCTGTCTGTCAGAGCTAGATCAAATGAATGATTCATAATTGATATGTTATCTGAAGCCTAATTTTTAAACAAGTAATATTCATACTGGTTTCAATAAACAATTTGAATGTATTTTCCTATCTTTGCTTTGCTTTTGTGTGAAATAAATTAAAGGCCTGTCCCATAGAGACGCCTGTCCCAAATATAGGCCTGTTGATTTTAGGTTTAAGTAAAGCAAAAACAAAATGAGTATGAAAAATAGGAAATATTTTGACAAAATCAGACCTGGAAAAAAGAACCTGCAAAAAAAGAAACTAAAAAAAAGAAACACTTTGAAAATATACTGTTTTCTGTGAAAAGCTACAAACTACAAATATCTTACAGCAGTTTTTCCAAATCTACAAGAGTATTGTTTGATAGTTTTTGACATTTTTTTTTGGTGAAGAATCTCTCTGATAAAAGTGAAGCCTGACTGCTGTATGTGACAGAAGTGTGTTTGTGTGATGTTGGTTTACTTACAGAAGATGACTCCAAAACATATAACACCTACAACTGCCATGATGATCATCATCTGGAAGAAAAAGAAATGTTGATGAATAAACTGAGTGTGTTAAATAATCCTTAAATCTCTTTTATTTCTGATATCACAGGGAAAAAAAACATGTGGTTGACTAATTTAGACTCCATGTGTTGCTTATTTTATTTTAGACCGTGTGATAGTGTTTTTTTATCACCAAAGAAAGAGAGTCTTATTCTTTGTTAGTTATGGAGGATTTTCTGGGTACAATATACAAAGTTACACAACACAAACACTGTGTGGACCTAAATACTCCATAAATAAATCCACATGATGACATGAGAGTCAGAGCTGCTGACAGACAGGCAGGAAATCACATCACCTCTGATGGGGGGAGGGCGAGAGAGATTAATAAGAACAAGAGGATAGAGATAGACAGAGAGAGAGAGAGAGAGAGAGAGAGAGAGAGAGAGAGAGAGAGATTGGATGAGCTTGATGGGTCTGCGGGTTGGTAGAATTGCAAGAGAGAAATAAGAGAAACCAGATGTTGATTGTGAGCTTGTTTGAGTGTGAAAATGAAGCAATGAGGAATTTAAGGAAAAAGCGGGAACTATCACCTCACAGTTGTATGCGTATGCCAACCAATCAGGTTGCAGTTTTATCCATGTCTGTCCAGACACACTGTCAAGACTCTGAAGGACTTTAATAAAAGGTATTATGTGTATAAACATGGATGCTTCACACACATCTTCCCCTGGCAGCACAGAAGAACTATACAAACAGCACAGTTTCAAGGTGGACACCCAAGATTAGTGTCACCAATTCAGAATCTGACCCAGTGTCTCCCCTTCTGCTTCTGAGATATGACACTGAATAATGACCAGGAAAGTGTTTCGGGGAACATTATGATGTCACAGTGAAGTTGACCTTTGATTTTTTTTTTTTATCTAAAAAGTCAGCATTTTACACTATTAGACATTTGTGTGAATTTTGGTTGTAATTAGCATGTGAATTCTTGAGTTATGGGCAAATTCATGTTTTGTGAGGTCACAGTGACCTTGACCTTTGAACACCAGATTTTAACCAGTTCATCCTTGAGTCCAAGCAAATCTTAAAAAAATCCCTCATGGCCTTCCTGAGATACTGCGTTCACAAGAATGAGCAGACGGAGGGACAGATGAAACCTCACACACCTGACTCTATTCAACAACAAGCACACCACGAATGGTGTCATCACATTACAAACTTAACATAAAGTTATGTTTGTAACATAAAGATATGTAGATAAGATTTAGGAAAGTTTTTTATTTTTATTTAACCTTTATTTTACCAGGAAATAGTCCCATTGAGATTCAGAATCTCTTTTCCAAGGGAGTCCTGGCCAAGACAGCAGCATAATAGTTCCACTAAAAACACAACAGGTTAAAACAGACAACATGAAACAAACAGTTATGTTGCGCAAGTTAGTTTTAGGAAAAGACACATGGTTGCGCAACCTATTCTCAGACAGTTCTTATGATATCCTAAGAATTTGTGCCCTACAAATGACATTACGTCCTTAATGTACAGTTATGTAATTAGGTTAGGTTTAGGCAATAAAAGTAGCTGTTGTTATATTTAGGAAAAGTAACACAGTGAGGAAGAACATTCAAATGACTCAAAGTTCACAAGGATCTGAACATGGGACTCCAGAAGAAAGTCCCAGGTAAAAGTATTTTTTTGTGACCCATCCACCACCCCAACCTGCCTCCTTTCAAGCGCTCGGGTCTGCCTCTCACATGATCGCAGCCTTTCAAAATACTTGGGATATTTACAAATTTGGGTGCATTGCTTTCATCTAAACAATGTTTGAGCACAGTCTGGATGGCGACATCCCTTAAAATAACTCAGTTCACTTGGTTTCACACAGGACATAAACACTGGTCTCCTGGGGGACAGTCCTGTGTTTGTTTGATCCATCCACCTCCCCATGCTGCCACTTGATGCAGACTTTCACTCATTATACTACTTCCTTTTTTACTCCCGTCAGTGCATTGATCACATGATTGCAGCCTTCCTAATTACATGGGTTAAACAGAAATTTTGGTGCATTACTATTCTTAGGTATACATACGTATTGTGCATGACAACAGTGTGATGGACAGATGGACTGAAACAACACTAAAAGATAACTCATCTGGCCACAGCTGGCGCTGGTGCGGAGGCCTGATAAGTTTAATTTCCTAAAAAAGCTGGTCACTGTAGTTTTTAACAAATGGGAGGAAATAGTGCATTTATTGGGGACTATTTTCAGCAGGGGATTAATCCACATTTAGTGAGTATTTGTGGCAGCAGGATAGTGTATGTGGGACTGAGTCCAAATGAACTACAGTGTTTGTGTTTATGGTAATGAAGAAACATGTCACCCAGTGACACAGAGTGGCTTTTAACACTGATGTAGCTCTATGGCACAGAGGTAGAGAGAGATATCAGGCTTCAATACACACACAGTGATTGTTTCATTGTTGGTCTCTTACTGTGATTTATTTGCATTAAGAAAAATATCACCAGCCTAATATGTGACATAACTCTTCACAAAGTCATTAGAAGCCACAGCGTTCTCAAAAACAACAAAGAACAGGACCTTGGTGTTGTTAGGGTTAATATTAGAGACTAAGGGAGTGCATTATGTCAATGAGGGTCCTCACAAGTGTAGGAATATTGTGTGTGTGTGTGTGTGTGTGTGTGTGTGTGTGTACTGGGGGTGGGTGGAGTTACATCACAAATCACAGCTGGCTCTTTAATCCCAGACTGTCACTGTAATCCAGATTGGGATTTCTCTCTGTGACTTCCTGGTCGCTGTCAGTCAAACTCTCCTCTCATGTAATCCTCCTCTGACTGTCTGAATGGAAGCTTCTGATTGGACGCTCTGGAATCTGCACTATCTGTCCGTCAGAGGCGGAGCGCTGGATGAACTGATGCTGCTGAGATAAAAATGGTTTGGCAGCCATGGCCAGGATGAATGGATGAACAGGGACAGTGTGTTGTGGTGATGGAGGTGAATGAGGGATAAGGGTGGTGGCTGAGCTGAGTCAAACTGAAAATTGTTTCAGCCTCATTCAGCTGATGAATTTATCCAGAACAAGCTCAACCATAACTGTAGCCTGTTGTTAAGATATAAGTTATCTCATCAGTGTTATCATTTATCAGTTCTGCAGCACAATATGTCAACAAGTACATTTCTCTCCCTCAGCATGTCATTACTGTCTCACATTAGCTAAAGTAGTGATAGTGATAGTGATAATGATGATGATACCTAAATAAGAAGAAAGTAAAATAAGAAAATAGGCTATATTTTTATTTGCCTTCCAAAATGACCCGTATAACCGTTTAAAAATGACTTATGAGTGTTTTCTGCTCTGCCACCTCTACAGCTGTGGTAAAAGTTGATTGCACGATGTAATGTAGTTAATTATGTAAGAATAATGACACCATAGGCTTTTAAGCCGCATATCCAACAAACATGTTCGATATAGAGCCTTAGAATTGTACGTAACCAATATGGCTATGTACCTAAACTCTTAATCTGTTTGCAGACAGTACTTCTAATTGTAGGTAGGGTTGTTACAAGATGGTATTAACCGTGTCAGTGGTCCTTGCAGCTCTCGCCATATTTCCTTTTCCCCGACAACACAGGTTAATGTCTGAACCTTGTTGATCATCCATAGGACAGGGTAGTTTTTGTCTCAGTCAAATGGGATATTGAAATGTAGGGGCTTTGTGGTCTGTGCATTGAGTCCTTGTCAAGTGATGAGTGATGATTTTTTCTTGTCTAATCAACGGACTGCAGTGTTTATAGCTCCACTTTTTAGAATTGGATCAATGTGCTAGGTACATCAACAGAGGGGTGACGAAAAAACAGGACAGGATAGAATGATTGCTTTGTCACTGTCGACAACTTTTGACAATGGAAATGCAAAAATAATCGTTCCAATGTGTAATAAACTGAACTGAACCGGACTGCTTTGTGGTATAAGCCTTGCTTTCACTATGCAGTTTTCTCTGCCACTGGGTACGATTTCCCGACAAAAAAATGAAGGCTTAATTTACAGCCCAAAGGAAGTACGTCAAACATTGAGCAAGAATATCAGGAAGAGAGTAGCACTTACAAAAGTTATCTTATGGCACTTTTTATATAGTACAGGTATAAACCATACTATTTAATTTACAAAGACCTAACATTTCCCTGAGGAACAAGCACTTTGGCGGCGAGAAAAAATGTCCTTTCAACAAGCAGAAGCCTTGAACAGAACCAGACACGAGGTAGGCAGCCATCTGCCTCAACTGGTTGGGTTGAGAAATTACAGGAAAACAAAAAGTGATGCGGTTGTCGCTATGCTGAGCAGGTACTCTTCCATAAAGTCCACTATACTGACAAACCAAACCAACACGGTCTCACTCCAAAGTCATTGAAATCGGGCGCTTGGGCAGTGACTTCCAGCATTGGACACCAAAGAAAAAGCACAGGTAGGACACAGAATGCATCACTGTCTCCAGTGACTAAGATGGACACGCTGAATGCCTGTCCATCCAACTGGTTCCCTCAGAGTTTTTCCATTGCTTACAGCATGCCGTGCTCCTTTCACCTTTCCGTCAGAAAAATAGTCATAATTCGAATGACCACAACAGTTTGATTGTAAGGAAAATGTAAATATGTGTTGTTTTAGGCAAATAATCCATGCTGCCATCTTTCTGGTGAGAACAATCTTGCTGGAGAGTCCTCCTTACTTGTCTGTTGAAAGTCACTCTAAGCAGTGAGGTTACTTCCTGTAAAAACCATATTTTGCATCACTGGTATCCACACAATTCATATCTACATCATCTAGAGCATCACATTGGAATCTGATTGTCCAGTTTTCAGCTGCCAGACTCAAGCGAATGATTTTCAAACTAGAATTTCATGAAATCAGTGTAGATAAAACATCAGATGTTAGTTTCAGTTCAGAGGGATGAAGTCACACTGATGGATGGGTGTTACAGATGGAAAGTCCTTATGTAGCATTGACAAGGGCCAATGCATGATGGGAAACAAACACCAAACATGCCTACCTTGCAGTTTTTCCACCAGTACTTGTTCTTGAGTTTGGCGGCGCTGCTCTCAAACTGCGAGGCTCCGGCCTGCAGGGCGTCGGCTCGGTCATCCAGCTCCGACAGCTTCTGATCTCTCTCCAGGACTTTGTCCACATTCACACGCATGATGTCCACCACCTGTCAGACAACAAAACCTTTCAAAACACCTTTCAATAATCTTAATTCATTGGTCATTTTAGTGTCTCATTTTTCCTTTTTTCATTCATTGTAGCCTGATTTTATTTTAAAAGTGCATTCCTTTGTCTCCGAGCAGTTTCCTCACCTCGTCCACCTGTGCTTGTGTCTGCTGCAGTCGTCTGTTGCTGGTGAGGTTCGGGGCCGGAGCCGGAGGGCCCCCCTCCCCCTCTGGGGCCCCGGGAGTAACTGCTTCTGGAGTGGACCTGCAGACAGACAGGGCATGTGAGACAGAGGAATAACCATAAACTATGATTAAAACAACATTTCAAGTTCAGTTCAGTCTTTAAATTTGGAGTTGATTTATTTTGTTTTTTGCACTTTGGCCAGAAGTGGCAGTTACATGGATGCTGAAGCATAGCTCAGTAATGTCACAAGTATCAATTTATCAATAAATATTGATTCTGAATATCTGAAACAGTTTCAATACTCATTTTCCTCAGTATTAATACACTAGTACCAGCTGCGCTGTCTTATTGTTAATGTTTAGTGTTAATTGGGGGTCAGCGTTTCAATCCCCGGCTCCTCCAGTCCACATGTTGAAGTATCCTTGGGCAAGATATTGAACCCCAAATTGCTCCCAATGGCTGTTCCCTTGGTGTGTAATTAAGTTTGAGTGTTTAAAATTTGTCACCAAAGGCATCAAAGATCAAATCCAATATCACAATAGATATGTACTTTTATTTGTCCCTGCGGGGAAACTGGTTATCACACAATTACAAAGTCAACATAATGAAAGTCACACATCCCCAAAAATCATCAATAGCCATACACAGAGATAACACACATTCATATGCCCATACAAATGCAGGAGGGGGGGCAGACCAGACTAGCTGGACATGTTTTGGGACAGGGACAAAGTGGCCACAGTGCATGGGATTAGCTGCTAGTGCATTACCTGTTTAAAAACTTAGTGGTGTGTGGAACAAATGAAAACTTGGTTTTTAGTGTATATATCATCGCCCAGATGGCAATAGATTAAAAAAAGAAGGCAAGGGAGTTACTCTGGTCACCCATAATGTTGTTTGTCTTTGTCTCTGTACATGCATTCCATACTCAGGAAAGTAATTCCTAATACTGTTGTTTTTCTGTGCCTCTGTAGCATTACTAACCCAGCTGATGATGCAGAAGGATAAAACGCTTTCAGTAAAAGCACAGTAAAACATTCTGAACATTCTGTTGTGGACATTAAAAGATTGCAGCTTCTTTAGAAAGTGCATTCTTTGTCGTGTCTTAGTGCTTCTGACGTCAGTGCACAGGTCCCATTTAAGCTTGTAGGCAGGCACGATGCCAAGGTACTTGTAGTCTGTCACAGTTGTTATTGGCTTCCCATTGATAAAAGTCGGGACAGAGGATTGCAGCCTCCTGAAATCTTTTTTATAATTTCCTTTGTTTTAGAGGTGTTCAGATCGTGTCTTTATGGTAGCTGCCCCAAGGTTTTGAAGTAGCCTTCCACTCTCCATCAAATGACACTTTTAAGACAAATCTTTTAATATTAATGTCATTTTAATATTTTGGTGTTTTATAATCTTTTTACATAATTGTTCTTATCGTTTTATTCTGTTTTACATTTGTGTACATGTTATACTGCTATATATTTGTGTGTCACTCTTTTAATTTGTACAGCACTTTGGTCAACTGCAGTTGTTTTTAAATGTGCTATATAAATAAACTTGATTTGATTTGATTCAGGAGTAGATTTGGCTTCTCACTACAGTAAAGAAGTAGTCAAGAATTGCCCCATGCACCTCCTCAAATTTACAAGGATGGGACATAATGGATGGAAGATCTGAGTACTCTTAACTGGAATAAGAAATCCAAGGGCGTAGGTTTCATTTCAACATTAGGAAAGTGGATTTGTGGGTCAAACACTTAATTTGCTGTATTCTGGACTGTCAAAATAACACGTTAATTTCGATTTATTAATCACAGTAAAAAATAATGCAGAAAAAAATTAATGCTGATGATTCACATTTCAGGGTGCCCTTTGACATGGTTACTGAAGGACTCAGTGGCTTTGTCACATGATGGAGGCAGACGAGACGACGCTGCTTGGCCCCGTGAATGGAACATTTACATTCAAAAAACATATAGATGGAACTGTTGATAGGAGCACCATTCTCTGCAATTTCTGCAGTAAAGGATTTTTTGTACCATTGGAGAACTAAAAGCCTGAAATATCACCTCAACATAAAGCTTTTAGCAGCAAACCTGGAGGCCCGAGCTAGTACAGCTTATGATGCTATGATGGTGTTAAGATGCAAACTGAATAAGTCTACCTGTGACTAAGTAACAAACTCTCTTGCAAATGGACTGCAATGGACTGCAGACCAGTTTCGGTGGTAGCTTTACCACAACACATTCGCCAAAATTCATTTGAATTGAAATTTTTTAAATACTTTAACAGCAAAAAAAATGATGTATAAGATTAATTTAGATTTATACATCACAAAGGGTGTAATTAATCAGATTTTTTTAATCCCTTGACAGCCGAAATTTAAACATCTAAATTCTGTCTGAATAAATGTCCTCTGCTACTTTTATGTTCTAAGTTATAAGGGGTACGTGTCCCCTGCATTACCCCATAATCTACGCCCATGACGATAGGCCTGTCATTTGTCTGCGACTTTATAAATCAGAGTCTGTCAATACAGAGGGGATTTTTAAAACCCCAATTCAGTAACAGAGACATGACTCATCAAACTTTGGCCTCCATCCATCTAATCAAAGTATCAGAGACTGAAACAGCTCAGCAGCAAACACACAGCAGGTGGTTTGATGCATGGTCACACCAAAAAACAGCTCACTTCTTTGACAGCCTCAGGCTTGTTTTCCAGAGGCAAAATGGAGAAAGATTAGTGCAGCAGCAGCAGCAGCCAGAGGCTCCGGACAGATAAACATGCACGCAATAATTCCTCCCCCTCCTCCTCCTCCCCCTCCTCCTCCTCCTCCCCCACAAGAAAAATATAATAAAATAAAACATTATAAGCCACATTTTATCCAGCTCTTTGTGATGCTGTGAGCTGAATAAAGTGTGTGTTTGTTTGATGGTGTGACGATTAATAGTATAAACGCACTTTAGCCGATCACAGTGTTATTGATGGATAGTTTTGTAGGTGAGTCAGCCGGTGAGTCATTGTACCAATATTTCTGCTGCAGCCCAGAAATGTCCAGAAACACAGACAAGTTTCGTTTCAGCAACATAAACGTGAATAAAAGCAGAGCTCACTGTTATGTAAATAAAATGAGGGGAATGTGAATTAAATGAAGAATGTGTAGTTTTCAAACACTGGAAACTACACCGAGCAGGATGTTTCTATATGCATGTAAATTAAACTTAAAATTAAGACAGTGAGGAGATATTCCACACAGTCAGAGTTTATATATATATATATATATATATATATATATTTAATATATATATTAAAAATGAAAGAAATATGGAGTACTCACATCTGAGCGGCAGGATGATGGAGATAATCTGAGTCCGAGAGAGAGGGAGGGTGAGACAGAGGGAGAGGGAGAGAGAGAGAGAGAGACAGACAGACAGATCCAAGCTGAATATAAATGAAGGATGACTTCAGGCTTCTCTCCTTCAGTGATTCAGTTTTTCTATAAGACCAAAAAACTACAACTCAAGCAGCTGCGCATATTAAAAAAAAGAAAAAACTCTGCGTCACAATAGCCCCGCCCACACACACCCCCACACACCCACCCACACACACACACACACACACGCACACACACACACACACATACACACAGTCCCACTCGCAATAATTCTTTTCCAAGGATGACGAAAGCATGGCCCGCCCTACTCTCCCTCTGATTGGCTGCTACCCCTTGCCTTCTCTAATTAAGTTGTGAAGGTCAAAGTTAAAGGAACACTTCACCCCTCAGATTATCATTTGTGTATTAGTTACTCAACATGACTTACCTTGAATTCACAAAGGAAAGTTTGATTTTCTTGCATGCCTCAATGGTAAACGAAGAATCCAAAACCATAGAAAATTCTTGATGAATTGAAGTCATAGGGGGCCATGTTTAACAACAGCAAAACCATGTCAAATCATCCGTTAACAAAATGTCCCACAACTCGTGCAGCGATGAATTAAAGCAACCCTTACCTTTCTTCATTTCACACAGCACTTTGAAAAAATTTGAACATCCACAAATCCCACCTCCCTCCAAAGTCCTGTCACCCTTCTCCTGCAACTCCACCTCCCTCCATCGTCCTACTTCCCCCTCCTCCATTACGTCCTTGTGACGTCTATGATAGATGCCTGCGCCAGCAAGGTAACGTTAGATACACAGAAGAGGAGAGCGAGTGTAACGTTACAACCAGTCAAACGCAACCCCAGAGTTTTAAAACTTAACCGGAGTCAGTGATGACTGATGAGTTTTAGAATAAGGTTACAGTGCTAATGTTAGATAGTAGCGTTAATGTTACTAGTAAGTGGAAACGCACAAGAAAGATAATGTTAATGTTTCAGAGGCTACGCTACAGTAGGCTAACGTTAGTCATTAGCAACTGGATGCTGTGTTGTCATATAAAGTTAGATGTTATATTAGGAGCAAACTAAACATAACGTTACCTGTCCTGCACAGTCAAATGCAACCCCGGAGTGAGTGGTTACATCAGTCGGAGACCTCGACGTGGGGAAGACAGACAGGATGCTCGGCCAATCATTGCATTTGGTCCGAATGCTTATTAATAGAATTTTAACCTAAACAAAGAAAAGTGTAAAATTTCCAGAAAGGTAAGTGTGGCTTTAACGTAGGCTCGTAGGCTCGTAGGCTCTGCATCCATCTCTCTTGTGTTGCTGTAATCTGAATTTCCCCTGTGTGATCAATAAAGTTTTAAGTCCTCCTAAATCTTGTGTCACAAGTAAATTCTACATTAATAAAAGTACATATGTATAATCAGCAAAATGCACTTAAAGTATCAACGTAAAGGTACTCATGCAGAGTGGCACTTTATATAAAGTTTCATTATTACTGGATTGTTCTTATTAATGCATGAAAGTGTGTGGAGCTTTTTAATATACAGTAACAGAAGGAGGTGGAAGTAATTTTGAGTACTTCATGTATTGTTGAGTTGTTTAATCTGTAACAACGCGTCAAGGTCATCATATTTTAAATTTTAAAAGTAAAGCTAGCTGTCAGATAAATGTGGTTGAGGAGAAAAAGTGTTTCAGTCTCTTTGAAATTTAATGGAACAAAACACATCTACCTCAAAACTGGACTAAGTACTTCATGAGTAATATGATATCACACTACTGTACTCTAAGTTTCAATGCTGTATTCGGTGATGGAAGAAGTATTTTAGATCGTTTATTTACCGAAATGAAAGTAGCAATACCACAGTAAACAAATACTCCATTACTCCATTACAAGTTAGAGGCGCTGATTTTAAAATTTGTCTTGATGAAAAGTACAGAAACCTACTGAAATATCAAAAGTAAAAATACCCCTTATGAAGCAGAGTGTTGCCTATTAGTTAGTGATGGCCAAATGAAGCCTCATGAAGCATTTTCTTTATTTTATGAGCCCACTAGATGGTGCTTTTTCTTCAACAAAAAGTTGAAAGCACACTGAATTGTCATTCTTTGAGTCTCTCTCTTTAAACCAAGAGCGCCATCTAGTGGGCTCATAAAATAAAGAAAATGCTTCATGAGGCTTCATTTGGCCATCACTACTGTTAGTCTTGTTATTATATTGTTTGATCATAATTTTTGATGTATCATCATGTGAACAGCATTTTAAAGCCAATTAGTATCATAATACATAGTAATAAAACATCAGATTTTATAACTGATCGTATGTTTTGTGTGTAAAATCCTTTCTACACGAGTAGTAACTGGAGCCGATAAATGTAGTGGCATAAAAAAGTCCAATGTTTCCCTCTGTTTTTTAAGTAGAAGTATACAGTAGCATAAAATGTAAATGTCTGCAGAGTATAGTATTTGAATAATGTATATGTAATGATGTATATCTTGTATTGGTCAACACAGCCAGCTGGGGTTTCCTAAGTGCTCTGTGTTTTAAATGTGCTGAAGCGGTGCGGCTGTTTCCCCTCAGCAGCCTTTTCTTCTTCTGCTGTTTCGGTGTTTGTTCTTCTTCACTGACTATTGATTCAGGTTGTTTGTTTTGCTGCTTTGGAGCTCCTGTGTGTTGTTGAGCCGACAGAACAGTGTGAACATGAGGCAGTTAATATCAAATTATTACAGGAGCAAGCGGACTGAACTGAAACTGATGAAAGTAATCAATGCTGCAGATAAACTCTAGTTCAGTCAAAGAAAACTTTATTTCCACAACTGCTTTAGTCACTTCACAGATTTAGATTACAAATACAAAATGTTAAAAAAAACTCATTAATTCTGGTGTATTGGTTAAGCCACTCAGAAGTATAAGCAATTGATATGAACTCCACCTTAACCAGCTGCATCATTAGTGGTAAATATACATTAATGCATGAGTAATCATAATCCAGCGGTCAGTGGTGGGATGTAATTAAATTTACTCAAGTACTGTACTGTTTACAAAAAAGAAAGAAATCCAAGGCACTCCTCTAGCAACACATGTTAAAAGGCTTTATTCAGATGGCTATTTCATGATGAAATGTAAAACACACTAATACATATTAAAAATGGAGCTGGGATACAACCCACACATAGCGGCACAAACAGCCTTCTTCAGGGTGTAAATCCTCAGCACACAGTTTCCCCTTGAATAGACAAGATAATTACACACACCTGAGCAGGAAGACAATAAAGTCTCAGGCAGCAAATGCAAGCCATGACCATTAGATGGCTCCACAAGATATGGATTGAAGAACAATATATTAGTCCATAGCCATTGGTAGCTTTGTCACCTTCTACCTATGCCAATCCTCAATGCCTATGTGCAGTTTCACATAGATTGACCATGTCAGTGAGTAGAAAAATGTGGGACAGACAGAATGACTGACTGACAGAATGACACACTGACAGTTTCCGTGATTATGTACAGCATACCATACCATGACTTAGTCATACCAAAACAAAACATTGGGCCACAGGGGGAGCCACAGCGATCAGTCACATTTTAGCCATTTTTAAGCATTTTTCTGTTGTTATAGTGCCACCCAGTTGCCAATTAGAGTTAAATTTCTCCAGTCACCTTGAAGCGTCTTGGTGCCCCATTTTTTTGATCGGGTCAATAATGGAGGGGTCCCCTCAGATTATGTGTGGTCATATGCCTACAAAGTTGTGTGGTGATCGGTGAAACCCTTGAGATGTTATACACCTTTATGTGATGAGCCACGCCCTCCGCAATATTCATTGCCTTATAGAAGCTCAGTTTTAGTAAGTTTTCCAACTTTTGCCAAGAGGGAACTTTAGATATTGGTCCCTAGATTATGTTCACCCAGTTTCATGCAGATCGGTCAAACTTCCTAGGAAGAGATCGATTTTGTAAGAATAAATAAATCAATAAATCAATAAAGATAAAAATAAATCAATAAATAAAAATAAAATATAAAATAAATAAATGAATAAAAGAATAGAAAATAAAATAAAAATGAAAAATAAACAAAATTAACAAAGAATTAGAGGGCAAAAACTCATAATCCTAAATGTATATACCACACAGTTATAAAAAAAAAAGGACTGTAGTCAATTTCTTGGTTCAGTCCTGGGCATATTGTAGCCTGCGTATGGAATATATGAAAGGTTTCTCTCTGCAATAATAATTTGAGTTGATCACCACCTCGAATGTTCTTTTGGATGGTTTCTAGGCCTTCAACCATAAGGCTATATGAAGGCCTAGAAACCATCCAAAAGAAGATTCGAGGTGGTGATCAACTCAAATTATTATTACAGAGAGAAACCTTTTATATATTCCATATGCAGGCAATATGCCCAGGACTGAACCAAGAAATTGACTACAGTCTTTTTTAGTAACGGTGTGGTCTGATGTCTGTGTTGCTTAAGAGGCATATATATTGTTTATGTTTTGTTGTTTGTATATACATTTAGGATTATGAGTTTTTGACCTCTACTTCTTTGTTAATTTTGTTTATTTTTATTTTACTTTTTATTCTTTTATTTATTCTTTTATTTTTTTATTCATTTATTGATTGGTGTGTATGTTTTCTCTATTGTACTTTTGCTTCACTGTATCTGTCTGACAGCTGGAGTTATTTTACAGAGGTTAAATTTTTACAAACAAAACTTTATCAATTCATAAAATATGATGCTTTGCTACAGATTAAACCATCCAACAGTAAGTAATTAAAATGTGCTCCCCCTCATTCAATATGATATTACAATGGATCTTATGTGTAAAAACATTCATGATAATAATAATAATAATAATAATAATAATAATAATAATAATCAATTAATCTGATAAATATATAACAATATAACAAATTAGGGATTTTTTTTATTATATACATTATACATTTTTGCAAATACACATTATAATACAACTTTTGAAACTAGAATAATGAAATCTGTGTTAAAGCTGCCAACTGTTGAGTCTGTCAGATGTATGTGACACCTCTGACAGGTTTTATGACAGTGTTGGTCAGTCTGTCACATTTTACTGGAATAAAAATGATTAAAGTCAGACGAATCGAGTGAAAACTTTTTCTTATGAGGTAAAACTGATGTTGACAAAGTCTTCCTTTCCTAATAATTTGCAGTTGGGAAAAAAAGTAATGATTGCAATATACAGTACAGGCCAAAAGTTTGGACACACCTTCTCATTCAATGCGTTTTCTTTATTTTCATGACTATTTACATTGTAGATTCTCACTGAAGGCATCAAAACTATGAATGAACACATGTGGAGTTATGTACTTAACAAAAAATGGTGAAATAACTGAAAACATGTTTTATATTCTAGTTTCTTCAAAATAGCCACCCTTTGCTCTGATTACTGCTTTGCACACTCTTGGCATTCTCTCCATGAGCTTCAAGAGGTAGTCACCTGAAATGGTTTCCACTTCACAGGTGTGCCTTATCAGGGTTAATTAGTGGAATTTCTTGCTTTATCAATGGGGTTGGGACCATCAGTTGTGTTGTGCAGAAGTCAGGTTAATACACAGCCGACAGCCCTATTGGACAACTGTTAAAATTCATATTATGGCAAGAACCAATCAGCTAACTAAAGAAAAACCAGTGGCCATCATTACTTTAAGAAATGAAGGTCAGTCAGTCCGGAAAATTGCAAAAACTTTAAATGTGTCCCCAAGTGGAGTCGCAAAAACCATCAAGCGCTACAACCAAACTGGCACACATGAGGACCGACCCAGGAAAGGAAGAGTCACCTCTGCTTCTGAGGATAAGTTCATCCGAGTCACCAGCCTCAGAAATCGCAAGTTAACAGCAGCTCAGATCAGAGACCAGATGAATGCCACACAGAGTTCTAGCAGCAGACCCATCTCTAGAACAACTGTTAAGAGGAGACTGCGCCAATCAGGCCTTCATGGTCAAATAGCTGCTAGGAAACCACTGCTAAGGAGAGGCAACAAGCAGAAGAGATTTGTTTGGGCCAAGAAACACAAGGAATGGACATTAGACCAGTGGAAATCTGTGCTTTGGTCTGATGAGTCCAAATTTGAGATCTTTGGTTCCAACCGCCGTGTCTTTGTGAGACGCAGAAAAGGTGAACGGATGGATTCCACATGCCTGGTTCCCACTGTGAAGCATGGAGGAGGAGGTGTGATGGTGTGGGGGTGTTTTGCTGGTGACACTGTTGGGGATTTATTCAAAATTGAAGGCACACTGAACCAGCATGGCTACCACAGCATCCTGCAGCGACATGCCATCCCATCCGGTTTGCGTTTAGTTGGACGATCATTTATTTTTCAACAGGACAATGACCCCAAACACACCTCCAGGCTGTGTAAGGGCTATTTGACCAAGAAGGAGAGTGATGCAGTGCTGCGGCAGATGACCTGGCCTCCACAGTCACCGGACCTGAACCCAATCGAGATGGTTTGGGGTGAGCTGGACCGCAGAGTGAAGGCAAAGGGGCCAACAAGTGCTAAACACCTCTGGGAACTCCTTCAAGACTGTTGGAAAACCATTTCAGGTGACTACCTCTTGAAGCTCATGGAGAGAATGCCAAGAGTGTGCAAAGCAGTAATCAGAGCAAAGGGTGGCTATTTTGAAGAAACTAGAATATAAAACATGTTTTCAGTTATTTCACCTTTTTTTGTTAAGTACATAACTCCACATGTGTTCATTCATAGTTTTGATGCCTTCAGTGAGAATCTACAATGTAAATAGTCATGAAAATAAAGAAAACGCATTGAATGAGAAGGTGTGTCCAAACTTTTGGCCTGTACTGTATATTATTGCAATTCTCAGCATATCGCAATACATTTAATATTGTAGTAATATTGTATCATCGTGACCTAAGAATCAAGATAATATTGTATCGTAGGTCCTCTGCCGATTCTCACCCTTATAACCCACTAAAAGAAAGGCTCTGCCCAACAAGTACTTTTACAAGGACTTTAATACTCAAAGTGTGTTTTGTAATACTTTTGTACTTAAGTGAAATCTTGAATACAGGACTTTTGCTAAAGTATTGATACTTTTACTTACCTTTACTTGTAGTAATATAATATAATATCATTCTGAAGTGGGCCATTCTGCACAATGAGTACTTTTACTTTTGGTACTTGAAGTATAATTCACAACTAAAACCTACGTTATTTTACTTGAGTAAGACTTTTTTTACACTCTGGTAGTGCTACTTTTACTAAAGGGTGACTTTGGCACTTTTCAAGCTGGACCCTTTTTTCCCATGTTTTTGTGTCTAAGTGGCTCATGGGAACAACAGTTTTTGAAACTGGTCACTATTCAGCAAGAGCCCTGCAGCTGGCAGCTGCCAAACAGGCAATAATGTAACCACTCGGGGCATGTTCACACGGTCAGTGTGTGTCTACTAAAAGTTTTTGTTTTTGCCACTGACAGGATTCAGATTATTATTATACTAGTCTGACAACATTATGGAAAGGATCCCTACAGAGATAGATCTTTTTGCTGAGGTGTAAGATCCTTTTGGTTTTACCAGAAACAGCCCTGAATATAGCTATCATCAAACCCACCAGACTCCATTTAAATAAACAGTAATCTTATCATCGTAAAACACACTTCATTCAAAGTTGACAGAAACAAAATAAAACTCACAAAAGTTGTCTTATTTTGTCTTTCCAGTGTTCCAACAATCACCAACTCTGCTTTCGTTGAAATAAAGCCTTAATTCACCCCGTCAGATATGAAACTGTGCTGGCTCTATACACGGTAAAATTAATGTGAATTTAAATGGAGTCTGGGGAGTTTGGTGATGTCAGAACTGTTTCTGGTCAAACAATAAGGAACCTACTCTTTTCCAAAAAGGTCTATCTCTGTTGTCTATCTCTCCTTTTTCCATTATGTTGTCAGACACTTAAAATAACAATCTGGATCTTGTCAGTAGTAAAAACAAACACTTTAAGTGGGCATACATTGACGGGTTGTTACATTATAGCCTGTTTGGCGGCTGCTAGCTGCAGGGCTCTTGCTGAATAGTGGACCAATTTCAAAAACCGCTCTTCTCATGAACCACTTGGACACAAAAACATGGGGAAATAAGGCCCAGGTTGAAAAATACCACAGTTACCCTTTAAGTAAAAGATCTGAGTAACTTCTTGTAATAATCTACAAAAAATCTTAATTTGCAAGTAACTGTTATGTAATAAAATGTATTATATTTCACATGAAGATAAAAAACAACGACTGGCCAGCTGTGAAAGTCCATGGTACAGGCAGGCAATTCAAAAATGCATCTGAAGCACTCTGTGTTCAGAAACCCTTTATTAACACATGGATAAACCACCTTGTTTTAGTTGAATTTAAATATAAAGTCCAGTTGCCTACAATATAGCACTTATGATTACCATGACCTGGATGACTGAGACTCTTTATCGACAAGTATAAAGTAGACAGTCCTGTGGAAATGGATTACCCAATTTACTTTCAATCACTGCATGTAATAATACAACACATTTTATTTTTAAAAATTTAGGTACTTGGTACCAACAATACTTACATTTACTTATGTCACATTTTTATTGCAAAACTTTTACTTGTAATCAAGTGTTTCTCCAGTTTGGTTTGAAGCTTTTCCAAAAGTACTTTATCATACCTGATGCACATTTAACATGTAAATTCTTAATCTGCAAAGTAACTGTACATGTTAAATGGCGTGCAGTAAAATGTAAAACATTTTCTTTTAATGTTGTGGAATTTAAGTATAAATTGACCAATTTGGTGGAAATTTAGTACATAAATAACTGTAACAGTCCAGTAAATGTACTTAAGTCACTTTTCATCACTGTAATCAACAAACTCACAACACACAAAAGACTCTCTTATGTCTTTTATTCTGGACAATTTTTCATTTAGCTTCTGTGAATTGCTCAAACATACAGCTCTACGAAATAAAGAAAACAAAAAGTTAAAGACCTCATCAAAACAATGACTCAATTTACACAAACCAAACTAAGTATCTGAACTATATCAGCCACAGAGAGCTCACAGACACTATTTTAAATATAAAGAATAGCGCTTAGCTCAAGTACATGCTGACCTGTTGAAGTCCGTTTCGGCCACACTCTCTCGTTTCTGTTACATGAGGTCTTTAAGTCATTGTCTTTCCTTTCACACCTGATTTATTTCAATTTTCTGCTCTTTCCACAGATAGTATTTACATTCTGATAATATAGATGTCAACAGTTCAGTTGAAGCAGCGCCTGTACACAGTTTGATAAGGTGAGTAATGTCCGTCTATTTTGCTTTAAGTATATTGTACACTTGCAGTTGCTGTGTTTTTTTCTCCTTGATATAATAATACATAAAGGAATAATGTTGCATTTTAGTCCATTTCTTCTCAGAGCACTAGCTGAGAAAGTGTAAAATAATACGTTAATAGATGAAAACAAGCATGTTCATTTTGATTAGAAATGTGCTCTGAGAAGAAAACAACAGGACTAAAACTAAAAGTGTTCCTTTCATGGATCTGTTTTTTGGGTGAACATGGCAGGTTATTGACTCAGCAGACATTCATATAATGAGAGATGATGTGTTTGTAGAGGTGAACTGTGACACACTCATGTCAACAACGACAGAAAAACTGGCACAAACAAAGTAAAAAAAAAAAAAAATCATAATTTTTTAAACATCTTTTGCAAAATGGCTTCTTTCCTCTACATACTATATATATACACACACATCCTTCATCAGGAAACTCAGAGGTCACTTTAACTTTGAATCACTGCAGCAAGAGACAACCCTTCTTAAATGATACTGATGCCAGCTGTCCTACTATGATGTCTCAATCTGTTAAGAGTAAGCAAAAGTAAAAGTAAGGAATAAATAAAAGGCTGAGTGGCATTCAGCTAACTTTACATGATAAGAACATGAAGCGTACATAATAGATAGTTCAGCAATATACACAGCCTTATTATGTACATCAGATACAATATTCAGCCTTTACAAACTGTACATTCATAAAATAGGTTTTTACTTTTGTAAAATAAAAACAAAAATAAAATTTCCCTTCAATTTCTGTTGTTGCCAAACATCTCATAATCACAGACAAGTTCTTTCAAACAAATGATCTCTGCAGCGGACATGTGTCAAAGGTGTTGCATGATGGGATTTCAGGAGTAATGACTTCATAACACAGGATGGCTCGACGCCTTCCCTTTTAATTTGTTTAAGAAAAATTTCACCTCAGCTGAAAATCTCTTCCAATTCTCAAAACTAAATTCATATTTTAAAAAATGTGTAAGTTGATCTGTGAAGAACTGAAACAATTAATTAAAAAAGTAATTTAATCGACTGACATAATGTTAATCAGCCTTCATTTTGATAATTTTACAATTTTTTAAGTAAAAATGCCCCAAACTGAACAGGTTTTAGCTCCTCAAATATTAACTATTTGATTGCCCACGTCAAGTAAACTGAAGATCTTTGGCTTTTGACTGTCGCGTCGCTTTTTAGTTTTATTTTATAGAATTTTGTAGAAAGTAATTGCAGGATTAATCAATGAAAATAATGATTAGTTAGTTAACATCTGTCCTTTACACAGGTTGCATTTTAAGCCAAATCAAAATAACTTATTAAATTACATTACACAGATTTAAAGTAGCATGGTTTTTCATCTGTCTAAAACTCTCAGTAAAAAACAATGTCAGTGTTGTTTTGGTGTTTGGAGTTTCCTAATATGTACTTCTAAAATATTCTTTGGGCCGGTGTAACAGTTTTCAAACCGGTTTGATATTAAGCCAAACACCGGACTGGTTCACTGAGCAAGCAAGGACTCGACTATCTCCTTGCACCGCGTAACATCAGAGCTCTCTGTCCACATTGAATCCATTAGTTATGCATCTCTGTTACATCGTGTAAACAAACCACATTTATATCAGCTGTGCACTCCAGATCAGACTGGAGACGAAACCACTTAAAATATGGGTGAATACTTAATATTCATTTGTTCTTTTTAAACTGAAAACACATTTTAAAGTGTGATATTTTCTACCAGAAATGACATACAATACAGCCAACTGCAAGTACCTTCATAATTCAGTATTCAAAATGATGGATCAGGCTTTCCTCGTCCATTGTGATGCTTTCAATGCAAGACACACAAGTAACTAGAGGGAGCGTCTAACCAAGGTGCAGCTCAATACGGTGCACTGCGTCACTCATGTCCATGTTGTCACACCTCCTTCGTGTGCTTCAAATCCAAACTGAGAGACTAACTCCTCCATGTCTTGTCACTTTACCCCGAAAAACACAAACTTTCTGGTAAAAAAAAACATGTGTTGCTGTGTTGGCTCTCAGCCTGTCAGACACTAGAGGCTCCGTTAGTCTGTTTATCAGCGTAGAAATATCTTAATCATCTTGTAAAATTGCTTATCACTACTGCAGTACAAGCTGGATGTAGCTCTTTGAAGCTGTTGGCACAGGTTGCTGATGTGGGCTACTTTTTAATTTGCCAGAACACGTTACAACGACAAATGCCTGTTTGCACAAAATTAAACCGGTATAAACTTGTACACTGGACTGCACCAGCAAAACCAAAAAACTCTAATTAAGAAAGAAAATAAGAGGATTGAATGCTCAAAGATGCATCTTCAGGACAGCTCTCATGACTAACATTGACTCTCATGCAGCTACAATGTTTTTTATCACAGAAGGTGTCATATTAGAAATCAGTTTAAGGCAAGTTGGGCTTTGATAGGTGGAGATGAATGTGAAATTTTTGTTTAATATTTAGTTTACTTTCAGTAAAATCCCAGAAAATCATGAACATGTAACTACATTTTTAGGAATTAAACATCTGCTTATAATTGCAACATTTCAAAGCTGCAGCACATGACAGGTTTATACACAAGTAACCAAAACACAGAATAAAAACAAGCATTTCATTATCATAAATAATTTGGTTAATTAGTAAACTGTTCAGACTCTTAACCACAGTCGTGTGCAAACTCTTTCATTGTGCGTCACTTTGTCTGTGCAGCTGCAGCTGAAAGGCATTATTACTAAAACTGTGCAAATGATTGGCTCCTGCACTAAACAGCCAGGTCAGTGCGCAAAATAAAATATGTCCCTCTGTGAATGTCTGACAAAATTCCATTTTGTTCTGTTTGACCTTCACTAAGGTGCAGTTACAGCTGATGACCACAGGAGGGCAGCAGTTAAACATCAAGTGAATGATTATTGCCTTTTTGATGAAGCTCAGATCTTTCTATAATTCACTCTACAAGCTTTGCAAGCAAATTCTACTTTTGTGTGTATGTGGGTGAAACTTTTCTGCTCTCAATAACAGATTTAAGTTCTTCTCCTTTGCCTTTAATCACCTGCTGTTGAGTTTGTGAACAGTAAAAGTAACCAAACATCATCAGACTGGCTGCTTCGAAAGAGGCTTAAAGACCAAGAACATACATTTTTACATCTGCTGGATTTAAAATCATTTTTACTATGGGTGAACAAAAACCACTGAGACATAATTTTAGATGTGTGGAAGTTGTGAAGTTGTACACAGCTCAATTTTTCCCCCACCCCCCATTAGATTTAGGCTATGGAACCACACTACAGGAAGAGGAGAGCGTTAGTGTGACATTCTCTGATTGTAGTAGCAGTGTTTGTTAGGGCTTCCTCCAGGTCAGAGGAGGGATGGCGGCGTTGGCATCGCAGTGAGAGTCGCTGGTCAGAGAGTCGGCAGGGAGAGCTGGCTTCTTCTTCTCCTCACCGTCCGAGTCGTCCACTGTGATGAGCGAGGGTGACTTCCTGTAGACGGAAAATAATGTAGCGTTAGCATTCGTCTGTCTCTGTCTGCTGCTCAAATGTTTCCTCCACATTGAATCTTTAAAGGGCAGAAAGCTGAACTGTTCTCTGTGGATTCAAACCTTATTTTGGCCTCCTGTTTAATTTATGTATCATTACATTCATGTCACATAGCATCTGTTTTCCTGAGTGATGAATTTCGGGTGATCTCTGCAGGCAAAACATTCACATAATGAAGTTCATTCAGTTTCTGTACAATGGACCCTTCGTACTTCCTACTAGTGATGGCCAAATGAAGCCTCGTGAAGCATTTTCTTTTTTTATAAGCCCACTAGATGGTGCGTTTTTTTTTTTTGTTTGTTTTGTTTTTTTAACAAAAGGTTGAAAGCACCGTCAATTGCCATTCTTTGAACCTCCCTGTTTAAACCAAGAATGCCATCTAGCGGGCTCTTAAAATAAAGAAAATGCTTCATGGGGCTTCATTTGGCCATCACTACTTCCTACCACCTACTTCCAGCACCCTTGTTCAGACCATACACATCTTCAAACTTGGCTTCAAACCGTCATGTCACTGAACATTAACCACAATGAAGGAGAAATTTATAACCAACCCACACAGACCGGCGGGTCCGTCCTCTATACCTACACGCTTCGGCCTTACTTTCATCAGAGCATTTTTACTCCAGTGAATATTCAGTATCATAACAACCAAATGCAACAAAAGCGTGTGATGAAAAAACACTGCGCCATTTACTGTGCCTCATTGCCCTTATGTGTTCTTCATTTAAAAACTAACAAGTATTTAATTTGTTTTAAAACTGTGTTATCTTTGCCATTTAAATGGCAAACAACATACTGTACCTAATAAAGCTCATTTATAAAGCACTACAATCAGATTAAATTAAGTAATTTGCAAAAGGCTGTAGTACCATACATCCTGCTGTTGAGCCACCTGCAAGGAAAATGTCTTTACAGCAACAGCCTGACAAGCTGGTGATGCCGTGGCTGGAGGTATTATGTGTCTGGGTTGTCTGTACATCTGTTCTGCAAATTTGGCACAAATGTCCACTTGAACTCAAGGATAATCTGATTAGAGTATGGAGGTCAAAGGTCCCTGTGACCTCAAAAATACATTTTTGGCCATAACTCATGTCAATTCATGTGCCAATTATAACACAATTTCACACAAATGTCTGACAGGTGTCGCCAAAGCCAAACACAGGGTTGTGAGGCCTTCTTGATTTAAGGGATGTAAGAAATGTTTTAAAAATATATACACAGTAGGCCTATATCTCAGCATTTGATTAACTTATATGAAGAAAACTGAATTAAATTGTTATTTTTAAAGTTTAGATTATTATTCAAGATATAAACTTAAAAAAATCTCACACGATGAGGCAAAAACATTGAGCCTTATATATGACCTTACATTTAACCTTAATGACAGTAACTGCCCCAGTTCCAGCTTGGTGTACCTTATAACTTGCAACTGAGTGCTTATCGTCATATCATTCACTCTCTGACATTTTCCTCCTCTGTTTCTAGTGGTTGGTTTCGATTTCTTGTGTGTGTGTGTGTGTGTGTGTGTGTGTGTGTGTGTTACCTGTCTCCACTCTGTGTGATGAGTCTCCTGCAAGTCTCCATCTGAACGTCCAGCCCTCTTTTCATTGAACACATCTCCATGTACTCGTGCAAGTGACGGTTCATGTCCTTCTTGGCTGTGGCCAGTTCCAGCTGACCAGGACAGAAAACACACTCCACAAATTGAGATTACTGACACTATTATCCCTAATTACACCAATTAATAGTTTATATACCACAGAGTGGCCAAGTCATAGGAGCCATTTTGGGCACCCCTGGTTCTGGGGTAGTAAAAATGTGCCAGAAAAATATGGTTTTTTAATAAAAAGTTAAAGGAACAAGCCTGTGTACATAAAAAAATCAAGGTAGATGTTAAGTAAGACTCCCCAGGGGCATTTTGGCAAGAAACATACAATCATCACATGAATTCACTTCAGCTCTGATTAGCGCACTCACCTCAATCTGGTCGATGGTCTCCTGGTATTCCTTCTCTCTGGATTTGAACAGAGTCTCTGTGTCTTTTATCACATCCTCAATGGACTCCTCCTGCTGCTGTAGCTGGATACAGTAAGTGTATGTTGGGAAAAGAGAAAGAGAGAAAAATACTGTTCATTTGCACAGATACAGCCAACGTTGAGCTGCAGGTGTCATCAGTCATCAATACTTTCTAGGGACAGGGCTTCTGTTAAAGGGACCGTTTGGATCTTTTGATGTGGGGCTGTATGAGGTATTTATCAATAGTCAGTGTATTACAGAAAGAAGAGGGGAGTCGGTTCGCCCCCAGTTTGAAGAAGCAGGCTGGAGTCTGACAGCGAAGCTAGGAAATGTACTGCTGCGGATGGGGCAGCAGAAAAATATATTTCAGCCACCTAAAAAAATCACTGTCATTTTCAGTGTATGCTATATTTCGAATATTTTCACTGCTTTGCCTAGACAGGGGACTGAAGCTGTTACATTGCTCTCTTCAAAGCCAGGCTCCATTGAGAAAAACAGCGATTTAACATTGCTGAACACAGGAGCTGCTGGTGTACCGCTGCCTCTATCAAGCACTTTGTTTCTGTTACTCTGTGACTTTGGCTTTTGAAAGGGTTAGTTTGGATTCAGCAGAGTCACACAATAACACAAACTACTAACTTATCAGGGCAGCGGTAGACCAACAGCTCTCGTGTTCAGCAAGCCAAATTTACTGATTTTGTCAATGGAGTCTGGTGACACTGACGAGAGCATAGATGGGGAACTGAAGCTGTTAATGGCTTCCTCATTAGAACGGGCTTTTGGACGTAAAAGTAAAGTTTTCATCCCCAGAGTCCATGTTAGCTGACAACCTTTTAAACAAGACACTAAATATAATAAAAAATAGTATAAGTAGGAGTGGACAGAATAATGTAAACACTAAAATATAGGCTAATAAAATCCACCTCAAACCACACAGTCCTGAAGAGACTGAGGCCCAAGCAGTCAAAATAAGCAAGAAAACACAGTGTGAGTGCACCACAGGTGTGTGAAGGTCTTTTAATCTGCATTGGCCTCTTTCAGCTCTGCACTCAGCAGGTCTTCAGACTCTCTGGCTAATTCAATCAACAACAGCTTACAGGTCACCAGGATAGACTCCAACCATCAGTGTCATCAGACTGAACTCAAAAACAAACGTCCACCAGGTCAGAGAAGTAGGACAGAGTACAGCTGCCCCCGACAGGAAACACCAGTGGCTTTACTGACGGTGGGAAAACAGATCTGTACAGAGGTGGATGAGACACTGTGAGCTACATTAAGTGCTGCTGATGGCGGCTGCCGCCTGGGTGACTCCTGTTCTGTCAGTGCTTCTCTGTTATAGAGTGTTCACATATTAAAGGCAGTTTGACCTCTCAGTATCTGTTGTTTTTAAAGATTCGTATTTCAGTATCTTGGGGTAACAGTTATCATGTTCCTGTTTGAAATTGTCTGTTATACTTTATATTGCAGTTTTATCAAATAAAGTATTTATTTATATATTTTTGAGGTATTTTCAGTCGTAACTTATTTTTAAAGCTTTTACACATGATGGTCAGAAAGTAGGCTAGTCGGCGGTATCACAGTATTTATGGTATACCACCGTATTCATGCATGCGGTATGATTTTTAATATAATCATAATTACAGATGCTCATCTTTCTAATATACGTGCCACTAGAGGTCAGTCTTTACTGATGAAACTGGCAGCTAAGTTGAGAAAGAAGGCGGTAGCCAGTGGTGGGGATAACGTTAGAGGACTCGTAAAAAGCCGGCCAGCAATGGCAGAGAGAGACAACAAGGACATATTTTCATATCTAACTCAGTGAATTGAGAGTTTATTTCGACCAAACTAGAGTTGATGATTGTTGGAACAGTAGAACTAAGTCAATTTTAGTGAGTTTTTGTGACCAGCCAATGGCACACCTGTGTAGTAATGATGCTGTTTTATCAGCATCTTGATATGCCACACCTGTCAGGTGGATGGAAGAAGTGCTCACTAACACAGATTTTAACAAATCTGCAACCAAAATTGAGAGAAATGTCTTTTGTGTGCATAAAGAAAGTCTCAGATCTTTGACTGAAACTTGTAAATAATGGGGACAAACATTAAAGTGCTGCATTTAAATGGTTTTTCAGTGTTGTTTAAAAGGAGCAGTGCGTAGGATTAGGTGGCATCTAGTGGTGAGGATTACAGAGAGCAACCAGCTGAAACTTCTCCTGGGAAGAATTCATTCAGTGGTCAAGTTAAGGACTTTTTTTTATACCAGGAGCTGGATTATCCACAGGGTCTCCTCCTCTCTAAAACAAACAGACCAGATATGTAAAGCCAGTAAAAACACTGAGTAAAGCAGTTTCAGTGTTATTCTGATGCTGTTCTGCATGTCGTAGACGGGCCACTAGCCTAGCACCTGCTAATGTGTGCTCTCCGTTTTTCTCTAATGACTTAAGATCTAGACCTTGAGGAGGACAAATGGACCCAGTGAATTAAATCAGTAAAACACTGAATGAAGCAGTTTCATGTTACCAATCAGTGTTTGTACGATGCTGTACTTCTTGTCACAGAAGGGCTTAACTACACTGGCCAACACTAAAACACAAACATCCCTAACTAGAGTCACAAGGACCCACTCCATGTATAGATATAAACAGCTCATTCTAAGTTAACAAAAACACAGCAACTCTTATTTTCAGGTGATTATACACTAAAGAAAAAATACTTGGTATGTTATATTTCATTTCTGCCAATATATCCCCCTAAATCCTACACACTGGTCCTTAAAATCTGTAACACTAAGTGAAATGTATTCATTTTATTCTTATTTAACCCATGTCTGTCCAGGTAAATCAATGACCTCTTTTTTAAGGGAAACCAGGCCAAGACAGCGGCAATAGATAAAGTTACAAACAACAATAACCACAACAAAAACAACATAGAGCATATGCAATAAGATGAAGAAATATTAAAATAGTTACACACAATGACAAGTACTAGCTGATTCATTCACCTATGTACTCATGAGAACTTTAAAATCAGGCAGAGAGACCAACTCTTTCAGTTTCAAATCTTTTTGAAGGCTACTCCAAGTGCAATAAGTGAAGATAATGTGTGTGTACGCACCTCTCCCTGTGCTTCCACTCCCAGTGGGTATCCAGGAAAATCTTCCCACAGCAGAAGAGTTTCCTCCGTCTCCTCCCAGGCCAGACTGTCGCAGTCATCCTCAAACTCACACTCCCTCCTTAACACAAACACACACACACACACACACACACACAGATTAGACAAGTCGACTACATGATTTAATATGTTTAAACATTTATGGCCAAAACACCTACAGCTGATTCAGCATCCTCTGCATCTGCTCGTTGATCTGATTGGCCGACGTGCTGCAGGACTCCTCATCTTTAGCCCCGCCTCCCTCGCTTTCGGACATGCTCAGTTCGTCTCCATCCGCACCCTTTGCTGACTGCCCACTCTGTTTCCTGGCCCGGCCACTCATAGTGGAGGGGGGTGTGGCCACCTGCTGAGAGGAGACATGTTAAGTGTAGTGCAGTGAAAGTGGATGATTTGTTGAGGATATCTTTTATCACTAAAAACATACCTGAAACATGTTGATCATGTCCTCGCAGTTCCTCTGCTGGGCAACGTCGCAGAGGCGGGCGGTGATGTCGATGCGGCGGCAGATGTCCATGTCAACCTTCATTGCCTTCTCCTGGATTTTACTGTCCAGATCTGACAGGTTCTGATGAGGACATCAAGGATTCTTATTTTCCAGTCATCAAAAAAATCTGTTTTGTTTCTGTCATGACTCAGCAAGATGTCCAGCATTTTGTACCTACAGGAAAAGTCATCACCCTGTCAATGACCTTTAATGGTGCACCCTGACCAAACACCTGTTTTCTACATCCCACTGACGTAGTATGCACTCTGCCAGTACACCCTTAACTGTCTGTCATCAGAGCTTATAAAATAAGATTTGAACAGATGAAAAACAGAACAAAATGAAAAAAAAAAACCCCACTAAATGCAGGGTTTGCACCATTGTATGTGAGCCAGGCTGCCCATCTGCCCTTGAACTCCTGCTTGGCCTAAGCATCAGGGACTTTTTTAAATGTATTTTTAATATGTTTAACTACAGTTACAGTGGGGTGTCATCCTTAGAAACACAACAGTGATATCTTTTGGGTGAAATATGAACGCACAGAAGGAAAACACCAGGACTGAGATCAATGAGCCTCATTCACCAATTTCCATCAAAGTTTTTGTCCTTTACAAAAGTCCAAAGAAATGTCTACGTCAGATTCACAACATCTTGTTATATGGCAGAATTGTTAACACCTGTATTCTTATAGGCTAATGATAAATCCAATTGTCCTCATTGACAGCACATGCCAGTTAATCCTAATTAGCATAGGTAAACTCCCCGCAAATCCCCATAAAAGTGCATTAGACTGCAGGGCCGTGTGCACACTCAGAAATTAAAGAAGAACGAAAGTTGAGAGAATCAAGTCAACTGATTCAAGCCTGAGGAGGTTGGAGTACCAAGAGTGGATATAAAATGACACTAAAAGATCCATGGGATGCTAAAAGTACATGTCATTCAACCACCCGACCTGTAAACTTTAGGAATTATAGTAGCACAACTGTCAGGACTGAGGACAGAGTCAAGAGATGTAAATTTTGTTCTTACCTAAGAACAAATCCCAAATAAGAAAACACTGGTGAATGTCAGAATCTTCTTGAAAACTGCAGAAGAAGGTTTTAAGAAGAAATTTCTTCTTAAAGGGGGACTAATGTTTTTTCCACCTGGGCCCTATTTTCCAATCTACTTGTGTCTAAATGAGTGATAGGATGTTCAATATTTGACATTTCTCCTGTACAAAGCTAGGGCGAAGCCTGCAGCCCGCGAGAGTGCGCTATATTAAATAATAGGGCACTCAGACAGCGTCAAACGTCAAAATACGTCCACTAAAAGTGCATTTTTTTCACACAGATAGGCTCGGATTGTTAGTATAATTATCCGACAACATAACGGAAAGGAGAAATGAACGTCTGTCTTTACCTTTAGCTGGATTCAGACATGTTCCTCTGCCTGTTGCAATTTTAGTATATGTGTAACCGAAGTAACACTGCTCCCTCTCCTAGTCCGCTCTTCAGTTTCAATGAGCTCTGCATCCTTGTATGTCCGTGTACTCCGTGTTCAAATAAATACAGGCAGTCGTCAAATTCAAATGGCTCATCCAGATCCAGCTGGTCAAAATTGGGTCAACCCTAGCTTCGTACTGGAGAAATGTCAAATATTGAACATCCTATCACTCATTTAGACAAAATTAGATCAGAAAATAGGGCCCAGGTTGAAAAAAACATTAGTTCCCCTTTAAGCACGGTTGGTGACTGAGGCCCAATGTTCTTTACCCTCAAGAGAGTGTTTAGTTTAACTAATGTTACTGTTTTTTGCCTTTTAAAGTTGCTATTTTCACATTGACTAACATTAGCTAGCTAGCCTCACTAGTAAACTACAGACAAAGAGGGAGGGCAGCAGAAATGGTCATTAATCTGGTCATGTTAAATCAGTATTCATTTTATTTCATCATCTTATATCACAACATTACAGAGTGAATGATTTTTTCTGCGTGATAACACAGAAATAGCCATCAATGCATGCATGTGTATGTGAACCAACATATACTATTTAGATTTGTGGTGTGTTCAGTTAAGAATATGCTCGACTCAAAAGGAAAGTCTTTAGTATTACAAATCGTCAGAGTGCTTGGGGCCCGTCACAATGTATCTTCACAAGTACATTTTAGTCAGTCTGTGGTTACTGCCTGTATAAAGGGCAACTGCAAGCTGCATTTCAGGAGGAAGGTCAGAGTGTTATAATGGAGCACTACATTTGTATTATTTATTTATTTGAATTGTGTCAGTTACCTACAGTTACATGTTAAGTTTTTTTTCAAATAAATGAAAAAAGATTATCTTCTGCTTTTAGGTTTTGTTTTCTCAGCTGTACTGAAAATATCAAGCATATCAAAACACTAATTATGTTTACTGTTACACCCCTAAAAAAGACACTGGGCCACTGTCCAGTGCCAGCCCTGTCTAATAAAGATACTTGCCACCTGACCTAACAACCTTTCTGGGGGAAATGACTGTGAATCAAAAGACATACTTTCAAAAATATTGTGGAATCCTGAATCTTTTGGTCAGTTTCAGAAATCTTTCCTATTTAAAAATCAAAGCTAACCCACAGCACAGAGTCGACTTACGTTGCTAACGAGTCCTTTAAAGAGGACGAGTTCGGCCTTCAGCTGCTTCACTCTCAGAGCCAGCTCGTCCTGACACACCTCGCTCTCCTGCAGGTCCTGGAAAACACACACACACAGGTTATGTCTTAAGTATATAGATTAGATGAGTAGGAAAGTGGTTCTTGTAACTGTGCAATCTGTTTTACCGTCAGAGGGTTCATATATTCCAACCTCCGGATAATGTGATTTTCCATCTAACCTAAATTAATTGAAGATGCAGTTATAGATCAGACCCCTGATTGCCTTCAATCAAATCATAAAAAAGAATATCTGTAGGACAGTTTTCTACAGATGTTAATGACTTTTTTCTTGTTACATCAAACTTTCTTGATGTATTTCAAAATAAAGATGACATTTCCCATAAAGCCTGTTGCTTCCTGTCACAAAGCGTTCTTATCCCTTGGATCATTCATTATGCTTTAAGGAAAAAGAGCTGAGATTGGTTCAGAAGAGCTAGAGAAGATGAAGAGAATTTTGCAGACAGGAAAATATGGCAACAATCAAAAGCTGATCGTAAGAAAAAGTGAGAAGATCGTAATGGAGTTCTGAAGTGAAGCAGTTTGATGATATTTTTAATGTCACTTTACCTCCTCGAGTTCAGCCACCTTCTCCTGCAGGTCCATTCTGGCTGTGTACTCTTCCTCCCATCTACAAAACACACACAGACAGGAGGAATGTAATTATACAGAGAATTACGCAGACAAATCAGTTCACAAAACATACAGATTGCTCCAAACGCTAAAACAACCTGCGCCCAGTAGCACAGGTGTTTTCAGCACACTTGTCAGTGAATATGAAGTCAAACTTCACTCTCCTTGTTCATTTATTTTCTGTGTGTCATCTTTTATATTGTTATCTTTCAGCTGACTTCACACCAATAAGCGAAGCAACAATAATCTGGTTGTCATGCTGGCCCCACGTAATCGTGGCCTGATCTTCAGCCTGTGTTAACTCCTGATCTTCCTCTCTGCAGCTTTAAGGCAAAACCCACCACGAGTACCTGACTGACCCACACTGTGCAGCAGCATCAAGGCACCTCCTACATTACTCAGCAGGTGTTACATAAGCAGAGACCATGCAGTGTGCACGTTGAGCACGAACAGCACGCAGAGCATGCTGTAACAATGAAGGGGTAAATAAAGCGTAGGACTACGTGCGTTCTGAAATGCTACTCTTTTTCTGAATCATTGTCCCTCTGATATAATGTGGTCATTCTCAGGGAAAAACATAAATATGAGCTCATAGAAATATTAAAAAATAACACACGCAGAGTGACAGCCACATTAGCAGTGTAACACATAAAAAGGCAACGGGTCGATTGATGGGTCTCTCCAGCGTTTCTATCCAGTCTGTAACAACTGATGGGAATGTATCTGGGACTGGAATGACATTTGGTTTAAACACTCTTGGTCCAGAGACTGAATCCTAATTACTCTGGTGTAGGGATGCACTAATTACTAGTGGACATCACAAGTTTCATCACAGTACCAAGTTAGTCTTTGGCCAATGACACAACATTTGCTGATGTCACAAAGTCTGCCATAATACTATTTGGATTTGGAAATATCTTCATCATCTTTTTCTTGGCAGCTTGCCATTATCTGCCTGGTGCTAGGCCACTAGCACTGTTTGAGTGTTAGTAAGTTAGTGGTAACTTATTTTGGTCCTTGTTAACAATATTCCAAGAACAATGCACGCAATAAAGAATAAATAACATCAAGGCATTAAATTGAAAGGAAAAACAAATAATACAGAGTGAACAGGAGTAGGCTGAAGCTGATTATACCTACCCTTTTTACTTAACATATTCTCATGAGTAACTAATTTACTACTAGCTTAATGTATGTTTAGGAAGATGTGCTTGGATGGAAAAGGCGTTCTTTGGGAATGTCAAAATAAAGGCCTTTAATATTGGATCATTAATCACTGAATATATGAATATGATACAGTATCGCTGACAACCTAAGCACCAATCAAAATTTTTCGCTCGATACCAATTCCAATGGCTCAACTCAAGCTCTCTGATTATGCAGTACTAATCCAATACCAGTACTCTCTCCATATTTAAAATTATACCTCACAGCATGAAACTTGTAAGAATCATTTTTACATAATACAACATGAGGACAGAGATTGCCGTGGCACTGAAAACAGAGCAGCTGTGACTGAATGAACGTAACTGAGAGTGAAAAACACTTAATTTTATATTGACAAATAATGTATTTAATGTGGTCAGTATTTGCACGATACTAATCCGACATATCGACTTTGCATCTCCATACTTTGGTGATGCCCTGACTTTCCCTCTATGCAATAGCCTACATAAGTAACCTACACCATTGTGAGAATTTATACTTGTGTGGTGGTGTGTCAGTGCTGCTCTGCAATTACACCTCCAAAATGCTAGTATGCTTACTGTGCTGTGTTTCTGTGAAGTGCAGTAAAGTTTCACTGATTACACTAACACACACAAAACACACATAAAAGATGGCTCAACAGCAACAACATTTAACAAACCGACAAAATTCGGCTTCATTATAACTTACAAGGTTTACAGACACATCTTCCCCACATACACAACATGGTAATGTTATTAGCATAAGCCTATGACATTTTACATAGCATTAATTAGCCTAATAGCTAGCAGACATTCCCTCTACTCATATGAAGCCAGGGACAACAGTAACATTTACCAAAGGTAAGGTTACAAAATTTGCCTCCATTATAACTCAAGGTTCACAAACAAAACATTTGTCTAATGCTAGACACGTTTTTTCCCACATATACAACAGGCTACTTTATCAGCACAAGCTTATGACATAAATCACCCACAAGACTTCAAATGCTATTTTGCATTCCAAGATGGCGGCGCGCATGGTCGCAGCGGCTCATGGCTCTCCTCTTCAGTGCTCTTTTTTGTCATTTTTGTACTTCTTTCTTGCCTGTTCGTGCACTATCGGTTCTGCGAACATTCAGTTCACCCGCCAGACACTTTTGGATATCGGTGACCATCACCAGATATGCCCCCCCTTACACCCCCACCCCCCTCTCTTTGCACTATTTATCCTTTGTCCATATTGTATATTCTTGTATATTTTTACACTGCTTGCACTGGTACTGGAGCTGCTTTTAATCTTGCTGTACATGCGTATAGTGACAATAAAGGCATTCTATTCTATTATGGAGGCTTTAGTGACTTCACAATTTATTGTTTTTTAGCTGTGACATAAAAGCAAATAAAAGCTCCAGGGTTTTCCACACATTAATTTATTTGTGGCGGTCCGCCATCGTTAGAACATCTGCTGCCATCAAATAGATTTTTTTAGTTTTGGAGCTAGACCATTCATTAGGAGTGCTATTGGAATATATATACGTTTGGTCATTTATAGCACCACACTGTCGGAGCATACTCAGGGCAAGGATGGAGCAGAAGAACGCCAGGCGCACTGAGGGTGAAACTTAACTGTTCCCACTGCTGGGTCTAAGAGTTTGTATTCACTTGCAGCAGCTGCTCCTCTTTGACCTGATCAGCTCTAAATGGCTTGGAAGATCAATTATCCACTCCGCCAGTTACAAACTGCTGCTGAGAAAAAACAAACAAAAAAAACCCTCCAAATTTAGAGAGGGGACACAGAATGAGCCAAGGGGACATACAAGCATTAAAAAATAAATAAATAAATAAAATAAAAAAGAAATAAAAAAAGTTTGCATCTACACAGAGCTTGGACCATATAGTACAGTGCTGATTCACCACAGAAGTATAAACGTTGCTTTACAATGACTTTGACTTAGCATGATAGCATGCTAACATTAAAATTCAGCTCAAAGTAGAGCACAGTACAGCTGAGACTGACAAAGTTCAGCATAAACTGAAACAAGCTAAGCAAAGTCAGACAGTGTTGAGCTGAGCCTGACAAGCTGAGTGTGAAATGTCCTAAAATGGCTGCTGTACAAAGAAATCCCTTTGATTAATGCAACAACACCCTCTATACTGGTACCACCCTCGCACCAAACATTTCATCTTATGCTCCACTATTTTTCATCTATTGAATTGTTTTGTTTCCTGCTGCCTCTTCTACTTGTACCAAAATGCTTCACACCTGTTTGTGCCTCTGGCTTTTGACTGAATTGGTGCATTTTCTTAAATACCATCAATGAATCATCTAAGCTGGTTTGGCTTCTTTCCATTTTTTGTCCTTTTTGTCCTTCACGCTATCACTGCTAAGCTGGAGCTGCTGGAGAACTGAAATTATGACACCATGTCTCTGGATGATGACCTCTATGTCAACAGGGACAAGTCCCAACAATTTCAGTGTTGAAAACACAAGTCAAATAGGTTACATGCATTGAGTGACATGTCTATGTAACATATGAGGGGGGTAAAATCCAATTTGGTTTAATTTCAGAGCCACACAAAGAGATACTCTGACACAGATGTGATGGAGCCTTAAGAGAGACAGCGGAGAAGAGGGTGTCACAGTGAGAGAGCTGATGTCGTCGTCGTTCTCATCTGTTTATCAGTCTCAACACGTGGCTCTGCAGTGAGGCTGCTGGGTGTTATTAAGTTCGACTGGGCACAGAAGCTGGGCTGTCTGTATAACTGATGATGGCACAACTGCTGGATGAGGCAAAAGCTTGTTAAAAATGTAGCAAAGCGTTTATCTGAATAATAAACATAAATTACGCTTACCCTTGTGTTTTTTATCTGACATTTGTCCTGTCATAGGAGACCGGCTGCTGCACTGCACTCATGAACTGTGATGTCAGCAAACGAGGACGTCACAGGAACACTGACGTACACTCAAACTGCCCTCTGTAACACTACCTCCTGTTCTGCCTCATACCAATAGCCAGGTATGACTTTCTCTGAAAGAAGTGGTTCAACATAGACTCTTTTCACCTTCTTGCAAACAGTCACCACCCTCAGACATTATAGTAGTGCTGATCTTGTCATCAAAGTCTCGTCAAACATGATTAACATAAAATACCAAAGCACTTTCCCCAAAATGTCAACTATTCCTTTAAAGGGGCTTGATGCAAAATTGAAAGTGTATCAGTTGTCTGCACACAGTTTTCAGCATGGAGGTGGCTGAGCCAGCGGCTAGCAGCTAACAGTGCTAATTCCATAAACAGTGCTAAACAACAGCAACAGTGCTGACAGTTCTACCCAGGGGGGGAACTGGACGGTGGCCGCTGTGCTTCCATGACAATGCCATCCTGATATCAATGTTAACCACTGTATGAGTGCAGTGCTAAGTGACAGCAATGGGCTAGCCAGTGGGATGCACACATGTGCATACTTAGTGCACAGACATGCCAGCTTGGCTTGACTTGGTTTGGTTTGGCACGTCAGCCCAGGACGGCAGGGATATACATCTCCATTACAACAGGCTGCCTGCTTGAAGGTGCGTTTTTAACTGATGACAGCTTGTCTTGAGTGATGACACTTTAAAGCAGCAGGCTAATCCACAGCTTAAGTCCCTTGTTATTTTGCTGCCAGTATTTTTCCATGACACAGCACAGCAAGTAAACGAAGTTTACCTGTTGGAGGTGAGCTGTTTGCATAGGTCAGTAAGAGCCTGTTGTCTGCAGCTCCTCACCTAACATCTCACTGTGACTGTTTCTTCAATAAAAACAAGTGTACTGATACCACAGGCTAACAAAGTTCCACTAATTTAGTGATAAATACATTTAATTTCCTATAAGTTCTTCACAATACAAGTCCACCGTTATTTTGTTACGTAAAAGCTTTTATTGTGAAACAGCAAAATAAGGAAATCTTGATTTTTCATCAGCAGTAACTTAACACGACTCCTACACGACTGAATATGAACATGAAACAGTAAAACAAAGCTGATATCTTCAGTACAAACTAAACTCCAAACTCCAAAACATTTAGTTAGGAGCGCCCCCTTGACGGCGCCACTGGCTGTGCACATGTGAGTAGTTGACAGTGACAACGTGTGTGTTGGCTTCGTAGAGTGTACCAAGTGCAGCATGATGCTGGTATATGACAGAAAAAAGACGAGGACCTCGACACTTAAGAGGCACATGACCAAGGCTTGCCATGGAAAGAAAGATGAGAGTCAGCCTTCAATGTCCACGTTCATATCCTTAAAAAAATGTCGGGTTTAAACTGGGCTAGGGCTCATAATTACAGTTAAAGGGCCGGGCCGGGACGGGCTCAGATGCAACATGCACGGGCTCGGGTGGGGTAAGGCTGGATTTTTTGGGCCTGATCTAAGCTCTACCCAGCACAGCTTGGCATGTTTAAACTGACGAAGGAAACACAAATCAACACAGCATGGTTTGACTCGGGTGTGGCTAAGCATGCCAATGGAAAACGGCCATAACATGCAGCCGGATCAGCTCACCAAAACAAACCAAAGCGCGACTTCATTCCCAAGTGTATAATAAGAAGGACAGCGTGAAAACTAAAACAAGAAGCCAAAACATCTCTATTGCCCCCTCGTGGCTGGCTGCAGAATAGGTGGTAAATCCCGCCCCCTCCATGTCAGCTGATGGGACATGGGCCAAGCTAAAACCTCAAAGTGTTCAAGTGTTCAAGTTTAAATTCATTTGTTATTTGATGCTATAAAACGGAGGTTTGGCAACATAACTGACAGCTGTGTGTGAGCCTGTGCTGTGCTCGTGATCAATGGTGCTGCTCATGGTCGGGTGTATGGGTGGGAACAAGGGTAGCAATGGTATGAGATTTTTAACAGTCTCAGAAAATTTAGTGGTTTCATGGAATTATTATTTTATCACAATGATGCCTCAAGGAAGGAAAAGGAAGGGTTCTTTATGGTTGAACAAATGTTTTATTACCCCTACTGAAACTTGAAACTGTTTTTTTTAAAATGGAAGAATGTGTGTTTTATTTTTTAAACATCATACATAAGCAAATGTACAGGGTATGTAGTGATGGCCAAATGAAGCCTCATGAAGCATTTTCTTCATCTTATGAGCCCACTAGATGGCGCTATTTCTTCAACAAAAAGTTGAAAGCACACTGAATTGCCATTCTTTAAGTCTCTCTCTTTAAACCAAGAGCGCCATCTAGTGGGCTTATAAAATAAAGAAAATGCTTCATGAGGCTTCATTTGGCCATCACTAAGGGTATGATAACCTTCAGTTTTCATATCATGGTATACCCTAATATCGCTGCATCTCTAGCGGGACATCAATATCACAGAGATCGCCACTGTGCAGATTTTGGCTCCGAATGGCGTCACCAGCACAAGATGGCAGCAGCCGTATCCTGCATATTTTTGCCTTTTTATGAACAATGGGAGGAAGCAGAGATCCATAGTCCATCTTTATTATTCAGTCATTGCTTATTCTCTGCCCAGGGCGCTATAACTCCACTATATCTTTATAAAGTAAATGGTGATTTGCTGCTACATTAATGTTCTGAAGGTTGCATACAGAACCTTTGAAAGATGTTGCAGCTAACTGTCGAATCTAAATGTCACAAAAAAGAGAAGCTGTTAAAGAATAATCCCTGCTTGCATACTTACACTATTACACATTAGCCATTATAACCAGTGGCTGCCTGAAAGGGGGGAAACCCAAAAACATCTAATATGTTTTTGAAAATAACCAGCAGTGATGTAAAGTCAAGTAAAGACATGAACCGCAGTTACTGGGCCAAAAGCAGCAACATGTTCCCTTTAATACCACAGGACGTTGGTGGTAGCAGCGTAAGCTCTCAGCCTGGGTGGCCTCTTTGTATCTACAAGGAGATGCTGTTGCTTTCTGCTTTTATCTCTCACTACACACACACACACACACACACACACACACACAGAGTATGACTCACTACAACCTCACAGTGCATCTATTATGAGGTGATGTTGGCAAGGTGAGATAGATGACATTTGTGAGTGAGCATTTAAGCCTTTAGAGACAACTCAAGTGTGTGTATAAACACAAGAGGGCCAAAAGTATGTGGACACAGATTTAGTTGGTTTTCCTGATTGGATTACATTCTTAATTCCAGTGAGAAGAACTCATACTTAATGATTTTGGACGACAGTGTGTATCCAACTTTGTGGTGACATGGTGAGACTTTATCACCCAACATCAGTGCTGCACCTCACTCATGCTCTTGTGGCTGAATGGGAGCAAATCCCTGCATCTGATAGGAAACCTTCCCAGAGGAGTGACTGTTGTTATTGCAACAGATTTATGTATATGGTTTTGGAATCGCATATTCAGCAATCACATATGGGTGTGATGTGCACATAGTTTTGGCCATGTAGTGCTTATGCTTTCGCATGTTTTTTGATTTAAAAACAACGTGATAATGAAGCCACATTGAAGTGAAAAGAACTGAGAGAGCAAGAGGGTTTATTGGAGTCGTGGGGTTTGGGGATGAAGATGATAGTGATGATGTTAATGATGTCAGCACCTGGCTGATGCTGCAGGGGCTCACATGGGACAGAGGGGGAGGAACAGGCAGAAGGGCAGAGCTGGATGGCAACAACAAAACAGAGAGAGGGAGAGAACATAAAAATGGAAAGGGAAACGTGAGGAGAGATTGAGACAGAGAGAGAGAGAGATAAAAGCATAGAGACACTGGGAGGGAGGCAGAGGGTAAAAAATAAAATGGAGAGGAGACAGAAGGGAGAGATGGCAGACAGGGTGACATCACTGTAAGCAGTCACAGGCCAGTGCTGCATTGCAGGTACCAGGAGAAAACTCAGCTGGGAGGAGGAGGAGGAGGAGGAGGAGGGGAAGAAAGAGGAAGAAGATGAGGAAGAGAAAGATGGAAAGAGATAAAATGAGGAGAACCAAGAAAGAAAAGAAGGGAAGATGGGAAACAGCAGTGTGAAAATAAAAACAACAGCTCATGTTAACCTTTTCCCCTGACACTTCATCCCCCCAGACAAACAGGCAGCCAAACATTCACAGTCCCAGCAAAATCAAAGCTCTGCTCCTTTGACATTAATGGAAGACAGTTTGTATTTATGATGTGGGAGCAGCTGCTGGTTCTGGGAAGTTATAGGCCTACATATACAGAAACACAACTCTAGTTACAATCAGGGACAATGAGGTTGCTTTTTTCTTCTTGTGAATTAAGGGGTTTTAGCAACCTGAGGGGGGGTTGCAAATAAACATTTTAAAGCAACTTTTGTTAATAGAATAATAAAATCAATTGCTTTTTCAGTCAATTAAATGGTGCTGATATTTTTTTTTCCTGGTGAGGTCAGCTGAGGTCTCTGTCAGCGGCATTTGACAGGACGTTCATCAAAACAAAGATGGTGAAAGAAATCAGAAATACGTCTGTAGCTATGTTTCCATCCAAAAGTGATTTGAATCATTGGGAAATGTGCATTAAAAGAAATACAAATCCTGCGTGTTTCCATTAAATGTACGGACTTTGGTGAAAACTACGAACTCGCGCGAGTTTTTCGCAGAACCAGAAACAAAACAAGTCTCGCATTCTTCTTCTTCTACGTTTTCTGGTGGTTGGCAACCAGCTTGTAAATGCATTACCGCCTTCCCGACCCGGAGTGTGGATATCACCATGGAGAGAGATGTGCTACGTCAGACTTAATTCGAACATAACTGTTTCCATCCCCCGTTTTGTGAATCAACATTTTTTCGAATCAACCAAAACCCGGCTAAAGCGAGCGTATTTTAGTTTGTGCGAATCAGGGGATTTTCATTCGAATTTTGGCGTTTCCATCATAATTTTCCGATGCGATGCTTCTAGATGCACATCTAAACAGGCTGATGGAAACATGGCTTGTGTTTAAATCAAACAACTGGACTTATTTTGGATTTTTTAACATGGAAGGAAAGAAGGACTTGGATATGATACATGCGATTTACAAGCAGTGTCATATAAGAATAAAATACTCTGGGAATACTGCGAACATGAGGGCTCACCTCACACTCCACAATCCAGAGATAGCGTTAGCTGCTAACAGCCAAGCTAATGCTAAACCTGCTCTGCCGAAAAATCAAACAACACTGGACACACTTAGCTTGACAAAACTACCATCCAACCCTGAGAGCGTGAAGAAAATAACACAGTCCATCACCTACTTCATGTGCAAAGATCTGCGTCCGTACAGCGTTGTTGAAAACAAAGGCTTTTGTTACATGCTAAAACACTGGAAGGTACGTGACTCCGTCCCAATGTTTTTTCACCGACAGTCGTACCCAAGGTCTACAGAGCAGTGACGCATAAAATTGAGGAACCTGAGTACAGCAGGAAGGGTGGCATTAACTTGTGATGCCTGGACTTCAAGGTCAGTGGATTCATATGTGACTATAACGACACATTATCTTACAGAGGACTGGTGACTGCTGTCTCACGTTCTCCAAACTAGAGCAGTACACCAAAGTCACACTGGAGCAAACATTGTAGACCTCCTGCAAAATGCAGCACGAGAATGTAACAGACAAGTCTTCTACCATCGGCGCTGCCATTCAGTTTGCAGGTTACTGCATGTGAAGTAATTTGCTCATGCCCTTAATCTGGCCTCGTAGAGAGTTTTAAATCTGCCAGCAGTTCAGTTTGTCAGGTGTATGCCGCATTTCTGACAGGTTTTATGTCTACTATGCATTACATTCTGCTGCAATAAAAATGATTAAAGTCAGATGAACAGACTGAAAACTTTATCGTATGAGGTAAAACTAATGTTCACAAAGTTTTCCTTTGGGAAAATAATTAAATAAGTTATTACTATTATTGCATGTTTGACAACCAGTAAAGTTGTGTCACCCACTGCCTGGTAGCCTACAAGCTAACAACAACATAGACATAACTACAATTGCTGATACGTCTGCTTTGCACTTGAAAATGTCTGTAGAGGGACTTTTAACTTGATCTCATTGCAAGTAGAGCATACAACAAAATTAAGCTCTGTGATTGGAGGATCTTTCCTCAGGTCTTTTTTGTTTGTTTTGTTTTGTTTTATTTTAATGGTAAATGGACTGCACTTGTATAGCACCTTTCTAGTCTTCCGAGTAAGTGCTTTAACGTTACTTGTTACACACAGTCACACACTGGTGGTCGAGGCTACCATACATGATGCCCCCTGCAGCTCAGTAACCATTCATACGCACCCACATACCAATGCAACAGCCATTGAGAGCAGTTTGGGGTGCAGTATCTTGCCAAGGATACTTTGACATGCAGACTGGAGAAGCGTGGCCTAATTAAGAGACAAATATCTACTTTATCACAGTTACAAACAGTGTGTTTCAAGTGGCTGGTTCGTCATCAGGTGCAGACGTCACACAAAATATTCTACAGTGATGCAACTCTTTGCAAAGTGAAATAAAATCTGCAAACATTAAAGTCAAGTCCCATCCCTCCTCATCTCTCACTGAATAAAACAGCCTGTCCCTCTTTAACTGATGCACATTTGTTTTACACTTCTGAGTCATTCTGTCGTGGAAGGAATTCACATTAAGGAAGCAGGATGTATTAAAAATACTGCTTAATTGGAGGAAACATCTCATCTGTTTCTATCTCAAGTTCACTTTAATAGCTTTCAAACATGTAAAATTGGAATATACATGAGTGCAGTACTAAAATTTAAGTGGCAGGCACAGCAACACAGATCAGAGAGAGAGTTGTTGCTGTTCAGTAAAACATCCTGCTGGTTCTGAAATCGATGTGACTGAAGGTTTGTCTTGCAGCAGCATCCTGCCTCAGCAGGCTGAAGCACAAAGTAGTGAGGTCAGTGATTCTTAGCAGAAAGCAGCAGCAGCGGGAGACTCTGTTAATGTGTGTCAGTGTCCGAGCGTGAAACAGATCAATGCTGAAAACGACAGGAGCTGCATGCTGGGCAAAACCCTTCACAGACAAAATAGAGGTTACGTGTCATAGACTAATTCCTCTGCTTAAAAGCAACACAGACTCTGTAAATTAACATGTTAATTTAAAACACCTTGCCCTGCTCAAGCTACAATATTTTCTTTGGCTTTTGTCTCTTTTACATGCTCTTCATCATGTAAGACCCTGCTGTAAAACAGAAGTGAGGTTTAGTGACATTTACAGACTCAGCACATATTTTTTATTCTTAATATCTTCAGTACTAGTGTTAAACATTGTAGCATCATGCACATTTTTATTTCTATTTTATTTTATTATTTATATTTACATACACTCTAGGGCCACTTTACTGGGTACACCTGTCCAACTGCTGGTTAACGCTAATAGCTAATCAGCCAATCACGTGGCAGCAGCTTGATGCATTCAGGCATGTAGGCATGGTAAAGACAACCTGCTGAAGTTCAAACCAAGCATCAGAATGGGGAGGAAAGGTCATTTAAGCAACTTTGAACGTGGCATGGTTGCTGGTGCCAGATGGGCTTGTCTGAGTATTTCAGAATCTGCTGATCTACTGGGATTTTCACACACAACCATCTCTAGGGTTTACAGAGGATGGTCTGAAAAAGAGAAAATATCCAGTGAGCAGCAGTTCTCTGGGTGAAAATGCATGGTTGATGCCAGAGGTCAGAGGAGAATGGCCAGACTGGTTCAAGATGATAGAAAGGCAACAGTAACTCACATAACCACTCATTACAACCAAAGTCTGCAGAAGACCATCTCTGAACTAACAACATGTTGAACCTTGAAGCAGATGGGCTACAGCAGCAGAAGACAACACCAGGTGACACTCCTGTCAGCAAACACGAAACTGAGGCTACATTTCACACAGGCTCAAATAATTGTGAACATCATTTTGGCAATAATCATGCAGTGCTAGTTTATAGGTGAAATATAAATAACATTTGTCTGTTTTCAGCTTAATCTTGTGAATTACATATCATAAAAATCTAGGGAATTCTCACATTGATGCACAAAGAAATGCACTTCCAGTTTTTGATGACACTGAGCTCTCGCTCAAGGAGTTTGAAGGCACTTATTTTAAGTAGCTTTGGACAACAGCATCTGCCAAATGAATGTCACGTAATGTTAAAAAAAAATCTGTAAAGCCTGCCATAAAGCAGCCCCACTCAGCAATGTGCAGCACTGCACTCAATGACCCAATACAAGCAGAGACATTAAAGCCATTGCTACCTCAGCATAAACTGTTTGGCAAAGTCCTCGTGGAGTGACAAATTCCAATCAGTCAACTTTCTCAATTGCCATGTTTCAGCCTTTCAAAGAGATCGATGAATAAAACCAAAACACATTGTGGAACAGGAGTGTAAGCTCAGTAGTGGGGTGTGTAATCGGTTCTCAGCAGTGTACATCTTCAGCATCTAATATGAAACATGAAAAACAAGGAACACAAGTAAGGCACTACATACTGTAGCCTACATACACAATAAGGTTGAAAGTGTATTACTGATGCCCCACTCCACGACCAAACACTACTAGGGATAGACCGATATGGATTTTTTAGGGCCGATGCCGATACCGATTTTTTTCCATCACCCTTAGCCGATGACCGATTATGGACTGCCGATTTTCTTGAGCCGATATTTGGGGCCGATACTGCTTTTGCTCCCTCAGTTTACATCAAAAAAATGACACAATGATAACAAATATTACAGGTCTCAAGTTTAAAATAAGAAACATTTATTGAACAGTAAAAAATACTAAAACAAGATGGAAAGTTGAGGTAGAATATTATTATTATTATTATTATTATGCATTCAAATAAAAAAAAAGAGTTCAGTGCTCTTAAATCTTACAGTAATGTCTTTATAAAATAAACAAATATTTAAGCTGAAGCATAAATAAAACAACAACTACTGTACACAGTAGGATTCGCTGCATGTGCGCTGCAAGGTCTTCCGGCAACACAGAGCTGCCCGTGGATGCCTGTCTGTAAATCATGCCAGGGAAAAATAAATCCGCGAACCCACGCGCGTATCGGCCGATGCCGATACAAGTAAAAAACTCAAATATCGGCCCGATATATCGGCTGGCCGATGTATCGGTCTATCCTTAAACACTACCTAACAAACTAGCAACCGAGTATATATTAGGGGTGGGGGATAAAATCCATTCATTCGAGTATCATGATTTATTTATTTCAAGATTTTTTAATCCTTATTTTTAATGCCTGAATCGATGTAATTCAAATACAGAGGTGAGAATTTTGTTGCCGCTTTAATTGTGGTGGTCTATGAGTAAAGTGACATCATATCCATTTCAAGAACAACAAAGCCAAAGCAAGTGAGGAGAGAATGCCGCATGGTCTGAGAACATAGTGCAAATTCACAGTGCAAACTTTCTGTTGCTGCCATTACACAGATTAGATCCAGCCCGCTGTAAACTCTGATGCTGGGGTTTGCACTGGCTGAATTCAACTGGCGCTTTTGCCTGCTCTCCTTCCAGTGAATAGTCTCCTGCACAGGAGAATGAGGCGGAGGTTGCTAGCTAGTTTGTGTCATTTGCAGTCTGTTGAACAGACAGAGAGAGAGGAAGCGGGGTGACTGACTGAGCTAAAGAATGTGCTACAAGCAGCTCTACAAAAAAATTCAAATTTCATTCATTAAATCAATACAGCAGAGTATTGTGATATTTTTGTGTGGCAATATTGTACCATCACACAGTGCCAAGATTAATTTGACCAATACAGATTAAACTTTAGGTAGCCTACTACAATAACACCATCAGTTGCTTTTTCAGTCCACTAGATACATTTTGCTGCTGCAAAACAAATGGCTGGGGTGAGATGAACAGCTTGAAAAATGTATCTTCTTAGATAAAAAAAGATGTTGACAAAGTTTTCCTTTGGGGACATAATTCACAGTTGAAAAAAAGGTCAGAAACCGCAATTTATCACAATTTTTCTTATCACAATACTCAGAAACATATTAAAATCACAATAATATTGTATTGTGACTTTAATGTCATGATAATATCATATCATGGATCCTCCGGTGATTCCCACCCCTAGTACATATAGTGTGTTTAAGGCTAGTAGTACACATACTGTATGTTTTTTTGTACGTCCTTTTACTGCTGTGAGACTTTCAGTTTCCCTGCGTCAGATCAATATCTTATCTTACAGACTAACATCAAAGCCTGACAATGACAGTACACTCTCTGCTTGATGCTGCCATCCAATACAAGTCAATACTTCTTAGTCAGACTAGTGGTCAACGTCATTTCCAGTAAAGGAGCTGAGCTGGGAGGCCTGAGCATGTCCTGCATAATGCTTTCATCTTTTACAACCCCCTTAAACCTGCATTTCCACAGTCTTCTTCCTCTATGCAACAAACCACCCAGTATAATATTATGACTTCCAGATAATGATCATCATAATGCAATCTGACACTTTGGTTTGTTGCCTCTTCCTGTAGAAAACACAGCCCTCATGCCTGTTTGACACAGCAGCACATATCATATACATACCAAGACTCTACCAAGATATCAGTTGCCTGTTACAAATTCCATTATCTGTAACCGCTTATCCTGTTCAGGGCCATGGGGGGGCTGGAGCCTATCTCAGCTGACTCATGGTAAGAGGTGGGGGAGCGCCCTGGACAGGTCACCAGACTATCACAGGGCTGACATTTAGGGACAGACAACCATTCATGCTCACATTCACACCTACAGGCAAATTAGAGTCACCAGTAAACCTAACCTGGAAGTCTTTGGACTGTGGGAGGAAGCTGGAGTACCCAGAGAAAACATGCAAATTCAACGCAGAAGGACCCCGACCAGCCAGCTTGTTCATACCCAAAACCCTCTTGCTGTAAGGTGTCTGTGCTAAACGAACAAATCGATACAGCATATTATCGATACACTGATGCCAAGTATCGATCTTTAATTAAATACATTATTAATTTTTGCTAATGCACATTTTAATATAACTTTTGGTACGAGAATAATAAAATCAATTGACTTTTCAATCCACTAGATGGGGCTGATGCTTTTTCCCTCATGAGGTCAGCAGTCTCAGTCAGCAGCATTTGGCAGGAAGTTCATCAAAACAAAGATGGAGAGTCACACTGGAGCAAACACTGCAGACCTCCTGAAAAATGCAGCACAAGAATGGGGGATTGTGGTTGTAACAGACAACGCCTCTAACATGGTTGTTGCCATTCAGTTAGCGGGATACCTGTATGGGAATTGTTTCGCTCATGCGCTTAATCTGGCCTCACAGAGTGCGTTAAATCTGCACACAGTTCAGTTTGTCAGGTGTATGCAGCATTTCTGACAGGCCTCATGACAGTGTTGGTCAGTCTGTCTGCTTTGCATTGCACTTTGCTGCAATAAAAATGATTAAAGTCAGATGAACAGACTGAAAACTTTATCTACTGAGGTAAAACTGATGTTGACAAAGTTTTCCTTTAAGGAAATAATTTGCAGTTGGAAAAAAATTAATAAATCACAATATTATTTATTGCAATACTCAGCATATTGCAATATTCCAATAATATTGTATTGTGACCTAAGTATCGTGATAATACCACATTGTGGGGCCTCTGCTGATTCCCACCCCTACCATAATTGTAAAAACAGAAATCAGCATCAGATTTTCACATTTCCAACAGGCCTGTGACACATCATGTGCAACAAACACTTCCGTCAGAAAAAAACACATAACCAAATCTGAACTTAAAATAGTGACATTTCCTATGTCACTCAGGGAGGCTCAAAGAAAAAGTATTTGTCGCTTTGGGGAGCTTCAAAATAAATCAAAAAATATATAACAAAAAGAATTAGTCACACCCCAGTCACCCTCCTCCTCTGATAAGTAAAGAACAGTCCCTAACAAGATCAGATCTCTACAGGAAACACAAAATCACTGTAGTAACTCACTGCATCAGAAACCAGCCAGTTAAATACTAAAATGTCTGCATCAGAATTAATAATTCAAACTATTCAGCCATGTCAAAGTTTTAAAGAAACACTACAATCAAAGTGTAAACAACCCTTACCTTCTCTTGTACTCGTCTCTTTCTCTCTTCACCTTGGCCAGCACGTTGTACAGAGCCCTGATCTCAGGTGTGATGGTGTCGATCTGGACCCCGACACCGTCCGGGTGTGTCCAGGAGACCCCGGGGCCCGTGACGCATGACTCCCTCCCGGTCCCGAACCGGCGGGTGTGGTTGAAGGACCAGATCGTCCCGGGGAGGAAGCGCGGAGGAGGAGGGGGGATGTTGTCGGTGTTCGTCCCGGTGTTTGAAGCGTATTTCTCGTTGATGTTGTTGATGGTTTTGGACGGGTCGACGGGACTCAGCGCCGGGCTGATGGAGAAACCAGAGGTGGTGAGGTTGGAGTTTGAATCCGTGGAGACTTGGCTCGGGTTGAGGTTGTTCCCCAGCAGGTATTTGTTGTCAAAAAGAGGAGGGGGGTTCAGGGTGGGAGAGAGGAGGCCGCCGGGGAGGTAGGCCGAGTTGTTGGCGTTGTGGAGCGGGATGAGGTTCGGTCTGGCTGGAATGGGTCCAATAAATCCGGTCTGGACCCCCATGTCTTTGGTCTGCGGCTTCGGGTGTCCATCCTCTCCGCAGTTACCTTCAAGAGCCTGCTGCAGCTGCTTCTCCAACACCTTGTTCCTGCGCTCCAGCTCGTGCACTTTAGCTAAAAAGCAGCGGAAGCGCAGGTTCAGAGTCTTCAGGACGCTGATGTTGGATCCCAAGTCGTTGCGCAGCGCTGTGGCCGCCGGGGGCACGCGGTGCAAGGGGGTGCTTAGGTGCAGGTAAGCAAGGCCCGACGGCGGCAGAGCTCCCAGGTCCAGCCCAGACAACCCATCAGGCCCGAACCCGCCGTGGTCCCCCAGGAAGTAGCCTGGCTCCGGGATGGCGGAGTCGGTCTGGCCCGTCATCTGGTGCTGATGCTGCTGTGGAGCCAGGAAGCCACTCTCCCCCAGGACCGGATTCATGCTCGAATAGGAAAATCTGAAGTGCTCGAAATCCGGCATGAACCCAGACTTCTATTTATTCAACTCAGCAAGTAATTTCGTCTTAAACTCGAGTATAGTCCCGCACCTGAATCAGGCCCAACTGCCTCGTTTTTGAGTCCTCCTCCTGGTGTCACCCGATGATCACCTTTACGCAGAGGAGCTGTGGGCTGAACTCTGATGATGCGGCTGAAAGGATGCTTTACGGGCCTAACAGCCGCAACAAAACAACAAACTTCCAGTTGAATATTGCCGTATGGTGCTGCAGTATAGGGAATAACAACAGCAAGGCGCCTCTAAACTAGCAGACACAAAGCTGGTCGCTGCAGCAAAATGTGATGTTACTTTTACGCAGGACTAAATTCTAGTCAAGGAGGCGACGCGCAAGACCATAAATTGTTTATTCTAAGCCTTAGAATAAAGCGCTACGGAGATATTTTGCAGCAGTAATGAAAATATAAGCACCGTACCTGGCAGTCAGAAAGGAACACACTAACTTTTGCACCAGATAATGACGTGATTAGAGTCTGAGCAGCAGAGTGTCGAGCAGCGGTGCAGCAGAGCTCAGGGATAAACACAAGTGACTGACTGCGGCGTTCACATACCGTACTGACGGTAACACAGGAGCACCGGGCAGTCTCTGGTACCGTAGTGACCAGAGTAGAAGTGCATCTGTGCCTAAAGCCGCAAACAAAGGGAGGGGCATGGATTTATGGTTTATGGGACTTTTTTTGTTAACGCAGAGTCATACAACTTGAAACGATTTTAGTTTTTTTTTTTTTTTACCACCAATTTTAGAGGAAAGAAGGCATGCTTTGAAAGGCAAGACTACACCATTTATCATACCCAGAAACTGTAAAAACAGAAATTATGATTCCCTATCGCTTCAATTTCCAACGGTCCTTGAACAAATTACACGGGAGGAACACTTCTGTCAGAAAAAACACACACAAAAAACCCCCAAAACATAAAAAAAAGCAAAACAAGCAAACAAAACAAAACAAAACAAAACAAATCTGAATTAAAAATGATGATATTTTATCAAAATCACTTTATTCTTTATGTCTCATTTAAAATTTTGCAAAAAATAAACCATTTCCACAAACATGCATGACTAAAAACCAAGGCTTTTTTCAACTTCAGGATTTTGTCTTCAGCTTTTAACTTTTAAACATCAGCGGTAAGTTATTGAAATCTAATAACTTATTTATGGTGGAGAGAGGGTCATGGATTTTGCCCAAGTCACTCAAAGAGGTTCAAAGAAAAAGAATATGTGTGGCATCAAGGTTAGGTTAGTTAGAAGTTAAAATAAATAAATAAAAAAATCACAAAAAAGCAAAGTCACACCACAGCCACCTCGTCCTATGATAAGTTAATAACAGTCTTATTGCTAAGTTAACAAACACTTATACTCCCTGCTCCTTTTGTAAACATGATATAGAAACTATTTCTCATCTTTTTTTATGTGAAATATCCAAAACATTTTGGACCGATCTTAAATTTCACTTCTTTAAAACCTCTAATCTTTCAAGTAGGTTTGCATCAGAATGAGATTTTCACGGTACGATAGCTGTCCCAGAAAATATTGCGGTTTCACTATATTATAAAATTATTATTATCAGTCAGATTGACCCCTAAAGGAATGAAAACAACTTTAAACTTGAAACCATTTTTAAATGGAAGTGTGTCAAAAAGTCTTCCTTTTGAAAATAACTAAAATAAAAGGTGAGATTCTCTGTACCGTTGATATTAGATTTTCTGACAATATCCAATATGACATTATTTAACAACTCATTTGACTGATAACCAATACTGATATCTTTATACACTTTTCCCCCTACCTAATTTTAGTGGTCAAGTCTCTTCTGTAGTGTACTGTAGTAACGTCATATCATGCATGCATACTGTCATCATGATGGCCCACCAGCAGATGGAGACATTAAATACAATATTTTTTAATCTATGTAATATTCATTCATTGTGCATATAAGAAAAAGCATGTTAGCTGATTCCGATGACGTGCTGACACTATCATGCATCCCTATTTGTAATTGAATAATAATTTATGTAATAAAAAAAAAGATACCTGGCATCCATGTATCGTGTCCCCAAGACCAAACAACAAAGTCCTTCAAAGCAAGATAAAACTCTCATCAATAGTCTCAGTAATAAAAACATAGGTTTGCAAGAAATTCTTTGCAACTGGGCAATGCCAAAATAAAAGCAGGCAACATGTAACTTATCTGAGCTGCACCTTTAAATTGTTGTTCTTTGCACCACCCTATATATACACATATATTCCTGATAACAATAATTTAGTTTTGCTTTATATGTCTTCATTTAGTGCTACTTTTATATGCTTTTTTTGTTATTTTATTTTATTGCCTCTCATCCTGTCATTTCATCCTCAAAATAAATGTAGGGATGGAGCTAGAGCTGAATTTAATTGTGTAATCCTGTATTTTATTAGGGGAGACTGCGGTGTGTCATTGTTCTGCTGAGAAGGTGATTGGCTTCAGTCGGTGATCCCCTCAGGACCTTACACCTCCAGGACCCTGAGACGGACAGGGGAAATTGTGGCTGGCCCCTCCCACCCTGGAACAAATTCTTTGTGACACCCGCCTCTGACAGGAAGCTGCGGTCCATCAGGACCAAACCTCATGCCACAAAAACATTTTTTTCCTGACTGCAGTTGGCCTCATCAACAACACCCAGGACCTCCAATGACATGGACTCTTATATCCCACAGCCCATTGCCTGCTTAATATTTTTGCTCATACTGCACTGAACTGTGCATAACCACCTATATTGTACATATTTGTTATGTTAAAGTACTTTTTAACAGTGTCTTTGTCATATTTTTATTGTAATTTTTCTTATTTTTTATGAATGCACCAAAAACCAAAGTAAATTCCTTGCTAGTAAAAACTTGGCAACAAATCCTTCTCTGATTCTGATTTTAATGACAATAAAGCTGAACTTTTCTGTACGACATACAGATTAAGCTACACTGGCACTATGTGTAGATCACTGATGATGCAGATAGAAAACATTTGCTGGCTATCAACTGTGATGTTTCAGCACATCAGATGACTGAAAGTGGGAAGTCTCTCTCATTAGTTCAAGGAGGGGTGAGACTGTCATGATCATTTGTTAGAGGTAATTAAAAGAGACGGATGATTTCTATGAGATTATCAGGAGTGACATGTCGCCCCACAAAACTGCGTGTGTCTGAGTGTCTGGCTTCCTCCTAACATCCCTCCTGTCTCCTTCTCTGGGTTTCAGTGTAATAATGTTGTACAAATTAATTGCTTCATTAGATTTTGGCTGATCTCCCAGAAATTCATTTCATATTCTGCACCAAAGTCAAAGTCACTTGTCTAGGCATGCTTAACAGAACAGCTTAACAGTCTGTCTGGAAATTGGTTAGCAGCCCACTGTTTAAATAAAGCCCTTTGTCCTTTGACTGCTAAATTCTAATCAGTTCATTGTTGAGTTCAAGTGAATGGGTGAACCAAATGTGAAGAAATTCACTCAAGCTGTTGTTGAGATGTGGCGTTCACAAGAATAAGACAGACAAGGCCACAGTGACCTTGACCTTTGACCTACAACCACCAAAATATAATTAGTTTACACTTAAGTACAAGTGGACAGTTGTACCAAATTTGAAAAAAATCCTTCAAGTTATCGTGTTCATAAGAATAGGACGTATGGATGGACGGATGGACGGAAAACCCAAAAACATAATGCCTCCAGCCACAGCTATTGCCAGGGTGGAGGCATAAAAACAGATTTACTGTCTAAGCAGAGGTAATCACAGCCAGTACAAAATACATGATAAAAACTGCAAGTCTTTCAAACTGAGGACTTTATTATCACGTTTTAAGTGCAAAGGAACCAGTGTACATGTTTAGTGCAACCAGACCATTCAGTACAATACAGTTCAGTGATGGAAAATCATCTCTACAAACACTGCTTGCTGCAGTCCTCACTGCTGGACAGAGCAGAGGTGACTTTATCTTATAAAAAGGTAGTATGGTTATGATTACTATGATTATTATCAGCTGGTCGTAGCAGTTTGTCGTAGAAGATGTTTGCTCCCGGGACCGGATGGTGCCGCATCCAGTTACAGGTGAAGGAAGAGGGAATCATGGGAAGGAACGCTGAGTCACAGCAGGGCTTTACTCCTTGGAGAACATGTGCAGGACCAGGTCGCACACGCGGTTGCTGTAGCCGAACTCGTTGTCGTACCTGCAGACAGACAATGAACAGAGACTGAGGTTGTGGACAGAGTGGGGAATACGTGATATTCATGACTGAAAAAAACTGTGCCATTATAGAGGGAAGCATGAACGATAGAATTATAGAGATTTCACTGACTTTGTCTCAGAGCAAAGATCATTAAAACAAAATGTCAAAAGCAGTTGTTTTCTCCACACGCAGCTGGATAAATTTATACAAACACAAGGTTATTAGAAATTCAATTATTACCATTTCAGTCACATGAAATGCTTTTTACATGCTTTTTAAACCTCTTCCAGTCAGCAGGGATGCCAGCATCCTCCACCACCATACGGCCTTTAAGAGGCTGTAATGGACTGGGTTTTACAGCTAGGGTGAAAAGATCCAAGGAATCCATTAGTACCAAATTTAGGCAAAGTTTTGGTGAGGGAAAATGCAGCATTGCCATTTTCACAAAGATCCCTTGACCTCTAACCTCAAGATATTGATTAGACAAGACAAGATTAGTCCCCAGTGTAGCCATTTTCTGGACCATTTTTTGAAACTTAACCTTCTTGTATTAACTGACCTATAGTGATCTCTGGGATAATAAGAGCCCCATGAAACTTTACAGCCACAAACTAGAAACCTCAAGCATTTAGAGGAGGAATGGCTTTCATGGGTATATTGACAATAAGATGGTTTCTCAGCAGTTTCCAGACCAGAAGTGCTCATCATCCAATCGCTTCAAAAATTCAATTCTTCCAAAAAATCTTGACCATTTTTATTAATTCTTGAGAGGTTTAAATATAGCACCAAATCTGTGTAACAAATGGTATCAACCCAAAAATTGCTGCAGCTACTTACAACACAATGGAGCATGGGCACACATACTGTTAAAGCAGAACACCAGGTGAATATAAACTTCATGGCTTCACCAGCTAAACAAAGCTGGAAACCCTCTGACCTTATTACTGTATATGTATATCTAAAGTCTGATCCATATTTAGCACCATCAGCTGACCAGTGTTTCCACTGAAGTCACACTGCTTCAGAGACATGATCCTGCTGCTGCACCGCACGCTGTTCACTCACCATGAAACCAGCTTGACAAAGTGTTCGTTGAGTGCGATGCCGGCGCCGGCGTCAAAGATGGAGGAGTGAGGGTCGCTGTTGAAGTCTGTGGACACAACCTGAGCAGAGAGAGGCAAATGCAACTGTTTATACGTGCACAGGTATAGTTGATATAGAGCTGTCCATTGTATATGTGATTTTGAATCCTGGATTAGCCAGGCCATGCAGCAGCAAAGACAGGAGTTCTTTAATATACAAAAAACAACAAATATCTGCAGAATTTGTTTTGTCCTCTTATACATGCAATTCATTTTTTCAGTGACTTTTAGTGAAAGTAAAAACACTTTTAGTTCTCTCAAGCCAAAAGAATGAATGAAAAGTTTTCTAATTGATGCTGTGAAGACACCCTGATCTGCCACTCATTACAGATGTGCTGCCATCTAGTGGCTCACATATGGATCTACACACACACACACTCCCAGAAACATGACAGCTGACTGGTGTTACATGTTGAAAATTCTAAATAAAAATAAATAAAATTAGAAATATTTTGTGTACCTGGTCCTCTGTGTATGCCAGGAATCCCTTCATAGGTCCCTCAGCAGCGGCCTTGACCACCTTCTTGATGTCATCGTACTTGGCCTGGAGAACGAGACATTTTAATTGTCAGGTGAAGATTTACATCACAGACAAGAAAATGTGGATTTGTTTTCAAGCACTGCAAAGTCTAAATAACAGATTCTATGAATAACAAATCTTCAAAAAATTCTTCCCCTTTGATCCAAAAATTTCACTCAAAAATAAAGATCTAGTAAAATAGGGGAAAAGGGAAATCATCAGCTATGTTTTGGTTCCAAAGTAAAGCAGGCACTTGGTTAAACTGTTATATGTGATCGATAATAAACTTCATGTTATTGTAAAAGTTTGAAAGATACTTACGGGCTTCTCCAGACGGACGGTCAGATCAACGACAGAGACGTTGGGGGTGGGGACACGGAAGGCCATACCAGTCAGTTTGCTGTAAGAACAAGACCGTCAAGAGTCAGACAAAAAGTAAAAACATCAACACACCTTGCCTTTTATTCCCCACTTGATCACCCTGATTACCTCAGGGAAATCTTTTTCACCTCCAGATGTCAAGCTCAGCTAGGAAACAGTTTATGGTCTATCCCAATGCTTGCCGTAAGTACTCAGCTGCCTACTTGTTAAAGGTAACTTCAGTATTTTTCAACCTGGATCCCTTTTTCCTTGTTTCTGTGTCTAGCTGACTTATGGAGACAATCTTTTTTGAAATTGCTAATCAGATGTGGTGATTGTTGGAAAAAGTGAAAGACAAACCAAGGTAGCTTTTGTGACTTTTATTTTGTTTCTGTCATCTTTGAAGGAAGTGTGTTTTACTGTGACAAAATTACATTTTATCTAAATGGAGTCTGGTAGGTTTGGTGATAGTAATTTCAGGCCTGCTTCTGGTTAAACAAAAAAGACCTCACTCTTTAAAAGGTCTGTCTCTCTAGGGATCCTTTCCATAATATTGTCAAACACTTAGAATAATAATCTGAGCCTGTCAGTGGCAAAAACAAACACTTTTAAGACATGTAAACTGAGGGTGCGCTGTTGCCCTGAATGATTACATTGCAGCCTGTTGCAACTGACAACTGCAGCCCTCCTGCTCAGTATTGGACTATTTTCATAAATTGTTTCTCCCATTAGTCACACAGAAACATGGGAAAATCGGGTTACCTTAGTTACCCTTTAACATATTTTCTAGTGTGTGTAGAGAACACACTTGCCCTCATGCTATTGATGGGATCATCTTGTAGCCTACACAAATCCACGAATCATATCAACAGAATTAAATGATTTCCTTAAAAATTTTGGCAAGATAAATTTATTTTTCACCAATGTGACTGCCTGATCCTCTGGCTGAATGGTGGTCTGCTTACTTATGTCACATTATATAAAAATAAGGTGAAAGTGACTCATACCCGTTCAGCTCGGGGACGACCTTGCCCACGGCCTTGGCGGCTCCGGTGGAGGCAGGGATGATGTTCTGGGAGGCACCACGTCCATCCCTCCACAGCTTACCAGAGGGACCATCAACGGTCTTCTGTGTGGCGGTGATGGCGTGAACTGTGCTCTGGAAGAGAGGGAGCACAAGGTCACATTAGAAAATAGATTTATGATTGGCCTATAAAATAATCTGATGAATTGATGACAAACACAGTCATCAGTTTTGACTGCTCGGTTCAAACTGAAAACGTGAGTATAAAGTTTTAATTTCCTTTCCTTCTGTCCTCAGATGCTCTGTAGCCTAATATCAGGTGTCAGTGTGAAACAGGATGTAAATGAAGTTACTGTTGCGTGAAATTTTAATCAATGAACTGTCTGAGTTCTTTACCATGAGACCCTCAATGATGCCGAAGTTGTCGTTGATGACCTTGGCGAGGGGAGCCAGGCAGTTGGTTGTGCAGGAAGCGTTGCTATGGAGACAGACAGAGACTACAGGTTACAGACGATACAAAGTTACGGTACTACTGAGTGCACAGCCAGTCACAGTATGTCTTAAGAGATCATCTTGGTTTGACATTTGATTTTTTTGGCAGAGCATTTAAAAGCATCCAGATGTTCACATATTTCCTCTCCAAGTTTGAGAACACTTGACTGGATACTGCATCACACTAACATGAGGACCTGACGTCAGTCCAGCCAAACAGACATGTCTTACTGCTGATTATGAATCTGTCCAAAACTTAAGGTCATCATCACAAAAATAAAACTAAGATTAAAACTAGAGAAGCTATAAAAGAACAAAGTAAACCAAATTACACTTTTTAGCTTTACAAAAAAAGCAGGTGTAACCAATGCAAAGAAACAACGGATTCATAATATCCTACTCTCCATGTCTTAGCATCTTTAAGACTTTTAAAAGCTTGATTTTAGAAATTTAACTCTAGTTGAGGCCTTAATTTAGATCAGTACATTCAGTGCCTCTCAAGACTTATTACACGGGAACATTGTTTTTTATTCACCATCAGTCTGTACAAAAACTGTACTGTTCTGAATGTGTGTTCCAACAAATGATATAAACGTGCCTCCTTCATATCCAGAATCAGCAGTGACTCACCTGACAACCTTCATGGAGTTGTCATACTTCTCGTGGTTGACGCCCATGACGAACATGGGTGCATCAGCGCTGGGGGCAGAGATCACCACCCTCTTAGCACCACCCTTCAGGTGAGCCTGGAGGGATGCACAAGAGGTCAAATGTCTAGAAATAGCTAATTCAATAACCTTCATGTATTCTGAATGAATACAGGAATTCATGTAGTTTTGAAACACATCATAGACCATCTCATGAAATTTGCTGAAACTACACATTCTTATAGTCATCTTCCAGTAAAATCAGCCTGGGAGCAGTTGGTGAACTTACAGAGGCTTTCTCGATGGTGGTGAACACACCGGTGGACTCCACAACGTAGTCAACGCCAGCATCACTCCATTTGATGTTGGCGGGGTCCCTCCTGTTTGATTACATCACATAATAAGAGAGGTTAGACAACATCTGGACTGTGCCGGAAACAGACTCACAGATACAGCTGATTAAAAAATGCACATACTCGTGGAAGACCATGATGTGCATTTTGCCGATGACCAGCTTGCCGCCCTCGGCCTTCACCTCTCCGTGCTTCCATGGACCGTGAGTGGAGTCATACTTGAACATGTAGACCTGCAGGAGGGGAAGACATGATGAGAGGAACGGTTAAAAAACAAGGAAAAACACAGGTATTGATGCTGCATCTTACAGAAAACAACCTATGTGAATAAAATAAAAATAGATTTCTGCTCCCCCTGTTGGTTCTGTTTTCAGGCTTTAGAAAATCTAACCCATGACAGGCGACTTTGGCCCTTCACAGGTCATTTCAGAGAGAGGTCGTCCATACTGGCTGTTCAACAAATGCAGATTTGTTTGTACATCCCTCAGTGAAAGCCTGATTCAGTGGTGGAGAATCTTGCCAATGCAACAACTGCCTATGCTGCAAGGCAACCCAAAAAAGGACAGACTTGTGAAAAAAAAGAGTCTAAAGAGTGTCTGACAATGTTTCAGAGATGGAGAGAAAATATTGCTAATAGTTTAGCTTTCTGCTAACTAGGCTCACAATTTCAGGTTCATGTTTATATAACCAATGTTAGCTAGAGCCTTGAATCCCAGAACGTCATCCACCTCACTCCCCGCTGCAACCGATTACCTCGCCAGGAGGAGAGCGGGCAGCGGCTCCGCAAATGAATCGGCCGCAGCAACCTGAGTCCAGCCAGTGCAAACCTCACCTCTGGGGACAAGACAGCCCTAACTGCACCACCCCGTAGTGATGGCCAAATGAAGCCTCATGAAGCATTTTCTTTATTTTATGAGCCCACTAGTTGGCGCTCTTGGTTTAAAAAGGGATGCTCAAAGAATGGCAATTCAATGTGCTTTCAATCTTTAGCGCCATCTAGTGGGCTCATAAAATAAAGAAAATGCTTCATGAGGCTTCATTTGGCCATCACTACCCACCAGCTCTCTGTCTCCATTTAAGGCTTTAAAATGTCTCCCCCCTAATTTTGTAACTTCTTATAACCCAAAGATAACTTCACAAACTAAACTACCTTTTACACTGCCTTCCAGAATTGTTCATTTCCATATTTCTCTAAGATATATACTTTTATCCAGAATGAACTTTGGAAAGAGAAAAACAAAACAATCATGAACCATTTGGATGAACTGTTCCTCTCACCATGTAGTCCAGATCGATGAAGGGATCGTTGATGGCCACAACCTCGACCTTGCCACCCTGAGCGGCAGCACGTGTCACCAGACGGCCAATACGTCCGAATCTGAAATGCAGGAGGGTGCAGTCAGCATGGTGAAGCCAAACTCAGCAGGATCACAGTGGGATCACTGTGTTAAGACCCCATTTATTTAGCAGTTTAGACAATTAAAACACAGTGACAACCAGACTGAAGCTCTTGAGGAGATGTTTTGTCTCCCCAGTAAAGTCTGCAAAATCCCTCAGGTCCCTCTGTCTCTGAACTCTTGACTTGTCCAAACTAAATAATTTAAAAACCTCTTTTATCTTTAATTTTAGAGCAGGTTTATGTGTAAAACAAAAGACTGCTTCTTCCACTTCACACCACCTTTCCCCTCTCTGACCAGCAGAAGGCACTGAAAGACAAACTATTATGGGAGTCACAGCGGGGGACAGCAGGGCCATACAAGGCCTGCCAACCTTCACTGAAGATAACAATGGTTGGCGCCAGCAGCCAGAGGCCTGTTTACACCTAATATGGCTGCCGTCACGGCAGGTCAAACAGCAACTGGCCCGAAACTGGAGAGCGGAGCAAATGCAGGGCAAAGATGTTTAATCTGGAGCAGCGCAGATCTTTATAATTTGATCTTTATGATCTCCTACATCCTTTATTTTGACGCACAGGAGGAGAGAGGAGAAGGAAGCAGACGTGGACGAAGGCAAAGTTACCTCCCAGACACAGACTGACTTATAAAAAGGTCACACATCAACCACAGGAAAATAGAAACATACTGTAGGGGAACTGTCCAAATCCACTCAGGTCCAGTCCTGATAAATCTGAACTAGTGTGGGATTAATAGCACAGTTTGACAGCTTAAAAGAATATTTGAGAGCCTGTGAAAGCTTTGGCTGAATGCAGGCAATGTTTTAAGGGCAATTAAAAGGAAAAAAAAAGTCCTAGCTTTGTTAATACACCCCCATCTGATTATTAATGACAAGTAAAAATTCTAACTACCTGTGTGGAAACAATATCAGAGCTCAAAAGCAAGGATGTAGGTGTCAACATTGTGGAGGTGTAGACTTGGAGCATCAAACTAATTTTTTTTTTGCATGTTCTTGAGTACTCTGTAATTATTTAATACAAGTACTCAAATATAGAAGTTACTAAAATGCCTTTCCATATTAATTACCTGCATTTTGGTCAATTTTTTTGCACCAATTTCTGTTTTTTTCCTTTACTTATGGTGTAAATGTCTTAATTTTGTCAAAATAAAAGTCCTCTGTTTATGACATGTTTTTATTAAGGGGGGGAAATGGAGGTGCTCTAAATATTGAGGGGGTTTTGTCCCCTGCATCTCCTTGAGATAGTAATGGTTGTCAGGTTCGCCACTGCAACTGTTATGAGGAATTTGCAGCCAAATGCTGGCCTTGAGTTGCCATCTGTGCATCCCCTTTCCAACATAAAATCGGGACAGCAAACAGTGAATCGTGAACCCCTAAATATATATATTTTTGTATTTTAGATAATTAAATATTGGCCATGGGGGAAAGCAGAGCTTGCAGCATATGGAGACCATGACATCAAGCATCTATGGAATCACTTTCAACTGTCCTACAGAGACAAAAAACCTATGAATGAGGAAACTGTCTTGGCAGAGTGGATTCAACTGACGGCTCCCTGCCAATGTAAGGTGGTGTGCTATTTCTAGTGCATGTTATGGAGGCCACCAGGAGAGGTCTGCCCACATTCTGATGCGACATGATGCGCTGTCAGCTCTCCCAGTCTCTTCAGCTGTATGTGAGAGGGGATTCAGCTGTCTAAGCAGAATCGAGTCAGACTGGAGTTCATCTCTGAAAGTAGAGATGATGGAAAAGTTGATGTCTGTGTCACTCGAGGGACCCACAATCCCAGACTTCAACGCTGAAAGGCCACTGAATCTGTTGTGGGAATCAGCCCAAAGGTCCTAGGAGCCAAAACTTGAAAGGGAGACGACGGATGAACAAGATTCAAATTCTGTTAAGTATTAGATAAAACACAACTCCTAAAAAAGATTTCTTTATTAATTCCTGCGATAAAGATTAAAAAAAAAAATGTTATGTCGCATTTTTATTATCAAGTTGACTAAAAATGACAGCCTTGAATATGGCTGACTTGTGCAATATTGTGCGACTGACAAATCCTGAGCTGTTCCTGCTTGTGTTTCACAAGTTTTCCGTGTGAAAAAATAAATAAGTAAATAAATGAATTCAGTCGTAGAAGCACAAAGAGCAGAGTTGCCACATAATAAGCAAAGTTCAGCCGGTGAAATCTGTATCTTTGCACAGTTTGTCCATACAACAGAAATAATGGCCGTCTGATACGAACATACTGTTTAACCTTTATCAGAGCACAGACGAGCCTCTGCAGTCACACAGACTTTTCTTTAGTGACAATACAAACTGAACCAGGCATGTTGAACCAATCTCAGTCAACACTATACATACAATAAGTCATTCATGACTGCATTTATTCAGGAAAAGGCAGATTGTGATGGCTTACTCGCAGACTGGGAAATAATAGGAACCTTTCTGCAACGGCACCCCCAGCATGACTGTAAATGTTCCAGAAGTTACTGTGTCACCAACATGAAACAGCAACAAGGACTATTTGATGAAGCAGGAAGTTCCTATGTATAGTTATCAAGCTAATGAAGCCATGAGGGAGTTCAGTGCCTTGCTCAAGGGCCAAGTGGAAAAAAGAAATGCTGCCACAGTGTGGTATATGATGTGTGCTTAACATGTTGAGCACTGACTGACTCCTGTTATGTAACATCGCATGTCTCCAGCACTCAGGAGTCACATTACATGTCTACTGCATGTACAGTATAGGACAGTTTGAACCCTGTGACACAGATGGTCACACACATGTGTAGCTTTTAGCCCTAATAAAATGTAAACAGCTGAGTTATATAAAAACCCTCTGCGTTTTCTGTTGTAATGAATGTTAAAATTAGCTACAGAGTCCAAAACAGTTTTTTGTACCAGGCTGTGAACATGTTTATTTCTGCTGTAGAGTTGGACATTTTAACATGGGAGTCTATGAGGGCTGACTCTGTTTTAGCACCAGCCTCAAGTTGCCAGCAGGGCATTGGGTGCAGGTGAGTCTGATTCCCTTTTGTTAGAATGATGTTTCCCTGCCCAGTCGCCAGAAGAAAATGCTGGCATTATATGTTTCTGCAAACCACAAATACATTTCATTTACACGTTTCATATATATCACATCAACATTCTTAAAGTGCTGTAAAATATCAGCTGACTTTGTCATCAACTAGTGACGGGGATGGTGGATGGGGTGACATCAAGGTGAGATGCTTTTTCTGCTTTTTCTGCCAAGATAGTGCAGCAAAATTCTGGGTAGTTTAAGCCAAAACACGATCTTTTCCCAAATGTAACCAAGTGGCTTCTGTGCCTACACTTAACAACATGTTAACCACAGCGTTGCTGATCTGTAACATATCTGTGGTTTGCAGAAAAGTTCAATGTCAGCACTTATTTCTGGCAGTTGGTTGGTTTCCTGCAGCGCTTATATCAGAACATTTTGCAGTGATGTGATTAGAAAAACTTTTTAGACCCATCGTTTTTGAAACTTTGTAAGGTCTTTTATAAGTAAATGTGAAATTAAAACTTCTTAAGGTCCTGCGGCCGCTCTACAAAAAGTAAATCACTGGCATAACACTATAAAACTGCAGACTTAAACAAATCCCCATAGGGAAACTTTCCTCTGAATTTAAGGAATTTTAACTATTTATAGTGGCAGTGGGCAGACACAGTGCAGTGCCAGGGTCCAACTATTGTTCTGTTAAGTATTTCTAATAAGCAATCTGCATGTCTTTGCAGTGGGAGGAAACCCCAGGTGATTAATGGCAAAACATGCAAACAAGTTTGTCAATTATAAAATCTCTGTCTAATTTTCTGCCTTCTGTCACAGGAAGAATGGACATGAAGGAAAACTGTCAGTGGACATCAGACTTTCGCTCATTTAGTTTTGGGTAGCCACCAAACAGCCAGAAGGCCAAAATGGACCAGAGCCCATCTTCTGTTTCTGAGGCTCAGTGTTGGTGTTGGTACGAGGCCAGGATCAAGGAGCTAAATCTCCCTGCAGCTCCACAGCAGCTGCTTCACGGAGGAGGAGAAAATGTTTCGCTGGTGATCTCTAAGTCTGAGCAGCGTCTCTAAACTGCTGGCCGGATGATCTCTGAACTTCAGCGGAAAGGTTAGAGGGTTATTAATAGACGAGGGGAGAATAAAAAGAATGTGACAGCTGAGGGGAGCAGTGATACAGACAGAGAAGGGGATTGGAGGGGTCTGAAGGGTGTGGAAGAAAAGGGATGCCAACCGTGACACTACAACACCGCCGGACTATAAATAACCAGAGAATAGACGGGTCCTGTCCAGAGTCCTGTCCTATCACCACCACCAGCAGCATTTAGATGAAGAAAGAGTCTCAAATAAAGGGGAAAAGATAAAGACACTCTCTTTTCAAGGGTACATGATACATTCATTTGGTAGATGCTAGGAGACAGACTCAAACCCCAGACCCTATGACTGTAGCCAGCGATATGCCTAAAATTAATTAAGCATTTCTATTGGTTGCAATTGACTTTACATTTTCTTAATTGATTATTTTCTTGATTAATAATACAAGCACTAACGCTGAAAATTGATAATTTTCCAGAACCCACGGTGATGTATTCTTGTGTCCAAAACCCAGTTATTCAGTTTAATAAATATCAACATTTAATCCAGGGTATGGAGAAATGTGTCTGCTTTTCTTTATACCCAAAGCATGAATTTATGACTTCATGTGCTGAAGAGAAAAATCAGATCATCTCCTTGCTAACTCACATCGTCTTTTCGAATTTCCTCTCCTTCCACTGACTCCCCTACTCACTTGTTTCAAAGTAAATCTCATATAATCATTTGAGGGTCACAGAAACATCGCCTGGGTCCTGACTGAGCCAAGAGGACCTTCACACCCCATCTACTGGATGCTTATAATATTAGTGGTTTAGGAAATTAAGGCTTTTCTACTCTCTCTCCAAACTAAGCAGCAGCTAAAAAAGAACATCAGTGGGTCCCTGTAAAGCCCACTGAATGAGTCACAGGATGCTTGGACTGCAGGATGCCATAGTTTCATGTTTCTTGATATGTGGAGGATCAACTTGAGGATTATGGATGCAGCTGACCAAGAGACCTTTTTTTTTTTTTACTTGCTGCCTTGAAGATCATCATGATAGCCACACATCAAATACGTCCACAAAGAAAATTGTTTTTGTTATACTTGTTTGTATTTTTTTTGTTTTTTTCATGACTGTTTTGTCATTAAATGCCACCGCATGTGTTTGCAAAGACTCCTGCCCCCACATCTGCCTCTTCAACATCCCATTTAAAGTTTTCCAGTGCAACACAAAATCTGCTGCCCTTTAGAGAGCTCTGCACAATTAGTGATTTGGAGTCTAATGAGAGCTTTAGTCTGGAGGTCCATGCCAGAGGACAGTGCTACACAAAATGACACAAGTTGTAAAATATGAGAGCTTTAAGTGAGTAAAATTTAAATAAAAACTTACCCATTGATTCCAATCTTCACCATTTTGTCTGATATGGTCTAGTCCTCACTGTAGGGGAAATAATTAAAGACACATTTAATATAGATTTCATTCAAAAACAACCAAGTACAACTTGAAACACAAAACAAAATATCGATATTTACACTAGTTGACCAAAACCTTAAATAAAAATCACGTAAGCACTGCAGAAATTAATTTAAATTAGATTTATCAAACATGAACTTTTTAAGCATCATGTAGTTTCATTAGAAGACAAATTTCAGGAATTATAAAATGTCCGTTTTCAGACAGTTTGTGGAATAAAAAACCAGAGCTGAAGTCTGAAAAGTTTTCAGTCAAACTGTAAAGGAGAAGAAGTAATAGGTTACCGTTCGTGAAGGCACCTCGGTCTTGTCAGTCCTCAGAGGAGAAGTGAAAGCAGGGGACGAGCTGAGGTCTCACCGCCATTTATCCCCCGCCGCGCCGTCGGACACGCCCCCAGTCAGAATGTCAAGGTCGCTGCTGCTGCCTTTAAAGACATTGCAGCCAGATTTCTAAAAGAAGAAACGCACTTTCATTCAGAAACAATAAAACGTGTTTTATTTAATACACTCAGGAGTATTGCTGCTGAAGACTCACTTTGGTTAATGTTAATAATGTCTAATAGTCTAAGGTTAATATTAAAGCTCTCATATTATGCTCATATTCAGTTGCATGTGGGGCATCTACCAGAACATGTTTACATGCTCTAATGTTTAAAATGCACATTATTTTTCTCACACTGTCTGCCTGGATATGTATTCACCTTAATACTCCGTTATAGCGCCAGTCTGTTAAAGCCCCCCCCCCCCCCCCCCCAAAAAAAAAGCCCAGTTCCCTCTGACCATAGACTGTATATAAAGATGGGCAATGCATCTGTACTGACCCCCACTGTACAGAAGTGAAGCTGAAATATTAGAAATAGAAAGCTTTATTGTCATTATATATAAATATAACAAGATTACAGGTGCTGCTCCTTTGTTCTCAGTACAATAAATAAATGACAACATAAAACAGATAACAAACATGACAACATATCACATACACAGCAATGAATAAAACAGTGCAGTGATTAGTCACTAGCTTTATTTTATAGCATTAAATAAAACGAAAACTTGAACATACAGTACTGTAAACTACCGCAAATGACAGAAACCATCTTTAGGAAAAAATTTGTTTAATGTGTACTAGTTTTCAGTTTGGGTCATGTCCCATCCACTACTGTGGAGAAGGTGGGTTTTATGACCTATTCTGCAGCCAGCCACCAGGGGGCGATTGAGATGTTTTGGCTTCACTTTTGGGTCGCTGTCATCGTCCACCTTTGTATACAATCTGCGCTCTATCTGGTCAATGCTTTTGGGTCTTCCACATCTGATATAATCACTACATGCACATAATCATAATGTATATACTCGTAAATAAACAGAAGCTATAGTGGATATGTACGGTGTTAAGTAACAGTAAGTCAGTTGGCTGACTTTACAAATCTTCGCTTTTTTTTAGATTATACCATTTCACATTATCCTGTAGCCTAATTGTCACTTGTGGTTATGATGGCTATTATTCAGCAGAAGCCTGTAATTTAATTCTGAGTGACACTGAAAATGTGTCAGTGCAGCAGCAATGTGGGCAATTGTTTGTACAATGTTATCATCAATTTCTATAACAAAATCATTTTAATATTTACAGTCTACATCCATCTTTCTATTATCGCCCACTAAGTTTTGGGGTGATACTGAAATAGATAATCTAGGGTTATGAAAATGAAATCATAATAAACTGGCCAATATATATACAGTACAGGCCAAAAGTTTGGACACACCTTCTCATTCAATGCGTTTTCTTTATTTTCATGACTATTTACATTGTAGATTCTCACTGAAGGCATCAAAACTATGAATGAACACATGTGGAGTTATGTACTTAACAAAAAAAGGTGAAATAACTGAAAACATGTTTTATATTCTAGTTTCTTCAAAATAGCTACCCTTTGCTCTGATTACTGCTTTGCACACTCTTGGCATTCTCTCCATGAGCTTCAAGAGGTAGTCACCTGAAATGGTTTTCCAACAGTCTTGAAGGAGTTCCCAGAGGTGTTTAGCACTTGTTGGCCCCTTTGCCTTCACTCTGCGGTCCAGCTCACCCCAAACCATCTCGATTGGGTTCAGGTCCGGTGACTGTGGAGGCCAGGTCATCTGCCCCAGCACTCCATCACTCTCCTTCTTGGTCAAATAGCCCTTACACAGCCTGGAGGTGTGTTTGGGGTCATTGTCCTGTTGAAAAATAAATGATCGTCCAACTAAACGCAAACCAGATGGGATGGCATGTCGCTGCAGGATGCTGTGGTAGCCATGCTGGTTCAGTGTGCCTTCAATTTTGAATAAATCCCCAACAGTGTCACCAGCAAAACACCCCCACACCATCACACCTCCTCCTCCATGCTTCACAGTGGGAACCAGGCATGTGGAATCCATCCGTTCACCTTTTCTGCGTCTCACAAAGACACGGCGGTTGGAACCAAAGATCTCAAATTTGGACTCATCAGACCAAAGCACAGATTTCCACTGGTCTAATGTCCATTCCTTGTGTTTCTTGGCCCAAACAAATCTCTTCTGCTTGTTGCCTCTCCTTAGCAGTGGTTTCCTAGCAGCTATTTGACCATGAAGGCCTGATTGGCGCAGTCTCCTCTTAACAGTTGTTCTAGAGATGGGTCTGCTGCTAGAACTCTGTGTGGCATTCATCTGGTCTCTGATCTGAGCTGCTGTTAACTTGCGATTTCTGAGGCTGGTGACTCGGATGAACTTATCCTCAGAAGCAGAGGTGACTCTTGGTCTTCCTTTCCTGGGTCGGTCCTCATGTGTGCCAGTTTCGTTGTAGCGCTTGATGGTTTTTGCGACTCCACTTGGGGACACATTTAAAGTTTTTGCAATTTTCCGGACTGACTGACCTTCATTTCTTAAAGTAATGATGGCCACTCGTTTTTCTTTAGTTAGCTGATTGGTTCTTGCCATAATATGAATTTTTTAACAGTTGTCCAATAGGGCTGTCGGCTGTGTATTAACCTGACTTCTGCACAACACAACTGATGGTCCCAACCCCATTGATAAAGCAAGAAATTCCACTAATTAACCCTGATAAGGCACACCTGTGAAGTGGAAACCATTTCAGGTGACTACCTCTTGAAGCTCATGGAGAGAATGCCAAGAGTGTGCAAAGCAGTAATCAGAGCAAAGGGTGGCTATTTTGAAGAAACTAGAATATAAAACATGTTTTCAGTTATTTCACCTTTTTTTGTTAAGTACATAACTCCACATGTGTTCATTCATAGTTTTGATGCCTTCAGTGAGAATCTACAATGTAAATAGTCATGAAAATAAAGAAAACGCATTGAATGAGAAGGTGTGTCCAAACTTTTGGCCTGTACTGTATACTGTATATAAAACAGCTTAAAAGTAAATCTGTCTTATTTTAAATTATTAATCACATCACTAAAACACACAAAATATAGCATCTTACCATGAAAGTTATACTTAGGTCTAAATGAGTGGACAGCCAATCACATAGCTGGCTGCGCCCTATTAGTCTTTACTGACAGGCAAAAGGTCATGTATCATCATGTATCATTAGAGGTGTCAGTTTCTCATAAATTATCTTAAAAATGATAATGAAGGTGAGCAATTTATGCTTCAAGTTGGTTGTGATGGCATACTGTATTTAAAAGTATTTAAGAATATTTAAGAATTCTGTATTTAAAAATATTGTATTTCTATTTTTAAGAAGTTTTTTCTATGTTGGCCACATGTGCTCTTACACTCTTTTGAATTAATATTTCTATGCATGTCTCTATGTATTTTCTATGCATTTCTATATACCTTTTTCCATGTATTTTTTTGCCAAACTGGTTAATTGGAGATGATCAAAACAACACAAGTGTTTTTAATGTTTGGCCACACCTGTCATCACTTTGACAGCTTATTGGTGAGCAAAAAGATATGTATAAATATGGGTGTGTGCATCGTATGAGCACTGTTTGACCTGGCGAAGATCCAGAAGGGATCGAAACGTTGTCCTAATAAAGCACAGTTGTGACTTGGAGCAGTGTGCAGGCTTTTTTCCTTTTCTCTGACGCTTGTTGATAGCCTTGCACCTACCAGTGACGTGCATATATCTCCTCCTCCTCTACAGTGTATTTACTTATTACCATAATCACATCATTATATTCCAAAATACACATCCATTGCTGTAGCTGTGACTGTCCTCACATTGTTTCTGTCAACTCTCCTCTTATTTAGCTGTAACAAGCACCACATTTGTTGTAGCACCACTGCTGAAGAATAAAAGCTTCTGACAACAGGACACATTGGAAATTAATTTTCAGTTTGAAGTCAGATACTTTCACTGTAGCTGATCTGTTATCTAGCCCTCAGTCCAAAACCAGACCTTTCCAGTCCCCCCAATCTCTCTCCCTCCTGTCCAGTCTCATGTTCACCGTCTGACACTGTTGGTCATGTGATGCTCTGGAGCCCACTGTTACGTGAATCGCAGCATGCACAGAGAGGAGGTGAAGAGGAAATGTCATGGCAAGTTCACTCGTAAAGGTTTGAGCTGCCTCAGTTAAAGTGTACAGTTTTATCCCTCAGTAGCTCTAATTTTAGTCTAAATAACTGCTGTCAAATTTACCAGACAGCTTCAAAAGAAAACTATGTAATTATATTATTCAGTCTCAAGGCAATTAAACTGTTTATACAATACAAGAGTTGGTGATCAATAGTAATGATTAAACAGTTACTTCACCAGCTCTACCTTCAAATAGGTACTCATAGATACTCATATTCCTTTGTAAACAAATCAATAGACTTTTTTATGAAGACAGAAGTGATATAAAATTGTTTTGAATAGTTATTTTTACTTTCTGGCATGTGTTTCGTGTTGTTCTGTGATACCTGGAGGCCTGCTGGGTGTGTTTGATGAAGCCTAGTCTCTGTGTTGTAATCAAGGAGCAGTTAGAGCAAACACTCGGCTCCCCTCATACTGCGCTTTTTTGCAATAAGCTGTGCTCAGTCACAATAAGTGTATTTATTTTTCTGCTCATGCAGCAGTAACAAAAGGTCCTGAAGTGATGAAGACACTGTACAGGTTGTACAACAGTGAACAGAATACACTGTTGTGACAAATTCATACAGTACCTCTTTTTGAATCATGTCAAACAAGCCCAGTCTCCCAACTTTTAACAAGCAAGGTGATGTGGTGAAGTTAAGGTCAAAAGATGTCTAGATGTCGAGGTTAAAGCTGGGTTAAACTTGGTTGTGTACTGTTTTACAACAGACTTTAGTCTAGCCTATATCTATGTGCTCGCAAATCACCAAATCCACAACACTTGATTTAAATAGCTGCCTGGAAAATAATCATCTGCAAAATCAATTCATAAACAACCAGATAATTTTATTTCAGCGAAACCGAATGAGGCCGATGACAAATGATGTAATGTGTCTGTTGATTGAAAGCCCATGTCTATCTGAAGCCTCCTGTGTATTCTTCACAGAGACACTGTCCAAGTCTATTCTTGTATAATCAGTCTGCTGGCCAGATCTGCACAGATCATAACTCACATCCATTATAGTCTGTCGACACGCTGTTCAACACAATGGAGCAACATCTGTCCAGTCTATTATTGATGGTGTGGGCAGGGCAGTTTATTAGACAACATGGCCGAGCTGAGTGCGCCAAAACAAACTGAGGAGTTTTAAAATATCTCGTCATTGTTACACATAACATTTATTTTAAGGTCTTTGCCACACAGAACACAACCACAGACTGTATGAAATTCTTGACATAGCCACTGTGACATCCCACGCTGGTTTGTGGACTCGTGTTTTCAAGCCTTGAGTTTGGCATTTTGGCCGTCGTCGTCTTGGATTTGTGGAGTGGAAACATGTTTGGACGCAAGGGTGGAGCTCACTCCAATGCTACAGTAGCTGTGAGCTTGGCATGGTGCATATACAGTCAATGGTAAAATGTGCTAATGCTAATGCTAATTTTCGCAAGCAAAAAACAGGCTTAAAGCCATAAAAGCAAATTGTACTTAACAGAAAAACTGAATCTTTGAATCCTTAGAGGGTCTTTTCTCTACAATCACTGAACAAGACTTTTTTCAGCAACCAAAATGTTACAATGAAGTTAAAACACACTAAAATAGCGACAACTATGGCTATGCCCATCTATGAATCTGGGATTATGCCATGTTTACATTATCTAACCAACATTGTTACCACTTGTCAACAGACAGCACACATATGTTACTCAAAGCCACCACGCCCCATTCATGCAACTTTAATAACATTAAAACTATGAGTTATATAAAAATTCACCCCCTAACAGTTGTCAGAGCTGTGAAATTGGCCATAGAGACCAAAAACCACTTTTCTGTACCCGGCTGTAAACACGATTATTTCTGCTGTAGAGCTGGACATTTTAGGGATTGACTCTCTCTCAGAGCCAGCCTCAAGTGGTCATTAGAGGAACTGCAGTTTTTGGTACTACCACATTGGCTTCATTGAGATTGCCCCAGAGTTTGCTGCTTGAACTTAAAACAACTAAAGTCCATCATACAGTCAGTATCTTTTGGGCCTTTAAAGGAATACTTCACCCACAAAATGATAATTTGCCTATCAGTTACTCACCCTGTCTTACCTTAGTTTTGTGATGAAAAATTCTGGCATTCCTCCATGATGAACAAAGATTTCAAAACAGAAAATTCTAGATGAACTGGTGTAAAAGGGGGCAACAGCAAAACTATATCAAAACATCTGTTTACAAACTCTCACGAAACTCATACAGTATAATCCAAGTCTCATTTGCTCAATACTTCCCAAACACATAAATCCTGGCTAAAACCTTAGGCTACTTTTTTAAAACATTTCCACATATATGGAGCATACCTGGGTAAGCACTTGCTTTAAACGCTACTTGTGCGGTCCATTGAGCAGAGTTCAAATGCATACTCTTGTTCAGGTGCACTTCTGGCTCATGCATGAGACTGTTTGCTTTCTTTATGTTTCAACAATGCTGTGATTACCATGTGGTTAGGTTTAGGCACAAAAACTACTTGGTTATGATAAGAAAAGACCATGTTTTGGCTTAAAATGGTTGGTTTTGAGGGCACTATCTCCGCTGGAAAGGCAGCAATGTTTTGGGAACAAACAAAGGAACTTGTAACACAGTGATAACTGGCTAAAAAAACCCAGATTTTGTTGTTTGTTGGTCTCAAACAGTGGTCTGCAGCTTGGCAGGCATCTTGTCTTGCTGTCACACCATCCACCATCGCCTCAACCTCCTGATGACAGTCAGCTCATGCACTATGTCACTTTAAAAACCTTGATTTGATATGTATGACACATACAAATGTAACATATTCATGGTGCAGAACTCTCCCATGTTTTTCTATGGCTCCACTCTCATTTAGATATGGACACTTCTGGCTCCAAAAATCCAGGATGTTTCAAAACTGGAGTCAACAAACCAATTGGTGATGTCACAGTGGCTACGCCCATTACAGTCTATGGGGTTGGTACCTACACAGTGACTGTAAGTAGCAAAGAATCATTGTTGGTTTTGAGAAAACTATAGAATATTGCCAGACTTATCCTTTACAACAGACTCGTGACCAAGATTTTCGTCTACACCCTTGTAAATGAACAACATAAGCCATGTGTGGGATCCAAACCTGAGCCTCTTTGAGGCCAGTCTGAGTGCTCACAATGCTGCAGGCCAATGAACATACAGTTATTTAAGTCAGCCAGAGCAGGGTGAAGTAAAGGTTAGCCTATAAATATGACATCCAACCTTCTCATGCACCAAGCCTGAGCTCTCATCATATAGTCTTAATATGTCAAAGGCTGTGACATTTGGTGGGACGAAATGTTGAGCCGGGCATCACCGGTCAGGGTCAAAGGTCAACACTGTCAGGGATGAGAACGTCTGGAGAAGAAAATGTGACTGAAGGTTAGTTTGGATGTTTGACTAACAGCCCACAAAGAGAGTAGAAATACTGAGATAAGATAAATTCTAAGGTTCTTTTGTGTGCACATGCATGTTATGTTGTAATGGTGTACATATCTGCAGTTTATGTAAAGTCTAGCTTGAGAAACTGTCATTGTCATTGGTCAAGGGTGCATTCCAGCTGCACTGATAATTCCCATCATCCAGCACAACCATGCTCTATCAAAAAAAGGGAACCTGGTTGCTATGACAACTCCCATGGTTACACAGCTGGTTAGTAATTCATGTCTCACCCTCTCCTGTCTGATATTTGTCTTTCTGCTTCTCTGACTGTGTGAATGTGTTGGTTTCTGTTGTTGCTGCTGCTGTTGTTTTTTAATTACTTAACTGTTTTTTCTGAATGCTTAAAGAAATACTTCACCCACAAATCAATGAGTCATGCTGTGGTCCTTAAATTTGTGAAGAAAACTTTGTTTTTCTCACATGCCCTCACAGAAAACAGCAAACATATTGATTTATTAATTAACTGGGGCCATTATTAACAACAACAAAACTATATCAATCTATCTTGTAGAACACAGTAGTTGCTGGTCGACCACTGCCTTGATCAGTTAGTTAGTTTTTAGTTGGTTTGTTTTTAAGCCTCTGCGCTGTAGCTGGAGGCATTATGTTTACAAGTTGTCTGTTTGTCCCATTCTCTCCCATAATCTCTGAGGGAATTTCTTCAAATGATGAACTGATTAGAATTTGGTGGTCGAAGGTCAAGGTCACTGTGACCTTGTATCCATCTCATTCGCATGAAAGCGATATCTCAGGAACACCTTGAGGAAATTCCTCAAATATGGCACAAACATTCACAAATTAAACTGATTGGAATTCAGTGATAGAAGGTCAAAGGTCAAGGCCAGTGTGATCTCACAAAACATGCTTTTGGCCATAACTTAAGAATTCATAACCTAATTATGACAGAATTTCACACTAATAGGATAAAATGATGAAGTGATGACATTATATATCCAGAAGGTCAAAGGTTAGTTTCACTGTGACATCATAATGTTCTGCAAAAACGCTTCTCTGGCCATTACTCAACCCCATATCTCAGGAACAGAAGCAGAGACATTTGGTCAGATACTGAATTGGTGACTCTAATCTTGGGTGCCCACCCCGAGAGCACGGTTTCACTCAGAAGTCTTCGAAATCTGGCACTTGGGCAGTGACTTGCGGCGTCAGAAACCAATGAAAAAAGCCATCCTTTGACGTTGGCATGATACGTGGCCAGTTGCCGTTATACTTCAGCGGTGCCTGGCGGTGTCAGGAGGAAACGTGGCGGGACAAGGACGAAAGTTAAAGTGGCGAAAGTCCGAGTGGGGCAGGCGGGAGGGGTGGTGGAGGGGTCCAACAAACCCTGACTCTCACCGGAGAGAGCGGTGTTCGGGTCTCATAAGATTCTAAAGCCAAACTCTGTTCTTTTTTCCTAAACCTTACCACATGTTTTTGTTGACTAAACCCAACCATGTGTGTTTGTTGTTGAAGGGTAAAAACACATAAGTTGGCGGTGTTGTACCGACGTAGTGCATTTAACATACGAGGGACTGCATGTAAACGTTAAATTTCCTGTGAAAACGTGTATCTTGAAATAATAGAACTTGACACGCGCGGTGTCCCAGAACATCAAGAACCAATGCACCCAGGGTACCTTGCATGTCACATGTGGCCGTGGAAAGTCCATGACCAAAACATCAATGTGTGGCGAGGGTGGAGTGAGAATGTGTTGACCCTGAAACTGTGCTGGATGTATAGATCGTCTTAGCTGCTGGGAGAAGATGTGTGTGAAGCATCCATGTTTTCACAGACATGGATGTAAACTGTAAGAAGCTTGACTGGTGCATGGAGACATACAACAACAGTTCTGGTTTTTGCTTTTTGTTTGCTTGTTTTGTGTGATATTGGTGAATCCAAACTTACCCTTTAAAACACCAAATCACCCAATAACACAAATTAAGGAAGCGGCAGACCAGCAGCTCCGGTGTTCAGCAAGGTTATTTCACTATTTTTATCAATGGAGCCTGGCTTTGGAGAGAGTATATTTTCAGTTTCAATTTCAGTTCAGTTCCCTATTAGAAATGGCTGTCTGAGAGCATGGTAAAGTAGTAAAAATATTCTAAATATAGCATACAGTTAAACTAATATTGATTTTTTTTAGGCAGCGAAAAAATGTTTAACTGCTGCCCCTGTCCACGGCAGTGCATTGCTTAGCTTCCATGTTGGTACTCCTGTCTGCTTCTCCAAACAGGGGGCGCACCATCTAACATTCACTGTAGGTAATACACTGACTATCGATAAGTATCTTATACAGCCCCACTTAAAAAAAAAAAAAAAAAACTGGCTGACCGCATACTCAAGTGGCTTGTTTGCTGTCATATCAAACATGTTCCCATGATAAAGAAACCATTGCATTAAAGTTTACGTCACTGGTAACAGAAATAAGAACCCATATTCAAGAGCCAAAAGGTAAGTAAAAGGCAGTTTGAGGGACAAATAAACAGACTTACAGCTGGCAGTGTGCACACAGTCAGACCAAATGCAACATCAGTAACAGGTGATCAGAACAGGTAACAGAGTCAGACAAGACAGATGCAGGCAATAATAATAATAGGACAATAATTCAGTAAGATTATATAAAATAAAAATCTGCAGCCACAAAGTAGGAAATCAACTTAACTACTTTCATATTGCTTTCTCATTGTTCTCTATGAAATGATTGAATCTGAATCACCCTAGGAGGCTCAAACTGTTTATGGAGATGACCTTTTATAATTTCATATTAAGCTGATGGCATTTACTGTGTTTGTGCTTCATTAAAGAGTGGATGTGACAGTGGACGTGGGAGAAAGAAAAAAAAGAAGGACGCACCACAAAGGTCAAGAAGCAGATTTGAGTCTGGACGAAGGGAGTGGGCGATAAAACCTGCTGAGCCACCAGGATGCCAAAGAAAGATTCTGTTCTAAATGTCTGCTCACATCTCCATCTTAGAGGAAGAAGCATGTTGGTGAAGTGTGATAAGATAGGCATTTGAGTTTAAAGGAATCACCTGTGACTTATAAATGAACGTTTGCTTTTCAGTTCTCACTGTCAAGCTCTTTATTTGGTAAACACTTTCAGAATGCGTGGCTCTTTCTTGGTGGAAAAAAGTTGAAGAGATGACATGTTTTATGCTTTTGGGGTTTAAAGAACTAAAACAAGAAGAACTGGGTAGTTCAGTGACAGCCACCATGCCTGAACAGACACTGACACAAACTTTATTAGAAAATAAATGAATACGGGTCTATAGCCAAGCTGATTTAACAGGTGTATATTTTGGCGAGTGACAACCGTGACATGTTGGCGATAATACTCCACTCGTTTGCAATTCAATGAGCAGAAGTCAAATTGTGACTGACATTTCTGGTAAGTGCACAGTGGTCATGTTTCATTGGAGACAACACTACCCAGTCAAAATCTGCACACTACACAATAAGTACAGCAAAATAATTGGACACCTTAAAATTTTGACACATTTTGAGCCACACCACTAACAAAAACAAAATTTGTACAGTTCTTTTTAACTGATTAAAGGGATTAGAAAACATCTGATCTGAGTCACATTTAAGGGGAAAATAAGAATTGGGCTACTTTAAGTTCCAGTGTGAGCATCAAGAAAATAGAAGGCACAGCAGCTATCACACACACTTCAAGCTAAATTAATATTCCCTCTGCACTGGAGATTATTTCATTAATAGCTGACATGTGTGTTGACATGTGTGTTGTTGTTCAAACCTCTTTTTCAGTGTGTAGATGTCTCACATGTGATCTCACAACCTGAGGGATAAAGAGAGAAGAAGGCTCAGAAATAGGTGTGTGTGTAAGAGGAGGGAAGAAATACAAGAGGAGTAATGAGAAGAGAAAAGAGAAAAGAAAGATGCTGAGGACAGTAAAACTCTCTAACTGCAGACACTTGGTCTTCAGTAACAGAGACAAAAAGAGTCTTTCCAGTCCAGTTAGGTAAAGCACAGCATTCCCTCTCTCATTACTGAGTTGCGCCCTCTAGTGAAGACATCAGGAGACGTTCCATTAACAGTTTGAGCATGAAGTTCATTCTTTGTTTTAGGGAAAACAAAATGTGCAACAAAATAATCTGAGATCACATCGAGACTCAAACACCACAACTAAACCAGTCACAGCAGCAAATATTTAATCTTATGATACTTATGTTATTTGACTTCAAACCAAGGTTATTATTTTCACTAAAACTAGACAAAAAACTAAAACTAGGTGTGGAAAAAAACATTTTAGTAAAGTGAAATAAAAATAAAAACCAGACTTCAGAAAAAAACCCTGAAATGATATTGAGAACTTACAAAAGTAACTGAAATAAAACAAAACATTATACAGGAAATGTCTGGGACAGAAAAATATATGAAATTAATATTGAATCAATAGTCATAGACTCAGGTTCTTGGAAATATTTTCCCTGTCAGCAGCAGCTTTAAGCCATAATTTATTTATTATTTATCTTTTTATATATTACGTTATATGTGCAACAATAATTCAATTGTGCCATATTTTCTTATTTAACTCTTACCAGTTCCATTCGTGCATTTATATTTGGCACACTTATAGTTCAATACACTTCTTACATACACTGTGCTATATATAGTAGCATAATACACTTTATTTTCTTGCATACTTATTATTTCTGTTTCTATTTTCTCATAATTTCTCTAACATGTCTCAGTTTACATCAGGGCTTAATAAAGTACCTCTGATTTCTGAAATGAATAAAAACTAAACTCAAATAAAATTTTTTAGAAATAAACTGGAAAAGGTGAACCTTCTCAGGAATCTGAACTGAAAACAAAAGTTAAAAATGAAATAAATATTATTTTTAAAAAAAGAAAATGGAAAATACAATACCTTAGTTGTAACAGAGTGTATTTATAGTGCTAAAATAATAATTAATAATCTGAATACTAATACAACCAGGCAAAGAAAGAAAGAGAGAAAGATGTAAACAAGCATATTTTTTTCATTTCCAGAGGTCAGTTTACATTATGTTCTCACTCATGATAAACTGTACAGCTGTTACCATGGGGACAATAAAACCATGACATCATCTATTAGGTTGCACTTTGACATTTGGTGCTCTCACTCTCACATGGTCAAATAAGCCAAAATTAAAGTAAGACACAAACATGCTTAATGTGAGCGAAACAGACAATAAAACCACAAACTACAGCTGTTTGTGATGATCGTATTAAACAAAGTCCTGTGTGACTGTGACCTCACAGGCCGCCATTTTAACCCACCTTCTGCTGGCAGGATTAGACCATCCGTCTTCATCGAGCTGCAGCCTCTGCCTCGGCCACAGCAACTAAATCTAAGAGCTTTCCTGGCAGACGGAGAGGGCGTCGTCCTTGTCTTGTCCTCTGTTACAGGAAGGGGCCTCTAATCAGCTCTGCAGAGAGGACGCCGGGGTAACTGGCAAGAGACCAGGTGAGGAGAGGTAAATGAGATGGGATGGATGCTGCTGAGGTGGGCTGTGTGGGATTTCTCATTCATAATTCATTCACCAAGTTATTTGTTAGTTCACACTGCAAGAATGTTGTTTGTTAAATCAGTTTGACAAAGAATAATGTTTTTTTAAATTGTTTACTCGGATAAACAAGTGTTTTAAATAATCTTATAGTTAAAAATTGTGCTATACTGGTAAATTATGTTCTTGTTTACTCAAATTAAGCTTAATATCTTATCATTTCTTCCCCTGTTTCATTGGAGTCATTTTAAATCCACTCACCTTCCTTTCCTCTTATTCTTTCATCAATTCATTTGTCTTTCTGCTGACTCATTCATCATTTTATTCATTAATTCTGCCCCTCTATACTTAAGTGGCTGACACTTTTTGAGGTTATGTTAGGTTACACAAGGTTATCAAACAATTTAATTCTGCCTTTTCATTCATGAATTAATTCAACAGGGTAAAAAGAGGGCAGAAAAGCAGCTGATACTGAAGATAGTGGGGGTGACACTCTGTGGGAGAAAAATGTCATGAGGAGAAAAGTAGTTTTAAAAACAGATTTTTATCATGAAAGCTCCTGAAATGTATCAGGTGTAGTTTTAATGTCTCTGTTACTGAGGCGACTGAAAATTCAGATTGGCTGTAAGGTGAAAATAACTAAACACTCATACCATAAACAGCTCCTCCAGTAACAAAGTCACAGTTGTAGGTGAGACTAAATGTGGAAAGAAAAAAAAATCCCAACACAAGGTCTATTTCCTGGCTTTTTTTTTTTTTTTTTTTTACAGAGCTTGTATGTTTTAATCCTGATTTCAGTGCCTACTCTTCCCAATTCTGAGTAGTGATGCTGAAAACACTCATAATTAGACGCTCATCAACACTACACTGCAATCAGTTGTGTCACCCTTCTATTTTCTTAAGGTACTTAATCAAATAATTGTATTTTAGTCCCTTAAGTGTTTTGTTTTCTTTAAGCAAATGAATAAATATACCAGAGAAATGGCCGTGCACCTTACAAGTGTATTTATTTTGAGAGTGCTTGCTTGTTCCTATGTGATTTAGAAAATAAAACGGAACAACCTAAAAGCATCGAAAGTATTTTTCAATCTGCAATGTAACCGCTTGGGGATGTTCATGCTGTCAATATACGTCTACTAAAAGTGCTCAGATTATTGTTATTCATTGTTTCTGATAACATATTGAAAAGGATCCCTCAGTGGCATAAGGTAGCTATCATGGGCCCCAGTGCATGCATTTTTGTATAGCCTATGACAAAAAACAATACCAAAGAAAACAAGAAATGAAGAAATTATTAATTTGATTTAACAATCTTAATGTCATATATCATTTGTTATAGATGCAATTGACTGTTTTACAAATAACGAAAACATAAACATGACAGAGATGGGTTTTCAAGGTCATACATAGCAAATGGCACTGTTTTCTAATTTAATGACAGTTCTTCTTTGTACACAGGCATATTTTCAAGGTAGCAATCACCTGTAACACATTGTTGGAGGGTCCACTCTCTCTATGGCCCCCCCATCTCACGTGCCCCCGTGCAGTTTATGCCCCTGATCCCTGCAGAGAAAGAGGGACTTTTTTGTTAAAGATTAAGATCCTTTATGTTTCACCAGAAACAGCCCCAAAATCACCATTGCAAAACTTACCACACTCAACAGATGTATACTTGTTTAAAAGTAAGATGTTTCTTATTTAGCCAGAATCTGTCCCTAAATCACTATCGCCAAACCCACCAGACTCCGGGCCCAATTGTTGAAAAACGCACGCTAAAGTGTCCTCCTGGGAGCCAAAACGCACGCTAGAGTGCCCTCTTGGGAGCCAAAATGCCCTCCTGGGAGCCAAAACGTGCGCTATAGTGCCCTCTTGAAAGCCAAAGTGCCCTCCTTGGAGCCAAAACGCGTGCTAAAGTGCCCTCTTTGGAGCCAAAAAACACACTAAACTGCCCTCTTGGCTGGTTAAAACATGATAAACTGCCGTCTTGGGTGGTAAAAACGCGTGCTGAAGTGCCCTCCTGGTTGGCAAAACACACTAAACTATATCTCACAGAACCAGTTTGGATTATCTGGTGCTAATATGGTGTTAAAATGCACTAGAATACAGGAAATGGCATCTACTTAAATGAAAATGTTCCCCCAGACCCCCCCAGGGATTTATTTATTTCATACATCCATGTCTCTGTGTGTTCTTCACAGTCCAACATTGAATCTACACAGTTCTCGTGGATGCTGATCCTAACTACAAACTAACTTGAGTAGTCTGTCTAGTTAGTCTGTTTTAAGGCTATATAATGTGCCATTTGTATAACATATAAACATGTCTAAAGTGCCCTCTTTAGTGGCGAGAACATGCTATATGTGCCCTTTTTTTTCTTTTCGCCCCTGCCCTTCAAAAAGTCTGTGCACGCCACTGCTGTAACAACTGGGTGAATTAAGGGTTTAGTTCAACCAAACCAGAGTTTGTTATTGTGGGAACAGTTGGAAGAGAAACCAAGACAGCTTTAGTGAGTTGTATGTTATCTCTGTTGACTTTGAATGAAGGGTGTTTTATTACAGTAAAATTAGTGTTAATTTAAATGGAGTCTGGCAAGTTTTGCAATGATTTTGGGGCTGTTTATGGTTAAACAATGATGATCTCCTCTTTAACAAAAATCTCAGTCTCTGTAGGAATTCTTTCCATAATGTTGTCAGACACCTAGAATTACAATCTGAGCCTGTCCGTGGCAAAAACCAGAGCTATTGATGGCGCAAAAATGCAGAGTGGTTACATTGCAGCCTGTTTTGCATCTGCCAGCTGCAGCACTCTCTTCATACAGGGCCAATTTTAAAAATTGTGGTTCACATTTGTCACTTAGACACAAAAACATGGCAAAACAGGGCCCAGATTGAAGTTACCCTTAAGTATTTTGTAAAATCATGATTTGAGCACAGCTCAGATCTTTTAGCAAAATAATACTGAAATTGAAAATGTCCATGTTTATTTTTTCTGGGGCTTTTTTTATTGCATCTCTTGGTCTTCATTAGCAGATGGAGTTGGCTCAGCAGTTGTTATCTGGCCCAAGTGTGCTCAGGTTCACTTTTCTTGATTAAAGTGCCTTTCGTTCTTTCTTGTTTTCAGATATAGACAGTTATATTTAAAAATATGTTCTTATTACACTGACATATTTGTGGAAAATAAGGTTTAAAAAACAGATAATGACTTGCTTGTAGTGGGATGAAAAAGATAAACATGTGACTCCTGCAGACCTGACTGACCGGAAAGACAAAGTGAAAGACTGATGGGCTTCCAGACAACATGAAGAGAGTGAAAGCATCTCAGTTACATCATCTCTATGAAACACACACAGCTGCTTCTAACTGCCACTCTATATGTGTCACCTGGGCTTTGTGCTGTCTCAGACTCTGCCAGATTTTTCTGCTGAGGCGTCGAGGAGTTCGTCACCTCCACAGCTTATCTGCCATCCTCTCCTGACAGCAGAGACTCAGGGCTGATCTGAGGTCTGCTGTTGTCGCTCTGATCGCTGCTTCAGCTTCTGAGAGGACAAAATGAGAAATAAAACCTCTGGGGAAAACTGTTCATATATATTTCATTGTAATGAGAAGAAAAAATATTATTTCTCTTTTTTCCTGTTTTTTTCCCAGGCAGTAGTTTTAGTGTGTTTTAGAACAATAACAAACTGGGAGACAGAGGTCTCAGTGACAGTTTACCCTCCAAAGCTGCAATAAAGGCAACTTTGCAAACTAGTAGGGCCAAATATATCAAGTTTGAACTTTTTTTAAATGCAGAAATCCTGTAATACATTAAAAAAAAATATAATGCACACTGCAAAGTTATATTTGCAATGCCATAGTGGAAAAATATAAAAGAAAAATATACTGCATTCAAGAGTTACATTACTCGGAAATTGTATTAAAAGGACTTTGGAACAAAATCAACAGTCTTCATTTAGTACAAAAATATATTCCAATCATTTACATTAAATTCCCATTAGAAAATGATCTTTTGATGGCCACTATGAACAGGAGGAATAATTATAGCAAGCAAAACCTGCTTCAGTGCACATATTGGCATGTGAGCATTGTTTTCAGACAGATTTAAAGAAATGTGAATGCTTCCCCACAGTTTTCACAGTCTGACAGCTCACCTGTCTTTTGTGCCTGTAGCTCTAAGTGTGGGTAAAAGTGATGATGAGAGTGTGGAGAGAGTCGAGCTGATGTGATCGGATGTTTATTTCAGGAGTTATAGCTCATTCTGCAGTGTATTTTATTGATTGATTTACTGATGATGATTGAATGCTGATTAGTCAGACTGTTCATGTTTTTTTCAAGGGACCAACTGTCCCTTGAGTTAGTGACACACAAGCTCTTTTTACACAGATATTTAATCACAGAGCTGCTATGTAGTCCCTTCTTTATGCCGCCTTTGCATTTTTACACAGAAACAAACCGCGGCAGTGCTTTATTAACATTAACAATGGCATTACTTGTCAATAACAATCATTTACTGTCCCAGTCGTATGGCAGCTGATTTCATCTTCTGCTCAGACTGTAAGGAACTCCTGAATCTCATTGTTTTCTCAATTTGTGCACATTTTCGGTTGCTGTTCTTCTTTGAGTTAGCCGCTAACTGCTATCAGCTACCTTTTGAATCTCCTGCAGTGGGTCACACACATAACACGTCATCAAAACATCACACCCGTGCCACCCATGATTCCATCCATTTTGTAGACACTAGAGTAGACATTTCAGGGCTGTTACTACTTCCAATGCCACGAGACAACTCTGTCCCCCCAGCTTTGCAGTTGTACTTTTTATACAGAACTGCAAGGTAGCATAACGTCAGGAAATTCCTTCCTTGAAAGACAATGTACAAGGGGCTATGGTCTAAAAGTGAAAATGCTCCTCAATCCTCAAAATTAATTTTCACACATTGCAGCAAATACACCAACTGTTAGTCAATTGCATTTATTGTTTTTTTTTTCTTTAAAATTTATTTTGAGAGGTGGAGCTCTCGCGAGCCCATTTTATACAAGCTTATACATATATTAGTTAAAAAATATGACACATCAGAGGCATTAAGAATCATGACCCAGTATCCAATAGATGGAACCCTCATATGACGCAGCTGAAGAAATAATCAGAGCAAAGAAATTTAGTTTTTCTTCTCACCAGCTGAGCGCTCTCAGAGTTTCCATTACATAGCTGTGTTTTCCTGCTCTGCACAGAGGCAGTGAACTCGACCCTCAGGAGTCATTTGTTTAGGTTTCAGAAGCCTGGCGTGCAGCCTAAATGGGGCTTCAGAGGCCTTTTCACAGCAGCGGGGAGCCGAGCAGCGGGGCGACGCTGTGAGCAGAAAACAAAGAGTATCGATTCAGCTGGACTCAAGTGTGGGATCAATCGTTATGGCATTTACTGTGAGCTCTGTGAAGCCCCATGAGCTGCTGCAGGACTTTGTGTCTCCACGTCTGGGTGTGTGTTAGTATGTGACTATGTGAGGACGTCATCATTCACGTCGGGATGCTCCGGTGCTGATCTGATGTGTTTGTGTGTTTTTAAATAGTCACATTTGCACTAAAGTTGTGGCAATTACCGGCAACAGTTCAAACAGGGAATGACCAGGGTGTGAAGTGTCCTTTATAATGTTCTGGGCTTTTTTGAAACAACGGGAACTGTGCAGTTCTTCCAGAGAGAAGAGAGGGCAGCCGACGATGTTCTGAGCCGTGTTTATGATCCTCTGGAGCTCTTTCCTCTGAGCCACTGTGCAGCTGTTGTACCACACACATACAGTATGTCAGGATACTCTCAATAGAGCATCAATAAAAGGACACCAGCCGTCTCTGGGTGATGTTGCTCCTTCTGAGCACCCTCAGGAAGTACAGTCTCTGCTGGGCCTTTTTCAGCAGCTCAGGGGTGTTCACGCTCCAGGTCAAGTCCTCCTCAATGTGGACTCTCAGGAAGCGAAAGTCAGCCACCCTCTCCACACAGTCCCCGCTAATGAGTAAAGTTCTGGTATGTTGATATGCCTACAACAGCTGTTAATGTTTTCCCCCCTCTGCATCACTGCTGCAAACCCAACAGTAATGTCACAGAGTACTGACACACCCTTGAGTACATTTCTATCACTGCTGCAAAGTGAGAATGTTAAACCGCTGAACAGTAAAGACAAGCTCTTCAAAGTGAGACAGCTTTATATCATTATCAATATTGAATGTTACCATCACCAGATGTAATTGTAACTGAGTAATTACGTAACGTGTCAGCCTCTGCCCTGCCCCTCCTGTCCTGCAGAGGAAACCCTGTGTGTAGAGGCCTCTTTAAGCAGTCAGGGTGAGCAGTTAAGGAGTGAGTCCTCCTCTCTGGCTGCCAAGGACAGGATTACCCAGCAGAGAGCCACGCTGCTGCTGTCACCTCGTCCTGACCCGCCTCGCAACCACACACACACACACACACACACACACACACACACACACACACACCTGCACAGATATTTCTAAGGGCGGTCAACACCAGCTTTTACTCAGCACCACCTAACCTGAAGCTAATCCTAAAGCTAACCTTAAAGCTTCCAGATGGTCGCTAGAGGTGACTGTGTGAGTTTAAATGTCAGTCAATCAGTCTGTGATGATTTATCGCAAAATGAACAGGAAGATAAAACAAAGACTAACAATAGGGAATCCAGTCAAGGGTAACATATAATTTTGTACCAAATAAAGGTCCAGTGTGTAGGATTTAGGGGGATATATCGGCAGAAATTGAGTATAGTATTCATAACTATGTTTTCATTAGTGTATAATCACCTGAAAATAAGAATTGTTGTGTTTTTGTTACCTTAGAATGAGCCATTTACATAGGGAGCAGTTCCTCTTTCACTAAGTCCGCAATGTTGTCTCTACAGTTGCCCAGAAAGGATGAACCAAACACTGGCTCCAGATAGGGCTATTTGCATTTTCGCGTCAGCAAATGTAGTTCTACTACATGCTTGACACTCGGGAGAAGCTTCAGTTGGTTGCAGTCTGCAACCTTACCATTAGATGTCACTATATCCTCCACACTAGACTTTTAAGTGAGTTAGATTACTTTGATGTGGTAACCAGAATTACTGCCCTCACGGTTGTATGCCTCCGCACACCAGTCAAGTTTCTCTTACAGTTTACATTAATGTCTGTGACATGCTTCACACACATCTTCCCCCCACAGCACAGATGATGTAAACAATCAGCACAGTTTCAGGGTGGGCACCCAAGATTCGTGTCACCAGTTCAGTATCTGACCAAATGCCTCCCCTTCTGTTCCTGAGTTATGGCTTGAAAAGTGTTTTACGGAGAACATTATAATGTCACAGTGAAGCATACAGCGATACAAAATATCATCACTTCATCGTTTGATCCTATTAGATATCTGTGTGAAGTTTGGTCATAATTAGCATAAGAATTATTTTGTTATGGCCAAAAACATGTTTTGTGAAGTCACAATGACCTTGACTTTTGACCACCAAAATCCCAATTAGTTTATTCTTCAGTCCAAGTAAACATTTGCACCAAATTTGAAGAAATTCCCTTAAAATGTTCTTGAGATTTCATGCTCACAAAAATGAGCCAGATTCAAGGTCACAGTAACCATGACCTTTGACCACTAAAATCTGAACAGTTCATTGTTGAGTCCAGTTGGATGTTTTTGCCACATTTGAAGAAATTCCCTAAAGGAGTTCGTAAGATATTGCGTTGATGAGAATGAGACGGATGCAAGGTCACCTCTGACCTATGACCACCAACATCTAATCAGTTCACCACTGAATGCAAGGAGATGTTTGTGCCAAATTTGTAGAAATTCCTTAAAAGGGGCTCTTGAGATGTTACATTCACAAAAATGGGATGGATGGAAACACGGACGAACCAAAGATAGAATGTCTCCTGCTACGGCTATCACCGGAACAGAGGCATAAAAACATGATCATTTAGGTAAAGTTAGCAATAGTTACTTTCTCAAACCTACAATGCCCCACTGGACTTCCTATTTGACTTGATTGTAAGTTAAAGGTTCTCTAATGAGTTGCTTTAAATTAAAAGTACTGGACTGTTGCAACAAAATGGAGTACATTATAAAATATTTAATATATATATATATATTTCCCCTTCCACGGTTTAACAGACTGAATTTTGTCCCCAAGGTTTTCTTTGTCACTTTTAAAATCCATGGATAAAAACTGACAATTAATTAATCTGCCACTGAAAATAGTCCCCTAAAAATGCATTATTTACTCCTGTTTCTATATTTACTATATATTTGTCAGCTGTTTCTAAAGATTCACGTCGATAGAAGCTTCTTCTTTGTTGACAAGAAGCAAAAAAATATGTGTATATGCACCTGCCTTACTTCTGTCCCATACACCTGAATGATCGGTGATTTTCTTCTTCTTCTATCCTGGTGAGGATTCTGTTCTGCAGAATAAAGAAAGGACAAAATATATATATATATATATATATATATATATATATATATATATATATATATATATGTATATATATTCTCATTCTTGTGATTTTCCTGTTTGTTTCGTAACTAAAAGCAATTTAACAGCTATTGTCCACTGAGGAGCCTTTCATCATTTGCTTTTGTGCTCATATGTCTCCTCACAAACACACAGACACACAACCAACCAGCTGTACAATTATGCATTCGTGCACACAAACACACACATGCACACTCACAGCTATAAATAGTAAGCTATGTGTTTGTCTTCATATCCAGACACAAAACATTTCTCCTTCTTGTCAGCTCCCTCTATTTTTCCAGCTTCTTCCTACCTTACCTCACCCATGTCTCCCCCTCCTCCTCCCCTCTTGTCTTTCTTGTCTTTTGTCTCCACTCCCAGCCAGAATACTAATAAATCTCCTTCTCGCAGGCTCCCTCTTTCTCTCCATCTCAAGTTCTTTTTTATTCCTACAGAAGCTCATATTCCCCATAAATTTTCTCTGCTTGAATTCATCCTCATCTCTCAGTGTGACTCACAGACTTTACCCTCCTCCCTCCTCTTCATCCCTCCATCCCGCCACTCTATCCTGCAAGTTTTATTTGGAAAGAATCCATGGTTGCTTGGGTTTTACCTCCCTCTTGCTCTGTGTTTCTTCCTCCCTCCGATCCCTCCTTCTTCTCTACTCCCATCCCTCTTTTTTCTCTCTTTCATACAGACACAATATTACTGTAACACTGCCCACATGCTCTCCATCTCATCATGAAAGACAACTTTGAATGACTAAATCTGAATCACTGTTTTTACTGTGATCAGAGTGAATTTCTGTATTTGCAAATATTCACGGAGAAGCCATCAGTTGGGATCTCTGTCCTCAGCGCTACAGTACATGTATGCAGGACGTTGTCATGGTGACGCCTGTCTGTGAATTTAAATGTTCCATTCATCAACTCATGGACAGGAGGCCTGCTCTTGCCATAGGCTATGTAAAAATTAATGGTGTCCTCCCCGGATGAGCTGTAATGTTAGTGCTAGTGCTCGGCAAGCTAGCAGTAGATACACGTTTCCTTCTGCGCAGTGATACGGCTGGTGGGTGTAGTTTGATAGAAAGAAAATAGTTCCTACAGTGTATGAAACTTCTCAAAACAAGGTTTCTGGAAAGACATATTGCAGCTGATTTTTAAATGTATTTTTTGGTGCTGTGAAGTCGAGTGTCGTCTAGTTCCATTATATTGGAGAGGAAGCAGACATCGCTATGGTTGATACCTCCAACACTCGATGACTCACACCAAAACACTCTGGACTGATAAATAGCACTACAGGTAAGAGGACAAATATGTACATTTGATTTTGAGGTGAACTGTCCCTTTAAGGTTTAAAGTTATGCATAATTAGGGCCGTTGCTGCTTCGAGAGGCTGCCTGTGAGGCGTCAACAGTGGGTCAGATCCACCCTCTCATTCAAATATGGTCACTTCTGGCAAAAACAAGATGTCAAAGGCCAAAATGGAGGACTTGAGACTTCAGAACTCGAGTCTTTAAACCAGTTGGTGACATCACAGTGGCTACATCTATTATTTTATACAGTCTGTGGTTGCCATGTAATTCTAAGAAAGACTGCTTAGTGCTGTGCCTGCAATTTTCATAGCTTCTTCTTGGATGAGTGCTGCTCACAGGCACCTGGTCACTACCTTTTTATAAAGTCCCAACCTCACCAGCACACAGTGCACAGGAACGTCCTGAACACAGCCAAATAAATGCACCACCACACACTTCTAATGGGTCCTAATTGATGCATGAGAGGGATTACTTTTGTATGACTGTTATTTTTGTAGGAAATCCTGCAAAGTATACCTTTAAAAACTCACAAAATTAGTTACTTTAGTTTTAATTTTATCTAAATTGAGAGTTTAGTGTGACTTCACTTGGAACATGGAACACACAGCCCAGTTTAACAGAAATACATGAAATACACGCAACCTTTTAACAACATATTACGTAATGTTGAGCACAAAATATGTTAAAATTCTGTGCTGGCAACATGAAAACAAAGTCAATGCAAAGTCAATCACAAATTGTCACAGTTATAAACATGTCGTTAACGTGGTTAAGGTTCGAAAATGGTCGCAGTTTGGTTAGGTTTAATGAAAGAAAAACACTTTGATAGGTTTGGAGAACAAAGAAAATACTTGTGTATGTTTAGAAAAAGATTGTGGTTCCACTTAAAATAGCTACATTTGGAACATATGTGATATAAACTTACGTTCTTTGTGTAGTTATGTAAAGTAGCTACATAAAGTGCATTCTTAATGTCACGTGACTATACTGACTTTTGGTTTCAGATGGGACATAAGTATTGGTCTCCTGGTTGAAAGTCCATGTTTGTTTGACCCATCAACTGACAGTCTGATTCCTTGCTCTTGTTATTTAATTGTTTGTCCATCGCAACAAAACATCCTCACTGACTTTTCATTGGCATCGTTTTTGTGTGGCCAGCACAGAATTTTACCACATTTCGTGCCCACCATTATGTAATGTGTTGTCAAAAATGTGTGTGCATTTCACATATATATTTCCATAAGACTGGGCCTGAACACGTGTCACTACATACAAACATCTCTTTGATGATCTCTTCTGTGATTTTGATTGAAAAAAGAGGCATGCATTACCAATTTTTTGGATATTACCACTGGAGAAGCCGAAGTGGAAATTTCTAGTTTCTAGTTTCTTAAGATACAGTACAGGCCAAAAGTTTGGACACACCTTCTCATTCAATGCGTTTTCTTTATTTTCATGACTATTTACATTGTAGATTCTCACTGAAGGCATCAAAACTATGAATGAACACATGTGGAGTTATGTACTTAACAAAAAAAGGTGAAATAACTGAAAACATGTTTTATATTCTAGTTTCTTCAAAATAGCCACCCTTTGCTCTGATTACTGCTTTGCACACTCTTGGCATTCTCTCCATGAGCTTCAAGAGGTAGTCACCTGAAATGGTTTCCACTTCACAGGTGTGCCTTATCAGGGTTAATTAGTGGAATTTCTTGCTTTATCAATGGGGTTGGGACCATCAGTTGTGTTGTGCAGAAGTCAGGTTAATACACAGCCGACAGCCCTATTGGACAACTGTTAAAAAATTCATATTATGGCAAGAACCAATCAGCTAACTAAAGAAAAACGAGTGGCCATCATTACTTTAAGAAATGAAGGTCAGTCAGTCCGGAAAATTGCAAAAACTTTAAATGTGTCCCCAAGTGGAGTCGCAAAAACCATCAAGCGCTACAACCAAACTGGCACACATGAGGACTGACCCAGGAAAGGAAGACCAAGAGTCACCTCTGCTTCTGAGGATAAGTTCATCCGAGTCACCAGCCTCAGAAATCGCAAGTTAACAGCAGCTCAGATCAGAGACCAGATGAATGCCACACAGAGTTCTAGCAGCAGACCCATCTCTAGAACAACTGTTAAGAGGAGACTGCGCCAATCAGGCCTTCATGGTCAAATAGCTGCTAGGAAACCACTGCTAAGGAGAGGCAACAAGCAGAAGAGATTTGTTTGGGCCAAGAAACACAAGGAATGGACATTAGACCAGTGGGAATCTGTGCTTTGGTCTGATGAGTCCAAATTTGAGATCTTTGGTTCCAACCGCCGTGTCTTTGTGAGACGCAGAAAAGGTGAACGGATGGATTCCACATGCCTGGTTCCCACTGTGAAGCATGGAGGAGGAGGTGTGATGGTGTGGGGGTGTTTTGCTGGTGACACTGTTGGGGATTTATTCAAAATTGAAGGCACACTGAACCAGCATGGCTACCACAGCATCCTGCAGCGACATGCCATCCCATCCGGTTTGCGTTTAGTTGGACCATCATTTATTTTTCAACAGGACAATGACCCCAAACACACCTCCAGGCTGTGTAAGGGCTATTTGACCAAGAAGGAGAGTGATGGAGTGCTGCGGCAGATGACCTGGCCTCCACAGTCACCGGACCTGAACCCAATCGAGATGGTTTGGGGTGAGCTGGACCGCAGAGTGAAGGCAAAGGGGCCAACAAGTGCTAAACACCTCTGGGAAGTCCTTCAAGACTGTTGGAAAACCATTTCAGGTGACTACCTCTTGAAGCTCATGGAGAGAATGCCAAGAGTGTGCAAAGCAGTAATCAGAGCAAAGGGTGGCTATTTTGAAGAAACTAGAATATAAAACATGTTTTCAGTTATTTCACCTTTTTTTGTTAAGTACATAACTCCACATGTGTTCATTCATAGTTTTGATGCCTTCAGTGAGAATCTACAACGTAAATAGTCATGAAAATAAAGAAAACGCATTGAATGAGAAGGTGTGTCCAAACTTTTGGCCTGTACTGTATATTGATTTTAACCATCATTGCTACAACCCTAATGATAAAAGTGATAACATAAATATCGTATTGACTAACTCATGTGTTAATTAGCTTAATTATGATCTTAGTATTGCCTTAAATCTGATATATTTTGTATGGTGGAAAATTGTGCGGCTGAAGTGCATCTAGTTTGATTTTATGTTAATTGTTACAGGGTCTCTGTTGGCTCTATCAGTGAACAGCATGGGTGCCACTATGACGAAACTACATTCACAAGGACTCCATACAGTGTGGAGTGGGGCGGTGGGGGTTGGTATCCATTACTGTGCCCTGCTGTCAACATCTCAGCCATCATAATAAGCCGGCAGGGGAAAGCTGCGGCATCACAGGGCCAAGAATCCACGAGCAACTCTCAGCTGATGAATGTGTTGACTGTCAACTCAAAATAAAGACATAGAGACTGAGGACAGATACAGAGGACAGATACTGAAACAGACAAAAAATGATTTCTCCAAATGAGATTATGCACTGTTTGAAAGAAATAACCTCTACTCCTGAAATATGACTGCTGTCATGGAGGTAAATCAGAACTTTGGTTCATGCTGAGTCAATGGAGCAAAAGTAATTATCTTTTTTGTCCCCATTGGATGACGTCAGGATCACGGTGAAGACTGTAAATCTGTCAAATGTCTCAGCCTGTGCTGGTACAGCTGTGACGACAGAGGGAGGATGACACATTTTGGCACCGTGTGCTGGCGTTTAGCAGAATTTTACTGCCTGATCTGATGGAGCGGCTATAATTAAAAGTCAAGATGAAGAGCTGCCACAGCAACAGGCCGCTTTTAATAAAACCTGAGGGGATGATGCAGCTTTTTACTGTAGAGTTATCGGGGGAAGACGGGACTACTTTAAGACAGAACAGTTTGAGTCTGCTGAATTAAATCTTCAAAATTAATATTTTCTAAATGTCTATTTACAGTAAACACTGCAAACCATGTATCCATAACATTTGTATATTATTAGGTAGCGGATATGTTGAAACTTTATGTGTCTTCATGTTTCAACAACGCTGTGCCTCACGCTTGGTTAGGTTTAGGTACAAAAAACACTTGGTTATGTTAAATACAACAGGTTTTATTAATTGTTGATCTCCAACAGTGGTCTGCAGCTTGGCAGGCGTCTTGTCGTGGTGTCACGCCACCCACCATCCCCTCAACCTCTCTGATGGTAAATTCAGCCTATACACTATGTCACTGGAAATCACTAACAATACTTAGGAAATGTACAGTGTAGCATATCCATGGTTTGCAGAAATGCACAATGCTAAGATCTTCTTCTGGTGACTGGACTGGAAAATTTTCACCCTGGACAGAGTCTTACCAAAGGTCAGCTTTTGGTGACATGAAATGCAATTTGCTTGTGGACAAAAGACCAAAACACAAGAAAAAAAAATCCATTTTCAAAATGGGCCTCAGACACAAAAATAAGGTTCTAAGTGAATGGATGAGTCAACATGGCTTTCACAAACCAAAAAGCTTTTGTGCCCAAACCAGCCCAGTCACCAGAAGAAAATGTTGGCATCGTTCATTTCTGCAAACCACAGATATGCTTCATTTGTAAGTTTCATACATATCACATCAATGTTTCTTAAGCGATGTAGTATATGAGTTGACTTTGTCATCCAGAGGTGGAAGGGACGGTGGATGGTGTGACACCTCAGAGGCGCCTGCCAAGCTACAGACCAACAAAAAAAATGGTGCCACCAAAGCTGGGTATTTTAAGCCAAAACATGATAATTCCTAACTATAACCAAGTGTTTTATGTGCCTTAGTCTAACCACATGTTAACCACAGCATTGTTGAAATATAGAGTTTCAGCATATTCGATATATAATCGCATACAACTGTGATGCATCTGTGGTTTGCAGATATGCACAACATTTATTTTACTGACTAGGATGAAATTTTCAGAAATTTTGTTTGCAGTGTTTTTCCCTGTAGACAGGGAGAAAATTAGTTTTTGGCTGGAGACGTCAGAGTGTGCAGCATTATCTCCTTTATGAGGTGTTACAAAGGAGGCGAAATTTTGTCCAATGGCAGATGTGACTAAAATAATGCTGACTCTAACCTTGCTAACTCGGCAGCAGTAGCTCAATCTTTAGGGACTTGGCTTGAGAAGTCCCTGTACAGACCGAGTACGGAGCATGGACTAGTAGCTGGAGAGGTGCCAATAAGCTTTATGGGCACTTCTGAGGTGCCCTTGGACAAGGCACTAAACCCCCAACTGCTTTTCATGTTCACACATAAAGGTTCAGTTACTGTTCCATTATATTGAGGAACAGAGGCATCAGAATACGCTCTGGTCACTGCTCTGGGTAGTTTTCCGTAAATTTCCTTTTCCAGTCGTCTGATTGGCCAACATCATCTTCTTCCCTCCATGGACTCTTGACAGCGCAGTGACAAAGCAGTGATTTGACTTGATTTCTGAAGGCACAGAGAAATGACAAACAATGTATTGTAATTTGGAAGAATTTCAAAGTCGTTGTGTATAAAGAGAAGGAATTTTTGAAATGTTTTCAAGCTGAAAAACTCTGCGAGTCATTGTTGTGTCTCTGCAGCCGAGTCGTCTGTACATTTATGGAGTGTGCAGTTCACAGCGTGGAGTTCAAGGCTGTACTTCTGTTCTCCGTCAGAGATGGAGATCGAGTTAATAGAGTCTGGAGCGCTGTCCTTCCTTGCCTGCACTCCTTAGAGCTGAATAATCACTGTGTTTTCATATTCATATTGTGTGACAGCAAGATGGAGGGAGGCAGAGAGGAGGGCAGGCATGTTTGGAGGAGGAGAACAGCTGTAGTGCGTTGTTAGAGAGAGGAAAGCCCAGCTGCAGACTAAGACAGGCTGAAGTGTGATACATATTTACATATTACATGCATTAGATATCGCTCCAATCAACGCTTGCTTGCTTTTACTGGAGCAGAATAAAACATTCAGATCCTGCAGTGGTGAGTCTAAAAATTATACATCAGACAGATCATCAGGAGGCAGAGGCTGAGAGCATAAGATCTTGCTGTAGGAACTACTTTTCATGTAGTGGGACTAGTTTACAGTAATATGAGCGGATTTACATTTCAGGCCGTCGGCTGACACTTTGGCATGGTGATGAAAACGAAGGGTTCCTAAGAACACCAAACATCTAACTCACCAACATTACAAACAACTGAAAAATATGAGGGTAAATTGGTCAGATGTAGATGATGTGAAAAAACAGCTGATGTGAGACCCTCACCAACTGTCACTTGGAAACAAACAACAACAGCTTCTTTCTTGAATCACCATTTAGTACCAGGATTAAAAACCATCAGCCCAATTGCCAGAAAAAAAATGTTGGCATTGTACAAACAACGGATATGTTACATTTGTATTTTATTATGTTATTGATACTTTGAAACCTTATATTTCTTTACATTTCAACAACACTGTGGTTATGTAGAGGCACAAAAACCACTTGGTTATGGTTGGAAAAGATCATGTTTAAGCATAAAATACTCAGTTCTGGGGGCACAATCTCAGCTGAAAGCACAACAACATCTCTGTGAAAAACAACTGCTTTTTGTGGCAAAAAACATTCTGGTATACTGGTATCTTATTTTAAAGTTAATGCTATTAAATATCTAATTTGCATAGACTAACATTTGTACAGATTACATTTTGAGTTCTACAACAATCCTGTTTAAATGCATTGTGTATCTGTAGACTACATAAGTAAGGAGATCCATTGTTCTTCAAATAGGCTCATTGCCCAACACAAATATCATCACTTTTCCTTGCCTTCCTTGCCTATGTTCAAAATCACTACTTTTCAGGACGTGAGCAAAAGAACACAAATGAGACTTGAATTAGCCAGTTTGCACACCTCCCTACACCTCACTCCCCACTATTACAGGAGAAGAACAGACAGTAGCTCCGGTGATGGACCATCAGTAGCAGCTGTAAAAGCTTGCATACAGCCAGCGCAAACTTCAGCACTGGGGGTCACAGTGGACTGGTGGCAGAAAGTCACATTAGCCTTCATAAAGTTTTTCCTGAGCAAAGAAACCGATGAAAATGTCTGGTTGCTGTTTGCCTTTAGCTCCACTGTGTGCGGCAGGTGCTCTATCAAGGCACTTCATGCAGTGGAGGTGGGTGGAGATATGAGGTTTTGCAGACAGATTGAGGATCCACTGGAGTAACAAAATGTAGTCAAAAGCTCTTTTTAATACTTTTCATTGCTTAAATATTGACAAAACCCACAAAACTCCCAAACTTAAAGGGTGTCCAAAGACAGTGATTTATGAAAAAAAGACAAAAAAATCTATAGCTTATATTTGAAAGAGTACACTGTTAAGAACAAAACAGTCACTGGGATGAAGCCTTCTGATCTTAAAAAACACCACACAGAGGCCTTCCAGTAGTGATGGCCAAATGAGGCCTCATGAAGCATCTTCTTTACTTTATAAGCCCACTAGATGGTGCTTTTTTTTTCAACAAAAGGTTGAATCCTTTTTGAATCAAGACCGCCATCTAGTGGGCTCATAAAATAAAGAAAATGCTTCATGAGGCTTCATTTGGCCATCACTACCTTCCAGTATTTTTGATGATTTTTGCAAGGAGGGCCAGCGATTGTATCAGGGTGGCTGTAGCCCACCTTGGCTACCCTTTATCGGTACCACTGCCTTCATGAAGGAAGGATGTATTGAAGGACTGTTCTATCAGACTTTAGATTTTAGTAGGTTTATATAAATAATAATTAGGGGTTCAAGCTCAAAGGGCTGAATTCCTATTGTCTCTGCTTTGACTTTGTTTTTCAAAAAAAAAAAAAAAAAAAAATTCCCAAGTTTCTGCGAGATGGTTCATGCTGGACACATGACATTTTGAGCAGTGATTGTAAGTTGTGTGCAAATGCTGTTCAAGAAATATGATGCCAGTTGGCCATATGAGGGCACTATAATTAAGGCTCAAAATTCTATTTTAGAAAGGACGGGTCCCTCGCACCTTAAGTCTGGCTGACTTCAAATTTGACACACTAGTGCAGCTCTATGTGCTGTATGAAAAAGCCTCAAGAACCATAATGGCACCACTGTGAAATTTTCCGCCATTTTGAATTTTTTTGAAAAACACATTTTTTCACATCTTCTTCTAAATAATAGGTCCAATTCATAACAAACTGTCTGTGGATTATTACTGGTCCAAGCTTATGAAAAGTTAGCTCCATAACTGTTGAGCCAATCATTACAAAACTTGTAGGTAGCTAATGTTCACATAAAAACCTAAATCATACCCTAAAATTTCATTTAAATAGACCACTGGGGGGTGCTACAAATGCAAAAAGTTTATATCTCATAATCAGAAGAGACATTTGTAAGCATATCGGTTTGCATCATCTAGGGTCATGTAATGCATACATCACCAAACTTGGTGGATTTTTTAAACTGAGCCGTTGAAGCATCGCCCAAACTATTTCTGCAGTGACCAACAGGAAGCAGCAGTGTTTCCAAAGAAGTGGCCCTGTAGAGATTTGTACGTTCATAAATGAGCATCTGTCCGATCGTCATAAAACCTGTTGGTAATGCAGGCATCATGAACTGTCAGGGGTCTTGATACTACCCAGCTTTCAAGCTTTAAATGTTCATGCTGGTTTGAAACCGGAAATTGCTTTACTTTTGCAGAATTGCAGAATAACTTTATTTTTATTTTCTTGTCTCTTAGAGAATTTGTCTGTTGAGACCAGAGACAACAACTTGCAGGTAGCAACAACTTTTTGATGCACAGAGACATAAGATCTGAGGGAAATCAGTTTTCCATAACTTTATGAAAATCAGAGCATGTTTGATTGAACATCTGCAAGTAATAAAAAACAATCAAGAATGCATGATGTTATCAAATAACAGGACACACACAGCTGTGAAACTCCACCCAGTTTGTGTTCATGTTTTATTATGAGTGTATGTAATCTAGCTTTGACAGCTTGATTGTATTTATATGTGAGACCGTGCGTGTGTTCATACACGCGTGCGTGAGAGCCAGAAGAGGAGAGAGAGTGATAGAGGGAAACAGGAGTGTGTGACGACGGCGGATAGAGAGAAAGAGAGAGAGGGGGGAAGCGACGCGGATGACACGCACATACACACCCTCTCTGTTTCTCACATACGGAGGAGAGGAGAACAGTGAAGAAGAGACAGAGAGAAGGAGGAGAAGAAGAAGAAGAGGAGGAGAGGGGAAAGCGCAGAGAGAGAGAGAGAGATCCGGGGAGAAATGCCCGCTGGACGGATGGATTTTATTTTCCCCGAGCTGTTCGAGCCTCTGTAAAACAACATGGGCTGCATAGGATCCCGGACGATCAGTAAGAACACACCGCTTTATATTCTGCCATGTGTAGGGATGGATGGAGGGAGGGAGGGAATTAGAGACAGAGGGATGCGTGTCTGTGTTTTTGCATAGCGGAGATATTAAGAAAAGGGTCAGAAGAAGAGATGAAGCTGGAGCAACGAGGCACCGGCAGAAATAAACCTCCAATATTCCTGTAATACTTTTAGAATAATCCTGCAGGGAGTTGCAGCGCTGCAAATGTGATTTGCTGCTCTTTTCGGTGACATTATGAGTCTGTTTTTGGGGTGTAGTGTCTGCATAGTTTACTACAGGGATTACAGCTCAGTGTGTGTGTGTGTGTGTGTGTGTGTGTGTTTTGAGTGTGTGTGTTGGAGCGGAGACGCGGAGAGGGGAGAGGCGGGACAGACAGGCAGCAGGGATGTGAGCGGAATAAGATGCGGCTTGACGTCCTCGTGTCCACATGGATGACACCGGACAGGCAGTGTGTGTGTGTGTGTGTGTGTGTGTGTGTGTGTGTGTGAGAGAGAGAGAGAGAGAGAGAGAGAGAGAGAGAGAGAGAGAGAGAGAGCGACCTCCGCCTTGACATAAAACTAAGGTCATTGCATGCTGGGTGTCTGAGAAAATTCCCCTCCCTCCTTGCACCCTCACTCCTTTCCTTCCATCCTCTCCTCCCTCTTGTCTCTCGCTACTATGCGTCATGCAGCGACGTAATAAACTGAAGACGCAGGCAGTGCATACCGGGTATCACACACACACACACACACACACACACACACACAGGAAGCTCGGGGCATGACTCGTGCAGGATGAGTCAGAACCGGGCTCGGTTAAACTCAGGTGTGAGTCTGAATGCTCTGCACATGTAGGTCAGTTTTGCAAAGTCAACGGAGCCGGTAGCGACACACACGACTCTGTGCTATACTCGTGAAGACCATTGTTGACATAATGCATTAACTTTCAGTCCAACTGAAATTAGAATGTATTGTGGCTGAAGAATCAGTAGACTTTCTCTGTGTGTCTGACTTGAAAATTGGAATGACCTAAAATGAGAAATTTCAGTTTTAATTGTTTTCTTGAAGTGACAGCGCCCCCTACATTGGTGTTGGGGGAGTGAGCTTAATTCACTGAATTATAGGGTACTGATGATTTGATTGGTGGAATATCAGTATGGGTGGGTGACAACCCAATCTCTGTAGGAAAATGTTGGTGTTTCTGCAAACCATGGATATGATAAATTTGTACATTATTATTCAACTGATACATTGAAACCTAATATTCCAACAATGCTGTAGTTATTGTGTGGTTAGGTTTAGGCACAAAAACACTTGGCTACGGTCAGGAAAAGATCACGTTTTGGCTTAAAATAGCCAGTTTTGGCTGCACCACCCCGGCAGGAAAAGCAGCAATGTCTAGAAAGCAAAAGGAAACACAGTGATGACTCGCTTAAACACAACCGGTGTTGTTTTTTGGTCTCAAACAGTGTTCTGCAGCTTGGCAGGCTTCTCACTGAGGTTTACTACGTCACCTTAGAAACACTGATATGACACGTATAAAACAGACACATGTTACGTTTTCATGGTTTGCAGACAATGCCAACATTTCCTTCTGGTGACCAGGTTGCACTAAAATATTTGATAATATTGCTTAAGTTCCCCACAAGCAGTTAACCAACATATCCCCATGTCAAAGTGCCCTTGAGTGCAACATTGAACCACAAGTTGCTCCCAATGGTTTGGACAGCGCCTCGATAGCTTGCAGCCGTAGTTGTGAATGAGGAGAAAATTGTAACATTCTTTCGATCTCAGCACTGTATATAAATCTAGTCCATTTACCAAAAACAGCACTGAGTGTGCCGGGAATTGAAATAACATAAACAAAAGGTAGTGGGCATTAGTGCTAATGTTATCAAGCTGTGCTATGTAGTTTTCACCTTCTAAGTTAAATACAAGCTTAAACCACAAGGGAGCTTTCCAACTGTTGAATGTTGTAAAGAGGCAGATGTCCGGAGCTGCTAAAGGCACATTACCAACATTATAGACCAAGTCACCGCTAACACGGCAACAGCAGTCACTTCCAGGTAGACAACTGGCAATTAATTTCAACTGGAGGTATGCGAAATGGCCAACGTGTTTATTTCTGTTGTAATTTTCACCTGCAACTGTAACGTTTAAAGATAAATAGTTTAATACAGTGGTCCGACCTATCTGACTTTTCTGCTGTGCTTATCATATGTACTGTGTGACTTTGATGGCGTCCTGAGAAACTAAATCTACTAGCTTGGAAGCTTAACAATGTACTGATGTGGATGGGGGCTGCAGTAAATGTATTTAAGCAACCTAAAAAGACTTAGTATTAGATAAAGTGTATGCTACATTTGAAATACTTTCTCCACTTTACACACTACCTGATGGAGACAGTGGTAGACCAGCAACTCACTGTTATGTTCTGTGTTTTTGTCAATGAAGTCTGGTGGCTCGTCGGAAAGAGCTGTTTGACGACAAGGTAAAGTGGTGAAAATATTATAATTACAGCATACACTTAAACTGATATTGATATTTTGAATGTGGGCCTTGTTTTAGGGGGCAAAAACTCACCAAATGAGGCACTGTTTGCTCAGGGCCATTCCATTGTATGTATGTGAGGTAGGGATACTCTACATTACAAGTAAATGTAAACAAACATTGTTATTTGGTCTATAGGAGAAAAATAACCATCTTGTATCAGAACACAGCTTAGATGTGCCAGTCACCAGCACTTAAATCGGCGGCGCATCTCTTAAGAACGCCAGCTCTCAAACGTCAGTTAACCAGAGGCCTGAAGCTGAGACATGGTTTCCTCAAATATGTCCAAAAACTGTTCCATCCTTTACTGAATATTGGAAAATTACGCACAATGGCTGCAGTATTATTCTAGTTTATATTACTTCATACAGAAAGTCCCTTGAACCCTTGAAATAACCAAAGTCTTTGCAGGAGAACAAAATGTCCTCACTTTCCAACAATGTCCTCAGTCTCAAGGTCTAACACTGGTCCTCATAAAGATGGAAGCACAGCAGCACACATACACACAGCTTTAAACCTTCAACAGAAGCCTCTTCACTACAGACACTAAGACCCACGAGACATACTTCAGACTGTTGTGCTGTCTGTTTCAAAGAGAGCATGGTCACTCCTCTGTGTGTGTGTGTGTGTGTGTGTGTGTATCATCACTCTCCATCAAGTGAAACATGCAGCTGGTGCATCCTGCCTTCACATGCTCATGTATGCAGACACACACACATTGTACCAGAGGACAATCAACTCCCTCTGTCTTTTAAATGCCCCATCAAAGCCTCATCAGCTCCTGTGAGAGAACAGATAGAGGCTGCTGGGGATTTCACTAACTAAAGGGAGGGGACATTTGACCTTTGATTGTCATTGAGCCAGGCGAGCGGACAGAGAGGGATCAGAGAAGGGACAGAGGTGGATAGTGAGGAACGATAAGGACAGGGAAAGAGTGGAGGGTTTTCCGTGAGCAGGAGCTTGAGGTGTGAAGAGCCAACAAAAAAGTCCCGGTGTTTTTCTGGTTTCATAAGTGGGTGTGTTCCCTGTTGTGTTTCTCCTCTCATCTTATCTCCTCTGGCTGTCTCTCTCCCTCTCCCTCCCTTCCCCTCCTTCTCTCTCCATTATTTGCGGTGTCAGAAGTAGATCAAAGCATATTACGCTAGCTGTGTGCCGGGCACATTATCTCACTCTGGCTGATATTCTCATTTTTGTAAACGTGCTCTTCAGACGCCGCAAGGAGTGAGCTGAGAGTGAGGTCGGCTGAGTCTATAGCAACGCTCCAGGTTTTCTTATAAATCAGGACTAAACACAGGGGAGACAGAGCAATAAAGTGTGGTGTTATTTGAGGAGGGCAAAGTCAAAGTCAAAAAACAAAGCTGGTTGCAAAACATCTGACTATTTGTATCGGATCATAGGACAGTTGCTAACTTGACAATCCTGGACATTTCATGCAAATGTTTGTTTTGCTTCTACAGCATCTGCTTAATGGTGTGTTTGTTGGAAATGATAGTATAAACGGAAATGGATAGTTTGCACAGTTAGCAACAGCCACCAACTGAAACTGAACATTTAACAGAAAATCAAAATAAGAAGACACTCTTATATTGATAGATAGGAAAACCACATCACTGAACACTTTGTTAGAGAGATGGAGACATAAAACAACTTTTATAGATGAGTTTTATGTGACCTTGATCAGGGACACAGTGGCAACATTGTTGGAACCAGTTCATTAAAGAACTGAAGGAGAACACACATTATTGCAGTGAGGTGCTGGCGTGTTGCGGAGAGGGAAGCGGTCCATAAAGATATTGATATGAACATTGTTACCATAGTTCTGAATGGCTTTTTGTCGAAAATAAGACATGGATGAACTCCTCAAGGACACACAAAAACCCTCCGAAAAGTCAGGCAGAAATGTCTCTGCAAACCACAGATATATTACATTTGCATGTAATTATGTAGCAGATACATTTAACCTTGTCATTCCAACAACATTGTGGTTAACATTTGTTTATATTTAGGCACAAAACACTCAATAATGGCTAGGAAAAGATCATGTTTTGGCTAAACCTAGTTTTGATGGCACAATACCTGCCAAAAAAAACGGACAGTCACCCACATTTGATGACTAAAAAGCAGCTGGAAACACAGCAATGACTCATGAAATCACAACCGGTTTTGTCGTTTGTTGGTCTCGAACAGTGGTCTGCAGCTTGGCAGTTGTCTCGTCGAGGTGACTGACCATCCACCATCCCCTCCACATCCACATGACAAAGTCAGCTCATATACTACATCACTTTGGAAACATTGATATGATATGTATGAAATGTACAATGCCAACACCTTCTTTTGGTGACTGGGCTGAATGCTTCATCATCAGTGTGCTGGAGTACAGAACCAAAACAATATAAAACACATAACCTGCTCTGTACTTTGTGACTACCCAATATGCACTTATTATAAGGTCAAAATGCTAAAAGTCTCAGATTGGCAATATAAAAAGGAACGTGGGTCAGAATGTCCTTGAAAGTTCATAAAATGCCCAGTCTGCCCGGATTATTGCCTTTGTGAAATAGTGATAATTTATTTGGAGTGTCTCTATTATGGATCCCACTGTGTGCAGTGATTAGCCAGTACTCATCACATTGGCGCTTCAAGGTAAAAAGCGGCTAGGATTAGGACAAAGAGGTCATGGTAATGGCCAGTAATTGCCAATGTTGAATATTAAATTAACGATGTAAACTGACATCTAAAAACTCACAAATGTACGCCCAGAAAGTTAGGTGACGTAGTATAAAGAGCGACACAGTCCATGGCTGATGTATGACATGGTGGGTAAATGGGTCAAGCACAAGACATTATCCAGAAGGGTTTTGAGTCCCGTGTGACTCAATGTCGCCTTATTATTTTTAGACTTGGATGACGGTTATTTTCAGTTTTTAGGGTGTGTAAAGCTTCTGACTGCACACTGTGTACATACACTTTAGCAGAATAGCCAAATAGTTTGTTTTAACGTCATATTTCAGCGTTGCCAGGACACCCAGGAATACATAACCGGGTGTAAACAGCCAATACCCCCTCTACAGTTTCTCGAAGGCGGGAATTTCATGCAATTCTATCACTTTGTGGTTCTGTGTAAAAGGTACAATCAGGAATCAGGAGTTTTCTCTCCTTTAAACCAGCAGCGGAGATAGTAACAGCGCCGAAACAAGGTCTGTATAAAAGGGACAGCCTGCGGGATGGGATCACGAGTGAGACTGGTGTGACGTTTTGAAGACAGGTTGTGTGTGGGACCCATAGCTGGAGGTTTAAAAAGCAGCTAGAAGCAGTTGGCAGCTAACTTAAAGAAAAAGAACAGCAACCAAAAATGTCCACAAATAGGACAACAATGAGGTCCAGGAGCTTCTTACCCTCCGAGCAGAGAAACAGATAGGCCACCATACAACAGAGATGGTAAATAACTGTTATTTACACGTTATTGCGCGGCACGATCCCTCCGTTGTTTGGTTCTTTGTAGAGATGCAAATGTGACATAAAGATGGGACTTCATAGTGGCCTTATAGCACGATCCCTGTGTAAAAAGTAGTGATGGCCAAATGAAGCCTCATGAAGCATTTTCGTTATTTTATGAGCCCACTAGATGGCACTTTTTGTTCAACAAAAGGTTGAAAGCACACTGAATTGCCATTCTTTGAGCCTCTCTCTTTAAACCAAGAGCGCCATCTAGTGGGCTCATAAAATAAAGAATATGCTTCATGAGGCTTCATTTGGCCATCATTAGTAAAAAGGGCAAGTACTGTAGCTATTTACACCCACGCTGAAATAGCTACATTGTCTTTTCCAACCCGTGTACAAATAGCATTGTTGGCTATCAACACCTGGGCGCTACTAGCAGTTTAATTGTCGAATTTATTTGCTGAGATATTATGTATTCATATATGAATGCAACAAATGTCCTCTATGAGCCCCTGTACACAAGATACTGCACTTGTTAACTTGGTTAACATAGCACCATCAGATACAAAGACTGCCAAAAGACCAATAGGTTTTTTTATGGGTTTACTGGTAAACCAACTCAGGTGTGGTAAAAGTAATGATCAAAACAAAAATGAAGAAGAAAGGGAACATTCTTTCTGATTTATTCAGAGTGAGAATAATGGTTTATATTCAGAAAACAGGCAGCATGAAGAAATAGAGAAGACTGTCAGAGTGCAGCCAGCGTTACAAGACTGATGCTAGAACAAACCTCTGCATCAAAACAAACAATAACGTGAACTTGTTCAGGAGAGAAAAGGCGATAGAGCACAATCAGTAAATAAGAGGGAGTTGTTAAGCCTTTTACCGAAATCAATAAACTGCTTTATAGCTCAATAAAACCTCCTCTTACAGTCTAAAAATCAGATCAAAGTATTGAACAAAAGCGTTGCAGAGTGATGCATCGCGTGAAAGAACTAAAAAATTAAATCTTAATCTTTCAGGGTGATAGAAGAACAACCTACTGGCTGTAGAATATTTCCTGCTGTGTTTCTTGTGAGGAGCATCTATTCTTATATTAGGCCTGAGTGAGAGAGGCTGCTGCTAAAAATAGATCCGGGGTAAAAGAGGGAGGTCAATGAGAAACGGAGGGAGGCGAGGGGAGGGAAAATGTTACAGTAAATATGGGTCAACAGCTCTCTCTCCCTCTATTTCTTCTTCTCTCATTCTCGTCTCACCCTTGACTTTGTGCAAGTGGAAGTCAAATGTCAAAAGAAAGAAACAAAGTCTCTCTGTGGAAAAATAATACAGTGCATTAGAAATCAACCAAAGTTAAATATTTATTGTATAATGTAGTCTTTTTATTAGCTCAGTGATTCTGCAGCACTGTCATCGTTTGGTCTCTCAGTGCCGGGTTCTTTCCCTCAGCTATGCATTTCCTTTGGAGCGCTATTTAACCAAAGCATCACCACCTGCCATTACACTCAATTATCCTGCAGTTAGAGCAAAGCTGATGTTTAGCAGTCATCACTCAGGCAGCAGGACAGTCACACAGAGAGGCTCTCAGGCTGACAGTTTCATCTTCATCTCCACTATTCACTATCAGAGCCAGAAAGGAAGGAGATGATTTCTGCAGCTGACAGGAGCTTGTACCAATAAAAACAATCACAGAGGAAGATCGAGGCATTTGATGTGCTGAAAGGCTTATCACATCCACTCTGACAGAGATCCTCAGCAGATTTAAGACCTGGAAATCAAAATCCATGCTGCAATGCAGCTGAGTCAACTGTGCCTAAATATATCTGCTCAGTGCAGGCTAGCTATCAGGAATTGTGGACAGGGGGACAAAATTTTCCAAACTTGGCCCTTTATTCACACCCACTCCAGCACCATCACCTCAATAAGCTCCTTGCCATTAGCCTTGTAGTGACAAAGATGGAGTCTCTAATATCGTTTTTTCCATACATGCTGGCTTGACTCAGTTTGATTCGGCGTGTCAGCCTGGTGAGACAGGGATTTGAGTCTCAATGAAATCAGGGCTACCCTCTTGAAGGTGTGTCTCTAGCGGATGGCAGCTTGTCCTAGCTGATGACGCTAAAAGGCAGCAGGCTGATCCATGGCTGCCGTCACATTGCTGCAAGTGTTTTTCCATCACACTGCAGGGCAGGTAAAATAAGTTTACCTGCTACAGGTGAGCTGTTTGCAGAGGTGCAGTAAGAGCCTGTTGTCTGCAGCTCTTCATCTCACTGTGACTGTTTCTGCTTCACTCTTCCTCCCTGCTGTACTTGTTTTTATTGAAGAAAGGATGCGAACGAAGTCTTGCTAATTCGGAGATAAACACATTTCAATTCCTATAGATTTTTCACAATAAAAGTCCTCTGCTGTTTTGCTTTTCAAAAGCTTTTATTGTGAGGCAGCGAAATAAGGAAATGTCAGGTTTTTATCAGCAGTAACTAAACACGACTCCTACACGGCTCAAAGGTCCACCTCCAGAAATGGTCACATTTTGGGCATAACTTAGCATGTTTAAACTGACAGTGGAAATACAAAACCACAAGCTCTGTAACAACCATTTCCAAATCCACTGTCATAGACCCATGCAAGTCATGCTCTCTTTTGCATACATATACTTCCAAGGTAGCTAGCTTGGTAGTGGCTAATGGGAAGCCAAATAAAAACAAACAAAAAAAAAACCAAAACAAAAAGTACTCAATGTATTACAAAGCAGCAGTATTACAAGTCAGTTATTTCACAGATTTTTCAAAGATTTATTTTTTTTATTTAACTAAAAGTAAAATCATATTGAAGAAATTACAGTAAATGTTTAAATCATAAGATAAAATCATGAGAACAAAATTAATTTCATTTTCATTTATTACCATTTACAAATCCAATGTTTTTAGTGGGTTCATTTTTAACAATTCAAAGATTTCTGAGGAACCTTGGTATGCAGAACTATTCAAATACACCATTTTAAAATATAGCAATGCCATTTTTTCCCCTGTCAAAATTTAGGCTAACTTTGGAGCATTAAGTAGCACCTTCCCAACAATATAACATAACGTGGTTGAGACTAATTGATGCCTTAGATTGCCTAGTTTGATATGATACCGGTATTATACCAGCTGGCTACAGCAGATGTTATTTGCTAGTGGTGCGGTCGAAGTACACGGTAACTGCAGGGGGATGTGGTATCAGATGACAAGTTACAATCTGTTTAACAAGACAGTCATTTATCATGTAAATACACATAACTTGTATTGAAAGTAGTGATGGCCAAATGAAACCTCATGAAGCATTTTCTTTATTCTATGTGCCCACTAGATGGCGCTTTTGGTTTAAAAAAAAAAAGAGGCTCAAAGAATGTCAACTCAATGTGCTTTCAATCTTTTGTTGAAAGAAGAAAATCGCCATCTAGTGGGCTTATAAAATAAAGAAAATGCTCGATTAGGCTTCATTTGGCCGTCACTAATTGTAAGTAATACAAGTCAGTATGTGCATTGTTGCTACTTGATCCTCTTCAAAGGTCAACCATTGATCTTCATCTAATGATGGGCCTAGACCAATGCTAACCTCACAGAATTCAGCATATCAGAGATCTTAAAAGACCATTTGGTGTAATGTCTGTGAGACACCATTGGACCAAGTGGTGTAATTTCAGTCTTGAAAGAGAACGATTACTACAAGGCTTTCTCACATCAGAAAGTCTGATAAACAGGTGTGTCGGATCAATACTGATGGTTCTGACTGTGAAAGAACCACAGAATCCTGCACACAATTCATCACATCACATATGGTGGAGGAGTTTTTTTAAGTTTATTTCACAGACCTAAAAGGGGAGAAATAAAAGGATTACACCCTTTCAAGCATTTGCGGATAAATTCATATTGGACGTATTACTGAATGCAACAGAGAAGGATGTGATATTAAGATGAAGCTGCCTATTGAGGCCAGTTGGGCTAGTCACTGTAGAATAACCTATGCAGTCACACTGAAGATGTAATGTCGAGTCAGCGGTAGAGATTCTGATTGGTGAATGTGAGTAAAAGATTCAAAGGGAGTTTAAAAGTACATTAGGTCAGGATTATATAATCATGTCACCAGTCTGAGGGCTCAACAAATTCATGAGGCCACAAGCAAATTCATGAGGCCACAGCTTGAAAGCCACTGCTGGGCCTAATGAGAGATAAAATCATCACTTAAACATGAATACCGACACTCCTAAAAACACTCACACAACTTTTGATAATCAGACATTTCTGGAACTGCAACACAATTAACTTGAATTTCAGAAACAACGTACCACATGCCAGAATGAGAGTTCAGTTTTGACATTAGAAACATTAGTTTAATTGGAAAAAAAAAGAAAAATCTTGTCTCAAGGTATATCAACTCTATCAACAGCATCTCTGTTTTTCTCAGCAGATGGAGTTTGTGGTGTGAAATCAGGTGGTGATATATCAGGTCTATTATGATCCCCCCAATGTTGACCACTTAAACTCACATGATGGAGGTTCTATACTGAGGTCTTGTGATGCAGTTGAGGTATCTCTATGACAACTGAGCAAACACTTGTGACCTTTTAGTCAAAATTGACATCAGAGCTGAGCTATTATCGGCATGATATATGTACACTTGAAACAATATGCCACCTTTATTTTTCTACACTGCAATTTACATTTACAAATGACATTTCTTACAGTCTCTATTTAAATCCTCTCTGGTCCCCTTAACAACCTGCAGCTCAGTTGAAGTTTTACAGAATATTTGTCACAAGACTGTTGGTCTTAGCTGAGTCATTCATGGCTTCCCAGTTGCGCTGAGAGGTGCTTAATAATTTTTTTTAGTATTATTTTTTTTAAGAAGATCTGGTTAGTGTAGAATGAAGTGATTTTGATGAAATATTACTAAGCTAAAATGTAGTTGTTTCCTGATGAAAGTCTTATGAACTGTCGGAAATTTGAAAACCTGATCGTAATTTATGTTTTTATAGATTCTGGCTTTGATAAATGGTTTAATTGATTTTTTGTTTTAAGATAACAGGCGTGCACAGCAACATGTGGCAAAAAGCTTGTTATTTAGTTGCTTTTTTCATGTTGAGTTTTTAAATTTTATTTATTTGTAAACAGATCTGATGGGCGACCGAAATTGGCCTGCTTGTCAAACAGCAACTTAAAGCAAATGAGATTTGCAAGGCAAAAATAGGAGCCAAGCATATTTTTTGAAAGTCAAGCTGACACGTATGAAATGTGTGATAATACCTCTGTATCATTTAAAATGAAAATAATGCAAAAAGCTGAGATGACTGGTCGGCTGCTTCTCTCTGAAATGAATAAATATGTTAGAGGTGATTTTGTCGTTTCACTCCCTCCACAATCTGCTGTCATCAGAGCCTCTGAAAGCCTTTTTCTCTCGAATGAACAGCTTCCAGCAACTGCTTTCACTTCAACAGATCTTCCTCCAAATCCGAGCCAGTGGCTGACAATGAGCAGAGCAGCATGGAGGTTGTTTGAGGCCGCATGTCTTTCGCGCTGCTGCGGCTGCTGCTGCTCTTTTGTTTACAATAATTGTGCTGATGTAGTGAAGTGCAGCTGGAGTCGAGCACTGCAAAACAGAGTATCGGGTGTTGGTCACCGTCACATGGTTTCATTCAACATCAGAACATCTTTTTGTGTTTTTCAAAAAGAGATGCAGACCTGAAACAAACTGAAAAACAGCATCATACAGTGAAGCACGGTTGGACTGGTTGTTCTCACAGAGGGCCTAATAGCAGGTGTTATCACTTCACAGAGGAGGTGTTGTGAATGTCTTTTGTTGTTTACAGCATTACAGAAAAATGGGGTGTCTGCTCTTTGCTTGCATATATTTACTTAACACTTAAGCATTCAGTTTATAATGGAGTGTTTTGCTGCTGTCAAAACATGCATATTAAACACCCAGTCTAGGTAATCTGGGCAATTAACACAAATGATATGCTTTGACTAAATAAATCATTCATCGTATCATTTTAACTGCATTAAAGTCAAAAGCAGAGCTGATTAAGACAGCTACATTTATACTGAATGCTGCTCTTATCAATATGTTGACATTAGCTGGTTAATGGTGCATTAAGCTAAAGAGAGCCAAAGGGAGAGTGAATATTTGACTTACATTCAACAGGATGAGTAAACTGGTTGCAAACTTTGCCCTATCTTTGTAAGGTGAAAGTTAGTCAGCATTGTGTTCACAGCTTGTTTTGCTGCCTTCAAGTGGCTAAATAAATCAAATTTACATGTTTTGATGGATGGGATGCAAGCTTTAGATGCGGCAAAACTGGAAGAAAAAAAAAAAAATTCAAACATGTGAAAGGAAAAAAAAAAAAATCCACTGTGGACGACTCAAACTGAGACACTGAATCTAACTCATCATACATGAAGTAGGGGTGGGCAATGTATCAGTTATACTCAATGTATCATGGCTTGCTTTGCATGGGATTTATAAAATGACCATATCCCAAACATCAAGTGTAAAATGTCACGTCATTTTGGTAAGCAACCAGCATGACACTCGCTTTGGCATTTTGGTTCCCATGCACATTCCTATTAGTCTCTCCGTCTCACAGACACAGTTGGAAAAATAAATAAATAAATAAATAAAACATTCCACACATTCCCTAAACTTTGTAGTATCCATACTTATTAAAAACTTGATTATAACACCCCTGTATTTAACTTTATTATAACAGTAGCTTATTTAGCTTCATTGTAATAGTACTTTAACAAAAAAGTTAAATGAAGTGCTGTTATAATACAGTTAAAGTGTTTTATTTAACTTTATTGTAACAGAACTTCAAGTTTTTTAATACAATACTTACTTTGACTTTATAATAACAGTATTTTATTAAACTTTATTATAATGGTGGTTTATTTAACTTCCTCATAACACCTCGTCATCTTGATCTTAACTATTTTGTGCAGTACTTTAACTTTTTTTTATCAGTACTTTATTCAACTTTTTTGTCAGAGTATTCTAGTTAACTTCATTGCGACAGCACAAACAACATTTATTGTAACAGTAGTTAATTTAACTTTATTATAACAGTACTTTCTTAAACTTTAATATAAAAGTGCTTTATTTACTTTGTTTTAACACCACTACTAAACTTATTAGTAGTTTATTTAGTAGAGATTTAACAAAAAAAATCCAAGATATCTAATGTGTATCAGGATATAGACAAATATTGCAATATTATTAGTATGCCATGTGGCCCAGCCCTACATAGAAGGTGTTTTGTGATTTTGGAGAGGACTGTGAGTACACCACTGTCAATTCATTTTATGTTTTGCATTCTCCTTAATGTTTATGGACCAATATTGGTGCTGGAATGTGGAGATAAGCCTTGTGTTGCCACATGGTCTTGTCAGCGGAGGGGGCCCATATAACTCCTATATATAACACATACTATGTAGGAGAGGCTTTGTGGTTTCCTCTTATTTGGCGTGAGACAGTGTGAGACTGTGTGAGAGTGGGCAGCCCTGGTTTGAGGCTGAGACTCAACACACACAGCAACACTCCACACACACACATGATCAGTATGTACGCTGCCAGCTGCCTCACAGCGAACCTCTGTACAGGCTGTCCATTGGCTGCTTGTTCTTGTCATGTCTTAGAGGAAATCTGATTCACTTGATATTTATGATTCAGTCCCAGTGCAGTGATTTCTAATATGTTATGTTCTGAAACAGCTCCACATGTTGGTCAGACAGTCATTTGTCACTTGTCATTCCCAAGACAAGGGTAAGGTGTTTATCATCAGTTGTGTTCATCAGTTTCAGTATTCTGCAAGTGACTTTTAAAACGTTACCTGTGAAAATAAAAGGGATTTTGTTGGCTCTGAGCGGAAATCATGAATATTTTGTTCACATTTTAACCCCGGAGCCCTTAATTAACAGATTCCCTGCTTCAGCATGGGAATTATACAAAATCGGATGGCTCAATGAACAGTAATATTGCTACTGAGGTTTGCCGCTCGTCCACAATTTACATGCTCATTGTGTTGAACGCTGCATCAGACAAAAAGGCTCAGTGACACATAGATTGGAAAACTATGATATTCGTCTTTCAAAAGTTGCTTCCTGACCATCAGATTTAATGTTACAAAATATAATACAAGGATATTAATTACAAAATCTTTACATTATACAGACATTTGTTAGTCAATGTTTGTGCCATCTGAGATGTAACCCTGTCTATTATACTGTAAATGTACTCTTGTTTGGGCTTCTGTTTTTCAGTTGGCAGGAAGCAGCGACAGAGTGAGACGCTCCGACAGAGAGTAAAGAACAGACTCACAGTCTGGCAGACAGCAGCTCCATTTCCACATATATAAACACAGGTTAGATAATGCAAGTCGCATCTGATGTGACACTTGGCCTGTGCGGTCATCTGTGAGTGCAACGCGATCAGAGCGGAGTCCTGCCGTTTTTATTTTTAGACAAAATCGATTCAGGCCAGTAATGGAAAAAGAAGGTGATGCTTCCTCCAGGCTGGTCTTTTTTTTTTCTGAGTGTCTCGTTTCCCGCTTTCCCCTCTAAATTTACATCACAGTGACTCTGTGGCTTCATCCCTGCTCCAGGTTCTCAACGTGGAAGCCTGAAGCTCCCACGCCGCATGAATTTTTAGTAGAGATATGACAAGCAACTTGGAAAGTAAGAGCTGCACCAGGCAGTTTCACAATTCTCTAAAAGGCACTCAAAGGGAACTGCTTGAATTTTGAATACTTAACATACCTGTGAGGTGATATCAGTTAAGTGCACACCGCTCACGGTGACCGTCTCAACTGGTCTGCGTTGCTTTAAAAAAATGTGTTGGCTGTAATTTTTATTGCATACATTGCGAGATTCCGATCTGGCCTTCGGATGCACACTCTTTTGTTACAGCAGCAGTTGACAAGTGACAAAGCAACATAGTGACCTGCTACGTTTTCTCCAAGTGGCTGTTGAAGTATTGCCTCAGCACTTGTAAATGTAGTTCCATGGTCACTGGCTTGTGTGTGTCTGCTACCTGCAACAATGAACCTCAACTGAATGTGTCATCAATGTCTGAGCCCCATTTTAACATTGCATTTTGCTGCCCCATTGCATCCCCCTGCACCAAAATACACAGGAAGCTAGCATAGCATCAGCTAACTAAACCTAATAACAGAGTACCACGGCTAGAAACAAACCATTTGATTGGTTGATGCTTCGTCACATCATGGGAGCACGGGAAAAAAGTTGAAGCCAATTCAACATTTGGTTTGAGGGGCATCATGCTCATCCGCTGCGACAAGTATCGGGCGTGAGCTTGTAGCTTCACGTCACCGGCTTTGGTCAATGACTTATAGCCTGTTGCTGTGTCGCTTGTATTGTGAACACAGCATATGGATCAAAAGATGAGTTTACACATATACAAGATTTATACTAGAGCTGGGTCTAGTTGAACCAGCATTTTTAATTAACATTCTGGCAAAGCAAAAAGCACCCCACATCAGCAACCTGTGCTGACCGCATCACGGTACTAAATCAAACTTGTATTGCAGTAGTAATAGAAATATGACATTGTGATTAACATTATAATATTTTAGTTTATAATGGACCTGCATTTGTATAGCGCCTTTCTAGTCATCTAGTGACCACTCAAAGCGCTTTATACACTATGAGTCACATTCACACACTGGTGGCTGAGACTACCATACAAGGTGCCACCTGCTAATCAGTTTTTAAACACACTCACACACCGATGGAACAGCCATCGGGAGCAATTTGGGGTTCAGTATCTTGCTCAAGGGTACTTCGACATGCAGCCTGGAGGAGCCCGGGATCGAGCCGCAGATCTTTCGATTGGTGGACAACCAGCTCTACCTCTGAGACACAGCCACCCACACTAACAGAACCACGAGTGTCTGACAGACTGTGAGCCAAGCACTGGCAACATGAAGGGGATCAAACTTCAGTAGAGGTGGAATAGCAGCACATGTTGTGTTTATTTACCAGGAAGTTCATGTGTTTTCTGGGGTGTGGAGAGAAAAAATGGCAGTTAAGTCTCTCAAGGAAACTAAAACTGCGCCAATATGGCAACATTCTGGATTTAAAGCTAATGAATAAGGGGTAGTTTAGCTGATTCATGAAGTTGAAATGAAGAATTATCAATGCATCACCACATTAATTCACACAGAAAAATAAATAAGGTGGCAACTGGCTGACGGGAGATTGGCAGGAAGCTGAAAGCATCTAGTAAAATGACATCACTAATAACCTTCTTTCTGTTGGCTCTGTAATACGTTATTTCCAGTAAATCTCACAGTATATAAAAGGTATTTTCTGTTTAAAAAGTACAAATGTAGGAAGATAGCAAGTACGCTACTAACTCATTTTACAAATGGTTACATCTCCAGTCTGATCTCTAGCGCACAGCTGATAAGTTTGCAGTTTGTTTACATGATGTAACAGAAGCGCATATTTAATAGATTCAGTGCGGAGAGAGAGATCTGATGCAACAAAATAGTCAGACGCTGGTTTGCTGTTAGGACCCTGTGTCATGATGTTCCACTCGGGAGTGACTGCTGTGTCAAGGGCAACCTGTTCGGTCCAGTGTTTGGCTTAAAATCAAACTGGTTTGAAAATTCTTACACAGGCCCGAACCTAGTTTATACATCTAAATTGACAGATTGAGATGTACACATGTAAAGGACAGTACAGTCGTGGCTCTCGGGAACTGCCCATTGGTTCGACATCCCATTGTTCCGACCATATTAAACTCATTGTTCCGAAGTCCGTTCTGAAATCATCATGATGCCCTGTGGTTAAGATCTGGTTAGGTTTAGGCACAAAAACCACTTGGTTAGGGTCAGGAAAAGATCATGGTGTGGGTTAAAATGAAAAAGAAAGTGACAAACACATAAGCAGTGAGCCTGCTCCGCCTCAAGCTGGTTGCGGCGCACCATACGCCCGCCGCGAGCCGTTCAGCACCGCGGACAGTCGGACTAATGGGATGTCGAACCAATGGGCTGTCGAACCAATGACATGGACCTGTGGCTCTCTGGCAGGCTTCAGCAACCAGAACGGTCCTCAGACATTTGTTAATTAATTGTCTTAACCCACTTATTCTCTCCAAGGTCACGGGGGCAGCTGGAGTCTGTCCCAGCACACACTGTCCTTCTATAAAAACCTTTATCAACATGAGCGCTGGAGCTTATCTATTGGCTCTCCACATGCTTCGATAGCACAAAGTGTCTCGTTCGGTTGTACTGTCCGCTCTGTTTGTCACTTATTACCTCTGACAAGGAGACTCAGTCCCATTTGTCTGGTAGTTTGCAGGAAAACTGCAGAACAGATTTCAGTGAAAGTTAATGGAGAGTTCTGGCATCGGTCAAAGAAGAACAGATAAGGTTTTGGTGTGAAAAGCACCACAACAAAGGACATTTTTTCACCTACCTTCCAAACTGTGAGATGTAGAAACAAAGTCCCTGCTCCTGGATTCCTTTAATGCAAATGTAGAAAACACATATGTATGATCTCTGAAAAATTCTAATGGCTTTTCGCATAGGTGCCCCACAACAACTTGAGGAATAGGCCATGACTTAGAGATAGTGGCCAGATGAAACACAGTTCATGCACAAATATTCTCCAAAAGCTTCTTTCTAGTTAAACAATTTAACTTTTGATTGTGTTTGTTCATCTCTGTCGGATGTGTTTGAGGCATCACCTTACACAGGAAAACCCTCCTCCCTCCCCAACTCCAAAATATTGACTGTTACCTCTGCTGACGGACCGACTGACGGATGCCCTGTGCGCTAAATGGTGTGTGTGTGTTTAGATAAGCGCACAAATACACACACACACTGGTAGATGGATTGTGTGATATTGCCAGCAAGTCAGAGGGTGACGGATACAGGGAGTGAGGCAACTGGTCAATAATTTGATTGACAGGTGGCCATGAGCATCTCTGGCCTGCAGGGCCAAGAGAGAAAAAAAACAGTTCAATATCCAACAGATTCAGTATGAAAAAAAAATCAATGTATTTCATTTAGGAAAAAAATATGGCCAGACTTCAGTATAGACTCCATTACCAGCATTAATCAGACACTGGAACATTGTGCTCAGATGTTATTAGCATCTCATTACAAAACCATGTTCCTTCATGTGCTGCTTTAGCGGCCTCCGCTCATCTAGTTTCAGACTTTCATAAGAGTTCGGTGCTGCAGGGATTTGCTCCCGTTCAGTCTCAAGATCATTAGTGAGGTCCAACGCTGATGTTGGGTGTAGAGGTGTACAGAGAAGCCATAATCTGTGTCTGTTCAGCCAACAAAAACATCTGTCTCAGTATTCAGATAGAAGACTGTAACTGGCCGTGGTTTAAACCAGAAGTCACATTAAATCAGGCAAATGTTACATTTCCAACCTTAGATTCATTAGCAATGAAATTCAAAGCTTCAAATTAATTTCATAATGGAATCTTACAATGACGAAAACTCTGTCTGTCCGTAGGTGTGTGTGTGTCTGTTCCACATTTTTCTCCTCGCTGTCTTGGTCAATCCATGTGAAATTTGGCACAGTGGTAGAGGCTCATGGGAGGATGCGAATGAAGCAATATTACATCAATTGGCCAAAGGGGGGCGCTATAGCAACCGATTGAAATTGCAAACTTTGAATGGGCATATCTCATGCCACGTATGTCGTAGAGACATGAAACTTTGCACAGAGATGCCTCTCCTCATGAGGAACAAATTTGCCACAAGAACCCATAACTTCTGGTTATATATATTTTTTGCCATTTTGAATTTTTTGAAAAACACTTAAAATCGATCTCTTCCTAGGAAGTTTGACCGATCTGCATGAAACTGGGTGAACATAATCTAGGGACCAATATCTAAAGTTCCCTCTTGGCAAAAGTTGGAAAACTTACTAAAACTGAGCTTCTATAAGGCAATGAATATTGCGGAGGGCGTGGCTCATCACATAAAGGTGTATAACATCTCAAGGGTTTCACCGATCACCACGCAACTTTGTAGGCATATGACCACACACAATCTGAGGGGACCCCTCCATTATTGACCCCATCAAACAAAATGGGGGCGCCAGAGAGCTAATTTCTTATCTAGGCCTAACCGCCATATCGATTTTTACTAAACTTGGTAGATATGTAGAACAGGACGCCTCAAGGTGACTGGAGTAATTTAACTCTAATTGGCAACTGGGTGGCGCTATAACAACAGAAAAATGCTTAAAAATGGCTAAAATGTGACCGATCGCTGTGGCCCCCCCTGTGGCCCAATGTTGTTGGGGTTTTTTCCTAATTTTTGGTATGACTAAGTCATGGTATGGTATACTGTACATAATCACAGAAACTGACAGTGTGTCATTCTGTCAGTCAGTCATTCTGTCTGTCCCACGTTTTTCTACTCACTGATGTGGTCAATCTATGTGAAACTGCACATAGGCATTGAGGATTGGCATAGGTAGAAGGTGACAAAGCTACCAATGGGTATGGACTAGTATAATTAATTATGAAATATGTTTTTCACATCCTCATACTGTACTTTTCATCTCCCTCTGTCTCTGTCTCTCTCTCTTTTATTTTGAACTAAACTTAATTTTGACTGTCTATATGCCTATGAAAAAAAAATAAAATAGAAATAACTTGTGTTTTAATGAGGAAATAAATAGATAAATACATATAAATACAAATATATAAACAAGTCAGTATTGTTAAACGAATAAATGAATATGTTTTTATTTTTAAAAAAGCATGTATTTTAAAGGACTGCTTTTATTTATTACTTTACTTTCGTTTCCTACACACATTTTTTCCAGCTCTATTTAAATAACCATTAAATACTTGGTCAGGGTGTAAGTGGATGAAGTCAATATACTTTCCCGATTAATGTATTCTGGTTCATTCTTAGTTGGGTGATCTGGTTTGACTCACTCCAGTTTACCCCAGAGATGTTGGGTGGGGTTGAGGTTAGGGCCCTGTGCAGGCCAGTCAAGTTCTTCCTCACCAAACTGGGAGAGCCATTTCTTTATGGAGCTGTCTTTGTGCACAGGGACAAACACAGACTGTTGTCCTGCAATATAACCCACGTTGGGAGGCAGTCTTTGTTTATAGAACCCCACAAAATTGCTCAGCCATCAGCGTGTGGACTCTGAGTCTTCTTAAGCTGCTTTCCTGGATAAAGCTTTACTGTTTTTTGGGGGGTTTAAGAAACAGAATTACAGCACGCCTCGAGGAAGGCTGAACAGCAGGCTGAGACATCAACTTAGAAAGACAAATTTACTAAAACTGCATTTTCTCTCCCCTGGGTGTTTACAGAACCTCACACCATGAAGACTGTTAAAGATAAAATCAAATTACAGGAAGTAGAAACGAAAGCCATACACACACGAACACACGCACACGCACACACACACACACACACACACACACACACAGCTTACTATGTGTTTCTTGCTCTAAACAATCTCCTACTAAATAACATCGTCAGAGCAGAGTGAGCTCTGACACGGCAGTGACCTCAGCTAACCTGGAATCAACACACAAGACATTTCAATGATAGTCTCCAACTTTAAAAACAAGGCTTCTGTCAGTGTGAAAATGTAGATGTGGATCAAAAAAATCAAGTCAAGTGCTCATGGCTGCTCACATGCTGTCAAAGCTTTGTGGGAGCTGCTTGTATTTTACCATCTAGTACACACTCATATATGACAGCAGCAATCCTTTTATCTTCAGTCTTTGAAAGGTATCTATTATGTTTTACATTTTCTGTCATGTATATGACATTACACTGTTGGATGTTCATATTAAATGTGAACAAAGTTTCAAATAATAAGGTAAACATATGGAACAGAAATCAGAATTTAGGTTTCAGACCATTATGTATACCAGCTGATGTCAGCTCATAACAGATTTCATTTGCTCCAGGCACGCTACAGCAAACGTAGCCTACACTGCTACATGTAGCTACATGCAGGGAAACATGTAATCTTGGTTACCATGTTGTTAATTTCTTCTCAATTTCAGATCATATCCCTGCCAGAACAAATTCTGTTTTTAGAAGATTTGACTGGTGATTTTTCACAGAAGAAAGTACTGCTATACTGTGTTGCAGTCATTCTTCGGCTGCAAGTACACTGCTATATGTAGCTACATGCTAAAGTTGAGACCTGGAATTGCTGACCAATCGGATCAGACAGGGCTTTTCTCTTCTCAAGTGTTTGTTCTTGTTAGCAGCCTGTGTTGTTGGTTGTTTTGTTGTTGTTAGTAATTTTACACATTAGATTAAAGTACTGGAAATCACATTATGGAAAAAAATTACTGTTAACCCATTGCATCCTGTATTGAAAGGAAAAGCCCTGACTTGTTATGTAAACTCGAGTATCTTGAGTTACTGTGTTTAAGAGGCTGTGCTAGTGTAAAAGAAGCGTTATTAGGTAGTGATATTCTATCCTAGAAACGCTGCTGCATAAACCTGACCTGTGCTGGGCTTCTGCGACTGGCCCTTGGCCTCCTGTCATTTTGCAAAAGTGGCCGCAGGGCACCCTATGTTGAGTATCCCTGACATAAGGCATCCATTGGTACCAGTTATGTCATGCTAACTTGTTGGGTAAGGGTCTAAATTATGCTCCAAAATAAAGCGAAACTGTGAGGGAAAAACTGGCATAGCAACTTTCAAAGGGGTCCCTTAAACTTCCCCCTCAGGATTTGTGATTGAAAATGGGTTCTGTGGGTACCCACGAGTCTCCCCTAAACTTAAGAAGGCTTGTTTAAAATAAATGTTTTGCTCCTTAAAATCAATGTACCTTTTCAAATTAAAGCTTCATATTTGTCTTATTTAGGAAAAACCCAATCGGCTCTTTTGAAAAACAGTGAATTGCCTAACACGTGTATACACAGATACACCAATCAGCCAAAACATTAAAACTATTGGTGGGTGAAGTGAATAACATTGATCATCTTGTTACAGTGCAATGTTCTGCTGGGAAACCTTGGGTCCTGGCATTCATGTGGATGCTACTTGAGGTGCTCCACCTATTCAAACACTGTTGCAGACAAAATAAACCCCCCTCACGGCACTCACTTATCGATGGCAGTGGCCCCCCAGCAAGATAATGCACCATGCCACATCACAAAAACTGCTCAGGCATGACCCGAGGAACAGGACAAAGAGCTCAAGGTGTCAGCCTCACCTCCAAATACCCTAGATCCCGACCTGATCAAACATTTGGGGGACGTGCTGTTACTCCAGAGGTACCCCCTATCCAAGGTGGGTCATCCTTGGACCGGACTTGGCTCTGACCTGTCAAGGCATGGACAGACACCAACACATTCAGATCTTTTAAAGTCCTGTTGGTTGTGAGGTGAGGTACCAGCATGCCCCACAGATGGTTGAGCAGAAGGGGATCTGGGGAGGCCAGGTTGACGCCTTGAGCTCTTTGTCATGTTCCGCGCACCATTCCTGAGAAGTTTTTGTGGTGTGGCATGGCACAGTGCCGTTGCCATAATGGGGGGGTGCCTGGTCTGCACTGGTGTTTAGGTGGGTTGGAATGTGTCAGGTGGCATCCACACCAATGTCAGAATCCAAGATTCCCCAACAGAACATTGCACTGTAACAAGATGATCAGTACTGTTCACTTCACCTGGCAGTGGGTTTAATGTATTGGCTGATCAGTGTACATAACACATTAAAACAGGTTAGTTTTGGCACTTGTTGACTGTACTAGTATTAGTCTATGCAAATCAGGTAATTGGAAAATTAACTGCAAAATAAGAAACGAAAATATATCTGTATGTGATTTCTTAGCTGTCATACTAACTTAGTTTTCATGTAGCCTTTATCTAAGGCAGCATTAATAAACCCCTGAAATTCAGCTGTGGCCTTTGGTTTTGGCGACACCCCCACATTTTCAGTGGCCCCATCTGGTCACCCAAGTGGAAAAATTTCTGGGGGCACCACTGCTGAGGAAGAGTGAAGACATGCTTTGACACTACAAAAGTCCTCTTTTATTTATTCCCAGGGTTAGTTTTTTTTTTTTTTTTTTTCAAGAAAAATGTGATGTGCTCAAACATTACTTGTAACATCTTTCACATATTATTTGAACAACTAATGTGTTAAATGAGTTGGTGGTAGTGATGTAAACATTTCTAAGTATACAGGTTTATCACCTTAAGTAATTTTCAGAAGCACGTAAATAGAGAGGACACAGGAAAGAGAAAGAACACTGTGTTTTTCTCTGGATAATAAAGGACATCAAGTACCAAACAGAAACCTCCAGAAGCTCGAGGGAATGTGGGCTCGCCCAAGACATCTTATAAAATACTACACACACACATACACACACACACACACACACACACACACTCAGACAAAAGATTGGACGGATGGATGGATGAAGGTATTACCCCGACAAGCCGTAGTGAGCAGGACTCCCTTAGTGTTTGGTGTCGGCTCAGAGCGTCCGCTGCTGAAGCAGAGGTGAGTCAGACTCCAGACTTCACTTTGGATCACTGTCACAGCCCGTGTGTCACCTCACACTCACAAAGACACACACAAAAACACACACACGCACAGAGAAATACACACCCAGTGCCCGGAGCTATGGCAGCAGACAGGCGAGGGTCTGCCAGAGAGAACTGTCAGGACCTATTGTTGCAGCGTCCCACAGTGCCACTCTTCACAGACACTCACTTGTATGTATGTATGAATGTGTCAGCGTACATGTGCAGGTGCATGTGTGTGTGAGTACATCCATGTGTAGCATGTTGTGGAAATGGCTTATCCATTGCAGCTTCCTCTTTTTAGCCCTGCTACTCACCTTTAAGCTCCTTTCACCTTTTCTCCTCTCTCTGCTTTCCTTCCCCATCCCTCCTCCTCTTCCTCTGTCTCCTGTAATTCACAGCCTTAAATTTACCTCTCTCTCCCTCCCTATCCATTCATATTCTCTTTCTTTTTCCCTAAGCAATCAATTCCTCTTCCTTTCCTAATTTCCCCCACACTTCCTCTCATTCCTTCCCTCTTCATTACAGTCCTTACCTCCGTTTCATCTCTCACTCCCCTTCCCTTCCACCTGTGTCCCTGTGGTGCACTAATGCAGCTGTATTAGTCCTTGCGGAGCAGTTAAAGTGAGGCAATGCTTTGAACGTAACACATTTTCTGGCACAAATCCACCTTTTCAGTCTCTTCATCCCCTTCTCCTCTGGTGCCTTTCACCATCCTCCTTTCTCATGCTGTCTTTTTGCTCTTCAATAACCTGCGAAGTTGAAGCAGAACCAGTTTATTTTGTACAAAATGACATTTATGTTCACCAAAACAACTGCTCTCTGTTGCTCTCAAAGAGTACCAATACACTGAGGCAATTAATTATATGTTGGCAGAAAATGAATCAGCTCTTTTGGTAATCAGTTGATTTACTAGGTCATTTATTAAGTAAAAATGCAAAACACTGTCAAATGTAAGAATCTGCTGCTTTCTTTTTCTCATGATACGTAAATGTATCTTCATATTTATGCATTTTTGACTGTTGGTTCCACAAAACAAGCAATTTGAAGACGTAATCTTGGGAGTCTGAGATCTTATGAAAGACAGCTTTCACTACTTTCTGACATTATTTAGATTGATCAATCAGTAAGACAAACAAACATGAAAACCATGACATATTAATCATAAAGTCATCCACTTTAAATAACAAAAAACATATTTTGTTACTGCCCTCCAGAATGACACATACTTAAAGGGGACCTATTATAATTTTTCTTTATTCTTTTTTTAAATATTAAAATTGTCAGAAGTTCCTACTGAAGGCTTCAAGTACGTTTCAAATACTGAGATAAACATATGTAAGAGTTATCAGAGTGAGCAAAAACCTCAGGCTTCAAACCCTTCGGTCGAACAGTGACCACTGACGTCAGCTCATGCCGGATTTCTTTAATAATAATAATGATAATAATAATAGTACATTTGATTTATATAGTGCTTTTCAGGATACTCAAAGAGGCTTTACAGGGAGCAACAACAGCAATAAAAAAAAAAGCCATAGGGTGGTTATATATGGTCATTTGCTCCCAGCATGTTACTGCAGGTGTTTACATTACATACACTGCTACATGTAGCCTCATGCTAACATCAGGACAGACCAGCTGTCAGGAATTATGAACTTGGACACAAAATTTACCAAAACAGGCCTCTCATCCACACCCACTCACGCACTGTCAGTGGTGCATGGACCTTTGCATGCCCCCCCACCCTCTGATGTCCAGTTTGAACATTTAATTTGAAGCTCTGTTTGGTGATTTTTCAAGTTAGAAGAAGTGTTGTTATACTCTGTTACAGTCACTCCCCTGCTGCAATGATGGAGCAGATGCAGACATGTGAAAGACCTGGGAACACTGACCAATCACAGTAGACTGGGCTTTTTTTGGAGGGGGGCTTAAAGAGACAGCCGCTAAAGTGGAACATTTCAGACAAAGGGTGAACACAGGTCTTCCAGCACAGACAGTAATAGGAAAATAATTATGACCATCAAAGCATGTAAAGACGTTCCGGGAGAAACCCAAAATGACAGTTTGAACCTGAAAATGAGCATAAAAGGCCCCCTTTAAGGCATTTTCTGATCTAATGCACCGGACAACATCATCCATCCATATTCTGTAACCATTTATCTGTTACAAGGTCGCAGGGGGCTGGAGCCAATCACAGCTGACAGTAGTACATTTGATTTATATAGTGCTTTTCAGGATACTCAAAGAGGCTTTACAGGGAGCAACAACAGCAATCAAAAAAGAAAAAGCCATAGGGTGGTTATATATGGTCATTTGCTCCCAGCATGTTACTGCAAGTGTTTACATTACAAACACTGCTACGTGTAGCTACATGCTAACATCAGGACATCAATGCACCGGACTAACATCAATAACATCAATGCTAACATCAATGCACCGGACAACATCATCCATCCATATTCTGTAACCATTTATCTGTTACAAGGTTGCAGGGGGCTGGAGCCAATCACAGCTGACAGTGGGCAGGATACACCCTGGATAGGTCATCAGACAATCACAGGGCAGTCATTGTGGGTGACAGAGCTAACCATCGCACCACCATCCCACCCAGGACAACATCAGTGATCAAGGTTTAGTTAGGTTCAGGGAAAGATGACAGTTTGGGTCGCAGTAAGGTCTTGGTTAAAGTAAGATGAAAATTGTGGTTTGGGTAAAAATTAGCACCTTATTAAGGTTGTCGTCATGCTTCACTATGGGAAGCAAATGGGAAGTATCAAAATTGAACGTTTTGTTGACACATGCATTCACAGCAACCTCCTCTCTCTGCAGACTTTGTTTCTCTTTAACAACTGCACACAGTTTGCGTCTCATAATCCCACAGCCACCTGAAGGCTTTGTCACTCTGTAACAAATGTCATTTTGGTCCATTCAGTAAAATTTTTAATGCAAATGTTTTTTAAAGAGGGAAGTCTAAGATTAATTAATAATGAAAATAACAATTAGTTGCAGCTCTTCATCAAATATGTGAGAGGAAAGAGGTGACAATGGTTCATGAGTCCTATTTTTGTAGACAAACCAAACACATTTTTGATTTTTGGGTTTCAAGTTTTAATCCCCAACTTCCTGCGAGCAGAGAAATGACCACACAGTTCTGAAGAGCAAAATATTATTTGAGGGGGGAAAAAGATAAATGTGTAACAAGTGGAGATGGGACAGTCCTCTCTGCTGCTGCTTCTCTTCTTTAATGCTGATGAAACAGGTGTATTTCTACATAAATATCTTTGCTGTTGTCGCTTTGAAGACAGATTACTAAAACTGCATAAATCTCTCTTTCAAAGACAAATCTGATTATATCTAATTGGTTTGAAGGTAAAAAAAACACACAAAAAAAAAACACCACTACATTTGCTAAAAGAGTCGAGCAGATTGACTGAGGTAAAAACTCTGTTCTTGGCTAAATGAAGTGTGCAGCTCCAGCAGGCCATTTGGCAGGCAGCACTCCTCTGTCATACTTTGATGTCTCAGATTCATTTCCCTCAGACCTTTTGTTTCATTGCCAAACAGATTAGAGCGTGCAACACCAGCATCTACACCAATGGCCTCATAATCTGGAGACTACAGAAGAATAGCCTGAGGAAAATGTAGCAGAGGCTTTCCAAGGACAGCAGCAATCAAAAAAAGCTGCAGCTGTTTCAGATGGTTGGAAATACAACAATGGAGACTTAAACCTGCTCCCTTTTAATGCGCAGTCAATGAGGTTCAACTGCATTCAAACCTATCTCTGTTTTTTTCTCATCTACACAAAACCCGATTGTGCTTCTGTTTCTTTGATTTATTGGTGTGAAATTTCTGTGTGAATTAATGGACCATACTCCATTGTATCAGAATCCAATTATGTACTGTATGCAGACACTAATTATTTTCCAATTATAACAGAATTGATTACCACAGTTATTATAATAAGAAAAACAGTCGTTTTGTTTATACTCATTTATGTCAATAGCAATTTAAACTAGTGCTAAACAGTATACTGGTTTACCTGGTATACCAGTATTGATTTTTCATGTGATATGACTTTTTCATGTACTGTCATACCGCTGCATAGCTGAGACTGTTGCTGGAGAGCATCAATAAATATGAACCAGCACTAAGGTAATGTTATGCTGTACTGAATGGGAGAGGGGAATCCTGTCAACTGCAAACCCTGATTACTAATGATTATAATTTTAGAACAAAACAAATAACCCACACTAACTCTTTAACGAGGAAAACACCATGGCATAGTTTGAACCCAAAACCGAAGATAGGCAGGACAGTTTGTAATGTACTTAAATACTGCCTGTCAATCACAGAATGAGCAGGCAGGTAAACAACAGTGAAAGTTAGTTTCTTGGGTCAGTCCCTCTCCGAGACACAGGTTCAGTCCAATACTTTTAGGGTAGCACACTGAAGCAGAGGGCTGGTGAGTCACTGGCATCTGCTGTATGCACAGAACCAGCTAACACTTAAAAAGTTTGCTATGGTACCGTGAGGTAGCAGACAGGAAGTGATGTCAGATGAGCAGAGGGTCCGATACCAGGTGAACACACAAGGGAACACACCTGTGAGGAGCCTGCTGTAGGTTGGTCAGAACAAGCGAGAAGTTGAGGAACCAGCAGTGATGAGTGGATCCTGTGCCAGTCGCACACGCACAAATGCAGAATGTGCAGCCACGTGGTGAGGTCATTCTTAGCACAGGAAATCACAGGCAGCAAATCAGGTAAACTCACAATGGAGAGCTGACTGGCAGTCTCTCCACACAGTCACGTGGAACAGGTGAGCAGAAACCAGGAATGCGGTAGCAGAGCTTTTGGTCGAGGACAGAAGGCTGAGTGGTTTACAGGGGAGCAGGCGAAGCAAGAGAGTCAGAGACAGGTGAGGTCAGCAACAAGAGAGCAGTCTGGGAAAACACACTTTGTGGTGGCAGGGAGTTAGCTAGATGAGGTGGGTGTGGTGGGCTGGCAGGAGCAGGAGATGTGTGGACAGGTGATAGGCTGGCAGGTAGGTGTGGCTGAGAGGTGGGGTGAGTGGAAAACTACTGAGTGAGCTGAGAAGATGGCATGTATGGTAGATCTGAAGTGCACACTGTGACAGTGACACATAAACAATTTGTAACTTTTATGATTGTACATTTTCATTGAACTGGCAAGCTAGCCAGTTAGCACAACAGTCTGTTAACAGCTAACAGCTACATTACATTTAAAAGAACAGAAACCACAGGTGAAGGATGAAGAAACAGAGTCCGGATATACACAGAGATACTGTCTGGAAGTATATTTAGCTTTAGAAATGCCAATTTATTGTTAGTTTGTTGGGCCGCTGTTGCCAGAGGTGGTAATACTTACAACTTAATGTTACTTCATCGTCACCTCAGCAGAAAACATGTGTTGAAATAAGCAATTGCAGCTGGTGGATTCGAGGCAGTCAGTAGTGCCAGTTAAACGGTGAAACCAAATGGTCAAACATCGCTTTAAGCGGTATTTACTCAAGCATGTGACAGGAAACGCAAGTGGAAGAGCAACATTACAGACATAAAAACACTCCACCTATGTAAGGACATGATCTTTCTACAGGCAGTCGAGAAGGAAGGGCTCAGAGCAATGATTAAAACACTGGATTACAGGAAGGAAAATACTTCATAACCTAAAGTGAAGTAATGTTTGGCTTGTTTCTTACCATGTCATCAATACAACAGAATATTTGAGACATATCTCTTTGAAAACTTAAATACTTTGAGTATATATGTTTATTGTGGCTTATTTTGCTGTCAGGACTACATAAAACATAAACATATTTGATTACTGTGTTTCACAACAATCTCTCAATCCAATAAAAGGTGACAGTTGAATAAGCCACTATAAACCTTTATAAATGCCCAGTCATCAAAAAAAAGGATGATACAAATCTTTGGTCACACTGCCCAGCACTAATCTGAACTATTTTTAAACCTATATGACTGTAAAGAGCATCTAAGGTCATGACAAAGAAGGTCTTCCCTTTTATATCTGCTGGTCCTCTGTTTTTGTTCGACTCCACTGCAGAGACTTTGGTTACGTGCACAAACAGAAGTGACCTTTTCCTCAAAGGTCAGTAGCCTCACACACACTGTACCAAACCACAGACGCTCAGAGCTGCGTGTTTCACAGTCTAACAAGCAAACATTACACTGCAGCCTCCCAAAACACAATTTATAATCAGACTCTGAATCAGATTAATTACCAAGTACAATGAAAGGACAAGAATTAGCATCTCTCACATCAGAGTTATGCCCCACAAATGTTGTTGCAAAAACCATATAATTACACAGTACCCAAAACCCATTTGTCGGGAAGAAATCCTCTGCTGCACATGATTTATGTGGTTTGATTATTAATCTGAGACAATATTAATAATAGATTCATCATTTTCAAGGAAAAATGCAAAACATGTAATTCCAGCTTCTCTGTTGTAAGGATTTGCTGATTTCCTTTTTACAATTGTTTTTTATTGCTGATGGGTGAAAGAATTGAATTGTAACTTAAAAACAGGGACCTTCCCTGACTGTGACAGCCTGTGGACTAACTTCTATATGGAGAACTATGGACAAGTTTTTAGAAAAACGCCATGTGCCATGCTTCTCTTCAGCAGTGCCAACAGGGTGCTTCGCCAGCTAACATTAGCTTAGAAATGGAGTCTGCTAACTGTAATGGAAAACAAAAGCACAAAACCAGCAATTGCTGCCTACTAGCCAAGAGCAATGCAGGCACCCAAACTATGGTTAGCCAGCTAGCTTTAAAGCTAAGCTGCATGAATCAACCATTAGCTAAAAAAAAAATATTGTTGTTTGAAAACAGCAATGGTCCAAATGTAGGATCGTTACTGAGATTAACGTTATTCTTTCTTAATATGATTGCAGCCTAATTAATTTTTCAGTATTCTATCAATATGATATCAGTCAAGCATGTTCAGTTTCGCGTAAGTCACGTCAGTATTAATTTCGTTGACCAAAACTATGATTAAAGTTTTTTGTGAATTACCTTTTTTTCCATGTTGAAAACAAGACCAAGATGAGCTGAAAATAGATCTTATAATAAAAACAAAATCTATGTTTCATTGACTAAAGGTTGACTAAAATTTCATCAATATATGTCGACTGAATTTTGAATTTTTGTTGAGTAAAAAAAGGATTAAAATGACTAAAAACAGACTCAAAGGATTTTGTCTCAAGACTAAGACTAAATCTAAAATAGCTGCCAAAGTTGACTGCAATTCCCTCAATGGCCAACAGTGTCATATACACGGATTTTTTGAAAGTTACATACAAAATTTAAGTGACAGTGACAGTTTTGGATTGAATAATGGAGGAAAAAAACACCACATTAATTGACAATGAAAATAATTGTGGCTGTAGCTGTAGAACGTTAAAAAGTATTAGATGAGCATGAGAGTTTTGTTTTGAAAACCAAAATTGAAGTTAACTCACCATTACTTTAAGAAGTAATAGCCTCCATGCCTGAACAAACCAAAGAGCTCCACCTACAGAAATATAAACGTCAATTACAGAAAAAGGACACAGTCTGATTAACAGGTGAACCTTTGGAACCATGGGATGTGAAGTGCAGTTAAATGCACTTAACTGAGTTAGAATCACATCAAACTTCAAACACACCTCCAGAGTGTAACTGGTCATCAGGTTGACTGATACTGAGTGACAGTAATGACTGTGAAGCAGGTTGCTTTTCTTCCAGGTGCTGCAGGGAACTGTGGGTAAATGTCCATCAAATGGCAACCAAGCGATCAGCCATACTGCTAGCAGTTTGGAGTTGAACTTATCAGTCAAAACCATGAGGATTTAGATTATTTTACATTTTCACACAGTCTCCTCTTGTGCTGTTTTTCTTTTCTTACAATGCAATTTATAAATGCAAACATTAAAGGGCATATTAAGGTCTTTCAATCATCAGGATTTAATGTTGATATTACTAGTATGCTTTCAAATCAATTGCTGTATTCAATAAAATATTTGTACATTTAATGGCTTTCTTGGAAGGTTCTCTAATTTGTTTAATTAAATGTTTAGCATGTTGAATTATTTGACACCAAAAAATGAAAAATGTCACACTGAGCCTGTTTACACTTGGTATTAATATGGGTTATGGTGAGCCGAACACCAATGGACAGTCGAGACACATTGCCATCCACACCTGTGTCCATAGGCCCTTCCCCATTGCACAAAAAATCCACTAACACCTGCTAAGAGAGAATGAAGGGATAAAGATGGAGGGTTGAAGGGATGAAAGGATTGAGGAATGAAGCATGAAGGGATGAGGGTCAAGGGATGAAGGGTAAAGTATGAAAGGATGAAGGTGGAGGGATGAGGGGGTGAAGAGTGAGGGATGAATGGTTAAGGGTCAAATGGTTGAGGGCTGAGGGATGAAGAGGGAGGAATAAAGGGATGAGGGTTGAGGGATGAAGTGATAAAAGACTGAGGGCTGAGGGATGAAGGCTGGGTCTCTGGGTCGTGGGTATGTGCAATGATGAATGTGTTGGTGGAAGGCAGGAAAGCAGGAGGGATCCGGGGAGTTGAGACTGAGTGGGGGAGTTGTCTCTTTGTGAGCTCGACTTTGGATAGAGCCCCCACTGGTTCCTGTATGCAGAAAGGAGCAGAGAAAAGATGTAAAAGACAAGAGGGGATTGGACAGATGGGATGTGAGGAATACATTGAAGAGAGAGAGAATGGATCAGGTGTGCTTGAATACTTTCGGGTGGAGATGGGATGTGTTTTAGGTGTGGTCTTTGTTCCGGAACCCATTTACACCCAGGTCGAATGACTCTGCAGTAGCCATGGGTATCGGCTCTGGCTCCGATTAGCAGTGATGGAAATACAACATCTGACTGAACGCGCTAATTTTAGCCTTTTTAGTGGTGAGATGCAATGACGCACCCCCACAAAAGAAAGGCTTATTTGTCCACTGCAGAACTGTGTATACAACTCTCGTCTACAGTAATGGGAAAGGACTTTATCACCTATTTCTAATGTCATTTCCCGTGGTTAAAAAAAACAGTGTACACACACTAATTTTGGTGGAAAATGGTTCATGGTCTCAGCTGACCACTTGCATTCAGAAGTTGTCACTGCGTACGCCACTTATGCTCTGCATAGACACATTAGTGGTTGTGTTGGTACCTGGAAATATTGCTGTCAGCAGAATTCAATGTGTCTTTTTTTGCAGGGCAAACTAATAGTCGGTCATGCAACACCTTGTCCAACTAATTGTACAACGGTCAATTTACCATGTGTTAGTGTGCTGTCACCAAAACAACTACCACGCTCTGCTTTGATGACGTAGTCCCCAGCTCCTCCAGTCTGCATGTCATAGTGTCCTTGGAGCTCCAAATTGCTCCCAGTGGCTGTTCCATTTTGTGTGTGAATGTGTTTGAGCAGCAGGTGGCACCTTGTGTATGAATGTATGGGTGTATGTGACATGAGGTGTTAGGCGGTACACATGCCGCATCTTTGACCACTTGGAAAACGCAACGTCGGGTGCTGGGTGCTACTTTTGTACCTTTTTTGTGCCAGCTTTCAAGAGCACGGTGGTAGGTTGCGTCTGAGGTTGCTAAGCAACCTTAACAAGTACTGTATCATAGCCTATTTACCTGAAATCCTGAGTGCATAGCTGATCTTCTTCCAGGAGCTGTTTTTAAGTGTGTAGGCCTATTGTCCGTGGGACAGATGTAAAGCTCTGGCAGCTCTGCGCCAAAATGATCAACTTTTCCATATTTGCCACAAACTGATATTTATGGAAGAGGGGAAAGATATCTGTCAGCTGTGATTGGTTGGTCCTCATCACATGACATATGGTGTGCGCTGCTGCATTCCAAAAGTTGAACTGGGTTTATCTCAGAGCGCAGGGTCGTGCTGGCATTTGAGCGTACCTGCCACACGTCTGTATTGAAAACAATGAATCTGAGGGTGCAAAGAACATGTACGGCCCTTAAAGTGCTTTGAATGCTTGTAAGACTAGAAAGGCGCCATACAAATGCAAGTCCATTTACTATATGTCAGGGATACTCGGGATGCATTAACATTTACATAATGTGATCAAATGCATCCCAGACCATCTCAGAAAGTGGTGTTAGTGATCAGATCACATTGCGTTGGGATGGTCATTTACTCGTGTATGCAGGGCTGTGCACTTGTGATTAGAGAACACACGCACGCTTATATCAGTGGCAAACAGGGCCTTATTCCAACAGATGTGCCACTGATGGCATTGGTGTCAAGTAGATGTTACCTAAATAAAATGAAGTCTTTAATGATGAAAATGATATATTTTTTTGTTTTACGTCACTGTGATCACCAGCTGGAATGCTCTATTCACTACATATCTGCCCTTCCATTCTTCCGCTTCTCCTTTCACTCCTCCTTCTTTTCTAATCTTTCCAGTTTCTTGCTTCGTCTAATTTTTCCAGCAGCCCTTGTTGTTCTCTCCTCGACATACCCTCTGCCCTGCTGTTCTGTGCTTCGATCAGTCCCCCCCCCCCCACCTCATTCCCTCTTCAATATTTTCCCCTCTCTGGTTTTTTGAGAGTCTTCAGCTTCCCTCTGTGTCTCTCTCACCCTCTCCTTCCTCCCCCGTGGCTCCGGCAGGGAGCTTCATCAACTGCAGAGGCCTCTGGTGTGTGTGTGGGTGTGCATGTGTGTGTGTGTAGTTGACTTGCTTGTGCATGTGCCTCCATGCGTGTGGGTGTGTTGTGAGGAGTAAATGGCCTCCAGGATCCCCTGGGTCGCATCTCAAATGTACTCACAGAGAGCAGAGTCATGACTAAGACTGCATGCCTTTCATTACCACTGAGAGAGACAGAGAGAGTAAAGTTGAATAAGTCAGCTGAAATCACTCCTCGAGTGGAAATGTTGTCCTTCACCTAAAGTACTGGGTCAGGCCTGTAAAATGTGTCATAAAACATGCATGTGCGTATATTATACAGGCTGTTATTTTAAAGTTCAATCCAGTAGTCATTTTCAGTTGTGATTTATTTTTCTGCTGGATAAACTTTTTTTCTTGTTCAGCTAATCTCCTCAGAACAGCTTTAAACATGTTGCTTTCATTGGGCTTTAGAGATTGCCTTCAGTTAAGTTGCAAAGTTAGAAGTACTTTTTATTCTGCTGCAAAATAACTTGTACAGTGGAAACCCACTGAAAGCGAACAGAATGTATTACATCACCTCCATCTCATCTCACTCATTGTTGCTGTGAGAAGTCAATACTGTAAACTAGAAGGTAGCTTGTTTGGTAGCAAACACAGTGTAAAGAAGAAACCTGCAATATACACATACATATACATACTAGGCCTGTCAATTGATTAACATGTTTTATCGCAGTTTATCCCATGATTGCCCTTAGTTAACACGCGATTAATCGCAAATTAAGTGCATGTTTTTTATCTGTTCTAAATGTACCTCAAAGAGATATTTTTCAAGGTTCTAATCCTCTTGTCAACATGGTAATGGAAAAATATGCTTGCGTTAATGCCTCCTCCACTTTAGCTTTCTCATCATCTTACAAGTTGTGTATCTTGGTTACAGTTGTGGCTCTCGAAAGCAATTCATACACGCAGTCGTCGGATGCAATGCGATTTGCGTCAAGCAGATCCACATCCTCCACAATGTTAATCATTCTGCAAGCTTTCACCACCCATGTAGCTATAGATGTTGAAAGTTTGTCACTTGTAGAGTTGTCCAGGTGCAAACTGTCCAGCCTGGTCTGCCGTTGGCGAGGGGGATGGAGAGCTCTCTGCATCAGCTGTGTGCCTGGCCAGCAAGTGGTCTCGGAGACTCTAAGTACTCTGGTAGTTCTCCATTCACACTGTCAGTAAATGCAAATAACTTTGGTCTTGTGGAGAGAACCATCGGGCACGGCTTTGAAGCTGAACTTGCCATTCAAAAGACACCTTTCTTTAACCACTTCTGCTCACAGAGGTTTGTTGCTGCTTGCCATCCACAACGTTATGGCTGCATCGCTTCCTGCTTTCCCAAACTACGGCGTGGGCTGAGGGTCAGAATTACAGAACATGTGTGTTAATCGCGCATTAAAAAATGTGTGGCATTAAAAGGAATTTGCATTAACTCGTTATTAAAGGAGCTATATGTAAGAAATCTAAAGCAAATAGTCATAAAATCCTCCTAATATGTCACAGAGACTAAGGAATAATGTTCATATAACATACTGATCTCACCAACAACAATAGTACAGCCAGAATATTTGCATTTAAAAAAAAAATTACGGTCAGCAAATCATGTTTATGTTTTGAATTTGTGTTTTGGCCTCAATATCAGTTACAGTTACGACTGAGCTACAGCAGCACGGCAAGCAGCATTAGCAGTGTCCCGGTACATAGCATTAGCAGCCGGCTCCTCCTCCGCTGTATCCTGGCAGCAGCGTTAGCAGCAGAGAAGCCGGACTTGCTCGAACGGTCCACTGGAAAACTGAAGATCAAGGACGCGGCGACGCGGCCCTGCCACGGCAGCCACGCGTGGGCAAACAAATCAGTCTCCAGCGTGCCGCTGTCCAGCAACCTCGAATCTGTAGGGGAGGGGGGGCGGACACGACTCGCGGCAGTATTTTGAATTTGAGTGCAGTAACCGTTTTGGCCACATTCTTACATACAGCGCCTTTAACGTGTTAACTTTGATGGCCCCAATACATACATATATAACTACACTCCACTCTTGCTGCTATACCTTGCAGGCCTCAGTCTTACCCTAAGGGGGGCCCATGAAAAGGTCTATGGTTGACCTTTAAATTGGATCAAGTACAACAATTTACTGACTAATTTAAATCACTGACAAAACAAGTTATATATATTTACATGATACATAAATGTTGTTATCATTAAAACACATTTCAACGTGCCATCTTATACAGGTACTGTAAAATGTTGTGACAGGTCAGGTGAGTGCCACTGATGTAAACATGTGAGGTGGACTGCAGCCTGATTAGCTGAATCAAAATGCCTCACCAAAAATCAGAGGCTCCTAAAGGAAATCCAGGGTAAAGAGAGAACAAGACAATGAAAGGGACAGAGAGGGGATGGACAAATGTCTGACCAAAACGTGAAGAAGCAGCAGCTATGACAGACAGAGCTGAAGGTGAGAAGTAAGGAATTTTTAGCGAACAAAACCTGCTGCAGTCGGCTCAGTTTTAAATCTACAGTGAAGACATGGGTATCGTGTTAAACTAGAGGACCTAAGGCATCCATCGGTATCAACCATGTTATGCTGTCTTGTCAGAAAGGTGGCTGAATAACACTTCAAAGGGGAAATAAACATTGCCATTTTCAAAATGGTGTATTTAAGTATTTCTGCATATTGGGGTCCCTGAACAGTCTTAACATCGCATATATTGGGTATGACTGGAAAACTGAGTTAACAGCCTTATACTCTTTACACGGTTTCAGTTCTGCACACAGTTTGACCAATATTTGATTAAAGTAGCCTCAAGACAGAATGACTACATGAAGAAGAAAATTATTTGTTCACTCCTGATTTGATCTTGTGATTTAATATCTTGCAGTCCTCAGTTAATGTTTGATTTGACTTTTCTGTACTCATTTATCGCATGGTATTTTTTCAGCCCAGGACAAACATGTGACCACCTCTGCTTTTCGAAGGAAGAGAATAAGGTCTTAACACACAGTGGATACAAAATACATGTGGAAATATGACTAATTGGATTATATTTGCAGGAAGTATAAAATTTAGCACAGTGACATGTACAGTAATTAAGCCTCCCGCCCCCCTGATGGACATTGGTGACTTTTGAAAATGTTGTCCCCCTACCCATATTTCCTAACGGCTGGCCTGGTAACTTGTGTCACTCAGCTCCGAACACACACACACACACACACACACACAGAGCTGCATTTATTCTAACATGCATGACATTAACATGCACACATTTTTGTCGAACTTCACAAAGGCTTACCTTGTGACAGGCTCATAATTAAATGACCTGCGATGCTGATTCGCATAACCATAGTAACAATCTCCTGCCTGTCCACTTACAGTGAGAGAGGAGAGGGAGAGATGTTACTCTGAGCAGCCAGCTAGTTGCTAAAAGGGTGTGAAAAATCCGGGTTAAAAGTATTTTACTGACCTGCAATCTCTCTGTGCCTCCCCTGTGTTTTGTATCATCCATTTTGGCATACTTTTTGTTGCAGATGCTGATTACTGAAGGCACTGAGCCCAAAGGGAGAGAGGTTTAAAAATGTGAGCGGGCCAGCCCAGTGTCAATTAAGAAAATATAGGGCTGGTCAAACAAACAAACAACAAAAAAAAACAAAGACAGTTGTGTTGGCCCAAAAGGCATGTCGGCCCATGGGGAAACTACCAGATGGCCAGTCCACCCCTGCCCTGTTTCACCAAGAAACGGTGAGAAAAATGTGGCGTAACCTGCATCCACAACAAAAGAGAGGAACAGGGTGCACAGCATCATGTCATACCTTGATTGCCTACTTTCAACAGGTTAAATAGTAATATTCAGGTAATGATGATGACAACAACGATGATGTAATAGAGCATGAGAACCGCACATGAACAGAGAGAGAGTGACAGTGTGGAGACAGAAAGAGGATATCTTTGCTCCTTCAGGTAGCCGTGGTGCCAAATATAAGATGCAAGTAGAGAGTGGTGACAGACAGGGAGGTAGGCTACCTCCAGTGCAGAGAAGCAAGAGAAAATGTGTCTCTCTATTTTGCCTTGTACTGCAAATTTTTGCTGCTAATAGAGCAAAAAAGGCATTGGACTCAGTGTGGAAGGTTTTTGTGCATATTGACTTTTATTGGTTGACGGAATTGAAATTTGGATATAAAAAAACCAGACTTTGTGTGCAAACGCCTTAATTCTACCATCATCTGAAAAAAGCTAAAACTTTTTAACATCCAAACCCTTTATTCTCTTAAAGAGTAACTTAGGTATTTCTTAACCCTTGACCCTTTTTATGTCTAAGTGAGTAGTGGGAACAACAATTGGTCAAGTATTGAGAGAAAGCTGCAACCAGCAGCAACGAAACAGGCTGTAATGTAACCACTCTGGGCATGTTCACACTGCCAATTTACATCCACAAAAAGTGCTTGTTTTTTGCCACTGCCGGTCTCAGATTATTATTCTGACAAACGTCTGACAACATTATGGAAAGGATCAAGGATTTCCAAAGTTCCAACAATCGTCAACTCTGCCTTGGTTGACATAAACCCTTAATTTAACCAGTTAGATGTGAAATAATGCAGGATGTATACACACTAAAATGACTGCTTATTTAAATAGAGTCTGATGGGTCTGACGGTAGTGATTTAGGGGCTGTTTTTGGTTAAACCACAAAGGATCTTACTCTGTTACAAGAAGGTCTATTTCTAAGACTGTCAGTGGCAAACACAAACACTATTAGGGCCCGTCCCAATACCCCCCTTAGCACTACCACTACATTTGCGCTTTCACGCGAGGGATAGTGGTGTCCCAATTCCGTTCTTTTTGTGTGTAGGGGTAGGGGGCATAATGAGGGGTAGTGGATATGAAACTAGCCCTTCGGAGCAAGGGATTTCAGATGCTGACTTGCCAGCGAAGGGTAGACGTCGCCATGGCTACCACCGAGCAAGAGAAGGGGAAAAGCGTTCATACATAGCTAACATTACCATCGTCAGGTTGCTTGTTAGCTAGCTAGCTAGCTCACACTGTGTGGCATCTGTCATCTGTCCTGTTCTGCAAAATTGTCAGACTTTCCACATTACGATAACACGCCAGCTAGTATAACTATGCTGCCTCGTAATGTTAGCTGGTTAGCTAGCTAGCAGAAGTCCCCTGTTGTCTGTCGTTCATCAAACGAAGCATGATGAATGTGGCAAACGCGATCGATAGTTACGTATGCGTGAACATAACCGACGCTGTGATGTAGTGAGTGGTGTCCCAATTCCTAGGGAAAGATTTCAACCCCTACCCCTTGTTGCTTCATTTCGAGGGCCAAGGGGTAGTGGGCAAGGTCTAAGGAGTAGTGGACAAGGGGGGTGTGGACATACTTTGACAGGGTGCAAATGCCCCATATGGTTACATTGCAGCCTGTTTTCCCGCTGCAGCCCTGTCGCTCAATACTAGGACAATTTCTAAAATAGTTGTCTCCACAAGTCACTTAGACACAAAAACATGAAAAAATAGGTCCAGGTTGAAGATATTGAAGTTACCCTTTAACATCACTAGTGAGTTCCATGTCACCTGTCGTCCCACATGCTTTTAGAGGATGGAGTCACTTGTGTCAGTAGAAAATGAATAGGCTGAACTTCTTCCAATGAATCATCACGTTGCTCTGTAATTACTGGATGTGTAAATAAGCTAATAACACATTCACTACATCATCTTAAAAGTTCAGTGTTGTGTTCAAAACTTGTACTGCTGCCCACAGGTGGCCAAAAACAAACAAACAAACGAAAGGACAACAACAACAAACAGTTATTGCAGGTATGAAAATATCGATGAGCCAAGAGAGTGAGTTTAAAAAAAAGACTCAGCATGTCTTGGAGCTGCAGTGCATGCTGGTCTGCTTTCTGTTTTTGCCTCTGTTTACCCCCTGTGCTGATGGATTTCTCTGTTATTGATGTTAACTGGTGACTTAAGAAAGACACCCTCGCACTTTGATTCAGTGCGACTGAAACTGTTTCTGTCTATAACATTTTCTGTTATGAAACCCCTCTGTAGCTTTACCTAGGAGGACTCCCCTTGAGGAAAAAAATATCATAACTGAGTGGACCAGCCGAGGGAAATATACCTGAAATGAAAATGAAAATATATCAGGGCAGAGCAGCTTCACTGCTCTCTGGCTGCGTCAGCATGGCATTTAGTCAGCTATAAACAAGAGGAAGAAAAATGCACTGCTTAGAGACGACAAATGCAAATTTATATGCTCATTAGCTGTTGTTAAAAAGCATTCATTTCTATAAGGGTGTTTTATGTGTCTAATCTTAGACACTAGCAACAAGTAATTGGAGTGTTTTTCCTTCTAAATGGATATAAAGCATTTTAAAATCAAGCCTTGCTTCTAGCTCAGCTGTAGGTTCTTTTACTAAACAAATCGATTGCTCGGAGCAACTCTGCTACGGAGCTGTCATTTCTTGTCCCTTGAGATGAAGTACAACATCTCCAAACTGTATCTTCTGCCATCTACCGATGACAACTCCCCCCTCCACCACCTCCACCCTTTGCCTTGAAGGGTTTTATTGATATTGATTCAGATGGAAAGCTTAAGTAAGTCTCCATTGAAGGGAGAATGAAGGCTGGGGTATTTTTAGATGCTGTCAACTGGCAGCGCTCCCTTCAGCGGGGGTGGGACCTGGCAGAGAGCACCAAATCAATGTGAACAGCATCGATGAGGATGTTCGGCCATATGTTGAGAATACAATACATAAGAAATATCGGCTCTAAGTGTGAAGTAGACTGATAAGTGAGTCCGAGCTGCCTTATTGATTTCTTCTGTTAAATCCACTTCAATCAGCCTTTCATCAAAAGGGAGATGAAAGAGAGTTGGTGGGCTGAAGGAGGATTTCTAAGCTTTGAACAATGAACTGTTCCACTGATGAGAGCATAGAAAGCTCAAGATTATTCCTGCTTGAAACAATCTTAGAGTGATATTCAACAACTTGAGCAATTTTCTACATAAGCACCCTCATCTCGACTTATATTATTTGTAGATGAAGTTGGACTAATTTCATAGCACTTGACTTGAAGTATTTCAGTGTCTCCTGCAGCGTTTTGGATCCAACAGGAGCTGTGAGGAGGAGAAGCAGCGTTTTATCTCAGTTACCAGCACGAGATATTAGAGATGTAGGTTATAATTTGTGTTAACACGGGGGAGGCCTCTCCTTTCATCGCCACTTAAATCTAATATCCTTCAACATCTCAGGTCTCGCTGACTCATACGGGTCGTGCCCCCCTGTGCCGAGGCATGGTGTGGATAATTAATCTAATTTTAGCGCTGGCAGTGTTATACTGGACAGAGATTTCGTTTTCACTTGTGTTAATGATGCAATGAAGGATGGTGATTCCAAGAAAAAACACAGGTTTAATCTGAGTCTTTATGATCCACGTGAGAAGACCGAGCATGTGTCTGGATATAATCATCACATGGTACACAATGTCACAAACTAGTTGAGAAATTATGACACAAAGGAGAAACAATTAAAAACAAATTTTCAGCATTGAGAGCAGTGCATGTAGGGTTAGAATTATGATTTTGATTATCTATCAATAACTTAAGTCATTACTGCAAAAAAACAAAACAAAAACAAAACAATGATTTGCTGGTTCCATGTAAACAAAAAATATCAATTGATTTCAGTAATGGAAATAACTGTTGTAGCCATAGAATAATGCACATAGCCACTGTGACATCACCAATTGGTTTGTGGACTCCATCTTGGACCATGTTTAGATGAGAGGGTGAAGTTAGGTTGCCACATATGATTCGTGAAAAATCAGGACATTTGACCTGTGATGCAGGGAGCTAAACCATATTTGCAAATATACTATGTTAACAGTTGTAGGACTCCCTGTTGCCTCTCTTACCTCTATTTGTCCTGACATGCAGCCAAGCTGATAACACTCAGCTGTCAGATACAGCTGTTGCTTTCCTCTTTGACTGTTTACAGATATAAGCTTCAGTGCACCTCACCATTTACTGAAGTATTAAGAAAAGTTATTAATGTACGAGTAATGTGAGTATGCTGAGTTTGTACCCTGTCCATGACAAAAACAATCTCCATTCAGTCTTTAGTGGGTTAAAGAGACTGGTTGCCATGGACACAGATGCACAGACCGAGTACATCAGTAGCTGAGAAATAATTGACCACTGATCATAAAGTCAAAAAGCTTGCAGAAACCTACAAACTGGTTTTGTCAAGTGGTTTCAGGGTGATCCAGGCTTTTAATGCACGCAGTGATTTGTCAAAACTGGCGTTAGACATCTTAATCATTCCAACAGCAGCACAAGACACAACTGTGTTCTACTTATTTTTACCTGTTTACAGCGAGGGATGGGATGTCTAGATGCAAAGAGGAAAAAAACAGAATAGTTGTAGAAGAATCCAGTTTTATGTGTAACTTTGACTTCTAAACTGGAAGTACATTTTCACAAAAACAACGGGACAATTTGTGTCCCAGAAAATAATAGTTATTTTCTGGGGCAGTTGCTTGAAATTGACAACAATCCCGGGAAAAGAACATGTGGCAGCCCTACTGCAGCTTGCTAGCTGCAAGCTTGGTTAAGAAGAAGAGGCCATATACTTTATTAAACCCTGAGGGGAAATTTAGTTTTTTTTTTCACTCTGTTGTCATTCACACAGGCCCAAATCACCCACCCACCCACACACAGATAAACAGGACCTATACATGCATTAAATGAGATGTCAGAGTGAGGGAAGCAGTTGGAGGTTGAGTGCCTTGCCCAAGGGCACCTTGGAAGTGCCCAGGAGGAGTACCTCTCCAGCTACCAGTCCACACTCCATACTTGGTCCATATGGGGACTTGAACCAGCAACCCTTTAGTTCCCATGCCAAGCCCCTATGGACTGAGCTACTGCTGCTCAGTGCATTAACTGTGATAATGTTAATGCAAATTTTTGCTTGCACAAAAACAGGCTTGAAACCACTGAAACAAACTGAACTGACAGAAAAAAACTGAATATCCAACCCCTGAGAGGGTCTCGTTGTACATCCAAATGCTGCACTGGACTCTTTCAGTAACCAAAACTTGGTTGTAGCTGTTGCTATTTCAGTGTTTAGTTACATCAGTTTTCAAAGTATATTTTGTTTTAATGGTTTTAAGCCTGTTTTTGCTTGCCAAAATTAGCATTTGCATTATTACAGTTAAACAGTTACAGTTACATTGAGCGTAAATGCACCGTGCTAACCAAGAAAGCAGCTAGCATTAGAGTTAGCTCCACCCTTTCGTCTAAATATGGTCACCTCTGGCTCCTAAAATTTAATATGGAGACGGACGACATGCCAAACTCTAGGCTTCAAAACGGGAGTCCACAAACCAATTACTGACTACGTCCATGATTTTATGCAGTTGATGTGAAGTTTAAGTAAATACACCAAGATTATTTTGAGGAGTAAAGCAAGCCATTTCTTCATTTTTGACTATGATTACTTTCTCTCACAAATCAAACTATTTGTGATTTTACTACTACTCCTCTTTGTGTGACTTCCAGTACATACTTATGTGATCTTATACCAAAGTATTCCTGTTATTTATTGATGTATTTGTAATGGACAAGGTCAGACATTTAGGTTTATCAGACAGAATATCTGGGTTTAATGTTTACATGTGCAAAAATTAACACACTTCTACTTCGACAGGTTACCAGTGTGCACATAAACATACTTATTCTTTAATTTTCTGTCTCTCTTCATTCCTACACTTCATTTTTATTCAACCTGTTTTTAATGGAGTAAGGCAGACTGCGCATTAATGTATTTTTGCCAGGTATTTCTTCACATTCTCATTATAGTGATCTTTGGTTCTGCTTTACTGTCTCCTCCAACTTTTCCTGCTTGGTTTTAGAATATAACCAGTGACCTCAGACTCAAAATCCAAACTGCTCTACTGTCTGAGCAACCGTTGATGCCGTCTCATTATTTCTCCACCGCTAACACACACCAAACTAATCCTGCTGTCATTTTCTCCAGACCGAGCAGAATTACCCATCTGTCTACCATCTATTATGAGCCCACTGACAGAGAAGCAAAAATAATGCTGTCTTGTTTGACAAAAGCATACTTAATAGTATGTCGCTTGGCAGACTGCAGGGATGACATTTTCATATAGAAAATATCGTAAATCATAAATGATATAAATAAAGAATGCCAAAGATAAAAGAATAATGCACTAAAACCAAAAATATATCCATATATCTCAGTCCAAAATCAAACTGTATTAAACCCAGGCAACCCAGTTAGTTTGTCAGTGACAACTCCTACTGTTTACTTTGTGCTGCATTACACAGCAGCCGAAGCTGGGCAGCAAAGAGTAAACAAGGAACTGAACCAACATCCCGTGTAGCATCAGATCTCTACGAGAAAGGCAAAGGGACAAGGACAAATGGAAATGACTGATAGCTTGGCAATGGTATTTTGGAATAATAACGTCAATAGTTTGATAGTACCTCTGCATTAAAACATGACTAACAACCTGTAATTTTGTGTTTCAAGTGAAGTAATTACTAATGTAAGTCCATGGATTTTTAAACATCTGCTCACTCTGTAGAAATGTATTTTATATTGGGTTTTTTTTTGTAGGTGATGTAGATATAAATAACCCTGTACGGGGGATCAATATGTGGTATATGTCATCAAACATTTATAAAATGAAAAGATCTGTTTTCCTACTTTGAATAATGGACTACTATCAGTGAACTTCATCTCAGACGTTTTCAGAGATTCAAATACTGTAGGTGGGGTGTTGTGCTCATTAAAGGCTGTTTTCCCAGTTGGAACAACAAACAATTGAGCCAGTCAGAGCTTTGTAGGGAGGATTAACGAGGGGTCGTCCCCCCTGCAAGGACCAGGAAATGGCAACATTAAAAAACTGTGACGAGCTTGGATGAGATTCAAACAGCTGCACAGGTTGATGTGAGTCGACTTACAGAAATAAATCTTTGATCAACATGATGAACTTTAAAATTAACTTGTCTAGACAACCGCTTTTATGTCAAATGAAAATTATGCTGACAAGACTGACACCTCACTAGATACTGACTGATGATGTCAGAGCATCTGATTATCAGTGAACAGTGTTAACATGAACACCTGGGACAATAGTCCTGTTACAGAGATCCTGCAATAAGGCCTCGACTAAAGCCATGTTTACACAAAAACGATCCACTGAAAACAGAATTGTTTCTCATTTTCGTTCCGCATTTAGACTGGCATTTAGGCCAGTAGTTGGCGGTGTTTGTCTGGACGGACGACGTGGTTGACTTGCTACAGTAAATCTACACTTTGCTGGAGAAGCGTTGATAAATTCAACAGGGTGAGCAGCACAATCAGAGCTCGGGAGTCTGCCATTGTTGTTGTGATGGTCGACTTTCTCGCACATGCCTAGTGACTGGAAGGGTAATGTGCATGTACGAAAAGTCTCCTTTTTCAGAGGAACTGCATATTGCAAGTTTACATGACAACGAAGACAGTGCTGTTTTCAAAAAATTGCACTCTGGAACCTGTTTTCAAAACATTGCGTTTTCAGGCACCCAAAACGCCACTCTCGTGTAAACTATTGGCCAAAACACAACTAAAGTTTACCATTAATGGTTGAAATCTTTGTCGTATAAACGGGACCTAAGACCCTTCATTATGCAGGCTTTGCTTTTCACACAGAACCAAATAATGGCGGCATCATGCTGCTCCAGTGTGTGATTTTAGATAGCA